>NC_135809.1:89164861-90497361 GCF_964213995.1 Mustelus asterias
ACATCCCTAGACCCCATTGTTGTTCAGCTAGCACCAGGTCCGCTTGCTTCCTTGTCCCCTGTATGCAGCTCGTCTGAGCCCCCGGAGTCACCACGCAGTACCCGACCAGAAGGGACGACAACGGACTCGACCGGATTCACCCTGCCACCTGAGACAACACCACAACCGGTACTACGGCGGTCGCAGCGACGGATCAAACCACCCGACAGGCTGAACCTGTGAGGCGTCGACGTCTTGCTTCAGCTGTGACTTTTGTTTATATTCTGTGCCTTGTATATATTCTGTGATTTTTATACATTGTTCCACCCATCTCACCCCCGCCGGACTCTTTTTTTTTAAACAGGGGGTGAATGTGGTGACCCACTGTAACTGCGTGTTGTATGCCTGGAACACACCCCTGCTGCACCTGACCCGAGACTCCTCCCTTTCCACCAGGTCGAGGTATAAAGGTAACGGTTCCTCCCCTTTGCCTCAGTCTGGTCCAGGCTAGCTACAAGGGTGTGTTTCAGTTCTTAGTGATTAAAAGCCTGTTATAATTTCACACTCGCTATCGTCTTCGTGAATTGACGGCGCGTCGTGCCCTATCTATGTCCCTCATAATTTTGTACACCTCCATCAGGTCCCCACACCCAGACTAATCAGCCGTTCTACAGCCCAGGCAACATTTTGGTGAATCTCCTCTACACCCTTTCTAGTGCAAACACATTCTTCCTATAGCATAGCAACCAGAACTGCACACTGTAATCTCAGCTATGGCCTATTAAGCTTTTTGTAAAGATCCACCGTAACCTCCCAGACCTTTTATTCCATGCCTCAGCTAATAAAGGCAAATATCCCATAAGCCTTCTTAGCCACCTCACCCAACTGTCCTGCTGCCTTCAAGGATCTTTGAACATGCAACCCAGGGTCCCTCTGATCCTCTGTACATCCTAGCATCCGACTGTTCGTTACATATTGTCTTGTTAGTCCTCCTAAAATGCATCATTTCACACATTTCAGGGTTGAATTCCATTTGCCACTGTTCTGCCCATCTAACCAGCCCAAATATATTGTCCTGTAATCGAAGGCTTTCTTCCTCGCTATTTACCACATCACCAATTTTCGTGTCATCTGCAAATTTACTGATCATACCTCTCACTCACATCTAGATCTAGGTGTTTTAATTCAAGAATCGCAAAAAGCTAGTATGCAGGTACAGCAAGTAATTAGAAAAGCTAACAAGGTTATCATTTATTGTGAGGTAAATTAAATGCAAAAGTAGGGAGGTTATGTTTCAGTTATACAGAGCACTAGTGAGACCACATCTGGAGTACTTTGTACAGTATTGGTCACCTTATTGAAGGATGGATGTAAATGTGTTAGAAGCAATTCAGAGAAGGTTTAAAACACAGAATGCCAACAGTGCAGACAGAAGCCATTTGGCCTAACAAATCTGCACCAACTCTCTGAAAGAGCACCCACCTAACCTGCACATCTTTGGACTGTGGGACGAAACTGGAGCACCCAGAGGAAACCCACACAGACACGGGGGAAAATGTACAAACTCCACCCAAGGCCATCCCTGGAGCTGCGAGGCAGCAGTGCTAACCATTCTGCCACCATGCCTCCAGCATGACAGTACCAAAGCTGGAAGATGAGTGGGTGTGGGAGCAGTGAATGTTACTGGCCAAAATGGTCACCACCACCAGTTCTCTCAGACCCCACATCCAGGTCGAGACAAGGCCCGACTGGACCACGTTCTAAGCAAGCTGGAAGATTGTGATAATGGGCCTGGGTGCAAGGGTCAAGCAAAGACATGTTGGGCCAAATGGCCTCCTTTTTAATTAATTGTACGCACACCACAAGATATTCCGCAAGGATCCATCTGAACCCGAGACAGAGCCAGTCAGACATATGGGCACGCAATGCTTGTATCTGCTGGAGTTTAGAAGAGTAAGCGGCGACTTGGTTGAAGTATATAAGATCCTGAGGGGTCTTGAAAGGGTGGATGTGAAAAGGATGTTTCCTCTGCTGGGAGAATCTAGAGCTAGGGGTCAGTGTTTAAAAACAAAGCGGCACCCATTTAAAACTGAGGTGAGGCAATATTATTTCTCTCACATGACTGAGTCTTTGGAACTCTCTTTGTGAAAAGTCAGAGTCAGAGTTTTACAGCATGGAAACAGGCCCTTCGGCCCAACTTATCCATGCCGCCTTTTTTTTTAAACCCCATAGCTAATCCCAATTGCCCGCATTTGGCCCATATCCCTCTACACGCATCTTATCCATATAACTATCTAAATGCTTTTTAAAAGACAAAATTGTACCCGCCTCTACTACTACCTCTGGCAGCTTGTTCCAGACACTCACCACCCTCTGTGTGAAAAAATCGCCCCTCTGGACACTTCTGTATCTCTCCCCTCTCACCTTAAATCTATGCCCTCTAGTTTTAGACTCCCTTACCTTTGGGAAAAGATATTGACTATCTAGCTGATCTGTGCCCCTCATTATTTTTTAGACCTTTATAAGGTCACCCCTCAGTCTCTGACGCTCCAGAGGGAAAAGTCCCAGTCTATTCAGCCTCTCCTTATAACTCAATCCATCAAGTCCTGGTAGCATCCTAGTAAATCTTTTCTGCACTCTTTCTAGTTTAATAATATCCTTTCTATTGTAGGGTGACCAGTATTCCAAGTGTGGCCTTACCAATGTCTTGTACAACTTCAACAAGACGTCCCAACTCCTGTATTCAATGTTCTGACCGATGAAACCAAGCATGCCGAATGCCTTCTTCACCACTCTGTCCACCTGTGACTCCACTTTCAAGGAACTGTGAACATGTACCCCTAGATCCGTTTGTTCTGTAACTCTCCCTAACGCCCTACCATTAACTGAGTCAGTCCTGCCCTGGTTCAATCTACCAAAATGCATCACCTCCCATTTGTCTACATTAAACTCTGTTTGCCATTCGTCAGTCCACTGGCCCAATTGATCAAAAGGTTGTGGAAGCAGAGTCTTTGAATGTTTTTAAAGCAGAGGATAGATTCTTGATAATCAAGAGGGTGAAAGGTTATCACGGGTAGGTGGGATGCAGGTTTGAGGCTGCTACTACCAGATCAGCCATCTTAATAAAATGGCAGAGCAGGCTCATGGGGCCGAATGGCCTACTGCTCCTTGCTTCTATGTTTGTATGTTCGCTGGGCACCAGATTTGTCTGGAATTGGCCAAACTCCTTTCACGCAAGTTTTTTGAAGCCAATTGACTCGAATTCCATGTGTGAAAGGATAGTGTTTCATCCATTGCAGCAGTCAGTTTGCCAAATGGCATCCCGAGGTTCCCCTGTGTGAGTCTGGGGAAGTTGTGGAAAGGAGGGACACATCATTTCTGTGCGGCTGATTTAAGTAATAAGCATGGTCAGTAAACACTGTCCCGATACTGCTCAATTGATCAAGGGAGCCAATATCTAATAGATGCTGAAAGTTGCACCTCCTTGTAATCAGGTTGTGCGTTTATTGTTATTGAAAGATAATGGCCTCCATTTTATTTTAAATGGAAATATTTTGCCTGTTAAGATAAATACCTGCAGGAGAAAGCCTTCCACCCACTGGGGTTTCATTAGCAGCAGTTCAGCCCAAGATGCAAAAGCAGAAATGCAGCAACATCTCTGAGCAAGAATTAATTGGAGACGGGGGAGATGTGGCAGTTCAGAAGCAGGAAACTCTTTGCGTGCGCTACTGCAGAGCTGCCAACACCACAACAGAGTCCCAAGGAACCATTTGTAATTGTGTAAGATGTTTCCGTGACAAAGGGCTTTCTCTCAGCAGTTCTTGCCCCTCTTCAAATCATATCGCCAGGCTATTTGACTGTGAAAAGTGGTTCACAACTCAGCTAAATCCTGCTGGTGATTCATGGAAGACAGGGAAAGAGTGAAAAATGTTCTCCTCTTCATCCTTCTATCAGCTGAAACTTGTAAATGAAAACAAGATTGAAAAATCATATTGTTTCTGAGATCCCAATTGTTTTGCAAAGCTGTAATTGTCAATAGAGATAACTGGAATAGTTCAACATCTGGAAAATACTTGCTGTCATTCATAGCAAGGCATTAGTTTCCATAAACAAATTAAATTTATGCACAAAAATGCCACATTGTAGTTGAAGTTGTGTACAGGCCAGTTACTGTAGATCACACATGGAATATATTGCGGATTCTCAACTCTGGTAACAATGGCTGGGATTCTCCCAAAAATAACTAAGTGCCCAACGGGTGGGAAAACGGGAGAACTTCCTGCCCGTTTTTTGGGTGTACTTACCAGAACAAATCTCTGACTCCCTGTGCATCACTCCCCCCACCGATCCCATTGGCAGTGGGGGCCCCCCAAGGGGCACACCCCCTTGCCCCCGACCTTCTGGGGGCCTCAGTGGCCCCTGTTCCCACCAATGGTGTGAGTAAGCCTGTTCCCCATTGGTGGGGAGCAGTTGTAAACTCCGCTGGTGGGAACCTCTCCCGGCAGGGATTGGGGGAGATGCTACTGGGCCTGGAGACGACCATCCTGGGCCTACTAGTCATATGGAACGAGATATGCTCATCAGCCCTGCGCCGATTTCTAGCACGGAGCTGATTACGCGAAGAGAAAGGGCCTGGGAGACTTGCGATCAGTCGGATGCCTGCCGCTAGTCCCGGTAGAGGCCCCCTACTGATGTCTTCCAGCCCGCTGCGCTATTCGAGCAGCACAGAGGGCTTGGGAGAATCCCGGCCAATATGTTTCCAAAACAGAAAATAACAATTAAAACTTACCCTATCAACCTTGTTTTCAGTTTAAATAATACAGAAACCAAGAGGCATAGAAAATGCAGAAATAAAACAGTGAAATTAGAATTAATTAACCAGGAGTTAATACACTGTCTTGTTATGATGATGCAGCTGAATCTGATGAGCAACAAGACACTTGCATTAAATGACCAGAGTGTCTGTTACTACACCTTCAAGATGAGATGTTGCTCATGAATGGAACAAGATCCAACACACCCACTGGATTCAAATGCTTTGAACACTAATGGTCAGAGCTCTGAATGATGCCGAGGGATTGGATTGAAGCAATTTATTTTCAAGTCAATATATAAATTGCCATGCACTTCCTATACTTCCCTTAAATGTGGTCCCGAGAGAAACTGAAGTAGTCTACATCAGGCTTTTTCAAAGTGGGGTCACGACCCACAGGCAGGTGTAAAAAGGATTGTGGTGTTCCCCAAGATTGCCCCAGTTAGGTGCCAAGAATTGCACAATATAAATGTATCCAAATCCCACTGCCTCAAATTTTTACTCCATTGGAAATTATGTTTATGAGCCATACCAGAGATGAATAGAGTGAAGCACTAAGACCATCAGGTGCATGTCTCAAGTAGGAGAAGAAGTAGAACTTCTCTACAGTTGGAGAAGAAGTAGGGCGGCATGGTAGCACAGTGGTTAGCACTGCTGCTTCACAGCTCCAGGGACCTGGGTTCGATTCCCGGCTTGGGTCACTCTCTGTGGAGTTTGCACATTCTCCTCGTGTCTGCGTGGGTTTCCTCCGGGTGCTCCGGTTTCCTCCCACAGTCCAAAGATGTGCGGGTTAGGTTGATTGGCCATGCTAAAAATTGCCCCTTAGTGTCCTGAGATGCGTAGGTTAGAGGGATTAGTGGGTAAATATGTAGGATATGGGAGTAGGGCCTGGGTGGGATTGTGGTCGGTGCAGACTCGAAGGGCCAAATGGCCTCTTTCTGCACTGTAGGGTTTCTATGAGAAGAAATTTTGTAACATCTTCTGGTTGGTGAGGCAACTTGTGTGCAGCAAGAGTTGAAATAAACGTAATTAATAGTTGTCTCCGACCATAAGAGGCAACAGTGAGCAGGTCAGCAAGCCCTGTACGTACACATGGCACACTGTACTTTCGGCATGAATTCACTTGGAGGCAATCTTCTTTCACTTGTGAGCTACTTAAGAGGACTGTGGACATGGATTGTTTCATGACAAGAAAGAGAGAGCCAGAGACACTAATGAGCAGTGTAGCTATTGGCCAGGATGTCGCATCAGAATCTGCTGGAGAGAGCTGCTCCAGAGAGTCCATGACAGGACAGAGCAATGCTACTGTTAGCTCTGTACAGAGCGCTAGGGCCTCTGGTGAACAGCCTACAAAGAAGAGACTAAAATCAGTCTAAAGATGATTTTTTGAGGTATGGTTTTGTTAATTGTGCCAATGCAAACCAGGATGCAAAGCCCATGTGTGTTGTATGTGGGAAAATACTGGCGGATGAGAGTTTAAAACCCTCAAAACAGCAAAGGCATCTGAAGACTAAGCATGGTGATCTGGAGAACAAACCTTTGGATTTTTTTCAAAGGACGCAGCAAAAACTGAAATCATCAGCTCAAGCTCTTAGCAGAAATTTAACATTGAATGACAAAGCACAATTAGTCTCTTACATAAAAGCAAAATACCGCGGATGCTGGACCTCTTTTACGTGGTAGCTTACCACGCAGCTGAAGAGAAAATGTCCCACACTGTTCCATAGAGATTAATTCTTCCTGCAACATTAGACATAGCACGCACAGCCCTAGATGAGAGGTCAGCTGAAAAACTAAAATGCATCCCGCTTAGTGATAACATCGTGGCTCGTTAAATTAGTGATATTGCTGAGAATTTAGAAGTATAGCTTATTTCTCATTTAAAGTTAGCATGGGAGTTCTCAATACAGCTGGATGAAAGTAGAAACATTACAGATTGCACAACCTTGCTAGTTTATGTTTGTTTGGCACAATGAATTTTTGAGGCTATGCTGTTCTGTTTGACATTACCAACAACACAACTGGTGCACAGATCTTTGAGGCAATGAGTAGTTACGTGGTTGGAAAGTGTGGGCTCAACTGGGTTAATTACAGAGGAATCACAAGCAGTGGGGCAGCCAACGTGACTGGGGAAAAACAGTGGAGTTATAATAAGGATTAAGGAAGCAGCTGGTCAGGACATTGTTTGGAATCTTTGCTTCATTCGCCTCAAGGCATTGGCATCGAAAGGAATTCTATCCAATCATGAAGTGGTGATGAATGGAACTGTGAAAGTTGTCAATTTTATTAAATGCAGCACATTCCATATCAGGCTTTTTGACTTCTGCGATTGGGGGCTGAGCACACACATTTATTGTTCCGCACAGAGGTACATTCACTGTCAATGGGTTGGATGCTTGGCAGAGCTTACAAACGGAGGGATGAAATTCATGCTTTCCTCCTTGAGAAATCGTCCCCTCTGGCTGATTCATGTGGTGATAAAAGCTGGATGATAACTCTGTTTTACCTTGCGGACATCTTTTTAATTCTAAACAAACTGAACCTAAAATTGCAAGGAAAGGATGATTGCTTTTGGCACTGGGAACAATAGATGCTTTCCAAAAGTCATTGAAAGTTTGGCAAGTGTGAGTAAAAAGCTTCAACTGCTACATGTTCCCCACGTTGCTACAGCACGTTGAGAGTTCCCTTACTGTTTTCTTCAATAGCCTGACGAACCATATTCAGTCACATCTGGCTATGCAGATTGACAGTTTTTGTCACTACTTTCCAGAGGAGAAGTTTGATATTTTGAAGGAGAAGAGGTGGGCGAAAAATCCATTTGAGTTTGAGACCCCAGAGTCAGTTATTAACTTACAGCTGATTCCAAATGAGGAGACTGAGCTACTGCACCTGACCGGTGACAGCATGTTAAAAACACGCCACAAGTCCATGGGGTTGTCACCATTCTGGATTAGCATATCCAGTGCTGAATAAAGCAAATAGTTTGTTGCAAATTCCCTTCACAATGACCTACATGTGCGAGGTGGGAGTTTCCATTTCCACAGGTGAAGACTGCACAAAGGAACTGGCTGAACTCTATACTTGATATGCATGTTGCCCCCTCATCCTGTGAACCTGATTGGAGTGAGATCATGAAGACCAAGCAAGCTCACCTGTCACATTAGAAGTAGGCGAATGTGGTGTGCGTCCCAAAGGTCGGCCAGTTGACAAAAGTGGATCCTGAGAAAAAAGTGTTTGGTCTACATGACCGTCTCTATTCTACACAAATGAGCACTTCAAGGAAGCTATTTTAGTTGTCAAGGCAATATCAACTAATGATTTCTGAGCACTAGTATTTATCGCTTGACAAGCAAGGATATCTTCTACTGGTCATTTCTTTTAAAAAGTTTGTTGCATTAAATTCTATGTTGGGCACATTTTCTTTAAAAATTCATAAATATTTGTTATTTCTGAATATGATCGGATGATGGGTCCATTCAAAGCTACAGCTGTTCCATTGACCAACAACTGCTGCTGTTTTATAGTTAAGGATATGTTATCTCGAGATTGCTTATTCTAGTCACCGGTTTCCCAAAAGTTTCTCTGTGCTTTCTGAAAATTTTCGACTAACATCTTTTTCACAGTAGCTATAATTTCTAATATCTAAAGTAAGGGATTTATACAGTATTTAATTCTAATAAAAGCAGAATTGTATTCAATAATTGTATCTAGGTGGCACAGTGGTTAGCATGGTGGCACTGCTGCCTCACAGTGCAGTTACCCCAAGTTCAATTCCAACCCTGGGTAACTGTCTGTGTGGAGTTTGCGCATTCCCCACCCCCCGGTCTGCGTCGGATTCCTCCGGGTGCTCCGGTTTCCTCCCACAAGTCAAAGGTGTGCAAGTTAGTTTGTTTGCCCCTTAGTGTCAGGAGGATTAGCAGGGTAACTACGTGGGGTTATACAGATAGGACTTTGGTGGGATTGTTGTCAGTGCAGGCCCGATGGGCTGAATAGCCTCCTTCTGCACTATAGGGAGTCTATGATTTTCTTCGCACATTCATCAAAGTTTTTTACTTGGCCTCGGCCTCTCACAAAAAGCCTGGGCTGAGACTGGATATTTTTGCCCAAAGCCATCATTCTGAATTTAAATTGGACTGGGAAGCCTGCCTTATTTTCTAGAATGTTACATCATGAATCAGTCAGCCAGACTAAGGGGATATTTTTCTTTTCCTCCTTGCATATTCTGCTCGGCAGCTAGTCAAATAATTTTGAAAATCAAGAGGCTAAATTTCCAAAGCTTTACTGAGGAGACTCAGAAGTATGTTGAGTGCTTTCAAAAATACAGAGGCTAGTATGTATTCAGAGGAACTGTTCTAATTGTACAACTAATATAGCTTTTATCATTTACGTTTACATTTTTCACATAATTAGAAATATGCTGAAATGGGAAATGGACCAATTGGTGGGAGAGCAACTGTGGTCAGAGGGATAGAGATAGCTAGCACTTGATTTATTTAGTGCTACTATAATTTTAAAAATCAGCAATTGAATTTTGAAACTAAATAATTTAAGTGGGGAAATCGAGAGTGATTAAGAAAGAAGATTGGATGAGAGCCTCTGAGGATAATACTTCACCCACAAACCCCACTGTCAAATGTTGTCCGCAGCCAATGATGCTTATAACAAGCCCCATAATCCACTTGTCTCTTACCTTCTGACCCAAAAAGAAAAAAAGATGGAAAAATACAAGAAGGAACATAGAAAATATGAGCAGGAGTTGGCGAGTTGGCCTTTTGAGCATGCTCCACCATTCATTATGATCATGGCTAATTATCTGACTCAATAGTCTGATTCCACCTCCCATTCTCCACCCCCCACCCCCCCACTACCACCACCAACCCTAACCCCCCCGCCTTATCCTTTGATCCCTTTTGTTCCAAGAACTGTATCTAACTCTTTCTTGACCTCAGTTGCTTTCTGTGGTAATGAATTCTAAAGGCTCACCACTCCCTGGGGTGAAAGAATTTCTCCTCATTTCAGTCCTAAAAGGTTTACCCTGTATCCTTAGACTATAGCCCCTGGTTCTGGATGCTCCCACCATCGGGAACATCCTGCATCTGCTCTGTCTAGTCCTGTTAGAAATTTATAGATTTATGAGATTCTCCCCTCAATCTTCTGAACTCCAGCGAATGTAATCCTAACCAACTCCATCGCTCCTCATACATCAGTCCTGCCATCCCAGGAATCAATCTGGTAAACCTTCCCATGCCCTCTATAATAAGAACATCCTTCCTCATGGGTGTGAGTGCTGCATGTGGGCTACCTGCACACTTACCCTGCGCTAGCAAAAATTGCTAGAAGTAGGAATGGGTGCAGGAATTCCAAATCGGGACACTCTTACCATTTTTAATGGCAATATTGTCCCTGCTCAGCAAAAATCCAGGCCCTAGTCTTTGGTTTATCTAACCTGAGAGTGTTGCATGCAGCATTAACAACAGGCTTTATATACCTAACATCTTTAACATGCCAAGCATGTCCCAAGGTGCCTCACAAGAGAGTATGAAAAAGATTACCACTAAGTCAGGCAAAGAGATTGTGCAAGCTTTTGGTGACAAAGAGTAAGTATTAAAGAGAGGGAGGCAGAGAGATTTAGGAAGGGAATTTCAGAGTTTGGAGCCTAGGCAGCTGAAGACCAATTGAAGGGTACTGAAAATTGGGATGAATCCAGTGGCAATGTGAAGGTTAGTATACTTCAACTGTTTAGTACCTTGCATGAAATTATTTGGTGATTCATGTGGGAATGGTTTATCCCTGCATTTAACCCGAAGTGTGCAACTGGGCAGTGTAAAGGGAGGTTAACTTTCCATCTAATCAGTACTGTCCTGGGAATGCTTGATGATGTGGATGGAACTTCATTGTGCACCTGCTCCATCTTCTGCTTGACCTGAGAGTGGTAATGTGAAGTAATCTGCAAGGAGGCAAGGGCTTGGTTCTGATTGTTGATGCCTGCATTAAGAACTCTGACTTTGTGAGGAGAAACAATTTAAAAGATAAAGTTCTCCTTGCTTGTGTGTTTTTTTTTAAAAACACTTAGCACAGGGAGATATTGATGAATTTTAAATGATCTCCCCTTTTCCAAAGAACCTCACCATTACTGCTGCATGTTACAGCTTCTCTGATAACTGCTCAGACTCCAGAATATGCCCTTGTCTCGCCATCTCCTGCCAATCCCTGCCTCGTTACTTTGATCCCAGTGTAATTTTCTCAGGATCAATTTTGAATTGCAAATGCAGCTCAGCAGCAGTTCATGAGTGTCTACTTGTTAAATATCGCTCTGTCACGTTACAGTAAGAAGTGTGAATGCAGCTGCGCCACAGTTCCCAGATCTGTCAGAAGCAGAACACTCCTTATTCTGGGTGGGGTTCCCAGCTCAGCTCGGCTGAGTTCAGTTTAACTTGCAGAGTCTGCTTGGATCAAATTGCAACCACAAAGAGTCCACTGGATTTTGTTTTATTTATTTGTTCAGTGGGTTTATTCTGAATGAGGGCAGGCTTATAGCTCAAATGTGGGAAGCATTCAGAAATGTGATGGTCCAGGGGTTAAATGACAAGTCAATTAACTGATTAAATCCAACATATGGGGTAAATAGAAAAAGACTTTCATGACTTTAATATCCAGGACTGGATAATAAATATTACAGGAGAAAGGTGTTCAGGAAACGCAGGGAAGGAGGGGGGAGGAGGGTGGATGAAGCACAATATTGTTTTGCTGGAGATGTTAAAGAATTGTGATACTTTTAGCAAAGATCTCCCATATAGACTTACTTATTGAAGGACTGTGTTAAGTATTCCCCCTCTTTTGCTGTGTAACATTGTAAATAAAAATTAATTAAAGAAAATTGAAGGGAGGTGGATGTAGTGAGGTGCTCCTTTGTTGGGGTCGGGTGGGGGGGAACAGTTATCAGGGTCACATGACCCATCAAGCCAATCAGGGAGAGGTTTGTTTGGCAGTTGGGAGTCTGGAAGTCGCTGAGTTTACAAACTTACTTATCGCTGTCCTATGTATGTAGTTGTTTATCACAAATACACTTCCTGTTCGTATATCTATCTTGTTGCTCGTCAATTCCTCGCAGTTATTACAGTGAGAAAGCTAATACTGTGTCGCATGTAGATGACAAATAGGAAGGGATCAAGAAAAGATCCTTGGAGGACAGGAGAGGTCACTGTATGGGAATGGGAAGAGAAACCATTGATTCTCCGGCTACAAGTAGATAAGAATAGAACGAGGAGGGTGCATTCCCTCCAGCTGGATGACTGGAAAGACATTGGAGGAAGATGATGTGGTCAAACGCTTCATGCAGGTCAAGAAGGACAAGGAGAGAGAGTTTCTCTTTGTCACAGTCACCGAGGATGTTATTTGTGAATTTGATAGCCATTGCAGAACTGAGTTGGGTGCAGAAATCTGTTTGCGTGATTCAGACATGGAGTTTAGGGAAGGATGGGCATGTGTTTGGGAGACAACAACACCCTGAAGGACTTGGAGAGGAAATGGAGATGTAGATGGCGTGGTAGTTTACAAGGATAGTGGAGTTAGGGGTTGGTTTGCTGAGGTAATTGTGGATGGTAGAGATTTGTGGGACAGCAGCTGAAGGGAGAATCATTAACAAAATCAGCTAGCATCGCAGGTCCGTGGAAATAGAGTCAATGGAGCAGGCGGTGGGTCTCAAACAAGATGAGCTCAGCATGAGGAGAGATGGAGGAGAACCTAGAAAAAGATGTGAGTTCAGGGTTTGGAGAGGAGGAGCTATGAAGGGGGGCACGATCTCAGTAAAGTATTTGACTCTCACTTGGCTGCTGGTCAGATTATGCTTGAGGCAGATGTTTGTTTCCTGGTGTGAGATGCAATGTCTTGAGTCCCATTGGTCATCTGCTTTCAAATAGACTTTTCTTGCGTGTGAGTGCTGACAAACTATTCCACCAAGTGGCATCAGAGCCCAATTCTTTCTTCACCTGATGTCCATATGCACATATTTATCAGCAGGGATCTGAAGAGAGTTGTAGTTTCCGAACTGCTGACCTGGCTGAGGGCCAGGCAGAGATTGAATTTAGGACTCTGTGGATTGTGTGACTCAATGCTTGGCCTGGGGAGTGAATCATTAGAGGAGAAAACAGGATACATGCTTATTGCTGACAGTAAATTCAGGCACTCTCTCTGTCAACGTCAGTAAACCAATTAGATATGCTATTAACAAAGTGGATTATTTTCATCTGATTCGAGCACTATCCCAAAGATCATCTATTTCCAGCTCCATAACATCACATCTCTAACTCTTTAGACTTCTGAAATCCTGATCTATGTTTCTGTTCAAGGTTAGATTCAACTATTCCTCTGCTTACCTGACCAGACCCTCATCCTCTGCACTCTGTAAACTTCAGTTAATCCAAAATTGCCCTGTCCTTTCCACACTAAATCTTGCCTGTCATTGCTAGACTGTGATCCTGGGCCTCCAACACTCCAATTGTAAGATTCTCAGCATTGTACTTTTATCTCTTCATGGCCACAGCTCTCGCCTTCTCTTCTAGTCCTATAACTGCCCTACCTCCCCCATCCCCTGAATCCTCTACTGAACTATCCATTTCCTTTGATTCTGGCCCCAAATCCATCCTCTGTGGTTGGAAGCTGTAAATTCATTCCTCTAAGCCCCAAGATCTGGAATTCACTCCCTAAACCACTCCCAACTTCCTCTCCTCCTTTAAGATCCTACCTAAAACCCACACTTTGATCAAGCATTTCTTGATGCTTCCTGATATCTTATCCTTTGGCTTAGTCTTTTTTTTCTGATTATATCTTCGTAAAATTTCTTTTTCTATGTTAAGGGGTATATAATATAGTAAATTAAGTTATCGCTTTGGTTAGATCAGTGTGTAGGGACAATTTATTAGCATCCTTTGCATTTGTTTGTCTTGTTAGCCACACACACTAACTCAGTTGTTAAAACCCCTAAGCCTTCAGCTCCTGAGAGGCTGGGCCTGTATCTGAACGCCCACACAGAGCTGGACTGCAGCTTGATTAGTCAGAGTCATCATTTTAAGGTTTTTATTATTTGTCTTGAAGCAGCCACACCCAATGCACTGCATTGATTCCAAGCATGACACACCTCACCTGCAAAATTCTGTTCCTGTTAGTCTTAGTATAATTTCAAACTTTAGATTTATTTATCTATTCAGTTGTATTGGTTTATACCTTTGCTATGTCGCTACCCCGCATATGTGCTGTGGTGTGCCTGTGTTCTCCTCTTCGAGGCTGGATGAGAAAATGGAAGCTCATTATGCTGGGCATGTAAAGTTGGCTTATAGGAAAGCAGAAGCAAGTGGCAAAGTAAGTATAAATAAGATTGTCTTTGTTATTTCAATTATTGCAGTGAGCTACCTTAGAAACAGGATTTTGCAGTGGCGATAGCAGTGAGTTTTGAGGCAACGTTGGTTTTATGCATCAGTGTCACTAAGCCCTGATTCCATTTTGTGCAGAAAAAGAATTTGCATTCATAAAACACCTTTCACAACCTCAGGACATCCCAAAGTGCTTTACAACCAGTGAAATGTAGTCATTGCTCTGTAGGGCAGCCAATATATACAGAACAAAGCCCCCAACTCCAATGTGATAATGAAACTAATGATCTGCTTTTAAGTGTTGATGGAAGGATAAATATTGGCCAGAACACAGGGAAAACTCTCCACGGGATCTTTTGCATCCACCTGAGAAGGCATTTAGGACCCCGTTTCCTCAGAGAAATGGTACCCCCGTACGTGCAGTCCTCCCTTAGAATTACAATGGAGTGAGTGTAAGCCGAGATTCTGTGCTCAGGTCTCTGGAATGAAACTTTGATTCACCAGCAAAAGGTACCACGGAACTGTGGCTGATATTGTAATGTTGCAGTGTGTTCAGCAGACAATCGGGTGGGAACAGTTGCTGTGGCAGCAAATGCAACAGCAATGCAAATTGAGTCTAGTCAGTGTACATAGGGTTGGATATTTATCTTTGAGACAACTACTAATGGCAGGACTGCCAAACATTGGCATCAGCACTGCTTTCAGAGGGCTAAGCGACTACTCGGAATAATAGATCTCACACTGACCTCTGATCCTGGGGGCAGTATTAGTACCTTCAATCCATACACAGGGTCCCAACCCAGTCAGCGTTCCCAAGCTGATCCAAGCTACTTGACCATCAGCATTGATCATTCCAGGTTGCCTGAGCTCTCGGCCGAATATGCTTCATTAAAATGCATTGACCTGAAACGTTAGCCCTGTCTCTTTTCCCCCATAGATGCTGCTCAGTATTTCTAGCATGTTCTTTTTATTTCAGATTTCCAGTATCTGCAGTATTTTAGATGTTGGAGATTGATTTAGGGTCCTGTAACCTGGGCAATGGCACAGCCCAGAGCCCCAATTGGATTCAGTCCCCAAACTGCACCTTTACACAGGGTCCCCACAAGGTAAACTCTGTCCCTGTGTCTTACGTTGGATTTTTTGATTTAGATTTAGCCCAAACCAGTGGAATGAGTATCTTCTGTCTACTGATTGTACTGTGGTAGTTCATGGAGCCCTGTCTCTTCACCTTGCCGCCTGCTTGTGAAGTGGTGCCACTCAAACTATATATAACCAATGTCTGAGTCTTTCTCTCTTTCTAATGGAAACAGATACCTATGGTCTTTTGTGGTCAGTGGCTAATTACCTTACTAACTGTGAAGGTCCAAATTCAAATGCATTTAGACCATTAGACCTCAGTCAGGTTCTGAGAAGGCAGTATCCACATTACAAAATAAATGAGCAATCATTTGACAATGAATTTGTATTGCATAATTAATCTTGGACAGATATCTTAGTGATAAGCCATAAGAGAGGTTGCTGCGAGAGATACGAATCATACACTCATGACTCAATACGTGCTATGCCATGTATAAAGATGTTCTATGGTGCTGATTGGTATTGAACAGTTGGTCTGGTTTTTGATGATCTGAGCTGGGACAGCAGTTCGTGCTCTGTAGTTGACTTGCAACAGGAAAATAATCCATTCACTTCTACTGAAAGGGAACATGTGAATGTTAGACTGGATTGGACTTTGGCAGGATATTTGACTGTGGAGACACCACAACAATGATAACTTGGGTCTCGTACCTAAAGGCCATTAGTGTTTGTGGAACCGAATGACAAGAAGAATCAGGAATTCCCGGAAAACTGGATCAGAAAATAACAGCCTGCTTATCTATTGCTTTCTTTCGTGAAACAAATATGTAGCTCTTTTTACATAATTTCGGTACTTTAAAAAGTACTAAGGGCTCCAAAGGGTTAATTAAGGATTTGATCATCAGTTCATTAACATCCACCACCAAGTGCTGGTATTAAAATGGTTATACACAGCAAATAAATTTCCCTGAGGAGCTGTATCCAGGCATCAAATTACCCAGACAGAGAGATGAGGTGAAAGTGGACTGTGTAGACTTTATTAAATCATCTTTAGCTACTTGTCATCAGAAAAAGGTTCAATTCAAGATTTGCACTGGGAAGGAGCTAGAGTTTTCTGGAGGGATGTTTCTGGTCAAATGAGGTTTGTGTTGTGTTTTTGGTCAGACGAGGCTGGTGTGTGTTTGGGTCAGACGAGGCTGGTGTGTGTTTGGGTCAGACGAGGCTGGTGTGTGTTTGGGTCAGACGAGGCTGGTGTGTGTTTGGGTCAGACGAGGCTGGTGTGTGTTTGCGTCAGACGAGGCTGGTGTTAGTTTGGGTCAGACGAGTTTTGCGTTGTTAGTTTGGGTCAGACGAGGTTTGCGTTGTTAGTTTGGGTCAGACGAGGTTTGCGTTGTTAGTTTGGGTCAGACGAGGTTTGCGTTGTTAGTTTGGGTCAGACGAGGTTTGCGTTGTTAGTTTGGGTCAGACGAGGCTGGTGTGTGTTTGGGTCAGACGAGGCTGGTGTTGTTAATTTGGGTCAGACGAGGTTTGCGTTGTTAGTTTGGGTCAGACGAGGTTTGCGTTGTGTGTTCAGGTCAGGCTGCGCCTTCAGGTCAGGTGAGGCTGTTGTGCGTCTTGGGTTATACGAGGTTTGTGTTTGTATGTTCAGGTCAGATGAGGTTTGTGCTGTGCTTAGGGCTGGGAGTAATTTGTACTCTTCAGTAGCAGCTGAAAGGGCAGGGAGCATAATGCATAGTGACACAATCAGGTTGGCTGTGAAGCAGACAGGCAGTGAAACCATTGTTGCAGGACTGAGAGCTGCTATGCACCTGATGAAGATCCATTTTAAAAAACAAAAATAACCTAGAAGACCAACAATGATTCATAACATTAATCAGAGCAGGAAAAGGTCATGTGGCCCCTTGAGCCTGCTCTGCCATTCAATAAGATCATAAGACGTAGGAGGAGGCCTTTACTTTTTTGAGTCTGCTCCAGCATTCAGTAAGGCCATGATGGATCTGACTGTGGCCTTAACTCAACCTTTCTTTCTGCCCATTCCCCCATAGCTCTGGATTCCCTTATAGATCAAAAATGGGTCTAACACGGGCTTGAATATATTAAATGACCCAGCCTCCACTGTTCTCTGGAAAATTCCAGAGATTAACAACCCTCTGAGAGAAGAAATTTCTCCGAATCTCTACCTTGAATGAGAGGCCCCTTATTTTTAATTTATGTCCCCTACTTTCTAGATTCCCCCAGGATGGATAACATCCTCTCAGCATTTATCCTAAAACCCCTTCAGAACCTTTTTTCATTTTGTTGTTTTCGTTTTCAAAGAGAGATAAGGAGCAGACAAACAAAATCCAATAAAATACAATGAAGCAGCCCCCCCACAGTAAACAAGCAAACAGACAAAAGCTATGCAAAAAATTTAAAAGTCAACAGTAATTAACTGTTTAAAGAAAGAAACAAAAGACTACCATTTAAATTTATCATTAGATCCTCTTATAATTAAATTTCTCCAAATATAGAAATTACATCAAGTCTTCTAACCAGTATGAAACAGTGGGTGGCATGGGGGACTTCCAAATTAATAGAATTACGGGCTATAAGTGAAGCAAATGCAATTATGTCTGCCTCAATCTTATGAAGACTGGCCAGTTCAGATGGGACTCCAAATATGGCTTTCAAAGGACAAAGTTACAAGTCAATATCTAGAGCTTCATAAACGGATGACCAAAAATCGGCTTAAAGTATGACCAGAACATGTGGTTATGGTCTGCAGGGGCAAGTGAACACTTGCTGCATTTGTTGTTTGTGTTTGAAAAAAATTGCTAATCCTGTCCTTGGTGAAGTGAATTCTGTGCAAAACTTTAATTTGAATTTAGCTTAATCAAGCACAGGAGGATCTGGAGTTGACCCTGAGAAGCCTCTGTTTCCCAGTCATTTCTTATTTTGTAAAGAGGAGGAAAGGGTCCAGAGGATAACGTGAGTTCATACAGTTTTGAGATAAGACCTAGGGAGACTGGGGCAGTAGTAATGTGTTGAGGTAGTTGAGGAAAGGTTGAGCAATGAAAGTGAACAAAACGACAGACTTGAAAATAGCAGTGAAGATTAGATTGAGGCAGATTAAATTTGGTTGTAAGTTCACAAACTCCCAAAGGTCCCATCTACAAACAAATGAGTAAAATGTTCAAGTCCCCTCTCCCTCCACAAGACAAACGAGTCAAGCATGGAAGGCAAGAATAAGCGATTTGTTACAAATAGGAAGTGATAAGTTTAAAATGTTGACAAAATTGTTTCCATATTTTTAAAGTAGAGATCACAACAGTGTTTAATGTGTATTTTAAAGGAGATAAGGATAACGGGGCACAAATTAAGGCAGGAAAAGAGGATGAGCAACAGGGGTGTGATTCCATAAAACACCAGTTTATACTTGGATCGTGACACCATATAAAAATATTACAAAACTTCTTTATGCAGAGAATTGTTTGGATTTGGAATGAGCTACCGGGAAGAATGGTGGAGGTGGTTTCCATAGGAAGTTTCAAAAGAGAGCTGGATACATATTTGAAAGTGATTAATTTAGAGGGCTGGAGAATGGGACCAACTGGATAGCTCTTTTGGAAGCCAGTGCAGACACAATGGGTTGAATGGTCTCCTTTTGTGCTGTAAAATTCTTTGATTCTATGAATATTGGCTGCCCAATAATACTACAGTAAATTAGGTAGTGCTAGCCCATCATCCCATCTCCCTCTCTGAAATATCACTCTACAGGTTCTAGTTGTCTTGTTTGCCCAGATAAATGTTGATATTGGCTTGTTTGCCATAGCAAAAAATGATTTTGGTAAAAAGATAGGAAGACATTGAAAAAGAAAGAAGAACCTGGGCAGGATGTTCATTTTCACACATTGAATTCTGCCAGCTAAGGAAAGAGACTAACTATCCCAGTGCTGTAAATCCACCCTAATTTTGGTGACCTAGTTTGTAAAATTTGTTTTATGAAGAGATGCAAGACAGTGTGTTATGTTCACAGCTAAGTAGTGAAAAGCAGCAACGGAAATATGGATCGGCAAAGCTCCTGGGGAGATATGCTTGACTATAGAATTGATTGGGAAACATTCACTTTTTTTGATATTCAATTTCTACCCAGAGAGTGAGCCAAAGGTGCTGAGAATATTCATTATGTTGCCAACATCAGCAGTAGGGTTAGTAATATATCATAAAAGGTCATCAGCATATAAGGGCACACGGTGTTCTACACTATCTCAGTGGATGCCCTGTAATGGCATTGATAACTTTAAGGCTATGGACAGGGGTTCTATTGCCAAAGCAAAAAGGAGTGGAGACAAAAGCCATCCTTGATGGGTTCCTCTTGATGAGGGAAGTATTTTGAGTAAAGAGAGTTAGTGTGTACACTTGCAGTAGGGAAGACATAGAGAAGGCAAATCCATTAAATACATTTTGGACTAAAATCAAAATTTCCCAAAATTATAAACAAATACTTCCTCTCCAAACGGGCAAAAGCCCCCTCTTTATCTAGAGAGTCAACAATTTCAGGGTTGGTTGAGGTGGTTGGGATAATATAATTTCAAGAAGATGGCCTACATTTGAAAATAATTGGCACCCCTTAGCAAAGCTAGTTTGATCTTTAGATGTTATACCAAGAAGACAAGACTCCAAATGGCATGCTTAATACCTTAGCTAACAGTTTAAACTCTGCATTTAAAAGAGAGAGGCCCATATGAGCCGCTTTCCTCAGGGTCCATGTCTTTTTTGAGTACAAGGGAAATGGAAGCTTGAGTCAATGTTGGGGGCAAAGAACCTTGAGACAGTGAGTCATTAAACATTTCTAATAGGGAGGAAGTTAAGTAGAGAGCTTTTTTATAAAAGTAATTGGAAAGCTGTCAGGGCCTGGGGCCTTGCCACTTTGCATCAACTTAATACAGTTTGTTATCTCATCTAGACTCAGAATTGTCCAAATCTATGCTCATGTCCACATCCACAGATGGAATGTCCAAAGCCATTGCCAAGCCGTCAGACAGGGGTTCTCATTTATAAAGGTTGCAATAAAAATAAGTAAAGTTGAATTAATATCAGAGGGGTCAGTAGTAAGGGTATGAGAGGAGTCGTAGACCTGGGAGATAAACTGAGAAACAGACTGGCGCCTGAGTTGGTGGATCAGAAGGCAACCAGCTTTGTACCTGTATTCATAAAACCTCCCCCTTGATCGTTGTAACATATACGTCAAACTGAGTCAGAAGCTTTAGCCTGTCTGCATATAACTCAGGAGTGGGATGTAATGTAATATTGATGATCTTGTTCTAAAATTGAATCCACCAATTCTTGTTGTTTTCATTTTCTTTGTTTGATAATATATGCAGTGTAAGAAATTATATTCCCCCGGAGAACCACTTTGAGGGTCTCCCATTGTAGTGAAAAGGTGGTGGGATCATCATTATTTGTTTTGATAAAAACATCTACAAATCTTTGTCAGATAATAAGGTTGTATTGAATCTGCATGGAGACTGGCCTTTAGTTTTGGAGGTAAGAGCCAAGTAAGGAGTGTGGGGCGCATGGTATAATATAACTATGGCAGAATGCTCAAATGTTTTAACTGTGGGAAGGAGGGCTCTATCTTTAAAAAAAATGTAATAAATGCGTGAGTAAGCATGGTGGACATGAGAGACATAGGAGAAGTCCCTTGTGGCTGGGTGGAGAAAACGCCAAGGACCAACATAACCAGTCATAAATGTAGAGAGAGCCTTAGACACACCGGAAGGGGTGAAAGTATTTGGAGTTGAGCGGTCCAGCCTTAGATCTATGACATGGTTTAGATCCCCTCCGAAAGTAAGATGGTGGGTGTCTAGATTGGGAAGGGAGGATGTAATAAATTTTGTATCATCCTGATTAAGAACAGACATTCACCAACACTATTGGGGGCTTGAAAAAGTGTGCCACTAACTATTGTGTAACATCCTCCAGGATCTGAGATTATGTTTAAGGGGGAGAACTGTATTCTTTTGCCCCCCCGCGCAGCTTTACTGTTATAGTTGGAATGAGACATTTGGACAACCCATGCTTTACGTGTGATTATTAATGCAAAGGTGCATCGCCTGAAGGAATGCAATATCGGTGTTAAGGCTCTTGGGATGTGAAAGCACTTTAGAACATTTTCGCGTTCTAAAACCCCTAACATTCTATGGAACTAGTTTGACTGAGAGCCCTGTACCACCCTGACCATCTGAGCTAGTCACGTGTATAAAAAGGCTTTACAAACGGATCAGTAAAATGAAAGAAAAGGAAAACAAGACTGAAAGGATCCATTCCAAAATGAGAATAGCCAAATACAAAAAGATCTTTGGTTACTGTCAATGTTAAAAAATTCCTCCCCCACCCTCCATCTCTGGAACAATCTCCACCCTCCCAAACCCTAGAACAAAAACCAAGCAGTGTGATAATAAATCTTTAACTAAATAAAACTGTAAATCAAATCCTAAACTTGCCATTATATACAAGATGAGCAACAGGTATTCAATCTTACATAGCATCCATTGACTAAACAACCTCATTAATGGAGTGTGCCCCCGACATTTTTTAAAATTCATTTGTGGGACATGGGCGTCGCTGACTGGCCAGCATTTATTGCCCATCCCTAGTTGCCCTTGAGAAGGTGGTGGTGAGCTGCCTTCTTGAATTGCTGCTGTCCGTGTTCTGTGGGTTGTCCCACAATGCCATTAGGGAGGGAATTCCAAGATTTTGACCGAGCGACTGCAAAGGAACGGTGATATATTTCCAAGTCAGGATGGTGAGTGGCTTGGGGGGGACTTGCAGGTGGTGGTATTCCCATGTATCTGCTGCCCTTGTCCTTCCAGATGGAAATGGTCATGGGTTTGGAAGGTACTGTCTAAGGATCTTTGGTGAATTGCTGCAGTGCATCTTGTAGATAGTGCACACTGCTGCCACTGAGCGCCGGTGGTGGAGGGAGTGGATGTTTGTAGATGAGGTGCCAATCAAGTGGGCTGCTTTGTCCTGGATGGTGTCAAGCTTTTTGAGTGTTGTTGGAGCTGCACCCATCCAGGCAATGGGGAGCATTCCATCACACTCCTGACTTATGCCTTGTAGATGGTGGATAAGCTTTGGGGAGTCAGAAGATGAGTTACTCGCCACAGTATTCCTAGCCTCTGACCTGCTTTTGTAGCCACTGTGTTTACGTGGTGAGTCCAGTTGAGTTTCTGGTCAATGATAACCCCAAAGATGTTGACAGTGGGGTATTCAGTGATGGTTACACAATTGAATGTGAAGGGGCATATGAACTATGTTATGTAATACACCATTGAAAAGTTGCTTGTTATAGTCACATAATAAGAACTCTAATACAGTCAAACATGCCCTTAATTTTGAGCATAATAACTGACCAATATAGACATTAAAGTACAAGATAAACAAAATATAAACTAACCGTTATCTTGGTAAGATTGGGATTGCGGTTAAACTAGGCTGTGCCTAACATTTTGGCTGAATCGGGATAGTCTAATATTCTGTCCATAATTGAAAGAATCAGTCCAAAATGTCCTCGTAGTAATGGGGATATACAGCATTAAATTTCCATGAAAATATAAATCCAAAAGTCTGGTGTTGTCATTCCCTATAGGCAAAATATGGCCGGAGATGAAAAACAGGTCAGCAAATCCACATTTGACAGGTCCATCTTTAGCAACCCCGAGTGTAAACTACAAAATCCAGATATTAAAAACCATAATTTTCAGTCATTACTCCCATAGAATCCACCGAGGCATCAAATAGTTACCCAGTCAAGAATTAAGTATACATCGCTGAAGAAAAAAATCTGCCTCGTCTGTGTCAAAGAAGTGATCTTCTCCGTTAAGTGTGATGTGGAGACAGGCAGGGTGAATCAACCTAACGCTTACTCCTTTCTTGTACAACATGGCCTTGATGTTGTTAACTGTTGCTCACCTCCTTGCCAGACCCCACTGATGTCCTGGTAAAACCTGATTGGTTGGCTTTGGTAAGTGACATTGTGGTGCTCCTTTGTCCACCGAAGAACAAATTCCTTCTCCTTGTAGTGGTGGAACCGTGCCACAATGGCTCGCGGGGGTCGTCTGGGTGAGGTTTTAGTCAGAGGGTACAGCAGGCTCTGTCTAGCACCAGACGTTTGGGAAGAGTCTCCTCACCCACCACCTCTTTGAATAAATCCAACATCGGGTGGCATGGTGGCACAGTGTTTAGAATTGCTGCCTCTCAGCGCCAAGTACCTGGATTCAATTCTGACCTTGGGTGACTGTGAGGAGTTTGCATGTTCTCTCCATGACTGCGTGGGTTTCCTCCCACATTTCAAAGATGTGGAGGTTAGGTGCATTGGCAGGGTTATGGGGATAGGGTGGGGGTGGGATGCTCTTTCAGAGGGTCAGTGCAGACTCGAAGGGCCGTCTCCTGCACTGTAGGATTATTCTATGAAACAGTGTGGGATTCAGACCTCTGTTCCCTCTGGTAGTTCAATAATGCGTAGGTTTTGTTGTCTTGACTGGTTTTCCAAGTCATCGACTTTAACCCGCAGCGACAAGCTCTCTTTAATCACCGCAGTCAACTTGGACTCCAACATACAGATCGCTGTGATCTGAGAGGACTGGCTCAATGTTGGTAAGGGTGTTAGTGTGAGAATCCACAGCCACACGAGTGGACAAGAACTTTGCTCAGTTTCAATCATCAAAGATGTAGGGGAAATGGTCGCCATCTTAGCTGAAGCTATCTCAGTGGGCATGTCCTTGTCTTTTAATTTTTCTCCGCCTGTGTGCTTTAAATTTTTAGACATGCTTGAGTAAACTTGATACCTGAGTGTTTAAGTTGGTGTTTGAGGTAACAAATAAAAATATATTGGCATAGTGAAAACTAACTTGCAAAAAATCGTTGGGAGAAGAACTTTGTGTTTGCTCTACATCACTCAAACATAAGCTCCCTTCAGAATCTTATGTTTCAATAAGATCACAGAATGCTTACAGCACAGAAAGAGCTTGTTCAACCCATCATGGCTGCATGGGCTGTCCTAAGGAACTCCTCCCTGTAGCCATGCACATTCTTCTTATTCAGGCATTAATCCAATTTCATCTTGAATGCCACAATTGAACCAACCTCCTCCACTTTCCAGATCGTAACACCTCACTACATAGAAAAAGATTTTCCTTACATTGCCATTGCTTTTTTAGCCAATTATTTTAAATCTGGTTCTCAATCCTTCCATCAAGGGGAACAACAGTTTTTCCCAACCTATTCTTCCAGACTCCTCGTGCTTTTGAAGACCTCTATTAAATTTCCTCTTGACCTTACCTTCTCCAAGGCAAACAGTTCCAGCCTCCCCAATCTGTCCACACAGCTGAGGATCCCCACCTATGGAGAACCATTCTTGTGAATCTTTTCTGCTCTCAATCTGTGACTTCACATCTTTCCTGAAGTGTGGTGCCCAGAAATGGATACAATACTCCAGTTGAGGTCAAACCAATATTCTGAAAAAGTTAAACCCAACTTCCTTACTCTTGAACTCTTATGCCGACATTGATAAAGCCTAGAATGCTGATTGCTTAATTAACCACTCTCTCAAGCTGTCCTGCCGCTTTCAATGACTTGTGCACATATTTGCCCAGGTCCATCTATTCTTGTGCCCCCTTTAGAATTGTACCCTTTATTTTATATTCTCTCTCCATATTCTTACTATAAATTAATCACTTTATACTTCTCTGCATTAAATTTCAGCTGTCACTTGTCCGCCCATTCGACGGACCTGCCCATGTCCTTTTGAAATTCTACATTATCGTTCTCACAGGTCGGAATGCTTCCAAATTTCATATCCTCAAATTTTGAAATTGTGCCAAGCACACCAAGGCTTAAGTTATTAATATAAATCAGTGACAACAAGGGTCCTAACATCGACCGCTGGGAACTACAAATATTTCTCAAGCCTGAAAAACATCCATGTTCCCTGTCACCCTGCCAATTTCATATCCATGTTGCTACTGTTCCTTTTATTGCATGAGCTAGCATTTTGCCCACAAGTCTGTTATGTGGAGTTTACCAAACCCCTTTTGGAAGTCCATGTACACCACATAACAGCATTGTCCTCATCAACCTTCTCTGTTACATCTTCAAAAAAATCAAGCAAGTTAGTCCAACATGATTTACCCATAACGAATCCATGCTGACTTTCCTTAATTAAGATGTGGAGATGCCGGCGTTGGACTGGGGTAAACACAGTAAGAAGTTTAACATTCACCACTGAAGTTAAACTGACCTGTAGTTGCAGGGCTTCTCTTTTTTTTCAACAAGGATGGAACATTTGCAATTCTCCAGCACCACCCCTAAGTCTAAGGAGCGCTATAAAATCCTGGTCAGTGCTTCCACTCCTATTTCCCTCAGTATCCTTGAATGCATCTTATCTGGTCCTTGGTGACTTATCAACTTTAAGTACAGACAGCCTATCCAATACCATCTCCTCAATTTGAAGTGTCTGAATTACCTTCCCTTTCACTAGGACCTGCAAAGCATCTTCCTTGATAAAGAGAGAGCAAATTATTCATTTAATACCTCAGCTGTGCCCCCTACCTCCATGTGTAAATCTCCTTTTTCACCCCCACTTCTCCATTTACTATTTATATCCTTACAGAAGACTTTTGGATTCCTTTTTATGTCACTTGTCACTCTAATTCTTAGAAATTACAATGAGTGTAAGCCAACTTGCTCAACCGTTCTTCATAAAGCAACCCTTTCTTCACAGGAATCAGCCTCATGAGCCTTTGCTGAAGTGTCTACATTGCAAGTATACCCTCCTTAAGTAAGGAGACCAAAACTGTTCTCAGCACTCAAGATGTGGTCTCATCAATGTCCTGTAGCAAGACATCACTATTTTTTATAGTTCATCAACGTTAGTTTTCTGTATCAGCTGCATCCTCCTGCTCAATCTCCATAGCTCTTAGTTCCCTTAGTGTCAAAAAGTCTACTAATCTCCTGCCCCTTGCCTTGAACCCATGTCCCTTCTTGACTGACCCTTCATCTAGGGAGAACAGCTGCTCCTTATCCACTCATCGCCTCTGCACCAATGGAAACAATCCAAGCCTATCTAACCTCTCTTAATTTAAATGTTCCATCCCAGGCAGCATCCTGGTGACTCTCCTCTGCACCCTCTCCAGTGCAATCACATCCTTCCTATAATGCGGTGACGAGAACTGCACACAGTACTCTAGCCATGGCCTCACCAAAGTTCTATACAACTCCAACACAACTTCCCTGCTTTTGTAATCTATACACTGCAGGGCCACTAGGTTTCAACTGGAACATTTTGGTGTCTCAGATTTCAAAATAGTTTTGAATTTTACCGGCTTAGACAAATATGCATATCACGGAGAGTTAAATAATAATAAAAGAAGAGAAAATAGGTCTTGATATGATCAAGTCTTGTCATCTTCAAGGCTGAGTGCATTTGTTTTACCTTTAATGCCAGTCATGGCATCCAACATTTGATTGGGAGCTTGCAGTGTGGTTGCATCATGCCCTGTCTTGCCAATCTCTTTTTGTAATGTACAAGCTAGTTGTGCAAGAAGAGTGGGAGTGGGTTAGATGTGGCCCATGAAAGGAGTGTGAAGAGCACCTAAAAGGGAGAATCACTGAGTGTGGGCAAGAACTGGATCATTTAATCAAAGCAAATACATTTAATGTGATGTATGCAGGAGCTTGACAGAAATGTGAGAGTTAATCCAAGTCTAAGGCATTAGCAGTTATAGAGTGAGTGCAGAAGGAAGTGTAATGCCCTTTTTTGATTAGAGGAGAAAGAGATTTCTAATGCTGACAGAAAATGGTTGGTTGCAGGGCTGTTTTCAGAATAAGGGTTGTAAAGAGGGAGTCGGTTTTGAAACTGCTGCTTAGGGATAAAACTGATGTATTTGATCTGCCAGTAGTTATAGAAACAGCCCAATTTTAATTTGCAATTAAAATAGTAACTATAATGAGCAAGTAATCTGCGCCATGGATTATTGATGAGAAGTGAAGATGAACATTCCTTTGATAAGGTTGTAATTTTTATTTTTGGCATTGCAACCAGGATCTGGTAATGAAGGTTTTGGTTCTGACCTGTTCACCTACCTCTTTCCATGTCTACTGCCGTTGAGTGAACTAATCATTGGGTGACCGGTAAGGATGCTGCTGCCCTTGATTTCACTGCTCCTGAGCAATCAGTCTGGCTGATCACTATCTTCACCCCTGCATATGTTTGAAAGATTGGGTTTGGCTGTTATGTTGGAACAGCCTGACAGCATTCACCGTCACGACATATGAATGCTGGCCACTTGACAGAGGCCATTCAAACTGAATCCTTCACTACTACAGGCCCAACATTCAGTTTTATTTGTCACTGTCCCCATGCCTTATGTAGCTGATGCTAATTGTGGGAAACAGTCTGTACCAGATAATTTTCCATCGCTATAGAAATCAATTATAAAGGTACTATTTACGA
Source organism: Mustelus asterias (assembly GCF_964213995.1). NCBI lineage: Eukaryota > Metazoa > Chordata > Chondrichthyes > Carcharhiniformes > Triakidae > Mustelus > Mustelus asterias. The sequence goes on from NC_135809.1 coordinate 89,192,595, forward strand.
TGTAATAATTGTAATTCAAGAAACCTTTTACAACTTGTTGAACTACCATTACTGTAATTACTTCATTCTCTATGTTTAATGTTTTAAAAGTTCTGCTAATTTCAGGCAAAATGGAAGTGTTTCTTAAATGCCCTTTGGTTTATGTTGCATGCTATTCACCTAGAATACAGGAGCTGAGTGCTTCAGTACTTCAGTGTAATCAGACGGTAAATCCTTGGTTAACATTGTGTTCCTGTGAATTGCAACTTTAAATGAAACAACGTTAAGCGAATCAGATTTTATCATTGCAACCTTTCCTTGTCAGAAAAAACATCAAATATTATACTCTTAAGTTGAACTGCTTTACACAGAGTATTGCTGAATTCCTATATTTGCAAATGAAATAACTTTTAAATAAATTTAAAAGAAATATTCTAACTCTTCTTACTTACCTCTAGCTCACCACTTCTGCCACTCACATCTTCTCCAGCTTGCCACCTTCACCCGCTGTCCGACTCTTGGGCTTGTTGTGTCTCCTGCCATCTACCTTTCCTGATCGCTGGCCCTCTGGCTTTCCACCTCTTCCAGTCCTGACTTTCCCAATTGCCCCCGACCATGCTTGCTGAACTTCCCACTTGCCACACAATCTTACTCCCTGACCCTCTCCATCGGTACCCTCCCCCTTGCCGCCTCCCTCTTCCAAATCCTCACTGTGAACGAGGGTTCGTTACGTGAATGGCAAAAGACAAAAACAGCAGCTTTGATTGCAAGGTTGCTGAGGTAAGTAAAAGCTGGAGAGTTGGTGAGACAGAGGGTCGGCGAGAGGGAAGGTCAGCAGCTTCTGGGATGATCAGGGAATAAGAATTTTTGCTCCAAAATGACACCGATCATGTCATATGACCCAACGTCAGACCCAACATGAAGCAATGTTAAAACAAAACTCCTGATGCCAAGTGCGAATAATGGCCCATATTAACTAACTGACATTAAAGCGGAATGACTTAAAATGGGAACTTAGTGTACTGTGTTTGTATTGGTAACGTATGAAACAATGGCTAAACAATGGAGATTACTTGCATTTACTCATTGTAGGGCTTAAGTTTTATTGCCCTGACACTCGACATTAGCAGCAAGTTGCACTTTTATATACCACCTTTAACATTGCAAAATGTCCCAGACCACTTCAGAGGAATGTGAGCAAATCAAATTTGACACCAAGCCACTTAAGGGTCAAAGAGGTTGGTTGTTAAGAGCATCTCAAAGGAAGAGCAAGAGATAGAGATGTATGGAAGGAATTCCGGAACTTACTGCCAATGGATGAAGGCCAGACTACCATTTAAAGAGTGAGTAAAAACAAAGGAGTTTTACAGGTTTAAAAGCTGAAGGAGGATACCGAGATGAGGGTTTTCATGACGCCTACATAGATAAGGCTGGACAATTGCGCCACAACATGGGCAGCATGGTAGCACAGTAGTTAACACTGCTGCCTCACAGTGCCAGGGAGCCTGGTTTGATTCAGCCTTGGGTGACTGGAGTTTGCATGTTTTCCCCATGCCTGTGTGGGTTTCCTCCCAGGTGTTCTGGTTTCCTCCCACAGTCCAAAGATGTGCAGGTTAGCCATGGTATACCCAGAGTTAGTGCAGAGGGGAAAGCATGGGTGGGATGCTCTTTCAGCGTGTCGGTGCAGAATTGATGGGCTTGATGGCCTCTGAAGTGGCTTCTATGGATTCTAATACAGTTTGGGCCAGGAACTAGTGCTCAGTTGACATTTAGTAATGCAAGAAGATGAAAACAATAATTTAAGAAAGCATGGAATTATTCAATTTGGTAGGAAGAATGGAATCATTTTTAAAAGATGAGCAGTTACTAAATGCTAGTATTCAGAGGATTTGAGTATCCATATATACAAATCACAGAAGGCTAACATGCAGGTGCAACCAGCAATTGGAAGGCAAATGTATGTTAACCTTCATCGCAAGAGGCTTGATGTATAAGATGAAGGAAGTCTTGCTACACTTCTATAGTTCTTTCTTGAGACCACAGCTTGAGTACTGTGTATGATTCTGATCATCTTAATAAGGAATGTTGCCTAGCGTGGTGAGAATGCTCTCGTCTGGTTCCATTCTTAACTATCTAAATGTAGCCAGAGGATCTTTTGCGATGGGTTCTCTTCCTGCTCCTGCACCATTATTTCTGGCATCTCCCAAGGATCTATCCTTGGTCCCCTTCTATTTCTCATCTACATGCTGCCTCTCCATGACATCATCCAAAAGCACAGTGTCAGTTTTCACATGTACGCTGACCATACCCAACTCTACATCATCATCTCTCTTGACTTCTCCACTGATGCTTAATTTAGGAGACTGCTAATCTGACATCCAGTTGTGGTTGAGCAGAAATGTCCTTGAAATATGTATTGGGAAGACCATGATTTTCAGTCCATGCTCCAAATTCTGTTCCTGAGCTACTAACATCCCTCTCCCTGGCAACAGTCTGAATTTAAGTCAGTCTGTTCACAATCTTGGTGTCACATCTGATCCCGAGATGAGCTTCCGACCTCCTATTCACACTGTCATTAATACCATCTATTTCCACCTCTGTAACTTTGCCCCTGTCTCAGCTCACCTGCGACTGAAACTCTTTAAACTCGACTATTCCAATGCTTTCCTGTCTGACCTCCTACCTTCTACCTTCTGTAAGTGTGAAGTAATCTGAAACTCTGTTACCCTGATCTTGATTCGCGGTGATCCCCTATCACCACCGTGCTTATTGAATTACATTGGCTCCAGATCTAGAAAACCAAGCGTTTCAGTTTTAAAATTCTCATCCTTGTTTTCCAACCCTTCCATGACCTTGCACCACTCTATCTCTGTAACCTCCTCCAGCCACCAAACCCTTCAAGATGTCTAATTCTGGCCTCTTGTACATCTGCAATTTTAATCACATTGGTGACTGCGCTTTCAGTTGCCTAGACCATAAGCTCCAGAGTTCCCTCCCTATACTTCTCTGCCTCTCTATCTCACTTTCCAACTTTAAGATGCTCCTTAAAACCTACTACTTTGACCAAGCTTTTGGTTATCTGACCTAATATCTCCTTATGTGACTGTGTTATACTTCCTCTCGCATTTGAGACATTTCATTATGTTAAAAGCGCCAAATGAATACAAGTTGATGGTTCTGTTGTTGGAAGGAGATGCTTTTCTTAGTGCAGCAAAGGTTCACTGGGATGAGACGTTGTCCTAAAGGGGAGATTTAATGAAAGGTCCTATATTTTGAGTTTAGAAGACGGAGATGATCTCATTGAAACATACAAAATTCTTTGAGGGCTTGACAAGGTAATCTGCCTAGCTGGAGAACCTAAAACTAGGGGTCATAGTTCCAGAATAATGATTGAGGCCATTTAGGATTGAGATAAGGAAAGGTTTCTTCACTCATGGTTGTGAATTTTTTAAATTCCCTACCCCAGAGAACAATGGAAGCTCAGTCGATGATTACATTCAGGATTGAGATGATTTATTAGAGGAAATCTAGGGAGGTCAGGATAGAGTAAAGTTGATGTAAAGTTCAACCATGATCTTACAATGGTGAAGCAGGCTCAATGTGCCAAACACCCTATGTTCACATGTCTTTAGTCTGTATTTCTTGGTTTTACTGTTCACTGCTTATTGCCGCTGAATCTCGTTTACACAGATTTGTCTGCTGTGAACAGTTGAGACTGTAGTTAAATTTGCTGAAGAATTTTTAAAATTATATAGTAATGCACCACTTAATCCCCTCCTGTATTGAGAGGGAATTAACTGCAGCTTCAGAGAGCTCAGCCACGGGATAATAATAACAGCTTAACCTGCTTTGATTGTAGAAAAGCTCACAACAAAGCACCATATATCTCCCTGGCGGGTCTGTTACTTTTACTCAAGATTATTAAGATAATTCCCAAATCCCAGCTGATAGAATCAGTTTAGTGCAACCCATACAGATGTAGAATTGCTTTCCCTTTTCATCCATTAATATAGTAAGCCTCTGACAATTTCACAGGAGAGGAGTGGTCTTTCTGGCTACGGTGGGAGGACTCTGAGCACTCATTCAGATAATGCCAATACTCATATCCTGTCTGCTTTGTAGGGCAGTTCATTTAACCCATTCTTGTCTACACAATCTCTTTCTATGGCAACTTTTCTTGCACCTATATTTTACTGTTACCACTGGGATCACAACTCTCTCTTTCATGATATTCTTCTCCTCTTCTGCGTTGAAATCAAGAAACATCAGTGTCTTCCATCCTATAATTCTTTTCAAGAACATCAAAACTGTGGACTTCCTTATGCCTTTAGAATTCCTTTTATTGCACACTTTGAAAATTCAAGCTTGGCATCATCTAAATAACAATTTCCTTTTCTTCCTGCCTTTGTCAGCTCTGAATGATGTCCTGCACTGTGTGATCCTTAGTTCTTCACTTAAGTTCCTCGATAATTATTTTTAAAACCTTGTCAATACCTTTCCTGTGTGATATTGGACTATGTCCAGAGGATAAAAATCTCTTGGAATAGCTTCACTCTGAGTTGGCAAGCCTATTCCTGACGTATGTCTGAATCATGCTGTTTTAACATTGGTGTAGGACTACCTCAGAACCTCTCCAAGGAAGAACAACAGTGTCTCATTTAATGAGGCTGAACTGTGGTGATCTCTCGGTGCAAACACATCAAGGGTTTGTCACTGATGATTGACAGACACTTGAAAAATAAATAAAGCAGACTTCTAAAACTGGATGACAGCACTGCCTCAATTAAATACATTAATACTGATCTTGGAGACAAAGTTGACCAAACGATATGGTTGCCACTTTATGAACAACTATTTTAGATTTATGGGGTGCAGTAATATAATGGTTAACTTGTTAGACTAATAAACCAGAAGCTTGGACTAATGATCTGGAGAGAAGAGTTCAAATCCATGGCAACTAGGAAATTTAAATTCAGTTAATTAACTAAATCTGCAATGAAAAAGCTACTATCAATAATGGTGACCATGAGATTGCAAAATTGTCATATAAACCCCGGAGAAAACTTGTCTTTCTTACCTGGTTTGGCTTGTATGTTACATTAGATCCATAGTTATGCAGTTGAGCTTTAAATGCTCTCTAAAATGGGCTATCAAGCCATTCCGTTATATTTCAAGGGCATTTAGGAATGGGTGATAAATGCTGACCATGTCAGTGATACCCACGTTGCATCCTTTGAATGAATTTTTAAAAATTCTCCCATTATCTTCACCTCGCTGGACAGGCATTTTCTGTTATTTGTCTGCACAGACATTCTTTACTCATCAAGTCAGTCACAAGTTCTTAATCTCTAATGCTGAGGGGCTCAGTGCTCTACATGTTTTGATAATGATATTTAGGCCTTTACTTAATTGCAACAGGCACATGAAGGCACACTCATTGCCCATGAGGGAATTTGATTGGTTTTCCTCATCCCTGAACCAGGACATTAAGGACTTTGTAATGTCTATTACTAATACTCCAGCTGAGACCAGAATTGAACCTGTGACTTACTGGTCAGTTCATGGGGCAATGCCATACCAGGCAGTAGATTGACCCACCAAGCCATGGCATTGCTGGAAATGGTAAGAATAATTATTATTTGGGAGGGAGATATCAAACAGCAGTTCACAATGTACAATGTGAAGAACAGCAACAAGATAAAGATAACAAAGTTTATTCAATGGATGAAAACTGTCTTGACCAATCCAATACAAACACTCAGCCAGGCCCCCAGTGTGGCTACATGAACAACAGTAACATTCTACCGGAACCTTTTCTCTTCACTGAACCCATCTCCTTTTTCCTTGTTTTGGTTTATTTTGATTCATTATTTTCTTTAATCTTTATTCCTTGCTGCTCTGGCTGATCTTCCTCAGTGCACCCCTACGTCCACTTCTATCTCACCCCCTCTACCTGTGGCTCCACCTTTTTTGTCTGTTTCTGTATTCCCCCCTTCTGTTTTTGTCCCTTTCTCTGTTTCTCCTTCTTTGAGTCTCTCTTTGTCTTTATCTCTCTCTATTGTGTCTCTTCCCTATTGTTTCTTTCTGTGCTGCTTTCTGTGTCAGTCGATTTTTCTCAATTATCAGCCTTATTGAATCTAGCAAGTCTATATGTTGAACTTGCCATAGGCAATGTGAGGTCCACATGTTAGGAGCTGAAAATCCTAAAATCTCACTAAAGACAATATTAAAGCAGGTCATATACCTCTATTCAACTCTGCCTACTCCCTCTGCATGATCCTTCCTGCCATTCTCTCCTATTATTTCTAAGTCTCTTTCTCTCCCCATCTTTCTGCCTCTGTACTTCCTTCTATAGTGACTCATTATATTTCCTCAGGATGTCCCAAGTGCTTCACAGCTAATGTAGTCACTACTGTAATGTAGGGAGACATATCACAGTAATGCACACATCAAGGTCCCTCAAATAGCAGTGAGATAAATGACTGGATAATCTGTTTTAGTGGCATTCATTGAAAGATAAATATTGGCGATAAATATTGGCCAGAACATCAGGGAGAACTCTTCTTCGAATAGTGCTATAAGGTATTTTACATCCACTCAATGGCAGATGAGGCTAAAATTTAACACCTCACCCAAAAGATGGTACATTTGACAGCAATAATGGCATTAACATAAAACATCTTAAGGTATTTCACAGCAGAATAATAAAACAAAATTAAACACAGTCATATAACCATACAACCCCTACAGTGCAGAAGGAGGCCATTCGGCCCATTAAGTCTGCACCAACTCTACAACAGAGCATCTTACCCAAGCCCACCCACCGCCCTATCCCCGTAACCCCACATATTTACCCCGCTAATCCCCCAACCTACACAATGTCACATTAGGATAGATAACCAAAAGCTTATTTCTTATTTATTAATGTTACAAGTAGGCTCACATTAACACTGCAATGAAGTTACTATGAAAATCCCTTAGTCACCACACTCCGGCACCTGTTCGGGTACAATGAGGGAGAATTTAGCAAGGCCAGTGCGTCTTTCAGGCTGTGGAAGGGAAACCGGAGCACCCAGATGAAACCCACGCAGACACTGGGAGAACGTGCAGACTCCGCACAGACCGTGACCCAAGCCAGGAATCGAACCCAGATCCCTGGCAATGAGAGGCAGCAGTGCTAACCACTGTGCCACCGTGCTGCATGTAGGAGGTCACCCAGAACTGTAATGGAATAGGTAAGTTTAGAGGTAATAAAGGCATAAATTGAATTCAATATATGGCAATACTGGTACTGTAATATTTAAGATGTAAGATTAGAACACAGAGGGCACAATGGGACCTACAATTCCAACGGGCAAGTATGTTAATCTGGCCCAAATCTGAGCTCCACAATGACCATTTTAAACAGCAGTTGCCTTTTTTTTTTGGAGAGCAATTTTCTACAAACAGCAAAATAATAAATTAGTAGATAAGCTGACTTTGGTGCTGCTAGTTGAGAGAAGTTGCCGATGTTTCCTCAAACAGTGCAAAGGAACTCTTCCATCCACATGAATAAGTAGCTGACCAATGCTTTATTTGAACTTTCAAAGAAATGTTTTAACTTTCCTAATTCCCACCCCAATCATGTCCTGGTTTAATTATTCTGGTTGCCATTGGCTCACAGGAGACGAGAGTCAAATGAGCTACGTTTCAATATTGCCCCCTCAGCTTACATTGAATGTCTTCATCTCCATGCATTACTCATTTCAGCCAACTGTTTCAATAATGACACAATTTCACAAAGCTTGTTAGTGAAGCACTTCACTGTACAAGGTGCCCCTGGGGCTTGCTTTGCAATATAAACAAGATGTGGTGTTGCTGGTGTTGGACTGGAGTAGGCACAGTAAGTAGTCTCTCAACACCAGGTTAAAGTCCAACAGGTTTAACATAAACAAGGTAGTGAACATGCCTGCAGCAGCAGGAGGAACCTTGTGTACATTGGTTTTTGTGCCTTGGGTGACGAAGCATAACCAGCGCCCATTAACTCTCGCTTTCCAATGTGACAATAGGTGACCTAGTTCTTGTCTTGCTAGTGGAGGTCAGCCAAGCAATTTTCACTTTGCTGGGCTTGATCACCCTTTAGTCAGTACTGGACATGGTCCATGCATACAGCAGAAAGTCGTTAATGTAACATTTTGGACCTGCAAGAGCTTTCCTATAATTACAACTAGTTACCTGCAGCAGAAACACAACAAATTCAAAATGTGTCAAACGCTTGCTTTAGGAACTGTTTGGATGGGACTGCTAACACTAAAATGGAGCAAATCACCCTGCCATCCAAGAGATATATAAGGAACCAAAAAGTACAAGCTTTTCCTGACCCTTCAAAGATGATGATTTCCTACCCTGCCATTGGCAGATAGAGGTTTCTGTAGTTTACCAGAGTTGGTTGTTTGGATCACACTCTACTACAGACAGGTTCGTGAGAGGCATGCAGTATTCTCAAGAACAGAGGCTCAGTTTTTGTTTAACTGCAGTGCGCTAATTCAGCTCTAGCAGCTTTGGGTATAATAACAGAAGATTGTTGATTGTTAGAATAGCCAATCTCAACCAAACCCTGCACTTACAAGTAGCTATGTGTGGGGCTGGGTTGGGTTGGGCTGGGCTAGACTAATCTGATAGAGTTATTGTAAGTATTAATGCTGTGGTTTTTTGGAAAAACTGCAATGGAGTATTTGCAAGCTCAGAGTCAAACGAGCTATGTTTCAACATTGCTCCCGCAGTTCACATTGAGCTGTTGTAGCTTAGCAAAACCATAAAGCTTGCCTATTTATGCCCTTGTTTATTACCCAACCCTATTCTAGAGGAGTGCTAGGTTTGTGCATACAATCATATACAGCCTGGAGATCTTCATACTAAATTTTGCCTAATTAGCTCCCATGTGTAGGCAGTATTGGGAGTTAAAAACCCTTAAATATAGTGTGTAGGCACTGCCAATGATCTGTAAACAATGCTGTTTTTGCAGTCATTTGTAATTCACTTTATTAATGAGATCAGATTGGAGAAGCAGTTATGTTAAGATTTGATTCTCATCTGCCTTGTGAGGGAGACTGACCGAACTCTGTTAAGACATTTTTCATAATTTCTCAAAATCCCCCTTATTTCTCCCCACAGCATTCCAGCCAAGAAATGGGGTGGAAGTCTTGTTGCACTCTGTCAACGATACTCCACAACCACAAGCTGGAACCAGCATTAGAGCAGCTTCAGATAGGTGCATCCAGCTATCTCAACTACTTTCAGCTATCATAGACACAGATTCTAGATTTCTCTTCCTAAAACCTCCTCCTTGTACTTTTCTACCATCTTGAAGAACCTCAAAATCCAACTTCTTTGATTACACTTTTGTTTAATGTTTCCCTAATTCTTCTGCTAATTCTTGCTCATCCCAACACTCTTTCCCTCCTAAATTGCGAAGGATCTTAGGGCATTTCCCCAGGTTTAAGGTCTATCTGGGTGTAAATTACTGTTGCAATTGTCTTTTCATTGGAGATTGATGACTAGACTTTACGTGGCACTCCTTCTTTGATTATGTAGGTGTTGAACGAGTCTTGGGATTAATAAACACATTCAACTTCTGCATTGTGCAATGCTGACCACCATTTTCCACATTTTCTTTTATTTTAAAGTACGAGCAGGCTGGATGTTTGAACACTCTGACTGGCACCTTGGACTGGATCTTATGGGGTCCCTCAGTTCCCCCATGTTCTCAGCTAAAAGGTTGGCGGAGAGCCTACCCACAGCTGCGCTGCAGGAATTTTATTCTGGGAGCAACATTAATTGCTTTAAGGCAGGAATTCTGTCCCTATCCTGGGTGGAGTCCCACTTTAGATGCTAGGAAGCATTTCTGTAGTTCGACAAGTGCCAGCAGAAGCATTGACAACTGCTCAGAATGAAGTCAGTCTCCCGGTAAGTTGGAGGGCTCAAGGAAGGGGAGCACGAATGGAGAAGTCAGGGCTAAAGGAAGGGGCATAGCTTTAGAGACAGGTGCCTCTGATGGTCTAGAAAGGAGGTCTCACCCTTCCTTGTCCAATACCAGCCTATTCCATCAAAGCTGTTTGGCTTCTTGAATGGCATGCCCCCCCCCCCCCCCCTCCCCCCACTGTAGTTAAAATATCAGCCATGAAGTGGCCACTTCAGAGCCCGAGATGGGCCACTTGATGCCTCCCCTGCTCCCACACAATTTCAGACAGGTCAGGGACAGTGGGAAAGTCACTCACTGGATTTCCATGCCCCGAATCTACCGGCAAGGGAACATAAAATCGGTGTGCATGTAGATCTGCATAGTCCAAAAGAACATATTGATTATCCACAGGTGTGGCTATGGGACACTGTTTTAGCCTAATTTTAGTAGAAAATGTCTTCTATACATTCGTAAAATACTGGTAAACGAACTTCATGATTTACCACCATTCGGTATTCAAGAAAGTGAAGCACTCTCAAGGATAAAGGTAAAACCCTTGTCCACTCTTTTGTCTTCCCTTTTTTAAACAAACACACACAAAGCTTAAAGTAGACATTCGTATGTCATGTGAATATGAATATTGAAATCACATGCCCAACATAATATCTAATATTCATTTTAATTTACTAACTAGAAATGCAATTAATCATTTTAGTATTCTCAGTCAGCCACATGTGGTTAATACATTGGACAGCACAGCTATAGGGCACCAACTTTACTTGCTATCAAACAGCTGGTTCTATATTGGTCTCAATATTCATTCCACAATCCATCTCATGCGAGCACTTAACAATAGAAACTGCAAGTATGGAAAATACAAACTGCAGCTCCTCATGCTGGTTCAGCTTTATGGATCAAATAATATTGTGACTTTGTATGAAGGCAGATTATTATTTGAATGGGTGTAAATTGAGAGAGGTGAATACTCAGCGAGACCTTGGTATCCTCGTGCTTCAGTCACTGAAAGTAAGCGCGCAGGTGCGGCAGGAGTAAAGAAGGCAAATGGTATGTTGGCCTTCATAGGATAGGAGTAGGGATGTCTTACTGCAATTGTATAGGACGTTGGTGAGGCCACACCTGGAGTATTGTGTGTAGTTTTGATGTCCTTATCTCAGGAAGGATGTTCTTGCTATAGAGGGAGTGCAGCAAAGGTTTAGCAGCTGATTCCTGGGATGGCAGGACTGTCATGTGAAGAGAGACTAAGTCGGTTAGGATTATATTCTTTGAAGTTTAGAAGAGTAAGAAGGGGATCTCATAGAAATTTATAAAATTCTAACAGGATTAGACAGGGTGGATTCAGAAAGAATGTTGCCAATGGTGGGGGAGTCCACACCTTGAGGTCATAGTTTGAGAATAAGTTGTAAACCATTTATGACCGAGGTGAGGAGAAATTTCTTCATCCAAAGAGTGGTGAATGTGTGGAATTCACTACCACAAGAATTGATTGAGGCCAAGACTTTGTGTGATTTCAAGAAGAAAGTAGATATAGCTCTTGGGGCTAAAGGGATATGGCGGGGAAAGCAGGATCAGGGAATTGAATTTGACGATCAGCCATAATAATGAATGGTGAAGCAGGCTTGGAGAGCCAAATCGCCTACTTCTGCTTCTATTTTATATGTATGTTTCTATGCATATTTATTGCATAACATTTTTGAGTTTTTTCTTTGAAAAAAGAGAAAAAAAACAGTAAGCAGTCAAATCATTAGATAGGCAAAAATAGCGCTGTAGGAATACGAAGCATAGAAATGGGAATGGACTATTCAACCCTTCTAGCCTGATTGACCAATCACTTGGATCATGGCTGACCTGTATCTTAACTCCATCTGTCCTACCATGGTTCTGTAATCTTTAATAGCCTTTCCTAACAAAAATAGGTTAATCATAGTTGACATTTTCATATGCTTTGGTCTCAACAGCTTTAATGAGGAACAAGTTTCAGATTTCCAGTACCTTTTTTGTGAAATAGTGTGATCGATCCTAGTGTTTGCAAGACTATCAAACTGTTAAATTCAGTGCAAAACTTTTCAAAGATTACTCTGTGCATCAATCTGCAGTTCCAATGTCTCTATATTTCTACGTCTCTTATATTGCAACAAAATTTTCACCATTAGATTCCGACTGTCCTCGATAAGCCACAACCAAGGTTCATAAATGCTCAGAGTATTAAGGATGTTTGTATGCAGACATGTATACCACCATTAATTGACGTTGGCAGCTGAGAGACTCGGACATTTTTCCAAGCTGCTGTTATGCATTATATGGTGGCCGTTCTAGAGTGCCTTTGACAAAGACCTTCAAGCCCCCATTTGGACAGATGTATACCAAATGTGTGCATAAAGGTTTTCAAACACTAATATAGATATCCTTTGAGCTATTTTACTGGTAAGGCTGGTATTACAGAGGTTATTTCTACTATGTTCCTGTACTCTTGTACTCCTGTGTTATTCAGTGAAACTTTATTCCTGTTCACTTTGACATTGTGAGCTGACCCAAACTATTGTCCTCGAGCAAAAGTACTATTTATCAGGTCTTCAAGTAGAACCATACTCACATATTAACTATGTACTTTTACTTGGGAAATATCCGATCTGAGGAGATTCCTCTCCCAACCCCTAAACGAGGTATAGGAAAAGATTGTGATTGAAAGCGATGCTTCTCACCTCAGAGGAGTCAATTTATAAATTTTAGATACATTCTGACTGTGCTGGTGGCAGGTGATGTTACCAGCTGGCAGCGCATATTCTGAAATTGAATTTTGAGGGCCAAATTGTTGCTTTTGAGGCAGAGAGCTTATGTCAAGAAATTTCTGGTTTGCTGCCTCCTCCTCAGGAAATTTGTCCCAACTCATTGGTGGGGGCAGATGATGGAAGGATGCAGGGTGGAGTTGGCCTTACCATTCCCGGATGCAGATCAGAGATGGCCACGGGAGCTGCCAGGTGCTGAGATAAGTTGTTTAAACGACCCTCCTTTGTTCTCTGGGATTTTGTCCCTGTTGTTTTATTAAATATTAGGCTCTCTAGCCTTCACCCCGTCATATCTCCTGACCCCTTCAGTCCCCATCTATCCCTGTGCCGCATCCATACCAATTCATGCACCTCCACCCCCGGCCCCTCATACCTTTCATGCCACCTCATGAGCCTTCATACCCCCAATGCCAACTCCTATCCCCACGCACCCATAAGGCCTCAAACCCTTCATGCTAACTTCATGCCAAGATGCCTCCCCACCTACCACCCTTTGTCCTACACCCTTCATGCCAACTCATCCAGTATCCACCATGGTCAGACCTGAGGAGCTAGGTTGAGATGACATAAAGTCAAGTTTTTAATATTTATTACAGCTTTCAGTGTGATAAAAAAACTCTCATTCATGAAAACTCATTCAAACATTAAAAGCCCCCCAAGTACTTAATCCCTTGTCAAAATAAACAACTTGTATTCTTAGCCCCACATAAAAATGTAAATCCTTTAATAACCTCTTTGAGCTGTCAATCAAACTGCGAAATTGCACCCCCAACCCATTTGGGATAATTGTAGGTTATGGAATGTAATTAACCATTCATAATGATAACACTTAGGGTAATGGCGACAAACAGTTGTTATAATTGATGGAACAGATTTTTCAACTCTCACTGGCATAGGCAGGCTTTTTTTTAAAGGGACGGGGGATGTTGTAAACTTCTACATAAATTTGAACCTCGCACCTTATGGGTTGAGGTCTTTGCTACAATGAAAATGGGGTCTGTTTAAACTTAGCATTTATTTCAAGTGGTTCAGCTGAGTTTGAATTTCCACCATTTGTGTTCCCTTCCCCCTACTGGCAAAATGGGATCTACTGAAAATGGGGGCAGGACTTCCAGATCTCAGTCCCATACTCCATTTCTAAAGGCCTGTGGAGTCTCCATAATTCTGCAAACATCTGGCCCCAAGTCTCCATAATGTCTCTCTCCATCACAACCACTATTATTAACCATTTTAGTACTATCTTATATTGACTCCACTGAAATCTCTTGTACATAATTTTACTTCTTTTTCTGCACCATGTTGAGATCAAGTTCCATTACACCATATTTAGTAATTACCTTCTCAGGATCTCAGAACCAAGGAACTCCTTACCTCCCTCAGTCTTTTTCCTACAATTCTACAGAATTTTAAAATCCAAGGTTGGTGTCTAGTTGCGGGTGGCATGGTGGTTAGCACTGCTACCTCACAGCACCAGCGACCTGGATTTGGGTCACTGTGCGGAGTCTGCACATTCTCCCCGAGTCTGTGTGGGTTTCCTCCAGGGTGCTCAGTTTTCCTCCCACAGCCCAAAAGACGTGCTGGTTAGGTGCGTTGGCCATGCTAAATTCTCCCTCCGTGTACCTGAACAGACACCGGAGTGTGGCGACTAGGGGATTTTCACAGTAACTTCATTGCAGTGTTAATGTAAGCCTACTTGTGACACCAATAAATAGACTTTAAACTTTTAAAAAACTTGTAAACTACTATAACTTGTTTTACTCCATCGTATTCTCTGCTTCTCCAGCCTGGGAGGCATTCTGCAATATGGCCTTTGGCCCTTCACCCATGATTCTCAAATCAAAAGAGAATGTAATGGCTCATGTTGACTTTGTGTTTACTTGGTGAGTGGTGCACGTTATCATTTAACTATTTGCTTTTATAAAGTAACCCATGAAATACAAAGGTCAGCACAGCATTAGAATAATTTATAAAGTAAAGGACAGCTTTGTTATTCTACTCACTACCCACACTGGCAGCTTGTATTTGTACTTCTAGCTCTAGACTCCCAGGTACCTGCAAATAATCTCCCCATTGCCCTGCCCTTGCTCTGTTAGTTGGGGTGCTATTTATGCATTCCTGGTATTTTCAAATGGGTGCTTGAAACTGTTGAGCTTGCATTATAGATTTGGTAGAGTGAAATTGCACTGCAACATGCTTTAGAAATACTTTACACATTTGTCAGCAATCATTTGTTGCTATTTTAACCTTATCCTCTTCATTTCGACTTTCTATTTCCATACACATGGGCCCTTCTGGTCTGCCTGACAATTGGTGTGTTATTAGCTGTTTTGTATTATGGGCTTTTGCTACTTTTACACAATGCTTCATGTGGTGCACGAGTAGTTTTCCAACAGGGCACTCTTGTGTAACCATGGAAACTCCAAAGTAAACTTTCTATATTTGAATCTGGTCAGTTACAGGGGAAATCAAACTAATTCAGCACCCTGCCAGCTAGGGTAAGCTATTCCATGTTGACCATAGGACTGAATCTAGGACTTCACCAATCAGTAAGATACAGTGCCAGGCAGTGCAATTAGCCACTCGAGTTCAGACAAGATTACAAAAGGGTTGCAACAGAGTTCTCAGCAGCAGGGATTGGCTGCTAACAAATGTCTGATTTATACTAATAATTGTCCTGTAATTGGAGACTCTCCACAGTGTGTGTGGGTTGTGCGCGGTTAGGAATCAAGACAGGTAATCAGAGTATAAATACACAACAGCCTTGATCTAATTGAATCATGGACAAGCTCAGGGAGGCTGACTGTCCAACTTTACCTGCCGTCCGGGATGAGAGCCTCTCTTTAGATGAAGCTGTTGCAGAGATGTATATGAAGAATAACAACACCTGCCCCCCACCGCCTGGCACCAACATAGTGCCAAGCAAGTTATCGACTGCCCATAGAATCCCTATACTGCAGAAGGAGGCCATTCGGCCCATTGAGTCTGCATCACCTCCACTCCGCCATCCCCATAACCCCGCACATTTACCGTGGCCGATCCACCTAACTGGTACAACTTTGGATTGTGGGAGGAAACCCATGCAGACACTGTTACACAGAGTCCCCTATTAGTGCCTCCCTCCTGTCATTATTTGTTCATTAAGTTGTATTTGTGTGGCTATGCTTGATGGGATAAGCAGTGAATGAACCATGCTCCCATTGACACCCAGTAATCACCATTGAGAGGGTGGTTGAGGTTAGTGTGTTAGTGCAGAAGTGAATAGCACGGTTCCCAACTGTATTTCTGGATTGTGGAGATTGTCCAAATGTGGGGATTTCGGAAGAGCAGCCACAGACCAATACCAAGATAAAAATCGTCAGCAAGAAGGCAAGGTAAATCAGAAAACACCAAATCTGCATTCTAAAAACAAATAGATTATAGTAAGGAGTAAAGGACAGAAACGTTCCATAGTCCTGAGGTTAAAAACAATTAGGCAAAGTTGTGATAAATCAAAACGTCAGAGGGGGAAGGAAAGGAAACTTCCAGAAGGCAAATATAAGAATGAGAGAATCAGGGAGAATTTTTAAAAAAACACAGGATCTCAGCCAGTTGAGGCCTGGAGAACCTTCTCATGATGGCAATTGTAGATAAAGGATGTAGGGTATATCAATAAGGGGTGTGGGTGATAACCAACTTTTATAGTATGTAGTATGAGATATATTAAAGTAAAGATGATGAAATGTTTCATTGTCACAGCCTCGTTCCTTGTTTTTTCTCACTCACATTATTTCATTGATTAAGCTTTGACAGGAAGACCAAGTGTTGTGCACTGATTAGGAAGGTGGTATCAGGATAATGGGCTTCCCTGACTGAGAAGCCTCTCACTGAGACTGGTGGCTTTAATCAGTTAAGTTCATTGCCGTGGTGCACGAGGATTGCCATACTGATTATGCAGATACTCAGTGTGAGCCTGGCTTGCAGCCTGTCTGAGCCAGCAGTAAACAAAATTACTGAATGAAGCTGGATGCCCACTGAGCATTGCAGATGCAGCGTGTCTGAAAGGACTTTGGCTCTCTGACTGCAGACATATAATGAAGGAGGGATTCTGCAGCGTTCCTGCCATCATCCAGTCAGGATGATGGAATGTAATCATGCATAGGACCCATTTGGTACAATGGCAAAAACAGTGGGTGAGATGGAGAGCTAACACTTGTTCAAAGCCTTGCCTCTTATTCCTGTCTCTGGAAACAAGACTGGGGGAGACAGAAGACCTAGAGTACCATCTCCTGGGATACCTAGTGTCTCATTTCACTGTCTTCCACCAGAGCAAAATTAAAAGTCACAATTAAATGCCCACCATTGCTTCACCATTGTGTTTGTTACTCCTAATTCTGTGCAGCTGTCGAGAAGTCGCAGCCAGTCTCCGAATCCAACTTGTCATGCAGCCAAGGTAAAAATGATCAGGTCTGTCACATTGTGAACTCTCCCCTACTGGAAGCAGTAAATAAATGAGACCTAACTCTGAACACACGCCTGATGTTATTGCTGTCCTACTGCATGGCTACAAAAACATTAGGTTTCTATTAAAAAAGAAAAACATAAAAAATAACTTTTTTACTAACATTTCATCTCAAAAGAGTCAAGACAAGAATCTTTTCACATCCTAACTTTAAATTCACTCCGGATAGGGGACACTAAAAATGATGCGGTAGGTCAGACATCAGCTTTTATTATTATAATAAAAGCAAATTACTATGGATGCTGGAAATCGGAAATAAGAATAAAGTGCTGGAAAAGCCCAGCAGATCTGGCAGCATCAGTGGAGAAAGAAATGGAGTTAACAATGAGTCCAGTATTATTATTCTTTGGAATTGAAGAGAGGTAGCAATGTAATGAGTTTTATGCTGCTGAAAAAGAGGAGAGGGTCAGGTAGAACAAAAGGGAAGATCAAGGATAGGTCAGTGGGTCGGAGAGATTAAATGACAAAGATATAGGGGGAATTTTCCCATCCCGCCCACCACTGGAATCATAGCGGGTGTTGGGGGGGAGGGGTGGAGACTATGCAAAGGTACATTGACCTCGGATGGGATTTTCCGGTTTTGGGGTGAGCGTGGCTGGAAAATCCCGCCCATCAAGGAACAAAAGGCAAAAGAAGTGGTAATGGTTGTAGTTTTTTAAAAAAAACATTGGTCAAGAGTAAGTGTAAATGACAAAGTAAAAGACAACGATGTGTGAAAGCAAAACATGAAAACGAGGCACAGATTGGTACTTGGCAAGAACAAACAAATCCGAATAGAGGATTGAGTTTATGGCCTGAAGTTGTTGAACTCTGTTGAGTCCAGAAGGTTGTAAAGTGCCTAATTGGAAGACGGCACTGTTCCTGGTGCTTGCATTGGGCGTCTAGCATGCTGAGGTCTGAAGTGTGAGCATCAGAACAAGGTGGTATTAAAATGGGTGTGATGCATAAGGCTTGTCTCCTTTATCCAAAAAGGGAAACAGAAAGCCGAGAACTACAGGCCAGTTAGCTTAACATCTGACATAGGGAAAATGTTAGAAGCTATTATTAAAGATATTCTAGTAGGGCACTTAGAAAATTCAAGATAATCAGGCAGAATCAACATGGTTTTGTGAGTGGGAAATCATGTTTAACCAACTTCTTGGAATTATTTGAAAAAGTAACATGTGCTGTTGATAAAGAGAAACTGGTGGATGGACTTACTTGGATTTCCAGAAGGCATTTGATAAGGTGCCACATCAAATGGTGATTGATAAAAGCTCACGGGTATCAGGGGTAACATATTGGCATGGAAAGAAGATTGGCTAGCTAACAGGAAACATGGTAGGCATACATGGGTAATTTTCTGGTTGACATAATGTAATGAGTGGTGTGCCCTAGAGATTTGTGCTGGGGCTTCAACTTTTTAGAATTTATATAAATGACTTGGATGAAGTATGGTTGCTCAATTTGCTGATGACACACAGGCAGGGTTGTAAGATGTAAAGAGAACAAAAGAAGGCTACAAAGGGATATAAATAGATTGAGTGGGCAATGACCTGGCAAATAGAGTATAATTTGGGAAAGTGTGAAATTGTCCATTTCATAGAATGGAATCCCTACAGTACAGGAGGAGGCCATCTGGCCCATTGAGTCTGCACCAACCACAATCCTACCCAGGCCCTATCCCTGTAACTCCACTTATTAACCCTGCTAGTCCCCCTGACACTAAAGGGCCATTTACTATGGCCAGTCAACCTAACCCACACATCTTTGGGAGGAAACCCACAGACATGGGGAGAATGTGCAAACTTCATACAGTCACCGAGGCCGGAATTGAACCCGGGTCCCTGGCACTGAGGCAGCAGTACTAACTACTGTGCCACCGTGCTGCCCCCATTTTATCAAGGAAAAATAAAAAAGATTTTATCTAAATGATGAGAGATTTTGAGCTCTTGAGTTGCAGAGGGATCTGGGTGTCCTAGTGCATGAATCACTAAAGGTTGGGATAGAGGTACAGCAAGTAATTAGAAAAGTTAATAATAATATTTTTTATTAGACAGGGAATTAAATATAAAAGTAGGGAGCTTAGTCATACAGGACATTGGTAAGACCACATCTAGAGTACTGTGTACAATACTGGCCTCCTTATTTAAGGAAGGATGTATGTTGGAAGCAGTTGCAGGTTAAATATCTGGAATGGAAGGATTGTCTTGAGAGGAAAGGTTGGACAAGCCAGACCTGTATCTGCCGGAGTTTAGAAAAGTAAGAGGCGCTTTGATTGAAACATAAGATCCCATGGAGTCTGGACAGGGTGGATGTGGGGAGGATGTTTCCTCTTGGAGGAGAATCTAGAAAAAATATAAGGAGTTGCCCATTTGTCTTTGGAGCTCACTTCCTCAAAAGGCAGTGGAATATCTTTGAATATCTTTGAGAAGACCTAGATACATTCCTGGGAGTGAAAGGTTACCGGGGGTGAGCAGGAATCATAGAATCCCTACAGTACAGAAATAGGCCACTCGGCCCATTGAGTCTGCACCACTAATCCCCCTAAACTACACATTTTGGGACAATATAGGGCAATTTAGCATGGTCAATCCACCTAACCTGCACATCTTTGGACTATGGGTGGAAACTGGTGCACTCGGAGAACCTGAGGAAAAGAACCATCTATGTCAGCTAACATGGGAACCAGGTACAGAAATGTTGGAAATACTTAGCAGATGTGACAATATCTATGAAAAGAGAAATAGAGTTAATATTTCAGGCTGGTCAGTAGCTTAGTGTAAATAGTGTTGATAGAAATGGAGATGAGTCTCGTGGACAAGATAAGCTTGGAGAGGGTATATAAGGAAATCAAGTTAAAGTTTATTTATTTGTCACGAGTAGGCTTACATTAACACAGCAATGAAGTTATTGTGAAAATCCCCTAGTTGCCACACTCCGGCGGCTGTTCGAGTACACTGAGGGAGAATTTAGCATGGCCAATGCACCTAACCAGCAAGCCTTTCAGACTGTGGGAAGAAGCCGGAGCACCCAGAGGAAACCCTCGCAGACACGGGAAGAACGTGCAGACTCCACACGGACAGTGACCCAAGCCGGGAATCGAACCCGGGTCCCTGGTGCTGTGAGGCAGCAGTGCGAACCACTGCGTCACCGTGAGATAGGAGATACAAGTTGAGGACGAGGGCCTGAGGGAGTCTTAGAGGAAGTTAGTCCCAGTGTGTAATTGGCTATTTGGATGAGGTATTGGAGGGTTTATACCTGTAGAAATGTACACAGTAAGAATCTGTATTCTTAGTGCAGGAGAGCTGGGGTACCATTGTTGTAAACATTATGTAGCAACAAATGATCACAAACATTTTGTTCTATCTCTTGTAGATTGAGATAAAAGTATTTGGTCATTTAGATAAAAATATTTGATCGTTTAGATAAAAATATTTGATTGTTTCAATACTAATTTCCTTTTTCAGACTGCATTGTTTTCATAATTGATTTCCTATTCAAATTAGTGCTAAAGCTCAGAAGAGTTGGTTTCTGGGAAGCAAACCGTTTCTGAGCCAGAGTAAGATTATCACATTTGTTGACTGTCTGACAAGCCTATTTTTTAAGCTGTGGCTCAATTGGTAGCACGCTCACCTCTGAGTCACAAGGCTGCGGGTTAAAGTTCCACAACAGACTTGTGCACAAAGATCAATGTGGGCAATCCAGCGCAGTATTGAAGGAGAGCTGCACTGCCTCGGGATGGGATGTTAAACCAAGGCGCTGTCTGCCCTCATGTGAACACAAAAGATCCCATGCCACTATTCCTAAGGGGAACAAGGTAGTTCTCCCCAGTGACTGGCCAATTATTTATCCCTCAATCAACATCAGAGAAATGAGTATCTGGTTATTATCACATTTCTGTTTGTTGCAGTTTGCTGTGCACAAATTGGCTGTTGTGTTTTCTAAACAGAGACTAAACTTCAAGAAGGCTTCATTGCCTGTGAGGACAGCTTTGGAGCATCCTGTGGTCATACAAGGCGCTAAATAAATGCAAGACTTTTCTCTTTCACTGAGTTTAAACCTCTGATAGTGAAATATACCCCCCTCTAGTGACAGAAAAT
Organism: Mustelus asterias; assembly: GCF_964213995.1. NCBI lineage: Eukaryota > Metazoa > Chordata > Chondrichthyes > Carcharhiniformes > Triakidae > Mustelus > Mustelus asterias. The sequence goes on from NC_135809.1 coordinate 89,213,898, forward strand.
GGTATTTCAATTTACTACACAAATCTTTATCTCTATTGTAGAACTGATATTCAAACAGCTATTTCCAAAAATTAGTGATATGTAAATGGATTCAATCTGTGAATCCATTTATTGCCCTATTTCCTTATTTGCTGTCAGAATCACTGCTAGTACTTAAGCTCAGGTTTTATGCTCTTGTGGAAATTTCTCTGGGCCTCTCTCACAAGCTCAGGCAGGATTTTCTCCACACACAGAATGACTCATAATCCTGGAGCTATCACACAGTGAAAGTCACCACTCATTGCAATTTTGCACTAATTTAGTTTCCACCTAAAAACTATCTAAATTTAAACATTTTATCTTTTTTAAAAAAGATGACATCCTTTCAGTTTTTACTTGCTGTTGCATCGCCATGATATGGAGCATTGATCAGTTACTAAGGCTCTGAATGATATTTTAGAATCAGTACAGCAAACATTAAAATTCAAATCATGAAGCCACCCCTGATGTTGTTTGGTGAAACCTGGAAGCTCTGACTTACTGCTATGATTAAAGATGCGATTGTTGTCCATCAATGTAAATGGGTTTAAGGCTGGTGCTTATATGAAAATGAGAGGCTGTAACTGGGTTAACCTGAGCGACAGAAGGCTGTGTTAAAACTTTCCACATGCCACTGCAATTCAGTAGGCATTCATCCCAGTCTAGTAAAATAGGAAAAGCTGAGTGACAGCCTCACAATATTTGACACAACCTTGGAAATGCAAATGGCTCAAAAAAAATCCTTGAATTTGTCACTGATTCACACCATTGTCAGGATTAGACGTTTACTGAGGATCTCCTGCTGTAACCTCAAAGAACGTAAAACATAGCCCATTATGGCTATGCTGTCTCTGGATGAGCTACCCATTTCCCTGCTCTTTCTCTGTACCGTTGCATTTCTTATCTTTTTCCAATATATACAGTTCCTCTTTGAAAGTTACTATTGAATGTGCTTCCACCATCATTCCAGATCAGAAAAGCCCACTACATAAACAAAATATCTGCACCTCTCCTCTGGTTCTTTTGCCCATATATTAAATCTGTGTCCTCTGGTCATCAAACCTGCTGTCAGTAGAAACAGTTTCCTCTATATTTGTTCAATCAAAATCCTTCACAACTTCAAAAACGTATCCTCTTAATCTTCTTTGTGATAGTCTTTGCATAGTTCGACAGAAGCTCTGGAGAAATTTGTATATTCCCGGTTTCTGGGTTTTCCACTCAAGTTACTGCAGAAAATTGGGAGAACCCCCCTACCCCCACCACCCGGAACTTCCATTTCACAGTCTACATGTGATCGGAGAAATTAAATTTCTCCCTTGTATCTTAATGACTAAAATTCAATCCAGTATTTGAAATATTGTCCAACAAAGGTATTGTACAGTTTCAGCTTGACTTATATAGTTCTACATTGCTCATTTGGTATTCTGCCCTTGGGAAAGCCTTTAGCTTAGTCTTCCCCCATTCCCTTCCTGCTCTTTATACACATGGATGTCCAGGTGGCCTTCTCCAAGGGCTCGTAATTTTTAGTTTTTGCTTTACTTCTGGGCTGTTGTCTTGAATTCTGTCACCTTGTCATGCAAGAATAGAAGTAGTCTTCAGATTTGTAGTCTTGAGTGCTGCATTAGGGCTGCATTAGAGTGCTTAATTTGGAGTTTGGTGAAGAGGAAAGGCGATCCCTTCATTTTCTACTTTTCCTTCGCTTCGAGTAGTTGACTTTTACTTTGGTACAGGGTAAGCTGATTAGTGAGTAAAATGGCAAGTTATTCTACTTTAACTGTAATAAACAGTCTTTAAAATTACAGTACAGCAGGTCAGTTTGATTGACTAGAACGTGTATCCTGCAGTATATGGGAAGTCATGGATGCACCATGTGTCCTAGACAAACACATCCACAGGGAATGTCACTGGCTACAGAAGCTTAATCTCCGGATTTCAAAACTTGAGAAGCAGCTGGAGTCATTGTTGTGCATTTGCGAGGCAGAGAACTACTTGGATAGCACATTTAGGGAGGTGGTCATACAGGTTAAAAGCATGCAGACAGAGAGGGAATGGGTGATTGCCAGGCAGTCTGAGAACCAGCGGATAATGCAGGAGTCCCCAGAGCCTATCTTGCTTGTTAATCGGTTTTCCATTTTGGATACTGGTGAGGGTGATGGTTCCTCATGGGAATACAACCTGAAGTCAGTCTATGACACCATGATGGCTCAGCTGCACAGGAATGGAGAAAGAAGAATGGGAGATCAATAGTGATAGGGGATTCCATAGTCAGAGATCAGTCAGACATTTCTGTGGCAGTAAACATGACTCTAGAATGGTGCTTTGCCTCCCTGGTGCCAAGGTCAAGGATGCCAAGAAGGTGGCCACTGGACAATCTTCTGGGGGAGGGTGATCAGCCAGACATCGTGGTCCACATTGGTACCAGTGATTTGGTAGAGATGAGATCCTGAAAGCAGATTTTAGGGAGCTAGGAAGGGAATTAAAAAGCATGACCTCAAGAGCAGTAATCTCAAGATTAAATCCAGTGCTACGTGCTCATGAGCATAGCAAATGGATCATTCAGCAATTGAACAAATTGGTGTAGGGAGGGCATCAGATTTCTGAGACATTGGGACCAGTTCTTGGGCATGTGGGATCTGTACAAGCTGGACAGGTCATACCTTAACAAGACTGGGACTAATATCCTCACAGGGAGATTTACTAGTGCCATTGAGGAGGGTTTTTTATTTAATTTGATTATTGTCACATGTATTGGGATACAGTGAAAAGTATTGTTTTTTGCGCGCTATACAGACAAAGCATACCATTCATAGAGTGCAAAGGGAAGAAGGAAATGAGAGGATGCAGAATATAGTGTTACAGTCATAGCTAGGGTCATAGCTAGATTAGCTTAATATATGGTAGGTCCATTCCAAAGTCTGATGACAGCAAGGAAAAAGTTGTTCTTGAGTCGGTTGGTACGTGATCTCAGACTTCTGTATCTTTTTCCCAACGAAGAAGGTGGAAGAGGGAATGTGCAGGATGCATAGGGTCCTTGATTATGCTGGCTGCTTTTCTGAGGCAGCGGCAAGTGTAGACAGAGTCAATGGATGGGCGATTGATTTGCGTAATGGACTGGGCTACGTTGACAACCCCTTGTAGTTTCTTGCAATCTGGGTCAGAGCAGGAGCCATACCAATGTGATACAACCAGAAAGAATGCTTTCTATGGTGCATCTGTAAAAATTGGTGAGAGTCATAGCTGACATGTCAAATTTCCTTAGCCTCCTGAGAAAGTAGAGGCATTGGTGGGCTTTCTTAACTATAGCATCAGCATGGAGGGACAAGGACAGATTGTTGGTGATCTGGACACCTAGGAACTTGAAGCTCTCAACCATTTCTACTTCATCACTGTTGATGTAGATAGGGCCATGTCCTCCACTACGCTTCCTGAAGCAAATCTATCTCCTTCATTTTCCCAACATTGAGGGAGAGATTATTGTCATTGTACCATTTCACCAGATTCTCTCTCTCTTTCCTATACTCCATCTCGTCATTGTTTGAGATCTGACCCATTACAGTGGTGTCATCGGCAAACGTGAAAATGTAGCTGCAGCGGAATTTGACCACACAGTCAGGTGTATAAGGAGTATAATACGGGGCTGAGGACACATGCTTGCGGGGCACCGTGTTGAGGATAATCATGGAGGAGGTGTCATTGCCTATCCTTACTGATTGCGATCTGTGGGTTAGGAAGTTTAGGATTCAGTCGCAGAGGGAAGAGCTGAACCCTAGGCCACGGAGTTTGGAGATGAGTTTTGTTGGGATAATGGTGTTGAAGGCTGAGTTGTAGTCAATAAATAGGAGTCTGACATAAATGTCATTTTCTATCTGATGTTCCAGGATTGAGAGTAGGGCCAAGGTGATGGCATCTACTGTGGACCTGTTTTGGAGATAGGCGAACTGTAGTGGATCCAGGCAATCTGGGAGACCGGAGTTGCGTGCCATGACTAACCTTTCGAAGTACTTCTCAATGACTAGCTTGTAAGGGTGGTGGGAAGTTGAGAGGTAGCCCAGAGAATAGTAAGTTAATAGGTGGAGTTGGAGTAAGGGAGAAGGTAATTAAGTCTAAATCAAGGTTATAATGCATGTATGTGAATGCACAGAATAAAGTAAATAAGATGCTATAGTTAAGAAAGCCCACCAATGCCTCTACTTTCTCAGGAGGCTAAGGAAATTTGACATGTCAGCTATGACTCTCACCAATTTTTACAGATGCACCATAGAAAGCATTCTTATTTACTTTATTCTGTGCATTCACATACATGCATTATAACCTTGATTTAGACTTCGTTATCTTCTCCCTTACTCCAGCTCCACCTATTAACTTACTATTCTCTGGGCTACCTCTCACTGTTCATCACAGGTGCAGATTGCCATGTGGAATTGTGATGTAGTGGCAATAATGGAGATCTGGCTCAAGGAAGGACAGAACTGAGGGTTAAATCTTCCTGGGTACGAGGTGTTCAGAAACCATCAGAAAGAAAGAAAAGGAGAGGGGTTGGAAAGAGCATTATAGTGCTGTAGAAACAGGATGTTCCAGAGGGTTTAAGGACAGGATCAATTTGGTTGGAGCTAAGGAACAAAATGGGTATAATTACATACTCCATATAGTCTGTAGACCACCAACTAGTAGAAAGGATATAGAGGAACAAATCAGCAGTGAAAATACAGAGAGGTGCAAACATTATTGGGTAGTTATACTGGGGGACTTTAATTATCTGAATATAGACTTGGATATAGGTCATGTAAAGGGTAGACAGGGGCAAGCATTCCTAGACTGTGTTCAGCAGAATTTTCTGCAGCAGAAAGGAGGCACTGCTGGACCTGTTTCTTGGAAATGAGGTGGGCCAAGTAGGTCAGATGTCAGTGGGGAAACATTTAGGAGACAGTGATCATTGCATCATAAGGTTTAGGATGACAGTGGAAAAGTTAAATGGGCAATCCAGAGTAGGAATAATCAAATGGGGAGAGCCAACTTCAAAGGGGCAGAACGCAGCTGGGCTGGTTAGACTGGAACCAAAGGTTGGCAGGAGAAACTGTTGCTGAACAATGGGATACCTTCAAAACAGAAATAGTTTGGGCACAATCAAAGTACATTCCCTCAAAAGGAAAAAGTGGGGCAAACAAACCCAGAGCTACCTGGATGAAAAAGGAGAGAGAAATTAAAATAAAGTAGAAGAAAAATGTGCTTATGACAGGTGTAAGGTAGAGAATACAAAACACAGAAGGTTCAGAATGGAGATGAAAATGCAAATCAGAAGACTGGCAGCCAACATAAAGTGGAATCCCAGAGTCTTGTATAAATAGTAAACGGTAGTGAATAGAGGAGTATGCATCTGTTTTTACCAAAAAAACAGATATGGAAAAATGTGGTTCATTAGGAAGCAACTGCCCATGTTTAACTAACTTGTTGGAGTATTTTGAAGAGCTAACAAAGAGGGTTGATGAAGGTAATGCTGTTGATGTGATGTACATGGATTTCCAAAAGGCATTTGATACAGCCCCACCCCACAAACTTGTGAGAAAAGTAATAGTCCATGAAATAAAAGGACAGTAGGAACTTGCATGCAGAATTGGCTGAGGAATAGGAAACAACGAGTAATGGTTATTTTTTGGGTTGGAGGAAGATTTATAGTGGTGTTCCCCAGGGGTTGGTATTGGGACCCTTGCTTTTCCTTATATGTATATATATATATATATTAACGATCTAGATCTTGGTCTGCAGGGGATAATTTCAAAGTTTGCGTAGATGCAAAACTTGGAGTGGGATTTTCCAGTCCCGCCAAAGGCAACGCCACAGCAGTTCTCTGGCTGTGTGGCCATTGAGCAACATAAATAGCCATTGAATTCAGCAGGACTGACTGGAAGATCCCACTGGTGGCCAATGGTGAACTGCCTTAGCCGAGGGAACACCTGCTGCAGAAGGCCAGAAAAGTCCAGCTTTGGAAGCATTGTAAACTTTGAGGAGAGCAGTGTAGAACTTCAAAAGGACATAGACAATTTGATGGAATGGGCAGATAGGTGGCAGATGAAGTTCAAAGCAGAAAAATGTGAGGTGTTTCATTTTGGTAGGAAGAACATGGACAAATAATACAAAATAAGGGATACAATTCTAAAGGGGTGCAGGCACCACACTTTAGACAAGATGTGAACTAATTGCAGAGAATGCAGAAGAAGTTTGCAAGAATGTTTCCAGGGATGTGAAACTTGAGTTATGAAGATGGATTGAAGAAGTTGAGAGGAGAGAGCTAAAATGGGATTTAATGGAGGTGCACAAAATTAAGAGGGGCTGGACCCAGTAGATGGGCAGAAACTGTTCCTGCTTGTAAAAAGGATGAAAAATAAGAGGGGACAGAGTTAAAGTGATTTGCAAAAGAAGCAAATGCGATGTAGATAAAAGATTTTCATACAGCGAGTGGTTTGGGTTAAGAATGCACTACCTGCGAGTGTGGTGGAGGCAGGTTCAATCAATGCATTCAAGATTGTTTCTTTCAAAAATTATTTAATGCAACGTGCAGGGTTACAGGGAAAGGGCAGGAGGTTGGCACTAAGTCATAATGCTCATTTGGAGAGCCGGTGCAGACACGATTGGCCAATTGGCCGCCTTCTGCACCAACATTTCTGAGATTCAGTGATTTAAATTCAAGGAGCACGTGCATAATAAGGGAACTGCATCATGCAAATAGTGAGGTTACAGTGATTTTCCCTGAAGTCTTTTAACAATGTTAATTGTGGCAAGGCCTTTATTTGTGAATTGTGGCTTAAATTTGTGCCATGCGGGGTATAATTATACAAGGTCAACAATGAATGAGTTTGTTTATGTAAAGATTTGGCATGGGCTAAAAACAAATGGCCAACATGTTGACTGGCAAGATTTTGTAGCATGCATATTTGGGTCATCTGTTATTGTATATTTCCTTAAGGTGTGACATCATCATCATAACTCTTTTCCTACTCATGCAGACAGCCTTGATTCTCGCAGCCGCCTTTACCCCATGAAGCAGGTTATGGTGAGATATCACTTCATGGTGCTATTGATGACTTTCCATTACTTTATTGATGAACGGTGAGGAAGTTGATGGGTGATAACTAGCTGGATTAGATTTATTCAATTTATCATGGGTAGGTCATATCTGAGAAAGCTTCCAAATTGGTAAGTAGATGCCAATGTCTTGAGTGTGTGGGACCAGCTTGGAAAGGGAAGTAACCAGCTTTGAAGCATGGCTCTTGAGCACAACAGCTGGGACATAATGTGGAATTGAGAGAATTGGTTGCACACTGACAACTGATGCTGTAGATATCAGGAGGAGAACAAGCAGGATTATCCATTTGGCACATCTGGTTGAACACAGTTGCAAACACTTCACATGAACACTTGCAATCGTGTGCTAGACTCCATTGTCTTTGAGGGTGGGGATTTATGTGAAGCCTCCTTAGCTATGTCTGTAACCTGCTGCTTTTAGCTTAGCAAAATAAGAAGTCTCACAACACCAGGTTAAAGTCCAACAGGTTTATTTGGTAACATGAGCTTTCAGAACGCTGCTCCTTCATCAGGTGAGTGGAGGTTAGCTTAGCACGCACATAACCTGAATGAATATTTATCCATAACACAAAACAAGTTACATCATGTAGATGAGGCTCTCTAGGTGAGTTTTAGAAGCAAAACATGACAATGTTTAGGAACACTGTGTCTTTCCTGAGAACTAAACTGCCCATTGCACTCAGGCGCAAACAAAACACTGTTGCTGTAGGACTAAGTTTGGGAGAAAGTACGTTGTACACCGCCTTGACAAGCACAAAATAACCCTGAACCAATTATTTATCTGAATAAGTTAAGTTTGTGTGGATCATTTTATAAATTTTAAGAGGATAAATTTTGCTCATTGAGTCTTTAGAAGATGAACAGAGGTGGGGTAAGATGTCTGTGACCTTTGAGAGCATTTCTGGTCCTTTAAGTCCTGCAGAGAGGTTGGACAGGTACAAGTGTATCGAATGGAGAGACAAACCATAGGTAAGCATGGTCACCTGGGATATGCTTGCCTTAGGGAGTTGACCAGGAATTTCCGAGAGGATTTTCCTGAAATTGGGCAGTTTCCTTTTGCCTCTTTTGGAATTTGTTAATTGTATTAATGATGGAAGGTAAATCGACTGTCCAATTGATAAGATGGGCATGTATAGATTGGATGGGCTTTTCTCACTTTCCTCTTTGTCTGGCTTGTCACATGCACCAACCCTCGTGCACTGTGCTCTTGTTTTATCTGTGCAAAATGTGAAGTTTTCTGCTAACATTCTAAATCTGCTCAGTTAATTTTTAGCAAACTTCCCAATGGGCTATAGAGAAGGGATGAAAATCTGGCAATTCTGCGGCTAATAATGGAGCAGGACTGTTCCTGATCACTCATCACCATGAATCCCCATTGGAAAGTATTGTGTGAATGGCTGTGAGGGCATTTGGTTTTTGGAATGGCATTGCCCAAACACGTGAAGAGCAGGCACGTCAGTCGGAATGCAGTTGTTGGCTGTGTTTTAGTTCCTTGTAAATTGTTCTCTGGTAGGGACTCATGAGTACTTTTCTGTATTCTGCAGAAAACTCATGCCATGAAAGAGGATCATGTCTCGCGGCGCAGATTTTCACTCTGTACTGGATTGGCAACACCGCAGAAAATCGACCCTCGCAAGCTAACCCGAAACTCTTCTTTTGGAGGTTACAATGAGATATGCCCTTTGACCCCAGGTTTGTTACGTTTGATTCACTTTTAGTTCATCTTTGATATACAATAAGTCCAACCCTGATATTGTGCAGACAAAACAGTGCAAGAAAGTAATTATGCAAATTCTAATACATTATGAGCTCTGGTATAATATATATAAAACAAGTGCTCTACCATTAATGATGTAACTTCTATTCTTGCATTAAGATGGTACCGTCGAAACATCTTGATGGCTCAGTTGGTGTTCAACCATAGGTCGCATTACTACTGAACTCTGATATTGTGCAGACAAAACAGTGCAAGAAAGTAATTATGCAAATTCTAATACATTATGAGCTCTGGTATAATATATATAAAACAAGTGCTCTACCATTAATGATGTAACTTCTATTCTTGCATTAAGATGGTACCGTCGAAACATCTTGATGGCTCAGTTGGTGTTCAACCATAGGTCGCATTACTACTGAACTCGATTCTATACTCGCCAGGTGTGCACACATGTATTGTCCAGTAGGAGCCGCTAGTTTGTGACCAGCATTGAAATTCTTGAGTGAATTCCCCACTCCACTGATAAAGCTAATGTGGTATGGAAGAATGCAGGCCAGAGGTTCTTTGGTTTGATTCCCATATAGTACTGAGTTGACAGATCTGGAGCAGCAGATTAATCTTAGTGTCACTGGGTTAAGGAGGGGAAAGTTCAGCCAAGATTCCCACTCATAATCACCATTCAGAAAATGTGAGGGTGCCCAGTTGGTGAGGGTAGAATTGTACTCACATAATAGTTGAATAGTCTGTAGACATTCACGGTATAGGCTTACTTTTTAAAGCACAACATGGTTGCTACCATTTGGGGAACTGGAAACCAGAAAGTCAGAGCACTCAAGATCAGGGATGTAGGGTAGCATATTTATGATCAGAGTGGTTTAAAGCCACACATACTGTGTACAGTTCTGGTCACCCTTTTATAGAAAGGATATTATTAAACTAGAAAGAGTGCAGAAAAGATTTACTAGGATGCTACCAGGACTTGATGGTTTGAGTTATAAGGAGAGGCTGGATAGACTGGGACTTTTTTCTCTGCAGCGTAGAAGGCTGAAGAGTGATTTTATAAAGGTCTATAAAATAATGAGGGGCACAGATCAGCTAGAAAGTCAATCTCTTTTCCCAAAGGTAGGGGAGACTAAAACTAGAGGGCATAGATTTAAGGTGAGAGGGGAGAGATACAAAAGTGTCCGGAGGGGCAATTTTTTCACGCAGAGGGTAGTGAGTGTCTGGAGCAAGCTGCCAGAGGGAGTAGTAGAGGCGGGTACAATTTTGTCTTTTAAAAAGCATTTGGACAGTTACATGGGTAAGATGGGTATAGAGGGATTTGGGCCAAATGCAGGCAATTGGGATTAGCTTTGAGGTTTAAAAAAAAAAGGGTGGCATGGACAAGTTGGACCGAAGGGCCTGTTTCCATGCTGTGAACCTCCATGACATACAGGTAAGTGATGTTATTGCACTGAACCTAAGTTAATTTGTTTCTGGACATTATTTGACATACATTTCACATGGGTCCTGGAAGGAATTAATCATTCACCAAGCAGCACATTCCTTAGTTAGCTTGCTCATCTACTTTGGTTCTACTTATCAAGATGCCACTCACCAGTCAATTTACTGGGAGCCACATCACTGGAGGAAAGGAAATTGTAACAACATGTGCGATCTTTGGAACAGTCCTGGCACAGATCCCCAAAAATGCTGTTGATACTGAGACAAACTCCCTGAACATAGGCTGGATAAATATCTAGTTAGGAATGGGATTGGAAATCTCAAGGTAATCAAATAAAGCACAGATACAACATTTCCTCGGTGGTACAAGAGTGCAGTGTTTTTTTTTAACTGAACTAGTATTCCAGACTCTGCACTAATAATCCAAATTATGGACTGAGTTTTGCTACTAGCAGATAACCCCGTTGTCGTGAAGAATTCCTGGTCAGGAACCCAGAAGGACAGGTGGTCAGTAAATAAATGCGATCTTAATGGAGGCACCAATTTAGAAATCGCTGGATAAAAACAAATTAGTGCAGATGCTGGAAACTGAAACCAAAAGAGAAGATGCTGGAAAATCTCAGCAGGTCTGACAGCATCTGTAAGGAGAGAAAAAAGAGCTGACGTTTCGAGTCCAGATGACCCTCTGTCAAAGCTTTGTCGAAGGGTCATCTGGAAGCAAAACGTCAGCTCTTTTTTCTCTCCTTACAGATGCTGTCAGACCTGCTGAGATTTTTCAGCATTTTCTCTTTTGAATGAAGAAATCGCCTCTGGGAACACTGTCCAGGTAGGGATGGCAGGTGGGCTCCAAATGCAGTAGGGCCAATCAGAGCGGCAGAAGGAAAGGAGGCTTTGCAGCCCACAAAGACTGGTGTGTGCTGATTGGGTAAACCGAGAGGGAGAGGGCGAAACTGCTGCTCTGATTGGCCCTACTACATTTGGAGCCCACCTGCCATCCCTAACTGGACAGTGTTCCCAGAAGAGCAGACAAATCCTAATACACAGAGCTATCAGTGGATCCATCGGCAGGGAAAACACTTCCACTTGAAGACGTTTGCCTGTGATGAATTCTATATTCTCACATTCATTTAATGGCGCTCTGAGCTCCTATTATGCTCTCGCCGCCTCTGAGGGAACTATCTACACATATAGTAGGAGTCCCATGTGACTCCGACAGCCATTGCCCCTGGAAGAGGCTGGTTAATTTGTGCTACAATGGCTTTAATTGGCTTCACATTGCTGTCTGGATACACAGACCTGGGATAACTTGAAAGAACCGGCCCAATTCAATTCTTAAAAATTCAGTCTGCCACCAGTCCTCAAAGCAATTAGAAATGAGTAAGAAATACTGGACCTTCTCATTTCAATAATTAACTTTTTAAAAGGGCATGGATGCTGGATTTGAATAATACAGATGTAAAGGCAATGAATGTCCTGGAAATTGCTTTGTTACCTCCTAGAGTTGCTGAGCATTTCTACAGGACTTTCCCTCAGGACGTTAAGGAGGTTATACAGGATTCATGATCATGTAAACTGTCTTTGAAAAGGGAAAGAATTAATAACATGTATGTAGTTTTCTTATTCTATGCTTACTTATGTGTCTACAATGCACACACACCACTAAATGGTGCACCTACCACAGACATTCCAGTCTCCATAGTAACAACTGATCCTTATACCATGTTTTGAGAGTCCATGTACTGATCAGCCACAGGGTACTGAGACACCATTGATTATGCTATGTAATCAGTTGTGTTCTTCGTCATGAATTTGTGTCACTCTGTACAGTGAAGGGATCTTAGATCTCATTCCTGTTTTAATATCTCACCTTGTAAAATCAGCATGGGATGTTCACAAGCTCAGTGTCCTGACTGTATAATTTTCTTACGACAGGACAGAATATCAATGCATTGTCAAGTTGGATTTTGATTTGAATTGCGATCTAGATGTGACTCAGTAAGGACAAAGCTGTTTACTTATATAGGTGACGTTGCTACAAAGATGACCAGGCCATTGGAGGTTAAGGGAGCTCATCAATTATTCCAAAAGTTCCTCGACCACTTTGAAAATCTTTAATGATGAAATTGATCTTTGATAAAAAAAATAAATCCATGCCATTAAATTAATGACACGTTAACAAAATCATGCTCCTGGAAACTACTCATTACACTGTTTTGGCTGGCCACTCGTCATGGAGAGAAGCAAGCAGTCATTGTTTTGATTTTGATCAAGCAGGTATTTAATGCTGTGTATTTGTTACAGTTTGTTTGCTACTTCACACTGCAAAGTAGATTCTTGTATATTAATTTTTCAAAGTGGGCTGGCTTGTTTTGCATTGTTATACCTCCTGCATCCAATCAACATTTGGTGAAGTATTTTACAAGCATTCCTGCATCCTCTGTGTGGAACAGGGTGCTAAGGACTCTTACAACAAGTTTGAGTAGGAAAGTGCCCGACTGATCCTCTGATTCAGTCTACTTTCATTGTGATTTTATTAAACCTGCTTTAATGGCCATTGTGTTACCAGTTAGGCAGTTCCACTATCCGCTATGCTGGCTCACTACTCCCTGTATCTTTTATTTGCTACAGGTACTGATATGGAAAAGAATGGATTTTCAGCTCTCACTGATGAAGTCACTTCAACACCTATCAGCAGCAGCAAGGTAGGGATGTGACATTTCTGGCCACACCTATACCTCAAGTGGGAACAACCCACAGCCACCCGACAAGCACAGAGAGTATAAAGTAATTTCTGGATTGGATTCAAAGGAATCTCTTAAACATTTCAGATTTGAGCCCCACACCCTGATACTGACGAGATCAGCTGCACAAAAGAAAATCATAAACTTGAAATTCTATATCAGATGCTCTTCATTTCCACATTTTGGAAGATTCCATAGGGCATTCCACAAATTCAGTGTAGTCACTGCCAGCTAGCTCCACTGAGTAAAAATTAAACCACCTCCCTCCTTACAACCCGCTTCAGCCATCCTCCCTGCCATGCTTTCTTCTCTTCTGGCATGGAGGAAACAATGGTCACAGTAAGTGAGACCTGGAGGCCAGTGATATCAGAAGAACTGCTCCAAGATGTAACAACCTTGAGGAGAGGACAGTAAAGGTGGTGCAGAGCACCTGAATTTCTATTTTACAGACTACTGCTTGGATGTTATCAGAAACAGATCAAGTCATTCTCATGAAGAAAATCCATCACTGTTTCACTTCCATAACTAATCTCTGTTTTTGGTCGTCTTTGTTTTAAAACCATCACAGACACAGCATGGAGCTGATGATCAGAACCTCATTAAAGATTAAAGTAAATCATGTGTGCTGTTTCAGTGGGGGGAAAAAAAAGTACAATTTTAAAATGTAATAAATGCTTCAGTGAATAGCGACACCTGTTCAATACAGCATAAAGAACATGTAAATCCCAGGTGTGAGCCCAGGTTCATGATGCCTTGTTCGGTCTTGGGTTGTGTGGCTGTGAAAAGGTCCAAAATGAACCTTGGTTCCTCTAAGCAAGGAAGATGGTCTTTGATAATGTAAGTCTGGCTGTGATTCCCTGCTGTCAAAAGGCTGTCAGTCATCATTGTTTAAACATGAAGAATGGGTGATCCTTTGGCCTCCAACATCACAGAGTAGCCAAATGGACTCTTTCTGCATGAGATCAAAAAACGATTGAGCACATTGGTTACAGAGAAGCTTATGGGCCTGAAAACATACCAGCTATAATGCTGAAAATCTGTGCTCCAGAACTAGCCATGCTTCTAGCCAACTTATACCTCTCCAGTTACAGCACTGCAATCAAAGTGTAAAAAAATGCCTTGCCCACATAAAGCAGGACTAATTCTAACAGAACAATTTATTCCACATTAACCTATTCAAAACCATCAGGAAAGTGATAGAGGGGGTCATTGACAATGTTATGAAGTGACACCAATGGTCTATTTTGAAATGCTAAGCTTGAGTTCCCAGGACCACTCGACTCCTGAACTCATCAAAGCCTTTGTTTATCCATAGTCAAAAGAACTGATGTCCATAGGTGAGGTGAGAGAAAATGAAGGCGATTCTCCCAGCCTGCTGCGCTGCTTTTGGAGTGCAATGTGCCAGGAGACTCTAGTGGAGGCTGTTTTGCGGGCTCCCCGGTGGGCACCACGCCTCCACACATCTCCGGCAGCTGGATGACCAGCGCTGTCAGCTACATGCCGGAATTCGGCCCGGGGATGCATAAATTATTTAAATCATTAGCTGCATTCAATTTAAATAGCATTAGTGGGCCTCAGGTTCAGTATAGCTCCCCACTTGCGGAGAGCTGGCGGCACGACCCCGCTGGAATGAAGAGAGGACAATCGAGGCCCCGCAGAGGGGAAGGTGCCAAGGGTGCCCCCGGGCATTGTCAGCCTAGGCCCCTTGGCACTGCCCAAGGGGCAAAGTGCCAATGCCCAGGAGGCACTGCCCAGCAGGCATCGGGAAGTGCCAGGGGCGTGGGGCCTAATGGGGTGGGGCCTCCAGGGGGCGATCTGTGAGTGGCGGGGGGGATTCCCACTATCACTCTGCACTTGGGCTGAGTGACAAAGGGAGGGAGACCAGCAATCGGGGCTGGCCATCTGTGTGGGTGAGGGGTGGGCTACCTGTTGGAGGGTTTAGGGCTGCGGGGGATGGGGGGGGGGGGGGGGGGAAATTGGGAGATCGGGTCAAGGCTGGCCCAGGCATGTTTGGAGGGCCAGCAGTCAGGCCGTGGGGAGGGGGGGGTCGCATGGCCGGCAATGTGGGGTCGAAGGGCTGGCCAGCAATCAGGAGGCCGGCAGTGTGGGGCCACTGCGCATACACCGATTTCAGTGCTGACAGATCAGCGCATGCGCAGTGGCCTGCTCAGCGCTATGCTGCCAGCCTCGCTAGCAGGAATAGGCCCCGCCCACTGATTTTTGGACTGATTTATGCTAGTGCACTCAGCAGTGCACGGTGTGTGAAAAAAAGTGTGACTTACTCCAGTTTTTATACAAATTTGACATTTAGAATTTTTTTGGTAGAATTGCCCCCACAATGCTTTTGACATCAAGACAGCATTTGACTGAGTGTGGAATCAAGGATCTCTAGTGAAATTCAAGTCAATTACAAATCGGTGTGAAAGCTTGTGAAAGGCCAGAGTCATACTTAGCACAAAGGAAGTTCTTCGTAATTATTGGAGGCCAAACCCTTCAGCCCCAGGATATCGTTGCAGGAGTTAGTCCGGTCAAGTCTCAACCATCTTCAGCTGCTTCGTCCATAACATCAAAAGTAGGGATGTCCAATATGGTTACACAATGTTCAGTTCTATTTGCATGTCCTCATAATATAGCATGGGCATATTCAGACTTGGGCTGAGATGTGGCAACTAACATTCAAACCACACAAATACCAGGCAATGTCCATCTCAACGCCTTTCCCCGACTTTCAATGGCATTACTACCATTGAATACCTCACCATCACCATTGATCAGAAACTTAACTGGACCAGCCACAAAAGTAGATCAAAAGCTGAGAATTCTGCAGGTTATAAATCACCACCTGAATCCCAAAAGGCTGTTCGCTATCTGCTATCTGCAAAAAATCAGGAGTATGATGGAATACTTCCCACTTGCCTGGATGAGTACAGCTCCAACAGCACACAAGAAGCTTGAAACCATTCAGGACAAAGCAACCCCACTTGATCAGTACTCCATACACTATCCTTAGATATTGAATCCTTCCACCACCAGCGCATCATTGCAGCAGTGTGTACCATCTACAAGATGAACTGCAGCAACTCATTATTGCTTCTTCAACAGCACCGTCCGTGACCTCTGCCACCCTAAAGGACAAAGGCAGGAGGCGCACGAGAGCACCACCCACTGCAAGTTCCTCTCCAAGCCACATACGATCCTAACTTGGAAATATATCCCCACTCCTTCATTGTCACTGGGTCAGCATCCTGGAATTCCCTCCCTAACAACACTAAGGAAGTATCTGCACCACACAACTGTCGCAGTTTAAGAAGGTGACTCACCATCATCCCCTCAAAGGCAATTAGGGATGGCCAATAAATGCTGATCCTGTCAGCAATGGCCATGTGCTGTGAATTAATAAGAAAAACGGTTGTCATACCCACCAACTATAGCAAAAAAACTGGCCCTGATGGGCTTAGCTGTAATGTCCATTTCCCAGTGTGGTGAAGCAGTGTTAACCTAGTCTCCCACGTCTCTTTCAGTCTGATTCCAAGCTATACAACGGCTGCAGCAAAGACTGTGTACCCCACATCTCTAAACTCACCAAGAAAGAAACTTTGAAGGTACGTGTCTCCTGGTGACAATGCAGCAGAAAAGGGTGGCCCTGTGTAACTTCCTTCACTGTTTCTTAGCTTTTGAGACGGAATCATTATTTTGATACAAAACAGAAATTAATCAACTGATCTGACATCAGCTCCACAAAGCAGTCATGTATTAGATTCACCAGCAGATCAGCTTCTCAAGAGTTATGAGTTTCAGATCACCATATCCCATGAAACATGTGTTGAAATCTGCACATTCCTTATTCTCTGATAGTACAGAGAAGTGCAGATGAGAAAGGCCTTTCAGCCCATTCAGCTCATCTTTCCTTCTGCCGTTCCTTTGCAGTCGCTGGGTCAAAATCCTGGAATTCCCTCCCTAACGGCATAGTGGGTCATCCCACAGCACGTGGATTGCAATGATTTAAGAAGACAGCTCACCACCATCTTCTCGAGGGCAACTAGAGATGGGCAACAAATGCTGGCCAGCCAGCAATGTCCCTGTCCCACCAATGAATAAAAAAAATGAAAACCTACAACCCTTTCAGAACATCTTCCAATTCAGCTTAGAATTAGTGATTTAAGCAGCAACCTTGTTGGCTTTTTAAGGAAGCTATTGTTTAAAGGAATAGGGAAACAGGATAGACACATGGGATTAGGACTACTGTTCGCATAATAAACACTAATATAAACTAGTTGGGCCAAATACTCTATTTTCAGTTGTAATTGTTATGCCATCTACATAACTCTTATATATCCCACATTCTTCAACAGAACACACTCCTAAAGTTCTTACACCTGTTGTAACTATTTTCCGTGGGACTTCTTAATTTGTACATTCTAACATACCCTGCAGTGTACTATCTGATAGCTCAAACCTCTCACTGTTAAACTGTTTGCAATAGATTGTGCATCTCACTCAGGATCATATCATTCTCCTCCAAAACCTCGACACCGTCACCCACCTACACTCGCCTGTTTCCATCCTTGTCTATCATAGTCAGAAAATCACCTGCAATGCCATCTTTTTTCACTCCTAGAGAGTCACCTCTGGAATCTTCTTTGGCCCCCTTTTTATTTTTCAACAATGTCAGTTTCCACATGTACACTGACGACATCCAGATTGACCTCACCACCATGTCTTTCGACACCTCCACAATCTAAATTGGCAGACTGCTTGTCTAACATCTATTGTCAGGTGAGCCAAAATTTCCTCCAATTAAATATTGAGAAAATCAAAGCATTGTCTTTAGTCGTCATCACAAACTCAAAATCCTGGGTGAGATGCACTATGCTATTGCAAACAGTATTACAATGAGAAGTTTGAGGTATCAGTTAGTACACTGCAGGGTATATTAGAATGTACAAATTAGGAGGATCCATGAGAAACAGTTACAACAGGTGTAATAACTTTTGGAGTGTGATCTGCTGCAAAATATCAGACATATCAGTTATACAGATAGCGTAGCAATTACAACCATCATCAGCTCCATTTCTTTACCTGACAACTGTCTTGAGGCTGAACCAGCTGTCCGACACCTTGGTGTCATATTTAATCTTGAACTGAGCTTCCAACCACATATCTTTGTCATCACTAAAACCATTGACATTCATCTCTGTGACATTGCCCAACTTCATCCTGACCTCCACTTAGCTACCGCTAAAACCATCATTGATGCTTTTTTCTTCTAGACCTGCCTATTCTAACACACATCCAGCTGGTGTCTCATGTTCAATCAATCCACTGTAGAGATGAGGTCATTCAAAACTCTGCTGCCTTTGTTCCAGCTCGCATCAAATCTCATTCCCATTTACACATCATGTGTGTTCTCTGACGTGCACTGGCTCACAGTTACATAACGTCTTGCTTTTAAAATTCTTATCCTTCTTTTCAAATTCACCTATGGCCTCTCCTTTTGCTATGTCTGCAATCTCCTCCTGCCCTACAATCCTCTGAGATATCTGCGCTCATCTAATTCTCTTGAGTACCTGATTTTAAATGTTCCACCACTGGTGGCTGTACCTGTGCCTGGACTCTAAGCTCTGGAATTCCCTCCCTAAAACGCTCCACCTTTCTGCTTCACTTTCCACCTTTAAGAAACGCCTTAAAACTTACTTATTTGACCAACCATATTGGTCAAATTGTGCTTGAACCTATAATTCAGGCTTGCTCTTCAATACAATATTGAAATAATGCTACATTTTCAGATGAGATATTAAACCAACATCTGCACTTTTCAAAGATCAGAGTTTTCCTGTGTCCTAACCAACGTTTTTCTCTTGACCAAATGTGTTTTAATCAGTCATGCATGTTTAATGTTTCCTGATATTGCCCTAAAATCTTCTTGTGACTCAGTGTCATCTTTTGTTTTATTAATGCCCTAGTGAAGTATCTTTGGTTGTTTGATTACATTGTTACATTGATTACATACAAATAACAACTTGTATTCATAACATTTTCTGATATTCTCCACATCTTTTCCCCAGGGGCTCAACCAGTTCGCATAAACAGATTTGGCTGATGATGGGTTTCCATGGTTGTGCTAATTGTTCAGCTTTTTATTCATTTAAAAAAGGGTCCACTCCTTGTTCTTTTCTTTTCCACTCGCCTCTCAATCCTGATTAAGCCATAGTAACCATTTAACTAGACTCAGTTGGTCGCACTCTCATCTCTGATTCGAAGATTTAAGTCAAAGCACTACTTAACCAACAATCTAGGCTTACACTTCAGTGTCATGTGGAAATAATGCTATATTTTCAGGTGTGTTATTTTTCAGATGAGAAGTTAAACCAACGTCTGCATTTTTCAAAAATCAGTTTCTTGTCCTAACCAATATTTTTCTTTTGACTGAATGCATAACTTGTCATACATGTCACTTGTTGATCGTGGGACCTTGCTATGTACAAATTGTCTGCTGCAATCTCATATCAGGTGTGAAGTGCCTTGGAATGTCCTGAGGAGATTAAATGTGTTGCATAAATGCGAGGCCTTCCTCTACAAAATAAGGTTGCCTTTTCATTAATGATTGATTCTGAAAGAATTACTTAACATGTTTCTTCAGTCTCCTTTTAAATATTCATTAATGAAATGTTCTCCAGTGACTCTCACTGTTGTGTATTCCAAAATGTTTTTTGTGATAAACTGTTTAATTCACCAGTGGGGGTGGATTCTATATTTTAAATAGGTTCAAAAGAAAAATTACAGACAGGAGAAGAAGAGGGCCAGCAAGGAGATGCTCAGTGCTTTGAAGGATCCTACTGTGGTTGTGATGGAGGATTGGCTGAAGGTAGGTTAGTGTTCAAATCCATCACAAAAATTTCGACTGACAGCCAATACAATTTAACTAGTTAAATCCATAGACATCTAAACTATTGGTATCCAAACCTATCTTAACGGTTAACTCAGGCACTCTTAAATTACAGTCACAACTGTTAATAATAGATGCTGCAATCACTTCAACCAACTTAACTACAAAATCATTGGTGTTCAAACCCAAAACAACAACAACTGACAGGATTCAACTACCAACTCTTATCAACTAAGTGTCTCTTTTTCCTTCTTCTCATGTCACTACATCTTCCCTCTTGGCAATTCCACACAGGTTCTGGAAATGTAGGTGGCAGAAAGTTGGGTGGAGCATGGAAGGATTCACAAGCTACACACAGCCTTCCACATGGACGCTCTTTCTGTGATCCCCATTCTTCTGCCACCTCCATGCCATACGCAGATTGCAGTAGTAGGCGTGCAGTAATGTTTTGTTACAATTTTCGTTTCATTTTTCACTGCAACTCCTCTTGTTGATATCACTTCAGGGCCTGAGACAGGTAAAGAGAAATTTAGTGCATAATATCGTAACCCAATTTGTGTATGAAATGGCGATGTAAAGAAGGAACAAGTGATCATTGTTCTTTGCCTGATGGTCAGTGAAGGATCCTTCTATAAATTGGCCATAGATATAAGCCCCAAAAAAGGATTTAGCTGTGTTTAGATATAAGAACATAAGAACATAAGAAATAGGAGCAGGAGTAGGCCATCTAGCCCCTCGAGCCTGCCCCGCCATTCAATAAGATCATGACTGATCTGACGTGGATCAGTACCACTTACCCGCCTGATCCTCATAGCCCTTAATTCCCTTACTGATCAGGAATCCATCCATCCGCGCTTTAAACATATTCAGCGAGGTAGCCTCCACCACCTCAGTGGGCAGAGAATTCCAGAGATTCACCACCCTCTGGGAGAAGAAGTTCCTCCTCAACTCTGTCTTAAATCGACCCCCTTTTATTTTGAGGCTGTGTCCTCTAGTTTTAACTTCCTTACTAAGTGGAAAGAATCTCTCCTCCTCCACCCTATCCAGCCCCCGCATTATCTTATAAGTCTCCATAAGATCCCCCCTCATCCTTCTAAACTCCAACGTTTGCATGTGAACTAAACCCAATCTCCTCAGCCTCTCCTCATAATCCAAACCCCTCATCTCCGGTATCAACCTGGTGAACCTTCTCTGCACTCCCTCCAATGCCAATACATCCTTCCTCATATAAGGGGACCAATACTGCACACAGTATTCCAGCTGCGGCCTCACCAATGCCCTGTACAGGTGCATCAAGACATCCCTGCTTTTATATTCTATCCCCCTCGCGATATAGGCCAACATCCCATTTGCCTTCTTGATCACCTGTTGTACCTGCAGACTGGGCTTTTGCGTCTCATGCACAAGGACCCCCAGGTCCCTTTGCACGGTAGCATGTTTTAATTTGTTTCCATTGAGATAGTAATCCCATTTGTTATTATTTCCTCCAAAGTGTATAACCTCGCATTTATCAACCTTATACTCCATTTGCCATATCCTCGCCCATTCACTCAGCCTGTCCAAATCTCTCTGCAGATCTTCTCCGTCCTCCACACGATTCACTTTTCCACTTATCTTTGTGTCGTCTGCAAACTTCGTTACCCTACACTCCGTCCCCTCCTCCAGATCATCTATATAAATGGTAAATAGTTGCGGCCCGAGTACCGATCCCTGCGGCACGCCACTAGTTACCTTCCTCCAACCGGAAAAACACCCATTTATTCCGACTCTTTGCTTCCTGTCGGATAGCCAGTCCCCAATCCACTTTAACACACTACCCCCAACTCCGTGTGCCCTAATCTTCTTCAGCAGCCTTTTATGGGGCACCTTATCAAACGCCTTTTGGAAATCCAAAAACACCGCATCCACCGGTTCTCCTCCATCAACCGCCCTAGTCACATCTTCATAAAAATTCGCTTCCATTCTACTTCAGGGCCTGAATGAGGAAGACTGCCATTCATTTTATCTGAGCCAAATATCCAGGTGAAGACAGTGTCAAATTTGTTTTTACTGTACTTGCCCTTGCATCAATGCTCCTTTGTCTAGCACACAAAAAATAATCATTCCACCTCTGCAATTAGGTCCAGTACATTGGTCTGTTCGATGAATGTTGCTCAAAATTTTATATTCTCAGTTTTTTTAATACTGATTGAAGAGCACAATCTCAATTGCAGATCCGAGGTACTCTGAAAAGCTGGACCAAATTCTGGTGTGTGCTCAAACCTGGCATTCTGCTCATTTACAAAACAGCCAGCAATGGCCAATGGGTGGGGACCATCCTTCTCAACACCTGCGAGCTCATCGAAAGACCCTCCAAAAAGGATGGCTTCTGTTTCAAACTATACCATCCTCTGGATCAATCCATCTGGGCAGTGAAGGTAATGTATGTCTAGTGTGCCACAGATTCAAGGTCTCTTTTGAAATAGAAAGAACAAACGAGTGGACATCTCAGTGCCAAAGGTTTAGTTAAAGTCCTCAAAAATCTACAATACATACAATACTTATACATGAAGGATGCTGGAGTAAATCTGGTTGCAATGCATTCCCTTATTGTTGGAAGAGAAAAGAAACAAATGTGAGCATACTTCATGCACACATTCACTTCGGTGAGATTGCAGTCCTGAAAAATAAAGGTGGGAATTGACAATCATGAGTCCTATTATGAATTGAGGAGAGGGATCAAGTTGTCACATCACCAGTCTTTGTAAGTAGTATATTATAAACAAAAAATTGACTTCCATTAGGTGGGCTAGACAGCATAAGTAGGGAGGGAACATCCCACCAGAACCAATAATGGAAGGACAGGAAAATACAGAAATATTTGGAAAACGAAAATTTAAAGGGTATGGGAAAAGAATAGAAAAATAGGGTTAAATACTTCTTTCAGAAAGTACAATTCTGGTTACATTAAGTTTGATGCTGTTAAAAAGTCTCTGAAGTTAAAGCATGGCTAAATTGCACGATCTGTGCTATATGTCGTATGCATGTGAACTAAAACTATATACATACTCTTAACGTGAAGCTCAGCTCTCCCAACCTAGATATTGGCAGCATCCTGCTTGTCTGATGCACTACAGTAGAATTGGCATTATGCATCAAGCCCCTCACATCATAATGCATTCATTTTTATTGTTCATTGGAGGATTAGTTTCATGCCATTTACACAATTTTACTTTGCTCGTGTTGCAACAGTTTTGCAATTGTCTTGGATCTGAGTGCTGTGGAATCCACCATGTTATGAAACAAATTTAACCTCACCAGTGCCAACAACAGAATAACTACGTGTTTTCTGAAAGATCGTAAATTTAGGCTTTTAGCACCAGAGTTTTCCTGCAGCCTAGGGGAGATCTACACAGGCCAAATTGACGAACCTGCATCAATGACCCAGAAGCTCAGGTTTGATGCCTGTAATGGAAAAAGAATGGCGGTAGTTGTTTACATTGTTGCTCCAGGAGTTCTGCATTCTTAGATAACTGTGGAAAAGCAATGTACAAGCTAGGATTTGGGTCCACCTGAAGTAGCACTGCAAATTCCTTCATTTGATATACTGCTATCAAAGCCAAGGCTGTTTCCAGTGACAGTAGTCTAAATAAGCCCACAATAAAGTGTTTTAGATTCATGTGCCAGAATGGAAATATAACAGATCTCTCTAATATAAGTAATCAATTTTTGGCCCTCGAAGAGAATTGTCTAGAATCAGACTAACATCTCTCCCAGTTTGAGTGCCTATCGAGTACTTGCTATTTGCAATAGGTACCATTGATTCAACAGACAAATTAGATCTCCTCAGAAGGGCTACATCTCCAGAGAAAATAATGCTCCTAACACTATACAAGGTGTCAGAGGAGACTTCAATCCAAATCTACTTGTCACACATAGAAGCAGGAGTAGGCCTTTCAGCCTGCTTTGCCATTCATTATGATCATGGCTGATCATCAAATTCATTACCCTGATCCTGCCTCCTCCCCCCAGTCCTCCCAAATCCCTTGATCCATTTAGCCCCAGGGGTTATATCTAATTCCTGTCCCAAAGGAAAGTTCATTACCAGCTGAGCCAATTAATGGTTGTGGCCAACTTATCACACAATGTCAACCAGAACTTTTTCTCCAAAACCACTCATCCTTATATTAACTTTAGGCCTTGTCTTTTTCAGGGTCCAAAAGGTGAGAATGTGGGATCGATAACACAACCTCTGCCCAGTAGTTACCTGATCTTCCGAGCTGCCTCTGAGTCGGATGGTGAGCTTATGTCTCGCATGTTTCTGCCTGTGAGATGGTGAGAATGAATTTGGAGGGTACACAGTAGAGTAGGATGGAAATGAGAATTAGAGTTTATACCTGGAGGAAGGCAAAGTTTATACCCAGAAACCATCACAGTAACTCACTTCTGAGGTTTACTCCACAGTTCTACATTGTAACTCTGATAAGACCGGATGCATTAAATGAGCGTATTCTTAACTACAAGATGTCTTCAGGAAAATAAGGTATTCTGGAGAAACCTTTACAAAGTAAGGTTTACCCTCCTCCATAACACTATGGTAGGGGGAAGAATTGCACTGGTCACATTATTTAATCCCTTCATAGGATGTGTGTCGCTGGCAAAGGCCAGTATTTATCGCCCATCCTTAATTTCTCTTGAACTGCTACAGTCCACGTGGTGAAGGTGTTCCCACAGTGCTGTTAGGTAGGGAGTTCTAGGATTTTGATCCAGCAAAAAATGGAGGAACAGTGATATTTTCCCGAGTCAGGATGGTGTGTTATTTAGAGGGGAAGGTGTTCCATTATGCCTGCTGTCTTTGTCAAGGTGGCAGAAGTTGCAGGTTTGGGAGATGCTGTCAAAGAAGCTTTGGTAAGTCACTGGAAATAGTCACAAGAGAAATGTTGGGGGCAATTCTCCCAAAAACACTGAATTGGTGGGAAACTGGTCTAGATCACGACTGTTTGTTCAGTGCAGCTTCAGACCTGAATCTCCCCACTCTGTGCACTGCAGAGGTCACAATCGTGAATATCATTAAAAGCCCAGAGGGAGGCGGGCCCTATTCCCGCCAGAGTCTGACAGTTCTGGAACTCTGCGCATGCGCAGTGGCCCCGATCTGTCAGTCTCCCCGTTTGCTGGCCAGCTCAATCGCTGGCCAATCGCGGACCCCATGACAATTCCCAGGCCAGCCCTCCCTCCAGCTCAGACCAATCCCAATGCAGAGTGGCAGCGGGACCCCCCCCACCCCCACTGATCACCCCTAGGCCCCGCCCACAATAGGTCCCAAAGTGCTAAGGTACCACCTAGGCATGGGCATCTTTCCCCTTGCGCAGTGCCAGGGGCTACAGGCTGGCACTGCCAGGGTGCCCATGCCCAGGGGGCACTGCTCCCCACCATCCAATCCCCTGGGGGGGGCCCGATTGCCCCCCCCCCCCCCCCCTTCATTCCGGCGGGGTCTCCCCGAATGTGGGCAGCTACTCTAAACCCCACCGGAATGAAGTACTCCTGGCGGGGTGGGAGATGCTATCGGGCCCGGCAGGTTCCGTGCCAGGCCCAATAATCGTATGCAAAATATATTTAAAATATATTTTTAAAAATTCAATTGACTTGCCTCTCTTCCCGCTGGTTTCCAGCGCGGTCTCGACTGTGACTGTTCTCTGGCTCTGGGGGATGTGCATGCGTTCCTGACTCATGCGTGAATCCCGCAAAATGGTCGACACGTGATTCTCCCGACCGGACCTGCCAGAAAAGCTGTAGGTCGTGATGGGAGAATTGGGCCCGTTGTCTTTTCCACCCCTCGCCCTCCCTCTCTCAGCAGTGTTCTCAGTTTCATGTAATAATACACAAATTCCATTTGAGATATTCACTTCCTTGATATCCTAATGGGGAAATGCAACAACCCATATTGAACTGAGTCGTAAAACACAAATTACGGTGACTAATCATAGAGTCATAGAGGTTTACAGCATGGAAACAGGCCCTTCAGCCCAACTTGTCCATGCTGCCCTTTTTTTTAAAACCCCTAAACTAATCCCAATTGCCCACATTTGGCCCATATCCCTCTATACCCATCGTACCCATGTAACTACCTAAATGCTTTTTAAAAGATAAAATTGTACCCATCTCTACTACTACCTCTGGCAGCTTGTTCCAGACACTCACCACCCTCTGTGTGAAAACATTGCCCCTCTGGACACTTTTGTATCTCTCCCCTCTCATCTTAAACCTATGCCCTCTAGTTTTAGACTCCCCTACCTTTAGGAAAAGATATTGACTATCTACCTTGTCTATGCCCCTCATTATTATATAGACCTCTGTAAGGTCACCCCTCAGCCTCCTACGCTCCAGAGAAAAAAGTCCCAGTCTATTTAGCCTCTCCTTATAACTCCATCCATCAAGTCCCGGTAGCATCCTAGTAAAACTTTTCTGCACTCTTTCTAGTTTAACAATATCCTTTCTATAATTGGGTGACCAGAATTGCACACAGAATTCCAAGTGTGGCCTTACCAATGTCTTGTACAACTTCAACAAGACGTCCCAACTCCTGTATTCCATTCCTATTCATTATACAAAGAGCAGTTAACTTTTTCTATTCAAATTGGTGACATTTCTGTAAAATAAGTGGAAAGAGGAATTTGATACAAATGTCAACATATGGTATGAGCACTATATGATAAGTACAATTGAATCCCAGTTCCCTTGAGGTGTGTGGGGCTAATCAGTCAACTTCCCGTTCCTGATTGCTGTCTAGATATCACAGCCAGAACCTGCACATTTGTAGATGTTTACTGAGAACAGGTTTGGCCTCTACTAGGGTATGCTCAACTAACTGCTGACATGTGTATCCAGCTCACACATGAGTGAAGTAGCATAGAATTGTCAGTGCCTGTGAAACTGTATCTAAATCAGAATCAGCAAGGGAGAAGGGAAAGAAAATGAAACAAAAATAAGGAAATTACAAAATGTTGTTGTGTTTGATAAAACATGTATATAAAAAGGGACAAGGACAGAATCCACATGGTTAGAGTTTAGAAACAAGAAAGGTATGGTCACGCTACTGGGAGTATTCTATAGTACTCCAAATAGTGAGAGAGCTAGAGGAGCTAATCTGCAGGGAAATCACAGATGTGCAAGATCAATAAAGTGATGATAGTGGGGGCACTTTAATTTCCCCAATTATTGATTGGGATCATGTTAGAATAAAGGTTAAGGAGGGACAAGAATTTTTGAAATGTATTCAGGAGTATGTTCTTGATCCAATCAGAAAGGAGATATTGTTGGAACTGGGTGCTGGGAATTGGGGTGGGCTACGTGGACCAAATGTCTGCAGGGGAACATGAGTGAGAATGATCATCATTTTATAAGATTTAGATTAGCAAGGGAGAGGAGCAAGGAATAATGTAAAGTGGAACTTCTAAATTGGAAGAGGGCTAACTTCATTGGAAGTGGATCTAGCCAGGGTAAAATTAAACTAAAGATTGACGTGAAAAACAATAATGGAATAACGGGTGGCCTTTACGATGGAAATGTTTCGGGTTCAGGCGAGGTACATTCCAACATGTGGGAGATAGGGAATATGATGAAATGAGAAAAGATGTATGATGTGTATCAGGCAAATTCTTCAAGCAAGAACAAGAGCAAATACAATACTTTGAGAGGGGAAGTGAAGAGGATAAGAAGACTGGCAAAGAGAATTGAGAATAAAATGGCAGTTAACATAAAAGGGAGCCCAAAAATCATCTTTTGGCATGTAAATGGTAAACAACCAGAAAGAATGTTTTTTACAGATGTACCATAGAAAGCATTCTTTCTGGTTGTATCACAGCTTGGTATAGCTCCTGCTCTGCCCAAAACCTCAAGAAACTATAAAATGTAGTCTAATACACCATGCAAACCAGCCTCCCATCCATTGACTCTGTCTACACTTCCCGTTGCCTCAGAAAAACAGCCAGCATAATTAAGGACTCCATGCACCCCGGAAATGTTCTCTTCCACCTTCATCTGTCGGGAAAAAGGTACAAAAGTCTGAGGTCACATACTAACTGACTCGAGAACAGCTTCTTCCCTGCTGCTGTCAGACTTTTGAATTACCTTGCATTAAGTTGATCTTTCTCTACACCCTAGCTATGACTGTAACACTACATTCTACAGTCTCTCCTTTCCCTCTCTATGAACGGTATGCTTTGTATAGCACACAAGAAACAATACTTTTCACTATACTAATACAAAGAACAACAAAGAACAATACAGCACAGGAACAGGCCCTTCGGCCCTCCAAGCCTGCGCCGCTCCCCGGTCCAGGATTGAATCCTGAATCCAGGATCCCCGCCCAATTTTCCACCCTATCTACATCCTAATATCCTATCCACCGAGCTGTCCCTCACAGCTACGATGCTTTGTTCATCACAACCTATTAACTCACCCCCACCCCCTTCAATGTATACATGTGACAATAATAAACAAAATCAAATCCGGTATCAAGAGGCAGGATGGGGCCTGATCAGGACAAAGAGGGTAGCAGGACAAGATTTGAATACAAAACAAATACTTTGTATCAGTGTTTACGAAGGAAGAGAATGCTGGCCAACATATTGATGGAAGCTGAAATAGTGCAGGTAATTGCAACTCCAATTCTCTTCCTGCATCCCATGGTTCACTAAGGCAGACTTTTGTCTGTTTCCATAGATAGTAATTCCTGGAACAGTCTCGTTAGTCTGTCGCGAGGTGCTTATAGCTTGAACGGCTCCATTCCACATCAAGTGTGGCTGACCAGGAGTCTCTCCTGCTCTTAGCAGGAGCCATTGGCGTATTGGAAGGATTTGCAGGTAGACACACGCAACCTGTTTGACTGCATTATGATCACACCTTGGGGGAGGAAATGGATGGTGTAAAAAAAAAAGGATGTACTGTACTACTGCAAAGGCTGAGTATGTTTGGAGTGCCTTTGCCTGATCCGGATGGCTTGCATCCAGGTTGCTGAGAAAAGAGGGGTTGGAGATAGCAGAGGAGTTCCATAATCTTTCAAGTTTTCTTACATATGGGGGATGCATCAGAGGATTGGAAAATAGCAAATGTTCCATAAAGGATGTAAAGACATTCCATTAACGACAGGCCAATCAGTTTAACATCTGTGCTGGGTAAGGTTTTTGAAACAATAATCAATAAAAGAATTAACAGACATCTGGAGAGGGTTAAGTTAATTAAGGAGTCCGAGCATAGATTTGTAAAGATCATGTTTGGCGAATCTAATTGATTTTTTGATGGAGTAATAGTTAAGAATAAGGTGGATGTTGTCCATACGGATTAAAGAAAGTGTTTGACAAAGTACCACATAAAAGACTGCTTAACAAAATAGAGGCTCGCAGAATAGAAAGGTTGGCAAAAATATTGGCTTATGGATGAAAAACTGCAAGTCCAGGTAAATGGTTGTTTTCTGACTGGAGGATGATAGACATTGGTGTTCCCAAGGATCAGTGCTAAGAGCACTGCTTTGTTTAAATATACTTTGATGTTAGAGTGCAGGCTACATTTTTAAAAAAATGACTATACTAAATATCTGAGAAGAAACAAGTCTGGTATCATATTTGACCCCAAGTTGAGCTTCCGATCACACATTTGCACCGTCGCTAGGACCTCCTTTTTCTACCTCTGTAACATCACCTGCCTTCTGATCACATCTGTGGCTGAAATCCTCATTCATGCTTTTTTAACCTCTCCACTTGAATATTCCAGCGCAATCCTGGCTGGTCATCCACATTCTATCCTCTGTGACCTTAAGGTCATCCAAAAGTCTGCTGCCTGTGTCCTATCTTGATTTAATTTACGGGATGTGGGCATCACTGGCTAGGCCAGCACTTGTTGCTCATCCCTAGCCCTTGAGAAGGTGGTGCTAAGCTTCCGCCTTAAACTGCTGCTGTCCTGTGGTGTAGGTACAACCACAGTGCTGTGAGGGAGAGAGTCCCTTGACCTACATTGGCTTCGAGTCCAGCAACATCTTGATTTTGAAATTCTCATTCTTGTTTTCAAATCCCTCTGAGTGTTTACTAGTCCCGAGCTCTCTCATCTCACAAAAAGAGACAGTTCGCTGTAATTCCACCTAGTATGGTGGATGGTGCAAAATTAAAGCTGATGGTGATAGCCAAGCCATGTCAACCCCTCGGAATACTACTCGTGTAAAAGTTAACCCATGACCTTTTGCAGAAAATAAATTCTCAAAAATTCAACTTTTACACAAGGATGTACAAGCATGAAGGAGGATTTCAGCCACAGATGTGATCGGAAGGCAGGTGATGTTACAGAGGTAGAAAAAGGAGGTCCTAGTGATGGTGCAAATGTGTGATCGGAAGCTCAACTTGGGGTCAAATATGATACCAAGTTTGCAAACAGACTTGTTTCTTCTCAGATATTTGGTATAGTCATTTTAAAAAAAATTTAGCCTGCACTCTAACATCTAATTCTGGCTTCTTGCACATCCCCAATTTTAATCATTCCACTATTGGATGTGCCTTCAAGTGCCTAGGTCTTGAGCGCTGGAATTCCCTCCCTTCACCTCTCTCTCTCTATCTCACTTTCCTCCTTTAAGGCACTCCTTAAAACCTATCTCTTTGACGAAGCTTTTAGTCATCTGATCTAACATCTGCTTATGTGACTTAGTGTCATATTTTGAGTAATAATGCTTCTGTGAAGCACCTTGGGATGTTTCATTACATTACAGGCACTATAGAAATGTATCCTAAAACATTGTGTAAAAGTCAATCTCGCGTACAAGTTGACCCTATGACTTTTGATCTAAAAAAACATAATTTTTCATGTTATATTTGTAAAGTTAACCTAATTTTTTGAGGGATCCAACTATGTTGGAATTATTAATTCCTTACAAATATTTACAATGGTTCATTAATTTCAAGGCAATCATGTGGAAACCTTTAGATTCTTCTTCCAAGCTCCCAGCCAGTCAACAAGATTAATGTTTAGCACATGATCTATTACGATGCCTTCGAGAAACAACAACAAACATGTACTTCAATTTAACCTGGAGAAGAAAGAAAAATAGGTTAACAAACATTGGCACAATGTTATTATGACCTGTGGGGTCATCCATCTCTATGCCTTCAGCTCATGGAAAATGGTATTTCAGAATTATATGTTCGTGCCCAGTGAGGCGCAAGATTCAGGAAAGGACACAATTCAGTACTTTGTCAGAAAATGAAAATTTCACAATGTCTGCCATCTGAACTTGACAATAAACGAAACAAATTCCACTGATTTGTCACCTGACATAGAGAAAAGAGTGCTTGTCGATTGGCCTACAGTGAAAATGTGCATTAAGTACCAATGAACATGGCAGCAAACAAGCTTGTTACCAAGATTGGTGAAAAAAACCTTCTTTGTAAAGATGACTGGCCACAAGAAGAGACAGTTCATTGTAATTCCATCTAGTATGGTGGATGGTGCAAAATTAAAGCTGATGGTGATAGCCAAGCCATGTCAACCCCTCGAAATACTACTCGTGTAAAAGTTAACCCATGACTTTTTGCAGAAAATAAATTCTCAAAAATTCAACTTTTACACAAGGATATACAATAAGATTTTATTGTTAAACATCTTCCTCGTTGTATTCTTGATGTTCACTGCCAGTTTATTGTCAGGTCTATATTCCTCCGTGTCTCTCTGACTGATAGTCAAAAATGTCTGGTTTATTTCCAATTTCATATTCTTGGGCATATATCTCTTGGTTTATTCTGATTTTTTTCTTTTGTCCCTCCTTAGGTCGATGTTGGATGGATGCTCTGGAGCTAGCTCTGCGGTGTTCAAGTCTTCTCAAACGCAACACAGTTAAGGATGGTGATCTGAACTGCTCGATGGATGCAACTCACCCAGGACTGTATAGTCTGCTTCGAGGCTTCAGTCCCACTCACCAAGAGCTCTTCCAGTAGGTGTCCGGTCACAGACTTATTGACTTATTCCAATAGTGCCTAGAACGTGGATGTTTTACGTGTATATGTAGACAGGTAGCAACTGGTACTGACCCTGAAGTTTATTCATTAATCATAGTCAAAGCTATGGCTGGCTACATTCAAGAAATGGGCCATATGGCCTATCATATCCTCTACCATGACGATCCTACCTCCGGTCTCCTTATATGCGTTATTTCCCATCTCCTTGTCCACCTCTCCACTCAATGATCAGCTCCCTTCAGTCTGGTTTCTGCTCTTTCCCAGGAATGAGAGAGCCCCAGTCAAATTCACAAACAATATCCTGTTTGAGCTCTCCGTGCTGTTTAGCATGGTCAAGGATATCTTCCTGTTATACTACTACAACTGCACAGGAGTGTCCTTATAAGGCTATACTCCTACTTCTCCTATACAGCCAATGCATCTCCAAATGTTTGCTTCTCCTCCTCTACCTACATTTCTAAAGTTTCCCAAGGTTTGACCCTCCATCCTCTCTTCTCATTTACATGCTGGGCCTAGGTGACATTATCCACAATTATAAATTCAGCCTCCATATGTATGCTAATAAATTCTGCAACTGATAGCATGGCAGTGCAATTGGTTTCAGATTAAATTTAACAAAGGTCAGATATTGATATGATGTGATGAATGACATCCTGTGGTGTAAATTTCTGTGGTTTTATAATCAGACTGCTCTTGATCCACAGCGACCTCTGGTCTGACAAACTTGTTGTCTGACGTTAGGTCAGAACCTTTGCAGTTGAACACTCAGAAGACAAGAAATCATTGTTTTGTCCTCTACCAACACGGTTTTGTGAATCATCCTGAGCAATAACTGAGGCTGAACCAGGCTATGTACAATGTTGTCAAAAATTGTCAAATTATTGTCAAACATTATTTCCCTTTCACAAAACCATGCTGACTCTGTCCAGTAGCTTTGATTTTCTAAATGTCCTGCTATAACTTCCTTTAATAATAGATTCTAGTGTTTTCCCTATGGTAGATGTTAGGCTAACTGGCCTGTAGTTAACTGCTTCCTATATCCCTCCTTTTCTGAATAGAGAAATCTCATTTACTATTTTCCAATCTGATAGGACCTTTCCAGAATTAAGAGAATTTTGGAAAATTACAACCAAATGCATTTAACTATCTCTGCAACTACTTATTTTAGGACCCTAGGATGATGTCCATTAGGTCTTGGTTTTTAGCTCTAATAATTTTCTCCCTTTTTCTGGTGATTGTGATTGTTTTAAGTTTCCTGGTCCTTTTACCTCATGAATTACAAGCATTTCTGAGATGTTATTAATGCATTCTACAGTAAAGATAGACACTGTTTGTTCAATGCTTCTGCAATTTCCTTATTCCCTGATATGAATTTCCAAATTGACTCTCTAAAGGACCTGTACTCACTTTAACTACTCTTTTTGTTTTTAAAAAAAATTAATATTGCTAGCTATCTTTCTCTTGTATTCTAATTTCTCCCTCTTATTACATTTTAAATATTTTTTGTTAATTTTAAAATGCTATCCAATCTTCTGACCTACCATTAATCTTCGCAAAATTGTAAGCTTTATTTGCAATTTGTTTCTTTAACTTCCTTTGTTGGCCATGGATGATGCATCCTTCTCTCTAGAGTCTGTCTTTCTCACTGGTAGGCATCTTTGCTGACCATTATGAAATATCAACTGCCTTTGCTGCAGCCTCTGAAACTTCCATTCTGAACCCTTAATTTCCTACTTCTCTCTGCCTTAAAATGCTTTCTTAAAACTCTGTGGATTCATAATTATTTTGGGTTCTGATTGTTATCCTTAGACTTCTCTCTTCTTTTCTCTCTTTTTAAGTTTAAGTGATGCTGAGTTTGCAAATCACGTTCAATACAAAGACGCTGATATGTACTCCGACAAATCAGACCGAGAGAATGATCCTCACCATGAGGAGCTGGAAAATGACACAAATGAGAAGAGCAGCAGGAGTGAGGAGAGTGACACAGACCTATCCGAAATCCTCGGAGAGATGAGCAGAAAGGACTTTTCAGAGACGACATACGTGGCAGAAAATTCAGAGGAGTTTGGAGAAGTAAGAGCTGTAGAGTAGAAGTGCTGCATAATTTGATAATAGGATTAAAGAAGTTATTTCCCGAGTGACTGTGTGTCCTTGGGCAAATTTCTGAGCACAAGATTCCCAAAGTGGCAATCCTTGGAGATCAGATTCCCATTTGAGTGAGTTTGGTTGGCAAGACACTGCATTAAAGAGGAAGGAGGCAAGTTTAGGAAGTGTGTGAACTGAAAGGTGTATTGTATTAGGGAAACTGCTTGAAAATGGGGCGAGGGTGTACTGTTAAATCATTTTGCTATTTTTTTTTAAATCCCCTCCTTTCTTGAAGCTAATTTTTGCAGAGCACAGCCTCATGGGTGCTGAGTGCTCCTGGTACCTTGCCCAAGTTATTGGCAGGTTAGTTAACCACAGGACTGAGTTTGATCCTATCCTCGTGTACATGTTCCTGCAGGGATCATTTGATGATGGTTAGGCGTAAGACTCATATTTCCTGTTCCACACAAACCCAGGAGAGTTAAATCCATGCAGGGGTGTTTTTGAATCTAAGACACTGGGGAAGTTTCTCTTGTTGATTCTGAAGGAAGAGCCCATATGGTACTGACAGCAACATGATCTCTTTCTTTCTGGCCTATAGATGGGTGCAACTACTCCGGCTGAAACAGTGACCGAAGAAAACAAGAGTCTGATGTGGACAGTGTTGAAGCAACTCCGACCTGGAATGGACCTATCACGAGTTGTATTACCAACCTTTATCCTGGAGCCTCGCTCGTTTCTGGACAAGTTGTCTGACTACTATTACCACTCTGATCTACTGTCTCAGTAAGTGACCTTTTCATACTCTACGGAAACCATCTCCAAGCTTTGACTAGAATCAACATTCCAAATGTGGTTGATTAATTAGGTCTTTCAGGAGATATTGCAACTAGTAGCCATTTGCAGCCTATGAATGTGAGCAGCCTCACATATTGTTACAGTGGAATCATGCTCTCAATTTAAAGAATTCTTGAAAGAATGCACACAAGCACCAGATTTTGAACCATGTTGTTCTTTCTCTTCCTATACCTAGTGGCGCAAAAGGCAGACTTTAATTTGTCCCCATAGCGAGGTTTTTTCTGGAACAAGCTGCTAGCCTCTCACCAGAAGCTTCTAGCTTGAGGGGTACCATTCTGCATCAAGCATGGCTGGCCAGGATTCTCTCCCAGTCTTACCACCTGCCTTTGTGTGGAAAGGATTTTGTAAATTGATACTCAACCTGTTGGGCAGGTTATGAACATAACTTCCTTCGCCATCAAGTCCTGGGGTGGGACTCGAATGTGGAGCTTGTGGCTGATAGGCGGGGCACTACCATTGCACCACAAGACCTCCAAACCATGTAATAAATAGCAGTTATGAAGCATAGGGGATCCTGCTTTTTGTAAATAGAGCCTGCTGGTATTCTTACAATGTGGAGATGCCGGCGTTGGACTGGGGGTAAACACAGTAAGAAGGCTCACAACACCAGGTTAAAGTCCAACAGGTTTATTTGGTAGCAAAAGCCACTAGCTTTCGGAACACTGCTCCTTCATCAGGTAAGTGGGACTCCCACTTACCTGACGAAGGAGCAGCGCTCCGAAAGCGAGTGGATTTTGCTACCAAATAAACCTGTTGGACTTTAACCTGGTGTTGTGAGACTTCTTACGGTATTCTTACAACACAGTATGGCCCTCAACTGGGGTACTGTGACCAATATTGGACCAGTCAATACTGTTTAAAGTTTCAAATTGTTCCACCATCATAAATACCTAAGATTCCAAAGAATTTGGGCTGTAGGTTGTTAGACTTGGGTTGCAATTCAGCCCATGGATTGATTCAGAGTTGCTTGTCTCAGTGGCTATGCAGGATATAAAATGTTATTGGCGCTAAATTGATATTCTCACTGAAAGGGACCAAAAGCACATAGGGAGTGCTTCATTAAGACAATGCAGAGGGAACTTTGTATAATATCTAACTGTGCTTTGTGTGTCTTGGGAGTACTTGATGTGTGATGTTGACGAAGCACCTAAACCATCCTTGCCACTTGACCTATGGCTGTTTGATGGGGCAGAACTTAATTGCATAGAACTTTCAACACATCGTAACATTAAAAATATAAAAGGGCAGAAAACTTACAAATCAGTCATATGATAATTCCAGCTAGGCCTGGGTGGTTTGTTTTTTATATATATATTAGGCTTAGTACAACATCCTGGCTTTTGTACTCTGTCTCCTATACACAAGTACCAGATTTCCATATGCTTTAACTGCTGCGTATGCTACTGCTACGGCAGCCTGCAGTCATTCTAATCATGTTATGAAAATCTTATTTTTATTAATTAAACTTGTGTGTCACTGAGAAGTTACAAGCTTTGTGCAGTAGTGTAAGGAAATATAAGATAGTGACGAACTTGGAGCTTATCTCCCAGTGATTTTTCAACAGTGCCCTTTCATCCTGAACACTTGTCTAGTTTTCCAAATAAACAGAATACACAAACAAGTTGTGAGTTATTGCCAGAATTGGGGGTCTCTAAGCTTGTATCTTCTTTTGTAGTCCAGTGTATACTTTTACAAAGTAATCTCTCCCTAGCATCCACAAGCAACTGAAAAAAAACTAAACACTATACAATCTATAATTTGAGAAGAGCGATCAACCCTCATATTCTGGTTAAAAATGAAACTCCTCGTAATGCTAATTCTATTACCTTGAAGCGGGATTAAAATGCCATGAAGCCTGTATCTAACTACGCTATGCTTAACCCGGCAGGGCGTAACCTAGCAGGGCATAATACTGACACTCGGTATCAAGAATGGAAATGTTCTTTCTTCTGTACTGCCATTCCTTTTGATATTCACCAGAAGTTTGTCCAACAACAACATCCTGTGGACCCTTTAACTTTACTTTGCCAAATATTGGAAAATATAGGTTTCAAATGCAACCTTAAAGTGGCGACAAATCTTGAAAACCCTGATGGTCCGAGGTTCACAGTGGACGACTCAACATGCTGAAGTTTATTTGAATGCTTCAGTTTACAGAAGATGCTTGGCTTTGTGGACCATGAATGGTTGAGTAGCTCCCTGTCTGTTATCTGCAGTTGAAGCTTCTGAAATCTGCTTTCCATTTTTCCCCCAGAGCTGCTCTTGAAGAGAATGCATACAGTCGCATGAAACAGGTTGTGCGATGGTACCTGTCTGGGTTTTACAAGAAACCCAAGGTAAGGCAGTATCAAGGGCAGTGGGACAGTTACCCTGAGAAAGATGGGTATCACGATAAGACGCCAGTGCATAGGAAATTGGAGTGATGGCATTGTACACAGAGATACTTGCCTCTGGAAATTTATTTTGAAGTTTGTAGCCTCCATTATGATTGGAACTTCTATCTGTCAGCCTTCTAGAATTTGCACAGCTCATGTAGTTCTGGATTAACCTTGCAAAACCTAAAGATGTAAGTGATCATAGAATCATAGAAACCTTACATTCAGCCCATCAGTCCATGATGTAGGAGCGTGCACCTACAACAATCCCACCCAGGTCCTACCCCATAACCCATGCATTTACTCTGCTGATCCCCCTGACACTAAGGGGCATTTTGCAAGGCCAGTCAACCTAACTCTTACATTTTTGGACTGTGGGAGGAAACCAGAGCACCCGGAGGAAACCCAGGTAGACACGGGGAGGATGTGCAAACTCCACACAGTCACCCAAGGCCGGAATTGAACCCGGGTCCCTGGCGCTGAGAGGCAACAGTGCTAACAACTGTATCGCCATGATAGGCAAGCAGAGTTGGGCAAATACAAACTATGGATAGCTGAGTTTTGACATTGGAGCTCGTGGAAGATGGAAAGA
The DNA here is from genome assembly GCF_964213995.1 of Mustelus asterias. NCBI lineage: Eukaryota > Metazoa > Chordata > Chondrichthyes > Carcharhiniformes > Triakidae > Mustelus > Mustelus asterias. The sequence goes on from NC_135809.1 coordinate 89,251,665, forward strand.
GTGTTGAGTGGCCAGACATTGAATGGGGAGGGAGTGGATCAAGGCAGCAAGAAGTATTCATGTTATAAGATAGAAACTTAGAGAAGGAGTTTCTAAGTTTGGTAGACATGGAGGATAAACTGGTAGACATGGAGGATAAACTACAGATGGCAGATTTAGAATAAGAGACTAGTTCCCAAGTTCAAGAACAGTGGGCGAGAGGAGGGAGACATAATCACATTCATACGTAACATGAGTGAGTCAGTTCTAGCAATGAATGACAAAGTCAGTCATGCACCAGATGTGCTCAAAATTGTTATGTTATTCCCTGTTACTGCACACAAGCTCACTATTCATTGCTGCAGTGCAAGTCAGTTGAATACACTGAGCATTTTAAACAATCTTCTATTGAAAAAGGCTATTTGCATTATAACTGTATACAGATGAGTATATCTTAGAAGAATACAAATTTTGGAAATTAGGATCAGTAACTGGTATTTTAATCTGTGCTTCCAATGTCTTTCAGCCATGCTCATGGCCATGGACAGGACTAGGCTTTGGTTTGCATACCATGATCTTCAGATTTAAACTCTGGGGCTAAGATTTCACCCTCTAAAGCTGAGCCTGACTTTGAAATTAACTAAAGCCAGATTGACAACCACTTTAAGGATGTCTCTCACAGGCAGGATGGTCTCATTTTCCTTTTTTGTCAAGTCCTTTGTTTCCTGCAGGGTCTGAAGAAACCATACAATCCTATTCTGGGAGAAACTTTTCGCTGTTACTGGTACCACCCCAAAACTGACAGCCGCACCTTCTATATTGCAGAGCAGGTAATCATCTCTTTAAATTGATGTATGCTATATCTCTCTCCATGGAAGGCCATGTAAAATAACATATCAATGGTGTCTGCCCAGCCTGACATTGGGTCTTAATGTATATATTCTGACTTACATCATGCAAATACTCATCAACTTTGCAAGGGCAATTGTTGACTATTTTGAATTCTTATAATTCCTCCTTTGGGTGAGAAATCAGACAGTGTCAGGGTGGAAACAAAGAGTCATTGGCCTGAATTACCTGACCTGCTGAATATTCCCAACATCTTTGATTTCTATTTTAGATTTCCAGCATCCGTAGTATATTGTTTTTGTAAAAGCTGGGTGGGTTTGTCTGACATGTTAGGATTGGTATTTTTCCATGGAGATGTTGGAGATAAAGAAATCTAAATTCCAGGAAATAAAAATGTCTGAAATGTATTAGACAGTAAGGAGTCTAACAACACCAGGTTAAAGTCCAACAGGTTTATTTGGTAGCAAACGCCACTAGCTTTCGGAGCGCTGCTCCTTCGTCAGGTGAGTGGGAGCTCTGCCAGCAAACAGGGCATATAAAGACACAAACTCAATTAATTTATATGCCCTGTTTGCTGTTTGTTAGCAGATCTCCCACTCACCTGATGAAGGAGCAGTGCTCCGAAAGCTAGTGCCGTTTGCTACCAAATAAACCTGTTGGACTTTAACCTGGTGTTGTTAGACTCCTTACTGTGTTTACCCCAGTCCAACACCGGCATCGCCACATCATGAAATGTATTAGGGCAGTGATGATGGTGGTGAGGAGAACAATCCTGGGGAAGATAGGGATATCAATGGGATGTTTAGTGAGAAATAGATGCCTTCATCAGTATCATAAAAAGATATGAGATCAGAGTATTTTACAAGTTTCTTTTTAAGGGAAGTTGGTGTTGGGTCAGAGGCATCCATATAGGACTCCTTTCTGTTACAGAATGTTTTCCAAATGGTCATGAAGTTCCCAAACTGACTGCCCTTTCTGCTCCATCACAGGTATCCCATCATCCTCCAGTGTCTGCCTTTTACATCAGTAATAGGAAGGACAATTTCTGTATCAGCGGCTCTATCCTGGCTCGCTCCAAGTTTTATGGTAAGGTATTTCACAACAATCAGCATATTCTAATAAGTATCCTGTAGAGAGAGTTGGGAGAGTAGAGTCAAAGAAGAAGTTATGTGACAGTTGTAGTAATGTGCAGATTTTCCCTGCAATGGAAATGGTTGATAATGTCAAGTAGGCATCTTGAATGTGACAACATAATCCAAGTTACTGTATATTTTACCAGGACTTCTATAAAGATTGAACTTTCATCTAAATCTGTACTCAATACAAATTGATACGTAAAAATTTACTTTCTCTGTTGCTGTAAGGGTAAGAGTTTTAACAACACCAGGTTAAAGTCCAACAGGTTTATTTGGTAGCAAATACCATTAGCTTTCGGACCGCTGCTCCTTCGTCAGATGGAGTGACGAAGGAGCAGCGCTCCGAAAGCCAATGGTATTTGCTACCAAATAAACCTGTTGGACTTTAACCTGGTGTTGTTAAAACTCTTACTGTGTTCACCCCAGTCCAACGCCGGCATCGCCACATCATGGTTGTAAGGGTGCTGCAGGGGTAATTCTATACTGTTAGCATGAAAGCCAGGTGCAAAGGGAGTGCAGTTAATAGATAGGCACACCACTACTGTAACGCCAATCCTCCAGCCCATAGTTCCATGAGAATGGTTCCGCATTTGTAGCATAAGATTGTGGAACTACCCATTATATGAAATGTGTTTGAGCAGTCCCAATCAAGTATGAACCATGAGCATTAATTTATCCTATTTGAGTATCAATGAGCAAGCTCATTGTAACAGTAAAAAATAGTTGGGGATGCCCTTGTGATCTTGGGGCTGAAACACATTGGTCACTTGATTATACTTCATCAACTATAAAGCGCATAGGGATGTCATGAGGTTATGAAATGTGCTATATGAATACAAGTGTTTTATTTCAATATGGAGGAAGCTTTAATGTGCCTCCAACCTGAAATGGAAGATGTTCCATTCCCCATGATAATATCCACTCTAATCAGCACAAAAATATTTTTAAAAGAATTATTGAAGCTCAGACATTGATAGTAAAAAGGATCCCAGATTGTGTTAACTCAATGATTGACTTACTGGTGTCACACATTTAAGAGGCATCTGGATGGGTACATGAATAGGATGAATAGGGAGACAATAGAACCATACGGACCGAGACGGGTTTTTTTTGTAGTTCAGTTAAGGCATCATGATTGGCATAGGCTTGGAGGGCCACAGGGCCTGTTCCTGTTCCTGTACTTTTCTTTGTTCTTTGTCCTGCTAGATTGCTCACTTCTTCACTGCACTATCAATTCTGTTTAGCGCATAGAGGTTTAAGCTGCTCCATTCTCCAAGAACCTTTTCTTTTCTCTCCTGCAGGAAATTCAATGTCTGCCCTATTGGATGGGAAAGCACGACTGTGGTTCCTCAACAGGCAGGAGGAATACATTATCACCATGCCATATGCACATTGTAAAGGTATAGCTCTGGCTGCTGTGGGCGTGGTGCCTCTGTGATTTGTGGCTGTACACCACAGTGCAGAACTGGGATGCAACTCACAAAATTGGATCAAGGTCCTTCTGGAATACCAACCATGCCTCCTTCCCATTACAGCCTCAAGCTGTTTCTAAAATGTTCTGGCAGTAGTCTTAAGTTCAATTAATTTTGCTGGCAATTTCCTACTGCTCTCAATCACCTGTGTAGAGAAATACTTCCTGATGCCACAGCTGTCAGTCTCTTCCCAAAGGCCTATCCAACTTGAAAAGATGAATGAGCCACAACATTCATTAGCCTCTTTCGTTTTGCCGACACTCCACTCCACCATTAGTGAATATCCTTTAGCCACCTCACCCCACCATCTGGAGCTGCTTTCCTGTTTCTCTGTTTTGCTATCTCCATACCTCCCTTCAAATACCTCCACAAGATCTTTGTCTTGAACTGTGCATTTATGCTTCCTGACACTTAAATTTATTTTCCTCAGTCACTGTCCTCACTCAGTAAGACAAGACTACAGTAGAAATGTAAATTGCTGCTGTTGTCCATTTGATTTTTTTCTTCACAATTCTAATGTTGTGCCCCTTGTCCTGCTCTTATTGTGCCGTTCGTTCATTAAATCATGCCCACTTATTCACCGACCCCAAGCAGCCTTTGTAAAGGCTAAAGATCATCTGGCTATTTTGAGTCTGAAACAAACCTGCCAACATTTTTATGCACTAGATGCAGCTACTTAGCTTACATTGGCATAATTATTTATTTTTAGCAATGGCTTTTAATATACCACATGATTTGAAGCCCTCTTTATTGCACTTCGTGCGCAAAGTTTAGGCTGAACGGGGCTATTTGGTGAGGTCAGCTTTGCTTTCCAGCAAAATCGGTTCACGTGGTTAAATATTCTGCCAAAATTCACTATAAAGAAAATATTGTTAGTACCAACACCTGAGTATCAATATTTATTTATCCTCATATCCCAGGGCTTTTGTATGGAACACTGACCCTGGAGATGGGAGGGAAGATAACCATCGAGTGTGAGAAAAGCCACTACAAAGCAGAGCTGGAGTTCAAGTTAAAGGTAAGAGGGAGACTGGTCCAATGTTCCAGCTATGCAACTGCTTTATCACATTAACTTATCATGTAAAATTATTTTAAAGGACATTTACAAATTCAAAGGTGTGTGATTTTAAAGAGAAATATACATGCAATGGAGTAAACGTTTCTCTTCGTGCCTGGGTGTTAATCTAATAGATTACCTGCTTTTGTGGAACCCATTGATCCAGTGAAGTGAAGTGGATTGTACAATTGGCAATCCGCTTGTTCAGATTAATGCCCAGGTGAGGTTTACACAACTCTATCCTCTCTGTCCAAGGGTTCTTGTAAACATGGAGTTTAACAGTTGCCCAAATCTTTAACAAACATTTCCTGTAACTGCGGTAAATCACACCTGCAGTAAATAAAGAGTCTCTGGTTTATTCTGATTTACTAATGCAGTTCCAATTGTAATTGCATCCTGTTTACTGGCAGCCTTTCCTTGGAGGCAGTGATACTGTGAACCAGATCACAGGAAGGATAATGCTCGGAGAGGAGGTACAAGCCACACTTGAGGGACACTGGGTAAGTGCTTTTAGTCATCTTGGGCTTGAAGACAAAATCAAAGCTCTGTTTTTAGTGGCTCTTCTGTTCTCCCCGTCCGTCCGATGAATCTTGCAAAGGTGCCTCTGATTGACCAGCAGCTCTTGGGGGCTTATTCGGGATCCTTGTCCTGAAGACCCTGGAACCCTAATGGGAGTAGGCAAGTGTTTATTTGGGATTTAATCCCACCAGGGCTCCCAGAAAAGGCTTTGGCAGGGTTGCAGCTGGCTCTGAGGCTGGTGGACAGAGCCACCCCCATGATCAGCCCAATGTATGTGTTGGGGTATTCAACAAGTTCTTGCATATGTATAAAATAATCTCAATGCTTGTGATATTTAAAGTTATTTTTTTTTTGAATGAGCTCAACTATCTCTACCATAGTCATTAAGTCTATTTATTACACAGATGTGTAAATGGTGATTTCCAGGCCGCCTAACATACTCTGAGGGAGGCTACTTCAATGCTCATCTGAAATTCCCAATAGGTTTTCCACTGCTGCTACCAGCGAGAACGGAGAATTTGGTACTCAGCCAAATTTTCGTTCACAGCAGCGGGACCAAATAATCCCAGCTGTGGGTGAAGTCAGAGAATTCCGGCCATTGGGACCATTACTCTAGATATTATTATTGCTACACCTGACCTGGGAACAATGTTAATTGAGGTTTACTGTGTCATTTACTCTATATTTCCTTGCACAGTCCGAAAGGTGTGCTGGTTAGGTGCATTGGCCATGCTAAATTCTCCTTCAGTGTACCTGAACTGGCGCCTGAGTGTGGTGACTAGGAAACTTTCACAGTAACTTCATTGCAGTGTTAATGTAAGCCTACTTGTGACACTAATAAATAAACTTTAAAACAAATATTGACAGCAGAAAATATTTGGGAAGGTGGGAACTTTTTCCTGTGACTGCTTTTTTCTCCTTTGTGCAACAGGATCGGGCTGTGTCTATCCATGAGAAAAATACTGGGCTCTCTGCTATGTTTTGGAGTGTCACCAATGAGATTCGGAAACAGCGTCTAGTACGTCATGTTGTATGGTTGGAGGAGCAGGACAACTTTGAGTCTGAAAGGTATGTCAGATGGGTGATAATATCACAGCTATAGATAAAGGAAATGGCTGTTCCGAGGTGAACATGCCAGGCTAATTATTTGAAGAGTCATAAGTTGGCTGGAGGAACTCTGTCTTTCATTTTGAAATGATGTGGAGATGCCGTTTTCATTTTCATTTTGAAAAGCAGGGTCAGGCAGCAGCAATCTATAGCTAAAATTTCAATCTAATTTCACTAACATTTCAATCAGTTTTGTTCTGTCTCAACTTTTGAGTCAGAACGTTGTGAGTTTAAGATCTTTTCAAGGTTTGAGCACATGATCTACTGTGGTGCTTCAGTGTTTTCTCTAAGATGACATGTTAAACTGTGAGGACCCTTCTACCTGTTGGAATGAACAGTTCTAGTTTTCTAGGCAACATTTTTCCCTAGACACAACAAAAAACAAATTAACTGATCGATCATCTCATTAATATTTGTTGTGCCTGGCTCACTGCCATATTTTATTATATAGTCACTGCACTTCAAATTAGTTATGTGTATTTAAAATATTTTTTAAAGTTTTTGAGAAGTATGATAAGCATCTCTTTGTTTGAACTTTTTCAAACAATTGCATTTAAAGTTAGCCAGGCTGAACAGGCATGCAAACGGATGTTCCAGAACTTGTGACCTGATCTGGGTGTCTCTGAACTCAGTCAGAACTCCATTTTTTTTTAAAGAGGAAAATTATTAAATGAACAACATGGAATGATTCATTCAGGATTACAAAATACAACAGGCTGGGTTAATAAATGGGTTGTAATCTGTGTTTCAATATTGTAAATGGTAATCATTATAGCAGCTGAGATTCTTGGCTGATTCCTGCATTATTCTACCCAACAGCTGGGGTCCCAGTAGCCTCTGATGGCAATATGTTGACTACATTAGGCAGGACTTGGCATGATTCTATACAGCTCCCACAGTTCAGGACTCCGTGTTTTGCTTTTTTAATGGCTCTTATGTCATTGGCAGATCTTGACCATACTCTGTGTTAATGAATGCTACATAGTGACAGGAAGTGATGTGACCCCGCATTAATGCGATCTACGCAGTCGTCATCCTTGACAGTCTCTCAAAATCAAGGATGATGTCTGTCGGGCTTGGTGATTCTTCAGATGACTGAGAAGCCCGATTCTGGATCCACAAGTTCTTCCGCAATGGGGGCATGTTGGTGCATGGGGGAGTGGAATTCACAGTCCGGGGTTGGCTTCCCTCTCCTTCCTCTGCCATTGCCATTCTGCCTTGCTGCCAAGTTGCTGAGTCTCAAGATGGCTTGCACCTTGAAGGACCAGGCAGAGCCATGCCAAGCAGCCCACAGCCTTCCCCTCCCAGTCACTGGTGTTAATGCCTCCATGCTCCTTATAGCATCAAGGACTTGCATGCTCCTGTTTTATTGGATTCTACCTAACTGTTGGGAATCTTTTTTAGTGAGTTCTATACAACAGTAGTATGAAGAGCGAAGTTTGTAATCCTTTCCACTCTTCTTCTAGGCTGTGGCAACAAGTGACCAAGGCAATAAAGAACCGTGATCAGGAACAGGCAACACTGGAGAAATTTATTTTGGAGGAAGCACAACGCAAGGCTGCCAAAGAGCGTAATGAGAAACATGAGGACTGGATGGCAAGACTATTCCAGCAGGATGTGGTGACAAAGAATTGGCAGTACAAATTCACAGAGTACGTGACTCTCATCACACATACTTACACACTACAAAGGAAGATGAAATTAATAACTCTCCTGTCCACATGCCCTGCCAGACTGATAAAACTACTATTCAATGAGTAAAGCGTCATATAAACAAAAAACTACTCGGGTTTAATCTCCCGAGTTTATCTCATTCAGGACTTCAGTACAGCAATTGCATTGGCACTTGGGGGTGGGTAGAAATTAAGCAGAAATCTCCAATGACCCCTGCTGGAAAATATCAGGAGAGAGAAGACTGAGCTCAGTTGTGATGTTGCCATCACTGCTAAATAGCCTGCTGACACTAGGCATTTTTCACTTCTGTGCTAACCAGTCTGCAATTTTCCTATTCCCTTTAATGCAATATACCAACCTCATACTGTAGGATCGCATAAGAAGGAAAACCATTTGGATGAGATACTTGGTACTTTGGCACCTGGAATACGCATTCCCAGCACAAATCAGCACTTTCAGATGTGCAAATAAAATGGTACAAAAATAAGTCTGAGTAATAAATGTCTTGGGCGGTTCTCAAACTGACAGCATGCTGTGTTCAGGGTTCCAGTTTGTTACTGGCACATAACACATGATACAGTTTATATGCTTGGATTTTTTTTTACTTTTATATTTTCCCCAACATTTCAAATATCTGTCCCAGCTCCTTCGTGAGTGCATTTCCACAAATCCATCATGAACTCAGAACGTGACATGAATGTCACAGCCTGTATTTAAAAATCACAAAGATAAATAGAGCATTTTTTCCCTATTTTCCAAAGTTCTAGGGAGCTCAGAGTATTATAATTGCAACGAGTAGTTTATCTAAAGGTCCTGGGAGTGGATAGATATTAATGACAAGGTTTCCCATTGGCTGCTGTAGAATTGGGAAGATCTTGGTGTTGATGCTTCAAGCTGAGTTAGCAGTCATTTTGAACAAAGATTTGACAAAGTCCCACATGGCAGGATTTGACAAAGTCCCACATGGCAGGTTGGTATTTGACAAAGTCCCACATGGCAGGTTGGTATTTGACAAAGTCCCACATGGCAGGTTGGTTAAGAAGGTTAAGGCTCATGGGATACAAGGAGAAGTGGCTCGATGGGTGGAGAACTGGCTTGGCCATAGGAGACAGAGGGTAGTGGTCGAAGGGTCTTTTTCCGGCTGGAGGTCTGTGACCAGTGGTGTTCCGCAGGGCTCTGTACTGGGACCTCTGCTATTTGTGATATATATAAATGATTTGGAAGAAGGTGTAACTGGTGTAATCAGCAAGTTTGCGGATGACACAAAGATGGCTGGAATTGCGGATAGCGAAGAGCATTGTCGGGCAATACAGCAGGATATAGATAGGCTGGAAAATTGGGCGGAGAGGTGGCAGATGGAATTTAATCCGGATAAATGCGAAGTGATGCATTTTGGAAGAAATAATGTAGGGAGGAGTTATGCAATAAATGGCAGAGTCATCAGGAGTATAGAAACACAGAGGGACCTAGGTGTGCAAGTCCACAAATCCTTGAAGGTGGCAACACAGGTGGAGAAGGTGGTGAAGAAGGCATATGGTATGCTTGCCTTTATAGGACGGGGTATAGAGTATAAAAGCTGGAGTCTGATGATGCAGCTGTATAGAACGCTGGTTAGGCCGCATTTGGAGTACTGCGTCCAGTTCTGGTCGCCGCACTACCAGAAGGACGTGGAGGCATTGGAGAGAGTGCAGAGAAGGTTTACCAGGATGTTGCCTGGTATGGAGGGTCTTAGCTATGAGGAGAGATTGGGTAGACTGGGGTTGTTCTCCTTGGAAAGACGGAGAATGAGGGGAGATCTAATAGAGGTATACAAGATTATGAAGGGTATAGATAGGGTGAACAGTGGGAAGCTTTTTCCCAGGTCGGAGGTGACGATCACGAGGGGTCACGGGCTCAAGCTGAGAGGGGCGAAGTATAACTCAGACATCAGAGGGACGTTTTTTACACAGAGGGTGGTGGGGGCCTGGAATGCGCTGCCAAGTAGGGTGGTGGAGGCAGGCACGCTGACATCGTTTAAGACTTACCTGGATAGTCACATGAGCAGCCTGGGAATGGAGGGATACAAACGATTGGTCTAGTTGGACCAAGGAGCGGCACAGGCTTGGAGGGCCGAAGGGCCTGTTTCCTGTGCTGTACTGTTCTTTGTTCTTTGTTCTATTTCATCAGTCTGATTGTGTTCGAGCTCTCTGGGGAATAGAATTTGCACAACAAGCTATTACAGTTAAAATCCTTGAGTCATGTTGTGGACTAATTGCAATTCCACCTGCTATATACCTTAAGTTTCGATTTATCTCAACATTTCTTCTGCACTTAGTGTTCACCAAAGTATACAAACCCCACCCATTGGAAATGTCAACTTTTACTTCCAAATAAGTCATGAACCTTTGGCTTAGTTGTAACATTCCTGCCTCAAATTAAAAGGAGCAAGATTTAAACCCATTCCAGACAGTCCCAGCAAGCAATGACTGGAGCTGGCTCTGAATTCTGGGTTGACATCCAGCAGGATACCTACATCTGGTGAGATTGTGTGAGAGCCTGTAAAATCCTTTTACCTTGTAGCTTTATTGGCTAGTATAAAGATGGTTATGGCCATCTCATTTTCATAAATGACCTGGATGAGGAAGCGGAGGGATGGGTTGGTAAGTTTGCCGACGACACGAAGGTTGGTGGGGTTGTGGATAGTCTGGAGGGATGTCAGAAGTTACAGAGGGACATAGATAGGATGCAAGACTGGGCGGAGAAGTGGCAGATGGACTTCAACCCAGATAAATGCGTAGTGGTCCATTTTGGCAGATCAAATGGGATGAAGGAGTACAATATAAAGGGAAAGACTCTTAGTACTGTAAAGGATCAGAAGGACCTTGGGGTCCAGGTCCATAGGACATAGGGCCTGATGGGAGGCGATTGGTGGGGGAGAGGAAGGCCAGCAATTGGGGCTGGCCATCGGTGTGTGTTGGGGAGGGGAGGGGGCCGTGGTCGCTGGAGATGGGGGCAGGCCGGGAGGAAGGGGGGTTGGGCCCAGGCATGCTTGGTGGGCCAGCAATCGGACCGTGAGAGGGATGGATGGCCAGCGATGTGGGGGTCGCAGGGCTGGCCAGCAATTGGGAGGCTGACAGACTGCGCATGCGCCGATCTCGGCACTGACAGATCGGTACATGCACAGTGCTATGCCGCTGGCTTCTCTGGTGAGGATAGGCCTCGCCCACTGATTTTTGTAATGTGATTTGCACTGGTGCACTCAGTAGTGCAGAGTGTGGGAGATTCTTCTCTGAACTCCCACTGAAAGAACTAGCATGATTTACTACAGTTTTCACGCAAAGTTGACACTTAAGAATTCTTTGGGGAGAATCCCAGTCATGATGTTTCTCTGCCTTTTCTCCCCTTCCAGTACGAGTCCCTGGGATTCAACAAATGACATCATCCAATTTGAGAAGGATGGAATCATTCAGACAAACGTCCGACACAAATTTCCAACAACAAAATCAATGGATATCGTCAGCAACAGCAGTCAAATACAGCAGGTCATGATCAAAGTAATTGCATGTTTGATTACTGAATTATAGAATTGTACAGCACAAGAAGGAAACCATGCCAGCAATCTGAAAATCAATCCAGTTAATCTCTTTCCCCTGCCCTTTGATTTTTTTAAATGTATTTAGCAACATCCCTCTTCAATATAAATATATAAACCACTGTTTCTGGTGGGACATTCCATGTTAATAAACCATTGTGTGAAAAGATTTCTCGCTACCTTTCCCTTTTATTCTTTCGGTAATTATCTTAAATTTATATTCTCTGGTTACCTACTCACTGACCAGAAGAAATAGCTTTTCCTGATTTCTCACATAATTTTGAACGTTTCTCTCGGATCTTCGCTTTGCCTTCTCTGTTCTAGTGAAAGTAGCTCCAGGTTCTCTGGTCTTTCCTCAACAAAAGGTACTCATCCTTGGTATTTTAGTATGTCACATATGCAGCCTCTCCATGGTTTTGATATCCTTCTAAAATATAACACCAATATTATACCTGCTGTGTTACCATTTTGCTTTTGTTTTATATATGAAACTTTTACAACTTTAACAACTTGTCCTCTTTTGCATACCTGAATTCCAAAGCATCTCTCTTCTTCCAGTTTAGTTTACTAATTCTTGTGCCACAAACAGACGAGCACTCAGAATTTATTTTTCGGAACAGATGTTTTGACAGATAAGGCAAAGGAGAATCCAAAGAGCTTCTACAAATACATAAAGGGCAAAAGAGTAACAAGGGAGAGAGTAGGGCCTCTTAAGGATCAACAAGGTCATCTATGTGCAGATCCACAAGAGATGGGTGAGATCCTAAATGAATATTTCTCATCAGTATTTACTGTTGAGAAAAGCATGGATGTTAGGGAACTTGGGGAAATAAATAGTGATGGCTTGAGGAGAGTACATATTACAGAGAAGGAGCTGCTGGAAGTCTTAAAGGGCATCAAGGTAGATAAATCCCCAGGACCTGACGAAGTATATCCTAGGACATTGTGGAAGGCTAGGGAGGAAATTGCGGGTCCCCTAGCCGAGATATTCGAATCATTGATAGTCACGGGTGAGGTGCCTGAAGATAGGCAAATGTTGTGCCTTTGTTTAAAAAGAGCTGCAGGGAAAAGCCGGAGAATTACGGGCCAGTGAGCCTCACATCTGTGGAGGGTAAATTGTTAGAAGGCATTTTGAGAGACAGGATCTACATGCATTTAGAGATGCAAGGACTGATTAGGGACAGTCAGCATGGCTTTGTGAGTGGAAAATCATGTCTCACAAATTTGATTGAGTTTTTTGAAGGGGTAACCAAGAAGGTAGATGAGGGCAGTGCAGTTGATGTTGTCTACATGGACTTTAGCAAGGCCTTTGACAAGGTACCGCATGGTAGGTTGTTGCATAAAGTTAAATCTCATGGGATCCAGGGTGAGGTATCTAAATGGATACAAAATTGGATTCTTGACAGAAGCCAGAGGGTGGTTGTAGAGAGTTGTTTTTCAAACTGGAGGCCTGTGACCAGTGGTGTGCCTCAGGGATCAGTGCTGGGTCCACTGTTATTTGTCATTTATATTAATGATTTGGATGAGAATATAGGAGGCATGGTTAGTAAGTTTGCAGATGACACCAAGATTGGTGGCATAGTGGACAGTGAAGAAAGTTATCTTCGATTGCAACGGGATCTTGATCAATTGGGCCAGTGGGCTGACGAATGGCAGATGGAGTTTAATTTAGACAAATGCGAGGCGATGCATTTTGGTAGATTGAACCAGGGCAGGATTCACTCAGTTAATGGTAGGGCGTTGGGGAGAGGTACAGAACAAAGCGATCTAGAGGTACATGTTCATAGCTCCTTGAAAGTGGAGTCACAGGTGGACAGAATGGTGAAGAAGGCATTCGGCATGCTTGGTTTCATCGGTCAGAACATTGAATACAGGAGTTGGGATGTCTTGTTGAAGTTGTACAAGACATTGGTAAGGCCACACTTGGAATACTGTGTGCAATTCTGGTCACCCTATTATAGAAAGGATATTATTAAACTGGAAAGAGTGCAGAAAAGATTTACTAGGATGCTACCGGGCCTTGATGGATTGAGTTATAAGGAGAGGCTGAATAGACTGAGACTTTTTTCTCTGGAGCATAGAAGGCTGAGGGGTGACCTTATGGAGGTCTATAAAATAATGAGGGGCATAGACAAGGTAGATAGTCAATATCTTTTCCCAAAGGTAGGGGAGTCTAAAACTAGAGGGCATAGTTTTAAGGTGAGAGGGGAGAGATACAAAAGTGTCCAGAGGGGCAATTTTTTCACACAGAGGGTGGTGAGTGTCTGGAACAAGCTGCCAGAGGTAGTAGTAGAGGCGGGTACAATTTTATCTTTTAAAAAGCATTTAGATAGTTACATGGGTACGATGGGTATAGAGGGATATGGGCCAAATGCGGGCAATTGGGATTAGCTTAGGGGTTTTAAAAAAAAAGGGCGCATGGACAAGTTGGGCCGAAGGGCCTGTTTCCATGCTGTAAACCTCTGACTCTATAACAGGTAAGGTCATGGGCCAAACAAGAACTGAGCAAATGAATGTAAGAATCAACTCTGCAACAAACAGCTCTGAATAAGTCATATGGACTCAAAACAAGTTTCTCTCTCCACAGCTGCTGCCGGGCATGCTGAATTTTTCCAGCCTTTTCCTTTTTTATTTCAGACTTCCAGCATCTGCAGTAGTTTGCTTTTATGTTAATTTAAGAATCAACCCCACTTTCTCATATCCTTTCTAAGTGTTTTGTTCCTGGGTCTGCTGGGTGTAGGCCAGTACTCAATATCTGTGTCTTAAATTAATGCCCTGGGCTGAGCATGGACCCCATAGCTTGCACTTCACATTCCCATTTCCCCTGCAGTACATTCAGTCACCAGTTTCCCTCCATGCTCCCACAACCTAATTTTCCTCTTGTGCGCCTATTCGCAGTAATCCCATTTAGACATCCCAGTGTTCCCAATAGCTTCCTTCAGTACTCGGAGATCCTACAATGCCACAACTCCCCAAGTCTCTGCTCGAGTATTCCAACCTCCCCTGTACTCCTTGAGAAAGAATGGAAGACCAAGATTGGAGAGTGACACTGAAATAATTACTGCATGTTAGACTAATATTACACTAATAATTGTAGTTGAAATCCAGAGGAATTGTATTACTAAAACAAATCAATGTAATACCTGATAAAATAAGCTAAAAATATCAAACTTTCCTTACGCTGTTTCCTGTCCATCTTTGTCATTCAATCTTCCTTCATATTGCTGTCTTTTAACTTCTGCATAATTTCTCCTTATCTGAGATTTAGTATTTAAATCTGAATTTTTACCTATATTTTAAACCCTAGTTTCTCTTCTGCGCCTTCACCACCCTCTGTTTAGTCAGAACACACACCTTTTGAATTTAGTTCCTAGTCATCTGAAAATAAGTTCCAAGTGGCAATCTTTCAATCAATCAAAAGTTGAATATTAAAGTTGATCTGGTCCCATCATATCATAATACTATTTTTGAGATGATTATCTGTTATCCAGTGAAAGTATCATATATTGTTTACAGTGTTTTATCTTTAAATTATTATTGTCTTATCTTGCTAATAAGTTGACATGCTATTTTTAATGCTTGCACTATATGTATGGTGCAAGTACAAGTTTTATATGATTTAAAGTTTATTAGTGTCAATAATAGGTTTACGTTAACACTGCAATGAAGTTACTGTGAAAATCCTGTAGTTGCCACACTCCGGCGCCTGTTTGGGTACACTGAGGGAGAATTTTAGCATGGCCAATGCACCTAACCAGCACATCTTTCGGACTGTGGGAGGAAATCAGAACACCCAGAGGAAACCCACAGAGATGTGGGGAAAATATGCAGACTCTGCACAGACAGTGACCCAAGCGTCCCTGGCGCTGTGAGGCAGCAGTGCTAACCACTGTGCCACCTTGCCACCCATTGGAAAAGACTGTATTGGAGTAGCAATGAGTTAGGACATCCTTTCTTTCCTGCATGTTGAATTGTAACTGTCTGTGCTGCTGACAAGTGCTTTCTATTATTAGGTCTCAGTTCAGGGATATATTGGATGCAAAACCAGTGATTGCCTGGCCCCAAATAGATCACAGAACACAGAGAGCAGTTGTTCAACACCAGAACCAGTACAAGACGACTCATCTGATGAAGGTACGTGCTTGGATTCCCTGAAGATCCAAAATGAACCAAAATGGTTCATGGCAGCATCAAACCAGCTACAAACCAACACTGCTTTCAAATAGGGGAGCTGGTGATGCAGTGGTAAAATCACTGGATTGGTAATTTAGAGGCCCAAGCTCATGCTTTGGGTTCATGGGTTCAAATCCCACCATGGCAGCTGTAATAAAAATTTGAATTTGTCTCAGTAATGGTGACTAGGAAACTATAATCGATTATTGTAAAAACCCAGCTGATTCACCAATGTTCTTTAAGGAAGGAAAGTTGCTGTCCTTGCATGTGACTCCAGACCAGCTATGTATTGCTGCCCCTTTTGAAATGACAATGTTGCAATGAATTTCTTAATCGCTCTGCTCCCAGTACATCAGTGCAATGTGAAAGACAGAGTAGCATTTATTTGGAGCCATTGCACGAGGGGCATGCTCTCCAAAAACCAAAACTAGATGGAGTTGATACAGGAGCCTATCATGGCGGCCGTCCAGAATTCTGAATTGTATTTATAGTTAAAAGATCCAGTTAGATATCAAAATTGGAAAATTCATGCCAGATTCCTGTCAGAACCAATCCCAAGCTTGATCTCATATCAGCACTAGTTATACATGAAGCTGGTTCTTGTGTGTTTTAGAAGAATCTAATAGCTCCTCACCAAAGAAGGTTTCTGTATTTTAATGCAGGTTTCTGTATACATGCTGTGTTAAACATGAATTGGCTCTATACTGGAGACTCTTTGACTTGCATCAATATGGTGGGAGTCAAGGTGGGTCTCAGAGACTAGAAGAATTAAACATTTGGCATTCACTCAAGAACAAATAAACAAATTATGAGATGTTTCCATTTATTATAGAGAGGAAATATTAGAGGTTCCCATTCCTGCTATGATTTTTTTTAGCGTATCTTCACACACACATTTTTTCCCTAAGGGGAATAGTGGAGAAGTGGTGGAAGGATTCCCGAGTTGATTTGACAAAGCTTTGACAAAGGGTCACCGGAACGCGAAACGTCAGCTCTTTTCTCTCCTTACACATGCTGCCAGACCTTTTGAGATTTTCCAGCATTTTCTCTTTTGGTTTCAGATTTCAGCATCCGCAGTAATTTGCTTTTATTCCAGAGTTGATTTGAAGCCTTTTGAAAAACAGGATCAATTAATATCAGGTTCAGCATGGGATTGATGGTCTGTAGATAAATATATACTTAGATAAATGCTACATTTACACTGTAATGCTGTCAGCAGCACTGAAATGTTTGTCCCTCTCACAATGTCACTCAATGCATGGTGGTGGTGGTAGATAACATAAGATGCTGCCACGAACCAATGGACACTCGGTGCAATTGTATCTTCTCAGCACTTGATACATTCTCCTGTACCTCAGGTAAAGACAAAACCCAGCAGGTCAGCACAGTGGCGGTAGTTAGCACTGCTGCCCCACAGTGCCAGGAATCCGGGTTCGATTCCGGCCTTGGGTGACTGTCTGTGTGGAGTTTGCACATTCTTCCTGTATCTGCATGGGTTTCCTCAAGGTGCTTTGATTTCCTCACGCAGTCCAAAGATGTGCAGGTTAGATGGACTGATTATGCTAAATTGGCCCTTAGTGTCCAAAGATGTGTAGGTTAAGTGGATTAGTCATGGTAAATGTGTGAGGTTGCAGGGAAAAGGTGATTGGCTGGGCCTGGGTAAGATGCTCTTTCAGAGTGTCGGTGTAGACTTGATGGGCCAATTAGCCTCCTCCTGCACTGTGGTTCTAAGGTTCAGTGTTACAATGGCGTAGATTCCTTAAGGGCCTGGTTGATTTTCCATTCTGTGCTGGATTTTGACAGGTCAAAATCTTGACTGCAATTCAGTGACTGCAAGATAGTGTATATGGTAACACCAAGTGTGCACGGTTTCAAAGCTTGGTTGTCATTCCCTCTTCAGTTGAACGGAATGTTGACTTTTATTGTCTAGGCTGAGGCATGAAGAATGGGCAATTGGGCACATGAGCGGCGCAGGCTTGGAGGGCTGAAGGGCCTGTTCCTGTGCTGTATTGTTCTTTGTTCTTTGGAACTGGAGGGCTACTGGCATCTATGAAACTGTAATCCAGTAAAAAAAAAGTGCCCTAAAGAGAACAGAAGAGAAAATTGGAGAAAGATAGGAATGAGGAGTGTAGAGGCGATTTAATGAGCTTTGAATTGGTGGTAAAATAAAAAAAATGAAACTTAACATCAATAGTGTTTTATTGATGGCTTGGAGCTGATGTGTCATGTGTCATTTCTTTCAGGGTTGTTGTGTCCTAGGTGCAGAAAAGGAATAAATGAGTTAACAGATATTCACACAGCTATACAATCCATACAGAGGACACAGCAGGAAATTCGCAGGTAAAGATGGCAAGCAGTTAGTGGCATCCTTTAACACCACATATCTTTGCAATGAATAAAAATAAATAATTTACCCTTGTATGATGCTGTATGGCTCAGTATTAGCTAAAATATTGATTATAGTTTGGAAGTGTTACTGTACTGAGCAGCCTCTCTGTCAACTGTCTGGCCTGCTTTGCATGCTGAGCAGGTGCGAGCAGTTCAATTTGACATTGTTCTTACTCCAAGGTTCTGGGATTATTGTTGTGGTTCACTGATCTTTTGGAACGCTTGCAGACTAATGTAAAGGGAATGCACGGGAAGCTTCAGCCTGTCCCTCCTACGCAGCCTTAGCTTGAGCTGTGCAGAAGACAAATCTCAAAGCGATGAAGTGAGATATCTCTTATTTAAACATGGGCACCTTCACCTGAAATTCTTGAGCAAATACTGACTCCACAGTTTATATTACACCTGCCTCCATAAATGTTCAAACCATTCTTTAAACAATCATAAAATATAATAAACCTCAAGATCTAGTTCCTCAAAGATATCACTATTCTTTGCAACATTATAAGCCTCTTTTAATTTAATACTATCTTTAACTTTTTTAGTAAGGCACAAGTTGATCTTTCTTGCTGAGTGTTTATTTTTAATGGAATTTATTTTTGTTGGACATTTAGTATTGTTTCATTAAATGTTTCTCCATAGTTTATTTATCGCCATACCTTTTAGTCCATTTACCCAATCAACCTTAGCCAGCTCTTCCCTCTTACCTACATAATTGACTTTTTTTAAGTTTAAGAATCTTGTTTGGGACTGAAGTATGTTGGTTTCACAGTTATTATGGAATTCAATTGTATATGATCACTTCTTCGCAATGGATCTTTTATTATGAGACTATTAATTAGTTCTGCCAAAGCAAAACCAGTTCTGGCGGCAGCTGAAAACTCAGGCCATGTCTGAACCTACTTGCAATTCTACTGGAATAGTTGAGCTATCAGACGATCAACTAGTTTGATCTAAATAATGGACTTGGTAATAAAAACCTGAATTATGTTTATTTTCAGGAACCTCATTGCTCTGAAGCGGCAAGCCTGTCAAAAACAGTACATATCACGGACAAGGCTCCTGAACCCCCACTACTGGCTGGTCATCTGTGTACTCATATTATTCCAATTAATTATCAATTATTTTTACGGGTGAGCAGATGGCTCCCTCAGCAACCACTTTGAAAAGTGTTCAAGACTGTTAACAGGATTCTATCAGGAATGACTGCAGAATTTCCATGGTGTAAAATGAGTTACCAAGGCAACTATTCAACAAACATCTGGGGAGAGAGATCCTTGGAAAAAATTGTGAACATATTAGCTTTTTGTTCTATTTTGTTCTGGGTGGGAGCATACCTGTGGTCATTATTCCTACGCACCCTGCCTCCAAGGACAACCAACCCTAACCTAGGCCTTAATGCTAAAGCCAAATATGACTTTTCAAATGTGCAATTTTTTTCTTCCTCCTTTCTTCTAGTCTTTCTAATCCAACAGCAATTAGAAACCTTCCTCCCAACAGTATTTATAAACTGAATAGATGGTAATATTTGTGGTGTTCAATTTGTACACTGTTCTGAATATGAATTTAGACACCCGTCCATGAATGTGACAGACTCCTTCGGTCTGCCCTACCTCTATACATATATACAAAACAGCAACGTAGAAGATCTTTTGCACACCCTTGTGAATCTTGGCTCTAACCTAGCACTAAGTAAGATATTTTCGAGCAGCAGGCAGCAGAGGATTATTACAGGTTTGAAAAGAAATGCCTCCAGGATGGTAAGAACCTATAGGCACTAGCTGCTACTTTCCTCCTTGTGGGCGCAATAAAATTTCACATTTGTGTAACATTCTATGAATGAAATGCACATTATTGTAAACAGGTGCAGATAAATAAAAAACAATTTTTAAACCATGAATGCATGCGTTTAAACATTCCAGCGGTATGATGGGTCATTTTCAGATCAGCAGTGTTTTCATGTCACTAAGTGCATCAATTCAAGGCATATTAGGGCATGCATAAAGACAGGGGCGCAATCTTACCAACCGGTGTGGTGAGCTGGTAAGATTGCATGCCGAAAAAATCAGGTTCGCACCCGTTTTTTGCCATGCAGAGTTTTGCTGACGAGGTCGGCTTCATACCATTCAGGTTAGATTTAAATGACATGCTCATTAATGACATAGCACGAGGGGCCGATGAGAATCACAGCTGGTCTCCACTGACAGCCTCACTGGGGAGGAGGAGGGGGGATGGAGGGGGGGGGGGATCGGAAGCCATTGAGCCCCCCACATGGTTGGGAGCATGGCCAGGCAGTGCCAGCCTGGCAGTGCGCACCAGATACCATAACTGTGCCAGGGCAGTGCCAAGGGAGTGAGGCCTGAGTGGGGGTGGGGCTATAATGTGGGGGGAGGTAATGGGGAGGAGCTCTGGGGGGAGGGGGGGTGGAAGGGGGAGGGGAGTCCTGCAGGGGTGAGGCAACGTGGGGTTGGAGGAGTTCGCGGGAGCTCTGCAGACCCACCAACCCTGTTATATAAATAACTTCCATGCTGAGCTGTATAATTACAAGGTTAGAGAGCCCAATAAGATGATTCACCCAATAGTTTGTGGCCATCATTCATTTTTAAACCACTTTTTTCCTGATAGTCCTTAGATTTGCATCTCGCTTCGCTCAAATTTTTTTATTTGGCACTCATCATTCTTGCACCAACGATTCTGTCTCCTATACTGGAAAAAGAGGATAGACAGAATCCGACCAGGTAAGTTGGTCTCCATAGGGAACATACTGTACCATATAATGGTACCAACACTAGCATAAAACCATAGGTTACAGCACAGGAGGCCATTCAGTCCATCTTGTCTGTGCCAGCTCAAGGACACCCAGGTGCCCTTTCTAATCCCACCACCTTGCACCCAGCCCATAGCCCTGTATCTTACGACACTTGAGGTATAGATCCAGGTACCTTTTAAAAGAGTTTAGGGTCTCTGCCTCCACCACCAACTCAGTCAAATTCCAGACACAAACCGCCCTCTGCATAAAAAAGTTCTTCCTCATGACCCCTCTACACCTACTGTCATTGTTTTAGACTTGGTTTGATCTCATTTTATCCTGTCCACTCTCTCCTCCCTTCATAATTTTGTGCTCCTCTATTAAGTCACTCCTCAGCCTTCTTTGTTCCAAAGAAAATAACCCCAACCCATCCAATCTCTCCTTACAGCTACACTTTTATGACCCTGGCAACATTCTTGTAAACCTCTTTACTCTCTCCAGAGCAATTACATCCTTCCTGTAATATGGTGACCAGAACTGCACACAATCCTCCCGTTGTGGCCTCACCAGGGTTTTATACAATTCCAACATTATATACTTACTTTAATATTCTACACCTCTGCCAATGAAGGAGAGCATTCCATATGACTTTTTTTACAACCTTGTCTACTTGAACTCCTGCCTTTAGGAACTTGTGTACCAAGTTCTCTCACTTCATCTACCCCTCTTAGTATATTCCCATTTATTGTGGATTCCCTATAACTGTTTGACCTCTCTAAATGCATTACCTCACACTTCTCTGTTGAAATCCATTTGCCACTTTACTGGTCAGTCCATCAACCCATTGATATTGTTTTGTAGATTATAGCTATCTTCTACACTATCCACTACTCGGCCAATCACTGTGTCATCTGCAAATTTTCAAATTGTGTTCCCCACGTTCACATCCAAATTGTTAATATACAACACAAACAGCGAGGGTCCCAACACCAAGCCCTGTGGAATACCACTTGAAACAACTTCCCATTTGCAAAGGCAATCATTACCTTTTGTTTCCTGTCACTATGCCAACTTCTGATCCAGTTTGCCACATTACCCTGTGTCCCATGGGATTTTGCTTTTCTGACCAATCTGCCATGTGGGACCTTGTCAAACACCTTGATAAAATCCTTGTACACAACATCCTTTGCACTATCTTCAGCAACCCTGTTATTCATCAAGTTTGTGAGGCAAGACCTTCCTTTAACAAATCCATGCTGACCATCTCTGATAAGTCCATGCCTTTCTACATGACAATTTTATCTGTTAGGATTGATTCTACTATTGCCCATCACTGATGCAAGACCAACTGGCCTATAATTCTTTGACATTTCATTTCATTTCTTCTTAAACAATGGAACTACGTTTGCATTTCTCCAGTACCTCCCGTGTATCTAGTGAAGATTGGAAAATCATCCTCTGAGCATCTGCTATCTCTTTTCTGACCTGCTTCAGCAGCCTTGGAAACACTCCATCTGGCCCTGGCAACTTATGAACTTCCAAGGGTTTCAACCCTTCGAGTACTTTCTCTCTGATTATCCCGTCCAATATGTGTTCCTGCTGGACTACTAAGTTTGCATCATCCCTTTCCTTTGTAAACATGGAGGCAAAATATTCATTTAAAACCCTTCCCACAGCCTCTACATCTACACTAAAGTTCCCTCCTTCATCTCTGATCGGTTCCATTTTTTTCTTAACTAAGCTTTTACCATTAATATATTGATAAAATAACTTTGGGTTTTCTTTAACTTAACTTGTTAATCTTTTTTCATGCCCTCTCTTTGATTTCTTTATTTTCTTCGTCATCTGTAGACAATGACATAAACTTGCATTTATATAGCATCTTGAACATTGTTAAATGTCCAACAATTTGGGTGACCAGATGTCCCTGTTTTGCTAAGGCAATCCTGGATTTTCATTAACCATCCTGGTGTCCTGACAATTTCCACAAAAAGGTTCAAATGTCCCAGCTTTCAGCTTTTTTATTTATTTTGCAGGAGGAAAACTAATTTGATTCAGTTAAGATTTGTGCATTTGTTCTGGGTCTGCCACTTTGCCTCACAATTAGTGTAGTTTGTGAGCACTTTGCCCTGTTGTCAGTGCAGTTTGTATGCCAATACAATGTGTGCCACTTTGCTCCCCCCTCAGTGAAATTTGTCTTCTGGTTTGCCCCACTGCCGGTGCAGTTTGCCACTTTGCCCCTCTTGGTGCAACTTACCATTTGCCCCAAAGTCGATGTAGTTCGTGTGATACTTTGCCCCAATGTCATTGCAGACTGTGAGACATTTTGCCCCACTGTTGGTGCAGTTGTCTGTCGCTTTGTCCTGTTGTGGGAAATTTACCACTTCAGAGTCAGACTTGGAGGTTCAACAAAACAGTTTTATTTCGGACAAAGCTTTGGGAGAAAGCACTGGTACTCCGCAGTACTTGGCAGCTCCCTTCTCAACTACACAATGGTAGTTGAGCATCTCTTATACTTTTTAGACAATAGACAGTACAGACATTAGCCGTTAACACATCGTTACAAGTTGAGTAGACAGATACGGACATCAATAGTTAACACATCGTTAAAAGCAGACAGGTACGGACATTGACAGTTAACACATCATTGTACATAGATTGGATACATTTATGCAGTTATGTCCTCTACCAATGACTGGTTTCGATATATACATTTATGTATTTATGTCCCCATCAGTGGCTGACCTTGTTATCAAACTCATTGTTCTGGGTCTGCTCTTTATCTCAAGTCTTAAAGTGCCCCAGGTCTGACCAGTTTCCTGCAGCAATTCAGATACTGCAGGTTTTAACTCTTTGTGTAATGTCTGTGCCCAAAGTCAGTGCCTTTTAATGTCCCTTCCCAGAGTCCATTTTGTGTGTCAGGTAACCATTTTGTGTCCATCATTTTAATTTCACCATAACAGCTCCCCCTTTTGGTCAGGATTATTATTTAATAATCCACAGACCAACAACAGCATCATCTTCACAGGTAGATGTTCATCTTCTTCTTTCCTTCCTTGTAGCTCTTGACGTCTTCAGAGGTTCCCATCATGTATTCTTTCTCGATGGTTACACTCGCTCCTGGCACAATTCGTGTCACCATTGCTTTGCAACAGCCATTAAGGCATCCAACAATAAGGCAACAGACAATTACTATTGCAATGAGTATGATCAGTCCATGCATTAAATAGGATCCCCCCACTAGCCATTCCAGCCAGCTACTCTCTTTCTTGGGTCCCTGTCTGAAATCATCAAGCTGTTTTCTGATGTTATTAATGACTTGAGTGATGTTATAGGATTCGTCTGTGACATGGGTTATGCATTTGTCTCCTATGATTGTACATACTCCCCTGTTGTGCTAACTGGTAGTCTACTGCATATCGGGTCTGCTGTGCATATAATCTCAGTTCAGCCATTTCTTGGTTGACAGCTTCCAGTGCTTTTGATGTACTGTTTCCCAGGACTGTTAGTCCACAGACAATATGATTCCTATCTTTGCACCAATTACTCCTGCCCCCCCCCCCCGCCCCCGCCCCCGCCTTCCAGAGATAGGGCTCCAAGGAACCCGTATCCCTGTGATGATCCCATTGTGCCTGGGGTTTCCCAATCAGCACAGAATTCTTTGCTGATAGCCCGGGTTACTATCTTTCTCCGGATATGCCCCTTCTGAGGGCATGGAACAGTGAGTGGTCCTATTGTTCCTACTGCCAAAAGGATCGGGAGGGTTGGTTTTGCTGTCGTGTAGGTACCGTTGAAGAGGAATACAAATCCCTTCTTAGTCCGGTAGCATTTAGTGTCCTGGTTATTGGTTTGTGTATACCGCCAATTGCTCGGTTTATTTGACTCCCCGTTTGATCCCACCACTTAGTAAGTATCAAACGGGTATGTCCATTTGACTGAGCTGACATGAGTCCCATTACACTGCCACAAATGAACTGCCTCCCCGCAGTTACATTCAGGCATTTCTGCTCATCACAGGTGCAAGTAAACTGACCCCTATTTACCCGACAGTGCTGACAGAGACACTGCGTCTGTACGCAGGAATCATTCTTGGGGACCAAGGCATATGCACATCCCCATCCCTGCCCCGAAAAACAATGCGGATAGCTTGCATTATCCGAGCAAGCTCTTCCTCCCACCTGTTGGAGCCCCCTGCACACAGGATCTGTGGAATTTACAAGTTCCACACATTTCCCCTGTATACCCCTTTTATATTTGCCAATTTGTCCCTTACAGGGTGCGTCTGATGTATCTACTGTATATAAGTCATGGGGGTTCACCCAGGGGTGGCCACAAATAGGGCTTCTACCGATTAGGCTAACGGGTAACATACAGTTCGATTCCCGTGTAAGTGTATATGAGCCTTGTAAAATAGGTTATCCTCGAGCCCAGTCAAGTTTACAGTCGCGACAACGCAAGTAATACAGTTACATACGCGATTTCATACATGTCTGCAACAAGCAAGTATCCATCCTAATACTTTAAGTTATACAATTTTCCAAAAGTTATACTGTCAACCCGAACGCGTCAGCTACTCTTGCTTGCAGTCTTCACCTGTTTTGGGGAAAGCAATCTGGTCACTTTAATTAATTAATTTCTTTGTGTAATTTCAGTTGGGTCCAAAGTTTCCATACAGCTTTCCCTCTTATGTCTAGACAGGCACAGGTATCTCCACTAATTATAACTTCATATGGCCCATTCCATTTTGGTGCAAACCCTGGTTTGTCAGGTAATGTTTTTACGAGGACGTGACTTCCCGCTGTTGGGATGTCAGGGACGTTTCAAGCTCTCTCTCTGCGTCTCTTTCTTCCTGATTATCTTTTACCAAATTGCGCATCCCTTTTAGTTGGGCGCTCAGAAACAGGAAGGGCACAGTCACTATGTTGGGGGTATACTACAGGCCCCCCAACAGCCCAAGGGAAGTGGAAGAACGGATATGTCAGGAGATAATGGATAGGTGCAGGAAAAATAGGGTTATTGTAGTGGGAGACTTCAATTTCCCTGGTATAGACTGGAAATCGCGTAGGGCTGGGAGTCTGAATGGGGAGGCATTTGTAAAATGCGTACAGGAAGATTCTTTGGAACAATATGTAGATAGCCCGACTAGAGAGGGGGCTATACTGGACCTAGTACTGGGAAATGAGCCTGGTCAGGTCTTCAAAGTTTCGGTAGGGGAACATGTGGCAAATAGTGACCACAATTCTGTTAGCTTTAGGATAGTGATGGAAAAGGATGAGTGGTGTCCCAAGGGTAAGGTGTGAGATTGGGGCAAGGCTAATTTTAGTGGGATTAGGCAGAAATTGGCAGCTGTTGATTGGGAGAGGTCGTTTGAGGGTAAATCCACATCTGGCATGTGGGAGTCTTTTAAGGAACAGTTGTTAGGGCTGCAGGATAGGCATGTGCCTGTAAAAAAGGATAGGAAGGGTAGGATTCGAGAACCGTGGATAACCAGGGAAATTGAGGGATTGGTCAAAAAGAAAAGAGAGGCGTACGTTAGGTCCAGGCAGCTAAAAACGGAGGGAGCTCTGGAGGAATACAAAGAAAGTAGGAAAGAACTCAAACGAGGAATTAGAAGGGCAAAAAGGGGTCACGAAATGTCCTTGGCAGACAGGATTAAGGAGAATCCCAAGGCATTTTATTCATATGTTAGGAACAAAAAAGGGTTGTCAGGGAAAAAATCAGACCTCTCAGGGACAAAAATAGGGAATTATGCTTAGAGCCCAAAGAAGTAGGGGAGATCCTAAATGAATACTTTGCGTCGGTATTCACAAAGGAGAGGGATGTGTTGACTGGGAGTGTCTTGGAGGGGAGTGTTGACCCGTTAGAGAAAGTCTCCATTACAAGGGAGGAAGTGTTAGGTTTTTTAGGGAATATAAAGACTGACAAATCCCCAGGGCCTGATGGAATCTATCCAAGTCTACTCAGGGAGACGATAGATGAAATCACTGGGCCTCTGACGCAAATCTTTGTCCCGTCACTGGACACAGGTGAGGTCCCAGAGGATTGGAGGATAGCTAATGTGGTCCTGTTATTTAAGAAGGGTAGGAAGGATAACCCGGGAAATTATAGGCCGGTGAGCTTGACGTCCATGGTCGGGAAGTTGTTGGAGAGGATTCTTAGAGATAGGATGTATGCGCATTTAGAAAGGAATAAACTCATTGACGATAGTCGGCATGGTTTTGTGAGAGGGAGGTCATGCCTCACTAACCTGGTGGAGTTTTTTGAAGAAGTGACTAGAATGGTTGACGAGCGAAGGGCCATGGATGTCATCTATATGGACTTTAGTAAGGCGTTTGATAAAGTCCCTCATGGTAGGTTGGTGCAAAAGATTGGATCTCATGGGATAAAGGGGGAGGTGGCTAGATGGGTGGAGAACTGGCTTGGTCACAGAAGACAGAGGGTGGTAGTGGAAGGGTCTTTTTCCGGCAGGATGCCTGTGACTAGTGGTGTTCCGCAGGGCTCTGTATTGGGACCTCTGCTGTTTGTGATTTATATAAATGATCTGGAAGAAGGTGTAACTGGGGTGATCAGTAAGTTTGCGGACGACACAAAAATGGCTGGACTTGCAGATAGTGAGGAACATTGTCAGAGGCTACAGAAGGATATAGATAGGCTGGAAATTTGGGCAAAGAAATGGCAGATGGAGTTCAACCCAGATAAATGCGAAGTGATGCATTTTGGTAGAACATACAGGGGAGCTATACGATAAATGGCAGAACCATAAAGGGTGTAGATATGCAGAGGGACCTGGGTGTGCAAGTCCACAGATCCTTGAAGGTGACGTCACAGGTGGAGAAGGTAGTGAATAAGGCATATGGCATGCTTGCCTTTATAGGACGGGGCATAGAGTATAAAAGTTGGGGTCTGATGTTGCGGTTGTATAGAATGTTGGTTTGGCCGCATTTGGAATACTGCGCCCAGTTCTGGTCGCCACACTACCGGAAGGACGTGGAGGCTTTAGAGAGAGTACAGAGGAGGTTTACCAGGATGTTGCCTGGTATGGAAGGGCTTAGTTATGAGGAGAGATTGGGTAAACTGGGGTTGTTCTCACTGGAAAGACGGAGGATGAGGGGTGACCTAGTAGAGGTGTATAAAATTATGAAAGGCATAGATAGGGTGAACGCTGGGAAGCTCTTTCCCAGGTCGGTGGTGACGTTCACGAGGGGTCATAGGTTCAAGGTGAGGGGGGGAGGTTTAACACGGATATCAGAAGGACGTATTTTACGCAGAGGGTGGTGGGGGCCTGGAATGCGCTGCTGGGCAAGGTGGTGGAGGCGGACACACTGGGAACGTTTAAGACTTATCTAGATAGCCACATGAACGGAGTGGGAATGGAGGGATACAAAAGAATGGTCTAGTTTGGACCAGGGAGCGGCGTGGGCTTTGGAGGGCCGAAGGGCCTGTTCCTGTGCTGTATTGTTCTTTGTTCTTTGTTCCAAAACATATCTTCTGATTTTGTCTTTTAATGGACCTACATCAGTCCCACCTGTTATGATACTTTCTGGTAATTGCATCGCTCTTCCTGTCATTAGTTCACAAGGGGTTAATCCAGTTGTCCGGTTTGTGGTAGCTCTTAGCCTCATTAATATAGTGAGCAATACTTCTGTCCACATTTTTCCTGACGATTGTATGGCTTTAGCCAGTGCATTCTTAAGTGTTCTATTCATACGTTCCACCATTCCAGAACTCTGTGGGTGGTAAGGGATGTGGAATTTTTGTTTTATCCCCATCAATTGACACACTGTTTTTACCACCTTTCCGGTGAAGTGCGTCCCTTGATCCGAATCGATTTGTCGGGGGACTCCCCATCTAGGGATTACCTCTTCTGCCAATATTCTAGCCACCCTGGTAGCAGTACAATTTGTAGTAGGGAACGCTTCTACCCACCTGGTGAACTGGTCTATACTAACCAGACAATAGGTTTTGCCATGGGATTATGGTAGTGGGCCTGTGAAATCTATTTGCAGATGTTCCCAGGGTCCCTTTGGTCTGGGCTGGTGTCCCATCTTAATTTTTAAGGGTCGACCAGGGTTGTGTTGCGCGCACATCACGCATCGGTGACAGTGTCGGGCTATGTCTCTTCCCATTCCTCTCCACCACCATTCATTTCCTATACTAGTTATCATGGCCTCTCTTCCCACATGTGAGAGTCCATGGTATAGTTCCAATAGGGTGTTTTGTATGCACTCTGGTGCCATTACAAGTGGAAGAATGGAAATGTCAGGAGAGGAATTTGTAAAATGGATATGTCAGGGGAGGAATTTGTAAAATGTGTACAGGAGGGTTCGTTGGAACAATATGTAGACAGCCCGACTAGAGAGGGGGCTATACTGGACCTGGTACTGGGGAATGAGCCCGGTCAGGTCTTCAAAGTTTTGGTAGGGGAACATGTGGCAAATAGTGACCACAATTCTGTTAGCTTTAGGATAGTGATGGAAAAGGATGAGTGGTGTCCCAAGGGTAAGGTGTTGGATTGGGGGAAGGCTAACTTTATTGGGATCAGGCAGAGATTGGCAGCTCTTGATTGGGAGAGGCTGTTTGAGGGTAAATCCACATCTGGTATGTGGCAGTCTTTCAAGGAACGGTTGTTAGGGCTACAGGACAAGCATGTGCCTGTAAAAAAAGGATAGGAAGGGTAGGATTAGAGAACCGCGGATAACCAGGGAAATTGAGGGACTGGTCAAAAAGAAAAGAGAGGCGTATGTTAGGTCCAAGCAGCTAAAAACGGAGGGAGCTCTGGAGGAGTACAAAGAAAGTAGGAAAGTACTCAAACGGGGAATTAGAAGAGCAAAAAGGGGTCACGAAATGTTCTTGGCAGACAGGATTAAGGAGAATCCCAAGGCATTTTATTCATACGTTAGGAACAAAAGGGTTGTCAGGGAAAAAATCGGACCTCTCAGGGACAAAAGTGGGGACTTATGCTTGGAGCCCAAAGAAGTAGGGGAGATCCTAAATGAATACTTTGCGTCGGTATTCACAAAGGAGAGGGATGTGTTGACTGGGAGTGTCTCTGAGGGGAGTGTTGAACCGTTGGAGAAAATCTCCATTACAAAGGAGGAAGTGTTAGGTTTGTTAGAGAATATAAAGACTGACAAATCCCCAGGGCCTGATGGAATCTATCCAAGGCTGCTCAGAGAGACGAGAGGTGAAATCGTTGGGCCTCTGACGCAAATCTTTGTCTCGTCACTGGACGCAGGTGAGGTCCCAGAGGATTGGAGGATAGCCAATGTGGTCCCGTTATTTAAGAAGGGTAGGAAGGATAACCCGAGTAATTATAGGCCGGTGAGCTTGACATCCGTGGTGGGGAAGTTGTTGGAGAAGATTCTTAGAGATAGGATGTATGCGCATTTAGAAAGGAATAAACTCATTAACGATAGTCAGCATGGTTTTGTGAGAGGGAGGTCATGCCTCACTAACCTGGTGGTGTTTTTTGAAGAAGTGACCAAAATGGTTGACGAAGGAAGGGCCGTGGATGTTGTCTATATGGACTTTAGTAAAGTGTTTGACAAAGTCCCTCATGGTAGGCTAGTGAAAAAGGTTGGATCTCATGGGATAAAGGGGGAGGTGGCTAGATGGGTGGAGAACTGGCTTGGTCATAGAAGACAGAGGGTGGTAGTGGAAGGGTCTTTTTCCGGCTGGAGGCCTGTGACTAGTGGTGTACCGCAGGGCTCTGTATTGGGACCTCTGCTGTTTGTGATTTATATAAATGATCTGGAAGAAGGAGTAACTGGGGTGATCAGTAAGTTTGCGGACGACACAAAACTAGCAGGACTTGCAGATAGTGAGGAACATTGTCAGAGGCTACAGAAGGATATAGATAGGCTGGAAATTTGGGCAAGGAAATGGCAGATGGAGTTCAATCCTGATAAATGCGAAGTGATGCATTTTGATGGGAATAATGTAGGGAGGAGCTACACAATAAATGGAAGAACCATAAAGGGTGTAGAGACGCAGAGGGACCTGGGTGTGCAAGTCCACAGATCTTTGAAGGTGACGTCACAGGTGGAGAAGGTGGTGAAGAAGGCATATGGCATGCTTGCCTTTATAGGACGGGGCATAGAGTATAAAAGTTGGGGTCTGATGTTGCAGATGTATAGAACGTTGGTTCGGCCGCATTTGGAATACTGCGTCCAGTTCTGGTCGCCACACTACCAGAAGGACGTGGAGGCTTTGGAGAGAGTACAGAGGAGGTTTACCAGGATGTTGCCTGGTATGGAGGGGCTTGGTTATGAGGAGAGATTGGGGAAACTGGGGTTGTTCTCCTTGGAAAGACGGAGGATGAGGGGAGACTTAATAGAGGTGTATAAGATTATGAAAGGCATAGATAGGGTGAACGGTGGGAAGCTTTTCCCCGGGTCGGTGGTGATGTTCACGAGGGGTCATAGGTTCAAGGTGAAGGGGGGGAGGTTTAACACAGATATCAGAAGGACATATTTTACACAGAGGGTCGTGGGGGCCTGGAATGGGTTGCCGGGCAAGGTGGTGGAGGCGGACACACTGGGAACATTTAAGACTTATCTGGACAGCTATATGAACGGAGTGGGAATGGAGGGATACAAAAGAGTGGTCTAGTTTGGACCAGGGAGCGGCGCGGGCTAATTGTTCTTTGTTTCTCGTTTCAAGGCTTCATTCTATGATCATCTTACTGGTGCCAGTACAGAGCGAGACTGCGGATAGTTGGGAACCTGTCTCGGGGGCAGGGAATTCATATGGTGTTCGTGGAAGTGGAAATGAATAGGGTTGGGAAGCATTTTCCGATCAGGGCCAGTGTGATCTCCTGGACTCGTTTCGATCGCCTCAGGGGGTCGGAGAGGAATTTCCCAGATTTTTTTTCCCCATATTGGCCCTGGGGTTTTCACTCTGGGTTTTCGCCTCTCCCTGGAGATCACATGGTCTGGAATGGGGGGGTGGGGGTGAGTTAATAGGTTGTGATGAACAAGGCATCGTAGCTGTGAGGGACAGCTCGGTGGATAGGATATTAGTATGTAGATAGGCTGGAAAATTGGGCGGGGATCCTGGATTCAGGATTCAATCCTGGACCGGGGAGCGGCGCGGGCTTGGAGGGCCGAAGGGCCTGTTCCTGTGCTGTATTGTTCTTTGTTCTTTGTTTATTACCTTATCTTCCCGTCTCCAAACGTTATCAGTCACTTTGCTCGCTCCCTGTGCTTCCCACTTCCCCTTTTCCTCTTTCGAGGTATCCTCATGCAAGTCCCGAATATCTATTTCGTCTCCTGTCTGTTCCGTTACTGCTGTTGGCAGCTCGCCAACTGTCTCTTGTTCTAAGGCTAACTGTGCTGCTCTATCTGCGGCTTGGTTCCCTTTGAAATTTAACCAGTCTGGGTTATCTCTTTCTGGTGCGCTTTAATTTTTATTACTGCGGCTTCTCGGGGTTTCTCACTAGCTTTTAGCAATGCCTCAATTCTTTGTTGGTGTTTAATAGGAGTTCCTCCCGTGGTTATGAACCCCCTTCTACCCTATGCTGTCATATAATCGTGTATTACCCCGAATGTGTACCGACTATCTGTATATATGTTTACCGTTTTGCCTTCAGATAACTCTAGTGCCTTTGTGAGTGCCACTAGTTCTGCCACTTGCGCGGATAGGCCTCCGTCAATCCTTTCTGACCTTACTATTTCTAATTTGTCATTTACTACTGCCCACCCTGTCCGGGGTGATCCTTCCACATACTTGCGTGAACCATCTACAAAAAGGGTCTCCTCAGCTGTTGTTAAAGGTACATCCTTTATCCTACCTTCTTCTACGTCCATATCTATATCCCCACAATTGTGTGGCTCTCCTGTGTCTAAAATCCCTTCTGCTGGGTTATTTCCTGTGTCCCGTATTATTATTACGGATTTGCTTGGAGGTAGGAGGACAGCTTCCCACTTAGCCATTCTCATGTTTGAGACGGACCTTAGCTTTCCCGTGTTCAGCATTTCCACCAAGATGTGTTTGGTGTGAAGGATTATATTCCCTGTCATTATTATTGGCTCGCTAACGATTACAGCCCAGGCAGCGCAATCCAAGGCGGCTATGCACCTTGGCAGTCCGGTGACTACCGGCCCTTCTGCTGTTGAATAGTAACCTATGGGTCTCCTTTTGTCGCCATGGTCCTGTGTTACCACTGCGGAATAGAACCCTCCTTCATTACTACAATGTATGTGGAAGTCTTTATTGCAATCTGGTAATCCTAGTCCAGGGGCTGATATCAGTTCTGTTTTTAATTTGTTGTAAGCCTCTTCCTGCTCGGGTCCCTATTCTATGGGATTTAAAGCTGGTTTTCCCCCTTTGACTAGTCTTTGTATAGGTTCTGCCAATTTTGCGAATCCTGGGATAAAACTTTGGCTATAGTTAAACAGTCCCAGCACCTTCCTGACCCCTCTTACGGTGACGGGCCGCGGCATTTGTTGTACCGCCTTCTTTCGGTCTGTTTCTTTAAGCCCTTGGGATATAAGGTGTCCTAGGTACAGGACTTTACCGGGGCTTACCTTTAGCCCTGCGGTTTTTAGTTCATTTAATACTAGATATAGTGCTTCCTGATGTCCTGACTTGGACTCCGAAGCTATTAAGATATCATCTACATATTGTAGGATCGTGCTACCCTCTGGCAGTTTTACCCTGTTCAGGATGTCAAGCATTACTCGATGGAAGATAGTGGGGCTGTTGTGGAATCCCTGCGGTAGGCGAGTCCAAGTGTACTGTTTGTCTCCCACTGTAAAGGCGAATTTGTCTTGGGATTCGGGATCCAAGGGTAGGAACCAGAATCCTTTGGCTATATCCAATACTGTGAATATTTTGTGCTCCTGTGACAGTCCATTCAGGATTGTCGAGGGGCTTGCTACAATGGGGTGCAACTTGGACGTGACTTTATTGAGTCTGGTGTAATCTATCGTGAGCCTATAGCTTCCGTCAGGTTTGCTCACCGGCCAGGTTGGAGAGTTAGTGGTACTCGTGGTTTCCTTCAGAATTCCTTTTTCCACTAACTCTTTAACTATCTCCACTACAGCTTTCTCTGCCTCTGGTTTGATTGGGTATTGTCGGTGGGGCTTATGCTCCGGTCCAGGTACCTTTATTGGGTCCGTTTTAGTTAAGCCGGTATCTAATTTTGTTTTAGCCCATACTCCGGGGACAGAGGCACAGATGGCTCCGAACCCTCCTGTCTCTAATTCCCAATTTCTGGTGGTGGCTGTGGCCACCTTAATAGTTTTGAGGTGACTTGTGAGTTTCCCTATTCTAGTTTTCTGACCATCCTGTCTTGGCCAGATTAATTCTCCCTTTCCACAGTCTATCAAAATCTCATATTCTTTCATCAAATCATTTCCCATTATTGTACCGTCGTTATTTTTACACACACAGAACCTCATTGGTATATTCAAATTATTTATTTCTACTAACGTGGTCTCGCTCAGGTAGGTGGGTGTTTTGTTCCCTCCTATCCCGGTTAGGTAAATCATTCTACTTGTAGTGGGTAAGGGTAGGTCGGTGACAGATATGGATGCTCCTGCGTCCTGCCCCCTACTAGTGCAGACACATAAATCCTTCCCTCCTTTTTACCCTTATGAATGGGGGCTGCAGACCATCAATCTTGCTGACCTCGGAGGTTCCTTGGTCCCTCCGGTTCTGCTGTGGTCATGGATCGGGTCGGGGGTCTCCCATGTTTGTCCCAACACACTGCTTCTGTGTGTCCATTTTGAATACAGTGACTACAGTGTTTCCCACTGCTTCCAAATTTGTTTCCTTTCCTTGGGGCCCCACAATCCCTTGCAAAGTGCCCTTGTCGGCCACAATTGTGACAAGTCAGTTTGGACTTAGTTCCGTTCCCATTACTGTAAGCGGCTACTCTTTCTTGCCTTACTCTTGTCTGGGATTTCTCCTCTCTGCCTCCCACTAGCCCATTCTACTCGTTCATCATAATCCTGGGACATAATCACTCCCATTTTTAGGATGGTTTCGTGAGCACTAGAGAGCCCATCCTTGAAAGCCTGGATGAACGCTCGATCCCCATGACCTGGGTTTCCTTGCCCTGAGCATTCCTGGTATACTTGGAACAAACGTTCCCCGTACTCAGAAGCTTCTTCTCCCTATAGCTGCTTGGTCGTGGTAATTCTGCTCCAGTTAGTAGGAGCGTTTCCTAAAACTCTCTGAATTTCTGTTTTAAACTGGATGAAGGCTGCCTGTTGGGCATCTATTTCTGCTGTTAGGGCGACTACATGTGTCCAATGTCCCCCACTATAATCTTGTGCTGGAGGAGCGGCGGGTCCACCTGCTACCTGCCTCCACTTATCCGCTGGACAGGCTGCCCTGACCAGTTGGTGTACGTCTCTCAGGTGTAATTGGTGTCCTACCCAAATTGTATCTAATTCTTCCCAGAATTTAGTGTTTGCGCGTCTAGGTTGTAGTTTACCCAGGGAAGCCATTATCTGCTGCCTTTCGCCTGGGGTGAATGGTTTATAATTTGCTTTTGGCTGCGCATCTGTTCCCCCTCGGGTTACTGGTGCTAAGTTGTGTTCTAGCGCTTCCCACTCCTCTGGAGGAGCGATTGGTCCCTGTCGTGTGGACTCATAAGGAGGTAGAGGAACAGTTTCCCCTCCCCATCGATTCTCTTCTAACACTTGGTTTCGTTTGTCCAGTTCTCTTACTCTGGATTCTAACTCTCTAATCTTCTTTATCTTCACTCCACTTTTTAGTAGAGGCGACTACTTGCTCAATTAGTCCAGCTAACTGATGTACTAATAATACCGCTGTCTTCTTTGTCTTGTTTTTCTTTTCCCCCATCTATCTACTTTCTCTGCTGTTCTAAGGTCTGAGAAGCATCCCAGCCATCCCTTTGCATCCTCTTTATTAACGCGTGTCTGTCTGTTATGTACACTTCAATAGGAGATCCTGCAGGTCCTCTCTTAACTTCTTTATCTGCCATCTCGCAGACTTCACTACCCCCGGTCACTATTGCCTCCTTGGCAACGTGTTTTAGGCACCGTACGGCCACGATTACTTCCTAGTAAAGTGTTCTCTCTACCGTAGGGACTTCACTACCCCCAGCCACTATTACTACTCTAGCACTGTGTTTCACTATCATCTCAGGGTTTCAATTTATACTCACGGCTCCACTATTACCACCTCGGCAATGTGTTTCTCCACCAGAGTCCGGCTCTAGGTCAGAGTTGATCAGCTCCTTTTCCGCACCGCTTTACAACATTGACAGTCCAGTACCCAACTATACAAACTTTCATGCAAACAGGTGGCAAACTGCGTTTGTTCGCCACTACAGAGTTTGATGTTAACCGACCTTTGCCACTTGTGCTTCACAATCCTAAGTGCCCTTGGTGCCTCTACGCCCACTTCAGGGTCCTGACCTTTGCATGGAGGATTTCCCCTCTTAACCGGCCTAAGGCTGCACGTTTGAGACAGGCACTTCCTTGTCCTTTAGTCAGTCAGCACAAGTAACAGTCAATCAATACTTATCACTATACCATTAGCAGTTAGTACTTATCACTATAATACCATATACAATCCATGCTTATCACTATAAATACCCCTTAATTTTACCCCTTTTAAACTATTATTGACCTCGTCTGACTCCCACAGATTCGGTGATCTCTACCCCGGCTTTCCGATCATGGCCAATCGATCGAACTTGCCAGCAATGAGATCCTTGCCGACTACGCCAATTGTTGTGGGAAATTTACCACTTTGGAGTCAGACTTGGAGGTTCAACAAAACAGTTTTATTTCGGACAAAACTTTGGGAGAAAGCACTGGTACTCCGCAGTACTTGGCAGCTCCCTTCTCAACTACACAATGGTAGTTGAGCATCTCTTATACTTTTTAGACAATAGACAGTACAGACATTAGCTGTTAACACATCGTTACAAGTCGAGTAGACAGATACGGACATCAATAGTTAACACATCGTTAAAAGCAGACAGGTACGGACATTGACAGTTAACACATCATTGTCATAGATTGGATACATTTATGCAGTTATGTCCTCTACCAATGACTGGTTTCGATATATATACATTTATGTCCCCATCAGTGGCTGACCTTGTTATCAAACTCATTGTTCTGGGTCTGCTCTTTATCTCAAGTCTTAAAGTGCCCCAGGTCTGACCAGTTTCCTGCAGCAATTCAGATACTGCAGGTTTTAACTCTTTGTGTAATGTCTGTGCCCAAAGTCAGTGCCTTTTAATGTCCCTTCCCAGAGTCCATTTTGTGTGCCAGGTAACGATTTTGTGTCCATTATTTTAATTTCACCATAACAGTCCCAATGTCGATGCAGTTTGCCACTTTGCCTCACTGTTGGTACAGTCTGTGTGACCTTTGCCCCAGTGTTGATGCAATTTGCATGACACTTTGCCCCACTGCATCTGCAGATGTGCCACAGCGAAAAACCGCACCGACCTCCTCGGAAGACAAACATGGGACACGGTGGACAGAGTACCCTTCGTCGTCCAGTACTTTCCTGGAGTGGGGAAGCTACGACATCTTCTCTGGAGCCTTCAACATGTCATTGATGAAGACAAACATCTCGCCAAGGCCATCCCCACACCCCCACTTCTTGCCTTCAAACAACCACACAACCTCAAACAGACCATTGTCTGCAGCAAACTACCCAGTCTTCAGGAGAACAGTGACCACGACACCACACAACCCTGTCACAGCAACCTCTGCAAGACGTGCTGGATCATCGACACGGATGCCATAATCTCACGTGAGAATACCATCCACCAGATACACGGTACATACTCTTCACATAGATAAGCTGCAGAGCTGGGCTGAGGGGTGGCAAATGGAGTTTAATGCGGAAAAGTGTGAGGTGATTCACTTTGGTAGGACTAACAGGAATACAGAGTACTGGGCTAATGGTAAGATACTTGGTAGTGTGAATGAACGGAGGGATCTGGGTGTCCATGTGCATAGATCCCTGAAAGTTGGCACCCAGGTTGATAGGGTTGTTAAGAAAGCGTATAGTGTGTTAGCTTTTATTGGTAGAGGGATTGAGTTTCGGAGCCAGGAGGTCGTGCTGCAACTGTACAAAACTCTGGTGCGGCCGCACTTAGAGTATTGCGTACAGTTCTGGTCGCCGCATTATAGGAAAGATGAGGAAGTGTTGGAAAGGGTGCAGAGGAGATTTACCAGGATGTAGCCTGGTATGGTGGGAAAATCGTATGAGGACAGGCTGAGGGGCTTGAGGTTGTTTTCGTTAGAGAGAAGGTTAAGAGGTGACTTAATAGAGGCATACAAGATGATCAGAGGATTAGATAGGGTGGATAGTGAGAGCCTTTTTCCTCGGATGGTGATGGCTAGCACGAGGGGACATAACTTTAAATTGAGGGGTGAGAGATATAGGACAGATGTTAGAGGTAGGTTCTTTACTCAGAGAGTAGTAAGGGCGTGGAATGCCCTGCCTGCAGCAATAGTGGACTCATCAACATTAAGAGCATTCAAATGGTTATTGGATAAACATATGGATGATATTGGAATAGTGTAGATTAGAGGGGCTTTAGATTGGTTTCACTGGTCGGCGCAACATCGAGGGCCGAAAGGCCTGTACTGCGCTGTTATGTTCTATGTTCTTGCGACTCGGCCAATGTTGTCTACCTGATATGCTGAAAGAAAGGATGTCCTGAGGCATAGTACCTTGGGGAGAACATGCAGACACTACAACAACGGATGAATGAACACCGCTCGATAATCACCAGGCAGGAGTGTTCCCTTCCAGTCGGGGAACACTTCAGCAGTCACGGACATTCAGCCTCTGATCTTCGGGTAAGCGTTCTCCAAGGCGGCCTTCACGACACACAACGCAGAATCGCTGAGCAAAAACTGATAGCCAAGTTCCGCACACATGAGGACGGCCTCCAACCGGGATTTTGGGTTCATGTCACACTAGCTGTAACCCCCACGACTTGCCTGGACTTGCAAAATCTCACTCGCTGTCCCAGCTGGAGACAATACACATAAGAAATAGGAGCAGGAGTAGGCCATCTAGCCCCTCGAGCCTGCCCCGCCATTCAATAAGATCATGACTGATCTGACGTGGATCAGTACCACTTACCCGCCTGATCCCCATAACCCTTAATTCCCTTACCGATCAGGAATCCATCCATCCGCGCTTTAAACATATTCAGCGAGGTAGCCTCCACCACCTCAGTGGGCAGAGAATTCCAGAGATTCACCACCCTCTGGGAGAAGAAGTTCCTCCTCAACTCTGTCTTAAACCGACCCCCCTTTATTTTGAGGCTGTGTCCTCTAGTTTTAACTTCCCTACTAAGTGGAAAGAATCTCTCCGCCTCCACCCTATCCAGCCCCCGCATTATCTTATAAAAGTCTCCATAAGATCCCCCCTCATCCTTCTAAACTCCAACGAGTACAAACCCAATCTCCTCAGCCTCTCCTCATAATCCAAACCCCTCATCTCCGGTATCAACCTGGTGAACCTTCTCTGCACTCCCTCCAATGCCAATATATCCTTCCTCATATAAGGGGACCAATACTGCACACAGTATTCCAGCTGCGGCCTCACCAATGCCCTGTACAGGTGCATCAAGACATCCCTGCTTTTATATTCTATCCCCCTCGCAATATAGGCCAACATCCCATTTGCCTTCTTGATCACCTGTTGTACCTGCAGACTGGGCTTTTGCGTCTCATGCACAAGGACCCCCAGGTCCCTTTGCACGGTAGCATGTTTTAATTTGTTTCCATTGAGATAGTAATCCCATTTGTTATTATTTCCTCCAAAGTGTATAACCTCGCATTTCTCAACGTTATACTCCATTTGCCATATCCTCGCCCACTCACTCAGCCTGTCCAAATCTCTCTGCAGATCTTCTCCGTCCTCCACACGATTCACTTTTCCACTTATCTTTGTGTCGTCTGCAAACTTCGTTACCCTACACTCCGTCCCCTCCTCCAGATCATCTATATAAATGGTAAACAGTTGCGGCCCGAGTACCGATCCCTGCGGCACGCCACTAGTTACCTTCCTCCAACCGGAAAAACACCCATTTATTCCGACTCTTTGCTTCCTGTCGGATAGCCAGTCCCCAATCCACTTTAACACACTACCCCCAACTCAGTGTGCCCTAATCTTCTTCAGCAGCCTTTTATGGGGCACCTTATCAAACGCCTTTTGGAAATCCAAAAACACCGCATCCACCGGTTCTCCTCCATCAACCGCCCTAGTCACATCTTCATAAAAATCCAACATGTTCGTCAAGCACGACTTTCCCCTCATGAATCCATGCTGCGTCTGATTGATCGAACCATTTCTATCCAGATGCCCTGCTATCTCCTCTTTAATAATGGATTCCAGCATTTTCCCTACTACAGACGTTAAGCTGACCGGCCTATAGTTACCCGCCTTTTGTCTCCTTCCTTTTTTAAACAGCGGCGTAACATTAGCCGTTTTCCAATCAACCGGCACTACCCCAGAATGCAACGAGTTTTGATAAATAATCACTAACGCATCCACTATTACCTCTGACATTTCTTTCAATACCCTGGGATGCATTCCATCCGGACCCGGGGACTTGTCCACCTTCAGTCCCATTAGTCTACCCAGCACTGCCTCTCTGGTAACATTAATCGTATTAAGTATTTCTCCTGCTGCCAACCCTCTATCGTTAATATTTGGCAAACTATTTGTGTCCTCCACCGTGAAGACCGACACAAAAAACTTATTTAAAGACTCAGCCATATCCTCATTTCCCACTATTAACTCCCCCCTCTCGTCCTCCAAGGGTCCAACATTCACTCTAGCCACTCTATTCCTTTTTATATATTTATAAAAACTTTTACTATCATTTTTTATATTAATTGCTAGCCTAGCTTCATAGTCTATCCTTCCTTTCTTTATCGCTTTCTTAGTCTCTCTTTGTTGTTTCTTAAATTTTTCCCAATCACTTGTTTCTCCACTATTTTTGGCCACTCTGTACGCAGCTGTTTTTATTTTAATACTCTCCTTTATTTCCTTCGTTATCCACGGCTGGTTCTCCCTTTTCTTACAATCCCTGTTTTTTGCTGGAATATATTTTTGCTGAGAACTGAAAAGGGTCTCCTTAAAAATCCTCCACTGTTCCTCAGCTATCCTACCTGCCAGCCTGCTCTCCCAGTCTACCTTAGCCAATTCATCCCTCATGCTATCATATTTCCCTCTGTTCAAACAGAGGACACTGGTTTGAGACCAAACTTTCTCCTCTTCCATCTGAATCAGAAATTCGACCATATTGTGGTCACTCGACCCAAGAGGGTCCTTCACAATAAGATCCTTAATTCTACCTACCTCATTACACAATACCAGATCCAAAATAGCTTGTTCCCTCGTCGGTTCCGTAACATGCTGTTCAAGGAAACTATCCCGACAGCATTCTAAGAACTCTTCCTCCATTCCACCCTTACCGACTTGAGTCTGCCAGTCAATGTGCATGTTGAAGTCCCCCATGATTATTGCCGTTCCGTTTTTACACGCATCCCTTATCTGCTTGTTTATAGCCCTCCCTACCTCAACATTATTATTTGGGGGCCTATATACCACACCTACTAGTGTCTTTCTCCCTCTACTATTCCTCATCTCTACCCATAACGATTCCACGTTTTGTTCCTCAGAGCCTATGTCATCCCTCAGTACTACCCTGATATTATCTCTTATTAATAGCGCGACCCCACCACCTTTTCCTTCCTGTCTATTCTTCCTAAACGCCTGATACCCCTGGATATTCATCTCCCAGTCCTGGTCACCTTTCAGCCACGTTTCTGTAATGGCCACGAGATCGTACCCACTTGTGCTGATTTGCACCATCAACTCATTCACCTTGTTCCGAATGCTTCGTGCATTCAGGCAAAGTGTCCTTATTCCAGCTTTTATCTGGACCCGCTTTGATGAGTCGCGAACACCCTCTCCCTCTACTCCCTTATCTAAATTACCGCCTTCATTCACTTGCACCCTCTCCTCTACCATTAATTTTGTAATTCCCCTTACCCCTGCATCCTCCCCCCCATCAATTAGTTCCTTTAACCTGTGCTTAACCCTCTCTCCACTCACATTGTCTGTACCTTTAAGACTTGATTACCTGTAAAGACTCCCATTCCAACCATTATCTTGTAAATTGAGTTTGTCTTTATATGCCCTGTTTGCCAACACAAGTCCTCACTCACCTGATGAAGGAGCCTGAGACTCCGAAAGCTTGTGCTGCCAAATAAACCTGTTGGACTTTAACCTGGTGTTGTGAGACTTCTTACTGTGTTTACCCCAGTCCAACACCGGCATCTCCCTATTTCACCGGTCCCTTCATGTCCTGAGGTTTATCAGGATCTTCTTCGTTGTAACTATATTTCCGAGTTTCGCCACATTTGTTTTGAAGCTGTGCCCAGTATAC
Source organism: Mustelus asterias (assembly GCF_964213995.1). NCBI lineage: Eukaryota > Metazoa > Chordata > Chondrichthyes > Carcharhiniformes > Triakidae > Mustelus > Mustelus asterias. The sequence continues at coordinate 89,293,754 of NC_135809.1, forward strand.
CCACCCCCAGGTGTATATATATAAATGTCCGCAGTCTGACCAGCCCTGCCTCCTTGCTGGGGTCTGGGAGCCGCCACCTGTTGACAAAAACGGAAAGCCGGGTGCACGGTCACCTGTCTCCATGGTTACCCATCTGCTGACCACGCCCTCTTTGCGCGTCGCCAATCACATGACTCCCCGAGCAGGTGGCGCCGTGCGGCGGCCAATAGGCGGATGCTTCCGCGACTTGTGGCGTTTCTATGGCTACGCGGGGGCGCGAGGGGAAGTGGATGTGACGCCATTTCCGGCCTGGTCCTGTCCTGTCCCGTCTCTTGCATCAGCATTGCCAGCCGCAGGAGCACAGAATGGAGGCAGGCGAGGGTGAGTGAGTGAATCTGGGCCACATTATGTCGCTGGCGCACAGCAGTGACCCTCGCCCCGTAGCTATTCCCACCCTGTGCAAAGCCAGTGAATCGGGCCGTTACCTGGCTCACCGAGGTTTCTGCCCTAGGCCAGCACCGTGCACTTTCACAGCTTGTAGCCTCGGACTCTCCACAATGACAGAGAAACCGGCTGGTAAATGTATAAAACATACTTGCCACTCTTGTTAAAAGTTCCCACTCCGTTGACCGGTTCAAATTGATCCCACAATTTTAGGAATGGTAGCACAGAGATGATCAAAGATCTTGTGATGGGTAGTGAACCAGAATTAGCTAATAATCTGAGTAAGGAAATGTCTTACAAATCATGACCATTCTCTGATAGTTTGTGTGTAAGTTTTTTTTCAACTTAACGCTGCTTCAGCTGTTGACCATGGTTGCTTACCACATCATTGGGACATTTGCCTTTTTGACTTAGGTACTGGTATTGTGCGCAATACCTGTAAATGTTTTCTGTAGTTTACCCACTAAAATATCAACCAAGTTTATCTCTCATCCCTTCAGAGTTTGTGATCTTTAAGTGCTAAATCTTGCGTTTGTTTCTCATCTCAAAGTTAATGCCCAAACTATCATGGTGATGACTTGCAATGTTTCCTTAATTGGATTGTTAACTAACTCTGGTTCACTGGTCATCACAAAATCTAGGATAGTTACTGTATTATTGCATCTGAAACTGTATTTGGCATCAGTGACATTTAGTTGAGGAGTTCGGATTAAACTAATCATGGAATCAGAACTTCTTACGAGAGTCACAAATATATTTGACAAATCATCAGCCCAGTTTCTCTTGCATGGTAAAGAGCTTGAGGCTACCAGATGTGAAGCTGCACAGTGTTGGCCATTGGATTAAATAATGATTAGTTCCTGACAGCAATCCTGATGAGTCAGGTAAATTGCCGTGAAGTGTGAAATTGTCTACTTAAAAAAAAAATCACAATATGATGAGATACCTGGAAATGTATTCAGAGGGATCTGTACAAGAATCACAGAGTTAATATGCACAGCAAACAATTCTGAAGGCAAATAATACGTTAACTTCAGTTACAATATATTAGAATATAAGAGTAAAGAAGTCTTCCTGCACTTAGGGCATTGGTGAGCAGACACAGTGTATTATGTGCAGTTTAGATCCCCTTTCCTGAGGAAGGACATAAGCTGCCCCAGAGATGGAACAATGGAAGTTCACTAGACTTGGTCCAGGGATGAGAGGGTTGTCCTCTGTAGAGAGATAAAGTAAACTATGCCTGTATTCCTTGGTGTTTTAGAAAAAATGAGACACATTTTGACAAACACAATTCTTGAATGGCTTGATAGGATTGATACTGAGGAAACTGTTTCCCCTGGCTGGGCAATCCAGAACATGAGATCACCATGTCAGAATAAGGAGTCAGCCCTTTAAGAGTTACATAAATGTTTGAGTGGAAAAGTTATTAATTTCTGGAATTCTCCATCCTGTACAGTGTTGAATTATTGAGTGTATTTGGGTCGATTGATTTTTGGTACTAAGAAATTTGAGGCTAGTTTGAGAAGGTCAGTTTGAGCTAAAAAAAAAATCACCCATGAGTTTATTGAATAATGAGGCATGTTCAAAGGGTCAAATGGTTCCTGGGTCTAGTGTTCTTATACCTATATTAGTTGAAACAACGATAAATGCTGTGGCTTTGGAATCCTATCACATCACCTGGAGTGATAATGTGTCCCTTTGCCAGTGTTGTAACACTGCAACCAACCATATGGGAGATTAGGATGAGAATACTAAAAGATCTGCGTGTGGTTCCTGTATATCAAAAAGACAAACTTAATTAATTACTCACTGAGCCTTCTCTTGCTGTGAAGTTTTAGTGTAATGCAATTTAATTTGCATGAATCATTCTTGACTTTTAAGTACGTTTTTGAAATCACTGGCTTGAATAATTTATGTAGCCTTCCAATGAAAAATAATAGTTCCATAGCTGCTAAATCTTGCTGCACCCATTTTATGAAAGAAGGGAGGCAAACCAGAGCAATGTGCAAGAACAGTGACATTCTGTTATGTTTGTAGGTGGAGGAAACAATTTACATTGCAAGCTTGTCGATGTGATTAGGGCAGAACTGTTGTTTGTTCGAGGTCTCTAGTATTCTGCTGCTGCTCAAGACTAATTTCTGTGTTAGTTCCCCTCCATGTTCCAGATCTTCTCTGTCTCTTAATAATTTAATTCCTTAATATAATTGCTTTCAAAATAATTTCTCAAACTGTTGTTTTTTTGTTTGCAAGAATTGGGTGTCTTGATCTGTTTAACAGCAGCTGACTCACCAGTGGCACACTTGGTGTAAATGCAGCATTAATCTAGAGGCAGAACTTGACACCTAATTTGCTTTAGAATCAAGCCAAGCTTAAACCTCAGATTTACAATATGTGGGGATGAATTTCTGCAGGAATTCCTGATTTTGCCTGCTGTTGCTTTGATGGTTGAGCCAAGGAAGCACTGGAAGAATGATTTTTTTTAGACTAACATGGCATATTGCACAAATATTCTGATGGACAAGCAGGAGAACACCAACCAAATACTGATTTGATATCAGTATATCAAATATACTGGTATATGAAACAGAAACCAAAAGAAAGGTCAATGATCTGTTTTCTCTTTCTATCAATACTGCCTGCCCTGCTAAGCATTTTCACCATTTTTTGATTTTAATTTCAAAACAGGAACTGACACTAAACCTGTACTGTGAATGGATCCCAAATTTAAGGAGTTAGATAATCCGTGCGAGGTTTAGCAAGCTATTTTCAAAGATGTGTGGGTTAGGTGGATTGGCCATGCTAAATTGCCTCTTAGTGTCTGGGGGATTAAGACTAAATATGTGGAGTTATGGGGATAGAGCCTGGGTGGGATTGTTGTCGATACAGGCTCAATGGGCCAAATGGCCTCCTTCTTTACTGTAGATTCTATGATTTAAATGGGGCATTTACAATTGTAGATCTGACATGTTCAAGTTAAGAACACCAAGAATTATTTGCAATTCAGGTGCCATGGAGGTGCATGCCAAGTGTGTTGTATATTACAAGCCTGCTGAAGCCATTTTCCTTTTACACTGGAACACCTGAAAAATAACCATTCTTTATTCTCCCACTGTGGTATCTCTTTGTGAACTTTAAACTAATGCAACTGTAACCTTTATTTCTCATTGCCCAATGGCATCCTCAGATGATATCAGGGTAGATACGGGGCCAGCAAAACACTGGTCAGTTGGAGCAATTTGATGCTGACCCAGGAACAGAGGTTGATAAGTGGACGACTGGAAACGTGAACTGTATATAAATATAAATATTTTTAACAGATGGAACCTTTGGTTCTGAAGTTACGTGCGTCCCCACCTTGTGTTTTGCAGCTTACCACTACAGCTTGCTCCTCGATGTATCTACTGATGAGAGTAGAGTGAAGGCTCTAAATGATCATCTCGCTACACGGAGTTACATCGTTGGCTTCACATTTTCACAAGCTGACGTGGAAATATTCCAGTCACTTCCAAAGCCACCTCTTGATCAGTACTTCCATGTGATGCGGTGGTACAGGCACATTGCAGCAATTTGGGATTGCACCCAAGATGATACCAAGACATGTAAATTCCACACATGTGAGTAGTGAGCATCTGGGTGGGTGTTCACATGGAGCATCTGTGCAACTTCAGACAGTATGTGCATGCTAAATTGTTGCCATGAGTTTGTAAAGCATTGCGATTTAAAACGTTATTTATTCTTTTCTGAATATGGGCACTGCTGGCAAAGCCAGTGTTTATTGTCCTTTCCTAATTGACCTTGAAAAGGTGACAGTGAACTGCCTTGAACTGAAGCAGTCTGTGGTGAGAGTATTCCCTTTTTATTGGGGACGGAGTTCCAGGATTTTCACCCAGCACTGAAGAAACAACTCCGACCTGTGTCAAAGTTAGAATGGTATGTGACTTGGAGGAGAGCCTGATGCATTTGTCCTTCTTGATGACAGCGGGTTTGAGAGGTACTGTCAAAGAATCGTTGGTTGGTTGCTGAAGTGCATCCTGTAGATGCTCTGCACTATAGTCAGGGTGCATCAGTGGTGGAGGAATGAATGTTTCAATAAGTGAATGGGGTGTTGATCAAGCAGATTGTTTTGTTCTGAAAGATGTTGAGCTTTTTGAGCATTGAAACTATAGGGAAGTGGAAATTTCTTGTGGGTGATGATGGGAGTTAGGAGGTGAGTTATTCACCACAGCATAATCAAACATCTGACCTGCTCTTCCAGTTACGGTATTTATGTGACTGGTCCATTTAGATTTATGGTCAGTGGTGAATTCCTTCCAGGATGTTGATGTTGATCATTTTAATGATGGTGGTGCTATGAAAGCTAAGGGGACATGGTTAGATTGTCTTGTTAGGGATGATCACTGCTTGGCACTTGTGTACTGCAAGTATTACTTGCCACTTATCAGCTGAAGCTTACATTTTGACCGGTTTGCTGCATACGGCAGTGGCACAGACTGTTTCATTACCTGTGGAATTGTAACTGGAACTAAGCATTCCAGTCATCAGTGAACATCCCCATTTCTGGCTTTAGATTAGTGGGAACGTTATTGATGAAGCAAATGAAGGTGGTTAAGCTGAGGAACTGCAGTGATGTCCTGGTGTTGACAAGATAGGCCTCCAACAACCACAACCATCTTCATTTGAATTGACTTCAGCCTTTGAAGAGTTTTCCTTCTCATCAGTTTTACTTTGGCTTCTTTTTGCCACACTCAGTGGCATCAAAAATAGTCAATCCCTTAAATTCAACGCTCCAGTCCAAGCTTTTGCTAAAGCTGTAATGAGGTCTGGAACTAAGTGGTTCTGAAGCTAAAGTGAGCATCAGTGAGCAGGCTATTGCTTAGTAAGTGCTACGTGATATAGCACTGTCGACGACACCTTCCATCGCTTTTCTGGGAGTGAGCTGATGGATGCCATTTGGCTGGTTTGAATTTCTCCAGTTTTTATGGGCAAGGGTAATCTTGGAGATTTTCACATTTGTTGGCTGGATGCCACTCTTGTAGTGTGCTGGAAAGTTGTGTTTGAAGCATGGCTAATTCAGGAACACGAGTTTTCAATGCTACTGTCAAGCCAGTAGCCTCTGTTTTTTTCCAACATGCTTATCCATTTCTTGATATCACATAGACTGAATTGACTGGCATCTTGGGGACCTCAGGAGAGGACCAGAAAGGATAATCTACTTAGCACTTCTGGCTGAGGATGATTGCTAACACTTTAGCCTGTTGTTTTGCCATTGACTGCCGGACTCTATATTCTTTGAGAATTTCATGGCGCCTCCTGCTCCTCCCGTTAGTTGTTTAGTTGGCCGTAACTGTTCGTTAATGGATGTGGCAGGTCTGCACTGTTGATCTCTTCTGTTGGTTGGTTGTGAGATCGCTGACTGCTATTTTAGCTATTCTGCATGCATGCAGTTTTTTACTGTAGCTTCAGGCAATTCAGCTGGAGCTCCCATCCCAACTGAGCCCATTTTTTTCTTCACCTGATTCCATTGTATTCACTTATTATGGCGGACCTCTTTGCAATATCCCTACCACTGTACAAGTCTGCGATCAGTTGGTTTGATATTGTGTTAAGCCTGGGATATATTTGGCTGTGGTTCAGTCCCACGAAGGGGAGGGGAGGGGGAAGAGGGGGGGGAGGGGCTTATTCACTGAGTTACTGGAGTAGCTCTCTCTACTGTTTTTCAAAAAAAGCACATTGCACCAGTGAATTGTATGCCACATTTTACAGCATGAAAGAGTGTGGTGATAGTATTACAGTGAGGTATGTTCATGAGCAAAATGTTATTTTGTATCTGACAACTGAACAGCTTCTGTTGATCAATACACCTTGGTTCACATGGTGGGAATAACTCAGGACTTTAATCATATAAATTCTCTGAGAAGAACAGCTTTTAGTATCTGTGTGAGTGTTCTAATGTTGCAAATTTGTGTTCTTCTGAGCATTTGTGTGTTGCTCTGTCAGACTAGGCTCTGGCAAACAATTATTTGAAAATTAGTGTCTAATCCATTGTAATGTTGTAATGCAGCTAATAAAGATGATTGGGAAATAAATCATATCACACCTGTGATTGGTACTGTTCCTTTTTTTTCAGCCAAAGTAAAGAGAACCCAACCACCATGGTCCCCACCATCAGAAATGAAGCAACCTGAGCTCCGGCTATACAACAGCTTGACTCGTAGTAAGGTCAGTGTTAATAGTGGGTAAGGCTGTATTACATTCTTGAGACAAAATAAAATTGCTCCTTAAGATAGAGAGTCCCATCACTCACAGAGTATTCCCGCAGAATCTTGTAAAGAGCAAAATCATAAATGACGTTCTACTTTAAAATGGGAGTCAATTGGATAGGATCAAGCCTGCTGAAAATTTGACATGTATAAAGAATCAAAGGCAACAAAAAATATGTTTTTAGTAAGTTAGATAAATTTATTTAACAAAACAACAAACAAGAACAATGTAAAATTATCACATTACTTGACTTGAGAGTGGAGGTAAAGGGAGTGGCTGGTGTAGATGTTGATGTGGATTTTAAAAAAAACAAAGGCTATTCTTTACTCTTTTGCCTTTCAATTTTGTAAAGTTCTCAGAAAAGAGCAATGGCAGAGTCAGTCACTCTGCTTTTGTCCATGTTTGTATCATTATCTGTCACTTATTTTCTTTCAAATCTTCAGCTGATCTTGAGGTCTGCCATTATTTTGGGTGTAAAATGAGCCATTTTGGCTCTTCCTGCTCCTGTTTAAATTCACTTGATTTCATCAGTTCAATCAGCTCTTCTGTAAAGAGTTCCTCTTGGTGAGAGTAAAGCAACTCCTCTAACAAATCTTCAAATCCCTCGCCTCTAGATTGTTTTACCAACTCAACAATCTTGATATAGGAGGCATGGTTCGTAAGTTTGCAGATTGGTGGCATAGTGGACAGTGAAAAAAGTTATCTCCAATTGCAATGGGATCTTGATCAATTGGGCCAGTGGGCTGACAAATGGCAGATGCAGTTTAATTTAGACAAATGCGAGGTGATGCATTTTGGTAGATTGAACCAGGGCAGGACTTACTCAGTTAATGGTAGGGCGTTGGGGAGAGTTACAGAACAAAGAGATCTAGGGGTACATGTTCATAGCTCCTTGAAAGTGGAGTCACAGGTGGGGACAGAGTGGTGAAGAAGACATTCAGCATGCTTGGTTTCATTGGTCAGAACACTGAATACAGGAGTTGGAATGTCTTGTTGAAGTTGTACAAGACATTGGTAAGGCCACATTTGGAATACTGTGTGCAATTCTGGTCACCCTATTATAGAAAGGATATTATTAAACTAGAAAGAGTGCAGAAAAGATTTACTAGGATGCTACCGGGACTTGATGGATTGAGTTATAAGGAGAGGCTGGATAGACTGGGACTTTTTTCTCTGGAGCGTAGGAGGCTGAGGGGTGATCTTATAGAGGTCTATAAAATAATGAGGGGCACAGATCAGCTAGATAGTCAATATCTTTTCCCAATGGTAGAGGAGTCTAAAACTAGAGGGCATAGGTTTAAGGTAAGAGGGGAGAGATACAAAAGCGTCCAGAGGGGCAATTTTTTCACACAGAGGGTGGTGAGTGTCTGGAGCAAGCTGCCAGAGATAGTAGTAGAGGCGGGTACAATTTTGTCTTTTAAAAAGCATTTAAATAGTTACATGGGTACGATGGGTATAGAGGGATATGGGCCAAATGTGGGCAATTAGGATTAGCTTAGGGATTTAAAAAAAAAAAGGGCGGCATGGACAAGTTGGGCCGAAGGGCCTGTTTTCATGCTGTAAACTTCTATGACTTCAGCATCCACGCTAAAGAACCCTGTGAAATCATTCACAGTCTCTGGCCAAACTTTTTTCCAGCAGGCATTTATGTTGATTCTGTAATATCCTCCCATGAGTCCTTAATCATCCCGAATGCTGAATTCCTTCCAGCAATCATGGACTGTGGTCAAAGGCTTTGCCTGCATGTGGTTGAGAATATGACTGAAATTTTTATGGGTGTCATAAGCCGTAAGAATATAAAGACTCCATTGGCTGGATAGTGAATTCTTTTTTAGGGGGCAAAAACAAAATGCCAGCATATGAGTGGCTCTCTGCAAGAGATTATGGATGTCCAGGTGCACTATTGAGGATATGTAGGACCTTGTAAAACAAGTTTATCTTCCCTCCAGATAAGTCCTGACCTCATGCAGAAAGCAATTCTTGAACCAGTCTTCAAATATTACTGCTAGAAGTTTATAATCGACATGAATTACCTCATTTCCAAATCTAATTGGAAATGAAATTTAATCCTGTGTATAATGTATTGATCTAAATATCCTAGTTAGGGTTGGTGAAAGCACTTGTGTTTCTAAACCTCCTCACATATTTGTCTCTGTCAGGAGATCTTTCGTCCTCAGAATGGGAAGCGTGTGTTGTGGTACTGCTGTGGGCCCACTGTTTATGATGCTTCACACATGGGACACGCCAGGTAATCTGCCATATGACTCATTAATTTATTGCTTCCTGCACTAGTTCAGTACAGCTGTTTTTTTTTTAATGCTTTCATAAACCCTCCTGCTGAATTTAGCATTTGGAGTAATAGATGACAGAATTTCTGTTCCTGATGGCTCTTCCATGACTGCTCCTGGAAAGTGATTAATGCAGACAGTTACATGAGGACAGGATCAAGCTAGATTGCGATGCCTGTATGGACGAGTAACTATTTTTTTAAAAAAGCTTCCTGCTCCATATGAACAGACTTGAAAAGTGCGTGTTTTAAACAGTTAGTATTAGTAAATAGAAATATGCAGAGAGACGTTGATGTTGCCTTGTAGCTCATAAGCCTGTCTTGTTACCTCTTGTGTTTTTGGCATCACCGCTATCATTACCTTGGCTATGTCCAGGAAATATTAACCAACCTGACGTGACCTAAGAGGACATACTATCCAAGTGTGTGGATACAACAACCTGATGTGACTCACCACAGTAACCTGTCACAGCCATTCAGCTTGTGAGACTTCTTTGGAAAATGCATGGTCAATTGGGCATTGAATCATATAAATAAACGAAGCCCCAAATCAATCACAGCGTAATTGTTGAATTAGCTGATCTGAGATTGTGATGGAGGTGTTTTACAAGTGGTTTTGATATCAGCAGGTAAAGGGGCTAGAGAAATCCAACAGGATTCCTGATTGTTCTCCGATGGTTGCTGCTGGAAAGTGGTGTGTGTGGATATTTGCATAGGACAGGATCAAGTTTGGTTGTGATGCCTGCTATGGACAAGTAGCCTTTGAAAAAAAATGCAGCAACCTTTTATAATCCCCCAATCCATGAAATCACCCACGATATTGTTATAACTTGTCAGGCCATGCTTGTCTAACACCGGGACCAGTAATTTGTAGTCTCAGATCTAAGGATTTAAGCCATTGCCTGTTTCAATTTATAGGTCCTACATCTCCTTCGACATCCTGCGACGGATTCTAATGAACTACTTCAAATATGATGTATTCTACTGTATGAACATCACAGATGTGGATGACAAGGTAAGAATGAGTTGTCATCTCTGTTAATGTCTGCTGTTTAACAATAATTTCGTTCCTTATTAAATGTTACCAATAAAGTGGCTTCTGTCATTGGGTTCTGACTCAGTTTGCCAAAGCCTAGATTTTCTCTCCACAATGATGCCACAATATGAGTTGTCAAAGCTACCTAATGCAGCCCACTCAGTACATTTCATTAAATGCCAGCTACTTGCCTTCAACTGGTACAGTACACTAACTTGTATATTCTCAGCTTCAAATAATAAGTAGCAAGTATAAAGTAAATAAATAAAAGGATGTATAAAATCAAGTTTATTGTTTTCACAAAAAAAAATACAGATGCATGGGATTTGATCCCCAAAACACCAAGAAAGATCCCTCAATGCATCTTAATTTTAAAAATATTGCTCACTATAAAATCAGTGGCTCTGACTTGAACACCTAAATTGCAACATTTTCCCTTATTATTGTTATAAAACAGTGTCTGACTATTTGTGAACAGCACCACAGGATCTGTTATGCTTGCTTTGTATGTATGCAATTTCAGATTGCTTAATTCAAATTAGCATTGCAACAAAATCGTACTTCAAGCTTTTTGATTCAAGTGTTAAATTCTTTCAAACTTAACTCTGGTGGCTGGGATGAGAAGGCTGAATAATATTTCTGAGGTTTTAACAATTCTGAGGATATAAAAAGTCCAACAAGGAATAAGCCAGCACTGGTCAGAGAAGTAAAAATAGGAAAACCTAAATGACCATAATATGATACACTTTAAGATTATGGTAGAGAAAGACATAATTATGACACAAACCAGGTCAACAATTTTGAGAGGGGTTGATTTTGAGAGATGGAGAAAAGAATCTGGGAAAATAAAATGATCAACAATATTGGTAAACAACAACATAGAACCGTGCTTCCCCAAATGTTTTCCCACTGTGATCCATTTTGAGAGTGTGAACCAGGTTAAAGGAGAGATCTGTGAGAATGGCAGGATGTTGTTTGAACTTTTTCACTGACTTTTTGGAACAGGAATCAGGTATCTCAGATTGGTCAGTTAGGCCATGTCACCATTAATAGAAAAGCGAGGATTTAAAGGGACTTTGCAGCTGTTAGCATTCATTTGGAGCTCCATGGCGGCCATTGATGCCTCTGACCTCGAGACCGCACCTAAGGATCAAAACCCACACATTGAAGCCCTGTTGTAGAGCAATAATGGGAATGGGAAACATTTAAAGCAGAATGCAAGAAAAATATATTTTGCTAAAAAGAAAGATCAGACTAAACACTAGTGAAACTCCATGGAGGATTAGAAAAGAAGAATGCGTTTTGTACATGAACAATAGAGGAATGCATAATATGAAAATGCAAGGAGATTAGGAGAAGTTAAAAAGCACCTAGGAAGGCCAAGAAGAACTATGAAGCTAAATTATCAAGAAATATAAAACAAAAGAGTAAAATATTTTACAGACACGTCAAAAAAAGGAAGGCTTTGATGTGAATAGGACCAATAATGGATAGACCGGATAATGCCACAGATAATACTAAAGAGATGGCAGAAATATGAAATAATTATTTTGCTTTGGTATTTATTAAGAAGATAGAACAGGTGGACGTGACATTGAATGATGAGATGAACAATGAAATAAGTGCATTTAAAATGTAAAAAGAAAATGGGATATATTGAATAAACTAAAGAAACTCCAAGGATAAAGCTCCTGGTCCATAGGAAAAAGGAAATGTAATTCCTCTATTTAAGAAAGGGGACAGAACACGTCCAGGGATTTATAGACGGAAGGCTGAATATCAATGCACAATATTTCTGGAGGGATAGAATTGAAAGTAAGGAGGTTATGCTGAACCTGTATCCAACCTTGATTAGACAGCAGTTAGAGCACTGCGTGCATTTCTAGTGGCCATTCAGTAAAAGAATAGAGAGGTACTGAAAATGCAAATACGATTTACAAGAACGACACCATAAATGCATGAGTGTACAGATTAGAAAGGTATTGATGGGCTGGGGTGACCTAATAGAGGGTCTTTAAAATTCTGAAAGGTTTTGATGGGGTGGACACAGAGAGTGGCTCCCTTTTTGGGGAAGAGCATAACTGTAGGCTGTCAATATGAAATAATCACCAGGAAGTCCAGCCATGAATTTTGAAGAAATCTCATTACTCTAAGAATGGTGGGAACGTGGAACTTGCTACCAAAGAAAACAGTTAAAGCAATTAGTACTGTTGCATATAAGGATAAGCTAGACAAACATATGAGGGAGATGGAAATAGAGGGTGACTGTGCCAACCTGACAGGTTTTTCTGTGTCAGCTGGTGATGGGCAGGGGCTAGAGGCCCCCCCCCCCCCCCCCCCACCCTCACTGACCATCGTGATCTGTCACAGCTCACCTCATTGACTGGGTGCAGTACCAGCAATGGCCACCTCTCTCCCAGTGAGACTATCTGTACCTGCAGACCTCTGACTCCATCTCTCTGATGTGGGATTCATTGTCCAAGGGGTAAATATCTTGTATCCAGCCTATTAACAGCCAATTGCCATTGTTTACCCGGGAATGATGCCCCATCAACCTTCTAACACCGGGGTGGGGGGTTGTGTTAACAGCAGGAATTACAGCACCGTGTAAAATCCAACCCATGGCATGGCTCCTGTTGTACTATTTCAGCTCTTAGCTCATTGGTAGCTTTTGGCCCTCTACGGTTACTTTAGAGATCTAGGTCTGCAAGTCCCCTTCCAAGCTATACGCATACTGACATGGAACTGTATCCCCCCCTCTTTCACAGTCACTGGGTCAAAAGCCTGGAACTCCCTTCCTAACTTTGTAAATGTACCAACACCATGTGGTCTGCAACAGTTCAAGGAAGCATCCTATCACCACCTTCTGACGGGCAATCAGGGATGGGCAAACAATGATGGTCTTGCCACTGACGCTCATAATCATGGCTGAATTAAAAGAAACGCAGCCTAATTTCTCCAGATATGCACCTTTCTGTCTCCTGATTTGAATCCCTGGTGCTTGTCTGTGTATCTGAGAACATTTCTCTCACTGTAAGGACTCAATATATCCAGCTTGTGGTTATATTTTTGTTTCACTTGCTAACATCAATGTATTTCACTGGTCTATAGATTGTTTCCCTAAATAATGTGCAGAGATATACAAGAACATTCTATCAGATATTTTACAATCATAGTTATGGGCTTTAGTACACATTTTCCATTCACTCCTCTATAGCATGCATGCAGAAGTTGGTTGTAGTTCTTCTCCCCTCATCTTCCTTGTTGTGTGCCCCTCCATGTGCATGTCTATGCACAAGATTTTCTGATACTTTTCTGTAAATTACCTTTAGAGATTGATGCTGTCCAAGAATACCAAGAGTTGCAACTGTGCTATGGATGTGGTCCCAGAATACACACTTGTTAGTTGGTTACTCTTCCATGGTAGATGTGACTATATATTATACTATATCTGTGTCTGACTCTTCTGTCAGTTATGTGATGATACATTCACTTCTGCGCTCTCATGCTAGGCTCTCTGCATTGTGCTCAGTTTCTTTCCATTACACTGCTCATTCTAACATCGTTGCTGTTATTTTTGCACAGATTATCAAGCGAGCCCGACAGAATCACCTGTTTGAGCAATACAAACAGAAAAATCTGGGTCCTGTACAACTTCTAGAGGACATCAGGACTGCTCTCAAGGTAAAGAGGTGTGATATTCAAGTTGCCTCCTATCACACACGCACGCACTCTCTATACTAAAAAAATACTCATTTCAGTTTTACTGGGTTATTGAAATACTTCACGTCACAGTGTAACTTCAAAATATTGGCAGAACTCAAAAGCAATTTTGTTGCCCAGATTTTCTCTTTGTAGCTATTTTCGTGTCTATTCCTCTCTCGTAGTCCCAGAGCGAGAACACTGTTTCCAGACCAAAATAATACCAGACAACCTAGCGTTAGGGTCCCAGACCAAAACGCCAAGGTATATTATGAAGCCAAAATAGACTCCAACAATGTTTCAATTTTGGCATAAATTTGAGGAAAGGATGCTTCACTCCAGGAGTAATTCCACTGACAAATTAGGGATCTTTTTATCAAAACAAGCTTTATTCATAACACAGTTTAAGTATAACTAACAAAATGAAGCAGTTTAACTCATAACAGTTGAACAATCTTTAAACATGAAAGGAAGCAACTCTAATTTCTAACCTATCACTATTTCAGTTCCAAATAAGCAACATTCTTCGAATAGACTTAAACCCCACTTTAAACATCATTAGCAATCACAAATATACTGCTATAATGAGTGTAGACAACCTTGGAGTTTTCAATGCAATATAGAGCTTTCAGAAGCCTGCAGAACTCGACTAACTTCAACAAGGACAGCCAAACTCTAGCTCCTCTCTGCTAAAGTCTGTTTATCTTTGCACATAAATCCAGGACTGCACATAAACCACAATGTCATATTACCGTGTCAATCACCCTGATCTGAAATCCCAGAAGAACTTAAGTAAACAAAAGTCTATTAACTTTACTTATCATAACCACTGGCAAGGTTGAAATGAGTAATTATTCTGCTCTCCCAGCCTCAGAGCTGTATTCCTTCCAGGCATACTAACTCCCTGTAGGAAAAAGCTGAACGTTGAAACATTCTCCTGAAACAAAAAAAACTATAAATATATATGCATTTCATTTGCACCCTTGCATCATACCAGTATTAACCCTTTTCCCCCTCTCTGGCCTAGGCTACGAGGAAGGAAAAGATAGTATGAAGAGATCCCTTGTTTCATTTCTCTCTATCCCTCACTTGGTGAAGATCTTTGCCTTCTCTTTATTGTCTGAGATTGTAAACTTCACAGTATGTTGATCCAGCAATATTCTGTACCACTGGATTATTTATTTTCCTTTTTTCCCTTCTCCCCTCCACCGAATGGACTAACTCCTGTTGGGTAGTGTTTCATGATGCTGCTTACACTGTTGTACTTTGCCCAATTTCTGTGGAACTTTGATGCGCACACTGTTTTATACCCTTGTTTGAGATTGCCATTAAAATATTCAAGTGTGAAGAGGCAGTTGATTGCGATCATGTTAGAAACATAGAAAAACTACAGCACAAAACAGGCCCTTCGGCCCCACAAGTTGTGCCGAACATATCCCTACCTTTTAGGCCTACCTATAACCCTCCATCCTATTAAGTCCCATGTACTCATCCAGGAGTCTCTTAAAAGACCCTATTGTGTTTGCCTCCACCACCACTGACGGCAGCCGATTCCACTCGCCCACCACCCTCTGTGAAAAACTTCCCCCTAACATTTCCCCTGTACCTACCCCCCAGCACCTTAAACCTGCATCCTCTCCTAGCAGCCATTTCCACCCTGGGAAAAAGCTTCTGAGAGTCCACCCGATCTATGCCTCTCAACACCTTACATACCTCTATTAGGTCTCCTCTCATCCTACGTCTCTCCAAGGAGAAAAGACCGAGCTCCCTCAGCCTATCCTCATAAGGCATGCCACTCAATCCAGGCAACATCCTTGCAAATCTCCTCTGCACCCTTTCAATCTTTTCCACATCCTTCCTGTAATGAGGCGACCAGAACTGAGCACAGTACTCCAACTGGGGTCTGACGAGGGTCTTATATAGCTGCATCATTATCCCCGGACTATGTTCTTCAACATAAGAAATATACACTGCCCGGCTGAGGTTCCTGAATAACGTTCAAGAACTGGAATTCTGGTTATTTTTCTCTCCCTTTTTACTAGCCTGCAATGCTGTGGCCAATCATAATACACTACAGCTATCCCACTTCAGAATAGTTTACACAGGGATTAACCCAGAACCATCCTGGTCTATTTGACTCAATACCTCACTGATTTTATCACTTGATATTGATTGAGCACAACTTTTAGCTTTAAAAAAAATCACATTTCTAAGTTGAATAATTTTTAATTTTACTTGCCTCAGTTGTCATATTATTTAACACAGTTCTGTCACTCAGAGACTCTCGATGTTTATTTTGTCTTCCCTGGTTTACCTTTGCTGAGAGTGTGTGGATACTAAATTGTTTAGAAGCATAGGGTTCAAGATTCCAGTTGGCACAGACTTGTTGATTTGTGAAATTGCTGTGGTGGATGTAATCCAGTTTTGACCGTGGCATAGTGCATTGATGGGAATTGGAAAGTTCAGCCTGGATATAATTTGGATATAGGTGAGGTAGGGGAAGAGAAGGACCTCAATAATAGGAGGTTGTGTTTTAATTTGCTGTGCCCATAATTAACCTTAACCGTGTTTCGTATTGTAGCAAATACATGGAAATCATTTATAATTCTCAGAGCTGCCATCTGTTAAATTGGATGAATAGATGAATTGTTTGGGGAATAAATGCCAGACACCAAAAATCTGACTTTTGCTGATGGCTGCACTCTCTTTAATGTTGGCTACTGTTCATTGAAATTATTTCCTGCTCTGAATTGTCTCTCATCCTTGCTTTGTTTCCCTTATTCCAGTCTTTCTCTGTGAAACTTGCTGAAACCACTGACCCAGACAAGAAGCAGATGCTGCAGAGGATTAATCAAGCAGTTGAGTCATCCCTCAAATCCCTGGAGGAGGCAATGCAACAGACACTTTCCCAAGAAGAGATAACCAAACGAGCTAAGGTATGGCTCAACCAAGGAGGCAGTTTTTTGACATTGTCTGAGATCTGAGACACACTGGGCCCGATTTTACCATTTTAATTCTAAGTGCTGAATCTGAGAGTCTTTCAGACCTGACTTTTAGACCCATTCTCAGGCGGCTCCATACGCACTCTGCCTGAAACAAAATCACGCTGCAGAAGCCTGTGGGCGGGGCTTATCGCACCCGGAACACTGCAGTTCCGATTGAAGCCTTCAACTGCGTGTGTGCAGTAAACAAAAATAGAGAAAAGCTCCCCTGCCACTTCGTTCCTGGGCCAGATAAAACCTTTCCCCGTCCCCACAGACATTACCCCACCCCCACAACATAACTGACCCCCTTATCCCCCCATCCCCCCACTACCCACACCGATCGCACACAGAGTGGCAGCTGACCCCCCCCCCCCCCCCCCCCCCCCACCAGTCACACACAGTGTGGCAGCGGACCCCCCCCCCCCCCCCCCCCCCACCACCACCACCATCACCGATCTAAGCCAAAGAGCCACCGGAAGCTCTGAACCTACCTCTTCAGGTGTTCCAGCTTCTGAATCGGACCTTTGTGGACCATGTCTGTTTCGGGCCAAATCTGGGCGGGTGAACACAGTGGTAAAGGGGGAAGTGCTGGTAAGTTTGGGCATGCAGCCATTAAGTCAATGCATTTAAATTGATGTCGTGGCCATTTTTGGCGATTGGTGAAGGGGGAACGGACGCGGATCGTGCTATTCGCCTCACACCCAACTTTACCAAGTTTTCACACGCGGAAATGGGTGCAACTTGATGGTAAAATCGGGCTCACTGGGTAGAATTGTGAATTGTTATGGTTAAACTAGTAGGCATTGGGCTGTCTCAACGGATTCCGAGTTTCAACTCTAAAGGTTCTGTGTTGATTAAAATATGGCTTTATATTTAGTCACTTTAGTTAAGCTCAAAAGCCCATAATGTCCTAATATTTTGAAAAGAATTGGACAGGGGAGAAAGAAATCAATAGCTGTTACGAGATTTCAAACATAGAATTTAAAAGGTATGGAACAAAGAAGATAGAGGGAGATGAACAATTTCTCAGTGATTCTTGGTGCCAACACAATGGAGTAAATAAGAGAAGATTGGTGTATTTGAGTAGGTCTACAGACACCAAGGGTTAAATTATGAGGCGAGATTACACAAACTAGAGTATTAATTTCTGAAATTTGATTCAATGAATTCTCTGAAGTATTCAAGGTATTAAGGGAACCAACCTAGATTGGGAGAAGTTATTTCTGTTAGTTGTGGAGTCTCAGACTAGGGGTATAGTCAAAAAATTAGAGCCAAATCTTTCAGGAGTGCATTTTGGAAACACGTCACACACAAATGATGATAAAAGATTGGAACTCTGTTCTGCAAATGACAATTGATGTTAGATCAATTGGTAATTTTAAAACTGAGACTGGGAGATTTCTGATAACCCAGGGGGAAAGGCAATGGTTCTGTACATGAAGTTAGTTCACAGATCAGCCATGATTTCACAGAATGGTAGAACAGTCGCAAGGACTAAATGACCTATTCCTGTTCCATATTCCTGTACAAGGATGGAGCACCAGTGGATCTGGTTATGAGTAGCGTAACTGGTAGACGAGTTAAAGTAGTTTTTACAGTACAGTAAGGTAAAGTCTAACTAGAAAGGGGAAAAAAATCAAAAAAAGAACCATATTGGATTATTTTTATATTTTATAAATGCATGCGTAAGCTAGGTGACTTGGAAGGAGAAATTGGCAAACTGGACTATCAAGCAACAGTTGAATGCTTTTTTTAAAAAAAAAAAGAGACTGCAAAGTACAGATTAAATATATAACATAAAAGAAAAGAAAACTACAGAAGAAATAGTTCTGGTATAAATTAACAAAGTGAGAAACCAATTAAAATTAACAAGAGGGTCTAAAAAGACTCTAAGAGCAATAATGGAAGTTAAAAAACTAAATGAAATAATAACAAGGTGAGACTTTTCTTATAATTATCAAAAGGAATGTTTAAGCACTATACAAACCTACCAGTAAAAACACCATTGTTAAAATTGGTACTTTAATTTAAAGTCCCTTCATAAAAAACAGTATCTCTGACAATGCAGCAGCCCCTCAGTACTGCACAGAAATGTTAACCTCTGGGTTTGCACCATTGACCTCTGACTCCAAAACAAAAGACCTGCCACTGAGCTAAGACTGACACCTTGGCTAGATTAAACAAGATTAAAGGAAGTCTGAGTGGTTAGAAATGGGCAGTGGTGTTCCACCGGTTTCAGTTCTGGGACCATTTCTATTTGCTGTGTGTATCCGTCATTTGGATAAAGGGAGCAATGTCAAAATTTGCCAATGGTTCAGGTTTGAAACTCCAAAGTGTTTTATGGAACCTGCCTGAATCATAAGTTTTGCATCTTTGTATAAGTTTAGCTAGGATGAGCATGAGCTGTTTCACTTCAGGTATGATTCAAGTTACCCACTAGGGAGCTTTTATCAAACAAAGTTTATTTAAGAATATAGTTAACATGTATAGTAAGAAAATTAGCAAGATTTTTTTATCAATTATAAACAATCTTGATAATGTATAATCCTTAACAAAGATATCTACAATGCTCCAATCAAATCAATCCCATAGATAAAAGACCCTTTTCACAGGTTCAACACAGCACAGACTAATGCTGATGTGATACTGGAAATTGAGTCCTTTGGTTGAAGTCTGCAGTTCCCTGGATTCACTCCGAACAGTTTGAAGACAAAACAGCTTCTAAAAACACCAAATAGACTCTGGTCCAGCCGTCAGTAACAGCAGATTTTCATCCTTCAGGAAAACAAGATCTTGTTTTCAGCCAACCAACAGAATTTTCAAAGCAACAGGGAGCGAGGGAAAACACTTCTTTTTGGCTTACTCTCCCCTCTGAAACTAAAACTCAAACCTGTAGCTCCAAACTGAAAATGAAAAAAAAAACTGTCCAAAAACATGACTATTCTCCTAACAATGCAGGAACGTAAAACTAATCCCAGAGTAAACACAAACAACCCCATGAAGCCACTTAAGTAGCAATAAAAGAACATTTCCAGTCAAGCCGGCAACAATGACATCACTGAAGCTGTGAGCTGCAGAAATCATGTTTTTAAAAAAAACCTTTCTTAAAGGTACACTCATGTCGCAATACCAAAATAGCAGGTATGTTAATTCTTTAGAAGACAAATGAAACAAAAACAGGATATTATCAGGACAGTAGGATGCACTCAAACCACTTCTTCAATCAGACTGGCAGCCACAGAGCAGGGTAAGGACCGTGCTGCCAGGAGCCATGAAAATCATTGTGATCCTTATTTCCTACGCTTTAGGATAGTTGCAGGTTGGAGCCAAGATATTGCCAACATCTTGCAGTTTGCTGTACGTCATGGCTTGAAGAAGATGAGAGATCCTAAAGAGGAGAAGGGGTTACGGAGCATAGAGCCTGCGTGGGATTTTTGTCAGTGCCGTTTCGATGGGCTGAATGGCCTCTTTCTGCACTGTGGGGATTCTATGGTATTAATCCTTTAATATACAGTTGGCATGCAGCCATCTACAGAGCATCATATCACTGTCATGGTCATAAAGTCATAGAGTTTTACAGCACAGAAAGAGGCCCAATTGTGACTGTGCCACTATTCCCATTATCCTGGCATCAGCAAAGATGTTTTTAATCCTGTGCCAGTTAGCTCTTGACACCACATTTAAGCCCCATAGCAAACCAGAGGCTGTTTACTGGTTAGTGGTATCCTCTACATAAGCCACATGACGCGCCTCCATACCCCAACTTCGCACAGGCAGTGTGCTGCCACCAGAAATCTTGTGGAGTAAACCATCTGCATTCTAAAACAATTGGACACTTCAAATTGTTCAGGGTTGGGTGTACCTACAATACTCACTGCAGCATGTCTCCAAATTCATGCTGATTTTCTGTATGCTCTCATGAGGACATAGCCATCTTCAGGCCTTCAGCAAGCCCCTTGGGAGAAAGAGGAAGAGGGATGAGGCATCTGGGACAGCATCACTCTGAACAGGCTGTCTGATCAGTTCAGCAAATACCAGTTCTCCTTAAAACCATCTGCAAGTCAGTGCTGCTCCATAGTTCCCCACCTTTCCAATCCTTCCCTATAGACCATCAAAGCATCCTCTTGGCGAGGATCGTGAAATTAATTGCAATTGCACCAACACTTCGAATAATGCATGCAAAACTGAACTATTCATACTTGTCCATTGCCTTTGTTATGATTCCCAAGAGACTGATAACTTTTTAAAAGAGATGAATTTTTCAAACAACCAACGGAAATATACTGATGAACAAGATTTCACTTTTTAAGACTATTTAACAAACTTGAATTAATAGGCAATTGATACATCAGGCTAAAAAAAAAAGGTAAGTTTTGAATTAACTAACTAAATCATCCAAAATATATCTAACAAAATGCTTTTACTTGCCACATATCTGACAGATATGTAGTATTAAAGGAACAGTCCACAAGGTCACCCACAGCTCTCCAACAATTGTTCACCTTTCCCCAACACGCCAAGCTGAAACTGTCCTTTGACAGTTGTTCCACTCCACCTAAGTTTTCCCAGATACGATTATCACCAGCAAAACACATCTCTATGAATCCCCTTTTCTGCCAGGTCACGCCAGTCCTGACAATCCAGAGATTCCTATGTCTAACCCCTTTAAACATTTCAGTTTGATCTGGCAAAGCGTTTTTCCTCTAGGAGTTTACTTCTGCTCCCCATCATTTCTTATAGGCAGCTATCACCTGCTGCTGGGAGAATTCTAATTCTCCTGCCTGCATCTCCTTGTTCTGTGCGATTCCATGAAAGGTATTTAATCTTGCTTCCAATACTTAAGTAGATTTCTGTTTGAGTTTCTCTCCCATGGTAACCTGAAGTCACATGGATCTTTTACCAAACTGAGGTTGTTTATCTGGAATTTCAATTAGGTCGTTATCAGAATTTTCCTTCACTTGGAATGTAAAGGGACATTTTAAAACATAATCTGCTGTAGCTGTTATGTTTGACCATGTTCGGCAAGAGAGAGGGAAGAAAGAGTGTCAGTAAATGTGTTGCAATAGGTTTGGGTGATGTACTTATAGCCAAATAGCTACTCTTATGTAGAAGCTACAAGTTGTGTTTGTGAGGTTGCATCATTGTAAGACATGTGACAGTGACGTGGGGCATCAAAATGTTGGGCATTAGTCTTGATTGCTAGAGATTACTCAAGAATGAGTTAAAGAGTCTAGTGCAGGCTTGTCCAACCTGTGAAAGGTGCTAAACCTGGCTTCCAGTACTTCGGTAGAGCTAGAGCACGAGAATGCCAGAGCTCTGGGGCGAAAGGCTTCCCGCACTCCTGGTTGTGTGTGGGTGTGAGAGAGTTTGCTTAAGTCCCAGTTCCCAGTTTCTTACTTGCCCTCGCCCCCATTGATGGGAATAAAGGGAACTAGGCAAATTAATGTGTCATAACTTCATGTTGTTCCCCCCACCCACACCCCCTGCCACCCATTATCGGATTTGGGAGGTAACCCAAAGTTGCAATTGGAAATCCCTCTCGGATGTTCCCAGGTAAGGGTTTACCCAGCAATTGTCCAGAAGCGCTAACTTCCATGGACAATGGTACCATGCTGGGAACTACCTAACAAAGAATTAAATCACTAACTTTGGATGATGCTGCCAGTTGTACACTTATAGTTACTCTGATAGAGTTAGAATGGAAAAAAGCACTTCTAACTCCAGAGTAACTGTTTCAAACACCAGACTGAACCCTGCATGATGCACTCCTGAATCCCCAGGGGACCCCCAAACTAAGCACCCCAACCCCGACCTGTATGGGATTCCCCACCTTTGCCCCCAACCTGGCCTCCCCATCCCCCAATCACCTTATTCCCGATATTCCATCTGCTCTGGAATGTCCCTAATTAACAGCATTAACTAGAAAAAGATGAATAAGATAAGATTGAGATTTATCAGGTAGTGCAGTTATCTCCCTCTAACATTAAGAATCATGAGATAAATTGCTATTAACAGTTTCTCTTTCCAATATTTGCGGTATAGTTATTACACTATTAACCTTATTAAACTTCTATCATAGAAGAACAAGAACTTTACAATAGTAAAAGGCCATTTAGCCTCTCAGAGCTTTTTGATAGGTCAATCTTCATTATATGACTCCAATTAAACTCTCGACTTCAGTGATTTTGCTTGATAAATCATTTCACACTCTGTCACTCTCTGAAAACTTCCATATGATGTCCCTTACTCTTTCTGTTTTAACTTGTGTCCCCTGGTATTTGATCCTTCGCTGCTATGAATAATTTCCCCAAATTAGTGTTATCAGTTCCTTTCATGAATTTAAAAGTTTCAATTTGATGCTCTAAAAAATGTTTCTTTATTTAAAATAATTTTATTAATATTTCTGCATTACTTAAATTCCCGATACTCGATAACTTCTTTGCTACTTGTGCACGTAGTGCCGTGTCACAGTTGACTTGGAGTCTGTGTTACTGTGGCAACATGGACATTTTCATACATGTTGTAGTTTGGAGCTATGGATAGCGATGATTAGAATCTTCAACTTTCTTTCTATCACATGGCTGATCAGGAATCTCTCCCACTCTTACTGCCTGCCATTGACATGTGTTGGATTGATTTGCAGGATGATTCTCAATCTGTTAGGCCGTATTACGAATGTACCTTCATGGCTATCCTTTTCTGGGTGGGTCACAAACACAGAGCTTCTGGCTCTGAGACAGGGATGCTACCCACTTTGCCACAAGAATATCTATTTATATCAGTATCCTCCATGTAATTAGATACCAGAACTGTACACGGTATTCATGACATGTCCTGACCTTTTGTCTCGTAGCATAATAAGACAGCATCTATTGATTTGTATGCTTACCTCTATGGCCAGAACTTCCTAGATTTTCTGGTCCTGCTGACAAGGCACCTCTGCTATGGATTTCACGCGACGAGGGGTGCATTCAATGGGAAACCTCATTGGCAGCGGCATGACCAGAAGATCCCATCGCCAACCAATGACGGGCTGCCTTCACCGCCATGAGCCACGCGGCGGGCGGATGGGATGTGTGGAAAATCCTGCCCTTCATCTCTATTAATGCAATAATTTATTTTACAGGTCCTGCTGGATGAAGCAAAGGATATGTTGTCTGATTGGCTGGATGTTCAATTTGGCAGTCAGGTGGTTGACAATTCCATCTTTTCTACTCTTCCCAAATACTGGGAGGGGGAATATCACAAAGACATGGATGCACTCAACGTAAGTTATTGTAGTTGTTGTATTAATGGTTGGTTGCTAAAAATTATTTAAGGCATCAAGATATTTTTGTTTCAATCAAAAGGAGGAGTAAAATCACTGAACACTGTGTTCCAATGAGCAGGTGTCAAACCACTCAGTGACATGTTGTAAGAGTCAGATTTCAAACTACTAAAATTTTAAAATACTCTATTATTTTCAGCTCTTCTCTGCACAAAAAATTAAATTGAGCAATCTGAAAACAGCAAAGTGTGAAGTTAAATCTCTAATAATTTGAATTAAGGGTAGGACCTATTTTGGAAAATAAATGTTGAAATTATACTTTTATGGTTTTAACTGCTGTAAATTCACTGCTTCTGATACACCATGGGACAGATAAAATTGATTTTAGAACATCAATGTCCATATAATGTTTTTTCTCCTTTAATCTTGGCCTGTTGTGCATTCCCAGTTTTGATTGCTCCACCATTGGTGGCCTTTCCTTCATTTGCCAAAGTTCCAAGCTCTGGAATACCATCCCTACATCTCTTCACCCCTCCTTACCTCACTTTCCTCATTAAGACACTCCTTAAAACCTCGCTTTTTGACCTACCTTTTGATCATTTGACCTGATATCTACTTACTTGTCTTGGTGTCACACTTTGTTTTATCATTCTGATGTGAAACACCTTGGAACATTTCATTGGGTTAAAGATGCTTTATAAATTGAAATTGTATTCGATGTAGAAAGAATCTATCAGTTGGCTAAACCTGACAGAGCCACCTACACACCACTCAAGTGTAGGAGCTGCACAGTCTCTTCGGTACACCCTGCTCCTTACACACACGGTGTGATGATTTTCCCTTTTTTTCCTATCTTGCAGCTCATGTTATGGGTGCCATTCTTCATGCACTATGCAGTGTTTTCTAATTCTCTTTGTTTCTCTGTAGGTTTTGCCAGCAGATGTTTTAACTCGAGTGAGTGAATACATTCCTGAGATTGTACAGTTTGTTAAGCAGGTGGTTGACAACGGTTATGGGTAAGTGCTTGTAACTGACAGCTTGTCCAAAACCGCGCTTTCTCTTCGCTTAACTTATAAAATGCAATAATTACAGTGCATGAAGGTGTAATCTGGGGACAACCTTTACTCAGGCACGGTTGCATCTTTCTGTAAAACATAATGGGTGAAATCTTACTTAAAAAATAGCAGTGTTGGTTCCAGAAAGAAAAACGCTGATTTTTTTTCTCTCCAAAGAAACACCGGTTTTCTCTCCTGGTCTTACCCCACGCTGCCACAAAAATCAGCTAGGTGTCAAGTCAGGAGGCGGGGTCTCAACGTGCCAGCAAATCTGACTGCACTGAGATCGGGGCGCCATGTTTAAAAGCAGTGCCGAGGGCATTGGCAGGCCACTGCCTGGCCATGTCCTTCTTCCCTGGGGGCTATACTCCTCTTTTATGCCATTGGGGGAATCCCCACGGCAGATTCATGTCTTGGTACTGATATACGATGGGTGGGGGGAGGGGTTCTTTTATATTTAAATATATTAAAATGAATGTCAATTGGGTTCACTGTTAACTGTTTAGCCAAACCTTGAGCTCCTGCTGCCATTCCTGTGGACAATGAGCATGGGCTCAAGATAGCCCTCTGCAAATTCGATTTGAATCATTACATAGACTCAAACTAATTTTGAAGGCAGACTGGGTAAACAGTGAGCAAACTTGAAATAAAGCGATTGAATTTATGCTTAAAGTTCATTTATGATTTTATAGCGTCTTTGTGATAGCAGAATGCCCCAATATGTTTTGCAACTTGGGGCCAGGTCCAAATAGTGGAAAAGAAATGAAGATTGGGGAGATAGGGGCGGCACGGTAGCACAGTGGTTAGTACTGCTGCTTCACAGCTCCAGGGTCCCGGGTTCGATTCCCGGCTCGGGTCACGGTCTGTGTGGAGTTTGCACATTCTCCTCGTGTCTGCGTGGGTTTCCTCCCGGTGCTCCGGTTTCCTCCCACAGTCCAAAGATGTGCAGGTTAGATTGATTGGCCAGGTTAAAAATTGCCCCTTAGAGTCCTGAGATGCGTAGGTTAGAGGGATTAGCGGGTAAATATGTGGGGGTAGGGCCTGGGTGGGATTGTGTTCGGTGCAGACTCGATGGGCCGAATGGCCTCCTTCTGCACTGTAGGGTTTCTATGTTTCATTTTCATGGAAATATCAATGAACCAGACTTGAGTGTACTGGGGATAATTTCAAGGAATGCCGATGATACAAAACTTGGAAATATCGCAAACAGTGAGGAAGAAAGTAACAGACAATAGGAGGACATAAACAGGTGAAATAGGTGGACTTGTGGTGGATTCAATTTAACACAGAAGTGTAAATTAATACACTGTGGTAGGAAAAATGAAAAGTGAACATATGAACTAAAGGATGTGCAGGAACAGAGAGATATATGGGAATGTATCTGCACAAGCCTTTGATGGTTGCAAGACAGATTTAGAAGGCTTCTTGGATCCTTGGCATTATTAATAGAAGAATAGAGTACAAAAGAAAGGAGGTTGTTCTAGATCTTTTTAAACAAACTTGTTATGCCCCAGTGTATTCAATTTTAGGCACCACAATTTAGGAAGGACGTCAGTGGGTGGAGTGGGTGCAAAAAAAGATTCACCAGAATTTGCTAACGGGGATGAAGGATCTCATTTATATCAAGACACTGGAAAATATCAGGGTTGTTCTTGGAAGGTTATGAGAAGGTTCTGAGAGAAGTGTTCAAGTTTATGAATAGTTGTGATAGAGTAATTAAGGTGAAACTGTTACCATTGGCAGAAGGGTCAATAACCAGAGGACGCAGTTTTAATCTGGCAAAAGAACCAAAGGGAACATGAGAAAATCACTTTCTTTTACACAGTGAGTTGTTCTTTTCTGGAATGCACTGCCTGAAAGGATAATGGGTGCAAATTCAGTAGTAACATCCAAAGTGAATTGTTTAAATACTTAAAGAGAGGACATAAGAAATAGGAGCAGGGAAAGGCCATATGGCCCGTAAAGCCTGCTCTGCCATATGAACATAACTGATCTTGAGCTTTGACTCCACGTTCCTGCTTGCTCTCTTTATTGATTGATTCTCTGGGGGGGCCAAAAATGTGTCTGTCTCAGCCTTAAATATGTTCAATGATGTGGCACTTGCTCAACCCTTTTGGGTAGAGAATTCCAAAGTTTCATAACCCTTTCAGTGAAGAAAGTTCTCCTCATCTCAGTCCTAAATGCTTGGTCTATTATCCTGAAACTTTGTTCTAGATTCTCCAGCCATCTAGATTCTCTCACCATCTCAATATCTACCCTGTCAAGCCCCCTTGTAATCTTCAATGTTTCAATGAGATTCTCTCCCATTCTTCTAAACTTCAGAGAATATAGGCACAATTTATTCAGCCACTCATCACAGGGACCAATCCAATGAACCTTTGTTGTATTGTCTTCTGTGCAAGTATATAATTCCTTAAATATGAAGACCAAAATTGCATATGGCATTCCAAAAAGCCAAACAAAGCTCAGATTAAAATCATGCAAGCTCAGTTTGTTGTCAAACTTAGAATGCTGCCATCATGGATGCAAATATAAATGTTCAAAGGACTGCAGGGTGTCACAGCAGTCCAGCAACCAGTTCAACAATAGATTAGTAGGTTTGCTAATATGTCGTCCCAGGAATTTGGAAGTGGGTTCATGGATCATGAACTTGTTATCTTCCCTCAGAATGACAGAATTCATCTTCCATCCCTGCTACTCCACCATCTGCAATCTCCTGCATTGAAAATCAGCATCTTCCACCAGCCATGCTGAAGCCACTGGGGGAACAACTCACAGGAGAATAAGGACAGTCCATGGAGATCCATGGACTCCTAACAACTCATGTATAATGAAAGGATGCCACTTAAGTGGACCATGGCAGAGAAGTTGTGCAAAAGGATGGTGTGGAAGCAGACAAGATGAATTCAGAGGAGATGCTCTGTAAGGAGAAGATGAGTTTGAAATTTTCCTTGAACTCCCAAAATGATCTTAGAAAAATAGGTCTTCATTAAGGAGAGGGTGAAGACTGAAAGTTGAGGAAGTTTGAGATATTAAAGGGCAGCTTTTTATTTAACCAGGACAAAGATAAAAGTGGAGGTATTGGGAAAATAGAATAAAATAATAGAATATTGGATAATAATGGAAATAATAAAGTTGTGGAAATTGGCCTGGCTGGTATTGGAGAACTCGCAGCTAATTAGTCCACACACAATAGTGAGATTGAGGAAGTGTCCATGGCTGTGTGTGAAAGAATTGATATTTAGAGTGAGTTGGTTGGAGTCATGAAGGGGGAAGGATCAGACAGAAGCGAGTAGGGAAGGATTTGTATTCAAATCATAAAGAATGATGAGTTGTCTATTACAAAGACTAAGCAAGAGAAGTGGGAAGATATCAGTAAACAAGGAGCCTTATGGTAGTACACAATAGTTTGGAAGTAGAATCAGATGTTTGAATGGAGAGAAGCAACTGGAGGAATAAGGGCATAGGTGGGACCTGGTGATGAGAAACATGCTTGAATAGATTACACTGAGGGCGTCAACATCAACACGAATACTATCTAGCATAACCTTGTTCATGTTTAATAATGTACCTGGTTTGTGTTCCTCCAGTTATGTCTCCAATGGTTCTGTATACTTTGACACAATGAAGTTTGATAGCAGTGAAAAGCACTCGTATGCCAAGCTGGTGCCTGAGGCTGTTGGAGACCAGAAAGCACTTCACGAAGGAGAAGGTGAGAATTCCAGCAACAGATACACACGTGTGTGTCAATTCATATATGCACAGACGTACCCCGTTCTTTTTATAATAAAAAATTGGGAGATTGTATGAAGTTTAAAACTCTAGGCCTCACACGATGATAGATTCCAGGTATTTGAATGTCCCTATGGTAAGGAGCTTGTATAGTTCCTATTGACAGACCAACAGAGTGCAATCTTCTGAGGTTATGTTGAAACTGTAGGAGGAAAGAATTTTGTTCTATCTGGTATATTTTATGTGGTCATGACATCATCCCCAAGGATTTCATAACCATTGAATTATTTTTTGAAGTGTGGCCATTGTTTAACGCCACCCACTTTTAGTTTTGCTAATAATCTCTTTTGGGAGTCTATCGAATGCAATACTGGTGGGAGGTGTTCAGTAGCAGCTAGCTACATGACAATGGTCAGAAGAGTGCAATTGTGAAGAAACAGATTTGGACTGGCGGTGAATGATAGAAATAAACATTTCTAGAATTGCCTGACCAGTCAAAGTTACAGGAAAGCTAATTGCAAGTTGTTTAAAGTCATTTAATCATTTTCTTTGGAACAGTGTTTTTCTAATCAGTTGAAGAGAACAATTAGGCTGTTGTTGACTTTGATGTTCCCAATGAGGTAATAGTAGGGGAATAGATATTAGTGTAGATAAGTCTTGTTTGACAAAAAGTTTGGGAAGTTCTAAAGAGTCACGGAGGTTAGGAAAGTTGAATTTAATGAGATGTGAGTGAAGTGATATAAGCATTCTGTGTGCGCAAACTGCTGGAGTTTTCTTGGATCCTTTTTCGGTTTTCAAACTTTGACTTAGAGAGTCAGCAGCTGGTTACTCAGCATTGTGTAAATGCTGAATTCATTGTGCAACTGAGTCTTTCAGACCCAGCACATAGTGGTGTGGACTGAGTTAACTGATCTCAGCTAGGGGCTGTGATGACTGTATCACAGGATTTCTGGGCTAAGGAGAATAATCTGCCAGAACTCCTACTCTTGGTTATCATCATGTGACTTCTTCAAGGAAGTTGTTATGCAGCGTTGGAAGAGAGGAGGGTTGCTTGTGATGCCTCACGGTTGAATAGGTTGCGCACTCACTAAATAAACTGACGCATGAATTATGTCTAACTCGGCAAGATGTAAAAGGCCAACTAGCATTCTTGGAACTGCATTCTAGAAAAGTCAACAACTTATGGTGAGTGGGAGACTACAACCTGGAAGAAATCAAACCACTTCAACTCACTTTCTGATGGATTTGACAGGAAAATATTCTTGACTTCTTAGGTGACCTTAGTATTTCAGCTGATCGACTAAGTGAGAAGCACTCTCCCAACGACTTTGCACTGTGGAAAGCCTCCAAGCCTGGAGAACCATCTTGGGATTCGTCCTGGGGAAAGGTGAGAAGAAAGCACGGTACGGTAGCACAGTGGTTAGCACTGCTGCTTCACAGCTCCAGGGTCCCGGGTTCGATTCCCGGCTCGGGTCGCTGTCTGTGTGGAGTTTGCACATTCTCCTCGTGTCTGCGTGGGTTTCCTCCGGGTGCTCCGGTTTCCTCCCACAGTCCAAAGATGTGCGGGTTAGGTTGATTGGCCAGGTTAAAAATTGCCCCTTAGAGTCCTGGGATGCGTAGGTTAGAGGGATTAGTGGGTAGATGTGTGGGGATAGGGCCTGGGTGGGATTGTGGTCGGTGCAGACTCGATGGGCCGAATGGCCTCCTTCTGCACTGTAGGGTTTCTATGATTTCTATGATTTCTATTTCTATGATGATACTTCATTCACAGTTCACAGCCCAGTTACATGACTGAGATGGAGATAGACATGTAGGGAGCAACGCAGCGGGCTGAGAGACATCAGCGGAGGCCGTTTCGTGGGCTTCCCACTGGGCGCCCAGGCCTCCCGCTGGGCGCCCAGGCCTCCACGCGTCTCCCAGCCAAAAATTTCCAGCGTCATCAGCTCCATGCCAGAAATCTCTGCAGAGCTGATTATAATATGGAAATCCCAATTTCTATGTCATAGCAGGCCCGGAACTGAAGTATCCAGGCCCTCTAGCATCTCCCCCTCTATCAGGAGTGGTTCACTCCAACGGGGTTTACTACTGCTCCCCACTAACGGGGAACAAGCGGCCTGACCCTGCAGGAGGGAACAGAGGCCAATGAGGACCCCCCACATGAGGTATGGGGTAAGGGTGGGGTGCCCCTTGGGCAGTGCCAACCTGGCAAACTGGCAACGCCCAAGGGGCACATTGACACTGCCCACCGGACAGTGCCAAGCAGGCGGGACCAGAGGGACGGGGCCTATTGGGGAGGGACGATGAGTGGGAAGGGGTGGGTCCCGCTGCCACTCTGCATTAGGGATCACTGGCAGAGGGAGGGAAAAGGTGATCGGGGCTGGCCATCTGGGAGGGGGGAGAATGGGGTGGAGGGGTTGCTGGGGAGGGGGTGGAGGGGTTGCATAAGGGCTGGCCCGGGGAGGTCTGGGAGGCCTGCGATCAGAGGGTGGAGGGAAATCGACAAGGCCAACGATTGGGAGATTGACAATGCGGGGCCTCTGCATATGCGCTTATCTCTGCTCCAACATATCGGCACATGCGCAATGGCCCACTGCCGGCCTCTTGGGTGGAAATAGGCTCCATCCCCTGATTTTCAGGGTGAATCACGCTAGGGCACTCTGTGATGCACCAAGTGTCGGAGATTCATTCTGAAAATCATGCTTAAAAGAATCAGTGGGAGTTAGTCCTGCTTTCACGCGAATTGGTGACTTGGTGGCCCCGCATTGCCAGTCTCCCGATCATTGGCCTTGCCGAACACCCCCCCCCAACTCCCCATCGTTGACCTACTATCCGAAGAAACATCCAATTAGTGTCACTACCCTGCTCATAGCCTGTCAATTTTTCCCTTCAAACATTTATCCAGCTTCCTTCCACAAATTGCAATTAAATCTGCTTAATCTTTCAAGCATTGCATTCCCGATCACAACTTGCTGCACTAAAAACAATCCTCATGTCTGTGTCCTCTGGTTATCAACCCTTTCACTGGAAACCATTTATTTATTCTTATCAAATATGTTCATGATTTTGAACTCTTGCATCAAATTTACTTTTAAATTTCCCTGCTCAGAGGAGACCAACTTCAGCATCTCCAATCTCTCCATACAAGTTGAAGTCCCTAGTAAATTCTAGTAACTCTTTTCTACATTCTCCCCAAGGCCTCTGTGATGCCTGAAATGAATGCAATAGTTCAACTCAGACCTAATCAGTGTTTCACAGATTAACTCCCTTGCTTCTGAACTTTTTTATTAGTAAAACCATGGATCCCATCTGGTTTTTCTTTAACCTCTCAATTTGTCCTGTCACCTTTAAAGGTTTGTTCCTCTATGCCCCAACTTCTCTGTTCCTGCACCCCTTTTAAAATTGTTACAGTCTATTTCATATAATCTCTTTTTCTTCCTAATAAAATGCATCAAGTTTACATTTTTCTACATTAAATTTCATCATCTATCTGTCTACCTGTTTTACCAGTCTTTCTATGTCCACCTGGAAGTCTGTTACAATCCTCCTTACTGTTTACCACATTTCTGACTCTGCTGTTATCTGCAAACTTTGAAATTATATCCAGGTTCAGATCATTAATATATGTCAAAAAGAGCAGAGGCTCAATAGCCACCACTAGGAAAACACCACTTCCCTCCTGTCTCAAAACCAATTCACCATCACACTCTATTTTCTATCACTTGTGCAATTTTATATAAACGCTTCCACTGTCCCTTTACAAGTCTCTTATGTGATGCTTTTCAATGTCCCACTGAGAGTCCACAGATGCAACATTAACCACTCTACCCTTTGTTACTGTAACAAAGAACTGAATCACATTCGTTAATTATAATTTGCCTTTAACATAGAATCCCTACAGTGCAGAAGGAAGCCATTCGGCCCATTGAGTCTGCACCGACAACAATTCCACCCCAGGTCCTATTCCTGTAACCCCACGTATTTAGCCTGCTAGTCCCCCTGACACTAGGGTCAATTTAGCATGGCCAATCTACCTAATCTGCACATCTTCGGACTGTGGGAGGAAACTGGAACACCCAGAGGAAACCCATGCAGACACGGAGAGAACGTGCAAACTCCACACAGTCACCCAAGGCCGGAATCAAAGTCGGGTCCTTGGCGCTGTGAGGCAGTAGTGCTAACCACTGTGCCACCATGCTGCCTGTAGTGACATTTATTTAATAGCTCATAGCCCAAATGCTAATTAATTTTGTCACGAGTTGTTGTCTCTAAAAGTTTTCCCATCACCATCATTTGCTGATTAGCTTGCAATTGCTGGATTTATCTGTTTTCTGTCAGTAATATTCTTCTCAGTAAGCATCTTTTCATGTGCTTGGTATATTAGTAACAGTTTGTAATCGTTAGGGTTGTTCGATATCTAGTCTCATTCTCCTGTTCCTGTTTATTCTGGCAGGGCCGTCCTGGTTGGCACATTGAATGCTCGGCAATGGCTGCTAGCATTCTAGGAGAATCCATGGACATCCATGGTGGAGGATTTGACCTGCGGTTCCCTCATCATGACAATGAATTGGCGCAGTCTGAGGTACAATCACTGGCTTTGTTCCATTGTTGCCTTCCTTTTAAAACAAAATATTCATGAGCAGTGCCTTTTGAATCAAATATGGGGCCACAGTTTCAGTGATTAGATAGAATTCTTTTGAGACAACCGTGCATTATATAAGCATCCAAATAATGTAAAGTACACTAGAAAAGATGCTAGAATTTGGATAGCTTCTTACCTCAGCTTTGCAAGTGAGTTTAAAGCATTGGAAAAAACTTAACATCTATATATTTTTTTCAATCAATACAGCCGGTAGCTGGTTAGAAGATCAAGGAAACCTACAGCATGATGTTTTCTGCCTATCACGTGACAGAATTGTGTGGTAGGAAATCCAGCTGGATTTCCAGTGTAAAAGCTCTCCTATCGTCTAATGCCCCATACAAAATTCATTTGGAGCAGTTTCAAAACATTTCCAGAGTCATGAACCGACAGAGAAGCTCACAATTCGGAGTAGGCTACAGAATGATTTGTGTAGAAAAGTTAAATGGTGCTGTTTGAGCTTCTTCTCTGAGCTTGGGGCAAAGGTGCACTGTGGCAAAGTAGAAGCAATTTTAACTGTGCAAATGACTTGAACTGAGAATGCTTGATACAACAGTATGGAAGGAGCTTTATTTCAAATCTAATCCTGTGCTTTATCTGAATGCCTGATGCTGGTTTTTGATGCCTAATAAGGGAAGTGTTCCGTTATCTAGCACTGAAATTCACCACCTTGATGAGCATAGATTTCACATTTTGAAAATAAAGCGTGAGTGAAAAAAACATTAATTTTCAATGCAGCACCTTCCTCTGAATTTGAATTGACTGTCTCAGCTGTGCACGGTGGTTGTGGATGAGATCACGGTACTCGTTTTTAATTGTTACATTGTAACTTTCTTAGATATTCTTATCTTTCTCTAAAGGCTTACTTTGAAAATGATCACTGGGTTCGATACTTTCTCCATACTGGGCACCTGACCATAGCAGGCTGCAAGATGTCAAAATCTTTAAAAAACTTCATAACTATCAAGGATGCACTCAATGCAAATACAGGTAATTGATGCCCGTTGGCTCAGTCATAATAACTAGCTTGGTGTCTCCAGGAACAAATATAATTGTCCAATTTTCTCTAAGTATGGCCGGCTCCTTTGGATGCTGTCAGGTAGCTGTTGTGGACTGCGTGCATTTAGAATGCCAAATGCTGCTTTGGTGAGTTCTCACTGCATGGGGTGTCATTCACTCAAGCTCATGTTCATCCTTGTGATAGTCCAGCTCCCTGAAGTGAAGTCTCCTCTGTGTGATCACATTAAGTGTTTTTGGCAGTCTCGTGGACCCTCAACACGTTTAGAATACAAAAGTAGGGGTGTACTGCTGAGGCTTTATAAGGCTCTGGTGAGACCACACTTAGAATATTGCGAGCAATTTTGGGCCCCGCATCTAAGGAAGGATGTGCTGGCTTTGGAGAGGGTCCGGAGGAGGTTCACGAGAATGATCCTAGGAATGAAAAGCTTGACATATGAGGAGTATCTGAGGACTCTAGGTCCATACTCGATGGAGTTTAGAAGGATGAGGAGGAATTTCATTGAAACTTACAGAATAATGAAAGGCCTGGATAGAGTGAATGTGGGGAAGATGTTTCCATTAGCCCCTTTATAGCCTCAGAACTGAGATGAGGAGGAATTTCTTCAGCCAGAGGGTGGTGAATCTGTGGAACTCATTGCTACAGAAGGCTATGGAGGCCAGGTCATTGAGTGCATTTAAGACAGAGATAGATAAGTTCTTGATTGGTAAAGGGATCAAGGATTATGGGGGGGAAAGCGGGAGAATGAGGTTGAGAAACTTATCAGCCATGATTGAATGGCAGAGCAGACTCGACGGCCGAATGCCTAATTATGCCGTTGTAAACATTGTAGTTAGGAACAGTGGGGGGTACTTGAGATGCATTCAAGCATGAAGGGAAATGTAAATAAACACAGTTGATTGGAGCCTGAGTAGAAATCAATTAAACTGTCAATGGAAGCCTATTTCGAAGTACCGCACTTTGAAATTGGCAGAGATCAAAGATTTTCAATGCAATAGAGAAGGTTTCAGCTTTCTAGAACGGCTCAGAGACTTCAAATAAAAGCTGCGTGAATACATTGGGACTGAGTGAACTGCAGTGGAGGAGAACCACCCCCTCCCCTCAGTGAAATTGATATCTCCTCTGTTAGAGGACTTCAAAGGGGTCTGCTCACTCCTACAGTTTCTGACAGAGGGGAAGGGAAGTACCTGCTGCAGAGAATGGAGTGCAGCCATGATTTAAAAGCCTCCTAGGTGACCAGGGGGCATGGGGATTAAAGTGACTGCCAAACATCAAACGTTTCACAGCTAACAGGCAGGACTAAAGATGTTGATCACAGTGCTGCCTGAAATCACCATGCCAGGGGTGATCTTCAAGTCTGCCAGAACAAGAGGGGCAGTCCAGCCATGAGACCTCCATCCAGGGGCAGAGTGGCGAGGTCAACTTCCTGCCCTCGGCCTGAGGCCACCCAACCCACAGGACACTTTTGGGACCCTTCCTCTGCAGCTTGGCAGAAGCAGAGGGGCAAATGGCCTCTGGAGTTACCTGCTGACCCTCCTCAGGGCCTAAAGTGCCAAGCCAAGGTGTCAGTGCTGGGGCAGTGCACCATTGGCACTACCAAGGTGCATGCACTGAAGGTGGGTCTGAGGACGGGTGACGGATCTGAGGTGGGGAGGGGACTGTTGGGGGCCAGAGTGGGGAGGGGCCAGAAGTGGGTTCTGTGGAGCTCTGAGGGGGGGGGGGGGGGGAGGGGGCTGAGGAAAGGGTTGGGTTACTGCAGAGGGTGTAGAAGGTGGCTCACTGTCACCTCAACTCAATTAGGGATTGACAAATGCTGCCCTTATCAATAGTGCTCATATACCATGAACGAATTGGAAAAAATAGTGTCATGACCTTCTTCCCAATGTGAGATACTTGCTGTCAAGATTTACATGTGTAATGGCTACTTTTTAAAAGTTAATTTATGAGATGTGTCCAGCATATATTGCCCACCCTTGTTGCCCTTGAGAAGGTGGTAGTAAGCTGCCTTCTTGAACCGCTGAGGTCCCTGAGATGTAGATGCACACACAGTCCTGTTAAGGAGGGACTTCCAGGATTTTGACCCAGCGACACTGAAGGAACGGCAGTATATTTCCAAGTCAGGATAGTGAGTGATTTGGAGGGGAACCTCCAGATGGTGGTGTTTCCAGGTATCTTCTGCTCTTGTCCTTCTATATGATCGTGGTTGTGGGTTTGGAAATTACTGCCAAAGAAATCTTGGTGAGTTCCTACAGTGCATCTTGTAGAAGGTACCACTGTTTGTCCCTGCTGGAGTAATTGAATGTTTGTGGCAGGGGTAGCAATCAAGCAAGCTGCTTTGTCCTGGATGGTGACAAGCTTCTTGAGTGTTGTTGACGCTGCATTCATCCAGGCAAGTGGAGAGTACTCCGCAACACTCCTGACTTGTGCCTTGCAGATGGTGGGCAGGCATTGGGGAGTCAGGAGGTAGTTACTTGCCGCAGGATTCCTGGCCTTTAAACTGCTCTGGTAGCCAGTATTTATATGGCTAGTCCAGTTCAATTTCTGGTTAATGGTAATTCCCAGGATGTTGATAGTGGGGGATTCAGCAATGGTAATGCCATTGAATGTAAAGGGGCTATAGTTAGATCCCCTCTTGTTGGATAGGTCATTGCCTGGACATTGTACTTAAGCTAAGCACCAGAAGATGGCAAAGATTATGAAGTTATACCTAATAAAAATCACCATCTTTGACAGAGGGAAGACTATTGCCGAGGAAACACAAACACTATTCTAATGAAATATGGGGATAGTGGGGTTTTTTCAAATGTAATTTATTAATGGATGGTGTGTCACATGGGAAAGTTAATTATGTAATGAAATACCATTGAATTCCCCACAAAAGACACAATTATTTAAAAGGAACTGTTGATTAAATTGAGTATTTTTTCTGCGCTTCTCAGTCTTGTTTTCTTTGTGTCATGTGATTGCAGGTCGGCAACTGCGTCTAGCGTTTCTCATGCACTCGTGGAAAGATACACTGGATTATTCCAGCAACACTATGGATTCGGCCATTCAGTATGAGAAATTCTTGAATGTAAGCTGGCCTCATGCTCCCTCATCTTTTTGTTAAATATTTATGTGAAGTTAGTTCTCATCTTATGGGTATCCTTGTTGGGGAATCGTTTGCTTTCCCATAAGATGTTAAGGAAAACCATGAAATGCTTCTAGATTGGGTGTAGCACAGGCTGGGTGCAAAGCCACAATGTACTGTTTCTGTTGCTCTATACTCTCCAGTCAAATGCATTGTTGAAATGGGGTGCTCCCAAAATTCATGAAAAGAAGTAAACGAGTTCAACGCAGCCGGGCTGGCTCGGTTAACGCTATATCCTGGTAGTAGGTAAGCAAATTATATGCAAATCCTGAGTGGTGTCGGGTAAAGTATAAATGCAAAATACTATGGATGCTG
Organism: Mustelus asterias; assembly: GCF_964213995.1. NCBI lineage: Eukaryota > Metazoa > Chordata > Chondrichthyes > Carcharhiniformes > Triakidae > Mustelus > Mustelus asterias. The sequence continues at coordinate 89,331,600 of NC_135809.1, forward strand.
GAATCTGAAACAAAAACAGAAAATGCTGGAGAAACTCAGCAGGTCTGACAGCATCTGTGGAGAGAGAGTGAGCAAATGTTTTGAGTCTGGGTGACCCTTCGTCAGAGCTGAAAGCAAAAAAAATTAGATGAGATTTAGACTATGGGGAAGGGGGACAAAGGAAATGTAAATGGTGAAGGTGAAAAGGGTAAAGTATGGTTTGTGTGAAACAGCATAAATTGACCATCAAGTTATGGCGATTACCACTCGCAGTCCATCACTTATTCCGCGAACATGCTGACCAATTTGTGCATCGATAGCATATAACATGCACTTGGCATTATTTTTCCAGTGTGTTTTGGCTCAGCATGCGCTCGCAGGATGAATGTTACCTCGGAATGAAACCATCATTCTATATTTAATAGTACCCAAGATAAAAAAAAAGTAGAGAATTCGATTTCTTGTACTTGGGTTATGCTTGCAATACTGATGAGTTCCTGCAGATGGCAGAGTGACATTAGTGACATTTAATGGCTTCATGATTCTCCTGTCATTCCAAAAGTCTATTTTTGAAATCTTCAAGGTCTTTAGTTGTTTATCGTTAATTAATTTTGTTAGGTTGGGAAAGATTGTTCTAATGTATATTTGGCATTTTCTGCCATGTAATGGAGAAATCTTGAGCATTTTTCCTATTGCATAATTTTTATAGCGGAGAGACACTCTCTAATTGGAGGTGGCTATATTTCTTTTGGTTGTTTTAAATGTATGATGTTTATTTTTTACCACAGTTGGCAACATTATTTTTATTTCCCTATTTTCCTGTTTCTTTCTGGGTTGACTTCAAACTAACATTTTGTGAATACCTTTTCCAAATGGAATCTATTTTTAGGTTAATAAACTGATTTACATTTTCTTCCTTGATGATCTTGGGCACATTCTGTAATTGATCCTGCCTTTATAACCAATGCATTGTGTTATGGATGGGGGCCAGAGACTGTTCAAACAGTGACTTTACCTGTCACCACCCATCTGTAAACAGAAAAGTGTTTTGATTTTGTTTCTTTTTTAATAAGTGCTGGTGTATTTCCCAACCCCTCAATTTTTGTGTGATCCTGTTCCTACGAATAACCCCACAGCAAACTCGAGGTTAGTTCATTGCACATTTTCAAAAACCATGAAAAGGATGGTCTGCAATGTTCCCCTCTTCAGACATAAAATAAGGGGAGCTTTTAATTCTCTTGGCACAACTCTCACTGTCTGACCACATCAATAAAGTCTGCATCAAGACTGGGCCACCGTACATAGCTCCTGACTAGCATTTTCATCTTCAAAATCCCAGAGTGGCCATGGTGGAATTCTATAAGTATCGGACGTCACCCTGGGTGAGGAACAACTCCATGGGAACCCCAGAGGATGATTGCCATCCTTAACACTGAACTCATCTTTGTCAGGTTTCATTTCAAGTGAGGGCTGTCCTGAGAATTTAAATAGAACTTAGTCCTTTTGATTTGTCTTGCAGACACCAGCAAGGTGTCCAAAACATTGAGGGTCATCACGACCTCTTCCACACCTGGTAACAAAGCCAGGCTTATGGACAGCGGCAGATGATTCAGTGCATCGGCATTAGCTATCTGGGTCCCAGGGCGGTGCAGTGGGAGGTATTCATAAACCGCCAGTAACAGGGCCCAATGCTGCATCCGAGCAAGGCAATGGCGGATACCACCTTGTCTTCCTTACAAACTCCCAGCAATGGTTTATGATCAGTTATTATGATGAAGTATCTACCATAGACATATTGATGGAATTTTTTAACGCCAAAGACAACTGTTTCTCGATTTGGGAATACCTCCACTCAGCATCTGAGGGTGTCCTGGACACAACAGGCTTCTCTGTTCCATCTTTCCAGCAGTGTACCATCACAGTAGGAATTTAAAAAGCTTCAATGCTTCAAATATCAAATACCTTAAAACTTGCGTCTTTGACCATTTTTGGCTACCAGGCCTAACATCTCCTTCCATGGTTGGGTATCGAATTTTGGCTGATAAGTCCCCTGTGAAGCTGTTTGGATACGTTTACTCCATTAAAAGCGCACTGTAAATGCAAGTTGTCATTGCCATGTCCACCCCCCATTTCCCTGTTGGCATCTCTGCTTTCATTGCAGCAGCTCTCGTAACAGGATTAGCTTCCACATCACAACCTTGTCAATCCTTCTCTCTTTGATCCAGTCCTTCTCATTGACAGGCGTATTGGCCAGAATTCCCCTACCTTACCTGTGGCTGGGATTCTCTGGTCCCGCTGCAATGAATGGAGTTTTGGCTGAGTGCCAAATTCTTCATTGTCACTGGCAGGGTGACAGGGTTATGGAGGTCAGAGAATCCCAGCCATTGTCTTCCTTACTGCTGTCTGCAGATCGCCTAAGCACCAGGAATCCGGAATCTGAAAATATATTTATTTGAATTCTGTAACATCGATAAATCCAAGGTAATGAGAGTTGGGAAGTGAATCAGAGGAAAAATATACTGTCTGTGTGGAGTTTGCACATTTTCCCCGTGTCTGCATGGGTTTCCTCTGGGTGCTCCGGTTCCCTCCTACAGTCCAAAGATATACAGGTTAAGTGGATTGGACATGTAAAATTGCCCTTTAGTGTCCCAAGATGTGTAAGTTAGATGGGATTAGCTATGATAAATGTGTAGATTACAGTGATAGGGTGGGGGAGAGGGCCACCCCTCTGTCAGAGATTCCTTGCAGACTCGATGGGCTGAATGGCCTCTTTTGCACTGTAGCGATTCTGTTAAATCTGTCATGGTTACAGGACAGCATAGAACATCCTTAAATCCAGAAGGATTTTGGTGAACTTAGGTAATAAGATTTATTCACATAAAATAGCTGGAGTATTGCTTTGCCGCAAGAAGTGTTTGAGGCAACGACCATTACATCTTAGGCAAAAACTGACTAAATATTTGATGTAGAGGAAGTTGTACGTCTATAGGGAGAGAGGCAGGTTAGATTGGAATTGCTCTGATACAAGACCTAGCACAATGAATTGCACTGAATTGCTTCCTGCAGTGCCTTAAATGTTTGTGGTACTTTTACCAGAGTGACAAATTGGTCGTACAGACTGCAGAGATGCTGATAGTGTAGAAAATAATGAGAAAATTCGATATTTGAGGGAGTGGCTATTAAATCAGCCAAATGGACAGCAGTCTTTTCTCCTCATGTACTTTCCTGTGTCCTTCAATGCCACTCTTAGTAAATTGCTCAGAAACATCTCAAAAATGCTTCACATGTCATAAATTGCTATGAAGTTGAGTGATTCCTGTTAATTAGATGAATGTTGGAGGGTTTATGTGAAAAGAACAGTTGAGTGCTTGAAAGGATGCTGACAGTTTCAGAAGTCATGAGCACTGTAATAGTGTGTTAAGTGCTTCGGATCACAGAATGTTACAGCACTGAAACAAGTCAAGTGAGACATCAACTCAGTGCTGGTGTTCTTTTTCCCCTGAGCCACCTAAACTAACTCCATTCTCCTGCTTGCTCCCTCAGTGCCCTGGGATATTATTTTACAAGTATTATCTAATTTTCTTTTAAAATAATTTGACTCCACTTAAGGAATTATTTTAACCTCCTCGTTGATTTGTTTTGTGTGACTATCTTAAATTAGTGCCCTGTCAACATCTCAATGATTAATGAAAACAATGTATCTCTAATTACATTAACATAAACCTTTATTGTGACAATCTCTCTGATCAGCTCTTAATCTTCCCAACTCCAGTGAAAAAAGCATGACTCCTCCACCGCCCCCCCCCCCCACCCAATTTCTGCCAAAGTGTATGGTGAGGTGGATGAGCCATCGCCACCAGGGAACCTGTCTCAAGGGGTCGACCTTAACAGGACTGCCAACAGGAGGGGATGGAAAATCCCACCCACTATTTCAACTGTGTCCTAAGTTAGGTTTTGTATAAATTCAACATTGCCCCTTGTTTTTGTATGGTTTGGTTTGAAACACAAGATCAACGATTCAAAACATCCTGAACTACATGTGATGCCACTGTTACCAACAGTTAATGAAGTGATTTTTGTCTTTATTAGATGTTTAGTTTCTTACTGGTGACAGCACAAAGAATTAACATCCATCATTATCCAAGTTCAGTAGAATACATATTACAGTATGTTATCATTGAAGGTGCATTTCCTTTTCCTATTCTTACTTAGAAAATGAATATTGAATTATATATGCCCCCCAGCTGGCCATCCTGCTGACATATTTCTGTCTTCCTACAGCCACAGAGAATTTGCCAAATTTCAGCGTCATCTATTATTGGTTCTGGTGTGAGAAATGTATTTACCCTGATCCTTTGTTTCCTGACTTTTAACTTTCCTTTGTGAAGCAGTCTTCTGTAATTCTGTGCTATTGTATTTGTGTTAAGTCTCTTAGCATTACATTGTATGTAAGAGACATACAATGTAATGTCTCTTACATTGCACATGTAACAATTTTTACATGTGTTTAATAGTGTTTTTGACATTATTCAGTACTTTACCAGAACTGAAATGAGATTAACTGGGCCACATTTTCCTGATATCCTGCTCTCCTTTTTCGGACTGCGTCTCATATTTGCCACTCTTGTGCCTTTTCCATAAATGCTTATCAGGATCTTTGCAGACCCAATGATGCGTTTACTTGTTTAGTACCATTAATTTGTTCTATATCAGCTCTGATGGTCCCACAATCCTATTTTCCACCTCCCCAAGAAAACTGAGACAACATACTTGTTTAGTATCCCCTCCATTCTGTCCATAGAAACCTGATCCCTTCATCTATGTTATCTTGAGCCCGACATTGACTTTTTTTGACAGTTATGTCTATAGAAAATCATTTTTGTTCATTTTCATTTACACTTCATAACCTTTCTGTCCCCTTTTGTATTTTGCTTTTCCTTGTTTCTTGTATTTTCTTGTATTTCTCCCGATTTTCATTTTGGTTCTTTGTTGGGAAGTACTGGTGAAAATAGTCAGTTGAAATCCAGTGCACGCAGTCCTGACGATAAAACATCCTACAGCTGATTTATCTATCCTTTTCAGAGCAGTGCTGTTTGTTTTCCAGGAATTTTTCCTGAACGTGAAGGATATTTTGCGGACGCCAACAGATATCACAGGACAGTTTGAGAGATGGCACGAACAGGAGCTAACCCTTAATAACCGGTCAGTATCAAGTCATACACTGGGGGTGGGCATGGAACAGAACAATTCAGGGAAGGACATTTTTGCAATCATACATTGCTGGGAAGGTAAATAATAATTACACAGCCATAACTATATTGATTACTAAGTGAATAAACCACTTCATGCTGTGCATTAAATCATACAAACCTAAACATATTCTGTTTAGTACTATTGGCTGACCTTAGCCAAGGTAATATTAATTGGACTCCATGACCCTGTGCTAAATGCATAGTTGATTATTAAGAAAGGATTCTCCACAGTTGACCAAACCTTTAGTTTTGCCTTCACATTGTAGGTCAAATCTATTATTAGCACCTCTGATACTAAAGTTGCTAATGGACGTGCAATAATAGCTGGCAAAACCAAGCAATGCCCAAACCTATTTTTGTTTATTAGTCTGATTATATGGTGGCATGCATATTTGTCTGGTCAATTCATTCATGAGACATGGGTGTCACAGGCTGGCCAGCATTTATTGTCCATCCCTGGTTGCCAAAGGGCAATTGAGAGTCAGCCACATTGCTGTGGCTCTGGTGTCACATCTTGGCCAGACCAGGTAAGAATGGCAAATTTCCTTCCCTAAAGGGCATTAGTGAACCAGATGAGTTTTTCCGACAATCGACAATGGTTTCATGATCATTGGTAGATTCTTAATTCCAGATTTTTTCTATTGTTTTCACATTCCACCATCTGCTGGGGCGAGATTTGATCTCCGGTCCCCAGAACATTAGCTGAGTTTCTGGATTAATGGTATATCAATAATATAACTCGGCCATCGCCTCCCCAATAATCAATAATTCGGGTGCAATACTGAGCTATGCCAGAGTCTGACCTTCTGGCCTTGACGGTAATACTTCCATTCACTAAACTTTGTTAATACATTGATGATAGGAGTGAAGTATTCTTCCCCCTAGCTAAGAATGAAGATATTGTTGATAATGCCAGGGGAAAATCCTGAGATCTGTCAGGATGGGATCCACCACTCATTGGAATAGGTTGGATGTGCTTTTCAATTTGATGAGTGTAACCATAAACTTGAACAGCCTGATTGAGCGGTAAATTTAATACACAAGTGGATTCTGGCACTAAGCTATATCTATAACTTTCTATCAAATGAAGAATTTTCAGATACTGAGACGGGACCCTAGCTTCTCAAGGATATCCTTCATGCAAGTTTTAGGATACACATTTGTTTCATAAACTAATTTTGTTTCTGATAAGCCACAATGAATTGGATGATTCTGTCTTTCTGAAGGACCAGTACTGCCAATGATCACCACTGGCTCTAAGACATCCAATATTAACATCAAATCCAACTCCTACATTCCCTTGCCCATAGGTTTCCAAAGTGTGTGTGCCACAGATTTGAAATGTTAGTACCTTGGAGTTGAAGAGCCTTGGTTGGATGCACAACTCTGTGTCTTGCTTGGAACAGTGACTTAAAGCATAGTATTACCTACTATTCCCCACCTCACTTCTCCTGCCCCCTGTGCTCCCTCTATCTGAGATTGTAATGGATGACTGAATTGTTAGAGCCCACCAAAGAACTAGTTTTCAACTTCACCAATAAGCCAAAGAGTCTAATGTTGCCCTCCTCCACGTAGATATGATGCATACATAGCATTTTCTCAGGGGTGAGATATGGTTTTAGCATTAATTCTCTCTCCCAGGAAGTGGACCATGGTTGATATCACAGTCAAATATGATCCCAACATCCACATGTGGGCACTTTCAAAAGAGACTCTGGTTAATGGTCAGCAGTTGGAACCCTGGCTATATTTTTGCCATTCAAGCCCAAGGGCTGAAGGACCTCTTTCTGTGCTGTAAAACTCTTGGTTTTGGGCATATTCATGTGTTAAGCAGTTCAAGAAATCCCTATACCTGTGTTTTGTTTAACAATCCCACTATAAAATAGCATGCATGTTTGTCTGGTCAGTTTGTTTTCTCAGTTCATAAGAAAAAACAACCAAATGAGATCCTTGGAAAGCTTCTTTGCAGAATCTGGGATGAAAAAATCCTATGCAGAAAATGTTGTGTAGCCCTTTAGTGAACTAATGGAATAGTCTTTTCCAAATTTGTGTAGGCCTATGCATGTGGAGTTACATTGCATTTCACACCTTCTAGTCAGACAAAATTGAACCAAATAATATTTGGCAACTCCCTGGCATTTGTAATAACATGGACCTGCATTTACATAATACTTTTAATGCAGAAAAGCATATTAAGAATCTTGATAAATAGCCACAATGTAGATATTAGGGGAGACCTAAATCTTGGTCAAATGGTTTGGGAAGGTCTTAAAGGAGATGGGGGGATTTGGAGCTTGAGGGGTTTAGACAGTGAATTCCAGTAAAAAGGTCAATGATCAATCCTGGAACCAATGTAATTCAGGAAGACCAGATGATAGGTGAGCAAGATATGGCTCCCGATAAGATAGGAGCAACAGAGTTTGCGATGAGCTGAAGCTTATAGAGGGTGGAGAATTGGCAGCTATCTAGGAGAGCTCTGCGGGTGGAATATAGTCTCTGGCTTTAGTTGAAGACACCAGCTTTGGTTTTCCCCAAAATAAACTGGAGGAAATTGCAGCTCAATTAAGACTGGATATTACAAGCAGGCTGACTATGTAGAAGTGCTGGAGGGAATTGAGAGAGGTGGAAGATGGTCACAATTTCCCTTTTTTTCTAATAGCAGTGTTTCCTCCTCAGATTCCTAAGAAAATTATACAAAACCACGGCCTAACAATTTATAGGTGATGAAGATCATTTGAATTGTAATCAATGAGTTTGAGTGCTGCCACAACTTTGTGATTAAAACATTAACATATTATGGAAGCATATTAATGTGAACCCTTGTCTCTTTAGTCAGTATATTGGTGTGTAACTGAATATATAACTGTGGTGACTTGAGACCACAAATAAGTTGAATGTGTTGTTCGAAGAATGATCATCTTTATATAAATAAATAACGAAGTTGAACAGTAATAACTATGAAAACAGGAGCACGAGTAAAACAGGTCTTGTGTGCATAATACTTTCTTGCAGACTGAAAAGCCTACCCAAAGCCTGTACATGCACAGAACCCTCAATAGACACGAGTAAAACAATTACATAGGTTTCTAAGAAAACTATACACAAACAGTAACTCTAGAATATGGCATGTTTTGAACATACTGTATTAAACCAGGCAAATGATGAGAGGAGAAGTCCATCTTCCATCATTATTGCCTCCCAATTTTATTTAGTGTAACTATTTGTCCCATTGTTTTATTCACCAGTATATATCTGAACTGAATTTCCACCATGTGGTATCGTGGACATCTGAATTATGTCTCTCAATTTCCTAAGCCTTTTTCTTGTCATTTGAATTATTGGTACTTCAGTTATACTTGAAAATCTTCTTTTTAAAATGATTTCAAATGACAAGGAAATTGTGAACCAGGTATTCGTTTTACAAAATTGTTTTATTTTTAATTAAAGCTTTTATGAGAAGAAGACAGCAGTGCACAGAGCACTGTGCGATAACATCGACACCCGTACAGTAATGGAGGAGCTACGGTCCCTTGTGAGCCAGTGTAATACATATATTGCAGCCAGGAAAAGCAACAAGCAGTTACCAAATCGCATGCTTTTGACGACCATTGCAGTGTATCTTACTGAGATGTTGAAGGTGAGATAGGGAGACGCACTGGTCATATCCACAATTATCTGAACCTTGAGTAAAGTACTGCGATCATTGTAAATCTGAAATAAAAACAGAATTTACTGTAAATATTCAACAGATCTCACACCATCTGTGGAAAGAAAAATAGATAACATTTTGCATCTGACAAAGGGTCATTGACTTGAAACATGTTATTTTTCTCTCTCCACAGATGCTCCAAATCTGTTGAGTATTTCCAGCATTCCCTGTCCTTTGTTATGTGATCCTTCCTTTCTGTTACTTGGTGGTCATGTCTAAAGATCTTTCCTTTCCAATTCATAAGAACATAAGGACTCGGAGCAGGAATAGGTAATTCAACCCCTTGAGCCTCATTCACCATTCAATAGGATCATGGCTGATCTCATCTTGGCCTCATCACCACCTTCTTGGCTGCGCCCTATAACCCTTCACCCTGTTACTAATTAAAAACCTATCGAGCTCCTCAAATTTGTTTAGTGTTCTATTATCCAATGCACTCTGGGGTAGAGAATTCCACAGATTCATGACCCTTTGAGTGCAGTAATTCCTCCTCAATTCTGTTTGAAATCTACCACCCCTTAGCCTAAAACAATGGCCTTCTGTTCCAGAATGTCCAACAAGGGAAAACATCCACTCTACGTCTACCTCTTGAATCTTATCAATAAATTACCAAATATTTGGTCTTTAATTTTTTAAAATTAACTTTCATTTGAAAATAGGTAACTGCACCGTTAGATTTCTTCAACCCATGCCAGCCATAATAGTCTCATAATGATGTGGAGTTGCCGGCTTTGGACTGGGATAGGCACAGTAAGTAGTCTCACAACACCAGGTTAAAGTCCAACAGGTTTATTTGGTAGCACGAGCTTTTGGAGTATTGCCCCTTCATCAGGTGAGTCGCCTGACGAAGGGGCAACGCTCCGAAAGCTCATGCTACCAAATAAACCTGTTGGACTTTAACCTGGTGTTGTGAGACTACTTACAGTTTCATAATAATCTTGTAAGGTTTATTTCTAACCGTTATGCATATCCATTTTCTTTGTTTTTCCAATTCTTCCCTTCTGCTGTCAAAGACACTGAAGTCCTTCTTTATGTGACCACTGAGGGCTGCCTATGATTATTCTTCATGTCTGTGCCTGGACAGGATTAGACACCGCATTCATTCTCTCTATCTGGAAAGTGGACCATGGCTGATATCACAGTCAAATGCGATCCTAACATCCACATATGTGCACTTTCCAAAAGAGATTATGGATAATGATCAGGGGTTGGAACCCTGTGTATTTCCCCCATTCAAGCCCAGGGGCATTGCTGCCAATTTGGTCTGATAAATGTAGTAAGAAGTTTAACAACACCAGGTTAAAGTCCAACAGGTTTATTTGGTAGCAAAAGCCACACAAGCTTTCGGAGCTCCAAGCCCCTTCAGGTGAGTGGGAATTCTGTTCACAAACAGAGCATATAAAGACACAAACTCAATTTACATGAATAATGGTTGGAATGCGAATACTTACAACTAATCAAGTCTTTAAGAAACAAAACAATGTGAGTGGAGAGAGCATCAAGACAGGTTAAAAAGATGTGTATTGTCTCCAGACAAGACAGCCAGTGAAACTCTGTGGGGGTTACAAATAGTGGGACATGAACCCAATATCCCGGTTGAGGCCGTCCTCGTGTGTGCGGAACTTGGCTATCAGTTTCTGCTCAGCGACTCTGCGCTGTCGTGTGTCGCGAAGGCCGCCTTGGAGAACGCTTACCCGAATATCAGAGGCCGAATGCCCGTGACCGCTGAAGTGCTCCCCAACAGGAAGAGAACAGTCTTGCCTGGTGATTGTCGAGCGGTGTTCATTCATCCGTTGTCGCAGCGTCTGCATAGTTTCCCCAATGTACCATGCCTCGGGACATCCTTTCTTGCAGCGTATCAGGTAGACAACGTTGGCCGAGTTGCAAGAGTATGTACCGTGTACCTGGTGGATGGCGTTCTCACGTGAGATGGTGGCATCTGTGTCGATGATCCGGCACGTCTTGCAGAGGTTGCTGTGGCAGGGTTGTGTGGTGTCATGGTCACTGTTCTCCTGAAGGCTGGGTAGTTTGCTGCGGACAATGGTCTGTTTGAGGTTGTGCGGTTGTTTGAAGGCAAGAAGTGGGGGTGTGGGGATGGCCTTGGCGAGATGTTCGTCTTCATCAATGACATGTTGAAGGCTCCGGAGGAGATGCCGTAGCTTCTCCGCTCCGGGGAAGTACTGGACAACGAAGGGTACTCTGTCCACTGTGTCCCGTGTTTGTCTTCTGAGGAGGTCGGTGCGGTTTTTCGCTGTGGCGCGTTGGAACTGTTGATCAATGAGTCGAGCGCCATATCCTGTTCTTATGAGGGCATCTTTCAGCGTCTGGAGGTGTCTGTTGCGATCCTCCTCATCCGAGCAGATCCTGTGTATACGGAGGGCTTGTCCGTAGAATTCCCACTCACCTGAAGAAGGGGCTTGCAGCTCCGAAAGCTTGTGTGGCTTTTGCTACCAAATAAACCTGTTGGACTTTAACCTGGTGTTGTTAAACTTCTTACTGTGTTTACCCCAGTCCAACGCCGGCATCTCCACATCCTGATAAATGTAAGCATCCACACTTGGGTCAGCGCTCGTTTGTGTGTATTAGCTCTAGAGTTATCACAGTTATCCAAGTAGCATTTGGAGCAATCAAAGGAACCATAACTGATTCAATGAGCCATTCGCAGTTTCACTGTACCGGCCATGTGTATTTACACATGCATGGCTTAATCCTTCAGACAAGCATATGTTGCTGGTGGGATCAACCAAGTACTGCTGCCAATTTGAACAGCCTAACTACTGATTACTAAGTATCAGCTAATTCAAAACACTTGTTCTGGTGTGTGGGCCAGTATGACATTGGGCATATTGGGCATTGAGTACTAATTGACCCAACAATGGATCTTCCTTGGAATGAAGTGCCTAAATTGATTCAGATCTGCTGCAATAGTTCTGCCTTTAACGGAGGACTGGTAAATGCTATTAATTATCATGCTTTGTTGGTAGGCCTGGGAGTGGGAAATAAAAACTGGAGCTTGATTGTCTCATTGTTCCCTTCTTTCAATCAATCAGATTTTTGGAGCAATAGAAGGTGAAGAACCAATTGGATTTCCTGTTGGGGGAGGCAGCCAGAATTTAAATGTAAGTATTTATTCAGTGACCCTTTATGAAAGGATGCAAATAAAGTTTTGTTTACCATCTCCTTTCAACACTGAAGAATACTATAATGCAAGAAAAATGACAATTGGAGGCTGCATACACTTTGACACAAGACCATAAGAAAGAAAAAATATGCATTTATATGTAGCACCTTTCATGATCTTGGGAGCACCAAAGTGTCTTGCAGCCAATTAAATCTTTCAAGGTGTAGTCACTATCAGGGAATGTAGCAGGAAATTTGTGCACAATAAGATCCCATAGAGTGAGATAAATGTTCAGGTATTCTCTTTTTTTTATGGTGCCAGTTAAGGTATAAATGTTGTCCTGAAGAATTCATCAAATAGTGTAACATATTGTTTTATGTCCACCTGAGAAGGAAGATATTTAACACCTCATTCAAAAGGCAACACCTGCCAACCGTGCAGCACTGTCAGTCTTGATTTATGCACTTAAATCCTGGAGGAGACTTGAACCCACAGCCATCTGACCTAGAAGCTGCTACTCAGCCAGACCTGAAACCTACATGTTACTCTGCAACCGATCTATAGTTAATCACTGTATAATGGTACTGCAAAGTGCTGTCACTATGTCGTGGAACCTGAAATAGATGTCTATTTGATAGGGCAAAGAAGAACTGTCACTGTAATGGATCCAAAAAGTGGTTTAAATGCGTAACAGGGCTGGCACAGATTGTTATTGTTTAATGAAGCCAGGAGGGAGCTGTTACTGACAGATTCGCTGGTCAGAATCTGCTACTTCTAACCCTTTGTCTTCTACATGCAGGTGGAAGCCACTGTGATGCCATACCTGAAGGTGCTGTCAGATTTTCGTGAGAATGTACGGAAAATTGCCCGTGAGAAGAAAGGTACAGAATAGTAAATTTTGCGTGTTGTATTAACATAGATGCTTGACTAATGGATATCTTCCCAATGCCTAATTTGTTTAAATCACTCAAAGTTACAGGTAGGTAGATATTGCAGTGTTTCAACAAGGTACACAATGACCAGAGCACTGCAGTCTTAGCAGACTTCCTTGACTTGTACTTTAAATTATTTTGGCCATGTGAATCAGCACTTCCATTGTTGATATGGTGCTGTGCAGTTGAGTGGAAAGTCTAGTAAGATATTATTTAATCCCTGAGGTTTCACACTGAACAATTGCTCCTACCTAACATGGTTGATTCCTCTAACTAGGAATGCCTGTTGGTTTCCAACCTTCAACCAATTTCTTATCTAATCTCAGGTTTATTCTGAAATTCCATCTCTTTAAGCTTAAATAGCCTTTTGCATAAAGCTTTGTCAAATGCTTTTAGGAAATCAAGGTGGATGATCAAGAAACTAGTGTACATTCCATGCATCAGGTATCCTGTTATCAAAAATCAAGCTTCGGGTTACGCTTAATATACAATATTATTGGAGCTGATGTTAAGTGTTGTACATGATACAGTACTACATGACCAATAGTGAACCAACTGTTTAAAAGCAAGCTAAAATGTTATAGGTCATAGTGATAAGTAATATAAATACGGCCTGCAGCTCTAAACATACCAAGGTACTGATTTCCCTAGGATATAATTTAAGATGTCCTTGCAATGAAAACCCTGCGCCGAAGGAAAGCTGCATACCCAATAAGGAACAAAACCTGCAATCTGGGAATCGGCTTCTCCTATTGAATGTGGCATATACCTCCTATGGGAGGAACTGTAAAAACAGTTCAATGGAGAAAGGAAAGGAGTGACAGAGCCAGTATAACCTTCCCTAAACAACTCCTTCGCAATCTCTCACATTGTCATTTTTTTTCCTTTATAGAAGCTGACTGACCAGCTGTATTTTTGCAAAGTTTTTTGTTTTGACAATGGATTGTTGTGTACGTGGGTCAGGAGTGGATGATCATTAACTTTAGGTGGCCAAGTCATAATCAAGTCTTGTCCCACTTGTCCTGCTCTGTTCACTATTAAACACGATTAAACCAGTAGTCAGGCGTGTGTTTCATTAGTTTTGCAATAGAAACTTCCCTTCACCTCAAAGTTACTAGATTTAAAGAGAATTATAAAATCAAATCTGCTTCAACAAAATGAATGAGAGGGTTAAGGGGGAACATGACTGAACAAAAGAATTATAAAGCAATTTATATTCATGCTAAAGAAGGTCTCGGTGACTTGCGAGTGCAGTTCAATGAGGGAATCAAAGATTAAATAACAGCCTTGATTCAATAATCTGAATCACCAGGTTATGATGATGTTGAGTTCTGTTTCTGTTGAAGTGGTGTAACTTTGAAAAACTGGCACCAGGCATGTTGATGATTTAGACTGAGAAACTTGAGACCTCAAAAGCAAGCGATTGTAAAGAAGATTTCACATTCATTTACTGTCCTTTGATCCCTGTGACCTGGGTATTGAATCCAAGCCAATTTGGCTGGATGAAAATTTTGTCTCGTGCTGTTCAGTGATGGAGTTTCAGCCCTATGTTGATGGAGTTTCAGCCCTGGTCGAGTTTGGTACAAATCCATCATTCAGAATTTAACACTGCCATAATCATAGGCCAGCAGTGGTAGATACCAGCTAACAATCTGTTATACTGATGCAGCAGGAGACATTCTTCTGAGATTAAGGTTAAAGGCATCTTGTTGGTGCAGTGTAAGGAGAGGTTCACTCACCATCCAACCCATACTGTACCTCATTTGCAAGTACTTCATTGTATAATAAGGAGGGGGCTTTATTCTGCTTATTACTAATATAAGGATAAAATAAAATTCCAATACTACCTCTCACCTGCAAGAAGAGGAAGGACTGTCCTATTCTGCTTTGTAGATTAGGACAACAGTACCATATGGTTCTGAAATGGGTGTGCAATGACTAACACTCTCTCTCTATTATAGTGAGTGAGGTTCTACAGCTGTGCGATGGCCTTCGAGATGATGTCCTTCCAGAGTTTGGAGTCCGTTTTGAGGACCATGAAGGTACTGAGCCTAGTCAACCTACAAGTTGTAATCTATAGATTTTGCCAACTTCTATTTCACTGAGTATGTTGTGATATTTTCATACACTAACAAAATAATTGTGTCCTACACTAATGAACTCAGTAATCATCATACCATTTTTCTAGTATTGCTTCACACTACTATTGTGATCCACATGGGTACCAATGCCGTAGATAGGAGAAGGAAAAGGGCTTCTGCTTAAGGATTATGAACAGCTAAGTGCTAAAATGAACAGCAGAACTCAAAGATAATCTCAGGATTGTTAACTGAACCATAAGCAAATTGGTATAGGGTAAATAGGATCAGAGAGTTGAATGCATGGCTCAAAGACTGGTGTGGGAGAAATAGGATTTGATTCATGAATCATTGACAGCAGTACGGGGGACAACCAGAGCTATACTTTTGGGTCAATCTTCACCAGACACATGATGGGACTGGCAAGTCATATAATTAGGGCAGTAGAGAGGGCTTTAATTTAAATAGTGGGCAAAGGAATCATGTGAGGAGTAATATGATAAGCTAAAGGGAAACAAGGTAATAGAGCAGGGGAGCAATTAATAATAACTAGAGTGTGGCAGAAAGAGACAGAGCGTACAAAAATGAGAGTACATTAGCAGATACAGCCAGAGATTGCAAAAATGTTAAAGCCTCTGTATCTGAATGGGCACAAAATTCATCACAAAATTGGTGTTATTGGCATAGACAGAAATAAATATGTATGACCTGATAGCCATTATAGAGACATGGCTGCCAGGTGGCGAAGGCTGGAACCTGAATATTGAAGGGTATTTGGCATTTCAAAAAGACAGCAAGCTCAGAAAAGATGGTGAGATAACTCTGTTAATTAAGAATGGCTTTAGTACAGTAGTGAGAGATGATCTTAGCTTGAAATAGCAAAATATAGAATCCGTTTGAAGAAAGGTAAGAAGTTACTTACAGGAGTAGTTCATTGGCTCCCCTAGCAGCAGTTACACTGTAGGGCAGAGTACACAGGAAAAAATAAATGGGGCCTGTAAGAAAGGTACCCCAATAATTATGGGTGACCTGTAATCTATATGTAGATTGGGAGAAGGTAGACTGGAAAATGAGTTCATAGTGTATTTGGGGCAGTTTCTTAGAGCAGTATGCTCTAGCACCAACATGGGAGCAGGTTATTCGAGATCAGTTAGTATGCAATGAGACAAAATTAATCAATAACCTTATAGTAAAGGAGCCTCTCTGTGATTGTATCATAACATCATAAAATTTCACGTTCAGTTTGAAGGTGAGAAGTGTGGGTCTAAGACTAGTGTCTAAAACCTAAATAAAAATAATTATAAGGATATGAAGGCAGAGTTGGCTAAAGTGAACTGGGAAACTATGTTAAAAGGTCGGACAGTAGAGATGCGAAACGGAGACTTTTAAAGAGCTACCTAATAAATCTCAGCAAATATTTATCATAGTGAGAAAGAAAGACTCTTTGAAAAGGATGCAGCATTTGTGGCTAAATAAGGAAGTTAAGAATAGTTTCAAATTGAAAGAAACACTGTACAAACCTATCTGTCATAGAGAAATTGCTGGCATCCATTTTTAAGGAGGTTATAAAAAGATACTCAAAAAATCATAATGGAAAACTGAACAGTTTTGGTCGCCTTATCGAAAGAAAAAATATACTGGCATTAGAGGCAGTCCAGAGAAGGTTCACTAGTTGAAAGGATTTTCTTATGAGGTTGAGTAGATTGGGCTTGTACTCATTGGAAGATTGAGAGGTAACCTTTTTGAGGCACATAGGATTCTCAGGAATCCCAATGTCTGGGGGAGTCCCAATGTCTGTGAGGGGGTGCAATGGTGCCCTTAGAGCTCAGCAGCTGGCTTCCCCAGAGAACTGGGACTCCACCCTTCCTGCTGGCAAGAATCACATCCTGGCACTTATCTTTGCACTAAGTGCCATAAGATTGGATTTTCAAACTCATCCAAAAGGAGTCTGAAACTCTCCATTTTTCTCGCTAGTTCAGCACTTAAAATTATTTTTGTAAAATTGGACCCAAAGACTCTGGGCGGGATTTTTTGGCTGCGCTCGCCCCAAGACGGAAAATCCTGCACGAGCTCAATGGACCTTTGCATGATCTGTGTCCCGCCTGCCAAGGGAAAATTCCATCCTCTGTCTCCACTGCCTTTTGAGGAAGAGATTTCCAGAGATTCACAACCCTCTGAGAGAAAAATTGTCTTCTCATCTGTCTTAAATGAGCGACCCCTTATTTTTAAACAGTGGTCCCTAATTCTAGATTCTCCAATGAGAGGTAACATTCTTCCCACGTCTACCCTATCGATACCCCTCAGGATCTTAAATATTTTGATCAAGTCACCTGTTTACTCTTCTAAACTTTAATGGAGACAAGCTTAACCATCCCAACCTTGCCTCATATCCTGATGTTAGTCTAGTAAGCCTTCTCTGAACTGCTTCTAAAGCATATACATCTTTCCTTAAATAAGGTGACCAATAATGTACAAAATACTTGAACGGTAGAATCTTGAGAATGGCAAGCGATTGGTGCTCGCCATCCCGAAAGCATTGACTGCAACCCATGCTACCGGGAAACCCCTGGCGAGCAGGGGTGCACCATTGATGGGACCAGAAGATTGCGTTGGTGTGAACAACTGGAAAATTTCTGCCAGGGTCTCACCAATGCCCTGCACAAGTAAAGCATAACCTGCTTACGTTTTTAATCAATTCCTCACACAGTAAACAATAACACTCTATTAACTTTCCTAGGTATTTGCAGTATCTTTATACTAGCCTTTGAGATTCATACACTAGGACACCCACATCTCTCTGCACTTCAGAGCTCTGCAATTTATGGAGGTAAATTGCAGAACGTGCAGTAAGAGGAATCTGGGTGTCCAGGTATATGAATTACATAAAGTTAGTATACAAGTACAGCAAGTAATTGAGAAAGCAAATGGAATGTAGGCATTTATTTCAATGGGAATGGAATAGAAAAGTTGGAAAGTTTAACTGCAACTATACAAGGCCACAGCCAGAATACTGTGTTCAGTTTTGGACTCCTGATTTGAAAAAAATAATATAAAAGAAATTCATAGAAGGTTCACTCCACTCA
Organism: Mustelus asterias; assembly: GCF_964213995.1. Classification (NCBI taxonomy): domain Eukaryota; kingdom Metazoa; phylum Chordata; class Chondrichthyes; order Carcharhiniformes; family Triakidae; genus Mustelus; species Mustelus asterias. The sequence goes on from NC_135809.1 coordinate 89,349,754, forward strand.
TTCCTGGGACGAAGGGCTTATTTTATGAAGAGAGGTTGGTTTGGCCTATACCCATTGAAGTTTAGAAGAAGGAGAGATGATTTTATTGACCAGATTGGAAGATTTTGAGGGGATTTGATAGGGTGGATACCAGGAGCATTTTCCACTTGTGGGAGAGACTGGGACTGGGGGACTTCAGTCTCCCTTTTGAGATTCAAATGAGGAGAGGTATTTTATAACAGAGGATCGTTAGTCTGCGGAATTCTCTTCCCTAGCAAGCAGTGCAAACTGGTTTGTTGAATTTATTCAAGGTGAGTTTGATAGTTTTTTGGTAGGCAAAACTGTTGCAGCTTATGGAGGGTAGGCAGGGAAGTGTGATTAAGACCACAATTGGATCAGCCATTAACTTATTGAATGGTGGAGCAGGCTTGAAGGCCCGAATGGCCTACTCCTTTTCCTACATCCTATGTTCCTGTGAAACTGAGATGCTCCTCCCCTCTTTGTCATATGTCCCTTTATGTCCTACAAGTTTTTGAAATATAACTGCTCGTGAGACGTTGTCTTTTACCATCTCCTTTCAACCATCAGTCAGATTGCTGGAACTTTGGGCTTGAAATTTTGGCTTCCCAACCTCGGATTGAATTCTTGAAATAGTCAGTGGTTTGTCAGCAGGCATCATGGTGGTGGGAACCTATTTACCATGTATTCGCATAACATAAGTACTAATTGAATGAGAACATCATAAATTAAGTCTTATCTTAAAAATGAAGTCAGCAGCACACAGGAAATTCATGTTTCCTGTTTCCCAATGACTCGAGGGTGGCATGCATCAGGAGAGATTGTTCAATCTTTGGATCTGAGCTGCGGTTCTGTCGTTGTATAACTCAACTCCTTCTCCCGAGGCCTCCCACCAAGGTTTCTAACATCATAGATGTCAGTCTTCAGCCAATTTGATTCTCTCCATGTGATATCAAGAAACAGCTGATTTGCTGGAATATTGTTAGGGCCCATAGCCTCTGTAGTATTCAGTGCTTTGTCATTTCTTGATATCACATGGACTGAATACTACAGAGGCTATGGCCCCTGACAATATTCCACAAACAGGCAGCATTTGACTTAGTGGCATCAAGGAGCCCCCAACAAAACTGAAGTCAGTGGAAATCAGGGGGAAAGCTCTCCGCTGGTTGGAATCATTTTGAGTACAAAGGAAGATAGTTGTGGTGGTTGGAGGTCAATCATCTTAGCTCTAGGAGATCTCTGCAGGAGTTCCTCAGGATAGTGTCCTAGGCCCAATCTTCAGCTACTTTGTCGATAACCTTCCTTCCATTGTAAGGTCAGAAGTGGGTATGTTTGCTGATGATTGCACAATGTTCAGCACCATTCACGACGACTCATGGTAAAGCAGTCCATGTCAAAATGAGGCAAGACTCAGACAATATCCAGGCCTGGGCTAAGACACCATCCAGGACAAAGCAGCTTACTTGATTGGTACCCCTTCCACAAACATTCACTCCCTCCACCATTGGCGAACGGTGGTAGCAGTGTATAATATCTAAAGATGCACTGCAGGCTCCAGCAACAGCACTGTCCAAACCCACAACCGCTATCATCTAGAAAGGACAAGGGCAACAGTCACATGGGAACACCACCACCTGCAAGTTGCTCACCATCCTGACTTGGAAATATATCGCCGTTCCTTCACTGTCGCTGGGTCAAAATCTTGGAGCTCCCTAACAACACTGTGGGTGTACCTACACCATAGGGACTGCAGCAATTCAAGAAGGTAACTCACCAACACCACCTCGAGGGCAACTGGGGATGGGCAATAAATGATGGCCTAGTCAGCAATGCCCAAATCCTGTAAATTAATTTAAAAATGAAGACATGCTCCAGAACCAGCCATGCTCCGAGCCAAGCTTTGTCAATACAGCTAAAAGAAACTGGAAAACTGCCCAGTAATGTCCTTTCTGCAAAATGCAGGGTAAATCCAACCCAGCCAATTACCGCCCCATCAGTCTACTCTCAATCATCAGCAAAGTGATGGAAGGGGGAAGTCGACAGTGCTATCAAGCAGCACTTACTCAGTTTGGGTTCTGCCAGGGCCACTCAGCTCCTGACCTTATTATAGCCTTGGCTCAAATGTGGACAAAAGAGTAAACTCATGAGTTGAGGTGAGAGTAATTGCACTTGATATCAAGACAGCATTTGACCGAATGGCATCAAGGAGCCTGAGCAAAACTGGAGTCGGGCTCCAGTTGAGAAGAAACTGGGAATTGGGATTGAGAAGAAAAATCTCCACTGATGGAACTCATCCATAGCACACGGAAAATGGTTATGGCAGTTGAAAGTCAAATCATCTCCGTTCCAGAACATCACTGGAGGAGTTACTCAGGATATGGCCAAGGCCCAACCATATTCAGCTGCTTCATCAATTACCTCCATAAGGTCAGAAGTGAGGATGTTTCACTGTTGAGCAATATTTAGCATCACTCACGACTCCTCAGATTCTAAAGCAGTTCATACTCGTATTCAGCAAGACCCAGACAACATTCAAGCTTGTTAAGATAGAAGGTCACTGGCACTGGGTCAAGTGTAATTGTTGGAGGCTGGAGAGAGATTGAGGGAATGCAATGTTGGATAGGTCAAGGACGATGGGAGGAAGTTTGAGGGTGACAAGGAGGATAGAGGTTGTTGGGTTGCAGAGGCAGGGACACTCTGCATTTCCATCAACATGGTTGCTGACACAGGTTGAGCTGGCTGGAGATCATATTTTTGTGGGACGAGGTCTCTGTAGGATGGGAGGAGTCCTGGTTATGGTCTGTGGGAGATTTATACATTCCTATTGGTCTACTGCAGATATTTTATGGATGAAGGCCATGCACATTGAGGTGCTAATATCTTTGCCTGCCTGCCTATCTTGTGAATCTCAGACACCCAACTTTCAACTTTCGGTGGTGGAGGAGAGGATTTGTCACAGGATTGGCCGAACAGCAATATAGGCCGCAAAACCATCAGCTGGCACCAGCATAGGAGGAAGGCAGCCAGGTCTATCATAATCATTGATGAGCATTAGCAGAATGCGCAGCAACTGCCTTCAAATGTCTGAGACGCAACGTCAAAGATGGCTTAGGCTTTCCTGGGAGGCAGTCACTAACTTCTGTTCTCTCCTTTAATGAGCCCTGTGGCTATGGAGTCAACTCTATACCAATGCCCTTAAGGTGACTGGTATAGACTCAGACATTTTGACACAGATCCCATATCCCGAGTTATTTGAGGCCCCTGCCCAAGACTGGATCCTGGGTGCTGACGGCTACCCCATAAGGACATGGCTGATGACACCAGTGCATCATCCCTTCAGCCCTACAAAGCACATTATAATAAAGGACGACCAGGGCAATCATAGAGCAGATTGTTGGCTTGCTGAAAATGTACTTCTGCCTCGATTGCTCCGGCGGTGCATTACGGTACACAGCATACAGGCTATCCAGGATTGTTGTGGTCTGTTGTGCATTGCACAACATAGCATTGCAAAGGGGAGTGCAATTGCCATCAAGAGTATGGAGGAGCTTCTCTCCTCAGATGAGGATATTAGAGAAGGATATGAAAAAGAGGACAAAAATATTGCAACACCTTTCAAATCCATGGCTGTCAGAGGCAACCTCATCTTTGATCAGCTTCCACAGAATGAGGCACCTACCTGAGCAGGACATGACTTTGAATGTGCGCCACCACTGTCAGCCTGCATCCCGGGCCTCAAAGGATACAGGCTTTGCACTTGTACCTAAGTCACTGAGGTTGTAATGTGCGGACCTGCTGCTCCCTGCCCACAGTGATAGGGCCATAATTGCATGTTCACTTTGCATGTTAGGAAGCAATCTCAGACAATTTCCTTGTCAGACCAATTATGGGAGGGCCACCAGAGGCTATATGTTGAGCCATGCTGCCCTGCCTTGATGACACAAAAGAAGCCATACACATCATCATACGTTAAGGACTGAATCCAAACACGCATGACATTGTCCACACAAGTGAGATGTCCCTCAGTACCCTTCACTCATCAGTGATTGCCAATCATGAAGCATAATAGTATGTTCTCTGAATGAGGGTGTCCCAAAAATGCAACTTACGCGCACAATTATCAAGTAAAACAAATATAATGAGATATAAATATGTGCATAAGTTTACAGTTTCTCAACACCCATGCCACCATTATATCATCAAAATATTTTAATTTCCTCTTACACCCACCACACCTTGGTGTGACCCTGACATCCAAAGCTGAGGAGGGAGGAGGCTGCCGAGAGCAATGTCGGCTGCCGAGAGCAATGCCCGTTGCATAAAATGATCATGGTGCTGGCCTTTGGTACAATGCTTTGAGGGCTCTGATGAACATGGGGTCTTTTGCACAGGTGTGGGGGCACCCTGCTTGGCACTGCCTAGTGGAGACCCTGAGGCCATCGATGCCTGCGGGCAGTCTGGCACTCCTCTCCCCTTTTGGTAAACAATGGCATTTCCCTATGTCTCTCAGGAGAAGAGGTATCTACAGGGAGGTCCAGATGCCTCATTCTCCTCTCACCTAGTTACTGCAGTAATGAGCCCATTGACAGAGCAATGGAATGCTTTGTGCGTATGAGTTGTATGATAAACTTGGTTCTCCGTGGTGGTTGCCAACCTCTCCACTGGTGGAAGCCATGAGCTCACATGCTGACCATTGCAGAACCTGAGGCTTGGATGGACCCACCATCCATGAAACATTCCTTGTAACCTCTGGCATCTCTTCCAGATTTTTCCCAACCTGTCTTTGCATCTTCAGCAGGCTTATTGTAGCCATGACCAGAGGCTTGTCATCAGCTTGGGGCTTAGCATGTGGCTGATTCCACTGCTAGGAAGGTTGGCTGACAATACTTCTCTCACATTCTGGTACTTGTCTATGAAGTGTCATCAGAATTTGCCATTAATTCTGTACATGAACCCTCAAAGACTCCTATGAGTGTAACTGAAGTGGTGGAGGATGGGGGAAATATGGAAGATGGTACATCCTCTGGATGTTGTAGGTCTTCATCCTCTGGTGGAGTCATTATTTTTGTCCTTGGGCTTGGATCTTTGCACACACAATGATGATGACCTGTAGTGGAGAACAATATGGAGAAGTTCAGGCAATCACAAATTCACCTTCGTCTCTAACGTGCCTAAGTCTCAACACCAGGTTGAAGGCATTCTCACATTGCTGGCTGACTAATCCAGCCTTGTCATCCACAATGGAATGGTTGCCCTGCTCTCCCACAGTCTCAATAGCTTCCCTCCCACACAGCTTTAGAACCTTCTGTCAGGAGCACCTCCTTCTAACTTGACCCTCTCCTTGGCGTTTGTCTGCTTATCTTGCATGATGAAGTGGAGACTTGGTGATATGTCAAGAGACTCCTAACTCTTTTGTCCCCACGCCACATACTGGCCCCACATTCTAACAAATAGCCATTTGCCTCATCATGCACAACTGTCATGCAGCATGACTTCAATTGCCATGAGGTAGTGAGGATGACAACAGGTTTTCCAGTCTGACCTTTCCCCATTTGCAAACTTAATTTATTAATACCCTCGTGAGAGACCCTTTGATGTAATGTCACATTGCCACTTACTCTGGCAGATCACAATTAGTCTCTGACCCTTTTGAATGTCTGCTCATCTTCACGTTGATCTCCGTCCTAGCTACCTTGGTCAAATGGGAGGATCTTTTATTGATATGCCTGGGGAAGAGCAGCTCCCTGTAGCCGGACGGCCTGGAGGGAACTTGCAGGGAGGATTTCTGATCTGTGAAGCCGCTCTTTATATCCAGAAACGTTGCTGATCCAGTGGTGAGGGGGATGGGGTCAAGCAAGATGTTTGCTGCAGAGAAGTTGGGGAGTTTAGGAGAGAAGGGAATGGAGACTGTGGTTCAGAAACAAATTGTTTAATGGTCCTGAAATTAGAAGATTTTGCTGCCACTTTCCTATTAGTTCTCCCTGCCTTGTAGAGGCAGGTCTTTACTAACCCATCACAAAATTAAATTGAGTAAGGTGACAGTGCCTGCTTGCTGCCACTGCATGATTGCATATGGTTCACGTGCCCTCTGCATGTACCTGAGATTTACAACTCATTTCGGCTCTGACATAAGTAGAAGTGAAACTCACTCTAGGTCTTGCTGTTCAGAGCCACAATCTTCTGATTCAAATCTACCCATTGTCAGCACACTTCCTGCTCCCTCTTAGGAAGGGCCCCATGGTTTTCTTAACTGCTTCATAGCCTTTTTAAAATTGTGTTAGCTATGGGTATGCTTCCAATCTTCAAAAGAACACTTTCTGCTGCACTAAAATGGACAATGTTCATGAGAACCTGTGTTATAAAATGTTCCATCACCATCAACCCATCTGTTCCTATCCCAGGGTACAGAGGCTCATTGTAATGCTCATAATCACTACTCTAGAATGGAGATTGAACCTGAATTCTCTTATTTACTTCTGTTACTGTGTAATTACTCAGTTATTGAAGTAACTTCATAATGACTTCTAAGAATTGTTTCTATAGCTTAACCAAGCTAATACAATGAGTCTTGATATACACAAGAATATCAGGTTAATAATCTATGATAGAAAGGTATAAAGCTGAAAAGGCATGATGACGATCATTGAAAAGCTATGACCTGATTCATGTGGAACATTCTTTTGATGATTTTATTCTTGTTGGTGTGCTGACTTGTGGAAAAGCTAATGTTTAATATTTGACTATCTGGCACAGCACTGAACCACACTGAGGAAGAGATTCCAGAATAACAGTTGGACTGTTCTAATTTGCCTGAGTAAAAAACAAAGATTTACATTTATACATTTATTTTCATAACCTTGGGTTACTTCAAAGTGCTTTACAACCATGAAACACTTTTGAACTGTACTCACTGATGGAGTGTAGGAAACATGGCAGCCATTTTGCGCATAGCTAGCTCACACAATCACCAATGTGATAATGACCAGATAATCAACTTTAAGTGATGTTGATGGAGGGATAGAAATTGTGCTCGAGTCTCTGGATAAGGACTTGAATCCACAATTTTCTTTGAGTGAAAAATAGCTTGGGCTTAGGCTTCTGATTCTGTTCTCTGCAAAAACAATTATTGGTGTTTATATTGAAGGCAGGATCAGGATCATTTGTATAGGCTGGCAACACTCCTGTGCATATTGTCTTGAAGAATAGCCATTTTGGTTTTGGAAACCTGCCCATCCCATGGTACTTTACCCCAACCTTCAGAATAAGGATGGAGTAGTCTACTTGTGTGATTGAATGGTTAGGCTGAGATTTACTGATGGTTTGGTATGCTTTTGCAGGGTTACCCACTGTGGTGAAATTTGTGGATAGAGAGACATTGTTGAAGGAACGAGAAGAGAAGAAAAAGGTAAAATGCTGACTTCCGCCATGTCAGCAAGGTAAAACTATCCAGTGGAACAAAGCAATGAACAGGTTTCCTGCCTAATAACCCAGTTTGATGGTTTGAGCAAACTTTCCCATATTAAGCTTATATCACCTTAGAGAAATGCATGTAACAACAGAAAGATTAATCCTCAACAGGATCCTACCCCAATCCCCTTCCAATATTATAAAACAAAATAATGTGTTGCTGGAAATCTGAAATAAAACAAATATGCTAAAATTATTCAGCAGTTTGATGGTATTGGTATCTGCGGAGAGAGAAACACTTAATGCTTCAGATCGATGACCTTGCGTCAGAACTCCTTTTGTCACATGGGAACACCAGCACCTGGAAGTTCCCCTCCAAGTCACTCACCATCCTGACTTGGAAATATACCGCCATTTTTTCACTGCCACTAGGTCAAAATCTTGAAACTCCTGCCCTAAAAGCACATCACATTGTGTACCTACATTATCCATGTTTTCCTATTGCCTCCACTTTCAGGTCAATAAAATTTAATATACCTTCCCCATTTACTTATGAAACTATTGTAAGTTGTAATTCAACAGCTGAAAAGTCAAGTCCCTACCTATCTCACAAATAGGGACTTGACACCCTTATTTACAGAATACCACTATTGTCCCAGGAACTTTCAACACGGTTGAATTGACTGATAATCAGCTCAGGAATCCTACCACCACCAAACCTACCCACCACCAACTCCTCCCCACTTTTCCCCAAAGGGTAAAGAAAGTGTGATGTGAAGATGCACTAAAAAAAGTCCCAAAAACGTTTTTTTTTAAAATGCGTCATCGTACACCCTTTTACAGCACTGATTTAATAAGTTTAAAGATCCGGATGAATGTTAGTGAATGGATCAATGTTAGTGAATGGGAGCATGGATCAATGTTAATGAGTGGGTGAATGGGTACAGTAACAGATTTGGTGAGATAAGTGGGTGATTAATAGGGTAGGTGGGGTGGCAGCGATTCTTCAGGGATAGGCAATAAATGCTGGCTTAGCCAGCAACACTGGATAGGACAAGCAAACTCTGGAAGCTTGTTCATTGCATGGAGCACCTGATTTGATTTTGGAAACTGGCTCAGGCTGAAAGTCTCTTTTGTAACACAGAACAGTGAGTGTACTATAAGAAGCATTAGACATGGGTCTGGATTTTTCGAGGAGCAGCAATCATTGTTAGATTGCGACTCCATTTAAACTATTCCAAGTTTCAACACTTCTTCATTTCTTACCAGGTCTTTTATGCCTGGCTTTCCCAGAAATGCAGCATCTTTCTGAGTGTTCCATCCCAGCTCTGTAGAGCCAGGGAGGTGGGGGAGAGAGAGATAGATCACACACACCTGTCATGACAACAGCAGATGTTATTTGTTGAGCAAGTCAGATCCCAGAGTGAAACCTGTCTTACTGATCATAAATTATTTTATGTATTTTGAAAACGAGGAGGAAAAGCTACTGACAGCAAAAGCATAGAGCTTGGGTAACACCTTTAGGATTTTAAAATCAAAAGATTTATTAACAAGAAAAAAAGCTGAATCACGTAAGATTGAAGTTGCACAGTTAAAAGAGTCTTACAGAACAACCCCCCAAAAAAACGTACTTGGTCAAAACACATACATAAACTACCTTCTTAGCAGCAACTCCCTTATAGACTTTTGACTGTAAAGTTACGATAATATTACCCGAGGCAAAGAACTGCTGTCACTTTGATAAAGGAATATCACATAATCCTCAAACACTTCCACTGTGATGTGGAAACCTAACAAAAGGTTCAGAAACAGATGGCTTTCTGAAAGCTAAGACTTCTTCTCTGGCTTGATTGAATGGCTGCTTCAAATTCACAACTTTTGCACCTCTTCTTGCACAGATCTGGTCTTAGGACATTTTCCCCCGTACAGCCACCAGCTAAACATTTTCTCTTAAATATCCTTTTGCCCTTTCATCTCAAACTCCGTTGTCCTCAAACGCCTCCTTGAACTCAACTATTCCAAGAATAATAATTATCCATGTTTTCCTATTGCCTCCACTTTCAGGTCAATAAAATTTAATGTACCTGCCCCATTTACTTATGAGATTATTGTAAGTTGTAATTCAACAGCTGAAAAGTCAAGTCCCTATTTATCTCATAAGCAGGGACTTGACACCCTTATTTACAGAATACCACCATTGTCCCAGGAGCTTTCAATGCGGTTCAATTGACTGATAATCAGCCCAGGAATCCTACCACCACCAAACCCGGGCGGCACAGTGGTTAGCACTGCTGCTTCACAGTGTCAGGGACCCAGGTTCAATTTCGGCCTCGGGTCACTGTCTGTGTGGAGTCTGCATGTTCTCCCTGTGTCTGCATGGGTTTTCTCCGGGTGCTCTGGTTTCCTCCCACAGTCCAAAGATGTGCGGGTTTGGTGGATTGGCTGTGCTAAATTGACTAAATTGTGCTAAATTGTAGGAGGGATTAGCAGGGTAAATATGTGAGATTATAGGGATAGGGCCTGTGGTTAGTACATACTCGATGGGCCGAATGACCTCCTTCTGCACCGTAGGAATCTATGATTCTATGAAACCACACCGCCCCCACCACCCCCCACACTTTTTTCCCCAAAGGGTAAAGAAAGTGTGGTGCGAAGATGCACTAAAAAAACAGTCCCAAAATCTTTTTTTTAAATCCACCATCATACACCCTTTTACAGCACTGATTAATATGTTTAAAGATCCGGGTGAATGTTAGTGAATGGGAACATGGATCAATATTAATGAGTGTGTGAATGGGTACGGTAACAGGTTTGGTGAGATAAGTGGGTGATTGATAGGGTAGGTGGGGTGGCAGTTGGGGATAGTGAAAGGTAGTTCGGATGACAAATAAATGAGGTGGGGAGATGATAGGTGGGTGGGTTGAAGGTTAGTCAAATGGGGTCGGATGGTGGGGGTGTCTCATTGTGGGGAGGGGTAGTCGGGTTGGGGGTAGATCAGGTGGTTGTGGGGGGGTTATTCATGTAGGGGCAGAGGGGTATTTGGGTGGTCGAAGGGGTAATGTGGGAAGGGGGATAGTCAGGGTCAGGGAAGGTAGTCAAAGGGGTACTGGGAGTCAGTGGAGGTAGTGGGGTTGGTTGGGTGGGTTGGGGGCCACCAAGGGGGTGGTCAGGCTGTGGAGATCAGTTCTGTAGTTACCCAGGAGTTAGGCTAGGTATTGTCTGTCTACCATTTCCTGAGTAACTATCTAGATAATTAATCAAACAGTCCAAAGTCTCCAACTCAAACTGAGTCAGAGACATTTACAGTGGTCCTGGAGAATTGCTCATTGGAAGCTGATGCCTCCTGGACAGTTCCAGGTAAGTCATCGTGTCAGGAATACTGCAGGGTCCCAATGTGTATCTTGGGTCATATGTCCAATGATCTGAAGAATGGTTGATTTGTGCCATAGTGGCAGATCAGAGTGACAGATATGTACACTGACAGGTTGCTTCATTTTTAAGTTTCACAACGGTTGAGAACGTCCCTAGCCCTGCCAATATAACTGGTCAATAACATTTTAAGGCCTTAGGTTTTCTGGAACTGCAAGCATCTAGCTCTTTTTCTGATGAATGGAAATGAAATATTTTGCTCCTGTACTTTATAAAACCACACAGATCATACCATTTGTAGTGACTATATAAATGCAGCCAGGGTTATAAAATTTAACTCAACATCTTAAATTAAGGAGAGGTTAATACAGCCAGGATTCTTGCTCCTTAGCACTTTTTATCAACCCCTCCAATTCCTACCCTCAGCCCTGCCCAATGTAAAATCCATATCTGTAAGGAGCAGACTCTCAGTAATGTTCTGCATAGTGTAACACATTGCATAAGCTCACATGGAGAAGGACGATACCAGAAGACGTTGATATCTGTAAAACTACACCCAGTGAGTGCCAGCATTTTCTGAGGAGCAAATCAGACAGAAAATATGTCACAAAGTCCTGATGTAAGATGGAGATAGTTTGCAATCTGAGAAACATTGGTCTTGTTACCTGCTTGTTAAATAGAAAACATCACAGTAAAAAGCTTCAATTATATCAAATTTACCGTTTCTTCAACAGATTGAAGAAGAAAAAAAGAGGAAAAAGGAAGAAGCAGCCCAAAAGAAACGAGAACAAGAGGTGAGGACTTGACACGTGCTGTCAAGCTGCTGTACCAGCCTGTGTAGTTGGTTTTACACAACTTGGTCTGTTGGGTCTGTTTTGATGGACATAATTTAAATTAAAAAGAAGAGAGAAGTAAGAGCAAGAATCTGATCACTTGGATAGCTCAATGCAAGTATGTTCACTTTTGTCTTGCAATGAAGACTCAGCCATCTGAGACATTTACATTAAAACAACACTGGAATGCCAGTGAGCAGCTGACCATAAATGTACCAGATTTGACTTCGGTTTGTACTGAATTAGCTGATTTCAACTGTGGTGGGAGTTAGAACAACACAAAAGGCTTTTCGAAGGTAAGGCAGGAAAAATCAACCAGAAAGGCCACTCCTCATTTTGAATTCTATGATCATTGCTTAGAAAAATTTGCGTAGGTGCATGTTGGGTGGCAACCAGATTGTGGGAGGTTGGGATTATTACACACTGATGCTTAATTTGTATTACCAAAATATGCAACTGAAACGCCTGCTGAAGATTAAAAGCATGCTTACTATACTGACTGTATTTAGTGATCATTGACCTCCTCCCCTCAGGTCCCCGATGCTTACAGTAAGTGACTCAACCTTTTCTTTAGAAGGATACAGAATTGCAGGAAAAGCTTTTCTGGAATTTAGCAATACTGGCTTATAGAAGACCTCTGGGTTAAGTTCTGGTCATGAATCATTTAGCTTTCTGTTCCATGCAATATCACCGGATGCATCATGTGCTCCCCTGACAATCTTTTGACCTTTAAGTGAAAGTCCACTGTCACTCTGTAAATCACTAAACATTCAGGTTATTTGACTGAGAACAAGATCGCTGGCAGTTCCCCACCTGCATTGCATGCCAAACTATTGCAGTTGACAGCATGGAGTTGAACAAATAATGTTGTGTGCACTTAGTCCAGATGCCAGTTTATCGTTGTAACATATGGAGATCATGGAAAATTGGTAATTTTGGAAGTCAGTTATGCACTTTTGTTTTGTTCTTCACATTCCTTCTCTTGTTTTGAGCAGATGCCATATCCATAATATGTTTAAAATTTTGTTTGTACTTTCCTACTCACAATACTTACTTTCTTGTTGCCCTATTTTTTTGTCACATTTTCAATTTAAATTCCTTTGTCCATTTATAATGGAAACTTCCTGTGTCAATTGCCATGTTATAATTACACTACCACTAGCACCTCTGTTTCATGTATTCCCAACTCCTCGGCTCCAATTCTACTTCTCCGTCCTGAGTTGCCTTTAGTTTTCAAATGTGATTGGTAGGCGCTATAGAATCCTTCTTGATAAATTAGCTTAGGCATGTCTTTTTTATGTTCTTATATTTAATTACTTGCAGAAGGTGCCCTAAACTGCAACAGTATGTGTTTAAGTGCAAAATAAACTCTTTAGATGAAGAAAAATCTTACCATTGGGTACAGCTGATTTTTCTGAAGCGATCAAGTGATTGTGACTTAAAGCCTAGGGTCAGAGGCAGGAAGCCAGATAAATAGAAAACTTCTGCAAATTGAGTTGATATGGAGTTTTGTGAGACTTTAACAATTAAATTTCCATGTGCTTCTGCCATAAGGGATCATATTACATAGATGCAGGAGGAGTTAAAGGAATTCAGATTGATTTACACTATTTGTCTCCACGCAGGCAGCAAAACTGGCCAAGATGAAAATCCCTCCCAGCGAACTGTTCAGATTAGAGAAGGACAAGTATTCCAAGTTTGATGAAAATGTAAGTATTGAAAGATGAATAAAAAAGATATATTGACTGGAAAGACCTATGTTCAATCTCTGTATTGAGTTAGCTGATCTCGGTCGGGAGAGCAGTTGGGGAACTCAAGTTAGTTTCAGCATCCCTGAGAAGAACAGGAATATCAGCTAAGGATGCTTCTCATGATTATTTTACAGTGACTCCTGATATAAAGTGTATGTGTGGGAGTACTGCTGAGAGCATGATCAGGCTCGACTATGAGACCACCCTCAAGTATCCTTAACATCAAGGCTCATAGATAAATCTCACTGAATTCATTCACTGGTGAGAAAACTCAGCTGAACCTGACCCACTCTCAGTTGATGTTCAGACAGGTGTTCTCTCTGTATGAATCATTGGATAACATTTGAGAGGAGAAACTCTGACTGGATTTAGTTCCCCCTATTAATTTACTGGTCTGTAGGAGCCAACTACTAACTTCCTTAAGTAACTGAATTACTGAGGGAGCATCCATCTTCTTGGACCACTTCCACCTTCCAGTGCTTCAGATCCAAGTCCAAGTAGCAGAGGTATCTGCTGTGGCCGTTTCTTTGAAAACTTTCATCAACAGTTTTTGCATTTGGAGATGATCTATTCCATAAATCAAATCTAATGGCCTTGATTATGCTACAAGAACTTGATTCAAAACTATCATGACATAACTATACATCTAACGCAGTGGGTGGAATTTTCCCAGGTAAAGTGGGGTGGGTTTGAGTGCATGTGGGAAATTAAATCTCAAAAAAATTGATGTTGGATTGGGATCCTGATATCATCCCACCCTATTCTAAGTTTCTGATTCTGAAGCAAGTGGGGACCCTCTTGGCTCGGTCTTGAAACCAATTAAGATATTTAATAAGCTAATTAAATATTATTTTAACCCGTAAGTCTGGATTTCACAGCACAGCCAGGTCACTTATTCCAAAACTATCAGTAACGAGGCGAATGATAATATCAGCATGATATTTATCTGTAGACCGCATCACAGTCTACTCAATCTTGACTTGACTGTATCTTCCTTAACTGAGGGGCCCTGAGGCTAATTGTAGTAGCTCAATTGCAGTTCGATTCCGATCAGATGATGGAGAGGGGAATGGACCTGAGACCTCCATGGTCTATTTGACTCAACTACTCACTAAATGCACCAGATGTTTGCTGTGGTACTGGAAAAAAATTACAGCACTTTTTAAGAGGTTAAATGCATTGCTTAGATTCAAGAACCAGTGATTTGTTTTCTGTGGGAGGATGGAAAAAATGGTCCTTTTTCAGTGTGTACTTTCCTATGCTGTTGATCAGAGTGAGTTCTAAATCCTAAAGTTGTTGTTTATTTTCTTCAAGGGGTTTCCAACTCACGATATGGAGGGCAAGGAACTCAGCAAGGGACAGACCAAGAAACTTAGAAAACTTTATGAAGTGCAGGAGGAGCGGTATAATGAGTATGTGCGGATGCTGCAGAATAGCAGCACCAACTAAATGCATTACAATGACACCCAGTGTATCCAGCAATGGAAAGAAGTAACTCCAGAAACGACAGGGATTGAACAAAGACAAAAATTCTATTTAGATTCTTCAAATGAATAAAGAGAGACATTTATTACTTTTGATCATGAGAAATGAACTAATGGAAGCAAATAAAATTGACAGTTCGAACAGCTGACTTTGCTCTTGTTCAACGAAGAATATAAATTGATGTGATAAGAGAGACATGATGGCATAACATGGAGGAACTTGCCTTTCATGTTTAGGACCTACATGCAAATATATGTTACATTGACAGTATGGAAATTACCTCTCTTGTCATGATTAGTTTTGAGCAATCTAAGTTCAATTGAATTTAGTCCTGAGCAACAGGTCCTCATTTGGCATTATTGTCAATATCACAAAGGCCACATAATGGTTTGTGTAAAGAAGTGGGGAACTGTCCAGCAGGTGCTCTTAAAGATTGGGACTGAATAGAGAGAGATAGGAGTGATTGATTTGACAACATGACTGAAATGCAAAGGCTTTAATTCTGAACATCAACATCCTTCAGTCAGTGCAAGATGCAAAAAATACAATTTTTGGCTCTTTACCAGTTCCGAGCCATGTTATTGAGTGGAGCACTTTGAGAATATGCAAATGTTTTTTCCGTCTTCCCTTTTAATGGGCATAATTATAAATCAGTTTCTGTCCAACAATTATGTATTTTGCTGTCATTTTAACAAATGTTCCTTTAATAAATTAAGCTTTGAGAATTGATATGAGTTCTTTGCATGAAAGTGTTATTTGTATCAATTTGAAATGGGCGTTTACATGTTCATAGAATAATTGAATGGTTACAACACAGAAGGAAGCAATTCAGCTTGTTGAGCCTGTGCCGGCTCTCTAAGAACAATTCAGCTATTCTCACTCCCATCCTTTCCCCATAGCCTTTTAGATGCTTATCCAACTGTCATTTGAAAGCCATGATTAAAGTCAACCTCCAACAGCCTTACGGGCTGAGAATTCCATATTTTGACATATGTAAGAAAAAAATCCTCATGTTGACTTTGATTCTTTTACAAATACTTTAAATCTGTATCCTCTGGTTCTGGGCCTTTCACCACTGCAAGTAGTTTTTCTTCTATTTATTCTGTCTGGGTCCTCATGATATTATCCCTCAACCTCCTTTTCACTAAGAACAACCTAATCTTATATCCATAAGCCTTTTTGAAACAGTCCCTCCCCTTCAGAAAATTTGCCTTCAAAGACACAGGGGTAGCACAGTGGTTAGCACTGCTGCCTCACAGTGCCAGAGATCCGGATTCAATTCCCAGCTTGGGTCACTGTCTGCGTGGAGTTTGCACATTCTCCCCATGTTTGCGTGGGTTTCCTCCCACAGTCCAAAGATGTGCAGGTTGGGTGAATTGGCCAGCATCAATTCTCCCTCTGTACCCAAACAGGTGCCAGCATGTGGCTACTAGGGATTTTCACAGTAACGTCATCGCAGTGTTAATGTAAGCCTACTTGTGACATAAATAAATAAGGTACTTTAATCAAACAATGAACAGCAAACCATAAGACAAAAGCAAATTAATGGCAAACTCTGATATTTGATAACTATTGTCTGGAATGGGGCTATCTTGATCAGACCATGTTGTTGATTAATAGGTCAGTAGTTTGTCAATCTGCTCATATTAAGGGGGACTGCAAGTTTTCTCATTCTGAACAAGACAGTGAGGTAAAGGGAAAGTCCTTCCATTCCACCTTTCTTGCCGTAACATTTCCTCAATTGTATTTAGTAAAATAAGTGAAAAGGAATTAAAAGTTAACAATTGTGCATTCTCGTGATCATGAGCAATTGTTTTGCATTTTCTATCTTGCTAGGCAGAGTTGAATTTAAGTTCTGATAAATCTTTCCAGCTATAAATTCCCAGAAATAAATATTGGAGTATGTTTCTGTAATGATTTGAAACATGAACTCTCTTGGCTTCCACGCTGATTCAACTGTCTCTTACCATTTTCTATTTTCTTTTACCTGTTTTCTCACTTCACCTTAAGTTGCTCATTTTTGTTGGGGTGTGAACTTACAGGGGCTCGCCATCCTCCTCCTCCAGTTAGCAATTCCTCATGTGTAAATGAAGTGTTCCATGCACAAGTGGTGGAGAAATGGGATGAATCATCATTTAACCCAATTCTTTCCTTACCCAATATCCACACACACTAATCTTCCAGATAGATAATGAAAAATGAAATTAGAACAATGTTAGTCAGTGGTAAACCAGCTCCCTGCTAGTGGAAGCTGCACAGTTAATTAGTACTGCTGACCTGACTCAGGTCCCTGGAATTTTTGTTATACAGGAAGCTTTTGCTCAGACATGAAGTAAATAGCATGAGTACGATTGTAGAGTACTTCACTCCAGGAACTTGGGAAATGAAGGAATTTAAGCAGCAGTCCCAGAGAGGAAGTGGGAATCAATGAGACTTTAGAGTTGAAGGCTGGAGGTAATTAGTTGGACAGGTAGGTAATTTTTAGGATTGTATTCCACGAATATAGGGCAGTGCTTTGAACCAGGATCCAGAAAACAAAAGTATTGCATTAAATGTATAGCTTAAACTGCTTAATACAGCTACAAATAACTGTTGAATAACAAATTAAGTTAATAAAATAAGGCCAGTCTAAGATATGGCAGAGGAGGTTGTATGGGCTGCAGAGCAATTTCTGAATGGTTTTATCCAGAATATTGCCACATCCAAGAGGAAAACATTGGTTTGTGAAAGGGAGACTGACTGTTAGGGAGCAGAGTACAGAGGATTTAGGAGAGGTTGATGGGTACAGTGATCCTATCTAACAGTACGATGTGGGGACTGCAGGGAAGGCAGCTCTTATGCAGACCAAAGTAGAAAGGGTTTCCAAAGGGGAAAGAGAACAGAAATGATTATTGCACAAGATAGGAGCTCATGATAGTAGGGGTGATATATTAGCATGGTTAGAAAATTGGTTAACTAATAGGAAGAGGAGTTGGAATAAGAGTTATTTTCAGGCTATCAAACTGTAACTAATGGAATGCCACTGGGATCAGTACTAGGGTGTCAACTATTTATGATGACTTGGATTGAATGAACTAACCGCTTGTAGTCAAATGTGCTGATTATACAAAGATAGGAAAATAAGTTAGGAAGAGGGTACAAAGAGACTGCAAATGGATATAGATAGGTTAAGTGAGTAGGCAAAAATCTGGCAGATGGATTATGTGAGAAAATGTAAGGTTGTGTACTTTGGCAGGATGAATAAAAAACAGAACATTATTTAAATGGGAAGAGACTTCAGAATCCCTTCATAGTGCAGAAGAATCTGGGTGTCCTTGTACATGAATTTTTTTAAAAAGCATACAGTTACAGCAAGTCATTAGGAAGGCAGAAAAATTATCTTTATTACAAGGGGGGTGGAGTATAAAAGTAGGAAACTTTTCACACCCAGAGTAGTGTGTACAGATCTGGTCTCCTTAAGGAGGGAAACAGTTCGGAAAAGGTTCAGTAAGCTGATTCCCGAGATTGAAGGGGTTGTCTAGTGAGGAGGTGTTGGACCTATACCCATTGGCATTTAGAAGAATGAGATCTTATTGAAACACAGGATTCTGAGGGGACTTGACAGGGTAGAGACTAAGAGAATGTTTCTTTTTGGAGAATCTGGAAGCAGTGGCATAGTTTAAAAGGGTCTCCCATTTAAATTGGGGCTGAGGAGGAATTTCTTTTCTCAAAGGTTGTTAGTCTTTGGAATTCTGTAGAGAGCAGTGGCAGTTGAGTCACTGAATATATTCAAGGCTGAATTATGCAGATTTTTGGTTGATGGAGTCGAGGGTTGAGTGAAGGTGGGTTCACCCTTAACTCAATCTGACAAGACTGTCAGTCAATAAGACAACATGATACTTGGAAAGCAATTCCAGAAAATTTATTTAAAAACTAAAATTATACTTAAACTTCAGGATAATTACAGCTCTTTTGGTTGCACTTTCCAATTGAGGTTTGGTTGCAGTTGACGTAACAGCTCTCGACTTCCACACATGCAATTTCCTCTCTGGGGTCTTCTTTCTGTGCAGTGAGGCTTTATGATATTGTTTCTAACTCCTTTCTGACCATCAAAACACCTCAGAGCCAAACTGGCCCGATAATTGGCTCTGACCATATGGGCACTGAACTAAGCCCTATTCATGCTGTCCAAGAAACTATTCATGTCCACTGATAATGTTAATCTCAAACAAGATTCCTGATATAACCTGATTACTTTAGCTGTACCAAGGTTGTCCACTTTGTCTTGTAGAGGGTTACTGGAGTTTGTAATGCCCTTGTTTAACACAATCAGCCATGACGATACATTGCAACTATTGTTCAACTTTCTCCATTAATAAAACGGACTAATACTGTAAGTTAATATGCATATAATGCAATCAAAGTTTCAGGATTAATTGTAACTGATTTTACTAAATGCAGTGATGTAAAGTAAATTTGTGTCATACAGTGAAACTAAATCTAACTACCCAAATCTACCTACATGGGGGAGAAAAGTGGGGTTAAGGCCACAATCATAGAATCATAGAAATCCTACAGTGCAGGAGGAGGCCATTTGGCCCATCGAGTCTGCACCGACCACAATCCCACCCAGGCCCTACCCCCACATATTTACCCGCTAATCCCTCTAACTATGCATCTCAGGGACAATTTTTTTTTTTAACCTGGCCAATCAACCTAACCCGCACATCTTTGGACTTTCAACTCAGCTATGATTTTATTGAATGATAAAGCAAGCTCTCGGGGCCAAATGGCCTATTCCTAATGATCTGATAGGAGCAATAGGGAACTAATAGGTGGGGAGATAGCATCTTCTGCAGCCAACAACAAGAATCTGTAAAGGTGTGTGGCCTGCCCAGTTCCAGTATAATGGATTTCTCATGGCAGCTGTAAAAGAACTTGGAAAGGGAGGGGGTAAACCCAGTTGTCAGGGTTTGTGTAGGAACAGAGAGGAGGTCTTGCTGAAAGAGTATCAAAAGTTAAGTTCTAAATTAAAAAGCAGGACATTGAGTGTAATAGCTACTGGATTATTGCCTGAGCCACATGCAGATTGGCAAATGGCAGATAGATTATGAGAAATAACACGGCTAAAAGGCTAATGTGGGACACTGGCACTAGTTCTGGGACTGGAAGGAGCTGTACTAATAGGATGGGCTCCATCTGAACAAAGATGAAACTTGTGACCAAGTAGAAATGGGAACTAGGAAGCTGACAATCTTTAAATCAGGAGATTGTGGGGAGGGATCTCTAAGGAGAGATGGTGGCATAGTCATAATGTCACTGGACCAGAGCCCCAGGCTAATGCTCTGGGTTCAAATACTACCATGGCAGCTGGTGGAATTAAAATTCTGTGATTAAAATCTGGAATTGAAAGCTAGTCTCAATAATGGTGATGAAACTATCATCAATTGTCTTAAAAACCCATCTGGTTAATCAAATCCCTTTAGGGACGGAAATCTGATGACATTACCTGGTTAGGGGGAATAATACCCATACTAATAACTATGGAGGAGAATAGTAGCCATATTAATAACTGTCCAGTGAAAGGGTTAAAAGAGGCAAACCACAAAAAAAGTCTGCACGCAGTTTAACAGCAGAGACATGCACATCAGGATAGTAAGCTGCTATTTCCAGACAAACGGCGACTGTCTGAGTGACAGACCTTTCAGATAAGCAGAAGAGAAGAAAGATGTCTTCGTCTAGGAGAGGCCATTAAACCAGACATTTGGAATGGAAGGATCGATTTGTGTTCTAAAATTCAGACACAGCTGGGGGTGTCCAAAGATAATTGCAACAATAACCTACTGATGTAATTAAAACCTCATGCTGATTGGATATTATAATTAAGCAAGTGTAAGGTGATTGGTTTTAATATCTATGCCCTATGAATGACGTAACCTTAATCAATAACAGAGTGGATAGAGATAACTCCTATACTTTGGTATATTCAATTACTTTTAATCAAATTTGAAACCATAACTGCTTTTGTATTTCTGAATTCTGTATTCTGACTGGCCTTAAATGACCGAAGTCAGGGTTCTTCAATAAATCATTTTGAACCACTCCATGACTTTGTCTGGCTACTTGAGGGGAACAGTAATTATAACTACATTAACAAGCAACACCTGGTCTGGTTTACAGTTGACTCCAGGTCCACAGAAATGTGGTTGACTCTCAACTGCCCATTCTTAAATGGTCTAGCAAGCCATAAGGGAAACTAAGAATGGGCAACAACTATTGGTCCTGCCAGTGACATTCCCATCCCACAGAAAAGTGCAGTGCAGAAAAAGGCCATTTCAGCTCATCATGTCTGGGCTGGCCAAAAAGAAAAAAAACTAGTTATCTGTTTTAATCCCATTTTCTAGCACCCAGTCCGTAGCCTTGCACATAGCACTGCAGATGCAAATCCAGGTACATTTTAAATTAGTTGAGTATTTTAGCCTCAACCACCAACTTTGGCAGTGATTTCTAGGTGTCCACCCTCTGGGTGAAAACTTTTTCCTCATGTCTTGCCAAATCACCTTAGATCTATCAAGCCCACAACTAGGGGAAACAAGTTTTTCCTATCTACCATGTCTAGGCCCCTCATAATTTTGTACACCTCAATTAAATCACCCCTTTGCATCTTCTGTTCTATGGAAAACAACCTTAGCTTATCAAATCTCTCCTCAGTGCTGCAAGTTTCAAGCCCTGGCAACATTCTTGTCAAACTCCTCTGTACATTTTCCAGAGCAATTATGGCCTTCCTGTAACATTGTGACCAGAACCATACACAACACTCCAGTGGTGGCCAAACCAGTGTTTTATACAGTTCCTACATTACATCCCTGCTTTTGTATTCAATACCTTGCCCAATAAAGGAAAACATTCAATTTGCTTTCTTGACCATCTTGTCCACTTGTCCTGCCACCTTCAAGGACTTGTGGACATGCATGCCAAGGTCTCGCACTTCCTCAATATCTTCCCATGTATTGAGTATTCCCTTGCTTTGCTTGCCCTCCCAAATACATTACCTCGCTTTTTCAGATTGAATTCCATTTGCTACTTCTCTGCCCACTCAACCAGACCTTTAATATGGTATGAATCAACAGCTCTCCTCAACTACTAAGCCAATGTTTGTGTCATTGCAACTTTCCCAATCGTGCCTCCCACATTTAAGTCTAATCCCAACGAAGAATTTTTAAAAACAGTAAACATAAACAGCCGAAATGTAAACAGAACAGGGAAAGAGAGCAAAGGAAAGAATAAAGTAAAGGAGGATACTGGTGGCAAGGGAATAGTTATAGCAGTCTTTATGGTCAAACATAAAATAAGAGGAAATCTTATTAAAAATGAGTTTAAAAATGTCTGCACAACAATGGACACAGTGTCTGTAATGGAATAGGTGGCAATCTCGCACTGGGAGGAACCAGATGTAGCAAGGATTGCTGAGATATGGTTCCACAAAAAATAAGGATTAGGACTTAAACTTTGCAGAATACAATATATTTAGAAAAGATAGAGAGGGAAAAGGAGGAGATGGAGAAGCAGTACTTACCAGGAAGAACATAATGGCCGTAGAAAAAAGGGACACGGTTATCAACAAGACAAAAATAGAACCCATATGGATAGAGGTAAAAGATAATAAAGAATTAGTCACACTAATTGGTATTGTCTACAATCACCTAATCGTGAAAGAGAAGTGGAGGAAGAAAGATGCAGATAAATTCAGGAACTGAGCAAAAATATTGAATAATAATCATGCAGGACACAAGTATGACAGAAACCTGGTTGATAGGTTGAAGAAAAGCTGATTGGGAGAGCCAAGAATGGAACTTAGTGAAAGTAAAATGGGCAACAAAATTGGCAGGCAACAATGGAAAACACTGAAAGGTGCTCAACAGGAAAAATATATTCTACTAAAAGCAAATAAACTAAATACTAGTGACACTCCATCGGTGAATAAAAACATTTGGGAACAATCGAGGGATTCGAATAGAGAAATACAAGTGCATGGACCAAGGTTGGTGGATTTGCGGGACAGTGATGAGGTCCGTCAGAGGATACAGCAGGGTATAGATCGGTTGGAGACTTGGGCAGAGAGGTGGCAGATGAAATTTAATCCGAACAAATGTGAGCTAATGCATTTTGGAAGGTCTAATACAGATAGGAAATATACAGTAAGTGGCAGAACCCTTAAGAGAGTATTGATAGGCAGAGGGATCTGGGTGTACAGGTGGAGAAGGTAGTCAAGAAGGCACAAGACATGCTTGCCTTCATCGGCCGGGGCATTGAGTTTAAAAATTGACAAGTCATGTTATGTTGCAGCTTTATAGAACCTTAATTAGGCCGCACTTGGAATATAGTGTTCAATTCTGGTCGCCACACTACCAGAAGGATGTGGAGGCTTTGGAGAGGGCACAGAAAAGATTTACCAGGATATTGTCTGGTATGGAGGGCATTAGCTATGAGAAGAGGTTGGAAAAACTTGGTTTGTTCTCACTGGAATGACGGAGGTTGAGGGGTGACCTAATAAAAGTCTACAAGATTATGAGGGGCATGAACAGAGTGGATAGTCAGAAGCTTTTTCCCCAGGGTGGAAGAGTCAATGACTAGGGGGCACAAGTTTAAGGTGTGAAGGGCAAGGTTTAAAGGAGATGTACAAGGTAAGTTTTTTTTTTTACACAAAGGGTGGCGTGTGCCTGGAACTCGCTACTGGAGAGGTAGTAGAAGCAGATACGATAGTGACTTTTAAGGGGCGTCTGGACAAATACATGAATAGGATGGGAATAGAGGGATATGGTCCTTGGAAAGGTAGGGGGTCTCTGTTCAGATGGGCAGCATGGTTGGTGCAGGCTTGGAGGGCTGAAGGGCCTGTTCCTGTGCTGTAATTTTCTTTGTTCTTTGACATCAGAGGAGTGAATGACAAGCGAGAATTCAAAAAGATTAGGAAATTATCAAAAAATGTTCAGAAGACAAAGAAGAACTGTGAATTAAATTATCAAGGAAAATAAAACAAACCAAAGTATTTTACAGGTACATCAAATATAAGGTTAGCATGAGAATAAGACCATTAAGGAAAAGACAAGGATAATATCACAGGTGATGGATTGAAAAATGGCAGAAACATTAAATAATTATTTCACCTTGATATTTACCAAGGAGGTAGAACAGGTAGAAATGACATTGAAGAATGAGATGGGGGATGATAAGTGCATTTAAAATGATAAAATAACCAAATCAAACTAAGATGATTAAAAACTCAGGTCTAGGTAGAACATGCAATGTCAGGAAGAGACAGCAGAGGCATTACTGCACATATTTAATAATCTGTTATAAAAAAGGTGTAGTGCTGAGGACCTGGAGGCTAGATAACATAATTCACATATTTATGAAAGAGGACAGAATAAACTCAAGGGATTATAAAACCAGTCAGCCTGACATTGGTAGTAGGAAAAATAATTAAATCTGTACTAAAGGAGGGAATAAAAGAATGTCTCGAAAAAATATATAATAAATAGCATGGATTTCAATAGGGAAAAGTCTTGCTTGACCAACTTTGTTGCTTTTTTGAGGAGATAACAGTGGGAGTAGTCAGTGGTAATGCAGGAGATGTAACTTACTTGGATTTTCAAAAGGCTTCCAATAATGTACCCCATAATAGACTAATAGGCTAGATAGACAATGTGGAATCAGGGCGAGTGTCAAAATGAATTGCCACTTGTCTTCGAGGCAGAAAACAAAGAATGGGAGTAAAGGGATATTCAGAGTGACAGACGGTGGGAAGTAATGTTCCACAAGGTTCAGCACTGGTACCAATACGGTTCACAAGTCACATTAATAATTTAGACTTTGAAATCAAGAACACAATTTCTAAATTTGCAGAGGGGTGAATCTATACCGAGGAGAACAGCAACAAATTACAGGAGGACATTAATAAACTTGCACAAAATAGGAACAGGAAAAAGCCATTCAGTCCCCAAGCTTGCTCTGAAATTCAATAAGATCCTGGCTGATCTGACTGTGGCCTTAACTTCACTCTCCTGCCTGCCCCTCAATAACCCTAAACTTCCTTGTTAGTCAGCCTTGAGTACAGCCTCCATTGTTCACCGCAAAAAAGAATTCCAAACACATGAGCTTCAGAGGAGAAATCTTTTATCTCGGCCTTAAATGGAAGACTCCTCATTTTTAAACTGTGCTCCCTAGTTCTAGATTCCCCCACAAGAGGAATCAACTTCTCAGCATCTGCTTTATCAAGCCCTTCAGAATTTTCTATGTTTTAAAGTGATTTAAGCAGCAGAAATCAATGCCCAATATTTCACCTGTTTCCGGACCCCTTACCCCGCCGTTCCCATCACATTATCTCTCCCCCCTCAATCATGGATGATCGATTCACCAAACGATTTCAGAAAGTTCCAAGTAAAATGATGATGTCCCCTGAGGGCATTTGGTTATGTATGTCATCTGCTCTATATATACACACACATACACATACAGCATGGTCATTAATATTAAGAGCAGCAATTACACAATGTAGTATTAGTTTGTGTGCACCCCAAAGGTGATCCCAACGTAACTATTAAAAAGCCATAAAGTACAAATTTTACCTTAATAGCATCATACAGTATTGTTAATTTGACAGGAAGTTATTTATAACACTGAACAGACAACACGGATTTTGTTGACTGCCTTAGCCTCATAAACATTGAACCATATGGACGCAGTGACAGTAAATTCATATTTGGGGGAAGGATTCAATATTTGCAACCCAGATTAACTGCATAAGATCTTTTCCATTCTGTAAATGAAGACTTTCTTCTGCCTGGGTACATAATATTATTCAATGTAATTACTTCAGACGGGGGTAGGGGGCAGTAATTGGATTCTATTTGATCAGTAATTTCAGGGTAGAAAGAGCAAATGATTTCAGAGCAACAAAAGTGGATGATTAAACAACACAAGTCTTCATTGTCAGTGAGAAATGTTGGAACCCTCGGATGTCTCTGTGCGGCACAACTTTGGCCAGAGGACAAAGAATGAATGGTTCACAATTGTCTCAGTGGTTTCTTGGTCAGCAAGTCTAAAGACTCTGCTGCATCTCACTACAATATATTTTCAATATCAACTATATAATATCACTATCACAATATTTTAATACCTCAAAAACACACAAAAAGCACCAACCGAGTGCGGGATAATAGGCAATCCAGATTTTATTGAATTCAAATTCTACCATCTGCCATAGTGGGATTCAAACCAGGGTCCTCAGAGCATTAACCTGGGTCTCTGGATTATCAGTCCAGTGACAATACCACTATACCACTCCCTCCCCTAATAAAGGCAAGTATCCCATATTCCTTCTTAATTACCTTATCTACCTGTCCTATTGCCCTCAGGGATCTTTGGACATGCACTCCCGAGCGTCCTACCATTCATTGTGTATTCGTTTGCCTTGTTCATCCTCCAAAAATGCATCACCTCAAACTTTTCAGGGTTAAATTCCATTTGTCAAGTTCTGTCCACCTGACCAGCCCATCATCGAGAATCAAGAACTTTCCTCTTCACTATTTACCACATCACCAATTTTCATGTCATCTGGAAACTTACTGATCACACACCTCACATTCACATCTAGATCACCATCTGCACCCCTCTCTCTCAGGCCCTGCTCATAAGATAAACACCTCATCCCAGGAATCAACCTAGTGAACCTTTTCTGAATTGCTTTCCATACAAGTATAACTCTCCTTAAGGTGTCCAAAACTCTAGGTGTGGCCTCATAAATGTTCTGTTCAGTTGTAGCAAGACTTCCCATTTTTATATTTCATTCTCCTTGCAATAAAGGCCAACATTCTGCTTACCTTCCTAATTACTTGCTGTACTTACATACAGACTTTTAAAAATTCATGTACAGAGATAGCCAGATCCCTCAGTATTGCAACATTCTGTAGTTTCTCTCCAATATCCCAATAATAGAATGGGAAAATAATTAGCAAATTAAGTTCAATATGAATAAATGTGATTACATTTTGGTTGGAAAAATAGAGAGGTTAGTTATTAATTGGAAGGTTTGAGTCTAAATGGGGTAGAGGAACAAAGGGATCTGAGTACAAATACACCAATCACTAAAAGTTGTGTTACAGGTTATCAAAGCATAAAAAGGTAAACCAAGCAGTAGGCTTTAATCTAATCTAAAAGTAGGGAAGCTATGCTAAACCTGTAGTGAACTTTGCTCGAGTCACAATTAGTCACCAGAACTGCACCCAGTACTCTATATAATGAAAAGGATATTGAAGCACTGTAGATGGCACAGAGATTTTAAAAGGATGATACCAGAAATACATGGGTATACACATCAGTAAAAGGATGAACAGGCTGGGTCTCTTTTCTCTTGAAAAAAGACTGAGGCTTATCCTGAAGAGGTCTTTTAAAATTATGTAAGTTTTGATAGTTTGAATACAGACTTTTTTTGAAAAAAAAAACGTATTTTCTCACTTTTATTCCTTATGTTGACAGTCCTTGTTGGGGTCTGGTCTGGGGTCCGGCATCTCCACATCATGACTACCATCGACATCGCAAACTGCCGGCTCCAAGTGGAGAGGATCTCCAAGAAGATTGCGCATATCGACACAGACATCAAGTTTCTACAAATAGTATTCTGTAACTTGATTTCTGTGTCTCTGTGCACTGTTGGAGAACAGATATCCACTCCATCTGACGAAGGGGCAGCGCTCCGAAAGCTTATGGTATTTGCTACCAAATAAACCTGTTGGACTTTGACCTGGTGTTGTGAGACTTCTTACTGGGGTCTGGTCGTCCAGGGGCACCCTCCATGACTTCACCCAACTGGCAATTCTACACATGTAAATCAAGAAGTTGTGGGAAAAGGGAGGTGGGTTAAATGATCGATTAACCTGATTCTATACTTACCCAATATCCACACACTTGCACTTTCCAGCTCAATAATATGAATTCTAGTTATTTTTTTCCTCTTCCTGACCCAGATCAATTGAAACAAAGCTTGGCTCCCTAATTTACTTCAGCTAAGACCCGTTAATTTAGGAACCAAACTGGCAATGGCCCAATGGTATCCCTACTTAACCCTGATGTTCTGGGAGACCTCCATAGCCTCCCTTCACTCCAGCGGGGTCGGGCTGCCAGCTACCTGCTAGTGGGGCGCTGTTGTAAACCCTGCTGGAGTGAAGCACTCGTGGAAATGCTAGTGGACCCGGAGACTTCAGTCCCGGGCCCACTAATGAAATGTAAATGCTCATTGTAATATTTAAATCGGCACAGAAATCCAGTGGCTGGAGATGCACCAAGGCCATGGCACCCAGAGGGAAGCCCACTAAATGGCCTCCACTTAAATCTCCCGGCCTGCTGCACTGCTAGAGCAGGCTGGAAGAACCACCTCCCACCCGAAATGTCAAACCTTCTTAATTTACTTTTGAGCCAACAGTGGAGATTTTTGTTCTCTTTATACTGAAGATTTGAGATTTTAAGTTGGCTGCTAGCGTATAGCTGAAATTAGTATGTAAATGATGTGGAATTGTCAAAACTACTACTCTTTATATACTGAACAATGATCACAGTGACTGAGGGTTTGGTATCAGTCTCATTTCTAAATATCGTATATTGAGGGTTATGTAAACCCACTACTAATAAACATCGCGTAAAATCAGCATTTTGGAGCACTAAAATATATCAACTAAGAAACCAGAGTCAGCTACCATCATTAGAAACAGGAGTCTGTGCACCATTTTGAGCATAACAGGCCTCAAAAAGTGTGAAGTTTCAAAATACATCAAATACATTTTGTATACCAAACAGGGTACCAGAGACGCTGCAGGACCTTTAAGAGGACCTCCATCACTTGGGTTCAGTACGACAATAGAAGTGCTTGTGAGGATAGAATTCATTTTGTTCCATTTACATGCTTAATTTAGTTTGCAACCCTTCTATAGAGATATATGATCCTGAAGATACCTCTGATAAAACTGATCTCTGGTGAGCAGGTCAAGAATCTATTCCAGGCTCACTAAAAGCAGCTGTAGATAAAGGCCGCCTCTGAAATGGTCTCACAAACAGATTGGCTAAATTCTGCGTGTGTTCAATCACAGGTGGATGCTGACCACATTTCAGTTCTCCCTGCAACAGGGTTTCTTTCTAAGACGCTCCTACAAATAAATATTTTCCAGAGACAGAATGGATGACGCCTGGCAAGAATTGAGGGGGGAATATTTATTGTGACACAAAGCAATTTTGCACGTGTGCAACTCAGAGACTGCCATAGTCAGACAATTTGAGAATGGGTAACAATAATGTCTTTTGTCACTATGTTTCCCCACCCCAGTGTGTAGTAGAGGTGGTTAATGTACATGTCAGCATTACACAGAATGACAGTTAAGCTTAATACAATAGAGGAAAAAAAAGCACTCAGCAGATAAGGCTAATTGCATCATACTATAATCAGCACCCACATTTAAAAAAAGAAGTCATTCATAGGATACAGATATCGCTGTTAAGATCAGCATTCATTGCCCTGGTCACCCTTAGGTAGGTGGTGATCTACCTTCTTGAACTGGTGCAGTGTGCATGGTGTGAGTGCACCCACAGTGCTGCTTGGGAAGGAACTCCAGAATTTGACCTCGCCCAATGAAGGAATGACAACATATTTTCAAGTCAGTGTGGTATGTGACATGAAAGTGTTGGTGTTCCGCCCTTAAACTGTCTACATATTTTTGCAATCCCTGCATCCCCTGCAAGGCTTAATACAAACCTAGGTGGGAATGTGTCGGGAAACAGAAACATTACTCTCAGTCTCTTTGCCTATGTCATGAATATAGATTTAAATAGCTGATTTAAATCCCCCAGCATTGCTTGCCACTTGTCAGTCTAAGCCTGTATGGTGCCCAGGTCTTGCTGCCTGGACTGCTTCATTATCTAATGAGTTGAGAATAGAACTGAACACTGAGAAATCCCTACTGAACATCCGGATTCTGGCCTTATGGGTTTCCCACCTTGCCACTAAAAAGGTCAGGGTGTGGTGTTGGCTGCTCTGCATGCTCCATGGAGCATTAACTGACTGAGGTAGGATTTCCACCCCTCACCTGGGGAAAACGTCCTGCCTCAGTCACCAGGGCAGGTGGGTGGAGGCACATACCTTGAGGTGGGGGGGGGGGGGGGGGGGGGGGGGGTGGGGCACAATCAAGAAAGGGATCCAGCGACAGCCTCAGTAACAAAATCTTAATTCCTTTTCTCACACAGAATGTTGCCACTTATCCAACCCTCTTCTCCAAAGTACCCATATTTTTAACCTTTCAACTGTAGCCTCATTGCCTCCGAGTTAGAAGGTAGTGGGTCGAAGTCGCCGATGAGAGACTTCAATGTTACACAGATGGAAAATTGCACTCCATTAAACTGAGGCCCGATCTCAGGTGGACAGAACGATCACAAAAGCATTATTTTGAAGAGGAGCAGGGAGCTTTCCTTGGTATCCTGGCAAACACTTATCCATGATGTGGAGATGCCGGCATTGGACTGGGGTAAGCACAGTAAGAAGTCTCACAACACCAGGTTAAAGTCCAACAGGTTTATTTGGCAGCACTAGCTTTCGGAGTCTCAGGCTCCTTCATCAGGTGAGTGAGGAGCTGTAAAACAGGTCACATACAGACACAAACTCAATTTACAAGATAATGGTTGGAATGCGAGTCTTTACAGGTAATCAGAGGCTGAATGCCCATGACTGCTGACGTGTTCCCTGACTGGAAGTGAACACTCCTGCCTAGTGATTGTCGAGCGGTGTTCATTCATTCGTTGTCATAGCGTCTGCGACAATTCCGACGTGCCACAGCGAAAAACCGCACCAACCTCCTCAGAAGACAAACACTGGACACGGTGGACAGAGTACCCTTCGTCGTCCAGTACTTCCCCGGAGGAGAGTAGCTACGACATCTTCTCCAGAGCCTTCAACATGTCATCGATGAAGACGAACATCTCGCCAAGGCCATCCCCACACCCCCACTTCTTGCCTTCAAACAACCGCACAACCTCAAACAGACCATTGTCCGCAGCAAACTACCCAGCCTTCAGGAGAACAGTGACCACGACACCACACAACCCTGCCACAACCTCTGCAAGACGTGCCGGATCATCAACACGGATGCCATCATCTCACGTGAGGACACCATCCACCAGGTACACGGTACATACTCTTGCAACTCGGCCAACGTTGTCTACCTGATACGTTGCAGGAAAGGGTGTCCCGAGGCATGGTACATTGGGGAGATTATGCAGACGCTACGACAACGAATGAACACCGCTCGACAATTATCAGGCAGGAGTGTTCCCTTCCAGTCGGGGAACAGGTCAGCAATCACAGGTAGTCAGCCTCTGATCTTCGGGTAAGCATTCTCCAAGGCGGCCTTCACAACACACAACGCAGAATTGCTGAGCAGAAACTGATAGCCAAGTTCCGCACACATGAGGATGGCCTCAACCAGGATCTTGGGTTCATGTCACACTATCTGTAACCCCCACGACTTGTCTGGGCTTGCAAAATCTCACTAACTGTCCTGGCTGGAGACAATACACATCTCTTTAACCTGTGCTTGTCCTCTCTCCTCTCACATTGTCTGTACCTTTAAGACTTGATTACCTGTAACGACTCGCATTCCAACCATTATCTTGTAAATTGAGTTTGTGAACACAAGTCCTCACTCACCTGATGAAGGAGCCTGAGACTCTGAAAGCTAGTGCTGCCAAATAAACCTGTTGGACTTTAACCTGGTGTTGTGAAACACATACTTATCCATCAACCAATATCATTAAAACAAATGATCATGATCATATTGTGGTTTAAAAGAGGCTATTTAAATATACGTGTCCCTGTTTATCCCAAATACAGTGAAGCTTTGAACAATAATCACATTCTCAACTTCCTCTTTCTTTGTCTTTTATTGATGTACAGTATTTGTTGAGACCTTTAAGAAAGCTGTTCTACTAGAGAAGCTCAATTGGTCTGTTAACAATGTATGGGCCCTGTTATTTACAGAGAGGTTAGGAGGAGAAGACTCAGTGAAAGCTGCCTGGAAACCCAAAAATATAGGTAATACAAAAATTCTGCCAAATTTAACAGTGGGACTTCATTTAATTATTTCCTTACGTTTCGCAGTCTACATCCAGCCCGATTGAGAAACTGACTGGATGTTAAGTGGGACTTTTTCTGGAAGGTTGCAGCCAGTGATGAGAAGGGAGAGAGAGCCACGAGCGGTTGAAGAGATTACAGGTATGGGAAGATCATAGGAGGCACTTTGGATCATAGGGGCCATTGGTGCATCGCAGCGAAGGAAGTGAATCACAGCAGCTTGTAAATTGTACAAATGCCCTCCTGTTCTTCCTGACCCACAGCAGATACTGACTTGCTGGATCTCCCACCTGGCACCCTTCCACCTCCCCGCCTCCAAAGTCGACTCAAGGATGGTACTAACTCCCACCCTGTTCTCTTTCCTCATATTTTCACAGATGGCCTCTTGGCTCCTGGAACATCTCATACTATTGCCACTGTTACAAATCCACAAGCAAAGATACACAATTACAGAGGATTGAACCTTTATAAGTAATATGATACTTTTATTAAACCTCTGGTTAGGCCACACCTAGAGCACTGCATCCAGTTCTGGTTTCGTCACACAAGTCTCCTGACTTCAACCATTCCCTTCAACTGATCGAAGGGGAGCTTTTCAACTCGAAAATATTTTTATAACTGATTTTCAAACAAAATGGAAAAAAAGTAACTTTTTAATGCCCAACAATATTGATGGGAATTGCATCCAAGAGATAAATGATCAGTAGTTCCAAGACAAACCTGAATACTAATAAAACTAAAGAAGCACACAACTTGCATTTAGATAGTGCTATTCACTAAGTATAGGACATCTCTTGCCTTCCAACCACACTTTCGCAATAATGTGACTGTCCTTGAGAGGATGTAGAATAGATTTACAGAATGGTTCCAGGAATTAAGTATTTTAGCTACCAGACCAGTTTGGAGAAGTGGAATTGTTCTTCTTTGAACAAAGGAATTGACAGGAGATTTGTTAGAGGTGTACAAGATTATTACAGATATGGGAGACAAAAAAAAGCTGTTTGCATTAGCTAATGGTGCAAGGACTAGGGGACACAAACTTAAAGGTTCGAGCAAGAGATGGGGGAGGGGGGGTTGAAATGTGAGGAAGAAAAATTTTACACAGTGAGGCAGTAATGACCTGGAACTTGGTCCCTATGAGAGCTGCGGAAGCAGTGTTGATGAAGGACTTCAAAAGGAAATTGGATGGGCACTTGAGGAAAATAAAACTGGCAGGGCTACAGAGATAGAGGAGGAGGATGAACATAAGAATTGGATTGCTCGATGAAGACAGGGGTGGAAGTTAGTACCATCCTTGAGTCGACTTAAGAGGTGGGGAGGCACTCACACAGGTGGCAGGGTGCCAGGTGGGAGATCCAACAAGTCAGTATCTTCTCTCTGGATGGGCCGAATGGCCCCATGCGTGATAATTTTCTCAGTAAGAAGTTTAACAACACCAGGTTAAAGTCCAACAGGTTTATTTGGTAGCAAAAGCCACACAAGCTTTCGGAGCTCCAAGCCCCTTCTTCAGGTGAGTGGGAATTCTGTTCACAAACAGGGCATATAAAGACACAAATTCAATTTACATGAATAATGGTTGGAATGCGAATACTTACAAATAATCAAGTCTTTAAGAAACAAAACAACGTGAGTGGAGAGAGCATCAAGACAGGCTAAAAAGATGTGTATTGTCTCCAGACAAGACAGCCAGTGAAACTCTGCAGGTCCAGGCAACTGTGGGGGTTACAAATAGTGTGACATGAACCCAATATCCTGGGATATGCAACATTGTTTAGTTTTACCATTTGAATTGTTATAAAATCCAAAAGGCAATCTGCTGTCTTTCAGATTAGATGTAGGGTATATCTGTCCTTTCAGATAGATGTAAAATATCCTGGGATTGTGGGAACCTGTTGTGCACAATCAGTTGCTGAACTTGTACATGACAATAACTTTAATTAAAAGAGTCCTGAAGGGACGTTCCAAGGTGTGATATAAATAATCATTCCTTCCATTTGTATTTTATGTTCAAGGGTGAATGAGGTTGACTGTGTCACCCACTCGCTGCTGTATTAGCTCATGCAGGGGAGGCCCACACCATGTGGAAGTTCAGTAAGAAGTCTTACGGTGCCCATCCCAGTCCAACGCCGGCATCTCCACATTCATGTGGAAGTTCAGTATTAGGTGTTGGGCAAGAATGGAGGGGGGAGGGAAGAACCTCCTCCTACACCCATCCTTTTGCACCCGACTCCCTCCCCTAAACTTCTTGGTGTGGTGGGACTACCTGTAGTCCTCGTAGTGGACACTGCTCCTGGCTGGCGCTGCTGGAACCGCTGCCGGTTATCCAATAAGACGGGACTTCCTCACACTATCTTCCTACTAGATAGGGGAGGAAATCTCCCCTTAAAGCAATTAGCTTTGATCCCAGAGTTAAATTGCTGCGGGGCAGCCTTTTGCATCCTCACGGCCTCCCAAAAATCCTACCCCATCGCTCAGGGTCAGCAACTCCACTTCACTGTGAACTTCGAGGAGTCTTCACACAAGTCTTCACACAAGACTTCAACCACTCCCTTCAACTGGTCGAACGGCAGCTTTTCAAGTGGAAAATATTTTCATAACTGATCTTCAAACAAAATGAAAAAAAGTAACTTTTGATGCTAATTGCGACCAAGAAATAAATGATCAGTAGCTCCAGGACAAAACTGAATACCAATAAAACTAAAGAAGCGGACAACTTGCATTTAGATAACGCCGGTCACTAAGTATACGACGTCTCACGTCTTCCAGCCAAACCGCCAGTTAGTGCGGCGTCTTCTCACCAGTTCCATTTTTAGCCGGCAAATTAAAACGCGTTTCCCTTTAAGAGCTCACAAGCCGGACACCCAGCGGAAGCGCGGTTTCTGATTGGCCGATTCCACGCGCTCTGACGTCAGTGCGGGTGTCGCGCTGGGCGGCGGCCAATGGGAAGTGGTCTCTTTGGTGTCCGCCATTAGCGCGCGCGGAGGTGACTGAGAGGCGGCTGGGCCTGAGCAACGGTTGCGGTGGAGGCGGCGGCGGCGCAGGTACAGGTGGAGGAGAGCGGGTTAAGCCGCGGGGAGAGGGTGTAAGGTGTGGGGCTGGGCTGGAGAGTGGGTGGCTGTTGTGAGGAGGTTGAAGAGTGGTCATGTTGTGAGGACGGACTGGGTGACATGTGGAGGGAGTCTGGGGCTTCGGGCCTCCCCTCCCTCACATACATAAGCTGCGTGTTTTGCGCTGGATTTGAGGCTCTTTAAGTTAAGTGGCTGCACTGCAGCAATTATAGTACGGGTTTGTTTTATTTTCAAATAAAATTCAGCCACTAGTAAATGGAAACTTGCCCAGGCGTCTGAATCCAAGAGCCTCGCTCAATTTGAAGGCTTTTACCCTAGTAAAGAAAACTTCATTAATGGGTGGCTGTTTCACTGTTCGCCGCTTGGTACTTTGATAGTTTAAAGTTACAAAGAAATATGTAAAATTAACTTCTTTGTGACTGAGTTAATTTTGTTTAGATTCAAGCATGAATTTGCTTAATGCATCAAGGGCTAGTGGGCAGCACGAAAGTCCAACATTAGTTTTGTGGTGTAGTTTATTTTAACCGAGTTACTTAGGCCATTTCTGAAATATTATAATCTGAAATGTAGTTGATCCTCGTTTTCTACTTAAAATTGGGTAATATTTTGGGTCTCTTTGATATTCCAATCTCTCACCTTTCATTCCATTTAAATAGGAAACTGAATATGGATATATCAAAGCCTAATTATTAGTATTAGTTTGGCTTGGGGGTAGTGTTTTGTCACCTTGTGGTTTCAAATTCCAAGGTGTAAGCACGTGTACTACATGAACACAATACGAGGCTCCGTTCACTGAAAGATGTTAGAATGTCTGAAGTGACAAGGAATTAAAACCAAGCTGAGTTAGGTTATTCAGGTTGATGAAATAGATTATATTCCACCATCTGAAAGTAAATGGCAAATTCTAGCTAATCACCTTTTTAAACCCATATCACTAAAATAGACCAAATTCATTTCTAAAATGTCATCTGGCTGGGATGTTGTGTGTATATTGGCTGCTGTGTTTGCATATGTTAGGGACTGCACTTCAAAAGTAATTGACTGAAGTGCTTTTAGATGTTTACAGGATATATGATAAGATGCTATATAAATGCAAAACTGTTTATTGATTTCTCCAGAGTTACCAAAGTATCTCACAACCGATTAATTAAATTTGAAATGTATTCAACAACTTAATGGCTAAATCTGCAGCCAATCTGCTCAGTGTTCCACGGGGAAAAAAATGGATGTCCAGTTAATGTATATTGCTGTCTTTTGAGGAAAGAACAAATACTAAGACTGTAGGAACATTCCTGATCACGTAGTGCAGTGAATCTTTCATGTCTACATGTAGTTGAATCCTGATTTAATGTAACAGTATAAAAATGGTCTCTTTAAAAAACCTCTTGTTCATTCCCTGAGTACTGTACTAAAGGTGTCATACTAGATTATGTTCTTAAATCCTGGACTGGGTCAAGAAGACAACAAGCCACAAGATAAAGGCAAGGCATCACGGGGAGCAACAAGGGTTGGACATGAGCCAAAAGAAAAGTGGCAGAGCACGAAGAAAAGGAAACATGACCTCTCTGTCTGACCCCCAAAATCTCTCTCTCTCTCAAATGTGCAGTGAATCTTTCATATCTACATGTAGTTGAGTCCTGATTTAATGTAACAATATAAAAATGGCCCCTTTGAAAAACCTTGTTCATTCCCTGAGTACTATACTAAAGGTGTCATACTAGATTATGTTTTTAAATCCTCTCTCTCTCTCTCTCAAATGTCCCTTCCCGTTTCTGTAATTACCTCTATTCATTTGCTTTGGTATAATTTTTTAAAGTATCACAATATTGATAAATCTATTTAAAGGAAAACCTGGATTACTTTAATCTATTTTTCCTCTTCCCACAATATTGACTCCATACTCTACTTTGACAATGGTCATCTGATAATTTGTTGGAGTGCTTTTCAATTGTAAGTAGGCCTTGATCTAACACGGGCCATAACCATGTCATACTATTCTGTTGCACACCTTTAACAGGAAACACGTAGAAAGCAATTATGAGTAGGGGAGTCTTATCCTACTCAGAATTGTTGTCTGGCGACATGGTGCTTTTGGGTCTCTCTGAAAATGATCCTGCAAATGGAAAATAAGCGCACAATTTATTTACTGCACTAACAACTTAATCCCCCTTCTAATATATCCCCTTCACCCCACAGTGTAAGGAGCTCGTGGACTTGCATGGGGTACAACATAGACTGGTTGGGCTGAATGTATTTTTTCTATGTTGATGTTCCACTTGATTCTCTTCCATCTTTTCTCATTTAGATCTACCATAGTAACCATTTATTCCCTTCCCCCTTGTATGTTTGTCTAGTTTCCCCTTAAATACATTTGTACTATTCACTTTAATCACACCCTATGGTAGAGAGTTCCACTTTCTTCCAACTCCTGGATGATAAAGCTTCTTCTGAATTTGCAGTTGGATTTTTTGGTGACTTACGTTAGCCTCTAGTTATACTCTTCCCTACAGGAGGAAACATTCTCTATCTACTCTTATCAAAACCTTTCATAGTTTTAAATAACTCTCCTGCCACCCCTTTCCTGAAATGCATTTCTAGTATTACCCTTGTCAATCTTCCCTGCAGCCTCTCTAGTGCCACTACATTCTTTTTATAATATTGTGCTTCTTGAAGATTGGGGTCAGCTGATCAGCTATCTTTTCTGCTTCTTTCTCCTTCTCTTTGCCCAGTAAGCCAAACCTCCCTGCAATATGCTTCCCTGGCTGATCACTAAACATTTATGGACATCTATTTTCTTTATCATCTCTCCTCATGCTTTCTGGAAATTCATGTCAATGCAATCCACTTTCTAGTCTTTGATTCCTTTCCTAACAAACTGCTAACCGCCCATCTATCCCCCCTTGGGCTGCCTCTCACAAGTTAATTAATGTTGTTCTTCTCTCATTGCCCCATTGCTGTCGCCAATCCTTCAAATAAATTTGCCTCAACCCTTTGAACTTACAAATAATTGTCCCAAAGTCAACTTTTAAAAATATTTTTCTTCCTAAATGTGTGCCCATTTTTCTCCCAACTTCCTGTTTAAAACTTGCCTAATTTGGATTCTGTTTCAAGTGAAACTTGGCATTACATTGACATATTACGCACAGTGGTTAGCACTGCTACCTCACAGCACTAGGGACCTCGGTCCAATTCTGGCTTTGGGTCACTGTCGGTGTGGAGTTTGCACATTCTCCCCATGTCTGCATTGGTTTTTTCTGGGTTTCCTCCCGCAGATGAAAGATGCATAGGTTAAGTGGATTAGTCATTCTAAATTGTCCCCAAGATGTGTAGATTAGATGGATTAGCCATGGTGCATGTGTGGGGTTATAGGGATTGGGTGGGGGTGGGGGCCTGGGTAAGGTACTCTATTAGAGTCAGGGCAGATTCAGTGGATCAAACAGCAGCCTCCTGCACTGTAGGGATTCTACGTCAAAGTTATAAAATGAATGGTCAGGTTTTGGAGTTGTTGACAGTGGAATAATGCAATCTGTTTAAATCTAGCTTCTTAAAAAAAAAAGCAAGATCTTAAACACATTCGGTAGCTTTGAGCCTGAACTTGTGGTCTGTCAGTTGGAGAGGTCAGAAATATACTGCAGGTCAGGAATATACTGCAGTGTCCTGTACAATTTCTGTACAAGCATGCATCATTGGTTAAAAGGGTTGATTGTTCTGTTTGAGGGCAGCTATCTTAGATCAAGTTCTGGTTCACAGAAAGCTGTCTATGAAAGACAGCATATATGTCATATGACTTTCTCAGTGTAATCATTACAATTGATATTTTTTCCTGATTGAGTTTTGAGGCTTGTTTTTCCATCTGAGGAATTGGGTGTGCCACAATTGTGACCATGAATTATTTGGTCACTGTGCCAGATAATTTTTTATTTGCCTCTTCCAAAAGCATACACGCATGTTGAACTTTGGCATCAGTTGACCCCAGTACTTCATCTAAGTGGTCGTTCTTAATCTTGTGAACCTGTTGGAAACTGAATTGGGGAGCGTCCCTGAAAGTTCCACTGCTCAATTGTGGAGCTGGTTATCAGTATATAGAACCAAGAACAGTACAGCACAGGAACAGGCCCTTCAGCCCACCAAGCCTGCGCCGACACATGACAGCTTTCTAAACTAAGGATCTTATGCTTCTTTGTCCATATCTTGCCGTCCTATTTATGTATCTATCAAGATGCCTCTTAAACATTTCTATTGTATCTGCTTCTACCACCTCCTCAGGAAGCGCATTCCAGGCACTTGCCACCCTCCGTAAAAAAAAACTTGCCTCTCTAACCTCTTTTAAACTTCCCCCTTTTACCTTAAATCTATGTCCCCTAGTAATTGACATTTCTGCCCTGGGAAAAAAACTCCGGCTATCCATTCTATCCATGCCTCTCATAATTTTGTAAACTTCTGTCAGGTCATACCTCAGCCTCTGACGTTCAAGTGAAAGCAAACCCAAGTTTGTCCAATCTCTCCTTGTAGCTAGTAATATGTTGGGAAACTGATGGTAAGACTGAAGAAGATCGAGGATAGATCTGTGAAAGATTCCAGAAGTGATGGGGGAGGAGAAGCCATAATGGGTGTACATTGGCTACATATAGGTACAGTAAGGAGTCTAACAACAGCAGGTTAAAGTCCAACAGATTTATTTGGTAGCAAACGCCACTAGCTTTCGGAGCACTGCTCCTTCGTCAGGTGAGTGGGAGTTCTGTACTCCCACTCACCTGACGAAGGAGCAGCGCTCCGAAAGCTAGTGGCGTTTGCTACCGAATAAACCTGTTGGACTTTAACCTGGTGTTGTTAGACTCCTTACTGTGTTCACCCCAGTCCAATGCCGGCATCTCCACATCATGACTACACTTAGGTAAGAAGATAAATAGCAGCAAACCCCTCAAGCCTGCTTCAGTAAGGTCATGGCTGAACTTCACTATCATTTTTCCTGCACTATCTTCACCTCCCTTGTTTCCAATGATGCTCGATAGACAGTAAGCCCAGTGGTAACACGTTTAATCACCAGGAGAATGGGAGTTGGCGAGGTGTGTGGAATGACTCTAAAACCGAAGTCAGAAATGCTATCCTTTTTGAGTGTGACCGTGGTGCAATATCCTTCACATTGACCTCCCTAAACCTTTAATATCAACCAAAACAGCCTCTTCCAGTACCAATCCTCTGTTATCTGCATGGCCAGTTTCCCAACATGGAAGCTGATTTTAATGGCTTTAATGTTTAAATGAGAACAATTATGATCTGAGAAAAAAACTCTTCTAGATTCTTGTCCGATACCCAAAAAGTCAGTGGAGGATGAACAGACTGAAAATTAACACTGGGGTTGTCCTTGCTTCCACTCTTTTGTATCCCATGTAGTCCGAGCATTTCCAGAAATGCCTCCTCTTTGCAGCGCAGTACCATTGATTGCAGAATCCTTCGAGGCCCAACAACTTCCTGTTGAGATCAGCTGCAAACGTGAGGTTAGCTTCTATATGTACGCTGAAGATACTCTCCTATCTGTCCACCAAGTCACTTATACATTAGGAAGACCCAAGCCATTATAATTGGCTTCTACTAGGAACTCTACGTCTGATAGTGATTCCACTCCGCTCTCCTCCGACTCAGGCAGGGAAAGTCTGTTTGTATTTGTCAATGTCCTATTCATTTCAAAACTGTTTCCAACCACATTCTCCCTTAACCGAAAATTGACAATTTCCATCTCTATGATACTGTGTACACATAGCCCAGCTGCTGCTGATGGCCTCATCCGTATCCATGGCACCTCCAGAAGACACTTTCAGTGCTTTCCTGATCTGCCTCTCATTTAAAGTCAGAGGTTTACAGCACGGAAACAGGCCCTTCGGCCCAACTTGTCCATGCCGCCCTTTTTTTTAAACCGCTAAGCTAGTCCCAATTGCCTGCATTTGACCCATATCACGCTATACTCATCTTACCCATGTAACTGTCTAAACGCTTTTTGAAAGACAAAATTGTACCTTCCTCTACTATTACCTCTGGCAGCTTGTTCCAGACACTCACCACCCTCTGTGAAAGTTTATCCACCATAAGCTTGAGCTTATACAAAACCCTGCTCTCCACATCCTGTTCTGCTCAAACCTAGGGCTGTTAGTGCCTCATATTTGAAATTCAAAGCCTCATATTTAAATCTCTACATGGGCTTTCCCGTACCAATCTAACTTCCTCCATTCCGAACCCTGCATTCCTTTGACTGCCTTCTCCACCACCCTGTGGTAAATATTAAACTGTATTTGCCTAAATTAGTGTTTACAAATGGCTTAACTCTTATTGTTGTTTCATTGAACAGTTTAGAAGACCCCTGCTGTTAAGATTGTTAATGGTTGATGATATCTGTTCTAATGTCAGATAAGTGTTGCAGCTTTTACTCAACTTCCCTGAAACACCATTTTAAATTTCCTTTCTTTTCTCACCTGTCAATCTGGTGAGATTGTTCAATAAAAGATTATAAGTGATGATATTTCAAGTTTATTGTTGATTAGGTATGGAAGTATAATTATTGGATGTGGCAGGTCCAGGCCACCAATATTTCCTATGGCTGCTGTTCAGGAGACAGCTGGTTTTCAGTGTGCAGCAAGCGTTTCCCTCTTGTATATGCAAAGTAAAATCTCATTTTCTTTAATGTTGCTGAGTGTTGTGTCCAAAATGGACTTCTGGATATTATTTTAACCAGTTATTACTTATCACCACTCTGAGCCATGGGGTGATGATCCCAACTTGCTCTTCCCTTATGCATCTCATATCTTCTGGGTTTATTTCCTACTTATTTTCAAATCTTCATGCATGTGTGGAGCTCTGTACATGCATGTTGTTTGCTTGATTATAACCATTAATAAGGGCACTTGTGAATATCTAGTACTACAACTTTTATTCCTCACTTTAATCCTTTTGCTGAATGTTAATATGAGCAAAACAATGGAAAAATAAGGAAACGGAAAGATCTATGAATGAAAAAC
Organism: Mustelus asterias; assembly: GCF_964213995.1. Lineage (NCBI taxonomy): Eukaryota > Metazoa > Chordata > Chondrichthyes > Carcharhiniformes > Triakidae > Mustelus > Mustelus asterias. The sequence continues at coordinate 89,391,817 of NC_135809.1, forward strand.
ACCAAGATGTAGCAGTAATATATTGAACTATGCTAGTAAATTCATGATGTCAAGTGTATATCCCTGGAAGTGCATCAAGAAAATGTTCAACCGATATATAACACGGTATCATATTTTGAGGCAAAAGAAATAGAACAGAAATTGAGACTAGGAATCAGGAGGTTTTTTTGTCTGTCTTCTCAATTTGCAGAGGACATCTGGTAGCCATTGTAAAATTAGCAAAAATGTTTTAAACAAAATTAAGATGGTAGCACAGTGGTTAGCACTGCTGCTTCACAGCTCCAGGGACCTGGGTTCGATTCCCGGCTTGGGTCACTGTGTGGAGTTTGCACATTCTCCTCGTGTCTGCGTGGGTTTCCTCCGGGTACTCCGGTTTCCTCCCACAGTCCAAAGATGTGCGGGTTAGGTTGATTGGCCATGCTAAAAATTGCCCCTTAGTGTCCTGAGATGCGTAGGTTAGAGGGATTAACGGGTAAATATGTAGGGATAATGTAGGGGGTGGGGCTTGGGTGGGATTGTGGTCGGTGCAGACTCAATGGGCCAAATGGCCTCTTTCTGCACTGTAGGGTTTCTATGATTCTATGAAGACAATTATACAGAGAAATAAGTCCGGTTATTCCACGTTGGTAGACAACTCAGAAGATTATGTGACCATGTAATATGTGAACAAGCTATGAGCTTCACTTGCTCTGCAGTGGAGGAATGTTTAAGCAGTAACTTATCAGATATACTTTAATAGTACCAAAAAAGAAATGGTTAGTTGTAATCTATGTACAGTAATGTTTAACTATATTTTTGAGTCTGTTACAATAGAAGCTGCAGTTGGAAATATGGCTAAATGTAAATTCCTTTGAACTTGCACGTTAATGTATTGGTATTGATTTTATTTTTTTTAATTGTTTACATTATTTGTCAGTGCAAGTAGGTTTCTGTTTGTTTTCTCCCATCAGGAGAGAGAGAAGTTGTATTAAATATTAAGAATTGTTGAGTCCCTGATCAAAGAACAGTAGAGGAACAGGCCCTGTGGCCTTCCAAGCCTGCGCTGATCATGATGCCTGTCTAAACCAAAATCGCGTACACTTACGGAGTCTGTATCCTCCTATTCCCATCCTATTCATGTATTCGTCTAGATTTCCCTTAAATGCTGCTATCGTATATTTCACAGTAACTCCATTGTAGTGTTAATGTAAGCCTTACTTGTGACTAATAAATAAACTTTAACTTTACCTGCTCCCACCACCTCCCTGAGCAGCACATTCCATATATTCACCACCCTCTGTGTAAAAAAGAAAGTTGCCTCGCACATCTCCAAACTTTTCCCCATGCACCTTAAACCTTAGTTCCCTCGTAATTTCTACTTGGGATATCAGGAAGTAAATAGTGTAGAACAAATAGATGGTACTATACATAAATCACTAAAAGTGGCAAGGTGTACTACAGGGTTGATAAAAATAACGCAGAACTTATGGAATCATAGTGGTTACAGCATAGGAGGAAGCCATTTAGTCCATCGTGCCTGTGCCAGTTTTGCAGGAGCAATTCACCTAGTCTCACTCTCCTGCCTTTTCTCTGTATATTGATAATTTTTTTTCACTTCAGATAATTCTCCAATTCCCTTTGAAAACCATGATCAACCCTGCCTCCACTACACTCCTAGGCAGTACATTCAGATCCTAACCATTTGCTGCATAAAATGTTTTTCATCAACTCACCTTTAGCTCTTTTGTCACCCTGCTTCTACCAGACCTACAACCAGGTCTTGTAATATAGATCAAGAAAAGCTGTGGTCAGAGTACTGACCCCTGGGGTCACTAAATACCTTCCTTCCACTCTGTGAAACAGCTGTTCACTGCTACGCTGTTTCCTGTCATTCAACCAACTTAATACCCATGCTGCCACGATCCTTTTTATCCCATGAGCTTCAGCTGTGCAGACAATTCTGTTGTGTGGCACTTTTAGTTATCTTTTGGAAGTCCATTTACACAATATCAATACCATTACCCTCATCAACGGTCTCTGTTAACCTAATTAAAAACTCGATCATTTTACTTAACCATCATTTGCCCATCAATACATGTTGTTGTTTTTTTCTTAATCCACATTTAAGGGGATTTTCACTAACTTCTCACTAGGGGTTTTCACAGTAACTTCATTGCAGTGTGAATGTAAGCCTACTTGTGACTAATAAATAAACTTATTTGTCCATTTGACTCTAAATTTTGTCTCTGCTCATCTTTTTGAGCAAGGGTATAACATTTATAATTCTTCAATACTGTGGCACTACCCTGTATCTAAGGAATGTTGGAAGATTATGCCAGTGCCTCTGCAATTTTCATCCTCTTCCTCAGGTGCATTGCCTCTGATCTTGATGACTCCATTTTAAGTACAGCCAACCTTTATAATATCAATTCTTTCACTATGATTTTGTATCTGTCTTTAACAAGTAAGATGATGCTGTCGGAGTACGTATTCAGTACCTTCATTCATCCACAATCCTCTGTAGTAGAAAATTCCAAAGATTCACAACCCTTTCAATGAAAAATTTCTCAAGTGCTAAAGGTTTCGCCCCTTGGGGCAGCATGGTGACACAGTGGTTAGCACTGCTGCCTCACAGCGCCAGGGACTCGGGTTCAATTCCCGGCTTGTGTCACTGCGGAGTCTGCACGTTCTCCCTGTGCCTGCGTGGGTTTTCCCTCTCAGTGAAAGATGTGATGGTTAAGTGCATTCGCCATGCTAAATTCTTCCTCCGCATACCCGGCGCCGAAGTGTGGCGACTAGGGGATTTGCACAGTAACTTCATTGCAGTGTTAGTATACATGTGTTAGCCTATGTGTGACGATAATAAATAAACTTTAAACTTATCATGAAATGTGCCCCTCATTTCTAGATTCCCCAGGCAGGGGAAGCAACCTCTGCCTACCCTGTCGTGTCCCTTCCAAATCTTGTATCTTTTAATGAGATCATTGCTCATTCTTCTAAACCTTGGAGGATTTGGGCCCAATTGATTCAGCTTCTCACCAGAGTTCAGTCCTTTCATCCCAGTCACCAATCTAGTAAATCTTGGTTGTACTGCTTCCAATGTAAGTATATCCTTCCTTAAGTAGGCAGACCAAAACTGCGTACACTACTCCAGGTATGAAAAGTTCTGTACAATTGTAGCAAAACCTCTTTATTTCTTTACCCCAATCCCTTTGTGATAAAGGCCAACATGTCATTTGCTTCCCTAATTGCTTTCTGTACTTGCATGTCAACATTTTGTTTTCCTAGTCTCTCTGGACATTTCTAAGTTGCATACCTTTAATAAAAAGAATTGTGCCATCTTATTGTCCCCTCATTAAACCATTCTATATCTTTTTGCAGCCGGTGTCCTCCTCTACAGCTTGTATTCCCACTTAGCTTTGCATCATCAGCAAACTTAGACACTGAGCCAGAGTAATGTATCTAAGTCAATAATATAAAACTAAATAGCTGAGACCCCATCACAGATCCTTGTGACATTTCACTAAGCGTAGTGTTGTCTGTCAGAGGGCTGACATGGGTATGTCAGGCTGAAGTCTGACTTCTGTGCTAAGATCATGCTATGATTCTATGAAATACCCATCAAAGAAGAAGGTAGGACATCTGATATCTTTAACACATGGATGGGTTTGATAGCTTGGACATTCAGAGATTGTTTGCCATTTGGCTGAGTCCTGGATATGGGACGTGTATATATATTTTATGGCTTCTCGCTCAGTGGTAAGAATGTCAAATTTACATTTGGGGTGATTGAAGAGGATTGTATTGATATGCTTGTGGAGAGACTTGAGACAATTGAATAGTTGTGGAGTAATATGGAAGCAGGGTGGGAAGAAGCGGAAGGAGGTTCTTGAGTATAAACATCAACATAAGCCAGTTGATCTGAATTAACCTGTTCTCCTGTTGTAGATTCTGTGTAGCTCATACTTGTGTAAGAGAATTAAGTTTGACTTGCAGCAGTGTGAAAATCGTTGGTTTATCATGGTGCAGATTGGGGAATCAACCTTTGGGTTAACTAACTTCATGATTCACACTTTAAAAATGATATTTTGGCCTTCAAGGAAGCGCAGCATAGATTTACCATACCTCCATGACTCCAAAGGCTAAACTGGCCGTATTAGCGAGAGACAACATGGTTTTGTGAAGGGGAGATCGTGCCTCGCTAACTTGATCAGTTTTTTGAGGAAGTGATGAAGATAGTCGATGCAGGTAGGGCAGTGATGTTGTCTACATGGACTTCAGTAAGGTCTTTGACAAGGTCCCTTATGGCAGACTGGTGCAGAAGGTGAAGTCGCATGGGATCAGAGGTGAGCTGGCAAAGTAGATACAGAACTGGCTCGGTCATAGAACACAGTAAGGAGTCTAACAACACCAGGTTAAAGTCCAACAGGTTTATTTGGTAGCAAATGCCACTAGCTTTCGGAGCGCTGCTCCATCGTCAGGTGAGTGGGAGATGTACCTGTTGGACTTTAACCTGGTGTTGTTAGACTCCTTACTGTGACTCCCACTCGGTAGTGGAAGCAGATACGATAGTGACTTTTAAGGGGTGTCTTGACAAATACATGAATAGAGGGATATGGTCCCTGGAAGGGTAGGGGGTTCAGTCGGGCAACATGGTCGGTGCAGGCTTGGAGGGCCGAATGGGCCTGTTCCTGTGCTGTAATTTTCGTTGTTCTTTGTAAGGAGAGATTATACAAACTAGGGCTGTCTTCCATGGAATTTAGAAGGTTAAAGGGTGATTTAATGTTTTCAAGATCTTGAGGTGGGTAGTGAGAAATTATTCCATTGCTTATTGGACTAAGGAACATTGGCGAAAATTAAAATTTCAAATTGGACCTTCAGCAGTAAAATTAAGAAACATTTCTACACTTTGTGAAAGAAGTTTGGAGCTCCCTGTAAATGACAATTGATACATCAATTGTAAATTCTAAAACGAAGTAATTCTTTTCGATAAGAGATATGGGGCAAAGGCTGGCATATAGAGTTGGTTGTAGGTCAGCCATGATCTCATTGAAAAGCAGAATAGTTTTGAAGGGCTAAATTATCTTATCCTGCCTCTGTGTTTAAAAGGTGTTTCCCAATTTTGCATTTCTGGTGTTGGCTAATGTGAGCATTGATAACATTGCGTTTCTATAGCACTTTTAACATAGGCACGTTTTCCCCCCAAACTAGAGCATTGTTTGTTGTGTAGATATGCAGTGGAACGCCTGGGCTTCAGGGTAGTCCCTTCATGGAATCCATTCCTGAATCGGCGAAACACCACTGTAAGTGTCTCATGCGGCTGTACCAGTTGTTTCTCCTTTTGGTGGTCTTGCCCCAGTTATACTTCCTCCTCTTAGCAGGCTGGGCACATTTACCGCAAATCAGTTTCTGCAGGTGAAATGCTTTAGCCCCACATCGCTGTCAGAGTATGGATCTTGTTCTGCCTCTTACCAAGTGACGATGTTCCCTTCATCATTGTCACTAAGCGCTTTCGAGGTAACAGGAGGAACTACCTCTTTCCTATGTTCAAAATTTGGTGTCAAGTTACGAGCATTTAATTGGCTCTTTGACGTTTGAATTGCCACATGGTATGTTTAAAATTATGGGTAGTCAATTGCTTCAAGTTTAGATGAGATGAAAATTTCCTGATCTGTTTTAACTCAACATGCTGTTAAATAATGGGTCATAAAATCAAATGTTGATATCTAAAGGCCTGATCGGAATGTAATTTGACCAACTCACAGTATATCTTATTGCCAATAGCTTTTTGGGCTGGTTGTGAGACCTTTCATATTACTTCTGCCATTGCTTGTTCCCCAAGTCATTTGGTAGTTTGCCGTGTGGTTTATTTTTTCTCTTGGACTGTTTTCCAAAGTTCTATAAGAATTCCATAATTTTTCCATATTTTTGTTCAGAAAACACAATTTTAATTTATTATTGTCACAACATACAGTGAAAGGTATTGTTTCTTGTGAGTTATACAGACAAAGCATACCATTCATAAAGAAGGAAACGAAAGACTGCAGTATGTAGTGTTACAGTCATAGCTAAGGTGTAGAGAAAGATCAACTTAATGCAAGGTAAGTCCATTCAAAAACCTGGCAGCAGCAGCAGGGAAGAAGCTGTTCTTGAGTCGGTTGGTACGTGACTCAGATTTTTGTATCTTTTTCCCGAAGGAAGAAGGTGGAAGAGAGAATATCCGGGGTGCATGGGGTCCTTAACTATGCTGGCTGCTTTACCGAGGCAGCGGGAAGTGTAGACCGAGTCAATGGATGAGAGGCTGGTATACGTGATGGATTGGGCTACATTCACAACCTGTTGTAGTTCCTTGCGGTCTTGAGCAGAGGAGGACGCATACCAACCTGTGATACAACCAGAAAGAATGCTTTCTATGGTGCATCTGTAAAGTTTGGTGAGAGTCGTAGTTGACATGCCAAATTTCCTTAGTCTTCTGAGAAAGTAGTGTTGGTGGGCTTTCTTAACTATAGTGTTGGCATGGGGGGACCAGGATAGGTTGTTGGTGATCTGGACACCTAAAAACTTGAAGCTCTCGGCCCTTTCTTCTACTTCCCTGTTGATGTAGACAGGGGCGTGTTTTTCTTTACGCTTTCTGAAGTTTTGTTGACATTGAGGGAGAGATTATTGTTGCCACACCAGTTCACCATCTCATTCCTGTACTCTGTCTCGTCGTTGTTTGAGATCCGGCCACTACGGTGGTGTCGTCAGCAAACTTGAAGATCGAATTGGAGGGGACTTTGGCCACAGTCATAGGTGTATAAGGAGTATAGTAGGGGGCTGAGAAAATAGCCTCGTGGGGCACCGGTGTTGAGGATGATCGTGGAGGAGTTGTTGTTGCCTATCCTTACTGATTGTGGTCTGCGAGTTAGGAAGTTCAGGATCCAGTCGCAGAGGGAGGTGCTGAGGTCCAGGCCACGGAGTTTGGAGATGAGTTCTGTGGGAATAATGGTGTTGAAGGCTGAGCACTACCACTTCCCAGAATTCATTATTCTGCAATGGGAATATCTAAGTATGTTGATTTAGGAAAATATCAGTGATATCACTGGAATTAAATGGTGGAAGTTTGAAGATGATATATCAAAATTCCCAATAGTCTGAATGGCACGCAGTTTCTTGAGCCTTCAGTAGCTTAAAAAATTGACTTTTTTTGGTATTTGGTCGGGTTGCACTTTATTAAGTATACGTGCATGAATTTAGTAATCATAGAATCCCTACAGTGCAGGCGGAGCCATTTGGCCCATTGAACTGTCACCGACAATGATACCAACCATGCCCTATCCCTTTAACCCCATGTATTTACCCTGCTAATCTCCTTGACACCAAGGGGCAATTTAAATTTAGCATGTCCAATAATGAAACATGCCCAGGAATGACAATGGCATCACCACTGTCATTCCTGTGCATGTTTCATTATTCCACAAGCTATATTGTCTTCTGCAATGCATCACTCCCTCAGTGCTGTATTGAGGTTATGTGCTTAATCACTGGAATAAAGTTGGAACTCATGACCCCCTGCCTCAGGCAAGAGTGCCACCACTGACTCCATGTTGTTAAATCAAAGTATAGTATGGTTAAAGTTGTTGATCAGAGCAGGGTGGGGATCACCATGCTGCTTGTATGGGTGCTTGGAGGTCGGTTTAGCTCAGTTGGCTGGGCAGCTGGTTAGTGAAGCAGTGCGACGCCAACAGTGCAGATTCAATTCCCATACAGGCTGAAGTTATTCGTGAAGGCCTGTCTTCTCAACCTTGCCCCTCACCTGAGGTGTGGTGAACTTCAGGTTAAATCACCAGTAGTCAGCTCTTGCCTCAACAGGGAGAGCAGCTTATGGTCATCCAGAACTATGGCTACGAATTTATCTTTATCTGTTTCGGTGCTCCCTTACTGTATCATGCTTTTTTTTCCACCTCTGACTTCTGTGTCACTAAAGTCAATTCTGTGCTTTTGTTTAATTTCATGCATCAAAATCATCTTGCATTTATACCTTGTTTAACGATGAGAAACAGAAAATGAAGGCAAAGTTCAGTTCGTCAGGCAGTGGTTCAGAGATTAATTGATGTTCCAAGCATATAATTAAATGGTAAAATTGATCAGAGACATAATGTGAGAATTCAAAGGAAATTAGATTTTGAGACATGCTTGTGTAAAGTCTGGATGAGAATGAAAGCTTGATTGCTACCATTTTATCTGAATTTGATTGTTGTGACAGCTTTTCATGGGCGTTTGGGTCTGGACTACATTGAGGCTTTTTAAGGCATATTTGTTCGATTCTGCATGAGACTTAAGAAATGAGCCTTTCACAAATTTTATTGCATTACAGTCTACAAAGCCATTAGTCTTAGTGTAAGACTGCAAGAAATGTGTTCCAAAGGTATAATACTTTTCCAACCATTCTTGGTTTTAGTTTAAACAGTGTTTACCACCTTTTGGAAGAAAGGTGATGGCCACTATTGCCATAATTGACAAATAGTAGTTCAATGACATAACATTACCCCATATAAGAGTGCAGAATCTGTTTTAAACCGCAGATGCTGGAAATCTAATAAAACAGTAAAAGTTGAAAATACTCTCAGGCCAGGCAGCACCTGTAAAGTGAGTAAAACTGATTCCAGTTGATAGAAACATAGAAAAACTACAGCACAAACAGGCCCTTCGGCCCACAAGTTGTGCCGAACACATCCCTACCGTCTAGACCTACCTATAACCCTCCATCCTATTAAGCTCCATGTACTCATCCAGGAGTCTCTTAAAAGACCCTATTGAGTTTGCCTCCACCACCACTGACGGCAGCCGATTCCACTCGCCCACCACCCTCTGTGTGAAAAACTTACCCCTAACATCTCCCCTGTACCTACCCCCCAGCACCCTAAACCTGTGTCCTCTCGTAGCAGACATTTCCACCCTGGGAAAAAGCCTCTGAGAGTCCACCCGATCTCTGCCTCTCAACATCTTCTACATCTCTATTAGGTCTCCTCTCATCCTTCGTCTCTCCAAGGAGAAAAGACCGAGCTCCCTCAGCCTACCCTCATAAGGCATGCCACTCAATCCAGGCAACATCCTTGTAAATCTCCTCTGCACCCTTTCAATCTTTTCCACATCCTTCCTATAGTGAGGCGACCAGAACCGTTTCATTTTGTAGCCTGCTTTTCTTCCAACACTCGCTCTTTGCTCATTGGTATTGAACAGCCCAAAAACCTTAGTTTGGGAGAAATTTCTTCCAAGAAGCTTGGCATGCATTTACTTTCAAAACCCAAGGCATGGGAAAGATTTCATTTAGGATAGAAATAATATACGCTCTTTTTGAGAAGTGAAATTGGAGAAAGTAATGAAGGGCATAGATCAGCTAGATAGTCAACACCTTTTCCCAAAGGTAGGGGAGTCTAAAAATAGAGGACATAGGTTTCTGGTGAGGTGGGAGAGATACAAAAGGGTCCAAAGGGGCAATTCTTTCAGAGGGTGGAGAGTGTCTGGAACAAGTTGCCAGAGGTAATAGAGGCGGGTACGATTTTGTCTTTTAAAAGCATTTAGACATTACATGTGTAAGATGGGTATAGAGAGGTATAGGCCAAACGCGGGCAATTGGGACTAGCTTAGTGGTTTAAAAAAAAAAGGTGGCATGGACAAGTTGGGCCGAAGAGCCTGTTTCCACGCTGTAAACCTCTATGACTCAGTACTCAGGTTACAAATATTTTTGAAGTCAGTTAACTTTTGTGGTTAAATGTTCAAGTTAAAATTTTACAAATGAAATATTGAAGGTTTTTCCTTAAATAGAAGTTTTTAAGAATGAAGAGCATATGCTATTTGGTGCCCTTTCACGTTCCTGATGGTGTTTCAAAACCAGGGCATTACTTTTGAAGTGTAATTATAACAAATGTGACAATGATTTCAACAATGCAAGGCCCCACAAACAGCAAATGAATAAATTGCCAGTTAATCTGTGCTTGCTGGTATAGGTGAGAACTTTCTTAAAGTCTTCAAAGACGATAAATGCTACCCTTGCCAATGAAACTTGTATCTTGTGAATTATTTTTTAAAACATTTTTAATGCTCAGTCAGTGTTTGCATAGTAAGTTTCCTAGTTAGTGCAAATCAGGTTTCGATTGTGGCCTGTTGGACCATAAGCCGTAGGAGCAGAGTTCGGCCACCCGGCCCATCAAGTCTGCTCCGCCATTCAATCATGGCTAATATTTTTCTCATCCCCATTCTCCTGTCTTTTCCCCGTAACCCCTGATCCTCTTGATTAGTCAAGAACCTATCTCTGTCTTAAAGGCACTCGAATGACCTGGCTCCACAACCTTTCTGCGGCAAAAAGTTCCACAGATTCACCACTCTCTGGCTGAAGAAATTCCTCCTTATCTCTGTTTTAAAAGATCGTCCCTTTAGCCTGAGGTGTGCCCCCTGGTTCTAGTTTTTCCTACTAGTGGAAACATTCTTTCCACATCTGCTATCCAGGCCTCGCAGTACCCTGTAAGTTTCAATAAGATCCCCCCACCTCATCCTTCTAAACTCTAATGAGTACAGACCCAGAATCCTCAACTGTTCCTCATACGAGAAGCTCTTCATTCCAGGAATCATTCTTGTGAACCTCCTCTGGACCTTTTCCAAGGCCAACACATTCTTTCTTAGATATGGGGCCCAAAACTGCTCTCAATACTCCAAATGGGGTCTGACGAGAGCTTTATACAGCCTCAGAAGTACATCCCTGTTCTTGTATGTTAGCCCTCTCGACATGAATGCTAACATTGCATTTGCCTTCCTAACTGCTGACTGAACCTATATGTTAACCTTAAGAGAATATTGAACAATGACTCCCAAGTCCCTTTGTGTTTCTGATTTCCTAAGCATTTTTCCATTTAGAAAATAGTCCATGCCTCCATCCCTGGATGGTACCTCCTCCTAGGTGTTCTGTAACTGTCAACTGTTATCTATATGACTAAATAAACTAATCAAATTGCATACAGTTGCCACTGCAGGAACATTGGCTTGCCTCTCGATAATCATAAATAATAAATTAATCAGTTTAACTTACTGAGAACTAACTATATTGGACTACTGCTGAATACCGTCGATGATTCAAATGGATCTGATCATGAAATGCATTGTACTCTCATCATTCCTGGAAAACCTTTTGCTTCTGTTAAATTTATGCATTCCTCCAGTGCTGATTGACTATTCTGTGGAATCATAAACCTTCAATAAAGTTGGGGGGGAGAGGGGGAGGAATTAACAGGGTTATTGGTTTTGCATTTTGCACAGCTCTTTTGTGTAGTCTCTTTCAGAGTATTGTTGGTGTCCTTTTAACTTGTAACATACTTTCACAATTTATTCCAGATTAATGGAAGCTACATCAAAAAGTAATTTCTTGTACTCGTGGTGCATTTTTACAGAAGTCAGTGCTATATTTGCACTCCAAGCTGCTCTATTAAATTTATGTTAACAATGAGAGCAAGATTCTAGATTTCAGTCTATTCCTAAATTCCACTTTCCAATGACAATTAAACATCTAAGATACGTACATTGGAGCAGGCAAAAATGTTACTTTTGTATAAATATACTCTGCAATATTGTGGAGTAAATTTAATCCTCTTGACTATTAATAATCCATTGCCGTCTTTATTAATTTCGCAGGTTGCTGTTCTGATGTTTGTAACATTTAACTTATTGTTTCTGTACTCCAGTTTTACTGTTTTAAGGCCAATAATTCTAGCCACTGTCTCACTGCATCATCACTTTCAAAGATTGGGCAATATATCCTGCCGTACAGATCTATGCTTTAGTTTCCTCGTGAGGAAACACTTAAATTTTCTCATTGCTATGGGTTCACTTTTCTGCCCATTCGTGGTCAATTTTCCTCCTTTAAGCACCCTAAGCTGCTGCTTATCAGATTGCACTATGATTGAAGATGGTACCTTTGTAGCTGTGTTCCTGTAACACGCTGACCTGTTTTTTCCTTGTATGTTTTCAGGTGAATCAACGTGAAAGATGGCTGATAAGAACAGGTAAGGCAAATTGATGCCATTACCATGATCATTGCTATTTCTATAGCATGGCGTTTAATTTGGGAAAAATGAACACAACAGCAGTCAATATTCCCCCATATTTAATAGAACTTCTAGTTGGTTGTGAAATTCAGCAAATTCAGATTGCAACATGAAAGATCTTTGGAGGATTATCCATTATCTTGTCATTTCCTCCCATGGGGAATTCTTGTTTTCAATCATGAGTATCTGTCAGGTAGAAACCTGATACTTAAACCAAGGGAACAGGAAAGGAAAAACTATTCACAATTTCCTTGGCCTGCCTCTATTCTGCCTTGCTACCATTTTCTGAAGGAAGAAAATAGAACAGTACTGAATCAGCTCAGTTAACACCTGGAAACTGGCTATTCTAAATAGGGGTTCAAAGGTACACTGAGCAAGTTTGAGGGTGACATAAGAACTGAGAAGTGCCTTGCAAATTACATTGTGTAATTGCTGTTGTACTCTTGTTAAAGGCACTGACAATAGTTACTGGGGTTTTATGAAAAAAATTCTCTTTTTCCTCCCTGCTCCTCTCTCTCCTCCCCTGTCTTGATTTTACCCAACAAAGTGCTTGATATAATTTTGTATTTATGATCTCATCCTTGCCAGGAACTAATTGTATGTTATTTGTCTGACTCAATTGAAGATGTTCTTAAAAGTATAATAAAGAACTAAGTGCTTGCATTTCAATTTGTAATTAAGGAATTAAGTTTGAATTTCAAGAACTAGGATGGAGCAACAATGGAAATGCTAATTATTTGCCATAGGACGTGTTTTGTGTTTATGTGGAATCTATAATTTAGGTCTGTTTTCGTAGTAGAACATCATTTACATCACAGTATACAATAGAAATCCTTGAGAAAAAGACTAATTTAAGAAGGTAGTATTCATTTAGATATAGAACTAGATGTAAAACGTTGTCATTTAATTGTGAAACAAATATGGCATACAGTTTGTCAGGAACGAGATTTGTGTACATTAATGCATGCACCTACAAATGCCCATTCAGTCAAGATGGAACTCAGTCAAGATGGAATTGCAGAGGTTTATAGGGTTTGGTCAGTTTCTGAGTCACAACAGAAATGCAGCATGTGAATGTTTGTGGAAGATGGAAATGGGGCAATGGGCAGCTGGGCTGGAGTGACGGGGAGACAAGAAGGAGACATCAGTTCATGAGAGTTGGCATTGAGGGAAAAAGGTTTTTAATGTACGTGGAAAATAGTGTCAGCTAAACGGGAGGCTGGGCTGGGAGATTCTTGTCGCGTAGCACATAAGTTTAAGAAAGATGGGATAATAAAAGAAAGGGTGTTACAATTAGGTAGGCACTTCTTTAGCATTACTGAGTCCCATGTGCAAATTGAGAATCATGGCTGTGTATTCTGTGGCACTAGTGAAGTTAACTAGCTATCATGCTGTTCTTGAGTCAGTTATGGCAAGCAGCTGCTGTAATGGTGATATTACTAATATGCAAGTTCCTCCAAAGCCAAGGCAGTTTTTTTGAGTCACTTGTAGTAAAGCATTGGACAGATCAGCTGCTGTACCTAATTGAAGACTGACCTACATCACTGGCTGGCCAGTCTGCTGGGTACCTCACAGGAGTTCCTCCCATTTTGTTTCCTCGTTATCATTTCAACATTGCCTATAAAGATGCAAGTATTAAGGAACTCAATTTGGTGGTGGTGGGGGGTATACATTTTTTTAGGTGCTGAATTTAAAAAGATTTTAATTTGGGAGTAAGTATTCTTTTATCCCAGATAGGTTCCCAGTACTTAAACCAACCTGCTGCATGACTTTAATTTTGAAGAGCAGTCTAAACATGGTTTTTTTGTTGGAATGTATTTCATAGACCCTTGCTTGCGCTCTGCATAAGCTGCTTTTTCATGATAAAAGAAGGCTTGGTTATATGTACTACTTGTTGTATTTGATAGCTCTCCGACATACTGTTTTGCCTTTCAGTAAAGGGGATGATGCTTCTGTGGAGCCTTTGGGAACGGACAAACTGCCAGCTGAGAGCAAAGGAAAAGGTACAATTTTTGTCAGTGAGATAGTATATTTAAATGTTAACTGAATTTTAAAATAGTTTAGTAACCTGAACTTTTAACATGGAATTAGAGTGTAAAAATAAATATTGTACATTTCCTTTTTTCTCTTAGCCTAGCGCTCTCATGTATATCAGGTGTACACTGTTCATAAATTCCTGTCAGTCCTTTGGCTAGGCGTTTCATTCTAACTGCCACCATTGAGATAAACTAGCATAATTTTGGTTTTGGGAAAATGAATATCTTTAGGGGGACACAATTATTTAGACTGAAGTGGTTTATGAATGTTTTGTGTTCTTACGCTGCACATGAAGTTCATGCATCATTAGTAAATGAGAGAACTTGCAGTTAAACTTTAATCTATGGTTACCTGACTTACAATTGTGCATACGAGTGTTAAATCATTGCCGTCTTAAATCTTTTAATGGTTTTAACTGTTTTTCATGGGGAAATGTTAAGTAACCACATTGATTACAATATTGGCTTGGCTTTTGGCTGTGTTATGTGGTATGAAAGTTAAGGCTTCCCTTTAACTATTTGTCTGAAATACCTAAAATCAAGCTGCCACTAGACCACCTTTAATGGTCTTTTTAATTGTCTGCCTTTGTAGTTTAAGTGAGACTGATACATTTCTGCTATATGTAGCAACATTTTGCTGAGTTCATACCCACTGATCATTGGAATGAGACTGTCCAACTTATGTCATCTGAATCCATCTGCTAATCATTTTTTTTTGTCTCACGGGGACAGATTTTAATCACAGATTACAGAATGAATGCTTTGCATTTTAACAGCATAAATCATCTACTCTTTTATGTGGGATGCTGCTTTCATGAGACTTGAGCACCTATTTCTACTGGACATGAGCGATCACAGGACACAGTTGGTCCTTTTCCTTGTTATCTCTCTCTCCTACTTTAGAAGGCATTTGACTCCTGGGCACATTCCATGTTGGTGCATCTCTGCTATATGTTGATTAAATGATCATTCTTTGTGTGGCCTTAGGCAATGAGTGTCATCAAGCTGTTTAACTTGTGGACTTTGCAGCTGAGCCCAGTTGTGGCCACGCACTCTACAGAAGGTGTCACCGGTGAATGGTGATGAACATGAGCACACCCTGCTGTTACAGATTAAAACAGAATAGATGATTTATGCTGTTGAAATTCTAACCATTCTGTAATCTGTAATAAAATACTTTCCATTGATAAAAAACCATCAGCAGATTGATCCATGACAGTATGCTGTGTCTTCAGGTTGAACAACTGCAAGGAATGCAGATCCATCTAGCAGGAGTTGAGGTTGCTTGAGTTGCTGGAGCATAAATGAATTGTACAGCTGTCTGCTCTAATTCTGACTTGCATGCAGAATAAAACAGAAAATGGGCAAATGTTAAGGCTCTTCCCTAAAATGTTAACTTTTATTTTTAAAATGCCGATTTGCATTTCCAATATTTTCTGTCTTTAAATTGTCCTGCAATTGTGATTCTTTTAATTACAAACATGGAAAATCTTTTTAAAATTATACTGGCATAAAGAATGAAACTTCTGGTGTTTTTTTTAAAAAAGTATCTAAAAAGTGCTTCTGTCACTGACAAAGCTGTTTCGGTCTACTGTCAGCTCCCTATCAGCCCAGCTGCACTACTCTCACCTACAAATAAAGTTTTCCCCAAATTGTTGACCAAAAATTCACATTTTCCTCTCCCCATTGCACCTGTTTGCAACACTGTTGAACTGCATGCAACCCGCCAGCGTCCCTAACTGCCTTGATACCATATTTCCACTGAACCATTTGCTGTTCTCCATTCTGCCATTCCTATGATAAGTCTCCACTTTTAGCTTCCTGAAACCTAAACTTGTAATGAATTAGGAACTAATTTGCTTTTACTATTACCATGCCTTCATCGCACAGCCAAAAGTCTACTGCAAGACCATTTTAAAAGGCAATGCCAACTTAAGGGTTTTCTCCATGACTAGACAAGGAGATGATGGTTAATTAAAGAAAAAAGGATTGATGTTGAGGGATAAATTGAAGATATTATCTTTGCTTAATAGCAAGTACCAGTGTATAATTTGGAGTCAGTAACTTGATCCACTTGAATCCACGTAGCTTCAGCTTAGTGTCCCAAAGTTGCATCTTATGAAGCAGATACATTTGAATTAACAAAAGGTTATTTCAGAATTACTTAATCAAAGATCTGATTTTTTTTAACACTGAATTCCAGATTTGTTATTTGCTTTGCTTAGGTGGAGTCATAGAGTCAGAGGTTTACAGCATGGAACAGGTGGTTCGGCCCAACTTGTCCATGTCGTCCAGTTTTTACCATTAAGCTAGCCCTAATTGCCTGCCTTTGGCCCCTACCCCTTTATACCAGTCTTACCCATGTAACTATCTATATGCTTTTTAAAAGACAAAATTGTACCTCTGGCAGCTCATTCCAGACACACACCACTCTGAAAAAATTGCCCCTCTGGATCCTTTTGTATCTCTACCCCTTCACCTTAAACCTATGCCCTCTAGTTTTAGACTCCCCTACCTTTGGAAAAGATATTGATTATCTATGCCCCTCATTATCTTGTAGACTCCTATAAGATCACCCCTAAGCCTCCAAGGCTCCAGGGGAAAAAGTCCCAGTCTTTCTAGCCCCTCCTTATAACTCAAATCATCAAGTCCCAGTAGCATCCTAGTAAATCTTTTCTGCGCTCTTTCTAGTTTAATAATATCCTTTCTATAATAGGATATTGTACAATATTCCAAGTTTGGCCTTCCAATGTCTTTTAGGCAAAGTTGACTGCACTGCCCTCATCTACCTTCTTGGTTACCACTTCAAAAAAACTCAAATCAAATTCGTGAGACATGATTTTCCCCACACAGCCATGATGACTGTCCCTAATCAGTCCTTGCCTCTCTAAATGCCTGTAGATCTTGTCTCCCAGAATACCTTCTAACAACTTCCCCACTACAGACCTTAGGCTCACCAGCATGTAGTTCCCAGGCTTTTCCCTGTCTAACTGAATATATCTCTCCAGCCTTGTGTCAGTGGATTTTTCTGACCTGTCCTCCATTAAATGCGAATATCACCCCCACACCGAGGCATCGGAAGACAGAATGCGTTCCCTGTCTTGATCAAAATGAACCAGCAGGTTAACTGATTGCAATAACATTTTCACATCCTTGTAAGCTTTCCTTTGTGCTGACTCCCACTTCTATTTGGTTTCTTTGTGAAGCAGTTTATACAGTGGTGATAACACAGTTGAAATATCTAGCAAAAACTTTCCATAGTAGTTCACCAGGCTCAAAAATGATCTGAGCTCTGACACATTCCTTGGATCTGGAGCATCCTTAATAGCTCGAACTTTCCCTTACACAGGAGATTAACCTTGTGCTGTGATTTTATGACCAGCTTGGGTCACTGTCTGTGTGAAGTCTGCAGGTTTTCCCCGTGTCTGCGTGGGTTTCCTCCGGGTGCTCCAGTTTCCTCCCACAGTTCGAAAGATGTGTGGGTTAGGTGCATTGGCCGTGCTAAATTGCCCCTTAGTGTCCTGGGGATGCTTGGGTTAGAGGTATTAGCGGGGTAAATCTGTGGGGTTACAGGGATATGGCCTGGGTGGGATTGTTATCGGTGCAAACTTGATGGGCTGAATGGCCTCCATCTGCACTGTAGGGATTCTGATGATTTCTATGATACTCCACACTTTGTCTGAAAAATGCACTTGCTCCGTTTCAGATGCAGTCCCACCTCTGAAAATCTTTTAAACACCTGATCCAGAGGCTCTATTCTCTCCCTAATTACTCTTTTACCCTTTATGTATTTGTAGAAACTCTTTGAATTCTCTTTTGCCTTCGCTGCTAAAGCAATGTCGTGTCTCCTTTTTGCCCCCTCTGATTTCTCTCTAACCTCTACTCCAACACCCTCTACACTCTTTAAGCGTTCCACTTGATCCCAGCTGCCTGTTCACATCATATGCCTCCTCCTTGACCAGAGCCTCAATATCCCGAGTCATCCAGAGTTCCCTACCTCTACCAACCTTGCCCTTTGCTCTGAAAGGAACGTACTTACCCTGAACCCTGGTTACTACACTTTTGAAAGCCTCCCACTTACCAGCCGTCCCTTTGCCTGCCAACAGACTCCCCCAGTCAACTTTTGAAAGTTCCTATCCAATACCATCAAAATTGGCCTTGCGTCAATTTAGAATTTTAACTTTTGGGCAAGACCTATCATTCTCCATAGCTATCGTAAAACTAATGGGATTATGATCACTGGTTCCAAAGTGATCTCTCTCTAACACTTCTATCACCTGCCCTTCCTTATTTCCCAAGAGGAGGTCAGGTGTTGCTCCCCCTCGCTAGTCAGACCATCCACATAATGAATGAGAAATTCCTCCTGAATACACAACAAATATCTCTCTATTCAAGGCCCTAATACTATGGCTGTCCCAGTCAGTGTTGGGAAAGTTACAGTCCCCTACTATTGCCACCCTATTTTTCTTGAAGCTATCTGTAATCTCCTTACATATTTGCCCCTCAATTTCCTGCTATTTGGGGGCCTATAGTACAATCCTATCAGTGATTTCCCCCTTCTTATTTTTCAGTTCTACCCATTTAGACTCAGTGGGCGAACCCTCAGAAATATTCCCCCTCAGTACTGCTATTCAAAAACACAACTCCCCCTCCTCTCTCATCTCCTGTTCTATCGTTCCTAAAGCATCTGTACCCGAGGACATATAGCTGCCAGACCTGACCCTCTCTTAGCCATGTTTCAGTAATAGCTATAAGATCCCAGTCCCATGTACTCATCCATGCCCTGAGTTCCATCTGCCTTTCCTGTGAGGCCTCTTGCATTGAAATAAATGCAGTTTAATCCAGACTTCTCTTGCTCTGTGCCCTGCTCTTGCCTGATCTGTCCAGTACTAGGATTACTGACACTGCCTTTACTATTTATCGTACTTTCTAAGTTTTGTGCTGTCCTCAACCATCTCTTCTACCTCTCTGCTTTGGGTTCCACCCCCCTGCCAAACTCGTTTACACCCTCCCGAGTGGCCCTAGCAAATCTCCCTGCCAAGATATTAGTTCCCCTCCAGTTCAGGTGTAACCCGTCCCTCTTGAACAGTTCACTGCTGCTCCAGAAGAAATCCGAATGATGCAGAAATTTAAATCCCTGCACCAGCTCTCAAGCCACACATTAATCTGCCTAATCTTCCCATTCCTACTCTTGCTAGCACATGGCACCGAAAGTAGTCCAGAAATTATTACCTTTGAGGTCCTGCACTTTAGCCTTCTGGCTAACACTCTCTATTCACAATTCAGGATCTTATCCCTTTTCTTACCAAAGTCTTTGGTACCAAAGTGTACAATGGCCTCTGACTGCTCATCCTCTCTGACTGCTCATCCTCTCCCTTAAGAATGTCCTTGGCCCAGGGAGGCAACACATCATCCTGGAGTTTTGATTGCGGCCACAGAAACACCTGTCTGTACCTCTAACTAGCGAATCCACTATTACTACTACTTGCTTATTCTTTGCCTGACCCTGCTCTACACCAGAACCAGGTGTGGTGCCATAGGCCTGGCTGATGCTAGTATTTTTCCCTGAGAGGCTATCCTTCTCAACAGTATCCAAAATAGTACATCTGTTTGAAAGGCGAATAGCCACAGGAGACTCCTGCACTACCTGCCTGCCTCTCCTGGTAGTCACCCATGAAGTAGGTAAAAATACCTCTGAGGCTTGTCTGAGTCAAAATACAGTAAGGCTTTATTCTCACAAGCTTGCGGGAGAACTTGACCCCTTGAAAGCGGAAGCCAAAGTTCTCTCTGAACACAAAAGTGGGGATATATATACATTATGGCTCCCAGCACCAGTCACGACACAAACATTGGTCTGGTCATGAATCAAAGTCCATACAACAGTCCTTGATCACGAAGCAGCAGTTCTCTGGCAGCTGTAGTCACGATACAGTCTGAGGTTTCCTGCTTTTCCATGGCCCTTCCTTTGAAGTTACCGGCACAATTGTAGCTGGCCCAGCGGGAGTCCTCCTTTAAACGGCTGTTATCATGCTCCACATCTTTTAATGCTTTCTTCCATTTACATTTACCACGCAAGCCTGTAGAAAAGGTAAGACTTGCATGTCTGCAAACACATTCACATTTACATTTGACTATCTATTGTTATAAGAATAAAAGTTAACTTGTATTAATGTCAGAAGCAGTATAAACAAGGGGATTAGCCATAATGAAGGACCATGCTTGTGATACATTGTAAGTACAAAGTTCAACCTTTTAGGTACAAAATACATTAACCCTTTAGGTACAAAATACATTGAGTACAAAAAACATTAACCCTTTCCCTTCACCCATCTACCTGACTGAACCTGTGGTATGACAACTTCCCTGTAACTAGTGTCTATATCACCCTCTGCGCCCCCCCCCCACCCCCCCCACACCCCACTCCCGTGTTCCGCAGTGTGTCCGTCTGCTGCTCCAATCGAACAGTGCGGTCTGTGAGGAATGTCAGCTGGATACTTGTAGACAAAGTTGTCAGGGAGAGTAGATTGATCCCTGCAGGAGGAGCATACCACTGCCCTTTTACAGTTAAAAAGATAACAATCTCAACTCACCTTTCCCTTGCTTCTGGTCCTCAAGTTACCTTTTTTTTAAATACTTTTCCAATTCAATCAAATCAAATCCAATTCAGAGTCTCAACAAGTTGAGACATTTCAGATCCAGGCTGACAAGACAGGACGGGAGACCAAAACCACCCTGTCCTGGGCCTGATCTACATGAGTCAAGCTGATTGGAGAAGGGGGAGGATCCTGCTCCAAGACTTGAGCTCATTTGCATCTTAGCCAAAAGGCCGAGATGCCGCTTTTAAAAATTGCTTCATATGAAACATAGAAGCCTCAGCGTAACCTAATGACCTCGACCAAGCACGGCCGACAATGGGGTGCCGTCCATACACTTGATCTTAGCCAAAAAGTCAAGTTACCTTTGCCAAGTTACCTTTTTGTTTAGCTAGAGGGGTGAGGGAAACACTGAAGTCGTGTTTGGGTTTTAACTGTACCTTGACAACAGCTCCTCACAAACCACTGTCTGGAAGGAGTGACTGCACTGATGCAAATCTTTACCCTGAAAGCCAATCAGCGCCGCCTTTCTGCTGCCTTCTGCTGGACGCTTGTCTTCACTTGAACTTGGAGGGTGTCTTGCAGAGGTCCTTCTTCCAGCAGTGGTGATCAATTTTTCTTCAGTGAAAAACATATTACAAGGGTGGAAAGTATATCCTACAGAACTATCAACACTGCCATCCTGTCGTGTTGAATTAACTCCACTATACATCTCAAAGTCGTTTTCCATGCTTGGGTTCCATCTAGAATGCATCATGCAGTTTAACCCCAGCACGAGTGATATAAAGCTTCCAGAAAGGTTTCAGGCCAGGGCCACTGATACCAACTTTTAAGCCCTTACTCTCCATGATGGACTGTTTACTAGTATTTTTTACTCTAGAAAAGTGGAAATTTTGGGAAGATTTGTCATTTTGAAAATATTTAAGGGGTTAGACTGTGTCCATATGGAATGGCATTAAGTAGATTGGAAAGAACTTAGGGACGCGAGCATAAGTTGCACGTAAGCATAGAATAAGTTAGAAATCAGATTTTTCTTTGCAGAGTTTTTAGACCTTTGAAGCAAGTTTCTAGCTTGTACTTATGAGCAGAGAATTACAGGCATTCAGAAGGGAATTGGGTCAGGACCTGCATGTGGCTAATCACGGTATGAAAGATAGGTGCGGTATTGGACAGCGTACCTCGTGTCATGATCTCCTGGAACTCAATTTGATCATCTTTTAGGAATTGAGAAGGCACACAACAGATTTTCCTCCCTCTAAATTGATCTAACATTTTTTCATTTATGTTTCTAACAGGAGTTTATATAGCTTGATGATTAGATATCTCGGGCCTCATGCAAGTAGCTGCAACTCTTGTATGGGACCGTATTTGTAGATGAGTTGATTCTTGTCTGTCATTTTTAAATGTGCCCAATAGGTATCCAGATTAATTGGATTTAGAGCCTATTGATCGGTTTGAACAATGAGCAAAATTAATAATGAAGAGTTTTGTTTCATTGATTGCAGTGCAGTAAGCTGAAGGTAAATTGTGATGTTGAACTTCTACAGATTTACTATCCTATTGTATCAAGTAGCAAGGGACTGAAATGGGAGCCAATCATGACTTTATTTGTCAGAGGTAGACTCTGCTACTGATGCGTTTAATCTGACCCCATGAATCCTTGCATTACAGCAAAATTGACAGCCCAGGTTATGCAGAACCCACAAGTTTTAGCAGCCTTACAGGAAAGACTAGACAGTGTCACACACACTCCTTCCAGCTATGTTGAAACGTGAGTATATTTGTATACATATGGTAAGATTGTTTAAAAATTAAATTCACGATGTATAATCTCTAGAAGCATGTTCTTTAGTTGCAGATACTGCACTATTATGGTTCATCTATAGTGCTTTGTTTCCTCCTGAGTTCCAGTTAATCTCTGGCATTGTTATGGGTAATCTGGGATCTGGACTGGAATTTTTGCAATACTGCTGTTGTGGCATAAAAGTCACAGAGGTTCACTAATAGAGGGAGCTCTGAACCAATGTGTCATATTATACCATGCAAGGTACATTCCTCAAATTTTTAGGTTTACTTACAAAATTTGGGATGCAAATAACTTAATTTCTCCCTCCCTATGCTTAGCTTACTTTAAAAATTCTTTCATTGGACTTGGTCATTGCTGGCAAAGCCAGCACTTGTTACACAACCCTAAATGCCTTTAGAAGGTGGTGGTGAACCAACTTCTTGAATAGCTGCAATCCATCTGGTGCAGGTACACCCATAGTGCTGCAGGGAAGGGAGTTCTTAGGTGGTAGAAGTTGCAGGTTTGGAAAGTGCTGTTGAAGAAGCCTTGGTGAGTTGCTGCAGTGCATCGTGAAGATAGTACACACTGCTGTCATGTGTTGATGGTAAGAGGGTGAATGTTTAAGTTGGTGACTGGGTACCAATCACATGGGCTGCATTGTACTTGATGGTGTCAAGCTTCTTGTGTTGTTGGAACTGCACTCAAGTGAAGAGTAATTTATCACCTAACTTGTGCCTTATAGAGGTAGACAGGCTCTGGGGAGTCTGGAGTTGTCATTCGCCTCAATTCCCAACCTCTGAACTGCTCTTGTAGCCACAGTATTTATGTGGCTGGTCCAGTTCAATTTCTGGTCAAAAGTAACCCCCAGGTGGGGAATTTAATGATGGCAATGCCATCAGATGTCAAAGTGAGATGGTTAGATGTCATTATGTTGATGATGCTCATAACCTGTGCCATACAAGTACCAGGCAATCAGTTCAAGCCTGACTGTTGTCCAGATCTTGCTGCATGGACTGCTTCTGTATCTGAGTTATGAATCATGCTGAACATTGTGCAGTCATCAGCAAGCATCCCCACCTCTGACATTATGAAGGGAAGAAGGTCATTGATGAAACTGCTGAAGATGATTGGGCCTTGGACACTATCCTGAGGAACTCCTACAGCAATTTCCTGGGACACAGATGATTGACCCTCAACAACCACAGCCATCTTCCATTGTGCTAGGTGTGACTTAACCAGTGGCGGGTTTTCCCTCTTGATTCCCATTGACTGCAGTTTTGTTAAGGCTCCTTGATGCCACACTTGGTCAAATGCTGCCTTGATGTCAAGAGCACTCACCTCACCTCTTGAATTCAGCTCTTTTGTCCATATTTGGACTAAGGCTGCAATGAGGTCAGGAGCTGAGTGGCCCTGACTGATCCCAACTGAGAGTCAGGTGGTTGTTGTATGCACGTGCCACTCTATAGCACTGTCAACGCTTTCCTTTGTTTTGATCAAGTACAGCACTGGAGAGGTAATTGGCTGGGTTGAATTTGTCCTGCCTTTTGTGAACAGGACAGGCGTGGGCAGTTTCCACATTGCTAGGTATGTGCCAGTGTTGTAGCTGTACTGAAACAGCTTGGCTAAGGGCGCAGCTCGTTCTGGAGCACAAGTCTTCAGTACTATTGTTGACATGTTGTCAGGGCACATAGCCTTTTCAGTGTCCATTAAGTGAATAGACTTGGCTGTATATTGACATCTGTGATACTAGCCTCCTCGGTACGGAGCCAAGATCAATCATCCACTCTGCACTTTTGTCTCAAGATTGTTGTGAATGTTTCAGCTTTGACTTCTTGCCCTAATATAATGGACTCCCTCTTCATTGAGGATAGGGATGTTTCTGGAGCAGCCCCCTTCTGTTAGTTTAATTATTTAATTCATTTGCAACTGATGTGGTAGGACTGCAGAGCTGGTCGGTTGGTTGTGGGATTGCTTAGGTCTGTTGCTTGCTGCTGTTGCTGTTTGGCATGTAAGTATTATATCTGCGCCGTAGCCTCACCTGGTTGGCACCTCATTTTTAGATACGCATGCTGCTGATCCTGGCATGTCCTCCTACACTCTTTGAACCAGAGTTGATTACCCAGCTTGATAATGGAAGATAGGCAGGGCTATGAGGTTACAAGTTGTGGTTGTATACTGCTCTGCTGCTGATGGCTCTCAGTGCTTAATGGATGTTCAGTTTTGAATTGTTAGCTCTGTTCAAAATCTACTCCATTTAGCACGGCGGTAGTGCCATATAGCATGATGGAGAGTATCCTCAACGTGAAGACAGGTTTTCATCTCCACAAGGAGTGTGTGGTGATCACTCCTACCAATGGGCTGCCTTGTGCACCCCACAAAAGCAGCTATGCGTTCACAACCTATGGTCCACACATTGGGATTCCCTCACTGATAAAACAGCTGGATGTCAAATTTGAAATTCTTCAGCCAATTGGCAGCCTCCTCCTCCTGGTGTAGGGCAGTGAGACTGCCCTTGAAGCGCAGGTCGAGGCACTTGTCGATTTTATATACAGTTGCATAGGGGCGAGTCAGTGTTCCCAGCGGAAGACGTTGTTGCAGCAGGGTCTGACTCCAGTGTGAAACCTGTCTAGTTTGACCTATTCACCGTGAGGGAGGTCGAAGCCTGGGGTTTCCAATGTGGGATCATCAACCAGGTGCTGATTGCTTGTTGGGGTATAGCCGATGCCCTTTGATATTTGGTGTTCCGCCACAGGTCTGCTGCAGAACTGCCTAGCTCGGGCAAGTTGGTCCAGATTGGCCACCTTGTGATGGGGTATTTGCTTGATGGTGGGTGATGTTTCTATCAATGACCGGTCTGGAACTTTGTGCATTCTAGCAATCGTGCTGTGCTCGCTTCGCAACGGATTCATGGAGACACTGTTGCAGAACGCAAGTAGCCAGTTTATGTTTGTTAACCGGATTGCTCCTGAGATGTTCCTCAATGTCTCATTCAGCTCGACATCTACCCGTTTGCAGTGTGCAGAGTTCTTCAGCTACTGGGGAGCAGACAGCCAAAGACGAGGTTCTTAAGGTTCTGGTGTTGGCTCCCCAAGAGGTTCCACTAGTTTGCTGATGAGATTGTTGCGAGTCTTCAGTTTAGCTGAAACTTTCTGAAGGTGTAGCTTGAAGGTCAGTGTGCAGTTTAAAAGACACCAAGATGGGTGGGTGTACGATGTAGCTTCGGTTTAGGTAGAGGTCAAGTTCATGGTGACATCTTGCATTGTCAAGGTGATAGACACATGATACAGTTTGGGTAGCACTTGGTTTGAGGCACCAGTTTTGACAGTAGTCAGTAGCATGTGGCTGGCAGGTCATTTATGTGCAGGTTGAACAAGGTGGGGTCAGTGCTGATCCTTGAGGTAGACCATTTCACTGTCCCTTCCATGTGTTGGTTTTGGACCCCGTATGGACTCAAAATTGTCTTCTGAAAAAATGGGGCAATGGTGTCAAGAACCATTGTGCCGAACAGTGTTGTTGGCTACAGTGAGAGCGAGTTATATGACTCCAGTTTTCAAGCATTTTTGAAAACCATTTTCAATGTGGGTCATGAGAGGGCAAGTAACTGGTCTTTTGTGTTGCGCTCCTTTCAGAATCCAGCTTGGTTCTATGATTGGTTGAATAAAGTGCACAATGATCCCCTCTAGCAGCTTATAACATGGTTAGAAGAGAAATTGGTCTATAACTGGAAGCTTCTTTAGGATCCTTGTCAGGCTTTGGGGATTGCAATGATCTTGGCTCTCTGTCAAATCTTTGGCAGTTGCTTCTCCTGGATGACACTGGTCAAGAATATAGAGAACAATTTTGCCACAAGACCAAGGTGCTTAAGAAATTCAGTGTAGATTTGGTTGTAACCCGCAGTTTTGCCAGGTTTCCGATTACTGTTTGGACCTCATCTGTGTTTGTGGCTTTGGCTGTTTGGGCTGGTCTTGAGTTCTTTTCCCTTTTGAAGGATCTCCATTCCATAGCAACATTGTGTCTATGGCTCACTCTGGTGAGAGCTCTGCCACTTTCAACAAGGAGGCTAGCCATTGCACTCGGTGGAATCCAGCTCCGGTTGGATGTTGCAGTCTGCTGCCCAGCAGCTAATTGTTGGGCCAGTCTCCAATCTTTCCGGCTGGAGTGTGTGCAGTCCCGGTTGCTAGTGAACTTTTTCCCAGCGAGCGCTATGCATTGTCTAGTGTTTCAATGAGATGGTCAGCAATATCTGGATTGTCAGATTCTTCAAATTGTTTCAGGTGTTCTGGGCATTCACAGCCAAGGCAAAGAATGTACGTTGGATAAAACTCAAGTAGAATACTTGTTTTGGCAGCTTTAAAGGTGGTCTTGGTGAAGCATGTTTGCCTCATTGATTGGGAGCTGTTTGATCAGGATGCAAACAACAGACTTCTCTAGCTGGTCAGTTAACTGTTGCCAACACACTGGAAATTCCATCCTGGCTTTGGCTTTGACTGGATGAAAGGTATGCGGAATCCACCATGGATGAATGTAGGCCAATGCTAACTTTTCAGAAAATCATTAAGGACTTAGGTATGTGGTTTTAAGGTGATGTCTGTTGCTGGAAGTGACCCAACACAGATTTGGTGAATGTTCACGGCCCCATCTAGTGGAATGGAAGAAGTGCCATTGTTCAAAATCGAAGACTAGGTTCAGTTTGAGTTGAAAAGACCAGCCTACTAATTATTTGCCATCTGTATCTGGTCTGTCATAACGTGACATAGCGTGATGGCTGTTGAAGTCACCCATGTAGACAGCTGGGCGTTGGAGGATAAGCAGGGCATCATCTTGCCACGAGGTAGAAGGCTTGTACACATTGGCAATTCTGTAGTTCCCAACCTTAATGGCGTCACAAAGATCAGATGTTTGTGCCTGACCATGCTTGTCATGGCAATGGAAAGTGACCAAATCACAGTTGGCAATTTTTAATCTGAATCTTGGAGCCTCATTTACTGATATGGGTTTCCTGTAGGCAGATCACATCAACTTTGTGCATTCTGCAGAGCAACTCGATCTTGCGCTTAACAGCGGAGATTCCTTCAACATTAAGCTGAAGGATTCTTGAGAACAGGGCAAGATCTTGAAAGTTGTCACCTGCTAGAGGCTGTTCAAAAACAGTGATCCAATGGTGGATGCATCGGGCTGGCTGGAGTCAGGGTTATGCTCCAGGATCATTGGTTTCCCCAAAAGATTCTGTGTACTGATGGGGTATGACGAGAATGCTGATCCATTACCCCGCATTTCCTTCCTAAATCCCAATCCCTGTGCCCCTTTAGTCCTTAAACCCAAACCCCTGAGTAAGCATGCATTTTCATTTGATTGCACTTTTGAAGTGCCCTAGTATGTGTTAAATGTATTAGTGTTTTGTACCCGTATTATACCACTTTAACTTCAGTCAGTAAGACTTCTATGTGACATTTGAGCTTTACAGACCAGCATGATTGCAGGCCTCGTGCCTGGTCTATACTAAGTGGCAGAAACAAGATGGGTAGGGCAATTACTTAGAAAAGCTCTAAGCAAGAGTAGTCAAAACAACCATGGTTCCATTTCCTGTTTTCTGCCTAGTGACACTGCTGGAAAGTGCATATTTGCTCAGGAGTGGATTAAGTTTGGCTGTGATGCATTCATTTTAAAAAATAGCCAGACTATATTCATTGCATAAACTTGGATAGCGAATGACTATTTAGGTGAGTTTATGGAAGGTTAATGTGTTTATGAAACCATACAGCAACATGAATCACCCTTGGAGAGGCGAAAACTCAGTTTTAAACTTATTCACAAAGAAGCATTGAGATTTCGACCATAACTACATTTGGCTTCTAACGCTGATGTACTTTATATTATGCTGATGTACAGCATTTAATTCCAATAAATTTGTTGCTCATGAAGAATACCACCTAGGTGTTCTTTCGGAATATATTAAAGAATGCTAATTTTGTGCTGGGGTTTGTGACGCTATCTAAATTTCTATATTGGTGATCCAGCAACTTTAAGTGAAACTGTTAACTGGGTATTGCCAGTTTTGTGCTGTGCTTGATGTCCACTCAGAACATAGAATTTGTGACAATCACAATCTATTCCTTAGATGGAGCGGAGATGGAGGTAGAGGCCTGCCATGCTACAGACCTGCAAGTAGGCAAATCTTTGTAATGGTCAAAGTCTGAGATTGGAAATTTCATTCAAGGTCACGTGGGAGACAAGTTGTGAACAGTGATTCAGCCTCAGGCAGTAGAGAGGAGATTTGAGTTATGGCACCAAGTTTGCGGCAAGAAATAAAAATGAGGGATTTGATTTTAGCTGTAGGAAATTTCAGCTCATTCAAGAAGATACTGGACAGTCTGAAACCACAGAGGCAGTTTAAGGGCTGAGAGAGACAGCTGCATATCGAAACGGGGTCTGTTTCTATAGCTGATTTTACAATAGGGGGCATACAGGTAATGAAGAGGGTGCCATGAATAGATTGTTGGGGGCACCCAAGGCACCAATGTAGGAGTAAAGAAGTCTAATACTTGATGTGCTTTGGCTGCAATTGTTCTGATCAGTGGAACCAGGTGAGGGCATTCCCAACCAATTAGACATTATCAGAGAAAGATGGTTTGGTCTACCATATTAAATAAGGAAAGGCATGTTCTTACAGAAGCATTGATTAGAAGTAAAAACTTGGCTTTTGCTGCAGATCTTTATACTTCAGATGTCTCATTTGTTCATGATCGTGGAACTTTTGCATGGGCATGCTTGCAAACACTTAGCTTTCTTGCTCATTCAGATAACCTTTTGTCGGCCAGTTAGACTGAGGATATAATGTAATTAAATTTCAATGTCTTTGCACTGTTCGTAACCTGCTGCATGTAACTTCTTTTGTATCAGGTTCCATTCCAGTGCCACATCAATACAACAAAAACCATGGGCTGAAATTTAATCTGCAGCTTGGCCTGGTCAGAGTTGAAACAATTTTATTGTTCTCTATATTGGATAGCAAAACAGAAGAGGTCAGCCAGAGGTGACAGTAATCAGGGCCGATGAAATTGATCCAGCTGATTGCTGATAGCAAAACTGCAATCTTGCGTATTTGCTGTTTAGATCCTATTTCATCAGATAACGGGCTGAAGGTGAAATGTAATTGGGAAGTCATGGTCTGCACTGTTCAGCTGGTAATGATTAGGGTTGCCTAACTCTAGGACTGGCCTGGAGTCTCCAGGAATTGAAAATCAATATCCGGGACACTAACCCTGGAGAAAAATCATCAGGAATATCAAAAAATAACATTGAAGATGGGGGAGGGGAGGCTATTTTGCTGACGGTTGTGCATCAACTGAGCCCTTCTGCTTTCCAATTGACATAGGAAGGCAGTGTGCAACAAGGATGGATATGTTGGCCAACTAATGGCTGGAGCATGGAGGCATGTCATGTGATGAAACCCACACGGATGCATTTAATCACAGTAGGCGACCCTTGTAATAGTTGGTCCTGTTGCAATGCAGTAATGATGTGGAGATGCCGGCGTTGGACTGGGGTAAACACAGTAAGAAGTTTAACAACACCAGGTTAAAGTCCAACAGGTTTATTTGGTAGCAAAAGCCACACAAGCTTTCGGAGCTGCAAGCCCCTTCTTCAGGTGAGTGGGAATTCTGTTCACAAACAGAGCATATAAAGACACAAACTCAATTTACATGAATAATGGTTGGAATGCGAATACTTACAACTAATCGAGTCTTTAAGAAACAAAACAACATGAGTGGAGAGAGCATCAAGACAGGCTAAAAAGATGTGTATTGTCTCCAGACAAGACAGCCAGTGAAACTCTGTGGGGGTTACAAATAGTGGGACATGAACCCAATATCCCGGTTGAGGCCGTCCTCGTGTGTGCGGAACTTGGCTATCAGTTTCTGCTCAGTGACTCTGCGCCGTCGTGTGTCGCAAAGGCCGTCTTGGAGAACGCTTACCCGAATATCAGAGGCCGAATGCCCGTGACCGCTGAAGTGCTCCCCAACAGGAAGAGAACAGTCTTGCCTGGTGATTGTCGAGCGGTGTTCATTCATCCGTTGTCGCAGCGTCTGCATAGTCTCCCCAATGTACCATGCCTCGGGACATCCTTTCTTGCAGCGTATCAGGTAGACAACGTTGGCCGAGTTGCAAGAGTATGTACCGTGTACCTGGTGGATGGCGTTCTCACGTGAGATGGTGGCATCTGTGTCGATGATCCGGCACGTCTTGCAGAGGTTGCTGTGGCAGGGTTGTGTGGTGTCATGGTCACTGTTCTCCTGAAGGCTGGGTAGTTTGCTGCGGACAATGGTCTGTTTGAGGTTGTGCGGTTGTTTGAAGGCAAGAAGTGGGGGTGTGGGGATGGCCTTGGCGAGATGTTCGTCTTCATCAATGACATGTTGAAGGCTCCGGAGGAGATGCCGTAGCTTCTCCGCTCCGGGGAAGTACTGGACAACGAAGGGTACTCTGTCCACTGTGTCCCGTGTTTGTCTTCTGAGGAGGTCGGTGCGGTTTTTCGCTGTGGCGCGTTGGAACTGTTGATCAATGAGTCGAGCGCCATATCCTGTTCTTATGAGGGCATCTTTCAGCGTCTGGAGGTGTCTGTTGCGATCCTCCTCATCCGAGCAGATCCTGTGTATACGGAGGGCTTGTCCGTAGGGGATGGCTTCTTTAACGTGTTTAGGGTGGAAGCTGGAGAAGTGGAGCATCGTGAGGTTATCTGTGGGCTTCCGGTACAGTGAGGTGCTGAGGTGACCGTCCTTAATGGAGATGCATGTGTCCAAGAATGCAACCGATTCCAGAGAGTAGTCTATGGTGAGTCTGATGGTGGGATGGAACTTGTTGATGTCATCATAGAGTTGTTTCAGTGATTGTTCACCATGAGTCCAAAGGAAGAAAATGTCATCGATGTATCTAGTGTATAGCATCAGTTGAAGGTCCCGTGCTGTGAAGAAGTCTTGTTCGAACCTGTGCATGAAGATGTTGGCATATTGAGGTGCGAATTTGGTCCCCATGGCTGTTCCGTGTGTCTGGATGAAGAACTGGTTGTTGAAGGTGAAGATATTGTGGTCCAGGATGAAGCGGATGAGATGTAAAATTCCATCTGGAAACTGGCAGTTGTTGGCGCTGAGCACTGAGGCCGTTGCAGCAATGCCATCGTCATGGGGGATGCTGGTGTAGAGTGCCGAGACATCCATTGTGACGAGGAGCGCTCCTGGTTCAACTGCTCCATGTGTGCCGAGTTTCGGTAGGAAGTCCGTCGTGTCGCGACAAAAGCTGGGGGTTCTTTGTACAATGGGTTTCAGGATGCCCTCGACATAGCCGGAGAGGTTCTCGCACAGGGTCCCATTGCCCGATACGATGGGACAGCCGGGTGTGTTTGCCTTGTGTATAGTTTACTGCGGATAGTTGGGAACCTGTCTCGGGGGCAGGGAATTCATATGGTGTTCATGGAAGTGGAAATGACTAGGGTTGGGAAGCATTTTCCGATCAGGGCCATTGTGATCTCCTGGACTCGTTTCGATCGCCTCAGGGGGTCGGAGAGGAATTTCCCAGATTTTTTTTTCCCCATATTGGCCCTGGGGTTTTTCACTCTGGGTTTTCGCCTCTCCCTGGGGATCACATGGTCTGGAATAGGGGGGTGGGGGTGAGTTAATAGGTTGTAATGAACAAAGCATCGTAGCTGTGAGTGACAGCTCGGTGGATAGGATATTGGTATGTAGATAGGCTGGAAAATTGGGCGGGGATCCTGGGTTCAGGATTCAATCCTGGACCGGGGAGCGGCGCGGGCTTGGAGGGCCGAAGGGCCTGTTCCTGTGCTGTTTTGTTCTTTGTTCTTTCTTTGTATCTTCGGGAGGCAATAGAGATCTCCAACGCGTGGAGTACGTGGGATGAGAGCACGGAGGGTGTTCTGAAGGTCCGGATCAAAGGTCTTGATCAGAGTGTTGAGTTGACGGGTGTGTTCTTTGGTCGGATCTGCAGGTAACTGTCTGTAGTGTTCCTCGTTGTTTAGTTGTCGGTACACTTCTTTGCAGTAATCCGTTCTGTTCAGTATGACGATGGCCCCTCCTTTGTCTGCTGGTTTGATGACAATGTTGCTACGGCATCTCCTCCGGAGCCTTCAACATGTCATTGATGAAGACGAACATCTCGCCAAGGCCATCCCCACACCCCCACTTCTTGCCTTCAAACAACCTCAAACAGACCATTGTCCGCAGCAAACTACCCAGCCTTCAGGAGAACAGTGACCATGACACCACACAACCCTGCCACAGCAACCTCTGCAAGACGTGCCGGATCATCGACACAGATGCCATCATCTCACGTGAGAACACCATCCACCAGGTACACGGTACATACTCTTGCAACTCGGCCAACGTTGTCTACCTGATACGCTGCAAGAAAGGATGTCCCGAGGCATGGTACATTGGGGAAACTATGCAGATGCTGCGACAACGGATGAATGAACACCGCTCGACAATCACCAGGCAAGACTGTTCTCTTCCTGTTGGGGAGCACTTCAGCGGTCACGGGCATTCGGCCTCTGATATTCGGGTAAGCGTTCTCCAAGGCGGCCTTTGCGACACACGACGGCGCAGAATCGCTGAGCAGAAACTGATAGCCAAGTTCCGCACACACGAGGACGGCCTCAACCGGGATATTGGGTTCATGTCCCACTATTTGTAACCCCCACAGAGTTTCACTGGCTGTCTTGTCTGGAGACAATACACATCTTTTTAGCCTGTCTTGATGCTCTCTCCACTCATGTTGTTTTGTTTCTTAAAGACTCGATTAGTTGTAAGTATTTGCATTCCAACCATTATTCATGTAAATTGAGTTTGTATCTTTATATGCTCTGTTTGTGAACAGAATTCCCACTCACCTGAAGAAGGGGCTTGCAGCTCCGAAAGCTTGTGTGGCTTTTGCTACCAAATAAACCTGTTGGACTTTAACCTGGTATTGTTAAACTTCTTGCAATTCAGTAATCCAGCAGACCCATGGCTGAGTGTGTTTGTAGCTCATCCTGGGCACAGTGGAGCACATGTACCTATTCTGAGCGAAAATGTATTGCAGCTGCTTATGGTGAGATAAGTTGTCTAAATTGTTACTTGTTTCCAATTGAAAAAAATTTGAATTGTGAATATATTGAACTCTTAAGTATATCTTTTTTTACCTCCTGTTTCCTTTTGTAAAGCTGTTGAACGCTTGCTGGGGTATAGCCGATGCGCTTTGATATTTGGTGAGCGTCAGCAGAATATTGACTGGAAAGCATGATAGCTTATGATTATCCAGTATCCATGCCTGCTTATTTCAGAAGCAGTTGTTGGATGATCGAGTGGAAGTCTTGGCTAATTTTACACGTTAACTCTGAGGTGCTGAAATTAATTGCACCATCCTTGCTAGGGTTGCCAACCCTTCCACATTGACTGGGTGTCTCCTAGAACTGAGGATCGATCGCTAGTGGCTATAGAGTATGTTTAAAAATTAAGAATTTTCAAAGCAAATAAAGATAATGTGCTATTGTTTTAATCCTCACCTTGAGTATTCAAATGCATGAGAGCAAATGATTTAAGTTAAGGCACAAAGCATGGTGGTAGTGTGAAAGAGCTGAATTATTAACAAGTTGAGGTAAAACTATTAATGTTTCAGAAAATAGGTAATTCAGCTCCCTCATTTAAACTGAGGATGCGGGAGGGCGTTGCATTCTCATTATTAAAAGACATTGTAAATAATACTTCAGTTATCTGATATTAATTGTTTTTCGTGCAGTTTACCTAAAGCTGTAAAGAGAAGAATAAATGCCTTGAAACATCTTCAGGTCAAGTGTGCCCACATAGAAGCCAAATTTTATGAGGAAGTTCATGAGTTGGAACGGAAATATGCAGCCCTTTACCAGCCATATTTTGAAAAGGTATGAGTGCTCAAAAGATAGCCATTTCTGTATTAATTGTGAAGTAGTCCCTTGCCTTTCAAGTAATCCCTTAACTGTTTTAGATCAATGTGCTGGCAGTTGGTAATTATATTAGGACTTGTTTGTAACTGCATCACTTGGAAATACCACAAATCATGACTATCATGTATTTGTCAATTCTCAGTTATTGTCTGCAGATTTTGCAATTTAAAGAACAAGCTTTTATTAGGGATGGTATACTTGAAAACATTAAGATCATAGAATCCTACAGTGCAGAAGGACGCCTTTTGGCCTGTCGAGTCTGCACCGACCACAATCCCACCCAGGTCCTATCCCCAGAACCCTATGTATTTATTCTAGCTAGTTCCCCTGATACTAAGGGACAATTTAGCATTGCCAATCCACCTAACCTGCACATCTTTGGACTGTGGTAAGAAACAGGAGCACCCGGAGGAAACCCATGCAGACACGGGGAGAACATGCAGATTCCACACAGTGACCCAAGACGGGAATCGAACCCGGGTCCCTAGTGCTGTGAGGCAGTAGTGCTAACCACTCTGCCACCATGCTGCCCAAAGTATGGCATTGCAATGTATTGCAGGCAAATTTCCAGTCTGAAACATTGAGGTCACTAGTCTTATATGAACATGAAGAAACATTCTTGTCCCCTGGTTGCATGTAGTAGCTTGGGATGAATGACCCTGTCTATCGCTCAGATGCTTCAGTCCACCTTTTAGGGATACCAATTTCTGTCCTGGCTGGTTATTGTACTGTGCTTAGTCATCCTCTCTTGTCTGAGTTTAACTAATCTTGCACATGCATTGTCCCAGATCATTTGAATGGATTGCTGCTGCACTCGAAGATTGATTGGGGAACTTCATTAAAAGGTGGATATGCAATGGCTAACGTCCCTTTCTAGCACAAAAACACATCAGGAAAATGGCCCAACCCTGACTAACAAGAAATTAATAATAGTGTTTGATCCAAAGAAGAGTCTATAAAATTGATAGAAAAAGTAGCAGTTTAGAATTCAGCAAAGGAGAGCCAAGAGATTCAAAGGAGAAAATTGGAGCATGAGAGTAAACTCACAAGGAAGATAAAAGCATTATTTAAAAGCTTCTACAACTATTTTTTAAAAAGTAGTGCAGACAAACATGGGTCCCTTACAGTCCGAAATGGGAGAATTTATAATAGAGAACAAGGAAATGGCAGTGCAGTTAAACAACTACTTAAACAAAGGAGGAAGATAATAACTTCCCAGAAATGCTAGGGAAGCAAAGGTTAAGTGAGAAGGAGGAAAAAAATAGTGGTGAAGAAATTCATGAAAGCCAATGAAGCTTGAGAGCCTCATAATCTAGCCCCAGTTTCTAAAGGAGATGGCCATGGAAATAGTGGGTGCATGGGTTGTCATCTTCTAAAATTCTGTAGATTCTGGAGCAGTCTGAACAGATTGGAGGGTGGCAAATGTAACCCTGCTTTTTAAAAAAGGAGGGAGAAACAGAATTACAGACCAGTTACCTTAACATTATTAGCAGGGAAAATGCCAAGTGTCCATTATAAAGGATGTGATAGCAGGACACTTGGAAAATTTCAGTGGGATTAGAAATGGTCAACATGGATTTATGATCATGTTTGACAAACTACTCAAGTTGTTTGAGGATGTAACTAACAGAATAGATAAGGGCAAACTAGTGGAAGCGGTGTATCTGAATTTTCAGAAAGCTTTTGATAGTCCCACATAAAAGGTTAGTAAGAGCATGGGATTGGAGGGAATTTATTAGCTTGGATTTAGAATTGGTTAACAGATGAAAACAGATTAGGAATAAATGGGTCTTTTTTTGGAGTGGCAGGTGGTGATTAGGTGGGTACTGCACGGATCAGTGCTTGGTCCCCAGCTATTCACAATATCAGTGATTTAGATGAGGAAACCAAGTGTAATATTTCCAAGTTTACTGATGGCACAAAACTTGGTGGGAATCAGTGGTGAGGAGGATGTTAAGAGGCTTCAAGGTGATTTAAGCGAGTTGAGTGAGGGGCCAAATTCATGACAGACTCAGTATAATGTGGATAAGTGTGACATTATCCACTTTGGTGGGAAAAATAGAATGGTAGAGCATTATTTCATAGAAACGCTACAGTGCAGAAGGAGGCCATTCGGCCCATCGAGTCTGCACTGACAACAATCCCACCCTAGACCTTACCCCCTTTCCATCTATCATTTACATGGTAGATTGTGAAACATCAATGTACAAAGGGACCTGTCCTTGTACACCAGTTACTGAAAGCAAAAGTCTCGGTGGATATGGGGAATGTGTGGGACTATGGCTTTGAAATAGAGGATCAGCCATGATCATGTTGAATAATGAAGGAGCAGGCTCAAAGGACTGAATGGCCTGCTCCTATTTTCTATGTTTCTATCCCCCCCACCTTGATTCTGCTGTGCATTTCTTCTATGGTGATCTGATCCCGGCTGTCACAAATGCATAATGTTCCTTGGGGAAATCTTGTCAGTCATGATAAGAGAGGATGCACCCCCTTTTAATGGCACTAGCAGCTGTACAGTGAGCTTGAATGTGAGGAGGTCAGTGGGTGATTGGAGGGGTCAGTTGTGTAGTTTCCCAAGTGTTAACTAGTTTTTAATCCGACTTACCATTTCCTGGTGTAGCTTTCCAGGTATGTCCCCAGATCTGTCTGAAGTCTCCATTCAGAGTCAGAGACTTGCCTGCCTGCCCATCCACCCACTCAAAAAGCAAGGATCCAAGGAACAGGGAAATTGCCCATCAGAAGTTTAACTTTCCCAGGCAATTCCCATGCAGGTCCATGAATGAGGATTTTCACAGGGTCCTGGCACACATTTTCAGTTGTATGTCAGATCTGTGATCCAGGTTTGGAAAATTTGGCCCTTTATCTTGTTCTGCATTCTCTAAAGAACATATCAAGGCACTGCTAGCTTTCTCCTTGTGAAAAGTAGCTCCAACTGCCCAACCCTCCCCTCTTAACGATCCCACTCAGCACATGGGGGTTAATCTTGCCATAGTGGCATGTATCCATTTTGCCAAATGTCACCCTGGACTGTTGCCCATCTTTCTGGCATTTTATCCTTTGAATACCTAGCCATATCAATTACTTGCGGCTCTTCTTTAAAATCTTTACCCTTCACCATCTACCTAAGCTCCAACATTTTTCCTCGCTCATCCCCGTGTATTGAATGACTTTACATCTTTTGAAATTTCAGTCTCCATTTCAACTCACCTTGCCCACTGTTCTCAGAATTCACTGCCTTCCTGTCCTCGCTCCAAAATGAGCTCTTCATCTCATATTCACACCCAGGCCTCAGCGTGGAACTATGGCTCAATGAATTGTGCAGGAGAGCGTGCCAGGAGCAGCACCAGGCATCCATAAAAATGAGCTCTCTCACATGCCAAGCAGCAGAAGTAGAAAGTGATGGATAGTACAGCAATCCCACAACTGGTGGACCAGATCAAAGCTCTGTAGTCCTGCCACATCCAGTTGAGTGGTGGTAGACATAACCAACTAACCAGGGGAGGAGGCTGCACTAATACCCCATCCTCAATGGTTGGTGAACTTAGCACATCGGTGTGAAAGACAAGGCTGAAGAATTTGCAAACACCTACAGCCTGAAGTGTCAAGCGGGTGATCCATCTCAGCCACCTGACTTCCTGGCATCACAGGTGCAAGTCTTCAGCCAATTTAAATCACCCCACATGCTGTCGAGCACCAATTGAAGGTAATGGTGCCCTGGCAACATTGCAGCAGTAGTAATGAAGACATGCACTACAGATTAGTCTTGCCTGAGCCAAGCTGTTCCAGTAGGGCTACGACACTGGCATCTACCCAACAATGTGAAAATTGCTCAGGTGTGTCCTGTCCACAAAGAGCAGGATAAATCCCACCTGACCAATTATCAGCCCCATCAGTCTACTCCTGATCACACCAGTAAAGTGATGGATGGGGTTGTCTTAATAGCAACAGTGCTATTAAGTGGCACTTGCAAAGCAGAAACCTGCTCACTGATGCTAATCTGGGTATCACGAGGGCCACTCTGCTCATGATTTCACAGCCTTGATCCAAACATGGACAAATAAATTGAATTCAAGTGTGTGATTACCCTTGACTTGAAGGCAGTATTGAGCAAGTGTGACATTAAGGAGCCCCAGCAAAACTGGTGGCAATGGAATTAGAGAGGAAACTCTTCATTGGTTTGATTCATAGCAGAAAAGAAAATGGTCATGATCATTGGAACTCGATCACCTCAGTCCCAGGACATCACTGCAGGAGTCCCTCAGGCCTAACCATCGTCAGCTGCTTCATCAATGATTTTCTCCATGAAGTTAAAAATGGGGACAGCACGATGTTAACATTTG
Organism: Mustelus asterias; assembly: GCF_964213995.1. Lineage (NCBI taxonomy): Eukaryota > Metazoa > Chordata > Chondrichthyes > Carcharhiniformes > Triakidae > Mustelus > Mustelus asterias. Next base: position 89,430,599 of record NC_135809.1, read on the forward strand.
GGCTTGGCTGATAGTGGCATGTAACCCATGCCACACAAGTGCCAGGCAATGACCATCTCACAAAAGAGCATCTAACCATCTCCCCATGACATTTAGTGGCATTACCATTGCTGAATGCCCTCACTATCAACATCCTGGGAGTTACCATTGACCTGAAACTGAAGTGGACCAGCTATATAAATACTGCAGCTACAGGAGCGGGTCAGAGACTGGGAATTCTGAGGTGAGTAAGTCATCACCTCATTCCCCCCCCCCCCCCCCCCCCCCCAAATCTTGTCCACCATCTACATGGCACAAGTCAAGATGTGGCCTCTACCATCGAGAAGGATATGGGCAACAAATGAATGGAAACAACACCATCTGCAGGTCCCCTTCAAGCCGCACACCACCCTGATTTAGAACTATCACCGTCATTGGGTCAAAATCTGGAACTTCTTTCCTAACAGCCCTGTAGCTGTACCTACACCAGATGGACTACATGACTCCAAAAAGTCATTAAAGGGCGGCACGGTAGCACAGTGGTTAGCACTGCTGCTTCACAGCTCCAGGGACCTGGGTTCAATTCCCGTCTTGGGTCACTCTCTGTGTGGAGTTTGCACATTCTCCTCGTGTCTGCGTGGGTTTCCTCCGGGTGCTCTGGTTTCCTCCCACAGTCCAAAGATGTGCAGGTTAGGTTGATTGGCCATGCTAAAATTGTCCCTTAGTGTCCTGGGATGCGTAGATTAGAAGGATTAGCGGGTAAAATATGTAGGGATATGGGGGTAGGGCCTGGGTGGGATTGTAGTCAGTGCAGACTCGATGGGCTGAATGGCCTCTTTCTGTACGGTAGGGTTTCTATGATTTCTATGAAAGTGCTCACTACCACCTTCTCAAGGGAATTTGAGACGGGCAACTAATTATGACCTAGTCGGTGATGCCCACGTTCTTTGAAAGAATAAGATTAAAGCAGTATTCATAGTTGGTGAGTTTTCTGTAATTCAGTAGCATACTTTAGTTGGATAACACCATGGACTTTATTCACTAATCCCCCACCAATGATGAAGCAGCCTACAGCAGCAACTGGATAACATCCAGATTTGAGTTCACAAATGCCACTTTGTGCCAAGTATCTTGAAGAAAAGCCCAGCTGTATCCCCTTGACCTTGAATAACACTGGTGTTGCCGAAATACCCAGTATCAACATCTTGGAGTCACCATTGACCAACCATACCAATAACATAACTAAGAGCAAGACAAAAGCAGAATACTCAAGTGAACCCTCAAAACTTCTCACATCAAGTCTGACATGTCACGGACAATTTGCCACTTGTCTGAAAAGGCACAATTGTAATGAGAATTAAGAAACTGAATACCCAGAACACCACTTTGTTTTATCTGTATTCCTCCCGTTTGACTTAATAGCCATCCCTCCATGACTGGACAGTATGCATGATCTGCAAGCCAATGCAATTCCAATGCTAAGTCACTTCCCTGCAACTTCTAGGCCTAAGAATGACTAGAGGCACATAATCCTGGCTTGGCCATTTGTGTTCCTAATTGCCACTGGATCAGTATCTTCGAGCTCCTTATCTAATACTGTTGCAGGTGCATCATTAACGTAAGGATTGGAGCAATTCAAGAAAGCATGCACCACAATCTCCAGGAAAGAAATGCACCGTGTCATTGTCAACCAATGTAAGAAAGATTTCTGGGCTTTGAGGTTAGCAGATGGACGTCATATTTTCTGAAGGCTGATAGGTCTTGAGTAGAATAGTACGTGTGACTGGCAGATTGCTTGGTATTTTCCCAATGGCGTTTGAGAGAAGGAATTATTAATACAGAATTTTGGGGTTGAGTCCATGGTCATGTAAACAGCACACAGTTGACGAGGAATAAGATTGATAGCTTGAAATGAGAAAAGACCATTTATCTATCTTTAGTGCATAAAAGTTAGTACTGGTTATTTAAGTATTGTTAATGTGGGCTGTACATTTATGTATTTCAATGCTTTGTAATTTTGCTGTTATGTAAGACTGAACTAGACCAAAACATATTCTTGCATTCCACCTGGTTGCTTAAAACAAAATGTAAGGATGGCACAGTGATTAGCACTGCTGCCTCACAGCGCCAGAGACCTGGTTTCAATTCCAGCCCCGGGCCACTGTCTGTGAGGAGTCTGCACGTTCTCCCTGTGTCTGTGTGGGTTTCCTCCCACTGTCCAAAGATGTGCAGGTTAGGCTCAATTGACCCTAGTCTCGGGGATTAGCAGGGTAAATATGTGGGGTTATGGGAATAGGGCCTGGGTGGTATTATGGTCGGTACAAACACGATGGGCCAAATGGCCTCCCTCTGCATTGTCGGGATTCTATTCTATTCCACTCTGTACTACTTCGTACTCCATCAACCGTTTGTAATCTGTTCGCTTCTCTTTTCGCAGAGACGAGACATAACAACAGGAAATGTAGAGCCTACAGATGCAGAATGTGAATGGCACAGTGAAGAAGAGGAGGAGCTAGCAGTAAGTTTGAAGTTTTGTATCCATTACTGTGTCTCACTATTCTTGGGTGTGTCCAACATCCAGGGCATTTCTGTGAGCCTGCTCACTAATGCTTGTGTGTAGAACAAAGTTTTCTTCGCACTGCGCCACCATCGTACCCCAGCCCAACATGGAAAACATGTCCATTACTGCACAAAGTGATGCTTTCTATTTCTCACATCAGACATTCTTTGGCCGTGACTAATTTTTGCCACTTACTAACAGTTAGTTAGGGCTATGTTAAGTGTAGTTCTGTTTTATAGACACATTCTTACTGAAAACCGTTATGGACTGGATAAATTATTTTCTTTAAAAGATAGTTAACCACCTACAGCACTGAGGAAGTTTGTCCCTGGATTTACATCCTGGTCTTGGAAGTGAATGGCCAATGTCTAATATATTGCACTGTCTAGCCTCAAGCAATGAGACCAAGAAGAGCTATATAAGAAGAATAAACGCACTTGAAACCTTAACCAAAAAGTTGGTAAAGCAAGCGCATTCTTGAAATGCACCCTTCACTGATCAAGCAGTTTCTTTTATAATCATGACAATATGATGAAACAAATTATGCTGTTTTGGAATGTACTGATTAAGATTAAATGTGTTTGTATAATAGGAAGAAATGAAAAAGAAAGCAGCAATAGAGGAAAAAGTGGAAGAATCTGAGCAGGAGGAGAATCCTAAAGGAATTCCTGAATTCTGGGTCACAATATTCAGAAATGTAGATATGCTGAGTGAACTTGTGGAGGTAAGCAAGGGAGTCATCAGGTGCTGCAAAATAATTTTCTAGTTATGAAGTATTGCTGTATTCTGTTTTTTTAAAAAGTTTGTTAATGCTTTTTAGGTAGCAAAACAATTTAACTGTGGATTTCACTTAATTCTTGACTTTTAATGCAATTTATGTGGTGATGTACTTCAGGGAAATACAGATGGTTTCACAAATGTTTTCTCATGTTTCATTAAAATATATATCATAAAAGTTCCAAACATATTGAAGAAATCTAATATCTGGTCATCATATCATACTACAGTACCACTACCTTCTATTCTCACTTCATGACAGTGCCATATCATTGTTTGGGAACTGAAGTAAGAACTTTCTTTCCTATTCAGTGGTTGGCGGATTTTGTAATGTTTTTCTCTTGCCTCCACCTTGCACGTAATTTCTGTGCCATATGTCATTCGTCAGCTAAGTCGATAGCCAAGGACCCCAAGCATTCATTTGCTAGTGCTGCTCTGTAACCAGTTACGAAGGAATCAGGCTTGAACAATGGTGTCCATGCATTTCTTTCATCTCCCCTGGCCTCAGCTGATATTGGGGAAATTGTGCATAAGACGGGCGCTGATTAGCCTGTTTTTCTGTTTTAACTTCCTAGATATACCGTTGAGCTAGAGTTAATATGTATTAACAGAAATGTCCTCATTTGCTAGTGATAGACTCTAAGATAACCTATTGAACTCTATATCAGAATGCCTCCGATACCAATTTTTTGGCATGCTTGTGAGACAATACATGGGGAAATCTTAGTTTACGACTGGGGTCATTTTCATATAATAATCTTGTGTGTAATCTCATTGTGTAATAGTTCTGTAACTTTTTCTGTCAATTGTAGACAAATTTTTCTTGCTCTTATTTACTCAAACGAGCATTATCGTCATTCCTCCCTTTGAGACTGACCCTGAGCCCTATATTTTATTATAAACTATATACATGTAAATGTTTACATTTTCAAACAGTTATATTCTTGTATCCTTTTCCATAACTAAAAATGTGGTTCTCTCTGATAAGAATTGCAGCTGGTCCCCACCAACGAGTCCCCACTATCAGCCGGCTTTTGGGTGATTTAAGACTTGCCCCCTCCCCCTAGTAGTGAGAAACAGATTTGGATTTTTTTTTCGCACTAAGTGCATTAGATACCAGATTTGGACTCGCCGGGAAAAAAAGGATCAGAAACTCTCCTGTTTTTACACTCATTCTGAACTTATAATTTTTTTCATATGATCGCCTCATTGCCTCTGTATTGATTCTTGTGGAATACCAGTTCCACTTTTTGCCAATCTGAGTCAATTTCCTTCTGCTAGGAGAACAACATGGGATGTAGAGACACCTTAGCATCAGAAGGAAATATCAGGCAGCAAGGTGTTGACATGCAACTTCATCTTGGTTTTGTTAGGATTGGGTATTTCATTTGCCTGGTTCTGAATTCATTTGAAATGCTTTATTCTACAGGATCATGATGAGCCTATCTTGAAGCACTTGCAGGATGTCCGAGTGAAATTCTCAGAGCCTAATGAGCCGATGGTGAGTATTTGTGTAAAGGCTGGGATGGAGGTGGAAAGCTGAAGGATTTGGGATATTAACACTAATTCTTAAGTGGAGAAAAAAATGACTAATAATAGGCAGTGTAGGCCAATCAGCATCTGTGGCCAGGATATTAACAAGTGGAGGTTTGACAGGCAGAGGTTTAGAATTTGAATGAGCAACCCAGACGTTTCCCTAAATGTTATGGAATTTAAACTACGCAGCCTATGTCTTTTTGTAGTTAGCAAGCTCCTGCCCAGAAGTCAGCCTGATTGATGGGCTTGACTTCCAGTTGGAAAGGGGAGATCTCTCTGGGCAGCAGGAGTCATAACCCAGAGTGGAGGGGTGGTGGTGGTGATGATAGGTAAGTGGATCTGATCTCTGACCCCAGGGAACTTGGTATGGGAAGGCATCTGATGGAGGTACAGCTTTGAGAGCTGGGGTGGTGGGAGCACTCGTCCTCCATCGGGCCAACAGGTATTGTGGTAAAGGCTGAAAGCTGACCCAGTTTCCCTTTGGTTGACAGGTTTCCTGAACACTGGGAAGCACAGCTATTGTTAAACATGCAGAGCAGGTTAATCAAACTGTCGGCCTTATTAAAATATTTTTATTGTCAACCTGCTCGTGTGAGAGGGTTGACTGACTATCCCTTGTTCTGCATTAAATTAAAAAGTGATGTTGGTATTCAAATCTTTAAAATTTTGAAACCTGACCCAACCCACTTGTTTTGGAGTGTTAAAATTAACTCTTTTAAATCAGGAAGACTTGTTATGATCTGTAGTGTGCAATCCCCTCTCTAGAATGGTGATTTAATCGATAAACAGGCATTTAGTAATGTTGAACTTTTGAAAGAAAGAATCATAGGAGACCGTAAACACGGAGTAAATAGTGGGAGGGGGATGACCTAGAACCTGCTTAATCGATTTCTAGGTTTAAAAGATCTGTGACTAGTAGAGAGATATGCAGGACAAAGAATGTGAAACCAATGAAGGGTGAAAAATTATGCAAGAGGTCCATATAATGCATGAGAAAATTCAAACTGAAGGAGAATGGGGAACTTAAACGAGCAGCATCTAGCAAGATCTGAGCATATGAAAGTGTTTTGAATCACTAGTCTTGAGTTTGAGAAAGTTGTATCAAGGCTACTTGTGAGAGTGATACTGTATTAAATTAGAATTCACTCTAAAAAAAACAATCACTGTGAATCAAGGTCTGTCTATCTTACTAAATATTATTTGCAGCAGTATGTGTAAGAATTGAATGCGAGATCCAAAAGAAATTGGAGCAGGAAAGGAAGGTTTTAAAAGAATTATATTTAGGATGATGTCTTTTTCACAGACTTTAGTCAGGGGAGATGCTGACAGTGATATTGTCAATGAACTTGTAATCCAGAGTCCCAGGGCAAGATATGGGGACCTGGGTTCAAATACCACCATGACAGATGGTGAAATTTGAAACCACTGCTGATTGTCATAAAAACCTAACTGGTTCTTTAATGTCCTTTTAGGGAAGGAAATCTGCCACATTTACCTGGTCTGGCCTACATGTGACACCAGATCCACAGCAATGTGATTTACTCTCAAATGCATTAAAGGGCATTAAATGCAGGCCCAGACGACAAAGCCCACATCCCATAAATGATTATTTTTGGTTGAGCTGAGTTCCCAGGAGGGGTGATTGAGACTTGGCCATCAATTTAATTCATGTAATAGGATTTAATTTTCCAAAGGAATATATTAAATGTTAACCTCCTGGCTTTGTCGTGAATTAGAAGGTGTTATCAAAGTTGGAGACGCACACATTTGGAGATGGGTATTTTATAATGTTGAGAGAATAGAGTTGTAGGAAACATACCAGATTTGTTAATAATGGGGATTCAGTTATTTTAAAATGCACATTGCTCACTTGACTGGCTTGATATAGGAACATCAGGTCCAAAGTCTGTTCTGCATTAGACAGAGTTCAGGAGTAACACAGTTTTTCTGCAACCTGCCAACTTATCCCTTGGTTCTCTACTCTTTCAGGGAAGTTTATTTTTGTGTCCTCTTAAGACAGACACAAAGTATTTGTTTATTTCTCTACCATTTCTTTATTCCTATAGCTTTTTTATTGTCCATGTATAGTGTGTGGGTATCACTGGGTTTATTGCCCAACCCTAATTGCCCTTGAAAAGATGATGGTGAGCTGCCGCCTTGAATCACTGCAGACCCTGTGGTGTAGATACACCTACAATACTATTAGGAAGAGTGTTCCAAAATTTTGACCCAGCAACAATGAAAGGAATGGTGATGTGTTTCCAGGATAGGATGGTGAGTGACTTGGAAGTGGATGTCCAAGGGGTAATGTTCCCATGTGTCTGCTGTCTTTGTCCTTCGAGATGGTATGGATTGTAGGTTTGGAATGTGCTGTCTAAGAAGCCTTGGTGAGTTCCTGTAGTTCATCTTGTAGATGGTACACACTGCTGCCACTGTTTCAGTGGTAGAGGGTTGAATGTTTGTGGAAGGGGTGCCAATCAAGCTGGCTGCTTTGTCCTGAATGATGTTGAGATTCTCGAGTGTTGTTGGAACTGCACTCATCCAGGCAAGTGGATCACATTCCTGATTTGTGCCTTGAAGATTGTGGACAGGCTTTGAGGAGCCAGGAGGTGACTTACCACAGGATTCCTACCCTTTGACCCTCTGTTCTAGCCTCAATTTTATATGGCTAGTCCAGTTAAATCTCTGGTCAAAGGTAGCCCCCAGGATGTTGTCATTGATGGAATAAGCAGTGGTAATGCCATTGAATCTCAAGGGACGATGGTTTGATCATCTCCAGTGAGATAGAATCTTTGCTCAGCATATGTCTGGTGCGAATGATACTTGCCCCTTATCAGTCCAAGCCTGGATATTGTCCAGGTCTTGCTGCCTTTGATATGAACTGCTTCACTATCTGAGGAGTCTTGAATGGTGCTGAATATTGTGCAATCATCAGTGAACATTCCCACTTCTGACCTTATGATGGAAGTAAGGTTATTGATGAAGTAGCTAATGATGGTTGGGCAAAGGACACTACCCTGAGGAACTTGTGCAGTGATGATTCATCTGGAACTGAGATGATTCAATTCCAGCAACCACAACCTTCCTCCTTTGTGCTAGGTATGACTCCAGCCAGTGGAGAGTTTTCCCCGATTCCCAATGATTCCAGTTTTGCTAGAGCTCCTTGATGCCATTCTTGGTCAAATGTTGTCTTAATGTCAAGGACAGTCACTCTCCCCTCACCTCTGGAATTCAGCTCTTTCGTCCATGTTTGAACCAAGGCCATAATGAGGTCAGGAGCTGAGTGACCTTGGCGGAATCCAAATTGAGCGTTTGAGAGTTATTTTGAAGCAAGTGCTGCTTGATAGCACGGTTGATTACTCCTTCCATCACATTACTGATCAAGAGTAGACTGATGGAGCAGCAATTGGTTGGGTTGGTCCTGCTTTTTATGGACTGGACCTACCTGGGCAATTTTCCACATTGCTGGATAAATGCCAGTGTAGCTGTACTGGAATAGCTTGCCAAGCGAGCAGGACGTTCTGGAGCACAAGTCTATGGTACTCTCTTGCCGGAATATTGTCAGAGCCTTTGCAGTATCGAATGTCTTCAGCAATTTCTTGATGTGTGGAGTGAATTGACTTGGCTAAAGGCTGGCATCTGTCCTGCTGAGGACATCCGGAGGAGGAGGAGGCCTAGATGGATCATCCACTTGGCACTTTTGGCTGAAGGTTGTTGTGAATGCTTCAGCCTTATCTTTGCACTGATGTTAGCCTCTGCCTGTATTGACCACACGTTTGTCTTTGCTAATCATTTCTTTTTTACATACCTATAGAAGCTTTTACAGTTTGTTTCTTGTTAGTTTCCTTTCATGTTCTATTTTCTCTTCGTCAACAGCGTCTTGGCTTTCCATTGCATTCTAAAATGCTTCCAATCCTCAATCTTACTATTTTTTTTGGCAACTTTATAGGTCTCCTCTTGATTTAATGCAATCCTTATCTTCTCTTGATAGCTGTGGTTGGATCGTTTTTCTTGCTGGGTTTTCGTGTCTCGAAGAAATGTAAATTTGTTGTAAACCCTCCCTTTAAATGCCAGTTGTTGTCTTTCTGCCTTTGTACCTTTCAATGTAGTTTACAAACCTACCACAGCCAACTTGCCCCTCATACCTTCGTTTCCTTTGCTTAGATGAAAGACTCAAGTTTTGGATTGATAAACATCACTTTCAAACTTGATGTAAAATTCTATCATGTTATGGTCACTATTCCTATAGGATCCTTTACAATGAGATTATTAATTAGCCCTTTCTCATTGCATAATACTAGATCTAGAATAGCCTGTTCTTTTAGTTTGTTCCTCAACATACTGTTCCAATAAAATATCCAGGAATTTCATTATTTGGTGGTCTATAAACATATCTCACCAGTGCTTGCTGCCCCATGCGGTTTCTTAGCTCCACCCAAACTGATTCCATTTTGATCTTCTGATCGGAGATCCTCTCACTAATGTATAGATCTCATCCTTCATTAACAGTGCTGTCCCACCTCCTTGTATGTTTGCCTATCCTTTGATTTGATTTATTATTGTCACATGTATTAACATAGTGAAAAGTATTGTTTCTTTGTGCTATACAGACAAAAGTAGAAAAAAAAGACATACCGTTCATAGAGAAGGAAACGAGAGAGTGCTTCCTAAATGTAGAAAACTCTTGAATATTCACATCTCAGCCTCCATAATGGCAATTTGGTCATATCGGTTTACTTCTGTTTGTGCATGTGCCTTTATTATTTTTGCAACCTTTAGCCTTATCTGCTGGTGCGTTCTTAAGTTACTACACTCTGTCTGTTCCTGCCACACACTGATTATTATTTCCCTTAATGCTACCTTGCTCTCTTACCCCCCTCTTCTCTCTAATTTATCACATCTTTCCTCACATGATCCCTTACCCCCACTATTTAGTTTAAAGTCCTCTTTTCTGCCCTGGTTATATGATTCACCAGAACACTGGTCTCTGCATGGTTCTGCACTGTTCAGGTGAAGACCGTCCCATAGTTACAGCTCCCACTATCCCCAGTACTGATTCCAGTGCCCCATGAATCAACATCTATTTCTCAAAACCAATCTGAGCCATACATTTAACACTCTAATCTTGTTTGTGCTACACCAATTTGTCATGGCTCAGATAGCAATCCAGAGATTATCTTTTGAGGTTCCCATTTTTAATTTAGCCTATAGTTGCTTGTGCTACTTATGTGGACCATGACAACCAAGCCCCTCCCCTTCCACTGAAAACCCTGGCACTGGAAAGGCAGCGCCACCTTCTGGAATCCTGGTCTCCACCACAGAAAACAATGTCTGCCCTCTGACTAAACTCACCCTGACCACCACTACATTTCTATTAGCTCCCCTCGCTTAATCGCTGCTTGCACCCCAGGGCCATGGTCAGTTTGTTCATCCACTTGCAATCCCTGTTTCCATCTGTGCAGACTGCAAGAACCTCAAACCTATTGGATAATTGCAAAGGCTGAGATTCCTCCACTTTTACTTTTTAAGTCCCTTTACCTGTCTCATTCTCAGTCTTTCACTCTGTCCATTACCATGGACCAAATCAGATGACCCTGTCCTGAGAGGTGTGACTGCCACCCGGAACAAAATGTCCAACTACTTCCTGATGTGTCAGAGTATCTGCACCTCAATAACTGAACCAAAGTTCCTCCAGCCAGGCACTTAATGCAAACATGTTTGTCTTGGATCACACTGGTGCCCTGAGCTCCCACATGCTTCAGCCACCACACATTTGCTGTCTTGCAATCTTTAATATTTAAACAATTAATGATTAATTTAAATTAATGCCTCTGCTTGTGCCTGTGCTTATATTCTTATTTCAATAAATGTTCCACTTCTGCCAATTGAATTCCCTAATTAAGTTAAATAGAAAATACCCAACAACTAATCTAACCAGCTTTACTATTAGTAAACCACTTAATAACAAAACATTCCAATTACTAAAATTATTCAAGTTTTGACAAATAAGAAAAATATCCACCATTCAACTATCAGTTTTCCTGTGATGTCACACTTTATTTATCTCAACAAGGTCTGTTCACTCCGGAGTCACGAACTGAACCGTTTTCAGTCTCTGGGCACTCCTTTTGCCCATTCTTCCAGATTCTGCTGTCTGTCCCAGGGCACTCCTTTTGCCCACTCCTGCAAATAATGCTGTCTGTCTCAGGATCCTTTTTCATCCGTTGTTCTGTGCATATGTTTTAACATCTGCCCCCGTGCACGTCACACTCTCTCCCATCCCTCTTATTTATCTTCCCCATCTTTTTATTAATCCCCTGCTGAATACTGAGACAGGTGTTTTTTTATCTGAACTCTGGGTGGCGCTATAGACCATTTTGTGAAAGATTCCGTGCCTCCTGCTTGTTAGTCACCACAAGGAACTAATCTGCAGTGTGAACATACTTTTCTAACCCTCACGCCTGTCTATGCGGAATTTTGTGAAATTTGATAAGCCTGCTTTTATCATTTAGCTTTTATTTAACATGGGGGCTTTTCTGCACTAGGGATTCTATGATATTATTTACCCAGGTTTTCACATGTTAAGGCTTGGAATTTTAGAAAGAGAAAGATGATCATGTTGAATTTTGCAGTGGCAATGCTGAATTTTGACATGGAATTTACTAACAATCTGCCAAGATGATAGTATCATCTCTGGGCAACAAATAATGGGTTTAAGCCTTTTTGAGATTTGAGCTCAATTGGGGCTCTCAGTTCAATGCAATGATAAGCGTATTTCATGGTTGAAAATGCTTCCCTTTGGGTGAGGTGTTAAACTACAGTCTTTTCGTTGATTCACCTGGGCATTAAAAGTTCCATGGCACTGTTCAAAGAAAGGAAGAGTTCTCCTGTTATTGGTTAGTGTATCATAACTTCGCTAAAAAATAAGATTAATTGTTCATCATTGAATCCCTACAGTGCAGAAGGAGGCCATTCGGCCCTTCAAGTCACCACCAACTCTTTCTGACAGAGTACCTTACCCAGACCCTTTTGCCCCACCCTATCCCCATAATTCTACACATCTGCCATGGCTAATCCATCTTGGGACACTAAACAGGCAATTTAGCATGGCCAATCCACCTGTACATGGACAGTAACCCGAGGCCAGAATTGAACCTAGCGCTGTGAGGTAGCAGTGCTAACCACTGTGCCACCATATGACCCATTCAGCTTACTGATGAGTACTTTGCAAATAATTAGTTACTCATCATTTGTGGAACATCTCTAATTGATCAGTTGCTGTTTTCTGTGTATATATCTGAAGGTAATTCCGGGACACTAAGGGGCAATTTAGCATGGCCAAGGCACCTAACCTGTATGTCTTCTGGCCTCTTGAAACATCCCTGATTTCAGTCACCCCACCATTGATGGTTGCGCCTTTGACTGCCGAGGCCTTTGACTGCCGAGGTCCTAGACTGAAATCCCCTCTTCACCTCTGCTGCGGTACCTCATTTTCCTCCTTTAAAACTTCCCTCGTGGCTCAATGCCACATTTTTATTTATAATGCCCCTGTGAAGTGCCTTGAACATTTTATTGCATTAAAGGTACTATATGCTGTTGTTGTGTACAATTCCACCAACACTGATAGGGATAGGTTGGCCATGCTAAATTGCCCCTTAGTATCCCAAAATGTGTAGGTTAGGGGGATTACTGGTGTAAATACATGGGGTTACAGGAGTTTGGATAAGATACTCAATTGGAGAGAGTCGGTGCAGACTCGATGGGTCGACTGGCCTGCTATTGGACTTCATGGATTCTATGATGAACAATGAATCTTATGTTTAGTGAAGTTATGATTCTATGATAGCTGTTTCTACATATGGACACTTTGAAGCACTGGTTAGCAAATTTCCTTCCGTATGACTGGGCCAACTGAGCTTGAATGCAAACACATGGACAGGAAATAATAAAGTTACTTTTGGACTGATGCGAATAAACAAGTTTTGAGATCTGTTGGAAATAGATTCTAAACAAAAATAATGAATTATCAGCACTTCTGAAGGAGGTGCATGGCAAGGGAAAAGTGTGTGCACAAACACACTTCTTGGACCTTTAAGTGCAAAAGAAGAAACTTGCCCAAAAACATTTCTGGCATCTTGATCAGGCAAGCTTGAGGTTTCAAGTCCAGATTGAGCACAGCAATACAAGTGTGGTGTCACTTGTGTCAAAGGTATAGATGCAGGTATTAGCATCCCATAGTTGAGAGTAATGGATGAGAGAGCAATATTATATCATTTCAGAGAAAATGTGAGCAACACCGGTTTTGCTTTGATATTAGGAAGGCTGTTTCTGTGTCCATTATTATGAGGCTGAAAATGAACTGTCTCAATTTTAATTATCAACCAAGTCGAAGAAATTTCTATTTAAAAGAGTATCTTATCTTGGTGGAGGGAGATGTGCATTATTTCACCATATGGCTAGTACAACTTTTCCTTCAATTTGAAAACAACTCACAGGCATTCAAGCTTTGAGCCTTTGGGGAGTGGAGAATGGAAAGACCGGTGGAAAAATTGTTGTTTAAGATTCTTATTTTACTTTTTTCCCCAACAGAGTTTTACGTTAGAGTTTCATTTTGATCCAAATGATTACTTTACAAATTCTGTGTTAACCAAAACCTACAAGATGAAGTCTGAACCAGACGAGACTGATCCCTTCTCCTTTGAGGGCCCAGAGATTGTTGACTTTGTAGGGTAAGTGAAAAGTCATTTTTGACCTGGTGAATAATTGTCATTGAAATTTGGCATTAATTGACACGTTACTATGGCTCTGATGTGAAGTAAAAATCCTTGCAGTTGGACAGCAGTATCTGCTCCCTGTGCAAACAGCTGATTTGTGCCTCACATTCCCCATAGCTCAAACCAAATTAGCCAGGCAAAACGAACCCCATTTAATTCCATTTGTAGCCCAAAGGCATCTCTCTTGGAAGCTAACTGCCCATTAATTGATATCTTTTATCCTCCAGTTTCTGAATCAAAGAATTCAGATAAGCAGTCGGAAGAAAAATATTAAAATGGAAGCAATGTGGGAATAGAGAAACTAGCTGTGATACGGAACTAGCAATGCCATGAGTGTGATGTGCTAATGACGTATTTCTGTCCTGAAATTTCTTTGAGCCAAATGTGACCCTCCAGGTAGTGTGAAATGAGGTTTATATATCTTGCACTGTTCGTAATCTGTTACTTGTCATTGGTCTTGCATCAGGTTCCATTCCAGTGCTAAATTAATCCCAACAATATGGGTTAGGTGCTCATTCTGCTTCTGACCTTTTCAGAGTTGGGAACATATTTCTACTGCTAAGTTAAAACTTTACTCACCAGTTCCTACTTGTCTGAATATTTATTGTTCCTAGGGGCCCATGAGGCTCAAACTGTTTGTCTTTTTATGTTTCATTTTTTTAGCAACTGATGCATTTCAACCATAACCTAGTTCTCATGTATAGACATTATGATGATAAAAGCAGATCACAATACCAGCATCTGTTTTGGAAGGCAAGGCATTATGCCAGGTAATTTGATTACTTAGTTTAGGTTATAATTAATCTGTGACAGTTCATGAGGAACAAAAGCTGGAGCACATAAAAGAACTTTCAGGTGCTGCACCTATCGAATACCTAATCAGATTCGCTGCTTGCCAAAGCATACAGGAAATGATTTTATATATCAGAATTGATACTAAGATTAATTTCTAGCTTTGTCTGTACAGCATTTAGTACTCTTATTGAGCTCAGCACTGTCTAAATTATACTCTGAACCCAAAACTGAGTGCCTGTGTAATATGGCACAATATAAAGACTCCACTTAATTTAATCATGCGCCCTGTGTCATGCAGTGCAATTGTGATCATTTGACAAAGATCAAATCTGGATTTCTTTTTTTAAATGATTGTGAGCTTGTTTTTCATCACTTGTACTGATCAACTTGTGTTAAAGAACAAATAATGGTTAAATTCATGTGCGTCTTATTCCATCCTGCTCAGATGCCAAATGAACTGCTGCCAGACAATGAACAGCTGAGCAATGCTAAAGCGGATTTAAGTTTTTTGAAACAAAAACAGAAAATGCTGGAAAATCTCAGCAGGTCTGACAGCATCAGATTACAGCATCCGCAGTATTTTGCTCTTAAGTTTTTTTTATTCTTCTAGAAAAATAAATTGCCTTTATTCAAGGGTGGAATGTATATATCAGTTTTGCTTGGAAAATTAGTGAACTTGATGTTGGGAGGGAGGAAAGATGGAATGCACATATCATAGAAATAACTCTATTGAAGGAGCTTGCTAATTAGAAAATTAAACACTAATTCAATTATTGCCATTGTGTTTTACAGGCAAATTTTAGAATGAGACTAATTATTGCCCTTTTCATCAGGTGCACCATTGACTGGAAGAAAGGAAAAAATATAACAGTAAAAACTATTAAAAAGAAGCAGAAGCACAAGGGTCGAGGAACAGTTCGAACCATCACCAAACAAGTACCTAATGATTCCTTCTTCAACTTCTTTAATCCAGTAAAAGGTGAGGAGAGATTTGAAAACATCCAAGAGATTCTATACATTTAGGTCTGCCTAATTTTTAAAAAAATGATTGTTCTCAATATACTTCCCATGTTCATGATAAACTAAGATTTCTACAAAAACATTTTTTTAATGCTTTATATTTTAGGTTAGTATAAACCCAAGTTTTTTAACTACAAAATGTGTTACTGGAGAATAAGTGAAATGCTCATTACATTCCCCCACCACCTCAAAGTTGAAAAATTCTCACTACTTGATCATAGATTAAAATCTGCCAGTATTTACAATATAAAGTTTAAAGTTATTAATGTCAAAAGTAGGCCCACAGTAACGCTGCAATGAAGTTACTGTGAAATTCCCTGGTTGCCACACTCTGGCACCTGTCCGGGTACACTGAGGGAGAATTTAGTGTGGCCAATGCACCTAACCAGTGCGTCTTTTGGACTGTGGGAGGAAATAGGAGCACCAGGAGGAATCCCATGCAGACACAAGGAGAACGTGCAGACTCCACACCGACAGTGACCTAAGCTGGGAATCGAACCTGGGGTCCTGTAAGGCAGCAGTGTTAACCACTGTGCCACCCTTAAATGTGTGCAAGAGCAAAAGAATGATACCAATGTAGTGCAGCAATTGTATTGCATATAGTCTGGATTTAAAACAAAAGGTTGAGATCTTTGGAGCATTTCGCAGCAAGTTCTTGCAAATCTTGCTTCTGAAGGAAAATTTTACAAAATAAATTCTGAATTTTGCTATGGCGAGTTGAAAACTGGAGAGTATCAGAGGCTCTGCTGATTACGTGGGGTCTTTCAGCACAGCTGTTGAGTTTGGAATATCTGTCAGCTTTAAATGCGTGAAATAACGATCAAAGCAGCATTGGGGCCTTATCTTGTGACTGTGGTGTGAAACTTGAATCGCACTTTACCAAATGTCTGACTCCAACACATGCATAATCTTACAATTTTGCCCACCAGTTAATTCAGGATAGCTGGGAGACTACTAAAATAAATGCTGTAACTTTTAAGCCTGTACAGCAGCTATCCGTTTATCAGCTCTGAGGAAGCCATATGGACTTGAAACATTAACTCTGTTTCTCTCTCCACAGATCCTGCCAGACCTGCTGAGTTGTTCCAGCATTGTCTGTTTCTACTTTTATTGGCTATTTGTTTCCCTGTAGGCTTTCATTTCATAACTTAGTAAGGAGACTGGTACCTTTTTTAATCATAAGGAAGAAACATAAATTGCCATATCTGTATTTAAAGATGAAGGTTAAACAGAAGTTCTCATCAGGTGTTTGATTATGAATCAAACCCAAAAAGAATTGTGTTTACAATCCTCAATCATTTAATATTAATGTAGAATGCCTTTTAAAATGTCGCACCATTTCTGAGTTAAGCGCATGAAAAATCTTTTTCTTGCGTTCTTGATTTCATAGTTGAGTACAGGGAGGAGGATAAAAGATTATGCCATTGTAGAAGGTGACTGGTTTTAAGCTACTATGATCTCATGTACCTGTGCAGATAAACTCTACTTAAAAAAGCTTCTGCATAAATGAGCATTTACTGTTTTGTACATTTGAGTAGTCGAGTGCCCTTACTTCCCCAGTTTACATTTGCTGTTCCCTTCCATTGAGACCTAGCCTTTTGTTTTGTGCCTGAGAGCCTAAATTAATGCATACATGTCAGTTAGACCCTGAGGCCTACTTCCAAATTCCCTGGCGCAGGTGTATAGAAAGAGACTGGAAGATATAGAAATGAATAAACATGTGGGAAGAGCCTGCTTGTACAAATCAAAGTAAGAGCTAGATCGTTGCAAGCAAGGAGAGCGACAGGTATGATGATGAGAGAAGGCTGTTGGAGCTACAAAAAGGTGAAACCAAAAAAAGGGACCAAGTTTGTTGCAATTTGTGAACAGGCGACGGGAGAGAAATGTAAGGCCAATCATTCTATCTGTGTACTAGGTTCTGTGTCATATAAATGTTGGCTGTTATGAGTGATTCATTTTTAAAAACAGACACTCATAATTGGTAGCATTGTAATGGGATGGAGGTGGTCTGCCATTGGCTGACAGCAAGATCTTCCGGTCCTGCTGCTGTCAATGGGATTTCCCGTTTTATACACCACCTGCCACTGGGAAATCTGCAGCAGGGGGGTTTGCTGTTGGTGGGATCGGAAGTTCCTGTCAGCAGGAATGGCCGGAAGATTCTGGCCATAGTGTTTGTTAATTCATATGTATTGGAAAAACAGTCGGGCACGGAGCAATAATGGCTGAAAGATATAGGGAGCTGACTGAAAGTGTGGTCAGAACAGTGGATTTAAAGCAGCTTTTAAAGGAAAGCAAAGATATAATGCAAGGTTGAGCATTCCAGAATGTAGCTGAAGTTCACAACTCAGGTTAACTGTTGATATAGGGAGATGAAAAGCAGCCCAGATTTGACGTTATGGAAGGCAAACACTGATGCAAAAAGCTGGAGGAGGTTGCAGAGGAGGAGATGTTGAGGCCAATAAAGGCTTGTAGATCTGCACCGTAATTTTGAATTTGGTGAATTGTGATGAGATTGATGAGGGCCAGAGTGGCATAATAATGCATCGCAAAATGCAAGTGAAGTCGTGAAACAAGTTGACATTTGAGGGATGGAATTTGAGAGGCCAGTAAAGAGAGGCGGCACAGTGGTTAGCACTGGTGCCTCAGCTCCAGGAACTTTGGTTCGATTCCCGGCTTGGGTCACTTTGTGTGGAATTTGCACATTCTCTGTGTCTGCGTGGGTTTCCTCCCACAGTCCAAAGATCTGCAGGTTAGATTGGCCATGCTAAATTTCCCCTTAGTGTCTCGGGATGCATAGGTTAGAGGGATTAGTGGGGTAAATATGTGGAGTTACAGGGATGGGAGAGTGTTGGGATAATTGAGCTTCCAGCAAGTAAGTATGTTTGTGTAGCATGCTGCGTTAGTGGACAGGCAAATAAACTATCTTTGGGCAGAATTCGGTGATGGCAGCTTGGTTTAGGATCAAGGGAAATGGTCTGTTAGAAACCAAACAGAGTGGAATCGACCAGAATACAGAATGTTTGGTGCAAATCGGACACAACTTCAGTTTTGCCAATGTTTAACTGAAGTGGGCGGCATGGTAGCACAGTGGTTAGCACTGCTGCTTCACAGCTCCAGGGACCTGGGTTCGATTCCCGGCTTGGGTCACTGTCTGTGTGGAGTTTGCACATTCCCCTCATGTCTGCGTGGGTTTCCTCCGGGTGCTCCGGTTTCCTCCCACAGTTCAAAGATGTGCGGGTTAGGTTGATTGGCCATGCTAAAAATTGCCCTTAGTGTCCTGGGATGCATAGGTTAGAGGGATTAATGGATAAATATGTAGGAATATGGGGGTAGGGCCTGGGTGGGATTATAGTCGGTGCAGACTCGATGGGCCGAATGGCCTCTTTCTGTACTGTAGGGTTTCTATGATTTCTATGAAGTGGCTTCTTGCTCGTCAGTGAATTGCTGTCTTAATCAGTTGGATAGAACAATAATGGTCATGGAGTTAATGATGGCAAGAGTTAAGTTTGGACATTGTCAGCATATGTGTGAAAGCTATATGAATGATAGCTCCAAGGGAAGCATAATCTTATGGAGATAAAAGGCCAAAAGATGAAAATGCAGTGTCTCATGATCTTGCTTGGTCAGGGGAAAAAAACACTAGCTGCTATACGACTGCATTGAAATAAACAGAACAAAATAAGGCCATTTGGTCATTGCCCCATAGGGAAGAAGATACAGGAAATTGGAGTGGGCTGCTATGTTAAGTACATGGAGAGAAGGATAAGTAGGGACAGCATACCAAATTCCCCTCCAATTCGATTTTCAAGTTTGCTGACGACACCACCGTAGTGGGTCGGATCTCAAACAATGACGAGACAGAGTACAGAGGTGAGATAAAGAATCTGGTGAACTGGTGCAGCGACAATAATCTCTCCCTCAATGTCAATAAAATGAAGGAAATAGTCATTGACTTCAGGAACTGTAGAGGAGAACATGCCCCTGTCTACATCAACGGGGACAAAGCAGAAAGGGTCAAGAGTTTTAGGTGTCCAGATCACCAACAACCTGTCCTGGTCCCCCCATGCCGACACTATAGTTAAGAAAGCCCATCAACGCCTCTACTTTCTCAGAAGACTAAGGAAATTTGGCATGTCAGCTACAACTCTCTC
This sequence comes from Mustelus asterias, assembly GCF_964213995.1. Classification (NCBI taxonomy): domain Eukaryota; kingdom Metazoa; phylum Chordata; class Chondrichthyes; order Carcharhiniformes; family Triakidae; genus Mustelus; species Mustelus asterias. The sequence goes on from NC_135809.1 coordinate 89,450,191, forward strand.
CAACTTTTATAGATGCACCATAGAAAGCATTCTTTCTGGTTGTATCACAGCTTGGTATGGCTCCTGTTCTGCACAAGACTGCAAGAAACTACAAAAGATCATGAATGTAGCCCAATCCATCACGCAAACCAGCCTTCCATCCATTGACTGTCCACACTTCCCGCTGCCTCGGCAAAGCAGCCAGCATAATTAAGGACCCCACGCAGTCAGGAAAAAGATGCAAATGTCTGAGGTCATGTACCAACCGACTCAAGAACAGCTTCTTCCCTGCTGCCGTCAGACTTTTGAATGGACCTACCTTGCATTAAGTTGATCTTTCTCCACACCCTAGTTATGACTGTAACACTATACTCTGCACCCTCTCCTGTTCTTCTCTATGAACAATATGCTTTGTATAGCGCACAAGAAACAATACTTTTCACTGTATGCTCATACATGTGACAATAATAAATCAAATCAAAGTCATAGTCTCAAAAGTTGTCATTGACCTTGCCAAGTACCCTGGTCCGCAAGGAAATCATGCTGGGCACTGAGTTGACAATGGTGTATTTAATATGCTTGGGGGCAGGAGGTGCAAAGTTGATCATTGTAGAGCGCAGAGGGATCATACTTGCTTCAGCATTGGGTTGGATGACTTTCTTAAAGGATAAAGAGTAGATACATATGAAGGTATAAATTAGGAGCAGGCCATTTGGCCCCTTGAGCCTGCTCCACCATTTGATAAGATCATGATCTGAATATGGTCTCAACTCTTACTTTCCTGTCTACTTCCTATAACCATGTCTATCAATAGCCTATCTAACTCTGCCTTAAAAGTATTCAATGACCTTGCCTTGACTGCTGTCTGGGGGGGGGGAAAGAATTCCACAGATAAACGACCCTCAGAAATTCTCCTCATCTCCATCTTAAGGGGCAGACCCTTATTTTTAAACTGTCACCTGGTTCTAGTCTGTCCCACAAGAGGAAACATCCTCTCAGCATCTGCCTTGTCAAACCGCACCTCGGGAATTAGTATGTTTCAGTAAGATTACCTTTCATTCTTCTAAACTCCAGTGGATGCAGGTTTTATCCTTTCCTCATTTGATAACCTCTTGATCCCAGGAATCAATTGAATTAACATTCTCTGAACTGCTTCTCATTGCAGTTCCATCCTTTCTTACATAAGGAGACCAACTGTATACACAGTATTCCAGATGCTGTCTCACCAATGCCATGTACAACTGAAGGACAAACTCATTTCTACTTTTTTAATGTGTTTTAATAGAACATCTATTCAACCTGTCAAGATTTTACTGGTATTGCACAGATTTGTGCCCATATATTAGTTTTAGACCTACAAACATTTGACCTATGTGCAAACCTTTGGATTCAACTTCTCTCTCCCACTTGTGTCTTATTACCCAGCCTGAAGAGTCATGAAATACAAGTTGTATATTTGAGGCTGGGATGTATATTGCAGTATATCTGAGGTGGTTGGATGCTGCAACCACAATATTTACAGTGTTGTGTACAACAAATAGTGAATTCTGCTTATTTAATACTTCCCCGTTTAATAAAGAAGCATATGTGCACTTTTATTTTAAATGCTCCGCCTTCTGAGAGAGACAGGGTTGGATCAACCTTACTACTGGGCTATCTCAGTGGCAGAAGAACATGTTTGAATTGATCAGCCAATCGTCGAAGCATATGACCTACATACCTAGCATTATACTGGCACTGAAATTCATATGATTCATGCAATGCCAGGTATGCAGGCTATGCATCCCAATGATTGGCTGATGATACCAAACAAAATCATCATCCAGCAGTTCATAATAGATAGAATACAGCCCATACTCAATCAGCCCAATGTTGGAATACCCACAACAAAACATCTGTTAGATGTGATTCCTGCATTTGGGCACCATTACTGAACAATCCTGAGTCTGCAAATAGCTACAGTAATACATTTGAGACGGTCAAGCTCGTAAGGTGGCTCATTTCTGCTTGTTCAGAGTGACATATGTTCATAGAGGCCCGTTCTCTGCAGACAACCATCAAATGTTCAAGCCTTGAGCCTTTTTTGAATTTCCCAGAGACATGAGCCTATGGTTCCTTGTTGCTTTCTCAATCAATCAACACACTTTTCGCCTGTGGTGTAAATTATCATGATCATTCAAAATTTGGCATTTTTGCGTTTGGCCTGAAGATTTGAGATGGCAAGCTAATTTCAAGTGCTTCATACTAATTCAAGGTGCCCAAAAATGGAAACTGCATTTTATTTCCTATAATTAACAGTAGCTTATTTGAAGTGAATTACTGCCTGAAAGAATTCATTGAAATGACTGCTTGAAAAATCAATATTTGTCTATGGTGGGAACTTGGTGAAATACCTTGTGTAGCATCTTACATTAGGTTGTGCTGTTGGTTTTTATTGGAGCTTAAAATGTATGGCTCATGGACATGGGTGCTCTGTAATGAGTCATCAATGAAACATGTACACCCATTACAATTGAGTCACCCACCCAACAAAAGGTTGAAGTGTAGTTAGTTATATGTTGCAACTGTTCAAAGGTAAACTTTCATAACTGTAACTGTCATGAACAATCGGATTGGAATTTTTATTGGGAAGGAAGGGCAGAGTGAATATTACTCGAGCTCTAATGGAGATGCAGAATGATATAGTTTAATTTAAAATGGTGTACAGTAATTGACTATATCCAAATAATTTTCCCCAGACATAATCCAAAAATGATCATCTTGGAAACCTGTGGGTGTTGAGTTCTTTTTTATTGCTAATCATAGTGCAAATTTGCAGTTTTTGGAGAGTAATTGACAACATCCACTTTAATTGCATAATTCCAGTGACTATTCTTGGACCAAAGAACTAAAGCAGCTATAATAAAAGTCCAGGCATCAAGGTGGTATATGCACCTGTGCACAGAAGTCTTTAACTTCATGCTGCAGAGTTCACCATTCATTTATTCACCTTGTAAGTTTGAGATTTCAAAATTGCTAATGAGTGAAATCTGCCAGTAAGTATTTACAGATCATTATGTACAATTCACCTTGCAATCTGCTTGTTCAAATGCTCCTTCTACTCTCGAGGAAAGAAAAGCAGGCCATATAAAGCAAACCGTTCTGAATCATACTTTCTATACCACAAATCCTATGACCTATAAAAGAAATCTAGTTGAATACTAATTCCTTTTAATTAAAAGCCATGCGATATAAATGATCCATAATTCTATTATTTTTGATCAGCACAGATTTGCTATCTTAATTTAAATTAACATTTGTGCTGAATTAGCAGTTTTGTGTTATTAGCAGTTTTGAGGTGCTGATACAAGTTTAATGTTAAGGTTAGCCAAATTCCTTCACATCGGACCTCATCAGGCTGAATCAATAAGTATGGGCTGAATTTGAACCCATCATGGAGATAAAAGGCCAATATCTAATGCACTGTATCACCTAGATGTCAGTCGATGTGGAATTTATGTTGTCCAATAGTTTTTTTAAAAACTTAATCTAAGAAAATTAGTTATAAAAGGAACATTATTCAGATTTAATGAACTAAAATGCTTGATTTAAATATTTTTGAAAAAATTGACTGCATTTGACTAAAGTATTTGAATTGAAATTCCCCTCAAACCAACAGTGAATTGGTTAAGTTGAACTGTAAAAGCTTTTTGAGGCTTTTTAACTACCCAACCTAACTTGCATAAAGGCTTTAATTTTTTTTTAAATGAACATCCAGATATAGTTTGGCTTTCTGTAGGAAAATGAAAAAGTAGATTTTAAAGATTCTCAACCATTCTCTAACTTCCTTTGATCAACTTGTATCCTATCTTTCAACTGATATTATCTTTGCTACTCCTTTATTGTTAGTGTGGTTGACTTAAATGCGACTTTGGTGAAACAGAAATTGTCACAATATTAGCTCGAGATCAGAATAATGCTGATAATAGGAAAGGGTGAGGAAGAGCGAGAAAGATAACATTAATACTTGGCCTTGTGCCTGGTTTGTGCATTGCCTATATTTATCCTACTAGCACACAATAGATTAAAACCTGCCTTTATCACATCTTCATCACAGCACCACCAATATTCACACCAGTGATAAGTCTATTACTCAAACATTTGCTGTATGTTGGAAACATAAATGTGAGGCCAGTATTGCAAAGACTAGAAATGTCCCAACCTCAGTTGCAAAGCTTAATACATACTTATGCACCTGAGTAAACATCTGGACCCCTTATATTGTAGAGGTTAAAACACAATATTTCTCAGCTATTTGTGCATTAGTTTAGAGTGTACTGGAAATGGACACATTCAGAAAAAGAAATCCATTTGACCATGAATAATAATTGAGTGTATTGGGGTTTGTTCAAAACAAAAAATGTAGACACAATCTTTCATTTTCAAACAAATAATGCATTGACTAAAAATGTTAAGGGAATCTAAAGGGAAACTATTGTTTCCTGACCAAACAAGCTCCCAGTGTGTTTCCACAAAATAGAAATACTTGGATCAATTAAAGACCACCTTATATGAATCCTTCCAGAGGCACTTCAAATGAGATGAACTAATTTGGTAATCTTGCCACTTTACACGTTTAATTAATCCTCCTTTAATAACATGTTTCCTCTTGTCAGCTTTCTCTCACGCTGGAATGTTAGTGGAGTTTTCTTAAGAATTAATAAGACATTCTCCTAGCGACAAGTGGAATGCTAGAGGTGTAAGTGGAATTTGATCAGCCAAGTCTTTCTGTTGAAATGATGGAAAGGAATGCGATCAGCCCATAAAAGTGCTTATGAGAAATACTTGAACAGGGGTGTGTGTAATGTAACATGCCTGTAATTGCAGCAGTGATAAAGCTAACAGCCAGCAGGAAGCAACAGTGCTTCATGATTGAACCTAGCTAAGTAGTAGCCACATTAATTGCACAACTTAGCAGATAAAATAGGCACATAGTCTATTTTAATGCCAGAGTTGCAAATCAGATTCCAGTTAAAGAATGTGCTGGACTCTAGCATCTTGAACACATTGGATGAATTGGTTTCACTATTGTTTTCCATGAATGAGCTCTTGCTCCCATTCTTAAAGACTGCATGAGAGTTGTTCATTTAAAAACTGGTCTAAAGCTAAACATTGGTTGTACTAATTTAGACTTAAGCCACAACTTAGTTACTGAACAAAGAATTTCAAAGAATCCAGTTGAATTGAATATGGATTTAAGTGCGCAGAAAGATCCCTGATTCCAGCTATAACTCGATTCAGTTTGTACCTGATTAGGGTCCTACAGTCTTCCAACCATGTCATAGGTTTTATCAGCACAATATTAACCACTCTTTTTAAGGAAACCTTCAGTTTGTGTCATTGTCCAGCACATCTGCCCCTTACCCTAAGAGGGCAACCAATGCAGGAAAGGAACTGACATTTTTATTTTTTATTTTTCAGTTTCTGGACATGGTGAGGCAGAAATGGTAAGTGCTTTTATAGTGCAACTGAGAAGGGGAGTTGATCTTCAGACTGTAGATGTTCCTTAATTGGAATTAAATGTTTAAGGATATTGCTGTTTTTTTCCCCTTTATGGTTTTCTCGGCTATATGTGCCTCCTATGCTCTGCCTTGAAGCCACTGCCAATGCTACAGAGAGATGTTTGAGGGAACCAAAAGAGAGAACGCTGAAAAATCTCAGCAGGTCTGGCAGCATCTGTAAAGAGAGAAAAAAGCTGACGTTTTGAGTCCAGATGACCCTTTGTCAAAGCTGGCGGAGGATTATGCTTTGCATGCGGAGGCTGGCGGGGTGAAATCTGAGAACTGGGGACTCTATCCTTGTTTTGGGAGGGAGGGAAAGGGGTGAGATCAGTGGCGCGGGAGATGGACTGTATGCTGTTGAGGGCCTTGTCGACAACTGTAGATGGAAATTGGTGACGGTGTGATCAGCCTTCCTATAGGTGCCTAGCCTCTGTCCAACATCTCACTGAAGCAATGCTACTGCAGAGTAATGTTGAGGTTTGAGATGTGTTTCTGAATATTCATTTACAATCCAATTGTGTAGGATGCCCTTAAATTACACATTCCATTGTGGGTGTGACACATCCGAGAGCTATCCTATTTCATTTCATCACGTGAATATTTCTTCATGGGAATTTCTAACTGCAGTGTGAATTTAAATTGGCTGCTCAAATACGCGATGGAATTTTTTTGTTGTATCAATGGAAAGATGGGTAAATCGTTGCCAAGATCCTTCCTTGATAAAGAATAGTTTCAGTCAGCCATCAATTGCTTGTACATCTATTCATGCCCTTTGGACTTATCCTGTCATGTGTTATACAAGCGAGACTCTTCAGTTTTCTTATGTCCTGAAGAGGTGTGGAGAACCTGGCTGGTATCTGTCAAACAAATCTTGGACTTATTTATGGTAGCTTTAATTGTGTTGGGGATACCTTCTTGAATTTCATAAATTCATAAGATCTAGGAGCAGAATTAGGCCATTTGGCCCATTGAGTCCACTCCGCCATTCGATCATGGCTGATATGCTCCTCATCCCCATTTTCTTGCTTTCTCCCCATAACCCTTCAACCCATTACCAATTAAAAATACAAGTTCATAAGATATAGGGATATAAGATATTTTCTTAGTCTCTGAACTTTTGAGTCAAGGTAGGTACAGTTGTGGCTGGTAATGTTTTTTGTGTAAATCTACTTGAGTAGTTAATGAGGTGGGATCAATAGAGTGCTCATCAAACCTCCAATTTCAACTGCAATTCCAGTGTCTGAGCCACACGAAGCATAGCTTCAAGATCTCCTGGAGCCTAGAGACAAATTCAACGCCAAATATAAAATCCATTTTCTCTTCAATATTAATCAATGTAATTAGTTATTTTAGCCAGACAGTCTGGCAGTCAGATGAACTGTTTGCATGCATGTCTTGTTGATGAGAGGTCATTCTGCAATTTTTTCAACCTCGCCTGGGATTTCACTCGTGGTTCATGAGCAAAAGCTTACCTTTGGGAATAGTAATTTTTTAACCTCCCAGATGGAAACGTTTTATCTGGAGCGTATTATAAGTAATATTGTATCATACAGGTAATTAGTTATATTGCACATATTAAAATAGTTGCAACAGAATTTTATCTTGTTTCCTAGGATGAAGATTCAGAGTTTAACTTAGCTACAGATTTTGAAATTGGCCACTTTTTCCGTGAACGGATAGTCCCTCGAGCGGTTCTGTATTTCACTGGAGAAGCTATAGATGATGATGAGGATGTGAGTACATTGCTAACTTATGACCAGTTATTTTTGGTAAGTTATCAGAAGAAAAGCAATGTAACAGTCAAAGTTGAGCTGAAACTATCATAGAATCGCTACAGTGTAGAAGACGGCCATTTGGTCCATCAAGCCTGCACTGACGACAATCCCAGCCATGCACACAGAGGAAACTCGCGCAGACACTGGGAGAATGTCCAAACTCCACACGGACAGTCACCTGAGGCCAGAATTGAACCCAGATCCATGGCGCTGAAGCAGCAGTGCTAACCACTGTGTTACCATGCCGCCCTATGGATGAACAGAAAGTAAAATGTTCTGAATGCTTCCTTGAAGTATTCATTGACCAAAACTTGCAGACTCATGCAGAGTTGAGAATCTGTACAAAAATCAGATAAAGTTTATTTATTAGTCATAAGTAAGGCTTACATTAACACTACAATTTTGGCTCTATACAATTAAAAAGATTCAAAACAAATAAATTTCTTGGATAGGTGGTGTCTGTACCTCAGAATATTTAAAACAAATGATGTTTGATTAGTGTTAATAGTATAAACAAATTATGAATTCTGGTATCTATTACACCAGATTTGAAACAAGCTACAGTGTACTTATTTGAGAATAAAGAAAAATACAGCACAGGAACAGGCCCTTCAGCCCTCCAAGCCTGTGCCGATCACGATGCCTGCCTAACCTAAAACTATATGCACTTAACGGAGTCTGAATCCTTCCATTCCCATCCTACTCATGTATTTGCCTAATTGCCCCTTAAATGACACTATTGTATCTGCTCCCACCACCTCCCTAGGCAGCGCGTTTCAGACATTCATCACCCTCTGTAAAAACTTGCCTCGCACATCTCCTCTAAACTTTTCCCCACGCATCTTAAACCCATGTATGTCCCTGAGTACTTGACTTTTCTACCCTAGGAAAGAGCATCTGACTACTCTGCCCATGCCACTCATAATCTTGTGGACCTCTATCAGGTCACCCCTCAACCTCCATCATTCCAGTGAGAACAAACTGAGTTTATCCAACCTCTCCTCGTAGCTACTGCCCTCCAGGCCAGGCAACATCCTGGTTAACCTCTTCTGTACCCCCTCCAAAGCATCTACATCGCTCTGGTTGTGTGGTGACCAGAATTGTACACAATATTCTAAATGAGGTCTAACTAAGGTTCTGTACAGCTGCAGCATGACCTGCCAATTTTAATACTCAATATCCCGATTGATGAAGGCAAGTATGCTGTATGCTTTCTTGACTACCTTATCCACCTGCATTGCCATTTTCTGTGATCGGTGGACATGTATGCCCAGATCTCTCTGCCTGTCAATACTCCTACCATTTACTATATAATTCCTACATGCATTGGACCTTCCAAAATACATTATCTCACACTTGTCCAGATTAAACTCCATTTGCCATTTCTCCGCCCAAGTCTCCAACCAGTCTATATCTTGCTGTATCCTCTGACAATCTTCTTCACTATCTGTAACTCCACCAGTTTTTGATCAAACCAGCTACATTTTCCTCCCAATCATTTATATTATATATATATATATATATATATTACAGACTACGAACAACACAGGTCCCAGAACTGATCCCTGTGGAACACTGCTAGTCACAGCCTTCCATTCAGAAAAGCACCCCTCTAGTGCTACCCTCTGTCTTCTATGGCCAAGCCAGTTCTGTATCCATCTTGCCAGCTCTCCTCTGATCCCATTTAACTTTCGTACCAATCTACCATGAGGTACCTTGCCAAAGGCTTTACTGAAGTTCATGTATACAACATCCACTGCCTTTCCCTCAACTGTCATCTTCGTCACTTCCTCGAAAAACTCGATCAAGTTAGTGAGGCATGACCTCCCCTTCACATAACCATGCTGTCCATCACTAAGTCCATTTCTTTCCAAATGTGAGTAAATCCTGTCCCTAAGAATCTTTTCCAATAATTTTCCTATCACTGACATAAAGCTCACCGGCCTATAATTTCATAAGAACATAAGAAATAGGAGCAGGAGTAGGCCATCTGGCCCTTCGAGCCTGCCCCGCCATTCAACAAGATCATGGCTGATCTGAAGCGAATCAGTTCCACTTACCCGCCTGCTCCCCATATCCCCTAATTCCCTTATCGATCAGAAAACTATCTACCCGTGATTTAAACATATTCAACGAGGAAGCCTCCACCACTTCAATGGGCAGAGAATTCCAGAGATTCACTACCCTCTGAGAGAAGAAGTTCCCCCTCAACTCTGTTCTGAACCGGCCCCCCCTTGAGGCTGTGCCCTCTAGTTCTGGTTTCCCTTCTAAGTGGAAAGAATCTCTCCACCTCTACCCTATCCAGCCCCTTCATTATCTTATATGTCTCTATAAGATCACCCCTCATCCTTCTGAACTCCAACGAGTACAGACCCAATCTGTTTAATCTCTCCTCATAAGCTACACCCCTCATCTCCGTTATCAACCTGGTGAACCTTCTCTGCACTCCCTCCAAGGCCAATATATCCTTTCGCAAATAAGGGGACCAAAACTGCACACAGTACTCCAGTTGCGGCCTCACCAGTGCCTTGTACAGTTGCAGCAAGACCTCCCTGCTTTTATATTCTATCCCCCTCGCGTTAAAGGCCAACATTCCATTCGCCTTCTTGATCACCTGCTGCACCTGCAGACTGAGTTTTTGCGATTCGTGCACAAGGACCCCCAGGTCCCTCTGCACAGTCGCACGATGTAATTTTTCTCCATTTAAATAATATTCCAATTTACTATTATTTCTTCCAAAGTGGATAACCTCACATTTGCTTACGTTATATTCCATCTGCCAGATCCTCGCCCACTCGCTCAGCCTATCCAAATCTCTCTGCAGACTTTCCGCGTCCTCCATGCAATTCGCTTTCCCACTCACCTTCGTGTCATCAGCAAATTTGAATACCCTAGATTCAGTCCCCTCCTCCAGATCATCTATGTAAATGGTAAACAATTGAGGCCCCAGCACCGATCCCTGCGGCACGCCACTGGTCACCAACTGCCAACCAGAAAAACACCCATTTATCCCAACTCTCTGCTTCCTGTTAGATAGCCAATCCACGCCAACACCTTACCCCTAACTCCGTGTACCCCAATCTTCTGCAGCAACCTTTTGTGAGGCACCTTATCGAACGCCTTCTGGAAATCTAAAAACACCACATCCACCGGTTCCCCTCTGTCACCCGCACTAGTGACATCTTCATAAAAGTCCAGTAGATTCGTCAAACACGACTTTCGCTTCATGAATCCATGCTGCGTCTGCTTGATCGAACCATTCTTATTCAGGTGCTCTGTTATTTCCTCTTTAATAATGGACTCTAGCATCTTCCCAACTACGGACGTTAAGTTAACCGGCCTGTAGTTACCCGCCTTTTGTCTATTTCCTTTTTTAAACAGTGGCGTAACAGTAGCTGTTTTCCAGTCAGCCGGCACTACCCCAGAGTCCAGCGAATTTTGATAAATTACTACTAACGCATCTGCTATTACCTCAGCCATTTCTTTCAGTACCCTGGGATGCATTCCATCCGGGCCCGGGGACTTGTCTACCTTCAGTCCTATTAGTCTACCAAGCACCACCTCCTTAGTAACAGTAATTGTATTAAGGACTTCCCCTCCCACCAACTCTCGATCTCTAATATTCGGCAAACTATTTGTGTCTTCCACCGTGAAGACCGACACAAAGAACTTATTTAAAGTCTCAGCCATTTCCTCGTTTTCCACTATTAAATCCCCCCTCTCATCTTCCAAGGGTCCAACATTCACTCTAGCCACTCTATTCCTTTTTATATACTTGTAAAAACTTTTACTATCATTTTTTATATTTTGAGCTAGTTTAGTTTCATAATCTTCTTTCCTTTCTTAATCGCTTTCTTAGTCGTTCTTTGTTTTCCTTTAAAGCTTTCCCAATCCACTAATTCTCCACTATTTTTGGCCACTCTGTACGCATCTGATTTTATTTTAATACTCTCCTTTATTTCCTTCGTTATCCACGTCCGGTTATCCTTTTTCTTACAGTCCTCCTTTATCACCGGAATATATTTTTGCTGAGTACTTAAAAAAAATCTCCTTAAAAATCCTCCACTGTTCCTCAGCTGTCCTACCTACCAGTCTGCTCGCCCAGTCTACATTAGCCAATTCCACCCTCATCCTATCGTACTCCCCTCTGTTCAAGCAGAGGACACTGGTTTGGGACCCTACTTTCTCACCCTCCATCTGTATCAGAAATTCCACCATATTATGATCGCTCATCCCAAGAGGATCCTTCACAAGAAGATCCTTAATCCTACCTGTCTCATTGCACAGAACCAGATCCAAGATAGCTCGCTCTCGTAGGTTCTGTAACATACTGTTAAATGAAACAATCCCGACAGCATTCCAAGAACTCTTCCTCAAGCCCTCCACGTCCAATTTGAGTCGACCAATCAATATGTAGGTTAAAATCCCCCATGATTATTGCCGTTCCACTTTTGCACGCATCCATTATTTGCTTGTTTATAGCCCTCCCCACCTCTAAGTTATTATTTGGGGGCCTATAGACCACGCCTACCAGCGTCTTTCTCCCCCTACTGTTCCTTATCTCCACCCACAACGATTCCACGTTTTGCTCCTTAGAGCCTATGTCGTCTCTCACTACCGTCCTGATATTATCCTTTATTAACAAAGCTACCCCACCTCCTTTTTCTACCTGTCTATCCTTCCTAAATGCCTGATAACCCTGTATATTCAGTTCCCAGTCCCGGTCACCCTGCAACCACGTTTCTGTGATGGACACTAGATCATATTCATTTGTATGGATTTGTGCCATCAACTCATTTACTTTGTTTCGAATGTTTCGTGCATTCAGGCAAAGTGTCTTTATGCCAGCCTTTATCTGGACCCGGTTTGTTGAAGCGCTACTAACATCTCCCAAGCCCCCTCCTCCTTTAGCTAGTTGGGTTATCCCCACTGCCACCCTTAAACAATGGAACAACATTGGCTATCGTCTAGTCCTCTGGAACTTCACCCGTAGCCAATGAGGATACAAAGATTTCTGTCAAGGCCCCAGCATTTTCCACCCTTGTCTCCCTCACCATTCTGGGGTAGATCCCATCAGGCCCTGGGGAAGGAGGCGAACAACAGTTGAACTTCAGTACATGTTGAAATAAGGGGAAGATATCTATAAGATTTTAATAACATTGAATTAAAATGGCTTTTAATTAATAGATCCTATCCAGTGAAATTCCGTGACTTTTTGGAAGATGTCTAAAATTGGTGTGAAGTCTTCTATTTGACTTTCCAAATATATTTTGATAAAATTGCTCTTAAAGGACAGTTATTGAAAGAAATTGGCTGAAGGAAGTAGATGCTAAGTAATTATTAGGGGATGATGTCAGCATTGTGGGTTAGGTAGTGGGCAGAATATTAAATGATGTTCCCCAGGGTTCATTTCTGGAGCCATCATCTACCTTCATATATAAGCTTCAGTTTGCTAATGATACCAAGCATTAAGGGGTTGGTGAGGAGAGAGGGCATAGAGGCTGTTGAGATGGACACAGTTGAGGTAGCAGACTAAACAAAGTGGGTAAGGGGGAACCCCAAATATGTGCTGGGGAACATAACCCCGCCCTGGATGTTCTCGGGTAAGGATTGCGTAGCTATCACCCAGGAATGCTTCACTTCAGGCAATTGCCCTGCACTAGGAACCATCTAATAATGCAACTTAAACCACAGCCTTCAGATGGTTCCAACTGTAATAGAGCAATAGTTATCCAGAAAAAATTAAAAAACTCCTAACTTGTGGATAACTGTAACGCTACGACAACACCCCCTGACTGCTCTTCCCTCCTTGGCCTGACCCAACCCCACCCCGACCTGAGCTAAACCATGCACATCACCCCCACCCAGGCCCTACCCACATACCTTCTCCCTGGCTTGCCAAAGAGGCTGGGCCTTAAACTTATCTGGTTTACAGGAGCTAGTGATGTACAAAAGGGGCATGGCTTACTGGGCTGGATTGATCTTGCCTGGCCTGAGTTGGAAGGTCGGACATGATGTTGTGGTAATTATGGAGGCTTGGATGAAAGAAGGGCAGGACTGGCAGCTCAGGATTCCAGGATTTAGATGCTTCAGGTGAGACCGAGAGGGTGACAGAAGAGGTGGGGTGTTGCTTTACTGATTAGGGAGAATGTCACAGCTATACAGAGGGAGGACACCTTGGTGGGATCATGAGGCCATACGGGTAGAACTCCAGAACAGGGGCGGTGCAATCACACTGTTGGGGTTGTACTACAGACCTCCCAACAGCCAGTGTGAAGTGGAGGAACTGCTATGTCAGCAGATTATGGGAAGATGTAAAAACAACAGGTTGCTGTGATGGGTGATTTTAACTTCCCTAATATATACTTAAACAGGGACTTAGGAGGGCAAAAAGGGGGCATGTATGTCCTTGGCAGGCAGGATTAAGGAGAATCCCAAAGTTTTTTATACATATATAAGGAGGAAGAGGGTAACTAAGGAAAGAGTAGGTCCACTCGAGGACAGTGGAGGGAATTTGTGTTTGGAACCAGATGAGGTGGGTGAGGTCCTTAACGAGTATTCACAAAGGAGATGGATGTAGTGGCCGTTGAGTGTAGGAAGGAGGATGTTGACATTCTAGGACATGTTGAGATAAAAAGGGAGGAGGTATTGGAGGTTTTAAAAACAATTAAGGCAGACAAGTCCCCAGGACCAGATAAGGTCTAGCACAGAATACTGAGAGGGGTGAGGGAAGAAATTGAGGCCTTGGCCAAAATCTTTGTATTCTCTTTAGCCACCGGCAAGGTACCAGACAGCTGCTTAAGGGGAGAAGAGACAATCCGGGAAATTACAGGCCTGTGAGCCTTTCATCAGTGGTGGGGAAATTATTGGAGAAGATTCTTAGGGACAGGATGTCCTCATATCTGGAAGAGAATAGGCTTACTAGAAATAGGCAACATGGTTTTGTGAAGGGGAAGTCGTGTCTCTCAAAATTGATTGAGTTCTTTGAGGAAGTGACAAGAAAAATTGACCAGGGCAGTGGACGTTGTATACATGGACTTTAGTAAAGCCTTCGATAAGGTTCCTCATGGCAGGCTGATACAGAAGGTGAAGTCATATGGGATTCGAGGTGAGCTGGTAAGATGGATACAAAACTGGCTTGGGCATTGAAAGCAGTGGAAGGGTACTTTTCTAACTGGAGGTCTGTGACAAGTGGTGTTTTACCAGGGTCAGTGCTGGGGCCTCTGTTCTTTGTAATATATGTAAATAACTTGGAGAAAAATGTAGATGGTCGGATTAGTAAATTTGCAGATGATACAAAAATTGGGGAGTAGCAGATGGTGAGGAGGATTGTCAGAGGAGACAACAAGATATGAATCAGCTGGAGACCTGGGTCGAAAGATGGCAGATGGAATTTAACCCAGACAAATGTAAGGTGATGCGATTTGGCAGGTCTACTGCAGAAGGAAAGTATACAGTAAATGTTAGAGCCCTTAGAATTATTAGAATACAGAGGGATCTAGGCATGCAGATCCACGGTTCCCTGAAGGTGACAACTCAGGCGGACATGGTAGTCAAGAAGGCGTATGGCATGCTGGCCTTCATCAGTTGGGGTGTTGAGTATTGGAATTGGAAAATCATGTTGCAGCTGTTTAAGACTTTGGTTAGGCCGCCTTTGGAGTATTGTGTACAATTCTGGTCGCCACATTACTAGAAGGATGTTGATGCATTGGAAAGGGTGCAGAAGAGATTTACCAGGATGTTGCCTGGTTTGGAGGATATAGACTATGAAGAAAGGTTGAACAAACTTGAATTATTTACGTTGGAGCATCAAAGGATGAGGTGGGAGCCTGATGGATGTTTACAAGATTGTGACAGGCTTGGTTAGAGTGGATAGACAGTCTTTTTAAAAGAGATGTAAGGAGAAAGTTTTTCTTTGAGGGTGGTGAATACTTGGAACGCACTGCCGGAGGAGGTGGTGGAAGCAGATTCTATAACAATGTTCAAGAGACATTTGGATAGATACATGAATAGGCAGCGAATAGAGGAATATGGACCACATAGAGGCAAGAAAATATTAGATTAGAGCGGCACCTGTGTCGGCCTGTTTCTGAGCTGTACTGTTTTTTGTTCTATGATGTAAAGTGGCTTCAGTTTATGATAAGAAACTAAGAGGGGTGACAATCCAACTCAATTGCCACTCCTCCAGAAGTTGCAGGCCATTATGTCTCTGCACTGTTCGTAACCTGTTGTTAATGATTCCTGTTAAACTTTGGGTTCCATTCCAGTGCAATATCAATTCAACAAAAACCATGGGCCTACAGTTGATCCGTAGCTTGGTCTGGTCAGAGTTGAAACAATTTTCTTTATATTGGACAGCAGACAATGTCCCAATGCCAGCGAATTTTGCTGGGGAGGGTGAATAGGTGGGGAAACATCCCTTCAATGAGGGGGGTGGTGGGGGGTCCTCAATTTCAATTCAAGATTAGGGTACTCTTTATAAAAATGGCGTCCAATCTCTCTGGGCTTACTGGTGTGGTTAGGTCTTGCCCCCTTCAGAACCAGTGCAAAACTCACCACTCCCAAAAAATGGCGAAGTGTGGGAAAATTGCAATCTGATTGTGGCGCGAAACACTGGTTTTCTCGCCCGAAATAACACTTAGTCTTTTTTTGGGGGGGGAAATTCCACCCATTATATTTGGTCTCTGCTCCCAAATCATTGAGAAAGATTGTGATTAGCTGGGGCTCAAGCACTGATTCTTGCATTATCCACTATCACAGTCTGCCAATCTGAGGATGACTGTTTTCTGTCCGTTAATGAATTCTCAATTCATGTCAGTATATCACCATACTTTCTCTAATTTTATGTACTAACCTCTTCTGTGGGACCAACTCAAGCCTTCTGAAAATTCCTGTACACCAAGCATGATTTTCATGAATTGATGCTCAATCTGCCAATCATATCATTATTTTCTAAGTGTCCAGATATTTCAGTTTTTATTATAGATTCCAGTATTTTTCCCTGCTATTGATGTCAGAGCCATCCCTGTTCCTCTCTTCCCTCCTTGCTTAAATAGTACTGCTATATTTGTAACCTTCCAGTCTGCAAGAACCTTTCCTGAATCTATAGAATTTTAGGAACAGGCCTTTCAAGCCTGCTCCACCATTCAATGTGACCATGGTTGATCTGGTTGCGGTCTCAGTTCCGCCTTCCATCTGCTCCCATAACCTTTGTCTCCCTTATCTATCAAAAATCTATCTAACTCAGCCTTGAATAAATTTAAAGACTCAGCCTCCACTACTTTTTGGGGAAGAGAATTCATTCCACCTTCTAACAATCCTCAGAGGGAAAAAAAAAGTCCCATCTCTTGTCTTAAAATATGTCCTCTTGCTTCAGGCCACCTTTTGAAACATCCTGCTATAACCTCCTTAATAATGGATTCTAGCACTTTCCCTATGTGACGGATGTTAGGCTAACTGGCCTATAGTTTCCTGCCTCTCCTTAGAGCATTGGCAATTGCCTGATCTGCTGGGACCATTCCAGAACTGAAGAAATTTTGGAAGATTATAGCCAATGCATTTGCTATCTGTGCCACCAATTCTTTTAAGACTGTTGGATATAGGCTATCCAGTCCTGGGCAACTATTGCTTTAGAAGCAATCGTTTTCCTAGTATCCTTTTCCTAGTATTTGTGGTCATTTTAAGTTCATCCCTCCCTATCACCTCTTGATTTATAAAACATCTTTGAGGAGCTTTCTAAGTCTTCTCCCATAAGGAGACACACTGCTTGTCCAGCACCTCCACCATTTTTGTTTCTCAATCTATTCCCCAGACTCTCCCTCTGGACGTCGAATGCTAGCTTTAGTTGTTATTTTCATATTTAAATACTTGTGGAAACTCTTGCTATCTATTTTTATGTTACGAGCTAATTTTGTCTCTTACTTTTCTTTCTGCATCTTTATTATCTTGTGTTGTGCTTTGCTGGTTCTTAAAACCTGTCCAATCCTCTGACAGATTGTATAGCGTTTCTTTAAATTTAATACTACCCTTCACTTCCTTTTTGAAGTTGATCACCAATGCTTCCAATGTCTCTGCATCCCCCATCTTCAACACTGGAATGCAGATCATCAGGATTAGCTTAGGGTTTTAAAAAAAAGGGTGGCATGGACAAGTTGGGCCGAAGGGCCTGTTTCCATGCTGCAAACCTCTATGACCATGTCCAGGACATTTACCAATATGCAGTGCTATTAATTTCTCCAGTACTATTTTACTAATACTAATTTCTATCAGCACCTCATTCTCACTAATCCCTTAGTTCTCTGGTATTTCTGGGACACTTTTTGTATTCTCCTCCATGAAGATGGACAGTATTTGTTTAGTTTTTCTGTCATTTCTTTGTTTCCCTTGTAAATTTTCCTGTCTGTCTATAGTGGGCCACATTTGTTTTTGCTAAACTGTTCCTTGCATACCGCAGAAGCTTTTACAATCCATTTTTATGTTTCTTGCTAGTTTTTCTTTTAATTGTGCTTTCCCTTTCTGTATCAGTTTCTTGATCCTTCTTTGCTGAATTCTGACATGTTCCCAATCCTTGGCAATTTTTTAAGCCTCTTCTTTCGATATAATGCCCTTAAATTCTCTTGTTAGGCATGGTTGGATCACTTGCCCTTCTGGGTTTTTGTACCTCCAAAAGAATGTATCTCTGTTGTAAACCATGTAATAATTCTTAAATGTTAACCGTTGTCTTCTACCTTTTACTTTTTAAGGTAGCTTTCCAATCTGCGACAGTCAACTTGCCCCCTTACCATTTAAAACCCAAAAAAGCCCCAGTGGCTTAGGAAACCAGAAGAGCAGATTGGCCGAAATCACAAAACCAGGCAGTTAATCTGGGGAAAATGCAAGAATTCACCATTAAGGAAAGTGCAGGACATTAAGAAAAGCATTATACAGTGGTTAGCACTGCTGTCTCTCAGTGCCAGGGGCCAGGTTTGATTCCAGCCTGGGTGGGATGCTGTTGTGGAGAGCTGGTGCACTGCAGGCATTCTGTGATTCTAACTGAGTGGGACCAATATGCTTTTGTAAAAGGAAAGTCATGTTTGACAAATCTATTGGAGTTCTTATTAGAAGATGTAATGAACAGAATGTTTCAGGGGAAAACCAATCGTATGTATTTGTATTGTATTTGATTCTCAAAAGGGCATTCCGTAAGGTGCCAGACGTAACCTTGTGTTGGGTGTAATGTATTATCATGAGTAGAGAACTGGCTAACTAACAAAGAAAAGTGTCTGGGTAACTGGCTTACTTTCAGGTTGGTAAACTGTAACTAGTAGAGTGCTGCAGAGATCAGTGCTGGCGCTTCAACTATTTACAATCTACATTAATAACTTTGAAGGGACTGAGTGTATTGTGGCTAAATTTGCTGACAATACAAAGACAATGTGGGAAAACAAGTTGTGTGGATGATAGTCTGCAAGTGGATATACATAATGAGTGGGCAAATGGAGTAGAGTCATTCTGCAGCACAGGACGAGGCCATTTGGCCCATCGAAACAATGTTGATTTTCCATGGAGCAATCCAGTCAGTTCCACTCCCCAACTCAATCCCCGTAGCCCTGTGGGTTTATTTCTCAAGTGCCCATCCGGTTTCCTTTTGCAGTCATTGACTGTTTCTGCTCCCACCAACCTCATGCGCAGTGAATTCCAGGTCATTAGCACTCACTGGTTAAAAAGGTTCCTCCTTGCATTCCTCTTAAAATCCTTGTCAAAACTTTAAATCTGTGCCCCAGATTCACTTTGACCAGCTAATGGAAACCAGTTTTCCTTGTCTACCTCATTCAAGCCTCTCAATTTTGCATACTATCGAATCTCCCCTCAATCTCCTTTGCTCCCTGGGGAACAATCCCGATGGTTCCGATCTATATTTGTAACTAAAATCTGACATTCCTCAGACTCCTTCTGTACCCTTGCAGGACAAACATGCAAATTGAGCAGGATTGGCCATTCAGCCCCTCAAACCTGCTCTGCCATTCAATAAGGTAATGGCTGACCTATCTACCTTTGTCTCCACTGCTCTCTGGGGGGGAAAATTGTTCAAAGTATTCTAACCTCTGAGAAAAAACTCTCACCTCAGTCTTAAATGGGAAATCCTTATTTTTAAACTGTGTCCCATAATTCTAGTCTTTCTCCCACAAGGGGAAACATCTTTTCAGCATCCGCCATGTTAAGTTGTCTCGGGGTCTTGTATGTTTCATTAAGGTCATCTCTTATTGTTCTAAACTGCAATAGATACAGGCCCAACCTATCCAAAGCTTTCTCACAAGAGGACCCTCCAATTCCGGTTATCAGCCAATTGGCCCTCATTTATGTCCTTTCTTAAATAAAGAGAGCAACGCACTAAATGGGACTCTAGATGTGGTCTCACCAATGTGCTTTCCAGGTGTAGCAACATTTAGTTCCCCTGGAAATAAATAACATTCAATTTGCCTTTTTAATCACTTGCTTACTAATTTTTTGAGATTCATGTACCAGGGCACCCTGGTCCCCCTCTAATGTAAGGTTATCCACTTGGGTCAGAAGAATAGAAAGGCAAAATTTATTGAAATAGAGGGAGGTTAGAAATTGCTGCTATAGAGAAGAACATAAGAACATAAGAAATAGGAGCAGGAGTAGGCCATCTAGCCCCTCGAGCCTGCCCCGCCATTGAATAAGATCATGGCTGATCTGAAGTGGATCAGTTCCACTTACCCATCTGATCCCTATAACCCCTAATTCCCTTACCGATCAGGAATCCATCTATCCGTGATTTAAACATATTCAACGAGGTAGCCTCCACCACTTCAGTGGGCAGAGAATTCCAGAGATTCACCACCCTCTGAGAGAAGAAGTTCCTCCTCAACTCTGTCCTAAACTGACCCCCCTTTATTTTGAGGCTGTGCCCTCTAGTTCTAGTTCTAGAAGAATCAGGGTATTCTCGTACATGGATCTCAAAGTTAACATAAGAACATAAGAAATAGGAACATGCTGGTACAGCAAGTAATTCAAAGTAATGACTTTCCTATCAGAGTCCTACCACCTCATATGTTGCTGCTCTTTATTCCCAGCATTTGTTCCTGCGCTTGCCCAAACATAAGTATATTAATATTGGGGAAAGTACAGAGAATGGTTTCCTCAGTGTCAGTCTTTAAATTGTACATTGTTGAGTCCTTTTTCTCTAAACAATGGGTAAGTACACCTTTTGTTTGTTCTATTTAGACCAGGATAACCAGACAAGACCATCATACTGCTATTACAGTACTGGGGTTCTTTATTTTCAGTTACAGTTGTTCCAGTGATCACTCACTAGATGAGCCATGTACCTGGCAAACATCTCTAATCATTGTAATTTAATCATTGAACCACAGTGACTGGTTCGGTGTGAAAGTGTGGCGAAGGCAGATTCAATCGAGGCAGTCAAGACAATATTAGATGATTTGTTTCTATTCAAGTAATGTGCAGGGGTATGGGGAAAAGACAGGTAATGGCATAAAGTCATGAAGTTTGTTTGAAGAACCAGTGCAGACACAATGGGCCAAATGGTCACCACCTGCATCGTAGCAATTCTGAGACTTTGTAATTGGCCATTCTGATCTGTAAACTTTCAACATCATACTTCCAACATACTATTTTAATTTCTTACATTTTAGTCTCATTACTACCAGTTCACAAACATACAACTTGTTTATATTTGAATACACTTCAGGCTTAAAATATCAAAATATTTGGTAGTCACATTTAAATCAGTATCATTATACAGAAAACAAGCTTTAACGCTTGGGAAAGTGCACACCCCTCCAATTTTCATCTCCATTTCATTAGAGGTTACATGTAGAGTTCTGAATGCATCTCTGTTTTCAATGTTTAGACTGATATTAGAATTCATGAGAAATTTGCTGATATTTTTTCTTTTCCAGTATGAGGTGGAGGAAGGAGAAGAAGGTGAAGAGGAAGTAAGTGTACATTAACAACTTTATTTATTCGGCATGTTGTAGCTGTTATCCACCATTTTTCTCTTCAGGAAAAAGTTGCATTATTTATTTTGCCCTCAGAAGAAGACAACGAGTGA
Source organism: Mustelus asterias (assembly GCF_964213995.1). Classification (NCBI taxonomy): domain Eukaryota; kingdom Metazoa; phylum Chordata; class Chondrichthyes; order Carcharhiniformes; family Triakidae; genus Mustelus; species Mustelus asterias. The sequence continues at coordinate 89,471,562 of NC_135809.1, forward strand.
CATTTTTCAATTGTCCCTTTCCAAATATCAGGTTGACGTTTTATTCACGTCTCCCTTGTTTACGTTAGTCATTATTTTGGTTATTTAAAAAGTGCAGTTTTCTGATTAACGTTTTGTCTTACTGGAAGAAATATAAAGTTTGTGGGTATAAATGCTTCTATACCAACTCCCCAGAAGAAAGTTGGTGATATGAATAGATTTGACAAATCCTTCTACCATTTTGTAAACTTGTTGATGTTGGACAAAGAGCAAGTTTGCAGTTGACATGATTGTTGCCTGATGTATTGTTTCCTGGCCCCAGTGAAGTTATTGAAGACTTGGTGACAGGCACTTGGAGAAATCACAATATAATGGTTTTGTAAAAGGGAGATGGACTTTGACAAGTCAATTACAGTTTTTTTTTGAGGATGTAATCAACAGGGTAGATACGGGGGAACCAGTGGATGTCGCCTATTTGGATTTTCAGAAGACATTTGATAATGCAAGATTAGGACTCGTGGGATTTGGGGTAATATAATAACGTGGATTAAGGATTAGTTGACCAATACAAAACAGGTAAAGCTTATTTTGAGGGTGACAGAGGATTACTAGTTTAGTGCCACAAGGATCAGTGCTTGGGCCTCAGCTACTTTTAATTTATATGAATGACTTGGATGAGCGTATTGATTGTAATGTATAATTTGTAGAGGATACTAAAATGGGAAAATAAGCTGTGGGGAGGATGAAAAAATTGGGAAAGAAAATGGCAGATGAGGTATAGCGTGGACAGGTGTGAAATTGATCACTTTGGTAAGAAGAATGGAAAAGCAAAATTTGTTTTAAAAGTTTATTCAGGTGGAATTGGGGTTTCTTGTACACAAATCGCAGGAAGTTAACACGAAGATAGAATAAACAATTAAGAAAGCAAATTGTAGTTGACCTTTTAATGCTGTGGAATAAAAAAAAAGGTGCTATTCATGCAGTGATGGGCATTGGTAAGAGCATACCTCGAACACTGCTCAATTTTAGTCTCTTTACTAAAGGAGGGAGATATTTTAGTTCACCAGATTGATTCCTTGGACTTCGGATAGATTGAGTAGAATGGGTCTTGTATTCACTGGAGAATGCAGAAGCATGAGTAATTATCTCAAAAGCGTATAAAATTCTTGAGTGTATGGCAGTGTAACTTTTTTTTCTGGGGGTATGGGGTCTCAGATGAAGAAGTTAACCATTTCACACATGTGAAATTTAGGGGGATGTGGATGTTCAGTTGATGAGTATGTTCGAGAGTAGGTTTTCAAGTACTAAGGAAATCAAGATATGTTGGAAAGTGAAATTGTTGTCCAAGTTCAGCCATTGTCTTATTAAATAGCAATGCAGGCTTGATGGGCTGCATGACCGTTTGCTGCTCCTATTTGTTATGTTGTTTAAGACATGTAATGCTATTCTGGACAGCCTGACTGAAACCGTACCTTTCCTGCAGGCTCTGCTCTCTTTTCTTTGATTTGGAGCAGGTAAAGTAATAGTTGGGCATGTGTTGTGCAGTAGGAATGGGCCAGTAGTGCTAGGTTTGCATTGATTCTGATGTGCATCTGTGTTGTAAGAAATGGAGCAACAGAGCTGCGCATGTGACTGCACTTGAAACTGGAATGTTGATGCTGGTGTGTAGCTGTAGGGAATGGAAGGATAGCACTTGTGTGCTGGTTTGGAAAATTAGCACGGGCATTGTGGCTATGTTATAGCTATTTGCATTTTATACAAAGGTGTTGGGGGGTGATTCTCCCCCCCAAAAAACTAAGTGCCCAATGAGCAGGAAAACAGGAGTTTGAGCGAGCTGAGGGGAATGAATCTCCGGGACTCAAGAGTCCCTCTCGTGAATCTCACCTGGGTGGGTGGGGGGGGGGGGGGGGGGGGAGCCTAAACCTGCTGGAGAGGCTGGAATCAGTGTGCTGAGTGGGTCACTGTGCATGCACCGATCTGTCAGTGGGGAGATTGGCACATAAGCACTGCCCCCCACCCCATGGCCAGCCCCGATAGCCGCCCTCCAGGTGTGAGGCTGATTGCATTGTAACAGGCCCCCTGCTGATATCTCACCCTTTGAGTTGGCATCTCAGAAAATTACACAGCACAGAAATAGTACAAATGCCTGTGTTGACTAATAAATCAGTCCTTCTTTCGTACACTTTCCCCAGAACCTTGCATATTTTTCCCTTTTGAAGTATATATCCAGTTGTCCTGCTAAGTTATTGTTGAGGTGTTTCCACTACCTTTTTAGGTAGTCTACTCCTGGCGGCAAGATATGTTGCACATATCAGAATTACCCCACTCCTGGCTTATTCAGTTATTTCCAATCGTATGAAAATATACTGGTAGTCTATTCTGTTGGTGGTGGAGGATGGGGAATTGGGTTATTTGAAAACCTGGTGATTGGAGTGCTCCACCCACACATCTGCTGAACAGGTGACAAGTTCATTGATGTTTTCGGGAAATTCCACAGAGCAAATCATTCCCATTGAAGAGGAAATTTGTTTTTAAAGTTTTCTGCTGTTTGCTATTTGGTGGGATTGAGGAAAGATTCCGTTTTTGCCACTCTGTAGGCATTTTGAATTACCAAGCTATGATCATGAAGACCCTGTAGAGATTAATCTGTTTGTGACACAAGCTTAAAATGTATTTTACTTAGAAGTAAGATGCTAACCAAATATTTCAGTTTCTCATTTTTTAAAACATGTAGTGTAGAGCAATGCAGGTATATAAACTTTTTGAATCACAGATGTTATGGCTTCCCCATTTTAAATTCATTTTCATTCGTATGCTAATTTGTGAAGAAGCATCCTACCCATTTTGTGTGCAATTATGAAATAGGCTCCTCAGTAGTTCAGCTGATTATTGATAAATAGCTGACTAAGAATACTTCAGGTTCAGTCGTAAACCTATGGTGAGTTAATTTCAACAGCAGGTTTACTACGGTTAGCCTTCATGCCTATGGACTAGGGAGGGGAATATATGGTGGGTGAAAGGTAAGCAGGAATGTGGATTCGAGGTTACAATCCGATCAGCCATGATCTTATTGAATGGGCAAGCAGGCTTCAAGGGCCAAGTGGTCTACCCCTGCTCCTAATTTGTGTATTTGCATGTGTAATCATGGTTTCTATCCATCCTTATTGTTTTGTTCCCTGCCTGGATGAACACATTTGTGGACTGAGGATTGAGATCTACTGTAATGTTGCTCATATAGAATAGCCTATTCTTGCTCATTGAGGCCACAGATGATGATGAAAATAAACTCTAGCGTAAGTACACAAGTGTGGCACTGGTGGACAGCAAAGGAAAAGATTTTTTAAAACATGTAGTGTAGAGCAATGCAGGTATATAAACAAAAATCAGCTGTTGTACAGACTTCTTTAAATCACCTTTTGGTATTAAGCTTATACTGGTCAAATTCCATGATTTACAAGGGAATTTGAGGCCTAGTATGGGCTTAGAGTGAATCAGAGTGTGCAATAACTTGATCAGACATGAAGATATGATTCAGTTAATTAATCTGAAGTCCTATATTCCATTATCAATTGTGACTTAAAAAAAATAGATTGCAACTTAGGAAACTGAGATGAGTTTGTTGGAGCATAGGTGTTTCTGATCAATACAAGCTGAGAGGCTAGGTGATTGAGAACTGAAACGTTACTAGAGGGAGGCAATTACACAAACAAGTTTATATAGGAAGTATTCATTATGATTGTGGGCGTAGGAATCAATGGATTTGGATTTTTGGGGGCAGCTTTTCTTAAAATAAAAAACACAGATGTCGACTGTCTAGTTGTACATTGATCTCCCCAGCTAATATTCTGTGTGCAAAGGTCTTTTTGCTCCCTGTAATGTTCTTGCTTAATTGTATGCTTTGTGTTACTGAGGGCTCCATGGAACTTCCCATCCTGCTGCTAGGAGAAATTATCATTTTCCCACCACAATTGCAGTTTCTTTAATTCAAACACCTATGCCAGTCCAGAAATGAGAACTATTAATAATTAATGGGCTACAATGCACAGTTGTGCCTCATAGAATCTGAGTGATATGCAGTGCCTTGTTCAGGAAACTTTCTTTGGCTCACATTGTGTTTGTTGAATTGGAAACTTGTTCATTGGGTCATTTCCATGTTGTGGAGAAATTTGGTGTTTGGAAAATCTTGCTACATATGGTGCATTTTCCTCTCATTCATTCAGAAAAAGTAACACATCTGAATTTTTTAAAAAGCTGCATCATTAACCAATGTTCTGTGATTGAGTTGAAGACCTGATGTGGCTATTCCAGTCAATCTAAACAATAGTGTCAAAGAAGAGGAAAGGAGTCATTATTTATGGCGAGTTTTAGATGTTAAAATGGCAGCTTGTGAAACACTGGGATGACCCACTTCAATTTGACTGAATAAATGGCATCAAATGCCATTGCCACTTTAATGATCTGAAACTTTCTCTTAACAGGATGATGATGATGCTGAAGAGGAGGGGGATGAAGATGATGATGCTGAGATCGATCCTAAAGTGAGTTTCTATTAGTTTGAATTTCATCAACAATCAATTTAGTCTAAATCTTAAATAGCAAACAATTGTAGGTGCTGGAAGTTTGAACCCACAACAAAAATGCTGGAAGCATTCAGCAAGTCAGTCAACTGAAAGATGCTGACTCGCCTATTGCTTGTTTCAAGTGTTTAATGCTTTGGTTTTAATTTTTCTCCTGTCCTCCTGTAAATATCCCTAAATTTCAGGCTGTCATTTAAATCTCATGGTGCATTGAGTCATAAAGTTTGTTTCACAAGCAGTTGAATTACAGTGTTGCTTTTAAAAGAAACAGCAACAAGTTAAATTGCTCTTTTTGTTTGTTAGCCTGTCTACTTTGTTAAAACTTTACAAATCGATAGGGTTCACTTCCTTGTCCTCCTGATAAATTGTTGCTTTAGATAGCTGAGTCCAATTTAAAACTGTAATTTTCATTCCACTCTTTTTGTAACTTATGTATGGCTCCAGGTTCATTAGTGAAACATAATTACTTAAGATTTGGTAAGCAAACAATGCCAGAAGGAACCTATCTGGAAAGCAACATACAGGTTTAGTTAATTGCTTCCTGATTTGTTTAGATGCTACCAGCATTTGAAATTGCATCTTTTTTCTGAACCCTTTGTAATGAATGGATTGTTATCCAAGTTGGACTGTAAAAGTACAGCACGTTGATCTTATTTACCTGGGAATCTTTATGTATAACTCTGATTTAAACCAGTTACTTTATTACTGACCATCACTCCAAGGCAGTCAGCCATCAGCTAGAGTTAATCAATAGTTTTCAGGTATTTTTTTGGAGAAGAGAGGCGATTAAGGGTATTATCACTAGACTATTCATCCAGAAACTCAGCTAATGTCCTAGGGATCCAGGTTCATATCCAGTCACAGCAGGTGGTGGAATTTGAATTCTGTAAAAAAAAAAAAATCTGGAATTAAGAATCTGCTGATGCCCATGAAACCATTGTTGTTTGTCATAAAAACCCATCTGATTCACTAATATTCTTTAGGGAAGGAAATCTGCTATCCTTACCTGGTCTGGCCTATATATGACTCCAGAGCCACACCAATATGGTTGACTCTCAACTGCCCTCTGAACAAGGGTAACTAGGGATCATAGAAACCCTACAGTGCAGAAGGAGGCCATTCGGCCCATCGAGTCTGCACCGACCACAATCCCACCCAGGCCCTACCCCCACATATTTACCCGCTAATCCCTCTAACCTACGCATCCCAGGACTCTAAGGGGCAATTTTTAACCTGGCCAATCAACCTAACCCGCACATCTTTGGACTGTGGGAGGAAACCAGAGCACCCGGAGGAAACCCACGCAGACACGAGGAGAATGTGCAAACTCCACAGACAGTGACCCGAGCCGGGAATCGAACCTGGGATCCTGGAGCTGTGAAGCAGCAATGCTAACCACTGTGCTACCGTGCCGCCCGGATGGGCAACAAATGCTGGCCAACCAGCGATGCCCAAGTCCCGTGAATGAATAAAAAAGAATATGGTGAGACTAGAAGGGCAGTCTTAATTACCCATTCTCGATTTTCCCCGCTGGAATTAAGAGTCAAACATAGTGTCGCACAGGAGCCGGGTTTAAACCAGTTTAGGTAGGAAGCATTTGTCAATCATTTTTCTGGTGCTAACTCACCAGCAGATTTGTCGCATTCAGTTTCCCAACTTACAATGGGATTTGATTTCAAAACTTCTGGGTTATTGCTCCACCCCCATAACTACTAAACTGCCATAGCTTAGTAAAGAACATACTGTTTAGTTTGTGGAAACTGGTATGTATTGAACTAAGCATTAGCAGCATGCTGAAATGTATTGCATATGTTAATTAATAGCACCATGAGTCACTCATGGTGTTTTTAGGTTCAGGTTTTTCTTCTGTCTGGTCCTTGTGAGCTGCTGCAGTGTCCATGCTTGCAAATCTAAAGTTAAAGCCCAGTAAGTAATATTATTTAGGAGGCAAACCTTTGTCTCTTCAGATTTGTTGCTCTATGCAGCATCTGACAATTATTATTTTCTCAACTTCAAAATATAACTTAACAATGGTGTTGAAGAACTTGATGTTTCAATGCAGGTTTGCAAAGTAAATGGTCCCCTACCTTGCCACAGTGTTTGCTGGTTTAGTCCTCAAATTAACATAAGAACATAAGAACATAAGAAATAGGAGCAGGAGTAGGCCATCTAGCCCCTCGAGCCTGCCCCGCCATTCAATAAGATCATGGCTGATCTGACGTGGATCAGTACCACTTACCCGCCTGATCCCCATAACCCTTAATTCCCTTACCGATCAGGAATCCATCCATCCGCGCTTTAAACATATTCAGCGAGGTAGCCTCCACCACCTCAGTGGGCAGAGAATTCCAGAGATTCACCACCCTCTGGGAGAAGAAGTTCCTCCTCAACTCTGTCTTAAACCGACCCCCCTTTATTTTGAGGCTGTGTCCTCTAGTTTTAACTTCCTTACTAAGTGGAAAGAATCTCTCCGCCTCCACCCTATCCAGCCCCCGCACTATCTTATAAGTCTCCATAAGATCCCCCCCTCATCCTTCTAAACTCCAACGAGTACAAACCCAATCTCCTCAGCCTCTCCTCATAATCCAAACCCCTCATCTCCGGCATCAACCTGGTGAACCTTCTCTGCACTCCCTCCAATGCCAATATATCCTTCCTCATATAAGGGGACCAATACTGCACACAGTATTCCAGCTGCGGCCTCACCAATGCCCTGTACAGGTGCATCAAGACATCCCTGCTTTTATATTCTATCCCCCTCGCAATATAGGCCAACATCCCATTTGCCTTCCTGATCACCTGTTGTACCTGCAGACTGGGCTTTTGCGTCTCATGCACAAGGACCCCCAGGTCCCTTTGCACGGTAGCATGTTTTAATTTGTTTCCATTGAGATAGTAATCCCATTTGTTATTTCCTCCAAAGTGTATAACCTCGCATTTCTCAACGTTATACTCCATTTGCCATATCCTCGCCCACTCACTCAGCCTGTCCAAATCTCTCTGCAGATCTTCTCCGTCCTCCACACGATTCACTTTTCCACTTATCTTTGTGTCGTCTGCAAACTTCGTTACCCTACACTCCGTCCCCTCCTCCAGATCATCTATATAAATGGTAAACAGTTGCGGCCCGAGTACCGATCCCTGCGGCACGCCACTAGTTACCTTCCTCCAACCGGAAAAACACCCATTTATTCCGACTCTTTGCTTCCTGTCGGATAGCCAGTCCCCAATCCACTTTAACACACTACCCCCAACTCCGTGTGCCCTAATCTTCTTCAGCAGCCTTTTATGGGGCACCTTATCAAACGCCTTTTGGAAATCCAAAAACACCGCATCCACCGGTTCTCCTCCATCAACCGCCCTAGTCACATCTTCATAAAAATCCAACATGTTCGTCAAGCACGACTTTCCCCTCATGAATCCATGCTGCGTCTGATTGATCGAACCATTTCTATCCAGATGCCCTGCTATCTCCTCTTTAATAATGGATTCCAGCATTTTCCCTACTACAGACGTTAAGCTGACCGGCCTATAGTTACCCGCCTTTTGTCTCCTTCCTTTTTTAAACAGCGGCGTAACATTAGCCGTTTTCCAATCAACCGGCACTACCCCAGAATGCAACGAGTTTTGATAAATAATCACTAACGCATCCACTATTACCTCTGACATTTCTTTCAATACCCTGGGATGCATTCCATCCGGACCCGGGGACTTGTCCACCTTCAGTCCCATTAGTCTACCCAGCACTGCCTCTCTGGTCACATTAATTGTATTAAGTATTTCTCCTGCTGCCAACCCTCTATCGTTAATATTTGGCAAACTATTTGTGTCCTCCACCGTGAAGACCGACACAAAAAACTTATTTAAAGACTCAGCCATATCCTCATTTCCCACTATTAACTCCCCCCTCTCGTCCTCCAAGGGTCCAACATTCACTCTAGCCACTCTATTCCTTTTTATATATTTATAAAAACTTTTACTATCATTTTTTATATTAATTGCTAGCCTAGCTTCATAGTCTATCCTTCCTTTCTTTATCGCTTTCTTAGTCTCTCTTTGTTGTTTCTTCAATTTTTCCCAATCACTTGTTTCTCCACTATTTTTGGCCACTCTGTACGCAGCTGTTTTTATTTTAATACTCTCCTTTATTTCCTTCGTTATCCACGGCTGGTTCTCCCTTTTCTTACAATCCTTGTTTTTTGCTGGAATATATTTTTGCTGAGAACTGAAAAGGATCTCCTTAAAAATCCTCCACTGTTCCTCAGCTATCCTACCTGCCAGCCTGCTCTCCCAGTCTACCTTAGCCAATTCATCCCTCATCCTATCATACTTCCCTCTGTTCAAACAGAGGACACTGGTTTGAGACCAAACTTTCTCCTCTTCCATCTGAATCAGAAATTCGACCATATTGTGGTCACTCGACCCAAGAGGGTCCTTCACAATAAGATCCTTAATTCTACCTACCTCGTTACACAATACCAGATCCAAAATAGCTCGTTCCCTCGTCGGTTCCGTAACATGCTGTTCAAGGAAACTATCCCGACAGCATTCTAAGAACTCTTCCTCCATTCCACCCTTACCGACTTGAGTCTACCAGTCAATGTGCATGTTGAAGTCCCCCATGATTATTGCCGTTCCGTTTTTACACGCATCCCTTATCTGCTTGTTTATAGCCCTCCCTACCTCAACATTATTATTTGGGGGCCTATATACCACACCTACTAGTGTCTTTCTCCCTCTACTATTCCTCATCTCTACCCATAATGATTCCACGTTTTGTTCCTCAGAGCCTATGTCATCCCTCAGTCCTACCCTGATATTATCTCTAAATTCAATCAGTCTTTGTAATATTGGTTCCTGTTGCCAATAATATTTCAGTTTCTTGTGAATTTTGCCAGTCTGATCCTTTTCTTTAATGCTTACAGTTTGTTGGACAGAACTGCATTATCCTTTTAAAATTTACATCTGATCATGACCTTAAAACATTGACTATGAAGTTTTGATTATGAAGTTTTATTACTGACCATCACTCCAAGGCAGTCAGCCACCAGCTGACTGTTAATCAATCCTGTTGTATGTAGTCAGTCTGCAAACCTAAAGCATCCCATTGTTTGTGACGACCTAATTTAAGTTACTGATAATCTAAAATCTGCCAAATAGCATGTTTTGGTACAGTAGTTGAAATGAATAAATGCCTTTACTTTTATAATCCTACTTGTATTACTTGCATGTGATCTTGAATTTTGTCCGACTATTTGTTAATTTAAGAGTTCGTGAAGGTAGGACATGCTGTTCATGCAGGAGTAGCAGTTGTATTGATGCAAGGCTGTACATCCTGATTGAATCATTTTAGACTTGAGGTTTTCTGTTGTAATCACAAGTTTTTAAATTGACTACAAGTATGACTCTCATTAATGTTTCTCATACACTGACATTCAACTTTCATAAAAATTTTGAGCTGTTTCCCTATTCACAGTAAAAGCCTCAACAATATACCATTGATGCATAAGTGGCATGTGCTACCAAAGGTATTTTTAGAAGTAAGTTTTCAGAAATCAATTCTGTAACCTGAGAAATGATAAACTCACCTTGTCTGTGAAAGGAGAACAGTAAGAAGTCTCACAACACCAGGTTAAAGTCCAACAGGTTTATTTGGTAGCAAATACCATAAGCTTTCGGAGCACTGCTCCTTCGTCAGATGGAGTGGAGTGTGAAAGGAGAATGCAGTGCACTTTCGGAAGTAGAATTTAGGGCATTGATGTAGCATTTTAATCTTTTAGTGGTTTAAAGAAGAAACCATTACCATTCGGCAATTGGGAGAATACAAAATTACCTCATTATTTGGAGATGTCATAGTTAGTAACTGACTTTCAGATTTGTTTTAAAATCTTAATTTAAATTCTGCTCCTTGACTCATTTCTAGCTATCTTTTTACTGATTCTACTAACATAATTCAACTGTTAATTTATGTAATCATTAATGTTCCTTGCTGTAGCTGCTAACCAACTTTATTCATTACATCAAAATACAACACAGCATGCTCCAGATGAGTTGACTAGATGAAAAGTTCCATTGTTTGCAGTTGCTAATATGAGGAAGCAACTAAAATGATGCTTGTGTCATTCGCAATTCATAACTGAATTTTAATGCTTTCTGAAGTGGCTCGGGTTTTTAACACTATGCAGTACAATTTCTTTGCAGTTGCTTTAATGTTCCCTAAGCCGCTTATCCCAATGGAGATTTTTTGTGGTCTTTACGTGGGGTTCACTTAATTTCCTCTAATTTTAAAGGTAATTTAAGCAAAGTAAAATTATCATAATATTGAGTCAAATTTTGGTAGAAGCAGATGAAATCCATTGTGTTCACTAGCTTTGAAAGCTGGCAAGTGCTTTCTCACAGTAAGAAGTGCACAGGGCAGGGTCTCTATATTGCTTGTCATCTTTTAGGAGCAGAAGAATCAAAGAATATCATTAATAGGATCTTAGCCCATATAGTTTCTCTATTGCATGAAACCGTTTTCGTCATATCTGGTTGTCTGTAATTCTCGTTTGTAGCTCTACAAATTTCTCGATGTATATAGCAAATTGGTTGATACTGCAGAGACCTTTGAAGTACAGCTGTAACTAATTTTGAAGAAGCAGATGGAATAAGAAATCTCTGGGTGAAGTTCCTGATGTCCACTCATCTGTAATGTAATCTTTAAAGAATTCATGTTCCTCCTTGATGTCAATATTAATAATCAGCTTTTCTTCCAAATTCCATACATCATAATGCCTTTTACAGTTAGTTTACATTTCCATCAACCTGTCACAATCAGTAGATGATTTTATAACCTTAGTCTTATAAGAGAATTAAATCTACATTTAAACTGCAGTTCAGTTACATAACAGAAGTCCTAATCTTTGAAGCCATGACCATGTTAACATCTGATGTAAGTAAATAATTTGCCAACACCGTCTCACAACTATCACTTTTTAAAACATACTATTAAATTACCTGAGCAGTTAGAGTTGTCCCTTCCTGAAATATACTACACCCAGTATTGTTATACAGCTATTTCTCCTAAACACTAATTTTGTTCATGCTATCTGAGTTGGACAGCTGTCCTTCCCTAAAACATTGGCCTGATAGCATTGCAGTATAGTTCTTCATTGAGTATATTGTTTAGACAGAAATGGGATCGACAGTCTTTGTTAATTAAAAATAACAAATAGTCGTTTGGTAGTATTGCTGAAATAAATCAGTGTATTGAAGCTTTTTTGCCTTGCATTCATCAGGACACTTCAAGATTACCGATGTAAGGGAACACAACAGTTTTGTGTGAGAAGCAGATGCTGATTGGTTGACAAGTAGACTCTGGTAGAGACACTGCCATGGAGAATGCATTAGGTAGTTCAGTCAGCTGCCAAACATTGTTTGAATTTGCCACGCTTAAATTTCAAACAATGCTTGGCAGTTAATTGTCAGTCACCTCGTGCATTCTCCTTGGTCATGTCTCTACCAGTCAGTCTGCTTGCCAACTAATCAGCAGTTCCTTCTCATACAATATAGATTGTTGCTTTCCCTTTGTATCATAGAATCCCTGCAGTGCAGAAGGAGGTAATTTGGCCCATCGAGTCTGCACCGACTGACTATCTTACCCAGATCCTCTCCCCAATCCTACCCCTACAACCCCACACATTCACCATGGCTAATCCATCTAACCTACATATCTTAGGACACTAAGGGGAAATTTACCATGACCAATCCACCTAACCACATCTTTGGACTATGGGAGGAACATCTAGAGGAAACCCACTCAGACATGGAGAGAATGTGCAAACTCCACACAGTCACTCAAGGCTGGAATTGAACCGGGTCTCTGGCACTGTGAGGTAGCAATGCTAACCACTGTGCCGCCCTACATATTGGTATACTTGCAAAGCGTCCTGATGAGTGCAAGACAAAAGGCTTTGGAGTCACTTTTTTCAGTAAAAAAGTAACAGTATAAATTATCCTTAATTTATTTGAGCACGTAATTCAAATTTGTGATATTTGTGTGAGATAATATTTGAACAAATAAGTGATGTTTCATTATATCTTTACATTGAAGCACTCACTGTGCAATTTAGAAAATAGCATGTGCAAAACAGCAATGTAAACTTTAATGTTTTCCTGCAAAATTGAATCTGGCATCGTGCAAGGAGAGCTCCTCCTAGAAATGATGGGTTCTCTAGAAATAATCATGCTCTTTTATGAGCTGTTTATGCCATTGGAAACTGTTTTTCATCTTGGTATGTTCCTGACTAAAGAAATTACAAGTATTTTCTTATGAGATTAGGTTAAGAGAGGTCATTATGGGTGCTGTCATTACAATTCACTAATTGTAAGTTAATATGGGTGTGTTACAACATAGTATTGCTCATTACAGTTAATACATTATTTTATAGTACAAGAAAAATAATTTGCATTGCCCTAATAATCAACTGTTGGTATCCAATCTGACCAGGCCTCAGTTATCACTGTTACTGTCCCCAGCATACTTCTACATTGCTGTTACATTCATGGTCAGTACCTGACAGACTTGGATACCTTTTAAGAGTTTGCCTAGCCCTGATTATTTAATTTCAGTGACATTAATATTGCTTATTTTGTTCTGAATTTTCCCCTGCTTAGGTATAATTCATATCTCAGTAAAACAAATTTCGTTTCTAGGTAAGGGAATTTTCTGCCTTATTTCTATGATCATCCTTTGCTTAACGTTGCTTTTTATCTTTAGTTACAATTGAGCTCACTTTCTAAAACTGAACCAATTTGATTTTATTTACAATTCCATTTTAAATTAATTTGATTTGTCACTATTTTGTAATTGTAGCTCAAATTCCAGTCTATACATTACCATTTTACTGTAATGCTTTGTAAAAGGCTTAATTGTATTTAATCAGTTAAAAAAACTGTTTTTATAAGTTAAAATTAGTCAATGTTATGGAAGCCATTTGATATATAATGGATTAATGTTGATATGAAAGGCAAGCAAATTAGTGTTATGAAAGGCCTTTAAAATAGAATTTTTTAAAAAATCAAATTGGTTGAGTATGAAGACCTGAGGTGAAAACTGTCAAGGAAGGAGATATCTTTTCTCATCTCAGTCGTTCTGGTTTCAATCTTCACTGAGCTTATTTGTCTTTATTTATGTTGTTGGATAGGTACCAGTATGGTGGTATGCTGAAACAACTTGGCTAGGGGTTTTGATCCTGGTGCACAGGTATTCAGCACTAAAGGTGTTGGGGCCAATAAATTTTGCCGTGTCAATCATGCACAGCCATTTCTTAACGTCACATAGTTTGAACCAAATTGGCTGGATGCAAGTATCTTTAGAGACTCTGGAAAGAGGATGCCATTTACACTTGCTCAGACACCTGTAAATATTTTTGCTCATCTTTGCACTCATGTCAAGTTGGAAATTAGGGTAATCATGTAGATTTAGCTTGCAGTTGTGTTACTAGGTTGGTGAGATGGTCTCCTGGATTGATGTTTTAACAGTTGGGATGCTGATGGTCCACAGTATTTTAACTGTCCAGTTTTTTGGGCTGCTGTGTCTGTCCCACTTCACACATGGGTGTGCCCTCACTTTGAAGATGGCAAAGATTATGGCACTTCTATTATTACAGATATACAAATTTGGTTGATTGGTGGGTTTGTTGTTGAGTAAGATACTTCTTTGACTCTGTCGCCTGACCGGCTCACTGACAGCAAGGTTCACGGCCTGGTCATTGATGCTATTACCTTTAAGGACATTGAAGTCCTTTACACAGGAGTTTTGAGCTTTGATTTCCACTGCCATATTTGTCAGTTCAGGATGCAATCAGTGGTAATTACAGGGGTTTTCTTGGCATTTGACTTGAAACTTCATTGGGTCCAAAGTCAGTGCTGAGAAGTTCAAAGACCACTGACAATATGCCACTCTCACCCCATTTCCCCTTGAGCTATGTGCTTCTGTTGGGACAGGGCATACCTGGATATGGTAGAGGATGTTTGGGATGCTGGTTGATTAGTGAATATGACTTGGATGTGGGATGGCTCACCCAATTTGACCACTAGCTCCAGATATTAGTGCTGAGGATTTTGTGCCTTTTTTCCAGGTTTGATGTCTGTCATTACTCTGATAATTCTCTTCTGATTCTGTTCTGTATGTTTGTTCTGCAACTGAGTGGCTTTTTTTGGCTGCGTTAGGGAGTATCAAGAGCCAACCATACATTATCAGTCTCTGGTCGACTAGTTGACGAGTTGCAGGATGAATGCATCATTAGTCCCCACGTCAATAAACAGCCCATAGACGACTTAGATTCTCAAGTTGAATTCTAGCGACAGTGTCACTGTTTGTCATCCATCACCAAATCTAGCAGTACCTCAACAAATATTATCTGACCTTGCTTTCTACTACCAAAAACACCCAGTACAGCAGGGCATCTTGAAGTGGAAAAGTAATCCCATATACCTGTTTCCACTACCAACTGACCTTTTGAAACACTTCCTCTTCCTCACTTGCCTCCCAACAGCAAGTTTTAAGTTCATGGACTTTTGCCATGAAGCTAAAAATCATTTGTTCACAGGCTTTTCTTCATTCCCCTTACCCATCAAGCAAAACCTCTCTCCAGGCTCCATCTTCCCGAGCTCTTAATCAGCATCTTTGACACACATTTCCTCATGCCTCATCACAATCATCATGTTCATTAGACCCACCTCCTGCACCTTTCATTCCATTCTAACGAAACTGCTAAACATCCAACTTTTCTTGTTCCATTGACTCTGTCTACACTTCCTGCTGCCTCGGCAAAGCAGCCAGCATAATTAAGGACCCCACGCACCCCGGACATTCTGTCTTCCACCTTCTTTCGTCGGGAAAAAAATACAAAAGTCTGAGGTCATGTACCAACCTACTCAAGAACAGCTTCTTCCCTTCTGCCATCAGACTTTTGAATGGACCTACCTTGCATTAAGTTGATCTTTTCTCTACACCCTAGCTATGACTGTAACACTACATTCTGTACCCTCTCCTTTCTTTCTCTATGAACGGTATGCTTTTTGTATAGCGTACAAGAAACAATACTGTTCACTATACTAATACATGTGACAATAAATCCAATTAAACTAATGTGAACAGACCATCCTCCAACGTCAATCCTTCAGCTCAAGGAGACTACCCTTGTTTTGTTCCACTCTACCCATCCAGTCGCAACCAGAGCATCTCGACCCTGACTTCCCTTCCCACTCTACACTTATTTCTGAAATTCTCTGTGGATCTGCCCTGGGTCCTCTCTTCCTCATTGACATGGGATCAGTTGAAAACACTCATGCCTATCACTTCATCGCTTCTCTTAATCACTTCATTGTCAGATATTTATCTAATATTGAATTTAGATGAGCAATAATTTTATTTTCTCCAGCTGCAGTGGATTAGCATCAACTCGCGCCTCAGGCTGAAGCAGACCATTTGCCTTCTCTGCGCCTTATCCAATTTTTAAGATCTTCAGAAATTAGTCTATTTCCAACTTCAAACATAGAATTCTACCTTCGCTCTACCTCGACTCATTTGCTGCTGCAATCTTCAACCATATCTTTGTCACCAGCACACATAGCTATTCCTGTACAATTCTGGCTGGCCTTTTTTCCACCTGCCATAAATTTAACTGATTCAAAAATTGGCTGTCCTACCTATCCCATATCAATCCCATTGTCTATCACTTCCATCTTTGCTGACCTACAGTGACTCCAGCTCCATCAACATTTCAGTTTAAAAATTCATGTCCTCAGATTAAATTCTTCATGGTCTTTGACCCTCTTTATCTCTGGTATCCTCCTTCACCCACCCTCCCTAACTTCCCAGTCTCTTCATTCCTTGCACCCTGGCAATTGACTAATCTCCCACACCTCCACCATCAGTAGGTGTTGTCTTCAAGCCCCTTGAACTGTCCAGTTCCCTACCTATGGTGTCCTCTGCTTTCCCACATCCCCATTTCTTTCCTCCTGTAAGACCCATGTGAAAACCCACAAGTTTGGTCACGTTTTTGGTCACCTTTTCCCAAATCTCCTTGGTTTAGCATCCAACACCCACCTACTGTAAGAATCCTTGGGATGTTTTACTACAACGGCCCAATATAAAGTTGTACATCAAGTATCCCTTGTATGTTCAGTGAAACATTACTGTTTATATTTCTACAACACAGAGGACGATGCTGGTTGCTAGATTTGGTTTCACAAGTAGGCCATCCCTTTAATTTAGTGCAGCTCCTATGCGGGAAGTAATGATTACTTACCTCAGTTGTCATTTTTTAGTTAATGGCAGTGCTGACCAGTGCACTTTCCAAACACCACTTGGTGCGATTCGCCCTTAAACACTTGCCGAATTTGTGTAAAAACTGGAGTAAATCACGCTGGTTTTTTCAGCTGGAGTTTAAAAAATAATCTCTCTCACTCTGTGCACTACTAAGTACACTAGTGTGAAACATGGTAAAAAATTAGTGGGCAGGGCCTATCCGCTGGTGAGGCTGGCAGCATAGCGCTGAATGGAGCACTGTGCATGCGGCAATCTGTCAGTGTCAAGGTTGGCATATGCACAGTGGCCCCTGTTTGCTGGCCTCCTGATTGCAGGTCAGCTCAATTGCTGGCCAGCCCTGCGACCCCCACAACACTGGCCGTGTGACAACCCCCGGCCCAAATCGCTGGCCTCCTTCCCTCTCCCCAATCCCCACTGCAGAGTGGCAGCGGGCCCCCTATTGGACCCTGTGCCCTTGGCACTGCCACATGCCTAGTGGGCAGTGCCAAGGTGCCCCTGGCCATTTGCTCTTTGCTCCCTGGCAGTGCTATCGGGCCCAGACTCTCACTGCAAAGATGGCAATGACTAGGGGGACACAGGTTTATTTGGAATCACGAGCACCCAACCTACTTGGGGGCCTCGATTGCCCCCCCGCCCCCGCAATGGTGTTGGGCTGCCAGCTCCCCGTAAGTGGGGAGCCACTGTAAACACCGTTGGAACAAACAAAGAACAATACAGCACAGGAACAGGCCCTTCGGCCCTCCAAGCCCGTGCCGCTCCCTGGTCCAAACTAGACCATTCTTTTGTATCCCTCCATTCCCACTCCGTTCATATGGCTGTCTAGATAAGTCTTAAACGTTCCCAGTGTGTCCGCCTCCACCACCTTGCCTGGCAGCGCATTCCAGACCCCCACCACCCTCTGTGTAAAATATGTCCTTCTGATATCTGTGTTAAACCTCCCCCACTTCACCTTGAACCTATGACCTCTCGTGAACGTCACCACCGACCTGGGGAAAAGCTTCCCATCGTTCACCCTATCTATGCCTTTCATAATTTTATACACCTCTATTAAGTCTCCCCTCATCCTCTGTCTTTCCAGGGAGAACAACCCCAGTTTACCCAATCTCTCCTCATAACTAAGCCCCTCCATACCAGGCAACATCCTGGTAAACCTCCTCTGTACTCTCTCCAAAGCCTCCACGTCCTTCTGGTAGTGTGGCGACCAGAACTGGACGCAGTATTCCAAATGCGGCCGAACCAACGTTCTATACATCTGCAACATCAGACCCCAACTTTTATACTCTGTGCCCCGTCCTATAAAGGCAAGCATGCCATATGCCTTATTCACTACCTTCTCCACCTGTGACGTCACTTTCAAGGATCTGTGGACTTGCACACCCAGGTCCCTCTGCGTATCTACACCCTTTATGGTTCTGCCATTTATCGTATATCGTGAAACACTCCTGACGGTGGGGGGTTGAAATGCTGGCAGGCCCGGAGATTTCAGTCCCAGGCCTGCTAATGGCATTTAAATATGATGTGGAGATGCCGGCGTTGGACTGGGGTGGGCACAGAAAGAAGTCTCATAACACCAGGTTAATATCCAACAGGTTTATTTGGAATCATGAGCTTTTAGAGCACTTCCCCTTCATCATGCTCACCTGATTAAGCTTGTGATTCCAAATAAACCTGTTGGACATTAATCTGGTGTTGTGAGACTTCTTACCGGGCATTTAAATAGTATGCAAATTAGACACTGCATACACAATGCAGAAAAATTGGCGCGGAGCTGACTGTGCCGGAAATCGGGTGCTGGGAGACGCACCCGGGCCCAGGTGCTCATCAGGAAGCCTGTGAAACAGCCCCTGCTGGAGTCTCCCAGCCTGCTGTGGTAAGAAAACACCCCCAGATTCTGTTGGGATCACCATTCTCTTAGAATTGAGTTAGAAAAGAATAATTTTAGGATAATGTAGGTTGAAAAGAACTGAGCTATTGAGTAGATCCCAATTCAGAATTTGAGCTTGGGCAAATGGGGATTTTGAAGATGAGGACAAAAACTGAATGAGTCCATATTGGACAAATTGATCCAGTGTGAGGATGCCATCAGTCTAAGAATTGTAAAGATCTTACAGAATAAGTCATACTTTCCCAATGCTAATATTTCTGAAAAGAAACGCAAGACAAACTTGAGCCAAGATGTATTTCTCCACCAGAAAACTAAATTACAGGAAATATTTATTAGTAAATAAATTTGAACTTCAAATATAAGTACAGCTTTTTGCAATGCTAGACTCAGTTTTACAACAGGGTGAATTATTAACAGTTAAAATGAGTGTAACTCTTTACTCTCCTTTTCCTCTCCATTTGGTCTCCTAACATGCTTCAGTACTAAAACCCAAATGGCTAGTGTGTCCCTGAAGCTTCTACTAACTTATCCTCAATTCCTCCTTCGGTGGGATTCTTACTGTCCATGCACCGAATGTGGTGTGTACTGGAACTACAGATAATCCCCATGCAGCAAAGAAGCTTTCACTGATCAGATATTTTCTCTCTCTTGCAGAAAGAACCCAACCAGCCTACTGAATGCAAGCAGCAATAGGAGCGTGGTAACAAGGAAACACCACTGCCTAGAGACTGATGCCATGTGATAAAGCGTATCTAAAATACTCTTGTGCAGTTGAGGTGACCCCCCCCCCCCTTTCTGCAGCACAATCTTATTAAGCTAAACACTATGTTTTAAAATGCATGGGTTGCTCTTTAACTTCAGATTTCTTTTTCCTACTTTTGGCTTACTTTTACAGTGGAAACATTACAAAATTCTCTACTTCAAAAATGCAGAAGGGTTTGAGACTGCAAGGTAAAGCAAGCATGCACTCTGCAGCTTCAACAAACACTGGTATTTTGAAATGTAGTGAGTGTTACACGCTTGTCACTTGCAAATAGGGGCAGCATTGCTCAGTGAGTCAGTGGTGATTTTCATGGACTTCTGAGGTGCATCTTTCCTGTGCTGCCCAATGTTTGTGAGCAGCCACTTAGTTAATAGTTAAGCATTTCCTTTGCCATTAATATTTATATTTAAATGCATTTCAAAAGCTTAATTTTCTACAAAAAGATCTGACTGCGCTGTGGTCACTGTTACTGTTTTAATCCAAAATAGTAATGGTTAACAAAAATATATATATACAGGGAGGCTGCTCTGAAATCTTGCTGTCACTGACTTATTTATTACCGTTAAACAGAACTTACCAACCAGCACGTGAAAAATATCCTATTACCTGGACACATTAGCTCCAGTTGCAGTCACTTCATCTCCAGAAAAGATGCACATTATGATGTTGTGGGAGTCATTACCAGTTTTCCTGTGGAAGTAAAATCTTTAACACAGATTTTTTTTTAAATTTTTATTAATTTGTGTCCAGCACACAGCACTGTGTCCAGGCATAGAGTGCTCCAGCCTTACCTTGTTCTACACAGTTGTAATGTACCTTAATATGCTGTTTTCAATTTGTACAGAATAGCCAGAGTATTCTAATAAAGTTGTGCAACATTATAGAAGTATTTTTTTTGTTTTGGCCATCATGTTGATTGCGAAAATGTAACGGTTCAGGTTAGCATTTGGATTAACTATTGGACAACTTTTTTTGGAGTTTGGCTCAATGAAGTACTTCATGCAGAGTGTTAATGTAAAAAAAGGAAAATTTCCTTGAGCCTGAACTTGCTCAAATGGTGAGATTTCTATCAGAGAATCAATGTGGCCTCCACCTGGTACTTGTACGATATTGGCTTGGCTCCACAGCAAGGACATCTTTCATCTTGTGGTGGTGCATGGCTGCCATACTGAGTAATACAGATTCAGGTGTTGTACCTGTTAATTCTCAGATACTTTCAACCAGTTTACTTCAAGGTTTTACCCCGGTGGCCTTATTTGCAAGATGGACAAAGGACAAACACAGTAAAGGTTCAACAAGTTTATTAATAATAACACTATTAAACCTTAAATTACCCACATAAAACAAGAGGATACCCCAGCAGATTCAAGTATACTACCCGTAAAGATGGTTTGGTTGAACTGCAGGCCCGATTCTCTGAGTCCCTCTGGTCTGTCTTCATGAAGGTGAGTCTCCATGGTAGCTTCTTCCTTCCTTCCTTCTCTGGTCAGTCTTCCGAATGGTCACTGCCGTCTCCCCTGTCGAGTCTTCGCTGCAGTGTGTCTCAAAATGTGTCCCTTTATCCCCCAGCCTGCTTGCCTTTCCAGAAACTTCTCTGGCTTCTGGCCAATGAGGTCCCAGGAGGGGGTTCCAATACCCAGTGGGTTTCTTGATGTCTGCCTGACAGGACACCAGGGTCCGCCCCCCCAGGTGTCCATCTCCATGTTGTTGAACTTGTTATCAGATAAGGTATCTACAGGAACTCTTGGTGACAGAAAGTCTGGCTTGATCTGCGCTTCTAACAATAGGCCGATGCATTTCAATGAGGTGCAATGATCTCCTGCTAAGTCGGAGAGTAGAGTGTAATGACCTTTGATGGGTCAGGCCCAGACACGTTTGTGTATTTGTATAATTGGCCTGTCTGAGGTTTGACTGTGTTTGATTTCAATGTGCCCAATTCTTTAATTTAGGATATCCAGTTTTATCAGCCTTAAAACTAGGCCCTGTTTATATCACCACACAGGGCTGGGCTTCCATGTGTTTGAGGCCATCAACCTAGCCCTGCCCAGTCACAAAAAGCTGAAGAGCGCTAACACAAGCATAGCTACCAAAGCTGTTCACGTGCTGTTGAATCAGCTGAACCCATGTCAGAACAGTGTCATCCACTGAATTGAGTTGAACTGTAAATGATCAATATATGGAACAAGAGGATCTAAAATATGAATTGGCACAATACGCTCAAACGCTGAGCATTCAGTTCAGCAGGCCGCAACTTAGTAGCCGGGACAATGACAGCTGATTGCCAACAGCAAGGAACAGGAATGCTTATCAAATGATTTCTGAAAAACTAGAGAGCTGTCGACTGATGAGTACATGCCTGAAGAATTTTTCCACTGATCTAATTTTGGGGTCCGTGATTCACTTGCTTGTATAGTGTCTCTGTTTCCCATCTTTAAGGCGGCAGTGGGTGGCACAGTGGCGCAATGGTTAGTGCTGCTGCACCTCAGCTCCAGGGACCTGGGTTTGATTTCTGGCTTGTGTCACTAAATTCAATTGAATTATGATCACTGACCAAAATGCTTCTGCAATTGTACCCTTTTCACCTCCAGCTTCATTTACCAAAAGGAAGGTTTGCTATATACTGGCTAAATCGGTTCTCCTGAATGCATTTATTACTCAGCTATTAATTTAAACACCCTCCAAGCATTCCAATTTAATGTGATAAAGAAAGACGGGAGTCGACTCTTAATTCATTCAACAATCTCCCTTTATTCAATACTTTAGATACCAACTCAAACAGTTTCAGCACTTTAACTCTTTTACTGAACTTTAACTTTTAACTGAACATTAACTCTAATTTAACTGAAAATAGATATTACTGGGTTTTAGGAAAACTGGCCAGGTCTATTCCCGATGTAGAATCTATCCTTGTAGTCTTCTCTGGAAATGTTCCTCTGGGCACACTTATTGTTGTGATGGTGAATCTCCATAGCGTTATCACTGGAAACACAAGACTGCACATGTCTTTGTCTATAAATGCTTTCACATGATTCCAGAAGATTCTGTGCCATCCAACCAATCACATGACTTGAACAACTAATGAAATTACTTGCAAATGACGCCATTATGCATGGTTCAGACAGCATCTAGCCCCCCAATAAAACAATGCCATCAGGTCTACCACAGAGTAAACAGCTTCCCATATTTGGTCAACACAAAGCTTCAGATCTGTTTCCCAGACCAGATCATGGCTCACAGCAACTTTACAACCTGCACCTGGTTTTAATTATAAGTTGACCAAAAATCCTAGCATGCTTAACTGTCAGCTAGAATAGTCCATTTAAAAGCCTATAGTGCCATTATTGTCATTAAAATCATTGCTGTAGTCATTCTTTCCCTGTTTACACATTTTAAGAATGCTGCACCCTCTATAGCTTCCACTCCGTTACATTAGGGTAGTTGAAATCCCCGACTATTACTGACCTATTGCTTCTGCACTTTGCATCAATTTGCTGATGAATTTACTTTTTTATCTCCCTCATATATATATATATAGACCTCTGTGTGATTTTCCCCATTTTGTTCCTCAGCTCAAGCCATCTGGCTTCATTTGTGCATATCATCCATCTTGTTTCTGTAACTAACAATGTGAACCCCCTCTTGCATCTGAAAACTATAAACAAGAATGTTGAGCTGCTATTGTTCCCTTTAAGCCATATTTCACTAGTTATAATCTCAAGTGTCTGTTTATGCTCAGCTCATCTGCCTTAGACTCGTGGCATTGTATACTACTAATCATTGACCAACTCATTTGTTGCCTATTTTCTGGTCTTTGCTTTCTCTAGTATTATCCCTGTAGAGATCAAAATCCAAAGAACTAAATTTACCAAACAGCCCCAGTGAGAAAACCAATGGACCAGATTTCAATTTAACTTCAATCAAGCAAAATCAGCAGAATCATGATTTAGTAAACAGATCACGATATAAATTACACTTTAAAAGCAAATACAAGATGGATCTAACATTTACTAGGCCGTCTACTCTGCATCTATGGCAATAATTTCAGCCACTAAGTTGTTCAAAGCTCTGATCTTCCTCAGATACAGTTCCAGCTGCTCTTCTTCAAGGAGAGACGATGGCCTAGTGGTATTTTCACTAGACTATTAATCCAGAAGCTTAGCTCATGTTCTGGGGATCTGGGTTTGAGTCCCACCATGACAGATGGTATTTGAATTCCATTTTAAAAAATCTGGAATTAAAAGTCTACTGCTGGCCATGAATCCATTGTCGATTGTCAGAAAAATCCATCTGGTTCACTAATGTCCTTTAGGGAAGGAAATCTGCCATTCTTACCTGGTCTGGCCTACATGTGACTCCAGAGCCAAAGCAATGTTGGCTCTCATCTGCTCTTGGGCAACTAAGGATGGGCAATAAATGCTGGCCAGCCAGTGACGTCCATGTCCCACGAATAAAAATTTTTAAAGGGGGATTAGCCATTGATTTGCACTGACAGCAGCTCCCAATCAACAGCATTCTACTCTTTGACAAAATGACTTCACCAGAACCTTTTGATGACATGGATCCATCAATATTACCTTTATTCAAGTTCTCGGTGACAACCCTGTGCACTGTATGGCCAAGTCTAGTTAGTCAATTGCTTAAAGCAACAGTAACAGAAACAGCTACAACCATTTTGTAATTGCCTATTGCCAGCGCCTGGATCAAACTTTCATCTTCAATCTGCCCGTGTTGCACTGGTGTGTAATGTGAGCTCAGATAGCTTGACGACTTTGGCTTCAACCAGTTTCAGATTCCCCTGAAACCAGCAGTTATTTTCTGGAACTGGAGTGTCTCTGGAAGTTTTATTTCAGTTTCCCAAGAAACCTGACGTTTCAGTTTTCCTTTCAGTTTAAAGGTCTGACTCAAAAGGTACAAGCTTTGAGATCAGACCTTTAGGTTAGAGTCTTGGTTGCCTCCAATGAATGGCACATATTCTGGCCCTTTAAGGCCTCTACTATCCACAAAATTCAATTAGTCCTCGTTCACCATTTGCACCCACAACACTTGCCAATATCTAGGTCAGAAGAATTAATTTGATACGTTCTGATTTACAATATACATTGTAGCAGTTCAGTAAGATTAATAGCATCTTCCTTTGCTACTGCTGCAAATATAGACGAGGCAATCTCAAGGAAACACCATCCTGCTTAAGTCACACATGATGACCTAGACACCACTGTGCTTTCTTCAATGATGGGTCAATATTTTGGCTGTCCCAACCCACCTCCAGCATGGGATAAATGTCAGCACCAAAACCACAGCGGTTCAAGCAAAATGTCCACCACCAGCTTCTCAGGGCAACCATGGATAGGCAACAACTGTGACCTTGTCATCATCCTGAGAATGAAGGTCTGTTTGTGTATATATTTCCCACGCACTTTTGGGAGTAATAAATTCAGGGTGGTGCAAGTCAAAAAGACTGACTCAGCTGCTTGCTCAGGGAGTGTTAGTTTCTCTATCAAAGGCAGTGATAAGACGGACTGCAGTAGTGTTGGGCTGGAAGGAGCTGTATTGACTTTTTGCAACAGCAATATCTTGGGAGTGGTTGCCATCCTGTCTCCATAGCACATCAATAAGAGCTACTTACAAACTTACTTGTTTTAATTACACAGCAACAGAAACCATCCAATGAAATCAGATATTTAAAAGTTATGAATGGGAGTTCCTGCTGAGGTCATGCACTCATGAATATGGAAAGATTCTGAAGGAGCCCACACATTATCTAATGCTAGATGAATGCATAATTGTTTTGCATAATAACCTTCTGCAATGATCCTTTTGTGTTTGGCGAAATTTCTGAAACAAGAATACTGAACAGCAGACTTATCAGATGTTGAAAAAAATGTTCTCTCAATCTAGTTGGAAATCTTTTGTTGGCTCAGTTTGAAGATTTACTGCACCAGTGGAACTGAGTCATATGGAGTTGGATGAACTCCAGACAACCCGTAATCTTATTACTATAACTCAGGAGGAGTGGAACTATAATTGGCTCACATATTCCTCTCCTAATCACTATCAAGTGACCCGTTTTCAAAAGGTGGGTATGACCATCAGGTGAGAACGGGATTGCCTGGCCTGACAAATCCAAGCTTGTGCCACACCCATGGACCTATGCATCAACAAGTATCAGTGTCTTCAGGAGATGGAGGAAATTCGCAGGGGCAGCCAAAGGGAAAAATACAATCTAAACTCAATCCACCTCGCATCCAAAGATGTGCAGGTGGATTGGCCATGCTAAATTGTCCATTAGCGTTGGGGGAATTAGCAGGGTAAATATGTGGGATTACGGGGATAGAGCCTGGGTGGGATCGTTGTCGGTGCAGACTCAATGGGTCGAATGGCCTCCTCCTACACTGTAGGGATTCTATTTTATGAAATAATTTGAACCAACAACCTAACTCATGTCAATCCAAGTGTAAACTATTTTTATTCTGGTGTAGCATAATTATGCCAGTGATCCATCTGATTTGAGACTTTTTTTTTTGAATTCTAACTATTTTCCCAGTTTCACATCTTGCTGTTTTCCAAAGTCAGTTTTGGCTCAATTGGTAACATTTTTCCAATTGCTCTTGAAGATGTCACAAAGACATTCCAGTCAATGTTCCAGTTGACACCAGTAAAATCTGTCACTTAGGGGTATTTTGGGTCTTTGTTGTTTATGAATCTTGCTGTGTGCAGACTGGCTGTTGTATACCAAAGAGAGCTTTTCAGAGTAAATCATTGCCTTTGAGAGGTTGCTAAGAGGTGATGGTATGCTGTGTAAAATGGTAAGCAGCGGATTGTTACTCTGGACCACTCACCTGCAATATTTCTTCAGTGCCTGTCTCACCTGCCCTTCCTGACTTGGGCCGGCTGTCTATGATTTAGCCAGCACAGCAGGCCAGCGTCGGAGTTCTAAAGAATTGGAGCAGAGGTGTACTAGCTGGGAGGGGGGAGAGGTGTCAGACATTGGGGGGTCGGAGCTTGGGTTAGGAGCGGGAGGGGAGGGGTGTCGGGTTAGGAGGGGGGTGTCCAGCTGGGTTGCATTTGCCGGTGTGTTCTGTCAGGTCAGGTGGTGGGGGAGGGAGTCAGGTCAGGGATGGGGGCTGGGGAATCCCATACAGGTGGGGAGTGGGGTTTGGAGGAGTTGGGCCAGGAGTGTGTGCGTGGGGAGGAGGTGTGGGGGTGATCTTGTGTGGGGAGCAGTCTGGGTATTTAAAATTGTTACACTGAAGTTAGAAGTGGTTTCATTTCTTAATTTTTCAGAATAACTGAGTATAAAACTGGCAGAACCATCTGAAGTTAGCGATTTAAATCTCTTTGGAGGATGGTTCCTGGCGCAGTGCAATTGTCCAGTGGAAGTTAGCATTTCTGGGCAATTGCCATATAAACACTCAGTTGGAAAGGTCTGAGAGAGAATTCTAGCACATCTTTGGAATACTTCCCAAATGTGACACAGGGAAGCCAGGAAGTTATGAGCCGTTGGGCTTGTCATTCAGTTGTGCAACGATGAGCGTCAAAGCAGTAACTACTCTGTAAGAAATAGTTCTAAAAGTAAAATTATAGATATTTATTCACAGTTTGTTACTTTGTGTATGCAACAGGACAAATTCAGTACTAAATGGGTCAGAAGTGTGTTTATTAGGATTGGTTATCAGTGCTCAGTGGCTTAAGAGGGTGAATATATTGGTTAGTTTTCAGTATCATAAGTCATAGAAACTAGAAGCCTACTAGAAACTAGTAGGCCATTTGGGCCTGCTCCACCATTCATTATGATCATGGCTGATCACTAAATTCAATATCCTGATCCCCTCTTACCCCCATTTCTGTTGACCCTTTAGCCCCAAGAGCTATATCTAATTTTTTCTTGAAATCACACAATGTTTTGGCCTCAACTACTACTTTTTGATTTGATTTATTATTGTCACATGTATTAACATACAGTGAAAAGTATTGTTTCTTCCGCGCTATACAGACAAAACATACCATTCATAGAGAAGGAAATGAGAGAATGCAGAATGTAGTGTTAGTCATAGCTAGGGTGTAGAGAAAGATCAACTTAATGCAAGGTAGGTCCATTCAAAAGTCTGACAGCAGCAGGGAACAAGCTGTTCTTGAGTCTGTTGGTACATGACCTCAGACTTATGTATCTTTTTCCCGAAGGTGGAAGAGAGAATGTCTGGGGTGCGTGGTGTCCTTAATAACGCTGGCTGCTTTGCCGAGGCAGCGGGAAGTGTAGACAGAGTCAATGGATGGGAAGCTGGTTTCAGCGATGGATTGGGCTACATTCACGACCTTTTGTAGTTCCTTGCAGTCTTGGGCAGAGCAGGAGCCATACCAAGCTGTGATACAACCAGAAAGAATGCTTTCTATGGTGCATCAGTAAATGTTGGTGAGAGTCGTAGCTGACATGCCAAATTTCCTTAGTCTTCTGAGAAAGTAGAGGCATTGGTCGGCTTTCTTAACTATAAGTAACTTTCTTGTGGTAGTGAGTCATAAAAATGTGTCTTGTCAACTAGTTATTGGTACTGTGGTCAGGAGGGTGTGTGCAAACTAGCCATTGGTACTTTTAGAAGTGCTTATATTATTTCTGGAGGTTTTGTGAGTAGCATCCCCGCCTCTGAGTCAAATGCTGAAGGTTCAAGTCCCACACAAGGACTTGATGGCCAAGGAAGGTGTGTTCATAACAGGGCCCAACAGGTTGAGTTCCAAGTTGTAAATCCTTCCAATGTCAGCTGGTAGGGGTGGAAGAGATTCACGGTCAGCCAGGTGATGGAAAAATTGTAGCCTCTACCATCACTATCCATATTTCAAGACTACAACATGCTGTAAAAGTATATGTTTCCGCAGCAACTTGGACTTTGTGGAGGGCTGGTGTGGATCAGACTAGTGTCACCAGCATGTGGTTTGATTCCTGTTCTGGCTGTAGTGGATTCAGGACTTGCATCCTTGTCCTACCTGTGGTGGAAGTTGTGGTGCTGTAGGTCAGGCCGGCCTTCGACATTATTCATACAGGGGAGTCTGACCGTGATTATGGTGCATTTTACAGCATTTTCAAAGCTTCAGTGATTTTGCAGCATTGCAATGAAAAGCTGCCTCACTCGTGGCTCTGAGCTTAGCTTATCAGGGGAGCCATTATCTCTTATTTGTTACTGGAATAGAATGTTGCCTCATTCCTCATCCTGTCCAAGGTGCATTTGGATTTCTTTAACCTGATCCCTGAAATCTTGGAAAGCGGGGCAGTTTTATAGTTTGTCTATCAGTGCG
Source organism: Mustelus asterias (assembly GCF_964213995.1). NCBI lineage: Eukaryota > Metazoa > Chordata > Chondrichthyes > Carcharhiniformes > Triakidae > Mustelus > Mustelus asterias. The sequence continues at coordinate 89,500,367 of NC_135809.1, forward strand.
TGCCTCAGTAATAGCACATACACTATCATTTGGCTTTAATGGAACTATAATAGGAATATGTATTTGCACAATGGTTGACACATTGACCTGCCAGCATCATTCTGGAGTATGGCCAACTTGCAAGCCAACAGTCCCCTGAAGGAGGGGGCTGTTCTTTTGCAATAATGTCACAAAAAAGGTTTGGCTGAAAAAGACAATGTCTTTTTAGTCTCATTTGGCAAGAACATCCATTTTAGACTGGAAGGATATGCTAGCCGTGAGGTCGGTCTCTGTAGAGGTGAAATGACTCTGGTCACAGGTTTTCATGCAGTAGTTGGCACAATTCACCTTTTACCTCTTGGATTTATCACGCCATCTGAATGGCCTACGCGTTCTTTAGGCAGAGAGTCATATTTTGCTAAGCCCACTCAAATGTCATCTTTACTCCTTTTCCTCTGCTGGTTCTCCCATCAAAATTGCAAACAATTGTTATCACAGATCCCATAACCGGCACTTAGTGGTGGGGTAAATTGTGTGGGCCTATACTAACAGATGCAAGTCGAGCTCTAGGTGCAAAGCAAAAAAAAAAATAATTGAGAGCTTATTTGTAACTCCAGCAATCTCCCTTGAAAATTTCTCCAGGCAGCAGGCTCCAAATTAAAAGATCAGTCTCAGTTGATACTAGCAACAGGTCAATCTCCTGGTTATCTTCAATGTATTGGGGGCACCTAGCCCCGATTTTGGGAACTTCAATTTGTCATCCTCATTTACATTTATTTACCAACCGGTTGGAGTAGGCAAGCGCATTACATGGCAGCAATGGAGGCTGAAACACAGCCAATGTGGGGCAGAAATAACATCTGCGTTAAACAATAAAGGAAACTGCAAGCATTTCACAGCTTAAGAAGCATTGGAAATGGTATGGAATTTCATGGCCATCCTTTCTCATCCCTGCCCTGTGTTGGCCGTTCCCCCAAGTTCAATTCTGTCACCTCCTGCTCTGCTGCTCTGGTGTACTTAAAGTATTGTTTTGTGGTTGCTTCTTTATTTTAAGTATTGTGCCAGCTTAGAATGGATCTTATATACCAGGGTATCACTTTTTGAGATATGGACTGGAGTCGGGCCAGCCAACACGGGTAGAAATTTGGAAGCGGCCACAGGGGCTGCCTGGTGCAGAGGTGGGCTGTTTAAAAGGCCCAGTCTGGTACTGTGGGACTTCGTCCCATTTTTAAAAAGCTCTGCAGCCACCCCCCCCCCCCCCTCCCCCCCCCCGCCCCTCCTCAACACACACCCTCACAAGCTAAGCAGTCCCCAGGCTTCAGCCATGCCAGCTTATGCCCCCAAGGCACCCCCATAGCCCCTCATGATCCCTATGCCAAGTTCTGTCCTACCCAGCCCCCATGGCCCTTCAGGTACCCTAAACATGGTACGGTGGGTAGGGATGGGTGGAAGTGCAGAGGGGTTGGGAGAATTGGGGAGGGGAAGTTGGAGTTAAGATTAGATGGGTTTTGGGGGAGGCTGATGGGGAGGTTGGGGTAATTATATATAGAGATTTTATAAACGCTAAAATGTATTATTGGTGGGTGAAAACTTAACTAAGGAAATAATGAAGACTCAGCGCACCACTTCCGAAAAGGTTGCTGACCCCTGATTTAAAATACCAATAACAAAAGCCACAGACCCTTGAAACCACTTAACTTGTGGAAACAAACATTGTGAAATTGACAGTAGAGATCAGAAAGTGTGAGCTGTCACACAAGCAATGTTTTTTCTGGGGTGCAGCCATTTCAACAAGCCGCATGGTTGTCTGGGCTCTCAGCTAAGCCTCATGTAGGTTTGGCTGAAAGCCCATGGATCCATTAGAGTATTTTCATGGTCACTATATCTGAGACTAGCTTTAAATTTCTTCCAGATTATTTAAATATAAATTCCACCAGCTGCCATGGTGGGATTTGAACCCATATCCCCAGAGTATTAGCATTAGACCAGTGGCACTAACACTGCACCACTATCTCCCCCTGCCAAACCTGCTGAGTAGTAATAGCACTTCATGGTCTTCATTCAAATTTTAGTTGTTTTGTTTGTTGCTGCCTCAAACTGCTTAAATATAGTGAGCTATGGGTCTGCTAACACCCATAAGTATCCTTCATCTTCTATGGCATGTTCTATGCCACCAAAGTTTAGTTTGGCATCAGAAAACTTGCATATCTATGTGACTGGCATAACCCAAGATGTGAGCATCCAAGTTTTGTCTGCTGAACCAATTCAGCTGTCCAACAGTCACTTTGAAACAGTGGTCTTGGTGACAGGCTTTCCTCCAAAGCTGTGTTTTGTTTGTATGTTTTTGGTTTTTCAACTTTTCTAAATCTTGTAGTTCTGCATGTCTAATTAACAGTCACCATAAACTAGCAAATGGGACCCCTAAATCACACTGTGGGGCGTTAACACATAAACCCTTTAGGTAAACTGCAAATTGCTCTGTAACAGCAATGAGTCAATGTGAACAAGGCTGGAGTCTTGCTTGATTGCTCGCTTATAGTTTGCCTGGAGCTCCGCACAGCTTCAGGAATGGGGCAGAATGAATTAGCTTTGCAAGTGAGATTGCTATACTGTACCTGTGAAGAATGAATTGGGCTGTGAGTTTCCCAGTCAGACAGCTCCAATTAACCCAAGCCTTCTCAGACTTTCTTTTCTTTTGCTGGAACCCGTTGCTTTGTGGGATACAACTTTACATGTTCCAGGAGAAAGCTAGCACCTCACCCGGATGATTGCTCTTTGTGTATGAATCAAAACCATTATTATTCTTAGGCTGTTTGATTATGGAGGGCAAAATAGGCAGATCTGATGTTGTCCTTGCTCCCACATGTTCTACTGGTGGTCACTGGGTAGAGATATGAGGTGGAATCAGGCTGTTTTACCTTATTTCTATAAACCCAGAGGTGCTGAGGACAATTGTAGCATCCCTACGACTACCTCAGCCAATTCACTGCAGAGTTTGCCTGCCTAAAATTTGGTGGTTTCCATAAAGCAGTGGGTAGCACCAGCAGAGAAAGCAATAATTGGTATCAGTTATTCTTTATGAATCCTTGTAGGTGTGACTGAGTTCATCAGTTTGTCAACGGTGTCATCAAGGAACCTCAGCTCCAGTTCTCAAGTTCAAACATGGAAGTTTAGCTTAATCAGCAGCAACTCTTGTTGTGCTGTTGCCAAGGGCAACCAAAGCTCTTTTTATCATGTTCCTTTTTTTGTTCCACCCGTTCACTCTCTTCCCTGCAACAAACTTTATCTTCTTTAGAAGTCTGAAGAGTCTCGAAACGTTAACTCTGTTTCTCTCTCCACAGTTGCTGCCAGCGTTTTCTGAATTTATTTTAGATCTCTGCCATTCACAATATTTCACTTTTATTAGATCGGGAATCTGCAGAGCTCCATCTGACCCACTTAAAATCCTGCTTTTGGACCAGGAACTAATAGCTTGGAGCAATCAGAATTTACCTTCCCTTGGAGACTAAACATCTACTGACAAATAAAACAAGAACGAGGAGTTTGGGCGAAGCAAAAGTTTTGAACCCTTTGTTCAGCCTTTTAAACCGAATGGTTGTTGTACAGAGGAAGATGGCAGAATGGGGAAGCTGACTAAACAGAGGATGGTTGAGTGCCCTGTACTCTGAGCTGAATAATCTGCTGCCTGTAGTCACTTGAAGTTAACAGACTGCCTGAGAGTCCTCTCTTTACAATCGTGGATATTCACATTCGTTTCATACCCTTTACTGCCTTGGTTGATGCTGTTAACCGCCCTGATTTGGTGCACAATCATCTAATTATTCATCAATTGTGAGGCAACAGCAAAGTAATGAACCGTGTGATGAAGAGTACACACCCGAAACGACACCCTCTTGTTCTGTCTTTTCTCTTTAAAGTTGCTGACTGATCGGCAGAGAATTTCCAGAATTTTCTGATGAAAAGGGAATGACCTTGAGAGATCTTTTGCGGATGTATTTACATCTATGTGCGTAGATAACTTATGAGAAGTTATCTACACACGTTTAAACAAAGTATAACAGCAGTCATTTTAAAGTTGGTAAACAGCACAAATTGAACATGCAGCTTAACTATAAATCAGCAGTTCCTGACGAGGCCACAGAGATTGAAGCAGGAGGACAGTACCTGGAACTGGGACCAGCCAGACATTCAATTCACCAGCAGACAGACAGTCAGGCTGCAGCTAGCCGGTCAGCCCACAGCCAGACACTGACCCCACAGTGAGGTTAGCAGAGTCTCTTTGGTGCCAACAAAACATGTAATCCAACATCTGGACTAACTCATTTTGCGCTACTGTTGCCAATTAACTAGTGTTGTAGCCTAATAATGAGAGAGTGGAGGGGCAAACCTGTCACTGGAATTCTTCTTACTATCAGCTCCAAATAAAGACCTGTAAGCCAAAACCCAAAATACAGTCCTTGCTGGAAAAGCAACTTTCAGCATACCATATTCAGTTGTCTAGTCAACTTCTAGCAATCACTAAGAACACTTGGGGACATTAAATGATGGCTCCACTAACCAGTCTCAAAACTCTCTGGAATCAATTGAGATACGTCTCTATGGGGAGAGAGAGGTAGCACTCTGTATATTAAGAGAACAGAAGTTCCACAGAAGTAGATTTCCAAGTAGCTTGTTTCAGAGACTCCTGGTGATGGATGTGCCTATGTATCAAGCATACGGCTGAGAAAAATAGAACTGCCCACCATAATAAAAGGCCACACCCCTGCAGAAAAGATTCCCAGCTTCTAGGATTCAAAGTGATAGGATCACCCTCAAGAAAGACAGTAATAGAGATTCAAGATGGTGACAAATGTGAAGGCGGGGGAGATGGTGATAGATGTGGGAGCTGGGGAGGTGGTGATGGATGTGGGAGCTGGGGAGACAGCGATGGACGTGGGATATGGGGAGACGGCGATGGACGTGGGAGCTGGGGAGACGGCGATGGACGTGGGAGCTGGGGAGACGGCGATGGACGTGGGAGCTGGGGAGACGGCGATGGACGTGGGAGCTGGGGAGACGAGGAACAAAGAACAATACAGCACAGGAACAGGCCCTTCGGCCCTCCAAGCCTGCGCCGCTCATGTGCCCACTAGACCATTCCTTTGTATCCCTCTATTCCCAGTCTGTTCATGTGGCTATCTCAATAAGTCTTAAACGATCCCAGCGTGTCCGCCTCAATCACCTTACTTGGCAGTGCATTCCAGGCCCCCACCACCCTCTGTGTAAAATACATCCCCCTGACATCTGTGTTGAACCTTCCCCCCCTCACCTTGAACCGGTGACCCCTTGTGTTCGTCACCTCCGACCTGGGAAAAAGCTTCCCACTGGTCACCCTATCTATGCCCTTCATAATTTTATACATCTCTATTAGGTCACACCTCATCCTCCGTCTTTCCAGGGAGAACAATCCCAGTTTACCCAACCTCTCCTCATAGCTAAGGTTTACCAGGCAACATCCTGGTAAACCTTTTCTGTACTCTCTCCAAAGCCTCCACGTCCTTCTGGTAGTGTGGCGACCAGAACTGGACGCAGTATTCCAAATGTGGCCTAACCATCGTTCTATACAGCTGCAACATCATATGCCAACTTTTATATGCTATGCCCTGTCCAATAAAGGCAAGCATGCCATATGCCTTCTTCACCACCCTCTCCACCTGTGCTGCCACCTTTAAGGATCTGTGGACTTGTACACCCAGGTCCCTCTGTGTGTCTATACCTCTGCCATTTATTGTATAGCTCCCCCTTACATTAGATCTACCGAAATGCATCACTTCGCATTTATCTGGATTAAATTCCATCTGCCATTTCTCCGCCCAATGTTCCAGCCTATCTATATCCTGCTGTATTCTCTGACAATGTTCATCACTATCCGCAACTCCAGCAATCTTCGTGTCATCCACAAACCTACTGATCACACCAGTTACATCTTCCTCCAAATCATTTATATATATCACAAACAGCAGAGGTCCCAGTACAGAGCCCTGCGGAACACCACTAGTCACAGACCTCCAACTGGAAAAAGATCCCTCCACTGCTACCCTCTGTCTTCTATGGCTAAGCCAGTTCTCCATCCATCTAGCTAGCTCACCTTTTATCCCGTGAGATTTAACCTTTTGCACCAGCCTGCCATGAGGGACCTTGTCAAACACTTTACTAAAATCCATATAGACGACATCCACAGCCCTTCCCCCGTCAATCGTTTTTGTCACCTCCTCAAAAAACTCAACCAAATTTGTGAGGCATGACCTCCCTCGTACAAAATCATGCTGTCTATCACTAATGAGATTATTCAGTTCTAAATGCGCATATATCCTAACTCTAAGAATCTTCTCCAACAACTTCCCTACCACGGACGTCAAGCTCACCGACCTATAATTACCCGGGTTATCTTTGCTACCCTTCTTAAATAACGGGACCACATTTGCTACCCTTCTTAAATAACAGGACTACATTTGCTATCCTCCAATCCTCTGGGACCTCACCCGTGTCCAGCGAAGAGACAAACATTTCTGTTAGAGGTCCAGCAATTGCATCTCTCGTCTCCCTGAGGAGTCTAGGATAGATGCAATCCGACCCTGGGGATTTGTCTGTCTTAATGTTTCCTAAAAAACCTAACACTTCCTCCCTTGTAATTGAGATTTTTTCTAACGGGTCAACACATCTCTCTGAGACAATACCAGTCAACATGTCCCTCTCCTTTGTGAATACTGATGCAAAGTATTCATTTAGGATCTCACCTACTTCCTTTGGTTCGAAGCATAATCCCCCTCCTTTGTCCCTGAGAGATCCGATTCTTTCCCTAACAACCCTCTTGTTCCTAACGTATGTATAAAATGCCTTAGGATTCTCCTTAATCCTGTCTGCCAAGGACATTTCGTGACCCCTTTTTGCCCTTCTAAGTCCCTGTTTGAGTTCTTTTCTACTTTCTCTGTATTCCTCCAGTGCTCCATCTGTTTTTAGCTGCCTGGACCTCATGTATGCCTCTTTTTTCTTTTTGATTAGACCCACAATTTCACTGGTTATCCACGGCTCCCGAATCCTACCTTTCCTATCCTTCCTCTTTACAGGCATATGCCTGTCCTGCAGTCCTATCAATTGCTCCTTAAAAGACTCCCACATGCCAGATGTGGATTTACCCTCGGACAGCCTCTTCCAATCAACAGCCACCAAATCCTGCCTAATCCGGCTGTAGGTCACTGTCTGTGTGGAGTTTGCACATTCTCCTCGTGTCTGCGTGGGTTTCCTCCGGGTGCTCCGGTTTCCTCCCACAGTCCAAAGATGTGCAGGTTAGGTTGATTGGCCAGGTTAAAAATTGCCCCTTAGAGTCCTGAGATGCGTAGGTTAGAGGGATTAGCAAGTAAAAAAAATATGTGGGGTTAGGGCCTGGGTGGGATTGTGGTCGGTGCAGACTCGATGGGCCGAATGGCCTCCTTCCGCACTGTAGGGTTTCTATGATTTCTATGAGTTAGCCTTCCCCCAATTCAGCACCTTACCCATAGGACAACACTCATCTTTTTCCATTACTATCCTAAAGTTTACAGAATTGTGGTCACTATTTGCCACATGTTCCCCTACTGAAACTTTGATGACCTGACCGGCTCATTCCCCAGTACTAAGTCCAGTATAGCCCCCTCTCTAGTTGGACTGTCAACATATTGTTCCAAAGAACCTTCCTGTACACATTTTATAAATTCTTCCCCGTCCAGGCCCCCAGCCCTAAGCGATTTCCAGTCTATGTGAGGGAAATTAAAATCTCCCACTACAACAGCCCTATTTTTTCTGCACCTGTCCAGAATCTCCTTACATATCCGTTCCTCAACTTCCCATGGGCTGTTGGGAGGCCTGTAGTATACCCCCAGCATAGTGACTGCGCCCTTCCTGTTTCTGAGCTCCACCCACAGTGACTCGTTACCTGACCCTTCCATATTGTCCACCCTCTGTACTGCTGTAATATGCTCCCTAACCAGCATTGCTACTCCCCCACCTTTCCTCACCCCTCCTCTATCTCGCCTTAAACACTTATACCCCGGAATATTCAGCTGCCAGTCCTGTCCTTTTAACCAAGTCTCTGTCACTGCAACCACATCCAAGTTCCGCGCAAGCATTAAGGCTCTAAGCTCATCTGTCTTGCCCATGACGCTCCTTGCATTGAAGCAGATGCACTCCAGACCTCCAGGCCCACTGAGGTCATCCTCCCCCAGACGGTGATAGATGTGGGAGCTGGGGAGATGGCGATGGATGTGGGAGCTGGGGAGACGGCGATGGACGTGGGAGCTGGGGAGACGGCGATGGACGTGGGAGCTGGGACGGCGATAGATGTGGGATATGGTGGAGTATTAGAAACTGACTGTGGGAGAGAGATTGCTGACATTTACAATTCAGTTTGGTAGAACTAACGTTGGGGGGGAGCTATACGATAAATGGCAGAACCATAAAGGGTGTAGATACGCAGAGGGACCTGCGTCCCACAGATCCTTGAAGGTGACGTCACAGGTGGAGAAGGTAGTGAATAAGGCATATGGCATGCTTGCCTTTATAGGACGAGGCATAGAGTATAAAAGTTGGGGTCTGATGTTGCGGTTGTATAGAACGTTGGTTCGGCCGCATTTGGAATACTGCGTCCAGTTCTGGTCGCCACACTACCGGAAGGACGTGGAGGCTTTAGAGAGAGGTGCAGAGGAGGTTTACCAGGATGTTGCCTGGTATGGAAGGGTTTAGTTATGAGGAGAGATTGGGTAAACTGGGGTTATTCTCACTGGAAAGACGGAGGATGAGGGGTGACCTAATAGAGGTGTATAAAATTATGAAAGGCATAGATAGGGTGAATGGTGGAAAGCTTTTTCCCAGATCGGTGGTGACGTTCACGAGGGGGTCATAGGTTCAAGGTGAGGGGGGGGGGGGGGGGGGAGGTTTAACACGGATATCAGAAGGACGTATTTTACACAGAGGGTGGTGGGGGCCTGGAATGCGCTGCCAGGCAAGGTGATGGAGGCGGACACACTGGGAACGTTTAAGACTTATCTAGATAGCCACATGAACGGAGTGGGAATGGAGGGATACAAAAGAATGGTCTAGTTTGGATCAGGGAGTGGCGTGGGCTTGGAGGGCCGAAGGGCCTGTTCCTGTGCTGTATTGTTCTTTGTTCTAGTTATGGAGGCCTTGTGCTCTTGTTACTCTTCCCACAGATTGGCTGTTCTTTACAATTGAGAGTTGTCAGATCTGTCAACAGCTCCAATGATACACAGTACCCGAGCAGTCTTTGCAAAGTAAGGGCTGTGACTCACTATTCCAGGCTCCCCTCCCAAAGCTGTGTAAGGAAATATCCAAACACTCATTAAGCAATTGGACATCTTGCCTGTTGGGGGTTTGGAGGTGTCTGTGTTTGGGATTAACTGTTACACATTATACTTTACAACCTGGTTGTGCTGGAAACTCTAGACACACCCACACTACACCTATGACCGTTGTAACAAGTGAGAGATAAGTTGGCTCCACATATTTGCTCCTTTTTCCACTTTTATTTTCCCATTAGTCTTTTACTTATGTTGAAAGCATTGACTCATTGCTGGGATACAACACTATGGTAACCTAGGCAACCTCCAGTACTTAAATCAAATGTCTGCTTTTCATTGTGTAAACCTTGCAGGTGGCAGACCTAACAGTTGGACAGTGAATACCAGCTTGCTATTCAACCAATGGGGGCATCGCAATTAAATCTGTTAACATCTCTGCCTGATATCCATCCACCCCACCTGCCGCACCCCCACCCCCCCCCCCCCCCCGGCCCCCAAACACACACAACCGCCCCCCCCACCAAACACACAGGCACATCCATACAGGCTTTCTGGATAGTGATCAGAAACAGGAACTCTGGCTGATGTTTTACTGTTACCTTACTCCTGCCCCAGCTGAGATGATCTAACTCGAGACAGACCGGAGATCAGTATTCTCTGTCTCCGACTGTACAGTCGTGAAACAAACCCAAACCTCACACACATACCATACAGAAATCAGCCCCTTTAACTTACACTGTTTGCACAGCTGTGCAAAAAATTTAAAGGCCCCACAAACACCAAAAAAGTCGAGAGCCCCCTATGAGGAATGGAGCCAGGATTCTTCCACCATGTGTAGATTAGACAGGTTGCAATTGAAAAGAAAATTCTGCCTCATGCCACATGTTGATCCCTGCTGCCCGAATGAATTCTACAGTCTGTGCCTCTGTCAGGATATGTGTGCGTGCATTTTACTGGTTACCAGGAAGGGGTGGACTGTATAAGGGATCGATAAACAAAGAACCAGATAATGGTACCCAACATTTCAAGACAGTGTCGTGATTGCCTACAATAATTACAAATGTTTTTATGTCAGTATTGTGCTTAGACCAAATACACTCTGTTTGAATAGCCTTCTGATTCTTTACTGTGTATATTACCATAGTGACCACACTTCAAAAGAACTTCATTGGCTTGAGAAAGTGAAGAGCACCTTATAAATGTGAATTCTTCCTTTTAGACGGCTTCATTAAAGGTTTCTATCCGGGTAAGTGACCAGAGAGAGCTATTAATGCCTGTGGAATCTTACTCAGCAAGGATTTTGTTCTGCAGTAGGAAAGGGAGAAAACCTGGGGAATTTTCGAATAACAGAAGTCGAGTTTTTACATGTCACTCCCCACATACACCTGAGAATTGACAAAACTGGTTTCTAGGAAGGAAAGAAGATGCAAGCCTGCGCAATCCTGCTGTGGCAATACTTCCAATGGGGAAATTTTACTTTTACATTAATCACCAACTAGCTCATCCATTGTCAACTTCTGTGAACGTTGCCAGACTCCCCTCCCTACTTTGTGGTAAACTATAAGCAGAAGTGCTGAGGGCTCACTGATTCAGTTCATCTCATCTCACTTCTGAAAAATGGAAACAATCACAGCATGTAAGAGCACAGAAACTGGCCACCTCACCCTTCATTTCTTTGCTGGTATTTCCCTCCTCGTAAATTTAGCTTAATTATCCTCTCCTACTTAGGATTTATACTTTTCAACAGTCTTTTTAAAGCAGCTATCTATTACAATAGAGTTGCTAAACTCTGCTTCAACAACACTTTGTGATAGAGAATGTGTAAAAGAATATTTCAAAACGTCCCCTTGTTATCCACATGATCTGTGGTGGTTCTAAATGTAACTTAAAGGTTCAGGCTTGTTGAATTGGACTTGACTAGATTCAGGCCTGCCGAATTGGACCTACACTGTTGGATGTGTTGTCTTTAGGATGAGACTTTTCAGAGGCACTGCCTCCCCCTCTCAGGTGGACTTAAAATATCCATAACATTATTTTTAAGACGATCAGAGGACCTCTCCAAGGTGCCCTTTATGTCTGTCATTACCTCATACTGTTTGTGGGCACTTGCCTGGTGCGAATTCGCTGCCGTGTTTCCTACATTATAACATTGACTACATGACAAAGAAAAGTACTTAAATTGTTGTAAAATAATTTGTATCATCCTGAGGTTGTGGAAGATGCTATATAAATGCAAGTGTACAAGATTATGAGGGGCACGTACAGAGCGGATAGGGAGCAGCTATTCCCCTTAGTTGAAGGGTCAGTCACGCGGGAACATAGATTCAAGGTGAGGGGCAGGAGGTTTAGGGGAGGATGTGAGGAAAAAACCTTTTTACCCAGAGGGTGGTGATGGTCTGCAATGCGCTGCCTGGGAGGGTGGTGGAGGCGGGTTGCCTCACATCCTTTAAAAAGTACCTGGATGAGCACTTGGCAGATCGTAACATTCAGGGCTATGGGCCAAGTGCTGGTAAATGGGATGAGGTGGGAGTTCAGGTGTTTCACACACATCAGTGCAAACTTGATGGGCTGAATTTTACTTTTACATTAATCACCAACTAGCTCATCCATTGTCAACTCCTGTGAAAGTTGCCAGACTCCCTTCCCTGCTTTGTGGCAAACTACACCCAGGAGTGCGGAGGCTCACTGATTGAAAAATGGAAACAATCACAACATGTAAGAGCACAGAAACTAGCTACCTCACTCTTCTACACTGTGTGACTCTATGATTCTTCCTTTTTACTGTCCACAGGGCTTTGCGATTTTCAACCTCATTCAAATCCAATGTCACGGACAACATTTGGATATTTTATTGTTGTCTATGATGAAAATGTTTTAATATGTGCAGTTAGTGTGCTTTTTTTACCCTCAGAATGATTTGTCCCAATTTAAAGTGTTCCCAGCAGCAAGCTTTTGTGAATTTTATAATAAAGATGATTATTTATTAATACATACTTGCCCTGGAGCTTTAAAACATGTTTCACACACACACTATCACACACACACACAAATTAGATACAGAAGAAGAAAAAAATACGATTACAATTTGGAATGATTCCAGTCTCTTTTGTAGCAGGCCTGTAGTTTTCTTAGATCAGGCTTGTCTAACCCCCGGGCAGCAGGCCAGATGCAGCCTGCCATTCCTCTCAGGCCTGGCCTGAGGTGGCACTGTTCAAAATGTTGGTAAGATTGGGAAGTGGATGATTCTGCAATGAGCTGTTCCTCCTATCACAGGGCATTCAGTTCCTGCGTTTGCTTCTGATAAGACTCCAGCAGCAAACACTAGCGGCCATCAGTGTGCTGGGAAGAAAGAGGTTTACACAGAAATGGCAGGAGAGACAGAGAGACTGGCTGCAGAGCCTGGGGGGGAAGAGACTGGCTGTGGGATTCAGGGGAGGGAGACTGGCTGTGGCACCCAGGGTGAGTGAGAGATGCTGGTGGTGGGAGAGTGTGTGAGAGGAAGTGACTTTTGGGTGGAGGAGAGAGACTGCCTGTAGGGGTGAGTGTGGGAGACTGAGTGTGAGCGACTAAGGGCCCTATTTTACCATTTTGAGCCTAAGTGCCGAATCTGGGCGTCTAATAGATCCGAGCCTGGAATCCTCTTTCCAGCGCGCCCATATGCGTTTTGCCGGCTCCGTTCCAATTCACGCTGTGGGCGGGGCTTAGCGCTGGCGGACCGATCGGAGCTCCGAACTGCGCATGCGCAGTTTGAAAAAAATCTGACAGAGTGCGCCCAGGCGCGAAAAAAAAAAGCAGAACGCGGCTCTCTGACGTTCATCCTCTGGTCGGGGGGGGCAAGGGGGGTGACCGATCATCCCCTGCGGTGGGAGGGGAGGGGGTGTGACCGATCATCCCCTTGGGGTGGGGGGGGGGGGGGTGGGAGGAGGGGGTGTGACGTCTCATCCTCTGGTCGGGGGTGGGGGTCGGCTGCCAGTCTGCAGCCGATGCCTCCTGCCGGAGTGGACGTGCGGCTATGCCATCCCACGAAACCTTCAGGATAAAGCGATTCCTCGCTAAGAAGATGAAGCAGAACCGGCCGGCATCTCTCCTGCGCTCTTGCCCCTGCAGGGAAGAGTAATCTGTGGCTGGTAGTGTACCAGTGATGGTGTATCCCTTTACACTGTGGAATCGGCCGGTTCTGCTTCATCTTCTTAGCGAGGAATCGCTTCATCCTGAAGGTTTTGTGAGATGGCATGGCCGCACGTCCACTCCGGCAGGAGGCATTGGCCGCAGACTGGCAGCCGACCCCCACCCCGACCAGGGGATGAGACGTCACACCCCCTCTCCTCCTCCCCCCACCTCCTTCCCGCCCCGACCAGAGGATGACCTGGGTCAGAGACCCTTTGCAGTCTCTGAGCCCGCTCTTCGGAGGCTGTAGCGGCGACTTCAGACTTTTATTTTGCAGGTCGGTAACAGCGCGGATGCGGATCGGGCCAGAAGACGGTAAAGTGGGATTTGGCAGTAGAGTTGGGCGCGCGGTTCATTAAGTTGATTTAAAAGCCTGCAAATACATTTAAATCGTCGGGCCGTCCGATTCGGGCACGGGCCGGAACCGCACCCGAATCGGGTGTTGGTAAAGGCGCGATCTGCTCAGATTCAGGTGCAGATCGCGTTAAAGGCCCGACGCCCAACTTTACCGCGATTTTGGTAAAATCAGGCCCTAAGTGTGAGAGACTGAGTGTGAGAGAGTGAGCCTGTATCTGGCTCACTCATAGTCTCAAGTCTCTCACTCACTCCCACGAACCAGCACGCACTCTCACCCTCAAATGATCATCTTTATTATTTACTCATTTAAAATTATATCTTTTTTTTTTGCTTTGCTTTATTTTTGCTCAGCAACTTTTTTTTTGAAATTCATGGTTAATGTTGTGTCGAACCTTGGGCTGAGGTTTCCCCCCCCCTTAAATGTTACTAAGTGTTGTCCCCAGTGGGAAAACCATTGAAATTCCCGCCGGGTGGTTTGGTGCAATTCACTTTGCAATTCAACGACACTTGGAATTATTTTTGGAGTGGGGACCTAAAGACACTGGCAAGGCTGTCTCCTTGGAGATCCAGGTGTCCTTTTTAAAGGTTATCTCACTTGGTTTATTTGTGATCTCATAGTTCACAAAAATAAAAGCATTATTTCATTCTTAAATGATTAATAATTTATAATGTGATATAGCGAGGCCTGAATTTCACAAAGAGAAACAGACAGAAGTTTGAACCTCAGAAAGTCATTTGAAGTCATCCTGTGAACAGGAGAACAGAAATACACCATTCACTCCTTTGAGCCTGTTTCCCATTCAATGAGATGTCGGATCTTACTCCATCCACCCACGTTGTCTACTTATTCCTTAATACCCCCGGCTAGAAAAGATTCCAGTGATCTCAGATTTAAAATTATGAATTGAGTTAGCATTAGCTTTGTTCCGTGGGACCGGGTTCCAAATTGCCAACACCCTTTGAGTGAAAATTGTAGATTAAATCTACTTGTTGAGGCCAGTCTGCATGGTGAAGCTGCAATCACGTTGATTCAGATCAGCACCGAGTATCTGATCCTTTCTATGCTCACTGCGGTCCTCATTTTTAAAATGGCAAATGTTGGAAGATGTTAACAATGACAAGATGGGAATTGTAGTTGGTGAGATTTACAACCTAATCCTGCCATTGCGAGAAAACCTGGGCCATTACGTTTCTCAGGTAAAAAGATATCATTTCACACACCTAAAATATGATCTATATATATATATATATATATATATAAATAAAACCTTATCATTAAAATAAAGCACAGCACTGCCAAACTAGTGGATTTCTTCATAAAATCAATAACGGCAGCGATGGTATCTCTGCTGGCAACCCGATTAACCTGTTCCGTTCT
This sequence comes from Mustelus asterias, assembly GCF_964213995.1. Classification (NCBI taxonomy): domain Eukaryota; kingdom Metazoa; phylum Chordata; class Chondrichthyes; order Carcharhiniformes; family Triakidae; genus Mustelus; species Mustelus asterias. Next base: position 89,515,580 of record NC_135809.1, read on the forward strand.
GGATTATGAAATAGAGCCAAAGATATTAGCCAACACACTAGTTCTTTTTATGATGATCATAAATTCTTGCACTTTTTCAATTACTTTTATACACTCATTGGCAGAGTGCGTCCAAACTGTACCTCATGCTGCAGCTGATTAAGGTCATGACCAACACTTGCTTTTATCCCTCAAGGTGCAAAACTAAGGAAATTTTTTGCCTTTTACAGCTTTAGATGCTTGTGGTTTTCTTTGTGTTAGCTGGCGCACCTGTCCTTCTGTTTGCTGCTCCCTTTGTAATCTTACCATTTAAGGTATATACTATTTCCTCATTCCAACTTCTGAGCTGCTCAGTTGATTGCCCTCCTTTACCTCTGAGTCAGAAGGTTCAGAGTTCCATTCATACTTCTGAATTTGAATATAGAATCCAAGCTGATCTCACAGTGCAATACTCAAGGGTGTGGAGCACCATCGGAGGCGTTGGCTTTCAGATGAAACACTAAACCAACATCCTGTTGACTTAAACGATTCCATATGGCAGTTGAAAGAAGAATAGGGAGTTTTTCTACTGTCTAGGACAACAGAGCCTTCTCGATTCCATCAAAAATGGATGATCTAGTCATTTACTCATTTTCTGCTTGTTCAGTCTTGGTATTTGTAGGACTGTGTACACAAATTATGCTGTTCTTTTCCCACATAAGAAAAATGTCACAATTAGTTGTAAAGTACTTTTGGATGTTCTGGGGATATTGCTCCTTGCTTCTCTTCCCGCACCTGGTGGTGCACAAGGCAGACTTTCATCTGCCCCAGTGGTGTGTTTTTGTTTCCTGTCACCAGAGGTTTATAGTTTGATGGATGCCACTCTGCGTCAAGCATGGCTGACCTGCTTCTCCCACTCTTACTGCCTGCCACTGGAAGGACTTTGCAGGTTGACACTCAAACTATTGACCACATTACGAATGCACCTTTCTTGGCCTCGAGTCTTGGAATGGGATTCAAACCTCGAGCTTCTGGCTCAGAGGCAAGGCACATCACTCACTGCGCCACAAGACCTCCTCTCTGCCCATATAGAAAAATGTTCTGGAAAATAAATTCTTTGTTCCATATTTTCCAACATTCAACCTCCTCTATCACTCCCTTTCCCATTACATATGATCCCCTGCATTTTCTCTCAATTCCCATCACACATTACCCAATCCCCATTTTGGTGTCATTAAATGTCAATGTTGTCCCACGTCCTAAATGCTGATGTAGATTGTAAAATAACAAATACTGCAATGAAACATCACAAACTCACAGCCTGAGTCATTTCCGTTTCTGCCCTCTAACCACCTCTCCATCCTCATGGTCCATCCCTCTCCATTCCGGGTGGAATCATCTTTGCCATGAGTGTGCTATGTGGTTCCTTGCCTTTTGTACACCCACACTAAACCACATCCGCTGAATTGCCTTTATTTATCTTCTCTGTTACTTCATTAAAACATTCTTTGAAGTTGGTTAATCCTGACCGTCCTTTTCGAAACCCGCGATGACTGTCCCTCATGTCTCTCCAATTATTCTTCTCATCTTTGGCTATAAACCCCACAAGTTTACAAACAATTCAAGTGAGACCGACTGGTCGAGAATTTCCTGGTTTATTCCTCTACTCTTTCTCAATTCTTTCATTTTATCACTCTCCAGGCCAAGAAACCCTTGGAAAATTATAGTCAAAGCCTTTTCTATCTCTTCCGGCGCTGCTGTCGGGATCTTCAGAGACAAACTATTAGGTCTTGATTATGTTCTCATCAAAATAATCACATTACACAAACTGATTTAATCATTATAAACTCCTGACCACTGATGTTTATTTTCATTTCAAGCAGATTTATTTAGTTAACGTTTTGGGATGCTCCAGATGGAGCCTCAAATGGCTTCTGTGTATCTGCTTGCAAACCTGTGTGCTTTGAGTTGTATCTGTGTCGGTGAGGTTCATTTATCAGTGACTCCATTGACCTTTTGAACTTTGCCAGTTCTCTGAAACATTTTCACGGTTGGTCCTCCTTTGAATATGAGTGAGCAGCTCAGTGATCCCGGGGAGGGACTGGCATCCAGTGTCTTTACTATGGGGCATAGAAATTGTATCAGGATCCTATGGACATCACGGTACCCTGATCTGTACACGTTAGTGAGGCTCCTACATGTCTGAGCGGCTTTGTGAACACTCACAGAGGCAGAAACAGGTGCTACTGGTCAATTCTTATTGAAAAATGTTTGTGTGTGCGAGTTTGTGCATGTATGTGTGATTGTGTGTGTGTTTGTGGCTGTGTATTTATCTGTGTCAATGCATGTGTATGTGCGCTTGCGCTTGTGTGCATATGTGCACAAGTGTGTGTCTTTGTGCATGTATTTTGATTTGATTTATTGTCACATGTATTAACATACAGTGAAAAGTATTGTTTCTTGCGCGCTGTACAGACCGTTCATAGAGAAGGAAACGAGAGAGTGCAGAATGTAGTGTTACAGTCATAGCTAGGGTGTAGAGAAAGATCAACTTAATGCAAGGTAAGACCATTCAAAAGTCTGACAGCAGCAGGGAAGAAGCAGTTCTTGAGTCAGTTGGTATGTGACCTCAGACTTTTGTATCTTTTTCCTGATGGAAGAAGGTGGAAGAGAGAATGTCCGGGGTGTGTGGGGTCCTTAATTATGAGGCAGCGGGAAGTGTAGATAGAGTCAATGAATGGGAGGCCGGTTTGCGTGATGGATTGAGCTACATTCACAACCTTTTGTAGTTCCTTGCGGATCTTGGGCAGAGCAGGAGCTGTGATACAACTAGAAAGAATGCTTTCGATGGTGCATCTGTAAAAGTTGGTGAGAGTTGTAGCTGACATGCCAAATTTCTTTAGTCTTCTGAGAAAGTAGAGGCGTTGGTGGACCTTCTTAACTATAGTGTCAGCATGGGGGGACCAGGACAGGTTGTTGGTGATCTGGACACCTAAAAACTTGAAGCTCTCGATCCTTTCTACTTTGTCCCCATGATGTAGACAGGGGCATGTTCTCCTTTACGCTTCCTGAAGTCAATGACAATCTCCTTCGTTTTGTTGACATTGAGGGAGAGATTATTGTTGCCACACCAGTTCACCAGATTCTCTATCTCATTCCTGTATCTCTCTCATCATTGTTTGAGATCTGATCCACTACGGTGGTGTCATCAGCAAACTTGAAAATCGAATTGGAGGGGAATTTGGCCACACAGTCACAGGTATCTAAGTAGAGTAGGGGGCTGAGAGCACAGCCTTGTGGGGCACCGATGTTGAGGATGATCGTGGAGGAGGTGTTGTTGCCTATCCTTACTGATTGTGGTCTGTGAGTTAGGAAGTTCAGGATCCAGTCACAGAGGGAGGAGCCGAGGCCCAGGCCACGGAGTTTGGAGATGAGTTTTGTTGGAATAATGGTGTTGAAGGCTGAGCTGTTGTCAATAAATAGGAGTTTGACACAGGTGTATATGTGTATAAGTGTGTGTGTGTGATGTCTGATAGAGATATGCAACTGACTTTTTCTGGGTGGGTCTCGATCTCAATGTCAGGCTCATTTTTGGATCCAAAACCTGGAAGTGACTGTGGTGGGACATTCCAGAGGCAAACATCAGTCTCCATGAAGTACCTGTAATGGCATGTCTCCTTCTTAGGGATTTTATGATTTACTGACAGCAAATTAATAAAAGACCTCAAATGTTCACATCTCAAACCTCCCACAGTGAATCTGCCTCCATTGCACTCTGCTCCTGACACAGCCAGAGGCCCCTGCACCATCGGGAAAATGTCAATCCATTGCCAGAATAAGGGCTGATTGCTGCATTACGACAAGAACATGTCACAGGGCAGGCCCATACATTTCCATTTAGATTTCCGCCCCATCCCCACTACCTAAGGCGCTTCCACAGGGCTGGGAAAATTCAGCCCATACACACAATTACAGAAGCTAAGATGAGGAGGAAGTGGGGGGGCGGGGGGCGGGGGGCGGTGGCGGTGGGCGGGGGGAGCAGGGTGAGAAATGGTTGTGATTTTTTTTCTGAGGGGGCGGTGAGATGGAGATATTCAGTCACAGCTTAGGTCATGTCTCCTACTCTTTTTAGTATTTCCTCATATAGCCTCCACACGCAGATTACACACAATCAGGGAACATTCACAGACTATGTATGTGTCACAATTACCACATCATTCTTGGATTCCAGATCTTCACTTCACCTATTCCCTCAACAACAATTTGTCTTAATTTTTTTAATCACTTAAGAAACTTTTGTCTTCCCCGCCTTCATTTCTCACCTTTTCTCCTGACGTTGCTGACTCTCACTGAACTACAGGCATATGGACAACACTTGGCCCCCCCATCAGAGTGACCAATGTCTGTAGACCAGTCTAAACCATGGGACTATTACAGAAGAGGCAAATCTACAAAAAGGCACAGAGTGGAATTTTCCTTACTGGAGACTCAGTCAAAGAAAAGTACAGCACAGGAACAGGTCCCTACAACCCTGCGCTAATCATGATGCCCGACTGAACTAAAACCATATGTACTTATGGAGCCCGTATCCTTCCATTCCCATCCTATTCATGTATTCATCTAGTTGTCCTTTATATGCTATTGTACCTGCTCCCACCACCTCCCCAGGCAACGCATTCCAGACATTCACCACCCTCTGTGTAAAAACTTGCCTCGCACATCTCCTCTAAACTTTTCCCCACGCACCTTGAACCTATGTTCCCTAGTACTTGACTTTTCTACTCTCGGAAAGGGCATCTGACTATCCTCCCTGTCCATGCCACTCATAATCTTGTAAACGTCCTGTGACAGTGGGAAAGTTGGCGTGATTCCCATTGAATGGGTCGAGTTCTCGTGCCAGATTGTCCACTTTTCAACTCATTAATTATGCCTCAGTAAGGAGCTCGTCAAATCACATGGCAGGGTGGGCTGGGAACTGTCTGGCCCACTGTTACCTCATCGGGTCCAAGGTCTTGATGCCATATTTAATCAGCACTCACACACACATTTCACTCTCTACAGCAACAGGACTTGCTGCGGTGAAGACAAAAATGGCCCCAAAAAGAAACAAAGCCCTCTGCCCCCAGGTTCAGTGACAAGTCCCTGGAGAGACTCTGCCAGACAGTCCAGGGCCTGTTCTCTACCCTGGGGGCTATGGGAGCCGGAGGTCCACCAACCTCACTTTGCCAGCTTGGGAGTAGGTTGCCAGGGAGGTCAGTGTGTGTGAGCCTCAGAAGTGGACCACCCTGCAGTCTAGGAAGAGGATAAATAATTTCACCCGTTCCACCAGGATTAGTCAACCATCTCCTCACTCTAATCTCAAACTCTCATTCATTCATCAGGCCGTCTAAGGGTTACAGTCCATGTAGAGATCTCACACACAAGGAACATCAGCAGTGATTGTCTAAAATAGACACTTCAACATCACCATCTCATGTCACATCCTGTACAAATGGCATCTTCACCCTTACTGGGGAGGACTCAGCACACACAGCAGACATGCATGCTTCTCACTACCTGTATCATCCTTTGTGCTCACAGTCTTTATACAGAACAAGATCTCCCACTTCCAAAGGGAGAGATCAAAACTAGAGAGAGGATGCCAGAATTGAGGGCACTCTCCCTCTATGAGGAGCAGGTGGCAGAGCTTGCCGGGGAGGGCACAGACTGTTCCTGCGTGGAAGGTGAGATCAGCGTCCTCCAACAAGCCATTACATTATGCCCCCAACAGTATGGTCCACATAGCCCCAGGACTGACTCACACTTCTCCCTGTCTTCGTCCAACCCATCCCTTCCAGGCTGCAGTCACCCCACTCACCTAGGCATGTGTCTCTGTCCATCTCTTCCCTCCCGAGCTCCAGTACCCCTACCCCCAGACTCGCATCTCTATCCCTCCTGGGATTCAGCCCCTCCTAGAAGACCATAAGATATAGGAGCAGAATTAGGGCATTTGGCCCATCGAGTCTGCTCCACCATTCAATCATGGTTGATATGTATCTCATCCCCATTCTCCTGCTTTCTCCCCGTAACCCTTGATCCCCTTATTGATCAAGAACCTATCTATCTCTGTCTTAAAGGCACTCAATGACCTGGCCTCCACTGCCCTCTGTGGCAATGAGTTCCACAGATTCACCAGCCTCTGGGTGAAGATATTCCTCCTCATCTCAGTTTTAAAGGAACGTCCCTTCACTCTGAGGTTGTGTCCTCGAGTTCTAGTCTCTCCCACTAGTGGAAACATCCTCTCCACCTCCACTCTATCTAGGCCTCTCAGTATTCTGTAAGCTTCAATTATATCCCCCCTCATCCTTCTAAACTCCATTGAGTATAGACCCAAACTCCTCAACATCACAGACCATTCATTCCTGGGATCATTCTTGTGAACCTCCTCTGAAACCCCTCCAAGGCCAGCACATCCTTCCTTAAGTATGGAGCCCAAAACTGCTCACAATATTCCAAATGGGGTCTGACCAGAGCCTTGTACAGCCTCAGCAGTACATCCCTGCTCTTGTATTCTAGCCCTCTAGAAATGAACGCTGACATTGGACGCTAACATTAACTGCCAACTGAACCTGCATATTAACCTTAAGAGAGTCCTGAATCAGGACTACCAGTCCCTTTATATTTCAGATTTCCAAAGCCTTTCCCCATTCAGAAAATAGTCTACACCTCTATTCTTCCTACCAAAGTGCATAACCTTGTATTTTCCCACATTGTATTCCACCTGCCACTTCTTTGCCCACTCTCCTAGCCTGTCCAGGTCATTCTGAAGCCTCCTCAATTCATAGAAACCTGTTGGAATTCCTCAACATTACCCGTCCCTCTACATATCTTTGTATCATCCGCAAATTTAGCAACCATGCCTTCAGTTCCATCTTCCAATCCATGGGATTGTGCTACCAAATAAACCTGTTGGACTTTAACCTGGTGTTGTGAGACTTCTTATTCAGTTCCATCTTCCAGATCATTAATGTATATAGTGGAAAGTTATGGTCTCAACACTGACCCCTGTGGAACACCACTAGTCACCAGTTGCCGTCCTGAAAAGGATCTCCTTATCTCTACTCTCTGCCTTCTGTCTGTCAGCCAATCTTCTATCCATGCCAGCACTTTGCCTCAAACACCATGGGCTCTTAGCTTATTTAGCAGCCTCCAGTAAGGCACCTCATCAAAGATTTTCTGAAAATCCAAATAAATCACGCCAACTGGCTCTCCTTTGTCCAGCTTATTCATTACCTCCTCAAAGAATTCTAACAGATTTGTCAGACATGACCTTCCTTTGATGAAGCCATGCTGAGTCAATCCTATTTTACACTCCCCAGTCTCACATCTGGCTTCCACCCATTCCCTTTGATCTTGCCTGACAGTGAGCAGACATGGAGCAGAATCTGAGCAGTTGCAAGATACGGCAGCAGCGCAGTTAAAGATACAGGAAGTAGTCTCACAACACCGGGTTAAAGTCCAACAGGTTTATTTGGTATCACAAGCTTTTGGAGCGCCGCTCCTTCATCAGGTGAGTGCCTGATGAAGGAGCGGCACTCCGAAAGCTCGTGCTACCAAATAAACCTGTTGGACTTTAACCCGGTGTTGTGAGACTACTTACTGTGCTTACCCCAGTCCAACGCCGGCAACTCCACATCACAGTGAAAGATAGGTGAATGCTGTGTGTAAAAACCTCAAAGTTCGCCAAGTGCACGCCACTTATGTCCAGTCATGAATCAGAGTGGCCTAATTGTCCGCTAGCATGGCTATTGGATTTGAAGGGAGAACGTGATTCCGGCGAGTTGGGTTTTTAATGAATATTTATGATATGAAATTACATGCAACTGTGGTTCCCGATATGGGAAAGTTGACAAGCCATTTGCTCGTCATGGAAGTCAGGAGGGGAACATTCCAAATTATTTTCCCATCGGCAGAGAACTGACTTTTGCCATCACGCTAGGTTTAGTGTTCCCGGCCGTCACAATACCTGGCGCTGGTGGGATTGGAAAATTGAGAAATAAAAATAAACTTTAACTTTTAAATTCCACCCACATACTCAAATATGATTAAATATTTACAATCATTCAAATAATGACAGGCAGGAAAAGAGCCCCTGGTCCAGCCAGCCTGTCCCACACAAGCGTCATGCCTAATGCATGACAATAAATGCATTTTCCAACACCACCCAAAAGCCTGTATCCTCAGAGAGCGGGGAAAACACAGATTAAAACCCCAAACAATTTTGGGGAAATAAACTCTCTGGAAATTTCTCTCCAACCCCCTAGGACAATCAAAACAATTCCAGGACATTGCTCGCGTCCTGATGATTCTATGTAGCACCTTCCACCTGTACAAGGTGCTCTCCATCCCCGGCAGAAACAGGTCCAGCTCTCATCTGAAGGAATTCAGCGAATCAGCATTCATCAGACGAGCCAACATTCTGTTCCAGGGATCCATTGTTCTCTCAGAAAAGAAACATTCCCTTCCCTCAGCTGACTGTCAGTCATTTGGCAGAATTCATCCTCGCCAGAACTTTCAAAAGAAGCACCAAGACGTAGCTGGGCTGGTGATGAGCAGGGCCTCCCCATCAGATCCTTCATACACACCCAAAGTCTCTGTACCCTCCGCACATTGCCCATGAAGAGGCTGCAGTGGGGGAAGGACCAATGCACACCTCCTTCTCCTTTTGGAATGTGGCTTTGATAAAAGGTGCAATGGTTTTTGTCCAGGCTCATCTGAGCAGCTCTGTGACCCAGGACTTTGTGTTCTATGGGCTGTTCCCAGGGACACACAACGAGACAAGCATCAACTGTTGCTGGAGGATCATCAACTCGGTGAAAGATGCTCTTCGGTTTACCCAAAACTTGTTGGTTCCCCCAGTGCAAAGAGTTCCCACCCAATGTTGTAGATTGGCACATTCTAAGGTCCAGGACTACGTACTGAAGGATGCACTCATTTTGGGACAACCGTCACAAATGCTCAATGGGGAAAGGCCACCGTTTAAGGCCTTTCAGCCATAGTGTACCGAGGGTTGAAAACTGTGTAGAACCTTTCAGATTGTATGCCAGACACTGAATGTACATAGTATATATCACATATGATGCACCTCAAGAGTGCAACATGCTCTATGGAGAAAAGTTAAATGTTATTGAACATTCCATAATACAATTTTGAAATATTCTGAAATGTTCTTTTAGATATTTATGGACAAAGTATATTTTTGGAAAAAAAAATTACAACTTACAATTATGATCTTCCTTTCTTATTTAATTGGAAGTATTAACTTGTGCGGAATTCCTTCACTGTCTTATAAACTTTGATTAGATTATCCACAAGTTCACACATTTATATAGTGCCATTCCATGTCCCAAAATATTTTGCAGAATAAGTTATTTTTAAAGCACAGGGACAGCAGTTTCATAGATGCACACATTCATATACTCTCAGACATGGCACATGCATGCTGTCATGTGGATGCACACACACATCATGATGTACAAACCACATAGCATAAATAAAACTCAGTCATATCCTGTGGGTTTTACTTGTGGAGTAGATTGTAGTTGCCTCACGACATAGTTATGTTCATATCTAACAATATAACTTCTTAGTGACCATAGCTGTCACCTAACTAATCCCAAAACAGCAGTGTCTATCTCAAACTTCTTCACATTCTTCGGCCTGTGGGACTTGCCCAGATATGAAAATAGCTACAACATTGCATCCAGCAGCCTCCATCCTTTTGGCATCCGCATTTTGTTAGTACAGACCTTGTAACCACAGAATATTTGATGAGGGTGAAGGCTTGGTGTGTCACTAAGTTGACTGGGGATCAAAAAGTTGCACCCCAAAAAACTTTCTGTAATCTAAAGGAACAATGGAAAGTACAATATCAGAAAATACAATGTAGTCCATTTGGCTTCTCCCAGAAAATAATCGAAGTACCCACACATATAAACCCAATTTCTACGTAAAGATTTCTACATCATCGGTCTCCCTGGATGTTTGTTAGACCAGCCTGCAGGAAGTACTCTAAACCATGTATCTAAACTCGAGACTATGTTCCCCTATTTTGGAGTTTGTGGCAATCTAAAATGTATTAAGATTCAGTTTATCTACTTCTTTATACTAGAGTATTTGATTAATATCTTCTGGGATTAACAATTCCAGTCTCAATATCCTCTCCTCACAGGTCAGGTGTGTTAAGATAGGTATCAGTTTTGTTTGCCTTTTCTTACAATGCCAATGCCTGGAGATTCTTGCTATAGTACAGTAACCAGAGCTGTACAAGATGTTGTATGTGTGATACCCTAATGCTTTGTACAGATCACTTTGCATCTCCAGGATATTATGATTTATTCCTCTGGTTGCACATCTAAAGAGCTGGTTAGCTTTGCTACTGTGTGTAATGTAGTGTTGTTTCCAGTGAACTATCCTCTAATTCTCCCAGATCACTCTCTTACGCCATATTTTGTGGCCAGGAGTGGGAATGGTTCTCTAATCACCTCATCTAATGTCCATAAGCACACATTCCTGCTCAAATATTTCATAGTGATCAGGGACAGGACCCTTGCTGATTTTCTCCCCCCTAACGTTGGGATACTGATACAACTGTGGGGTTCCAACTGCTGCATAGGCTGAGATCAGATAACTCAGCATACACCAGGAGCTGAACCTAGGATATTCCTGCTTTATATGAATTAATGGTGGGTGTCTTTGATTGCGAAAAAATTTGAGGAGTTTGGAGAATATTTCTTAAATGAGTATAGTAATTGGAGTTACTTGCAATTCAGTTTCTTGTATCTATTCCCCCAAGTTATGCCTTGGCCAATCACAAAGTTGACCTGCCAACCAATTAGCACCCTTTCTCCTGCAGTGTAAATTGTTGTGATTGTTTGAAATTCGGCATTCTTGCATTTGTCCTGATAAGTGAAGATGAAAAACTTTGGCAGCATGTCACTCTTTTCTGCAATATTTAAGGAACTATTCTTTAGCTGTTAGTCTAGTTAATATAGGTTGAAATTCAGGTCAATTCAATTCAATTTTGGGGAGAGTCATGGGTGGGGTAGAACATCCAATCGACTCAAGGATTGATTCTCTAATCATCCCATCTAACGTCCATAAGCACACATTCCAGCTGAAATATTTCATAGTGATCAGGAACAGGACCCTTGCTGATTTTCTCCCCCCTAACGTTGGGATACTGATACAATTGTGAGGTTCCAACTGCTGCATAGGCTGAGATACCTGAGCCCATTCCAATTCCAGAGCATTGATATAATGCAGGTAAGAGCTCATGCCGTTTTCAGCGCAATAGGGACACTCAGTGACACGGTTAGAGGGTGGAGGGGATTTAGTTGTGGCACCTTGCCTTGTGTAAGTTGGTTGGTTACTGGTTAATATTTGGGCGGCATGGTGGCACAGTGGTTAGCACTGCTGCCTCACAGCGCTGCGGACCCGGGTTCAATTCAGGCCTTGGGTGACTGTGTGGAGTTTACATGTTCTCCCCATGTCTGCCTAGGTTTCCTCCGATTTCCTGCCACAGTCCAAAGATGTGCAGGTGAGGTGGATTGGCCATGCTAAATTGACCCTTAGTGTCCCAAGATGTGTAGGTTATGGTGAATGTGGGGGTTATAGGGATAGTGTGGGGGAGGGCCTGGGTAAGACATTCTGACAGAGAGTTGGTGCAGACTTGATGGGCTGAATGGCCTCTTCTGCACTGTAGGGATTCTATGAGAAAGTTTTAAAAAATACATTCAGAATTATTGGCTGTATTAATAGAGGAAAAGGACAAACATATAAAGCTGTGATAACATTTATAAAACATTGATCAGGCCTCAGCTAAAGTATTACAGCCATTTTTGGGCGTCACACTTTGGGAAGGATGGTCAAGATGCTGGAGAACATACAAAGGAGATTCACTAGAATTGAGCAGGGATGTAAGATTAGAAATCCTGGAAAAACTGAGATTTTTCATTAGAGTGGAGAAGGCTAAAGGGAAATTTGCTCGAGGCAAAATCACGAAGGCTCTTGACAAGAGTAAATATGGAGAAACTATTTACAGCGGTAGAAAGATCAATATACAGAAGACAGATTTATTTGATTAAATAATCAGCAGTGATGTGATGGGAGAAGGATTTATGCAGAGTTATATCCTGAGGGTGAGGCAGCAGATTCTATAATCACTTTCAAAAGGGAATTTGAGTAAATATTGGAAGGTTGAAAAATGTGGATAGCTAAGAGGGGAATAAGAGGGTAGTGGAAAATGTTAGAGTGGCAGAAACATGATGGGCCGAATAGCCTCCTACAAATACTGTAATGCATTCTCTGACTGATCAAAAGCCAATTTGAAGAAAAATCCCCAAACACCCAGCACAGTAACCATAGCAGTCTCACCCACTCCTTCTTTGGAAGAAAAGGCCGAAAAAGGAAATGCCTGCATCAGATCCTGTCATTTGACTCCTTTCCCAAAGCGCTTTGATCTTCCAGTGGGACTGGGTCCTCCCCCAGTCTGGAGTTCACATCCTCAGTGGGCGAGGCAGGAAATGGGAGGATCCGGGAGCTGCTCCTTTATCACGGGGAGGACGGAGTCATTCTTCAGTCTGAGGCAGCAGCAGTTATAATATTCACAGCTGCTTCATTGATCCCTGCCTCGTGCCGGCTTTTTCGTCCTCACAAGCGAGACTAGGAGCAGGAGAAGCCCTCAGAATGAAGAAGATTACAGATGGCGCCCAAGTGATCAAAGAGGGAGTGCTGGAGAAGAGAAGCGACAACCTGCTCCAGCTCTGGAAGAAGAAGTACTGTGTGCTGACCCGGGACAGTGTGGGGCTCTTCCCGGACTGCCAGAGGCGCTCCCGGAGCAAGGAGTTGGCCCTGCAGCACATCCGCACCGTGGACTGTGTGGAGAGGACCGGCAAGTACATCTACTTCACCGTGGTGACCACCGACAACAAGGAGATGGACTTCAGGTGCCTGGGGGAGAGCTGCTGGAACTCGGCCATCACCATGGCTCTGATTGAATTCAAGAACAGGAAAGCCATTCAGAGCTTCAAATCCCGACAGGAGAGCGAGACCCCGTCTCCAGACCAACAGGAGAAGGTGTTGGGAAGGTCACCTTAAACCCAGCCACCATCTCCCCCTAACTCCACAGGTAAGGACAGGCATCTCTTCCCCCCCCCCCCCCCCCCGTCTATTCAACTCGCCTCCCAGTCTCTCTGTCCGGACCCAGCTCCTGTTTCTGTGATCTGATCCCTTTGGGAAATATTCCTAATTCTTAATCATTTTAGTGCGAACCCGGTCAGCCAGAACAGGACAAACCCTGTGGAAAGCTGTTTCCGACAGTCTAGTCTCCTAGGACTATGACTTAGAATGAATATATATGTTTAATAGTGAGAAAATCCACCTCAAAAGTTTTCACTCCGCCACCCTGACACGTGGAGTCCAGAATTGCTTGGGTCCCGAGTTTAAATGTTGTCAGCGGCACCACCCTTCGGCCCTCAGATTCCGGCTATCACCCACCCCGAGCAGAGCTCGGTGTCCCCCAGACCAGGAACTCCGAAGGCCATTCTCTTTTCCCTTGGCATCAGATAGGTGGCCTGTTTAATTGCGAGGAGTGAGAACTTGAATGGGAACTCGGACATTTTGGTTTAGTTAATGTTTCCTTTGATATTTTATTTCAGTTACAGTGCCCCACCAGGGGCTGTCACTCCTCTTCAATTCATTTATTTTACTGATTTTTTTAAAATTTGTTTTAATCAGAGTATAAATGGGAACATGCCCCACCAAGGTGTGTCACCCTGATCATTTTGTTAATTTGATATTTTTATTTCATTTTAAAATAGTATATGGGAATTCGCTGCCTACACATGCCACCACTTTGGGTTCAAACTTTAATTTGCTGCTTGATATTCAGCTGGATGTACCGGGAAGGTCCCAGGTCTGTGCTGTAAAGTGACAGATCACAACCAGGGTAGTTAAAAGTGGCAGCAAATGAGCTGGTGCTTCTGGATCAGGGGGAAAAGTCAGCCAGAGTTTGTGTGTGTGTGTCTGGGGGCACAGTGGTGACCATGAGATTAGGCTGAATTGTAAAGTTATCATGGCCACCTTGGCTACTCTGTAAAGGGAGGTGGCTGTCCATTTCTTTTTGTAATGACGCCTCAGAATGAGTTCAGTGCCTTCAGGGTAGGAGTGGAATGAAAGGGAGAAATTCATGTTCAATCAATTGGTCAAACTGAGAAATATGAAAGTAAAATAATTTACCATCTATTAAATTTTTTGCCCTCGCAATTTGACTACTGACCAACTCTTTGCTGGCTTCCACTTGGTATGCAGTTGAGTCTGTTCAGTAAATGTGAAAGGAAGCATACTGGGGTTTATCTGCTAATATTAACTACTTTAAAATAACTTGTGGTGCTGACTGTTCGGAAACGCTGTGGTTGCTGACGTTAATGTCTTCTCTTTCCAGACAGCCAAACTGATTGTGGAAAAATATCTCTGACCAAGGATGTGGATGAAGGAAACCTAAGGGATTGAGAGCGATTCAAAGTGAATGCAGTTTCATCCTCTGAGCTGCTTTTGCCAAATCGATCCAAGCTGCTGCTGCATACAGAGCCAGTGGATACCCAGGATCCAAAGCCAGGCTGAAGGGAGCCCATAGGGGGCCGGCTGGAAAACTGCTTGTCTATTTATTTATCTTGCAGCACCCATGAACTTTTGTCTGTTTGCATTGACTTTTCACATAAATTATTCTGTAATCTAATTTTGCATATTTATTAAAGTTTTTTAAAAAAGCCAAAAACTGCTCTTTTTTCCTCTCTTCATGGTTCAGTCTTTACACTTACATAAAGCAGGGTTGCAAATGTTTTTTCACACATTACCAGAAAGGGAGAGACTCACTGCAGAAGTGCATACCATAGAATCTGAGAGCTACATATAACATTTTCAGTCAGTGTTTCTATTAATTTACAGAAGGCTGAGATTGTTGATACAATTAGACCTTGGTGACCTAATTTACTAACCAACAAATAGCTCTTTTCAACCCTCCAGACCAATGAATTTCAAACCAGACACACCAGCAAATAAATCTAAAAAACAAACAGGACTGTCTGGTTTTTAAGAATCTGAAGCTGTCTAGGGCTCTGGGACCACAGGTTTGACACTCCTGGATGGATTGGTCACTTCCAAGAATAAAAACCAGAGGCAATAACTGAGTTGACAGTCCTCTGAAGATTCTATTCTCTTTGGATATGACCGCACAGGCACTACCTTGTTTCCAGTATTTAGCCCAGAATTGTGTCTGGAGAGTGTCAACTCTGGTGAACATTGCAGCTGAGCCAAGTCCTGACCCCTTGATGTTTGCATCTGTACAGTTTAAATCAGGAGTCACTACATAGTAACTGTGAATGGGAATTTGGCCTAACCCAGATATACTTGGAGAATAATCCTCATCCTAGATCCACTATCAGGTGAATTTTCCTGAACTATTAAAATAACATTGTGACAGCAAGCTGTTGTAACTTCCTTCTGCGCCATAACAATTCTGTAATTAAGGCATTCAAGAGGGCATTAAATGAGGAAAAAGGCAGAGGAATGGGACTAAGCCACATTGTATTTCCACCAGTTCTCCAAACGAACAAAGGGCTTCCTTACGCAATGTAACAATTCTGTGGGTGTGTTGGGTCCACAGTTTTAATTGCCTGCAGAGCGAGCATGATTCAAATTTCAAAAGGTGAACAGGCAAGTATGGACAGGACTGTTAGTTCTTGCATCACAGGAATTGTAGAACAAACTGAATAGATGGGTGTGGTGTCATCCTCCAGCAGAATACAAATATAATCATCCTAACCTGACCATTTATGGTAATGACAAATTCTTTTGGGAGATAATCATAGATTTCCAAGCGGCAATCCTGAGACCTTGTGAAATCATGCAGCATTTAATCTATTTTCCTGCTTGGGAATAATATTGAGACTAACCACTGAATGAACAGCTTTGTTTTCATGTTTTTTTCTGCTGCTTGGAGAGATGATAGTCTTGCAAGGGGGAACTCGATGGCAAACTGAGATAGCGCCTGCAGACTGTCTTTCCTTTTTCATTGCCAGAGAAAGAGCAACTTTAATACAATATAGCTGTAATTCTGCATTGTCATTTTTTTTTGTTTATTATTGCTTTCAGTACACATGAAGGATAGTGATTCTGGCAATGCAGAGAAAGGCTGCTGATATCCTTTTTAGTTTAAAAATGTTACTTTAAATATCATCATATAGTTTTAACTCACCGATAAATCATACATCAGGGTATATGAGTATTTAGACCCTGAAGCACTATAGTGCCAGGTAGGTCACCATCTGTTTGAGACATGTACACTGCACTGAGGTCGCCATACTGTAAATCTATATGTCAGATCTTTATTTCTTCTGCTTTACAATATATATAAATATACAATCTTCATCACAAGAACATGATCAAAAGGGGTGTACAGGAAATGAATATATCACTGGGAGTGGAGGGAAGTTGTTAATGAGTTTGAATTTTAAGGCATGGTAAACTTTCATTGTGCTTCATACAACTCAAAAACAATGATCACTGATTCACATCACAGAATAAACACATCCACCTGGTATAAATGTCAAAGCACCTGAGGTCAACTCTCTTAATGGTGTGTGTGGCTCATGATTTGCCTTATATCCTGTATAAATTCCATTCCTTGCCGTCTCTATCATTAGCTCCGATAATGCCATCTATCACACCACATCATTTGAAAAATTGTTCCTTTTAGCCCAGTGGATGATTTGCCATTACAGGGGTCAACAGATTTCTTCTTAACCATGACTGTCCCACTTCCTGTGCTTCTGCATTCACCCCTTTCCCCTCATAACTGTTATAAGGGCTCCCTTGTCCTCACATTCCTCCAGCCTACACATTTATCAGATCAACTTTACTATCTCTATCTCCTGAAACATGATCCCTCCACCAAACACATCCTTCTTTCCCCTCCACAACATCAAGGTTCACTTTCACTGTCATAACAGTGCCTGTCTCCTGACATTCCCCCCACCTCCCCCTATCAACCGCTTCTTAAATATCTGGTCTCCAGGACCTCAAGAACCCCATGTGACAACAATTTACATGAAATTTATTTGAATGAGCTCTTCCTTGGGCATGTGCATATTACTATTTTGTGCTTGATTGGCACAAGCAATTAAATAAAGGTGCCTCTTCCTATCTGAAATTCAGGTTCTGCATGCATGTCCTCAGTTTCTGAGTCAGTGTCTTCTTCTGCCACTAAGTGGCTGGGCTTCCCCTTCTCCTGCTCCATGGCAATGCCTCATTGAACAAAGAAGCTGATTAAGAAGTCACAGTGATCTTGGAGACTTTTGCTCTTGATACTACAATCTACTCCCACTCTTTTGGATTGAGATTTCAAATCCTCTGCTTCAACCCTCAGTCTGCTCTAGAAGGATCTTGGTGATGGCTCAACCTTTTTTCAGCTATTGCCACGGCTGTCTGAGGGGTCATAAGCCATAAGTGAAAAACCTGGCTTCCTGAAGCACCATCCAGCTTTTCTTCCTCACCTTGTAAATAACATTGGTAGAATCAATTGGTAAAACAGGACATGCACTGACAGCTATGGAGCTGGTGCATGTTAATGGGACAAATGTCCTTTTTGTTTCTGATGCGTGTGCAATTGGGAGGTCAGGGTTCATATGGTCATGTATGCTATTAATAATGTCCTGTACTGTGGGGAAATCTTCTACTTGATAACTGTGCAGAGTTTTCTCATGCTACTGACTGGTTTCTGTGGAAAAACAATGAAGAAGCTTGCCATGGCAAACAAGGACCTGCATATTTGCTCTGATGGATGTGAAATTTGCCACGTAACTCCAGCTGTTGCTTGGAAAACCAATAAAATGGATGGTGTTCAGTGGCCACCTTGACACCTCTATCAGAGCTTTTTCTATCTGGAAACTAGTCTAAAGATCTGGCTCCAGGAGATGGCCTATTTTCCTCTATTGTCTACATGGGGATTACAGTTCCCGAGATTGAGCTCTGATCTGATGTGTAGTATAAGCAGCAAATATATTATTCCACCTCGATCTCATAGACCTCTCTGATATTCCTCTTACACCCACCCCCCTTTCCAGAACCAGCAGATTTGGTGGCATTCCCAGTGGCATAGCCATGTTCAGACCTGTGGCATTGCTGTATTAAGGAAAACTGAGCAAACATCCTCATGGCATTTTTTTTTTAATTAGCAAAAGAAAATCTGTAAAATAAGTACAGCAAGCAGCTAAGCTAAACTCCCCTCAGCAAAATTTAAACTTCCCCTTCCAAGCGGAAGCCCCAGTTTAAAACAAAACCCGGCTGAAAGACCCAAATGGTGAAAGTCAGCAGCACTTTCTACTGCTGAGATCAGATTATAAAAGGAATTTAAGGCTTTAAATGAATTTGGTATACCTAACTTGTGTATGTCACATACACTCACCGTCTTCTCTGGCGCACCACTCATAGCACAATCCATGCTTTTGGCAATCGAGAGGCCCAAGGTAAGCATGCCCAGTAATGCTTACCAAATCTGAACAATCAGCACCTGCACTGCAAGCACACATCATTGTGGTATGGGCCCCTCCATTTGGAGACTGTTGATGTTTTCTCCAAGCCAGATTGGGGGAAAAATAATCTAAGTACAGTAAATTAACTGGCAGCAAATCATGGTAACAACTTGTGACAAAGAGTGGAAACTTAGTTGAAGAAGTGGGTTTTGAGGAGGTTTTTAAAGGTGGCAGGAGAGATGGAGCGACAGGGGAATTCAGGAGGGGTGTTTCAGAGAATTGGGCTAAGGCTATTGAAGGTTCTGTCACCAATAATGGAAGGGAATACACAGAAGGCCAGCGTGAGAGGACCGAAAAGTGAATGAGGGAACATAAGGCTGGAGAATGTTACAGAGTTGGTTGGGAAATGCCATGGAGAAATATAAAAATGAGAATGATATTAATATGCTGAGAAATAGAAAGCCAATTTTGGTCAATAAGGATGAGGATAATGGTCAAGACTTAGAGGTAGAGGTGGAATGTGCCATTTCTGCAGGGATAGAAAGAACTGGTCTTTCTTATGCTTAGAATATGGTGGTTTAAAGCTCAGCCTGGGGCAAATATCATGCAAAGGTTTGACACAGTGTTATTGGCCTTCAGCAGGTTTCCAAGGAGGGGATGGGGTTAGTGGCAATAGGATCTGTTTATGAGATTCTGGGACTTAGGTCTGACTATACCAGATTCAAATAATCATTTAGTATTTGTTATTAATAAGATTGCAGCCCTCCTTCATTGGTCAGACATTCATGCCTAGTAACAGTGCTCTGTAAAGCCACATTAGCCATATTTTATGCTTACATGCCCCTGGGATACAGATCTTGCATATGTAGCTGTAGAATAGCTTGTATTTGCATGGCATGGTTTATTTTTTATTTATTCTTACATGGCATGTGGCAAAGCCAGCATTTATTGTTAGGCCATTTCAAAGTCAACCGTGTTGTGTGTCTGGAGTCACATGTATGCCAGACCAGGTTAGGATGGCAGATTTTCTTTCTTCATGGATATGAGTGAACCAGACAGGTTTTAACAACAAGCAATGATAATTTCCATTACTGAGACTAGTTTTCAATTCCAAATTTTATTAATTGAGTTTAAATTCCACCAGCAACCGTGATGAGATTCAAACCTCCCAGAGGATTATTCTGAGCCTCTTAATTACTGGTGCAGTGAACATTACTCACTACACCACAATCTCCTCTATTGCATCAACCGGCAATGATCTGAGTAATAACCTGGCCAAACACACAATTTTAGGATTTCTGCTATATTATAATTTGCTGTGCAGTCCCTTTTGCTCTATTCTTTATGGAGATAGAACTTGTCCGATCACTTCTCCTGCTTTTAATTTTTAATGTAATTTTTAAAAATTGGTCTTGTAACATGGGCAGTTCTAAGTATTGTAGACATGTAGTGTACAATAAAATCAGTGTTAGGGTAATTAGAAGTGTGGGTAGTGAAATAATTTTTAAAATAAAATTTCAGCCTTCAGCAGTTCTGACAAGGACCTAAAGTGTTGACATAATCTTTTCCATTTTCCACAGATACTGCCTGAACTGCTGAGTCTTTCTAGTATTTGCCTTTATAGGACGGGGCATAGAGTATAAGAGTTGGGGTCTGATGTTGCAGATGTATAGAACGTTGGTTCGGCCGCATTTGGAATACTGCGTCCAGTTCTGGTCGCCACACTACCAGAAGGACGTGGAGGCTTTGGAGAGAGTACAGAGGAGGTTTACCAGGATGTTGCCTGGTATGGAGGGGCTTGGTTATGAGGAGAGATTGGGGAAACTGGGGTTGTTCTCCTTGGAAAGACGGAGGATGAGGGGAGACTTAATAGAGGTGTATAAAATTATGAAAGGCATAGATAGGGTGAACGGTGGGAAGCTTTTCCCCGGGTCGGTGGTGACGTTCACGAGGGGTCATAGGTTCAAGGTGAAGGGGGGGAGGTTTAACACAGATATCAGAAGGACATATTTTACACAGAGGGTCGTGGGGGCCTGGAATGGGTTGCCGGGCAAGGTGGTGGAGGCGGACACACTGGGAACGTTTAAGACTTATCTAGACAGCTATATGAACGGAGTGGGAATGGAGGGATACAAAAGAGTGGTCTAGTTTGGACCAGGGAGCGGCGCGGGCTAATTGTTCTTTGTTTCTCGTTTCAAGGCTTCATTCTATGATCATCTTGCTGGTGCCAGTACAGAGCGAGACTGCGGATAGTTGGGAACCTGTCTCGGGGGCAGGGAATTCATATGGTGTTCGTGGAAGTGGAAATGACTAGGGTTGGGAAGCAATTTCCGATCAGGGCCATTGTGATCTCCTGGACTCGTTTCGATCGCCTCAGGGGGTCGGAGAGGAATTTCCCAGATTTTTTTTCCCCATATTGGCCCTGGGGTTTTTCACTCTGGGTTTTCGCCTCTCCCTGGAGATCACATGGTCTGGAATGGGGGGGTGGGGGTGAGTTAATAGGTTGTAATGAACAAAGCATCGTAGCTGTGAGGGACAGCTCGGTGGATAGGATATTGGTATGTAGATAGGCTGGAAAATTGGGCGGGGATCCTGGATTCAGGATTCAATCCTGGACCGGGGAGCGGCGCGGGCTTGGAGGGCCGAAGGGCCTGTTCCTGTGCTGTATTGTTCTTTGTTCTTTGTATTTCAGTTTTTAATTCAGCCTTTATGGGTATTGTTGACTGGGGCTCGCACAGAAACTTATTGAATTCAGTTCAAAACTTGGCACAATGGAATATAAACATGCTGCACAACAGCAATCACTGAATTATGTAGTTTTCATCTTAATTAAAATTAATACTATATGACACTGCTGGAGTTTGCTGTTACATTTAATATTGAGCACATTTATAGTTCCTCATTCCCAATATCTACCAACTGGACACAAACATTTGTGGTAGCCATAGATATCTAGAATTAGCAAAAACAGACACTATGGCCATGGAATTCTAGAGCCGCGCTAGGGCTCCTGCTGCCAGGGCCAAAGTTGGAAGTTATCCCAGTTTTAGTACGTGGCGCGACCCAGGGTCATATTTAACACTTGGCCCAATCAGAGAGTTGGCAGCTCAGGGGCATCTCTAGGAGCAGTGGCCACTGCTGGTGCTGGTTGCTGCATCTGAAGAGGACACAGCAACAGATGTATGCCCTCACAACCAGCAAAGTGGGTCTGGGTCCTGTCAGGGAATCCTCAGCAAAAGAGGTGGGGGGAGGGGGATGGTCAGCAAGGGTGGCATCATACCATAAGGAGCAGCAACTGCCACTGGTTATCCACTTACTGAGCAAAGGGTGCCTAAAAAGGAGACCCCTCCCCCCCAGGGTTTACCTGACAAACTCCCAACATGACAGAGGACTCCTCCCCACAATGTGGGCAAGTGGCCAGTGAAGGCAGGAAGAGGCTCTTAATTGGCTACTGAAGCAGTTAAATTGGGCTCCAGATTGGGCAAAATGACACGGTAACAGGATGGTATTGGGCACCCCCAAGGCCTTTCCATGCCATTTTGCCACTATTCTAGACTCTGAGCCTGTTCTCCAAGGCCCTGTAAAATTCAGCTCCTTAATTCTCCAATGCGAGATCTTTTCAACTCAAAATAAAGGACATTGGACAGGAGTAGGCTATTCAGCCTGAAGCTTGTTCTGCCATTCAATGAGGTTATGACTGATCTGTGATTGAATTCCGTTTCGCTGTCTTTGCCTTGTGTACCTTAATATCTTTGGTTATCAAAAATCTATCAACCTCAGATATAAAAATAAAAATTGATCTAGCACAAATTGCTGTTTATATGTAGAAGGACTGGCTCTGATGTTTCAACTATGCCCCTCTGTTTAAGCAGCAGAAAAAGTTTCTTATTTACTGTTCCCAGGAAAAAAAATCAGAGGGTTGCATTGAGATACTGCACAGTGTTTTAAGCTACCACATTACCATCTCACTGAATACTTTGCTTTAATGCAGAACTATTGATGTAGTAAGTGGTGAAATTATTCACAAATTAGATTGTTATTGCAATTCTCTTAATCTAATGATGAACTGGATCTGAGCCCTGACCTTTGTAGCCAATCTAGACCCTAAAATGTTCCCAGTGTTGAAGACACTCTGACAGTTTTAATTGGCACGGCACCCTAAGATGTAGAGGAAGACCAACAAATTGATCAGGAACTGCATATATCCGAAGGATGAAAATCCGTATGATTCAAATAGGAAACCTCCAATAGTGGGAGACACCGAGCGAATGAGAGAGTGAACACACATATTCAACCCCAGCATTGCACCTAAAGAAAGAGATTCACAGTCAAATAACAAATGAGAAAAAAACAAGCAGAAAGCAACAAGCCAATTCTTTCTTCCAACACAGTAATCCAACCTTGCTCATAAAACCCAATTCCCTTAGCACCAAGATAATCCAGTCTGCCTCACACAGCTCAGTTTCCCCAGTAGCAGAGTATCACAGCCTGGTTCCCTTCGTCCATTTCCACTAGCTAGCACAATAACAAAACCCAACTCACTCAGCTAATATAGTAGGTAACCTGCCTGTCTTCTATAGGCCATCTCACCCAGCCACTTAAAAGCCCAGACAGTTAATATAGCTCTGTTGCCCCAATATTAATATTTTCTTATAGTAAACCAGCTAAGACCATATAACCCAGTTTCCCTGTTCCTATTCGAGTAGCCTTTCCAGACTCTTCTGCTTAAGTTCAATATTCTAACCCCCCAAGTAGCCCAGCTATTCTTGGTCACTCAGTCTGTCCTAGCCTGTTTAAGGCTGAGAAAATGTCAGGCTATTTGTATTTTGCTCCCATTGAATGACATAATAGATCTTAGGGAGAGCAGGACATTTCCCTCTAAACGTCTGAAGTTATCTGGATAGAGGGAGGAGAGAAATCAGCTGGGAAAGTGGGGTGGGGGAATAATAGCTGTGCACAGCTGTATGTGGTTTTCATTACTTGCATTTCTACTGCATTCTTCATGTGCAGGAAGATGTTGAAATCACAGCAGCTTGTTTTGCACACAGGAAGGTCCCACAAACAGCAACGTGATAACCATCAGATAATTTGCTTTAGCAACATTAGTTGAGAGATAAACATTAGGAGGGACATTGGATAAAATTCCCCTGCACTTCTTTGAAATAGTGCCATGGGTTCGTTTACGTCCATCTTAGTGGGTAAACTGGTCAAGGTTTAACATTTCATTAGAAATAGCACTGTTTCCCTCAGCGTTACACAGGATGTCAGCCTAGAGTTTGTACTCAAATCTCTGGAATGGGACTTGAACCCGCAACCTTCTGACTAAGAAGTGAGAATGAGACAGTTAGGATAGGCTGTGACAAAGCCATAACGGGATTGAAAAGCTAGCCTGAGAATTTTACTGTAATTTGGACCTTGGATAAGAAAGGATAATGGAGAGGGATGATGTTGTGGGGGGTGAGGATGTGGGTTACAATTCTAAACATATTGGAGGTTGAGGCAAGGAGGAACATCTTTAGAGAAGTTGAACCTTGAGGTGATGAAGAGGTGATGGGTTCCAGTTGCAAGGATAGGGATACTGGCAACCTTTTCAGTACCATGACCACACAACTACTCATTATGTGTGAACTTAGGTAGTCTTGGCAAACTAGTACAACATGGGGAGGGGAAAGGAAGGGAATTTGTGTGAACTTTGACTTTCCCGATGTCCACATAAGCACACGGTCCAGCATGGTTCAATGAGTAAGGAAGCGAAACAGAATCATAGAGCCCAGAATGAGGCCTATAGTGCTTGTGGCAGCTTTTTGAAAAAGGTGATTCAGTCAGCCCATGTATCTCCCTGACCAGCTAACAATTCAGGACAGAACCTGGCACTTTCTGGTCTGTGTGGTTCAGTAGGTCACTCACTATACAGTGTACTTTCATAATCAATCATAACAGAATGGGAGGGTTTGAAGGGGGTGTTTAATCGCAGCAATATATTAATAATTACTGTATTGTGTTGTCCACTTACCAGTGTCTGTAGGAGGAACTATTTTGGTTAAGATACTATTTGTGGTGAGGTAGAAACCAGAGATTCCCAGGGACATTGGGATGCAAATGAGGCAGAATTGCACTATGTTTGTCATCAGTGCCTGAAGAAAGACAGATGGAAATAATTAATCTTGGAACAATGGAAGGAATTAAAGCCAAATGACAAAGTCATGACAGCATATTATATTTGTGATTTACAAGTTATGGAGGTACACTCCAGCTCTGCTGACAATTCTTCACATTGGTAATATTAGAGCTTAAGATCACACAGAAGGGCTAGGGATAGGAAGTAAATGCTGTTAATGCCAGCGATGCCAATATCCCATGAATAATTTAAAAAATGACTACTTGGGTGAGATATATCAGAAAGCACTTGGCAAATTGCAACTGAGCAACAGTTAATGTTACGAGAATAGAAGGAAGAGGTTGGGAGAAAATCAATAAAGAACATCTCCGAAAGCTACCCTTAAGTCTTGTTACTGTGATTTCTTTTATTCATGGGATGTGGATATTGCTGGCTAGACCACCATTAATTGTCCATCCCTAATTATCCTTGAGAAATAGATAGTGAGCTGCCTTCTTGAACGGCTGTGGTCCATGTGTGTAGGTCCACCCACAGTGCTGTTAGGGAGAGAGTTTTAAGATTTTGACTCAGCGTTAGTGAAGGAACAGCGATATATTCCTAAGTCCGGTTGGTGAGTGGCTTGGAGAGGAACTTGTGGTGTTGTTCCCATGTGTCTGCCTCCCTTGTTCTTTTAGATGGAAGTGGTCATGGGTTTGAAAGATGTTGTCTAAGGAGCCCTGGTGAGTTCCTGCAGTGCATCTTGTAGATGGCACACACTGCTGCTACTGTCTATTGGAGTTGTAAGGAGTGAATGTTTGTGCGTGGGTTGGCAATCAAGCAGACTGTTTGGTCCTGGATGCTGTTGAGCTTCTTGAGTGTTACTGGAGCTGTACTCATCCAGGCAAGTAGGGGGCCTGGATATTGTCCAGGTCATGCTGCATTTACACATGGGCTGCTTCAGTATTTAAAGAGTTGTGATTGGTGCTGAACATGTGCAATCATCAGTGAAAATTCCCATTTCTAATCTAAGATTGTTACTAATGTTTCATTTTGCAAATGTTTCAGGGTAACTCCTACCCACATGTATACCACTGATCTGCCACATTTGCTGGGTCTGTCCGGTCCATGGGATAGGACATACCGAGGGATGGTGATGGTCTAGGACACCTTTTGTACTGATGTGCTGGGCTCCCCCATCATTGAGGATGATTTGTGGAATCCATTACTTGCTGCTATGCTGTTTTGGATCGTGCTGCACTGTAGCTTCACCAGGTCAACACTTTATTTTTAGATATGCCCGGTGCAGCTACCAGCAAACTCTCCTGCACTCTTCATTGAACCAGAATTGGTGATAATGGGATATGCTAGGCCATGAGGTTATAGATTGTATTTGAGTACAATTCTGCTGTGATGGCCCACAGCGCCTCATGGTTGCCCAGTATTGAGTTGCTAGATCTGTTTGAAATCTATCCCATTTAACATGGTGGTAGTGCCACACAACATGGAGGGTATCCTCAATGTTTAGACATTATCCCCAAAAGGACTGTGCAGAGGTCACTTCTACCTACTGATATCAACCTATATTGCTGATATTGAAGTCCCCCACCCAGAGTACATTCTATGCTCTTGTCGGCCTCAGTGCTTCCTCCAAGTGGTATTCAATATTTAGTATGGAGGAATGCTGATTCATCAGATGGGGGTGGGTGCACATTGCCCTGGTGCCATGAGAGTACATGGGGTCTGGAGTGAATGTCGAGGACTCCCAGGGCAACTCCTATCCGCCTACATATCACTGTGCTGGTGGGACAGGACATACTAGGGATGATGATGTTGGGATGTTATCTGCAAGGTATGATTCTATGGGTATGACTGTCAATCTATTGCTTGACTGGTCTGTGAGGCAGCTTTCCTTCCCCCAATTTTGGTACAAGCCACATTGCAGGGTTGTCGGGGTTCAGTTTGCTGTTGTCAGGTGTTCATTCCTTAACCAATTTTCTGTAGTGCTTTCATACAACTCAGTGGCTTGCTAGGCCATTTCAGAGGACACTTGTGATAACATTGCTGTGGATCTGCTGCACATGTAGACCAGACCTAAAGGATATTAGTGAACCAGATGGGTTTTTACAACAATCATTTCATGGTCAACATTAGACTTTTAATTGCTGAATTTTATTGATTGAATTTAAATTCCACCATCTGCCTTGGTGGGATTCGAACCCAGGTCCCCAGAGTATTACACTGAGCTCTCTCGATTACTAATACATTGACAATACCACTACATCACTATTTTCCCCAGTGGACTCTGTAAGCTCCAGTCTCCCATACCTTACTGATTATATTGTGCAAAGGCCCTCAGACCCACCAACAACATTTTCAAAGGACTTCAAAGGAATCCAACAGCACAGTCTCTTGCATCTGTTTCTGTTGCCTCCACCGCCCCCTCACTGTTTCAAGCAATGAAATCCTATCTACCTGCACAAAACCTAATTTATTCCCCTCAGCCTGAGAATGCTTCAGATTCTACAGGAAGAATTTCTGACTTTTACCCTATGACCCTTATCTTACATCACTGAGAGGATGTGGACTAGCCTCAAGCTATGAGCTGCATCCTGCTATTAAAGTCAGATCCATAACCACAGCTGCCATGAGACAGCACATGAGGTTATTGTGGTGATGGACAAAAGCTTTTATTTAACATTACTATTTGAACTGTGGATTTCCTGTCAATTTTCTCTCCTCCTCCTCCTCTCTGTCAATCCCTCAAGGTTTGACCAAGTTTCCAGGAATTGTAGATTAATCTCCAGTACGCTTCTGCAAACAACCAGGAAGCGAAATTGTCAGGGTATTATAAAATAATTGTGATTTTCTTTCCATTTTTCATAACGCCTCTGATCCTGTGTGCGCAACCTCCTTCATCTTTGTAACTCAGTAATACACCAGCTGGTACATTACTCACTGGGTCATTAAGGCATGTGCCCTCATTATTTTCTTGACATATTTACATTGAATACAAGAAAGATGAAGATCACTGCCCTGCACAATGCAGGGGTACAAAATCAAAACTTACCGTGGCCAAACCCACCAGACAAATCAGCAGGATGGACCAGGAAAGTAGCATTTTCTCCTTAATTCGCTGAGTCAGCCATCCAACCACTAGCCCCTGCATAACCTAGGAAACAGCAAAAACAATCAGAGAGCTACTGATATCGATTTAATCTTAAGAACGTGCTATAGCTTAGCAGAAAACAAATAGGGGACTAGGTAGGGTACTGTTTTATGACCCAGATTTGAATTCAGCTAAGATTAATGAAATAAAATTATCCTCTCTTGAGTTAGAAAAGAATAAGAAATATCAGTAGTTTCTGCTACTATTCATTGGTTTATTTTCTCTTCAATCACTCCCAACACCTCGCCTCCTTCCCACACAATCAGAAGAGCTTTTCCCTCCTTTCTCTTCACCTGCCAAGTCTCCAGTTGAAGTAGTGATTTACTTGCACTTCATTTTCTTATCATTTTCACTGTCATTTTCTTCTTTCTCCCCACTTTTACATTGTATTCACTACTCCCAATGCTCCTCTCTGCACAGGGGTGACCAAATGCAGATTGGGTGACCACTTTGCAGAACACCTCCACTCAGTGCACAAGGATGACCCCGAGCTTCTGGTTCCTTGTCAGTTTAATTCACCACCTGCTCTCATTCTCATATGGGCGGCATGGCGGCACAGTGGTTAGCACTTCTGCCTCACAGTGCCAGGGACACAGGTTCAATTCCAGCCTCGGTCACTGTGTGTGTGGAGTTTGCACGTTCTCCCCGTGTCTGCATAGGTTTCCTCCCACACTCTAAAGATATGCGGGTTTAGGTGGATTGGCTATGCTAAATTGACCCTAGTGTCAGGGGGATTAGCAGGGTAAATGTGTGGGGTTACGGGAATAGGGCCTGGGTTGGATTGTGGTCGGTACAGACTTGGACCAAATGCCCTCCTTCTGCACTGTAGGGATTCTATGATTCATATTTCTGTCCTCGACCTGCAACAGTGTACCAGTGAAGCTCAATGCAAGCTTGAGGAACAGCATCTCATCTTTTGATCAGGCACTTTACAACCTTCTGGACTCAAAATTGGGTTCAAAACTTTCCGACCATGAACTGTCCCCGATTTGATTAGTTTTGTTTCACCATGTGCTGGTTTGAATCTTGTTTCTCATGTTTTTGTTTTCAGACAGAGCTGTTCATTATTCTGTTGCTCACACTCATTCTGGACAAATGCTTTATTTCTTTGCTATAATCCCTTTGCATTTTTTGGCATGGCAATTTTGACATATAATCAATCTCTCCTGCCCTCTACCCTATTTCAGACCTGTCATTTTCTTCTTTCTCCCCATTCTCATTTCAAAAGTATAAAACTGGTCACAATTCTACTTTCTTTCAGTTCGAGTCATTTTGAATTCTGTTTCTCTCTCCATAGATGGAGTCAAATCTGGTGTGAATTTTCAGCTCTTTCAGTTTTTATTTTATATTATTGAGTTGGAGCAGTTTGAATTTACAATCTTATGTCTTTATCTCTCAGTGCTATGTCAGATTATATTTTACACACTGGGCTATCAGGCTTCTGTGAACAGTTTTAATTCTTAACAGTGAAGCAGTGAGGATGAGCTTGGTAATAGTTTAATCATACAACACATGTCCTCGACTATGTCAAAGAACATAGATATGTATCTGGGTATAAGTGCTCATGCTAATCACTCTGATTTCAATGTTGTATATGGAATTGTATGCGGAGTTGTATGTTGGGACGGCACGGTGGCACAGTGGTTAGCACTGCTGCCTCACAGTGCCAGGGACCCGGGTTCGATTCCTGGCTTGGGTTGCTGTCTGTGTGGAGTCTGCATGTTCTCCCTGTGTCTGCGTAGGTTTCCTCTGGGTGCTCCGGTTTCCTCCCACAGTCCAAAGATGTGCGGGTTTAGGTGGATTGGCTATGCTAAATTGACCATTAGTGTCAGGGGGATTAGCAGGGCAAATACGTGGGATTGGGTCTGGGTGGGGTTGTTGTCGGTGTAGGTTCGATGGACCAAATGGCCTCCTTCTGCACTGTAGGGATTCTATGATGGAAGTGCACTGAGGACATGTTTGTGGGGGTAGCAGTACACATAGTTTGTGAGACATTGACTATACAGTATGTGGAGCTGACATACCTCTCTCTGCATTCACTGACTCAACAATGGCAGGCTAATGGGTGTTTCTGTGAATTGAGGCATCAACTGCCGATAGTCTGTCCACCTGCTTCAATCACAAACAGGGAGGTTACTTCCTCCCTCATTCGAATAATCACTTCATTCTTCTTTTGTTTGGTGTCAGTGAGTTCAGATTCCAGGCAAACAAGTGCAGGACAGGTGTGTTCAGTAACCTCCAGACACTTGGCTATGTTCTTGCACTACATGCGAATACTGCATCACAATCCAGCTTTCTCCAGACCGGCACACCACCTGTTGTGGTACAGAGCCAGACTGGTTGGAAGATTCCAACTTTCACACACATGCTGAAATGAGTTAGCAGATTTCAACATCGGCACCAATATAATAGGCCACAATACTCTGAGGTTAATGGCTTTTTAAAAAATTCATTCATAGGACTTGTGCGTCGCTGGCTGCGCCAGCATTTATTGCCCATCTCTAGTTGCCCTTGTTCAGAGGGCAGGTGAGAGTCAACCACATAGCTGTGGCTCTGGAATCACATGTAGGCCAGACAGGGTAAGGGTGGCAGATTTCCTTCCCTAAAGGACATTAGTGAACTAGATGGGTTTTTCCGACCATTGACAATGGTTTCATGGTCATCAGTAGATTCTTAATTCCAGATTTTTTCTATTGAATTCAAATTTCACCATCTGCCCTGGTGGGATTCGAACTCGGGTCCCCAGAACATTAGCTGAGTTTCTCGATTAATAGTCTAGCGATAATACTGCTAGGCCATTGCCTCCTCCAGGGAACCAGGAAGAGTTTCTAACTGTAGTCCAGTAACTGTTCTCTGGAAATTATGCAGTGTTGACATTGATTAGGTTCAGCTATAATGCTGCCCCATGATGGTGCACTCCAGCTCCCGCGGTGTCCTCCAATGCCGGTGGACACCGGTGGACACCGCATGCTCCCTCTTCAAAGCTACCCGGCCATGAATATAGCCACGGTAGAGAGGCAGACAGTCTGGTCAGGCACCCCCTTGACTGGTTGCTGCCTGGACCTGTTAATGGCCAACCTGGCTAGGCCCAAGAACAGGCTTATGAGGAACTGTACCGGGTGAACTCTCATTTTACACGTGAGTGCCAACTTACTGTTTCGACTGACACATTAAGAATGGTCACTTGTCAGAATACCAGGTTACTGCTAGTCCTTAAAGAACACTACCCCAATATAACTGGGTGTTCAGAAAATGGAGGGAGAAAATGATCATGACTCACCATAGGTCTATAGGGGTCCCTCAGCTGTGGCCTGACTAGGAAAAAACCTGCAGATGCTGGAAATTGGAAAAGCAAACAGCGTCCTGTGCCTGCAGCTGACTATGCGAACCTATCCTGCCTTTGTTTATCCATCTGGAATCTGGGCTCATTGTTACTAAATAAAGAGGAAGGAAGTCATTTGAAAAGATTGTGATAAAGCCACCTCCCTCCTAATGAATGAAACAGGTGGACTAACCGCCAGGTATGATGCAATCTACAGTTCAGATGAGCTCAAAAATGTAATAAACTGTCTTTTCTCTTGACAAGTAGCCTTTGAACAGAATGCAATTACTTTCATGAGGATGTGAGGCAGTTTTGCCAGGGGTTTGTTGGGGGTGGGGGCAGCAACTCTGCCAACACTCACCGGTCAGAATTTTCAAATAGCTGAAGGGGTGAGGGTGCAATTTGAAAATCACATTCCCGGAGGGCAGCACTGGAATCCACACCCTCTGGAATGCAAAGCGGGAAGGGGGAGAATGGCAAACCTGTTCATCTTCAACTGGTTCTTCAAGATACTGCCTACTCTCTTCTGTAGGGCAGAGGCAGGCTCCATCATGACTGCCATCTGCCTTTGCCATTCGAGCATTGCAGACATGGTAACATGCCAAGTCATAGCACGTTACGATCTTCATTAATCATTAGTATATGGAATTCTCTTCCCCAGAATGCAGTGCAGGCTGGGACATTGAATTTATTCAAGACACAGTTAGATTTTTGATAATCAAGGGAGTCAAGGGTTATGGGAAGCAGACAGCAAAGTGGAGTTATGACACAACTAAATCAACAGCCAGGATCTTATTAGATGGTGGAGCAGCTCAAAGGGCTGAATGGCCTACTCTATCTCCCATGTTCCAGAACTAAGGCATCAAACATAGGCTCACAGGAGCAGGAGTTGACTATTTAGCCCCCAGAGTCTTTTCCACCTGCCATTCAATAAGATCATGACTGATCTACGACCTAGCTCCATATTCCCATTTTTGCCTCATACCCCTTAGTACCTTTGGATAACAAAAATCTATGAATCTCAGATTTCAAAATAACAAGTGATCTAGCCCTAGTTGCTGTTTTTGGAAGAGAGTTCCATACTTTTACTACTCTTTGTGTTAAGACATGTTTAGTAATTTCACTCTGAAAGGTCTAGTCTTTTGACTATGATGAACAATGGTAGCAGTTGCATAGGAACACCACCAACTGCAAGTTCTCCTCCAAGTCACAAACCATGCTGACTTGGAACTATAGTACCATTCCTTCATTGCTGGATCGCAATCTGGAACTCCCTTTCTAGCCACACTACCGACAC
The DNA here is from genome assembly GCF_964213995.1 of Mustelus asterias. Lineage (NCBI taxonomy): Eukaryota > Metazoa > Chordata > Chondrichthyes > Carcharhiniformes > Triakidae > Mustelus > Mustelus asterias. Next base: position 89,547,989 of record NC_135809.1, read on the forward strand.
TGCATTGACTGCACCAGTTTAAGGTGGCGGCTCATCCCATCCTCTCAGGGACAGTTCGGGATGGGTAATAAATCAGAGGATCCTTATAGTAGAGAAGGAGGCCGTTCGGCCCATCGTGCCTGCACCAACAACAATCCCACCCAGACCCTACCTCTGTAACCCCACATATTTACCCTGCCAATCCCCTGGCACTAAGGGGCAATTTAGCATGGCCAATTAACCTAACACACGCATTTTTGCAATGTGGGAGGAATCCGGAGCATCCGGAGGAAACCCATGCAGACACGGGGATAATGTGAAAACTCTACACGGACAGTCACTCAAGGGCAGAACCTGGGTCCCTGGCGCTGTGAGGCAGTAGTGCTAACCACTATGCCACCATACCGCTGGCCTTTCTAGCAATACCCACATCCCATAATTAATTTTAAAAAACACATGCGTGGCCATGCATAAAATTTAAACAGACGGAAGAAAGCTGATCACGAACAACAACCGAGTTTTGAAGGGAATATTATTAAATACTGTGGCTACAACAGGTCAGAGGCTGAATATTCTGCTCCTAGGCAAGGTGCAGAATGAGTTAGATGAGAGTGAAGATCTCTTTATAGCAATCCTACACTGAGCTTTAATCCTAACCATAGCAAATTATCTCCTACTGCGCCACTGTATCAGACTTTGGAAAATTCTTTCATCTATGGTAACTGAAACTGGGATTCTGCTGATGGCATTTAATAGATGCAGGAAAGTAGAATTTCCGGCAGAAGGTGATCTAAGCACAAGAATCTTCCTCATCTCCAGAAATGCTTTGGTTTAAAGGACATTGAAGGAATCACACATCATGATGGGAGTCTGCTTCCTGAATGCTTTGTGTTAAGAGAAAGAAATTATGCTGCTTTTAACTGTGAGTTCTGCTTAAAATGCGCTGCATGCATGTCAGGTGAGAATGGGGTGGAGATGCCGGTGTTGGACTGGGGTAAACACAGAGAGAGTAAACACAGAGAGAAACACAGCGCAGAGTCGCTGAGCAGAAACTGACAGCCAAGTTCCGCACACATGAGGACGGCCTAAACTGGGATCTTGGATTTATGTCACACTATCAGTAACCCCCACAGTTTGCCTCCTGGACTTGCAGAATCTCACTGGCTGTCCTGTCTGGAGACAATACACATCTCTTTAACCTGTGCTTAATGCTCCCTCCACTCACATTGTCTGTATCTTTAAGACCTGGTTGGTTGTAGAGATTCGCATTCTAATCAGTATTCTGTAACTTGATTGTGGGTCTCTGTATGCCCTGTTTGAGAGCAGATATCCACTCCATCTGACGAAGGAGCAGCGCTCCGAAAGCTAATGGCATTTGCAACCAAATAAACCTGTTGGACTTTAACCTGGTGTTGTTAAAACTCTCACGGTGAGAATGGGACAGCTTTGGCTGATTTGGCATTTGGCATGATTCAGAATCGGTCTGATCCTCATCAATTTGCCTCAGACCTGAAGAAGGGTCACCTGAGTGAGGTATTAGAGAGAGCACCTTGGAGTATAACCCATTAGGGAATAATGGGTTTTTTACATTACAGCAGTGCAGCTAATAGCTGGTGTATGATTCACCAAGTAGTGACTGCCAAAAAAACCCTTTTGGATCTGCAATAAAGTGACAGTATAATAAACCCATGAAAACGTCACTCGACAAATTTACCTTTGTCTGAAGACCTCTTATTCTGTCTATTGTGAGAATTGTTCTCTGGATTACATTGTAGAGTTAAGCACTTCTGCAGAAACTGGCACCTAAATCCCACTGTAAGAGGATAGAGTGCCACCCAGAGATTTCTCCATAAAGAAAGAATTTGTTTTTATAGTACCTTTCATGCTCTAAGGATGCCCAAAGTGCTTCACAATCAATGATTTTGTTTGAAGCAGTCCCTGTTGCAAGGTTGGGAAATTCTGGAGCCAATTTACAAAGGTACCTGGGCTTTCCCCAAAAGAACACGAAGTACTGCTGTCAAAAAAATGTGGAAGAGACCAAATTTGGTGGGGGTGGGGGGAGGGAATAGTGCAGTTAACACAGATGAGGACAGCAACAAATTACAGGAAGACACCAATAAACGTTCAGAACAGCCATGTAATTAACTAACTTCAATATAGATCAATGGGAGGTGCTGCATTTGGGTTGAGAGAATAGGGAGGCCACATACTCCTTGGGAAAAAAGGAGTTTAAATTGGGTAGGGAAGCAGAACGATTTGAGCTACAGATACACAAATCACTAAAAGTGATGATGCAGGCCAAATAAGACCAAACAAGGCATTTTTAATGGAAAATAATTAAAAAGCAGAGAAGTTATGTTAAAACCTGAATAGAGGCTTGATTAGAGCACGTCTGGATTACTCTGAACAATTCTAGTCTCCGTATATAAAAAGGAAACAGAAGGCAAAAATGATTTCCTAGAATTATACCAGTACTGAAAGGTTACATATACAGTAAATCTTTAATATCTGGCATGTGTGGGGAATGGGTGGTGCCGGTTAATCAAAAATGCCAGTTAACATCTACTCATTCGATTTACCAATGGAATTCAGTGCAATACTTGTAACATGAACAAATACGCAACTACTCAGGAAGTAAATACCCTTTTTAGTTTTACTTCTAAGTCTTTAATAGTACTTTAAACATAAAGTGTAAAATAATTCAGTATACAGGTACAGGCCCCATAATGTCTGGGGACTAGCAGGGTAAATATGTGGTGTCAAGGGGATAGGGCCTGGGTGGGATTGTGGTCGGTGCAGACTCGATGGATGGAATGACCTTCTGCACTGTAGGGATGCTATGATTCAGCCCACTGAGTCTATACTGGCCCTTTCAAAGAGCAATTCAGTTGGTCCCATTCCCCCCCTGCTCTTTCTCCATATTCCTGCAACTTTTGGGCAGCATGATGGCACAGTGGTTAGGAACCTGGGTTTAATTCCCAGTGTGGGTCACTGTCTGTGTGGAGTCTGCACGTTCTCCCTGTGTCTACGTGGGTTTCCTCCCACAGTCCAAAGATGTGTGGGTTAGGTAGATTGGTCATGCTAAATTGCCCCTTGGTGTCAGGGGGACGAGCTAGGGTAAATGCATGTGGATTTGGGGATAGGGCCTGGGTGGGATTGTGGTCGGTGCAGGCTCAATGGGCCGAATGGCCTCCTTCTAAACCGTAAGGATTCCATGATTCTGGATAACTTCATAATTGCTTCCAAATGATAAAGTGATGGTTTGCATGAGGGGAACATCAGAAATTCTGGTTAATTGAGAATTCTGGTGGATAGAGTGCCAGATAACATAAGTTTATTGTATCTACCAGGAAAAATTGAACAACCTGGGTGGTTATTTTTCTTGGAAAAGAGTGAGGGGTGACTTGATGGAGATTTTTAAGATTATGAAAGATTTTGACAGGATAGACATAGAGAAATTGCTTCAGAGCTGACCAGAATGAAGGGTCATAAATATAACATAGTCACTAATAAATTCGATAGGGAATTCAGGAGAAAACCCTTTCCCCAGAATGTGGCCACAAGGAGTAGTTGAGGTGAGTAGCACATGTATTAAGGAAAAACTAGATAAACGTATGAGGGAGGAAAGAAAAGTAGTTCATGTTTGTAGGTTTAGATGAATAGAGCTGGGTGGAGGTCATGGGAGCATAAACATCAGCAAGAACTGGTTGGGCCAAGTGGTTGATTTCCTGCCAGACATTCTATATAATTTGTATATAGTAAGGGCCCACGGATATCAAAAAGATAAATATTCTGATCATCTTTTTAGTGGGCTTTAACTGGGAGATAAATGCTGACCAGGACATTGGGAAGATTCCCTGCTCTTCAATGAAAAGTGGCAGTGAAAACTTTCCATTGAACTGAAAGCACTCATGTGGCTCAGCTATCAAAAGTGCAGCACTCTCTCAGTAGTACAATTATGCAGAAACAGGGATGATAAAACCTGGTAATGCAAAAGCCCCTAATGCCTTCAAGACAGATAAGAACGTTGGAAAACAAAAGACGATTTTTTAAAATGGGGTGATTCAGTGATTTGGTATGCCAAGATTATGAGAAGCTACAAGTGTCATAGAGGACAGATTTGCCCAAAGGCCATGAACGTTTGTGTGATGTACATTGTAATCAATCAGTCACAACAACTATCACTTAGCCAGGAATTTCAGTTTCCCACACCCTGAGACCATGTTGCGGGTTGAATATAATGCAGCCTTCGATCTCTTTCTGTCATTACACTGGAATCAAGAGTTTGGAATCTGAAACATCAAGAAGTATGCTCTACGGGTACCTCTTTTCTTTCAACCTATTCCCAACACAATCGGCCCTGAAATAGCTCCCTCACTAGCTGGTTGACCTGGCAATGTTTGGATGTGTGTTGTAGAATGAATGGCCTTGGTCAGACTCAGTGCAATACGTTGCACCTTCCACCTTCTGATGCCTATTATTCTTTTCCAATGTCACCTCCAGTAGCTGAATATAACTAAGAAGCTCCATTGTCAGAGATTAGTACGACCAGCCCAGTACTAAATCTTTTCAATGTGTAACACTGGTCTCTACTTTGCATTTGAATGTGCTGCCTTTGGGCTTTTTTTGAGTTGCACCTTTTCCCACGGTTGCACTCGCAACTATTTGATTGTCAGTCAATTTACATTCCACCCTCAGCTTTTCAGGTGCCAAATCATTACCCATTGTGAGAAAGCAAGTAGCTTGGGTGCAGAGCGGAAACTCAGGTATTTCAGGTTAAAATCAACATCACATGAAACAGCTAATTGTATTATGCTGGGTTTGGATTCCAATCTCTTTGATCTTATAATACGTTAACAAAAGAACAATTGACATCCAATAACCAGCACTACGTGCAAGATATTTGAGAGGACTGGTGGGAATGGTGAAGGATTGAGCAGCAGTGCTAAAATGGCTTAATGCCGGTGGGATTTCCCTGTTTGATTTGGATCCCCCAATGCAGATAGTCCCCCCACCTTCAACTGTCCATTCATGTCAGCACGAGGGCGCACCAATGTGAATCACGACTGGCTCCCCATGTGTACCTGACAAACAGAACCTGTCACAGGAGCACAGCCCCCAGGGGAGAGTCATGCCCAAGCGGTACCCTTGGGGGGATTCCATGGTGGTGGGGAGGGTTGGATTCCTTTTTTCTATTTTTGTCTTTTTTTTACATTGGGGCACTCTTTCTTTCAAGAGCCCAAGTTGCTGGTGGGGTGGACTTAATCAAAAGTATGATATTGTTGCCATCACAGGAACATGGTTGAGGGGAGAGGAAGGCTGGCAACTAAATATTCCAAGGTATAGGATATTTAGGCAAGACAGAGGAAGTGTAAAAAGGGAGGTGGTGTCGCACTATTAATTAAGGAGTCAATTATTGCAATAAGGAGAGATGATATGTTGGAAGGGTCTTCAAACGAGTCTTTGTGGGTAGAACCTAGGAAAGTTAAGGTGGCAGCCATATTACTGGAAGTGTATTATAGGCCCCCAAAGAGCCAGTGGGAAATAGAGGAGCAATTGGGTCATTATACTAGGGGATTTCAACTTTCCCAACATAAATTGGGATAGTTATAGGGCAGGATATTATGGCCTCGCTCATCCCAAAACCGTAAAATCCCACCCGAGGTCAATGGACCTTTCCATTGTCTGCCCCGCGCCCGCTCCTATTCCCGTGGTGGGGGGAGCAGTAAAATTCCGGCCATAGTATTATGGGTTCAGAGGGGGTGGATTTCTTGAAATGTATCCAGGGGAGGTTTTTGTATCAATATGCAGAAGGCAACAAGGGATGGCACAGTGCTGGATACGGTTCTGAGGAACGAAGCTGGACAAGTGATCAAGTGGGGGAGCATTTTAACAATAGTGACAACACGGTGCGGTTCAAATTTGTTATGGACAAGGAGAAAGCTGGCCTGCAAAAGACGACTTTGGATTGGGGGAAGGCAGATTTTATTAAAATAAAGGATCTTGCCAAAGTTGACTGGGAACAGCTCCTTGCGGGTAAGTCTACAGCAGAGCTGGGAGAGTACAGGTCCAACAAGGTCCCCCATGGTCGGCTTATGATGAAAGTGAGGAGGTGTGGGATAGAGGGAAAGTTGGCCGATTGGCTAGGTAACTGGCTGTCTGACCGAAGACAGAGGGTGGTGGTCGATGGAAAATTTTCGGATTGGAGGCAGGTTGCTAGCGGTGTGCCGCAGGGATCAGTGCTTGGTCCTCTGCTCTTTGTGATTTGTATTAATGACTTAGAGGAGGGGGCTGAAGGGTGGATCAGTAAATTTGCTGATGACACCAAAATTGGTGGAGTAGTGGATGAGGTGGAGGGCTGTTGTAGGCTGCAAAGAGACATAGATAGGATGCAAAGCTGGGCTGAAAAATGGCAAATGGAGTTTAACCCTGATAAATGTGAGGTGATTCATTTTGGTAGGACAAATTTAAATGTGGATTACAGGGTCAAAGGTAGGGTTCTGAAGACTGTGGAGGAACAGAGAGATCTTGGGGTCCATATCCACAGATCTCTAAAGGTTGCCAGTCAAGTGGATAGAGCTGTGAAGAAGGCCTATAGTGTGTTAGCTTTTATTAACAGGGGGTTGGAGTTTAAGAGCCGTGGGGTTATGCTGCAACTGTACAGGACCTTGGTGAGACCACATTTGGAATATTGTGTGCAGTTCTGGTCACCTCACTATAAGAAGGATGTGGAAGCGCTGGAAAGAGTGCAGAGGAGATTTACCAGGATGCTGCCTGGTTTGGAGGGTAGGTCATATGAGGAAAGGTTGAGGGAGCTAGGGCTGTTCTCTCTGGAGCGGAGGAGGCTGAGGGGAGACTTAATAGAGGTGTATAAAATGATGAAGGGGATAGAGTGAACGTTCAAAGACTATTTCCTCGGGTGGATGGAGCTATTACAAGGGGGCATAACTATAGGGTTCGTGGTGGGAGATACAGGACGGATATCAGAGGTAGGTTCTTTACGCAGAGAGTGGTTGGGGTGTGGAATGGACTGCCTGCAGTGATAGTGGAGTCAGACACTTTAGAAACATTTAAGCGGTTATTGGATAGGCACATGGAGCACACCAGGATGATAGGGAGTGGGATAGCTTGATCTTGGTTTCAGATAAAGCTCAGCACAACATCGTGGGCCGAAGGGCCTGTTCTGTGCTGTACTGTTCTATGTTCTAACATGTACCCTTTAGGCTTAAATGTAGAAGCAATAAGCTCAGGAAACCCTGGATGTCTAGGTCAATTCAGGACTAGATGAGGAAGAAGAGAAAGGCTTTTAGCAAGCCCAAAGGGAGCAATTCAGCTGTGGCCCTAGAAGAATATAGGAAGTGCAAGAGGGAACTTAAGAAAGGAATTAGAAGAGCAAAAAGGGGCATGAACAAGATTAGGGAGAATCCTAAGATATTTTATCAATACATTAAAGGGAAGCGGTTAACCATGAAAGAGTAGGGCCCATTAGGATCCAAGGAGGCAATCTGTGTATGAAGCTGCAGGATATTGGAAGGGTATTAAATTAATACTTCTCTTCGGAATTCACTCTGGAAAAGGAGAATGTAGGTACGGAATTCAGGAAAAGGGACTGTGAGGAACTTGCACAGTTCGACATAGGAAATGTGGAGGTATTAGAGGCTCTGACGGGCTTAAAAATGGACAAATCCCCTGGCCCGGATGAACTACATCCCAGGCTGTGGTGGGAGGCGAGGCAGGAAATTGCAGGGGCTCTGATGCAAATTTTTAATTCCTCTTTGGCCACTGGGGAAGTGCCAGAGGACTGGAGGATGGTAATGTGGTTCCACTTTTCAAGAAGGACGGTAGAAATGAACCTGGGAATTATGGACCGGTGAGTCACACATCATTGGTAGGGAAACGATTGGAGAAAATTCTGAAGGAGAGAATTAATATCCAATTGGAAAGGCATGGGTTAATTAGGGATAGTCAGCATGGCTTTGTCAGAGGGAGGTCATGCCTAACAAATTTATTAGAATTTTTTGAAAATGCGATCAAGTGTGTGGATTACGGAAGTTCAGTTGATATAGTTTATATGGATTTTAGCAAAGCTTTTGGCAAGGTCCCAAATGGGAGACTAATTGAGAAGGTTAAAGCACATGGAATTCAGGGGAACTTGGGAATATGGATCAGAAACTGGCTTAGTAATAGGACATAAAGGGTAGTGGTAGAAGGACGTTCAAGTTACTGGAGACCGGTATCCAGTGGTGTACCACAAGGATCAGTACTGGAACCCTTATTGTTTGTTATATACATAAATGATATAGATGAAAATGTTGGGGGGAGGAGCTGTTAAGCAAGTTTGCAGGTGACACCAAGATTGGTAGGGTGGTTAATAATGAAGAAGATGGTTATAGGTTACAGGAAGATAAAGAGATAAAGATGGGTTGGTCAGGTGGACAGAAACGTGTCAGATGGTATTTAATCCTGATAAATGCGAGGTGATGCACTTTAGAAGAAGAAACAGAATGAGGGAGTATTTAATGAATGGTAGGATACCGAAAAGCTGAGAGGAACAGAGGAATCTTGGGGTGATTATTCACAGATCCCTCAAGTTGGCAGAGCATGTGAACAGGATAGTTAAGAAGGCATATTGAAGACACTTGCATTCATCAGTCATGCTATAGAGCATAAGAGCAAAGAGGTAAGCTGGAGGCGTACAGAGCACTGGTTAGGCCATAATTGGAGTACTGCATGCAGTTCTGGTCACCTCATAACTGGAAGGATGTGATAACACTAGAGGAGATATAGAGGAGGTTCACCAGGATGCTGCCTGGGATGCAGCATTTGAGTTATAAGGAGCGACTAGATGGGCTTGGATTGTTTTCTTTAGAGCAGAGAAGGCTGAGGGAGACATGATCGAGGTGTATAAGATTGCGGGGTATGGACAGGGTGAGTAGGGAGCAGCTGTTCCCCTTGGTTTTGAGGTCAATCACAAGAGGGCATAGGTTTAGTGTTGGGAGATTCAAAGGGGATTTGAGAAAAAAATTTTTCACTCAGTCTATCCTTAATCTTGACAAATACATGAATAGGATGGGAATAAAGGGATATGCTACCCGCAAGGGTAGGGGATTTTAGTTAAGTCGGGCAACATGGTCGGTGCAGGCTTGGAGTGCCGAAGGGCCTGTTCCTATGCTGTAATTTTCTTTGTTCTTTGTTGGAGAAACTTGGTTTGTTCTCACTGGAATGACAGAGGTTGAGGAGCGATCTGATAGAAATCTACAAGATTATGAGGGGCATGGACAGAGTGGATAGTCAGAAGCTTTTTCCCAGGTTGGAAGAGTTAATTACTAGGGGGCATAGGTTTAAGGTGCGAGGGACAAGGTTTAAAGGAGATGTATGAGGCAATTGTTTTACACAGAGGGTGGTGGGTGCCTGGAACTCGCTGCCGGGGGAGGTAGTGGAAGCAGATACGATAGTGAGTTTTAAGGGGCGACTTAACAAATACATGAATAGGATGGGAATAGAGGGATCTGGTCTCCGGAAGGGTAAGGGGTTTCAGATGGGCAACGTGGTCGATGCAGACTTGGAGGGCCGAAGGGCCTGTTCCTGTGCTGTAATTTTCTTTGTTCTTTGATAGAGGGACTGAGGAGGAGAAATTTCTTTTCCCAGAGAGTGATAAGCAAATGGAATTCACTACGACAGAAAGAAGTTGAGGTCAAAAAATTGTATGTTCTCAGGAATGAGTTAGATGTAGCTCTTGGGATGAAGGGGATCAAAGGATATGTGGGGGGGGGGGGGGGGGTGAAGGCTGGATCAGGCTACTGAGTTGGATGATCAGCCATGATCATAATAAATGGCGGAGCAGGTTCAAAGGGCCAAATGGCTCTTGTTTTCTATGTTTCTATATCACTATGTGCTGGGGTTTGATCTACCCCGGTATTGAGAAGGATAGGTCTTAGAAATCTTAGAAACCCTACAGCACAGAGAAAGGCCATTCGGCCCATCGAGTCTGCACTGACCACAATCCCACCCAGACCCTACCCCCATATCCCTACATATTTACCCACTAATCCCTTTAACCTACGCATCCCAGGACACGAAGGGCAATTTTAGCATGGCCAATCAACCTAACCCGCACATCTTTGGACTGTCCATGAATTCCACACTCAGTTGGAACATGTTGTACCATCTGCCCCACAAAGAAAAGTTTGTGCAGAAAATCAACTATGGCCACAAATCTATGGCCACAAATCAATCAGTGTAAAAGATTCTCTGGTACTGTGGAGAAAGGAGATGGTGAATATTTCCATGAGCAGACTGGCAAAGTCTTTTGGCAGAATGTCTCATTGTCAAAACTTCCAAACAAGCACCAAAACATTGCTTAGCTAATGGTGAGAAGGTCCTTCTTGTCAAGTTCCTCACAAACACCAGGCAATTCAGTGGCAATGCATAATATCCTCAAGGTAGCTGTGATGGGTAAGAGAATGTCACCCATCTCCTTCTAGAATGCGCATTTTCAAAGAATATCTGGAAAGAGTTGCAGTAGTTTTTGCTGGAGTTCATCCAGAGCTGCTCTGTCATGCAAGATTCTTGTTTCCAGGGATGCACACTTAAATAAACAACAACTTTTGTTGGAAGGCCATCAACTTGATGAAAGATGCTCTTTGCTCTGCCTGAAACTTGTTGGTCTTCCAGTGCAAGGAGCTGACCACAATCAAGAGTTTGAGACTGTCACATTCCAAGGTACACAAGCACAAGCTGAGGGCAACTGCAACAAAGCTCATTGGGAAGAGTTAAGACCTTCCCACTATTGTACTAGAGGCCCTTGTCCTGGGTAAAGTCCAACGCCGGCATCTCCACATCATAAAGTCTCTTGGGCCATAAATATCTGAATATGTTTAATGTAATGTAAATATAGATGCCTATAATTGATAACCAATGTTTTACAGGCAGTGATCTGAAAGACTAGAACAGGGGAGACAGTCTTACAGTCATATGCATGTCACAAATGATAGAACCCTGACACCCTGCACCTTCTTACAATTCATCGTATAGGCTTTTCGTGATTACAGCGACACTCCAAAATAATTTGATTACAAATAGATAAAATATGGGATAAAAAGAAAAATATAAATACAGAAAATTTTAAAATAAAATGGACACTGATGGAAATGCAGAGCACGTTCATCAACTTCTGAGAAAGACACAATTAAAGTCTTGAATAGAAATGCATTATCAGAACTTTTCAGACAAAAGGATGGCACAGTGGTTAGCATTGCTGCCTCACAGCTTGGGTCACTGTCTGTGTGGAATTTGCACGTTCTCCCCCTGTGTTTGCGTGGGTTTCCTGCGGGTGCTCCGGTTTCCTCCCACAGTCTGAAAGACGTGCTGGTTAGGTGCATTGGGCATGCTAAATTGTCCCTCAGTGAACCTGAACAGGTGCTGGAGTGTGGCGACTAGGGGAGTTTTTCACAGTAACTTCATTGCGGTGTTAATTACAGCCTACTTGTAATAAATAAACTTTAAACAAAGTGTTGCATGCAAAATGTTAGCCTATCCTTTTTATTTCAGGTGCTGATCAGCCTGTTGTGTATTTTTAGCATTTTCTGTAGATAAAAGTGGCATATATTGTGTGGGTACACTGTCAGACAATGAGGCACAGTACTACCTGTGCTAGCATATAGCTGCAATCATACATATTAAATCGGAGATCTGTACAAGTCAGAAAAATGTATCGCATAGAAAATATGCAAGAACAGAAAGGTCAAGTGTTAGTTAAGGATGAGTCAGGCTTGCATGAATTTAAGCAATGACAGGTATCATTTTATCAAAGAGACAATCACCAAAGAACAAAAATGTTGCATGAGAATGAAAATGGAGCTGGTGAATTTTTCTAATTTTTTTCTCCTACTCCCTTGAAGGCATTGACTCTTACTGAGGTGTAATTCCCCAGCAACTAATTCCTCATGAGTGTGCCTGGGCAACAAGTGATGAGAAACAATTTAACTGTGGAGCTATCACAGCTAATGTTCCTATGTTCCACAGAATCATTGGGGAAACACCTGAATCATGCTGATGCAGGAGTATCCAAGTTATTCTCTCGGTAGCCTACTGATAGAGGTCTTGAAATCATAAATGGAAATTTTTGATTTGCAACTCAGATTTTTCTTAAGGATACCACTGCTTTTGCAGTTTGCTGGGGCTTCATAATGTTGTGCTTTGTCTGAACCTCTCTTTTTGCCCCCAGCTGTTTTTAAGGAGCATACATATTGCCATCTTTTTCAATTTGATGTACACTTCATCTGCCAATGGCAGTCAGTGTTGCTCAATGAATTAGGGTTGCAACTCTTACAATGAGACCGATCACACTCGGTATTAGAGTGAAACTGAAGGATGATGTGGTCCTTCCCTGCACTCAAAGGCTATACTGATATTCACCATCTAAGCACACGTGTGAAGAATGTTGCCTGAACATAACATTAATGGGTGGTCATGTATTGTGTAACGATACCCAAAGTAAGTATGCAGCTTCAGGCAAAAAAGGGGAAAAATTGGAAAACATGCTGCCCATCAAAGGTTTTGAGTAATAGCCTGTACATTGTCACTGCAGAATACAAAAACAACAATAATAACATATATCATATTGAAATTTTAATTTAGTATAACATACCAAGATGCTTATCAAGAACAATTTTCTCTTGGAGCAATTCAAAAACTGGAGAAACACACCAAAATACACCTGGATCGCAGTCATATGACTAAATCAGGCAGCGTATATAAATGCTTATTACTACTTAATTCCTTATTGATAATCAATCAACTGACTAGTTAATAGTTGCTTTCAGCAGCACTGATATTTTATGCAGAAAGAAGCTGCAGCCTGATTCATTGGGAGTATCCATAAATGCTGTAAGATTGACCCATTGAAGTGACAGCAAGAACCTTATGTGAGGGCGTTTCCTTATTAATCATAATCACTGGAACCATTATTCATTCATCTCTCAGCACTAAGATAAAAGAGCCAGCTCATCTGATTTAACTGAAACTGATGATTGGCATTCAATTATGCTTGCACATTTTGGCTCTGGCGGAGATCACAAGAGCTTTGTAACATTTAATATCGGGGGGGGGGGGGGGGTAGGAAGAACTGGTCAGAAAAATTTTTAGAATTTATTTTTCCCTGGAATTGATCTGAGTTTTTAATCTGAGTTTTTTACCTCTCCTGGGAGATTATTTGGCTCAGTAAGAAGTCTCACAACACCAGGTTAGAGTCCAACAGGTTTATTTGGTAGCACAAGCCATTAGCTTTCGGAGCGCTGCTCCTTCGTCAGGTGAGTGGGAGTTCTGTTCACAAATAGGGCATATAAAGATACAAACTCAATTTACAAAATAATGGTTGGAATGTGAGTCTTTATAGGTAACCAAGTCTTAAAGGTACAGACAATGTGAGTGAAGAGAGGGTTAAGCACAGGTTAAAGAGATGTGTATTGTCTCCAGCCAGGACAGTTACACTAACTCGCATTCCAACCATTATTTTGTAGGATGAAGGAGTAGCACTCCGAAAGCTAGTGGCTTGTGCTACCAAATAAACCTGTTGGACTTTAACCTGGTGTTGTGAGACTTCTTACTGTGTTTACCCCAGTCCAACACCAGCATCTCCACATCAAGATTATTTGGCTGCCAGAGTTGGCTAGGCTAGGGAATGTATGTGTCGTGATGCACAAGATACCGCAATTGCTTGGAGAGGCTGGAATGACCAGTAGATTTTTCCTCTTATTTACATACTGGTTTGAATTATTCATAGGATTATTCACAAAAGTCTCTAGTGCTGTTCAGGAGCTGAAGTGCAGACAAGGTACTGTACCCCTGTGACAAAACAAGTCTTCATAAAGAATATTTCCCTTATTTTTCATGTAAATTTAGATACTGTTAGGAACAAAGCATAATTAGGTTCAATACATATTTGTGTGTTAAGAAAGGTGGAACATGGGCTTTAGTTTCATTTAGATATATTTTTGCAGCTTGGTGCTAGAAAGTCTTGGGGCTCTGTTTGTATACATAAATTTATAATGAGGTTTTGTAACCCTTTAGGTGAATAGATAGGTTAAAAAGTTGTGAAAAACAGGTGTTTTTTGTTTTCAAACTGCTCATCAATTTAATGAGTCTTGTGATGAACATTTGACCAGAAATGAGAGCCGCGATTTTCACAAAAGCGCCGAATAGGCGGGAAACTATTCTAGATCCCGACTGTTTTGTCAGTTCAACTTCTCACTTGAATCTCCACACTCTCTGCACTGCAGAGGTCCCAATCATGAATCTCATTAAAAACCCAGGGGGGCGGGGCCTATCCATGCCGGAGTCTGACAGTTCTGGAACTCTGCGCATGCGCAATGGCCCCGATCTATCAGACTCCCCGTTTGCTGGCCAGCCCGGGTCTCCTGCAGTGCTGCCCCTCCAGCCCTCCCCACGGCCCCCACAATAATTCCCGGGCCAGCCCTGACCCCCCCACCCCGGAGCGCCCCGATGTCCAGCCCACATCCCCCCCCAAGCAGTGGTGATCCCCCGCCCCCCCTCGCCCCGGCAGACCCCCCTCACCCCGGCAGATCCCCCCCTCAATCGCTGCCCCCCTGCATCCCAGACCAATCCCAATGCAGAGTGGCAGTGGAGCCCCCCCACTCTCACCAATCGTCCTTAGGCCCTGCACTCAATAGCCCCACCTCCTTGGCACTGTCTGATGCCCAGTGGGCAATGCGAAAGTGCTCCCTGAGCATGGGCACTTTGCCCTTTGGGCAGTGCCAGAGGGCACTGGCTGGCACTGCCAGGGTACCTATGCCAAGGGGGCACCACCCCCTTCCGCCCGACCCCCTGGGGGGCCCCCCGATTACCCCCCCTTCATTCTGGTGGGGTCTCCTGCTAGTTCCCCGAATGTGGTGAGCTACTCTAAACCCCGCTCGAATGAAGTACTCCTGGCGGGGTGGGAGATTCAATCGGGACCAGTAAGCTCCCGATAATGCAATGGAAAAGACATTTAAAACATATTAAAATCAGATTCAAATTACTTACCTGCCTTCCCACCGGTTTGCAGCATAGTCTGGCCTGTGACTGTTCGCTGGCTCTGGGAGATGCGCATGCGCTAATCCCAGAACAAGGCCGGCGATGCATATCTCCCACCCCGACCTGCCAGAAACATTGCGGGTCGGGATGAGAGAATCGTGGCCGAGGTCTCTATAAAGCTGCCTAATGAGTACGCAGAAAAAAAAGAGGGAGGAGTATGGAAAAGACGCAGCAGGGGTATTGCTTAGAGTTTTTACCACTGACTACCTTTAGGGTGTCTCTCCAAACTACAAAGGGTTGTGAACGTAGCCCAGTCCATCACACAAACCAGCCTCCCATTCATTGACTCCGTCTACACTTCCTGCTGCCTCAGAAAAGCAGCCAGCATAATCAAGGACTCGTAGAGGCTGTCTTGATGCACTTTTTTTTCATTTGTTCATTTGCACCGTCATTGATTTTGTTTGTTTAGTCGTCACCGTATCTCTCTGGGATCCTTGTCTCGTCTTTTTCTTCTCTTCACTTTCCTGACCAGAAAAACAGTTACTGACTGACTTGCTTCAAAAATTCACTTTTGTTACGGCCACAGGAATTAATAATTTTTATAAGTGCCTGGGTCTACCTGCATGCCATTTTCTAAAGGTTTTGGGTCATAACAAAGGGTTAGAGATTTAGTGAATTTGGAAAAGTAAACACAAGTTACACAAAACTGTGCTGTTGCCTAGCAACAGGGGTCCAGAGACAGACAGAAAAGAAAACCAGAAAACAAATTCAGTGTGTTTATGACAGTGTGAAGATAGGAGTTCTAGGCTCCTTGATAGGACTTCTAAGTTTAGGGAACTTGTGTTTGTTCTGCAGTTGAGTAATAGCGAGCTTAGAGTGCAGTTTTGGGTGTCTCAGGGAGAGATATCAGCCGGAGAAAAACATTAGTGAATACTCAGAATTGTACCAGAAACAACAACTTGCAATCAGGGCAGCTCAAGAAAAAAGCCGTGACGTTAAGATGATGGGAACTCTTCAGTAGGGATTTGCTGGCATAAAAGATATGGGCTGGAATTTTCTGACCGTTCAATCCTGTGGGATTTTCCCATCTCGCTGCAGTGAGCAGAGATTTGGTCTGTTGCCAAATTCTCCATCTTCGCTGCACGGGAGCAGGAGCGTGGCAGTGAACAGGCGGGAAAATTGCTCCCATGTTGCGAGTTTAAATTATTTTCTGTGTTCATATTGGGATCTTGCCAACCTTTTTGTCTAGTGTAATACAAGTTCATCAGTAAACTTTTGTGAATTTGAAATACAAATTAGGATCAAACCACATTGTACTCTGGATCTGTTTGTCCAGTATTCACATCTACTGGGACCGTAACAATACACAGAGTAAATGTAACTTTAAAAACAGTTGCAGCTACTGGAGCATCAGGGCAGAGGACAGATATGAAACTTTTAAGATGCTTACTGAGGTTGTCAGCCTCTGTTGTTAGTGCCCTGTACTTCGTGCCCTGTACTCAGAAACTAATTCTGTTAAAGCACATTTAATGCCTGGGCACTTAATCCTTCATGGAATGCTAAAACTGTATGTTAACCTACTTTTAACCCAACCCAGTTTTCCCAAATTCCATGTTCTCCATCTATTGTGCTGCTTAACCAGATGACTACTTGTGGTCCCAAACCCATTCTGGAGCTTTCACCAGAATCCCCAAAAATGCCTATCAAATGCTTCTTCAATGTTGCAAAGGTTTAAACTAGTGTGGCAATTTAAACTAGTGTGGCAGGGGGGTGGGGAACAAAACAGGAGGTCAGTAAATACTGAGGCTGGGGTCGAGCTGGGGGCCAGGGCAAGGCTAGCTAAGAAGAGGAGCACTCTGGAGGAGGAGGACCTGACTGGGCCTGGAGGTCTGGAGTGCATCTGCTTCAATGTGAGGAGTGTAACGGGTAAAACAGACGAACTTAGGGCCTTAATGCTTGTGCGGAATTTGGATGTGGTTGCGGTGACGGAAACTTGGTTAAAAGAAGGACAGGACTGGCAGCTGAATATTCCGGGGTATAAGTGTTTTAGGCGAGACAGAGGAGGGGCTAAAAAAGGTGGGGGAGTAGCGATATTAGTTAAGGAGCATATTACCGCGGTGCAGAGGGTAGACAACTTAGAGGGGTCATGTACTGAGTCGCTGTGGGTGGAACTCAGAAACAGGAAGGGTGCAGTCACTATGCTGGGGGTGTACTACAGACCACCCAACAGCCCACGGGAAGTGGAGGAAAAGATATGTCAGGAGATTCTGGATAGGTGCAGAAAACATAGGGTTGTTGTAGTGGGGGACTTTAATTTCCCTGGCACAGACTGGAAAGTGCTTAGAGCTGGGGGACCGGACGGGGAGGAATTTGTAAAATGCGTACTGGAAGGTTCTTTGGAACAGTATGTAGATAGCCCGACTAGAGAGGGGGCTATACTGGACCTAGTTCTGGGAAATGAGCCCGGTCAGGTTGTCAAAGTTTCGGTAGGGGAACATGTGGCAAATAGTGACCACAACTCTGTTAACTTTAGGATAGTAATGGACAAGGATGAGTGCTGTCCTACGGGCAGGGTGCTAAATTGGGGGAAGGCTGACTATAGCCGGATTAGGCAGGAATTGGTGGATGTTGATTGGGAGAGGATGTTCGAGGGTAAGTCCGCGTCTGGCATGTGGGAGTCTTTTAAGGAACTATTGATAAGGCTGCAGGATAGGCATGTGCCTGTAAAAAGGAAAGATAGGAAAGGTAGGATTCGAGAGCCGTGGATAACCAGGGAAATTGAGGATCTGATTAAAATGAAAAGGGAGGCGTACGTTAAGTCCAGGCAACTAAAAACAGATGGAGCTCTGGAGGAATACAGAGAGAGTAGGAAAGATCTCAAACGGGGAGTTAGAAGGGCAAAAAGAGGTCACGAGATGTTCTTGGCAGGCAGGATTAAGGAGAATCCTAAGGCATTCTATTCATACGTTAGGAACAAAAGAGTTGTCAGGGAGAAAATCGGACCTCTCAGGGACAAAGGAGGGGAATTATGCTTAGAACCCAAGGGAATAGGGGAGATCCTAAATGAATACTTTGCATCGGTATTCACGAAGGAGAGGGGCGTGTTAACCGGGAGTGTCTCGGAGGGAGGTGTTGACCCGTTAGAGAAAATCTCCATTACAAGAGAGGAAGTGTTAGGTTTTTTAGGGAACATTAAAACTGACAAAGCCCCAGGGCCTGATGGCATCTATCCTCGACTGCTCAGGGAGACGAGAGGTGAAATTGCTGGGCCTCTGACGGAAATCTTTGTCGCTTCTTTGGACACGGGTGAGGTCCCTGAGGATTGGAGGATAGCGAGTGTGGTCCCGTTGTTTAAGAAGGGTAGCAGGGATAACCCAGGAAATTATAGGCCGGTGAGCTTGACGTCCGTGGTAGGGAAGTTGTTGGAGAGGATTCTTAGAGACAGGATGTATGTGCATTTAGAACGGAACAATCTCATTAGTGACAGACAGCATGGTTTTGTAAGAGGGAGGTCGTGCCTTACAAATTTGGTGGAGTTTTTTGAGGAAGTGACAAAAACGGTTGATGAAGGAAGGGCCGTGGATGTCGTCTATATGGATTTCAGTAAGGCATTTGACAAAGTCCCACATGGCAGGTTGGTTAAGAAGGTTAAGGCTCATGGGATACAAGGAGAAGTGGCTCGATGGGTGGAGAACTGGCTTGGCCATAGGAGACAGAGGGTAGTGGTCGAAGGGTCTTTTTCCGGCTGGAGGTCTGTGACCAGTGGTGTTCCGCAGGGCTCTGTACTGGGACCTCTGCTATTTGTGATATATATAAATGATTTGGAAGAAGGTGTAACTGGTGTAATCAGCAAGTTTGCGGATGACACGAAGATGGCTGGAATTGCGGATAGCGAAGAGCATTGTCGGGCAATACAGCAGGATATAGATAGGCTGGAAAATTGGGCGGAGAGGTGGCAGATGGAATTTAATCCGGATAAATGCGAAGTGATGCATTTTGGAAGAAATAATGTAGGGAGGAGTTATGCAATAAATGGCAGAGTCATCAGGAGTATAGAAACACAGAGGGACCTAGGTGTGCAAGTCCACAAATCCTTGAAGGTGGCAACACAGGTGGAGAAGGTGGTGAAGAAGGCATATGGTATGCTTGCCTTTATAGGACGGGGTATAGAGTATAAAAGCTGGAGTCTGATGATGCAGCTGTATAGAACGCTGGTTAGGCCACATTTGGAGTACTGCGTCCAGTTCTGGTCGCCGCACTACCAGAAGGACGTGGAGGCATTGGAGAGAGTGCAGAGAAGGTTTACCAGGATGTTGCCTGGTATGGAGGGTCTTAGCTATGAGGAGAGATTGGGTAGACTGGGGTTGTTCTCCTTGGAAAGACGGAGAATGAGGGGAGATCTAATAGAGGTATACAAGATTATGAAGGGTATAGATAGGGTGAACAGTGGGAAGCTTTTTCCCAGGTCGGAGGTGACGATCACGAGGGGTCACGGGCTCAAGCTGAGAGGGGCGAAGTATAACTCAGACATCAGAGGGACGTTTTTTACACAGAGGGTGGTGGGGGCCTGGAATGCGCTGCCAAGTAGGGTGGTGGAGGCAGGCACGCTGACATCGTTTAAGACTTACCTGGATAGTCACATGAGCAGCCTGGGAATGGAGGGATACAAACGATTGGTCTAGTTGGACCAAGGAGCAGCACAGGCTTGGAGGGCCGAAGGGCCTGTTTCCTGTGCTGTACTGTTCTTTGTTCTTTGTTTAGGACTTCTACTGTAATTCTGTGGTGTGTATGAAACTCACAATGCCTCCATATGCTGTCCTGCTCCTTTTGTAAATATAAATGAAGATCTTATTCAATATTTTAGCTACGTCCATATTGACTTACCATTTCAGGAGCCAGTAGTTTTATAGTCTTGTATTTTTGATCCCATTATCCCTTCACCACCCCAGTCAGATGTTGTTAAAGTATGAAGGATATTGTTAACAGAGGAGGAAACAAATGGCCACAAAGGACTGACTAGAAAATTAGCAAATCTGAAGTCAGCATAGAGATCAAATAGTAATCCACAAACTGCACAGATGTTGAATTATCTGCAGTGTTTTAAGCAGGCCAAGGCAACAGAGGAGCTTAGGCAATATGGATCAACAGCAGAGACTGGAGATCGCAAAAGGCAGTGTACACAGGAAGCAGCAACACCCCACAATAGAAAAGTTAGAGGTTGCCCCTGTCATAGATCCAGAATCTATTTTACTTACTTGTGACTGGAACTGGGAGGCAGTAAGTGAGTTTAATGTGGAAAATTCATGCAACACAGCAGCCCTGCTACTCATGAACATTTAGACTAAATGTCAAATCACATGCCAAGGAGATCAATAGAATGGCAGATTTAAGTGCTTACAGCACGAAGCAATGCAGTTCATAATGATGGGGCAGTTCCATGCTGTTTATTTCGACTGAAAATCTATTAGTGGGACAATTCCAAGTCAGGCTGGGAGCAGAGAAAGAGGGCTGGAAAAATTACTGGAAGTTATGTTACAGCTGTACAGAGCTCTGGTTAAACCCCATCTGGAGTATTGCATTCAGTTCTGGGCACCACTCCTCGGGAAAGATATACTGGCCACGGAGGGGTTTTGCACAGCTTCACCAGAATGATACCAAGACAAAAAAGTTAGTTCAGGTTTGTCCGACATTTTTGCAGGGGGTCATATTTGGATGGAATTTCTCACTCATGGGACAAATGAGCAAATTTTGGAAAGATATCAAAAAAAGTTGAGGTATTCAGAAAGGAAACAACCTCTGAGCAAATGTAAAGCAATATCAGCACATTAATTTGATAAATTGCAAGAAAAGAATTAATAAAAATGATCAGGTGAGAGAGTCAGTGTGTGCATATGTCTGGTTCACTCAGTCCCGGGGTGCTCACTCACTCTCACCCACTGTGAGAGGGTACGTGAATATGTATTGGTGTGGGGTGGTGAGAGTAAGTGAGAAACACGAGTCTGGGAGCAATGCACAAAGTCTCATCCATGTACAGTCAGTGCACCACCACATGCAAATGGATTCACTGTCTCCCGTACACTCACACTGCACCCCCGCCCCATATACACTCTCTCACCCCCCCCACACACACACACACACTCACTTCTCCCCGACTACACATAGGTTGGACAAGCCTGGGTTCGCCTGGTACCGACAGCTGAACAACGAGGAACACTACAGACAGTTACCCACAGATCCGACCAAAGAACACACCCGTCAACTCAACACTCTGATCAAGACCTTTGATCCGGACCTTCAGACCACCCTCCGTGCTCTCATCCCACGTACTCCCCGCGTTGGAGATCTCTACTGCCTCCCGAAGATACACAAGGCAAACACATCCGGCCATCCCATCGTATCGGGCAATGGGACCCTGTGCAAGAACCTCTCCGGCTATGTCGAGGGCATCCTGAAACCCATTGTACAAAGAACCCCCCCAGCTTTTGTCGCGACACTACGGACTTCCTACAGAAACTCAACGCACATGGAGCAGTTGAACCAGGCGCACTCCTCGTCACAATGGATGTCTCGGCACTCTACACCAGCATCCTCCACGATGATGGCATTGCTGCAACGGCCTCAGTACTCAACGTCGACAACTGCCAGTTTCCAGATGCAATTTTACAACTCATCCGCTTCATCCTGGACCACAATATCTTCACCTTCAACAACCAGTTCTTCATCCAGACACACGGAACAGCCATGGGGACCATATTCGCACCTCAATATGCCAACATCTTCATGCACAGGTTCGAACAAGACCTCTTCACCGCACAGGACCTTCAACCGATGTTATACACTCGATACATCGATGACATTTTCTTCCTTTGGACTCATGGTGAACAATCACTGAAACAACTATATGATGACATCAACAAGTTTCATCCCACCATCAGACTCACCACGGACTACTCTCCGGAATCGGTTGCATTCTTGGACACACGCATCTCCATTAAGGACGGTCACCTCAGCACCTCACTGTACCGCAAGCCCACAGATAACCTCACGCTGCTCCACTTCTCCAGCTTCCACCCTAAACACGTTAAAGAAGCCATCCCCTATGGACAAGCCCTCCGTATACACAGGATCTGCTCGGATGAGGAGGATCGCAACAGACACCTCCAGACACTGAAAGATGCCTTCATAAGAACAGGATATGGCGCTCGATTCATCGATCGACAGTTCCGACGTGCCACAGCGAAAAACCGCACTGACCTCCTCAGAAGACAAACACGGGACACAGTGGACAGAGTACCCTTCGTCGTCCAGTACTTCCCCGGAGTGGAGAAGCTACGGCATCTGCTCCGGAGCCTTCAACATGTCATTGATGAAGACGAACACCTTGCCAAGGCCATCCCCACACCCCCACTTCTTGCCTTCAAACAACTGCACAACCTCAAACAGACCATTGTCCGCAGCAAACTACCCAGCCTTCAGGAGAACAGTGACCACGACACCACACAACCCTGCCACAGCAACCTCTGCAAGACGTGCCGGATCATCGACACGGATGCCATCACCTCATGTGAGAACACCATCTACCAGGTACACGATACCTACTCTTGTAACTCAACCAACGTTGTCTACCTGATACACTGCAGGAAAGGATGTCCTGAGACATGGTACATTGGAGAAACCATGCAGACGCTACGACAACGGATGAATGAGCACCGCTCAACAATCACCAGGCAAGACTGTTCTCTTCCTGTGGGGGAGCACTTCAGCGGTCACAGGCATTCAGCCTCTGATCTTCGGGTAAGCGTTCTCCAAAGCAGCCTTCATGACACACGACAGCGCAGAGTCGCTGAGCAGAAACTGATAGCCAAGTTCCGCACACATGAGGACGGCCTAAACCGGGATCTTGGATTTATGTCACACTATCAGTAACCCCCACAGCTTGTCTCCTGGACTTCCAGAATCTCAGTGGCTGTCCTGTCTGGAGACAATACACATCTCTTTAACCTGTGCTTAATGCTCCCTCCACTCACATTGTCTGTATCTTTAAGACCTGGTTGGCTGTAGAGATTCGCATTCTAATCAGTATTCTGTCACTTGATTTTGTGTCTCTGTGCCCTGTTTGAGAGCAGATTTCCACTCCATCTGACGAAGGAGCAGTGCTCCGAAAGCTAATGGCATTTGCTACCAAATAAACCTGTTGGACTTTAACCTGGTGTGGTTAAAACTCTTACTTAGGTTAAGAGGCCAGATTGCCCAGGCAATTATTAAAGGATTTCAGAGTAGATGGCAAAGGAACTACTTTTTAAGGAGGGGCTCAGAATAAGATGCCACGGTACGGCACAAGTAGCACAGTGGGCGGCACGGTAGCACAGTGGTTAGCACTGCTGCTTCACAGCTCCAGGGTCCCGGGTTCGATTCCCGGCTCAGGTCACTGTCTGTGTGGAGTTTGCACATTCTCCTCGTGTCTGCGTGGGTTTCCTCCGGGTGCTCCGGTTTCCTCCCACAGTCCAAAGATGTGCGGGTTAGGTTGATTGGCCAGGTTAAAAATTGCCCCTTAGAGTCCTGGGATTAGCGGGTAAATATGTGGGGGTAGGGCCTGGGTGGGATTGTGGTCGGTGCAGACTTGATGGGCCGAATGGCCTCCTTCTGCACTGTAGGGTTTCTATGAATTCTATGAACCATTAATTTAGAGCAACCACATTCTAGAATACTGTCAGAAATTTCTTTACAGAAAGGCTAGTTAAAATTTGGAGCTCTGTCTCCTGAAAAACCTTTGTGGCTGGATTAATTAGAAAAGTCAAAACTGAGATTGGTAGATTTTTGTTAGGCATGAGTACTAAGGATTCAGAACCAAGGTGACAGAGTTAAAATGCAGATAAGCCTCGGCCATGATCTAATTAAAGAACTGATCAAGTTCAAGGGACTAAATAGTTTAGTCTGATTTTTCCAAGTGTTAGGGTCCTGGGCCAGAGTAGCCCCAACAATTTTTCTAGTTTGGCATAAATGTGAGGAAAGAATGCTTCGCTCCAGGAGTAATTCCACTGACAAATTAGGAATCTTTTATGAAAACAAGCTTTATTCATAACACAGTTCAAGTATAATGCAAATACAATGAAGCAGCTTAACCGTTAACAGTTGAACAATCTTTAAACATGAAAAGATACAATTTTAATTTCTAACTTATCACTATTTCAGTTTAAAATAAGCAAGATTCTTCTTACAAACTTAAAACCCACTTTGAATATAGTTAGCAATCACCAATATACTTGCTATCATGAGAGTAGACAACCTTGGAGTTTTCAGAGAGACAAAGAGTTTTCAGAAGCCTGCAAAATTCTCTTAATTTCAACCAGAATAGCCAAACTCCAACTCTTTTCCAAAAGCCTATTTCTTTCTCTGCTACAGATCCAGGACTGCACATACACCATGACATCATATGACCCTGTCAATCACTCTAATCTGAAATCCGAGGGGAACTGAAGTAAACAAGTGTCAATTAACTTTACTTAACAACTTGCATTATTTAAATGAATAATTATTCTGCTCTCCCAGCATCTGAGCTGTATTCCTCCAGACGTACTGACTGCCTGCAGTAAAAAGCTGAACTTTAAAACATTCTACTGAAACATTAAAAAAATATAAACACCATTTGCACACTTTCATTACACAAGTAAGAATAGCGACTCTGGCAGAGAGATTTTTTTTTCATTTACGGAATGTGGCATTTATTGCCCATCCCTAGTTGACCTTGAGAAGGTGGTGGTGAGCTGCCTTCTTCAACTGCTGCAGTCCAAGGTGTAGGTATACCCACAGTTCCGTTAGGGAGGGAATTCCAGGATTTTGACCCAGCGACACTGAGGGAATGGCAATATATTTCCAAGTCAGGGTGGTGAGTGACTTGGAGGGAAACCTCCAGATGCTGGTGTTCCCAGGTATCAGCCACCCTTGTCCTTCTAGATGATAGTGGTCATTGCTTCGTCGGGTGCTGCCTAAGGAACCTTGGTGAGTTCCTGCAGGGCATCTTATAGATGGTACACACAATTGCTATTGTTCATTGGTGGTGAAGGGATTAAATGTCTGTGGAAGGAATAGCAATTAAGCTGACTGCTTTGTCCTGGATGGTATAAAGGTTCTTGTGTTGCTGGAGCTGCATTCATCCAGGCAAGTGGATGTTACATTCCATTACACTGTGCCTTTTAGATGATGGACAGGCTTTGGGGAGTCAGGAGGTTTGGTGCTCACCACAGAATTCCTAGCCTTTGGTAGTATTATATGGCTAGTCCAGTGCAATTTCTGGTCAATAGTAATGCCCAGGATGTTGATAGTAGGGAATTCAGTGATGGTAATGCCATTGAATGTCACAGAATCCTTACAGTGCAGAAGGAGGCCATTCTGCTCATCGGATTTGCAGCGACAACAATCCACCCAGGCCCTATCCCCTGTAACCCTACATATTTACCCTGCTAATCCCCCTGACAGTAAGGGACAATTTAGCATAGCCAATCCAATCCACCTAACCGCACATCTTTGGGAGGAAACTGAAACATCCAGAGGAAACCCGCACAGACACAGGAAGAATGTGCAAACTCCACACAGACAGTGACCCGAGCTGGAATTGAACCCAGGTCCCTGGTGCTGAGGCAGCAGTGCTAACCACTGTGCCACCCATGTCAGGTGGCAATGGTTAGAACCTCTCTTGTTGGAAACAGTATTGCCTGGCACTTGTGCAGTACAAATGTTACTTGCCACTTGTCAGCCCGAGCCTGGGTATTGTCCAGGTCTTGCTACATTTGGACATGGACTACTTCAGTAACTGAGGAGTTACATATGGTGAACGTTGTGCAGTCATCAGCAAACATACCCACTTCTGACCTTATGATGGAAGGAAGATTATTGCTGAAGCAGCTGAAGATGGTTGGGCCAAGGACACTCCCCTGAGGAATTCCTGAATTGATGCCCTGGAGCTGAGATGATTAATCTCCAACCACCACAACCATCTTCCTTTGTGCCAGGTATGACTCTTGATTTCCACTGACTCCAGCTTTGCTTTGGTTCCTTGGTGCCATACTTGGTTAAATGCTGCCTTGATGTTAAGCGCAGTTAATCTCACCTCACCTCTGGCATTCAGCTTTTTTTGTCCGTGTTTGACCAAGGCTGAGGTCAGGGACTGAGTAACCTTGGCAAAACCCAAATGCAGCGTGCATGAGCAGGTAATTGCTGAGTAAGTGCCACTTGATAGTTCTGTTGATGACTCCATCCATCACTTTACTGAAAGATTATAGAGAGTAGATTGATAGGGCGATAATTGGCTGGGTTGATTTTTTTCTGTTTTTTGTGTACCAGACATACCACATTGCAGGGTAGATGCCAGTGTTGTAGCTTACTGGAACAGTTCAGCTATTGGTGCATCCTACGGTAAGTTCTGGAGAAAAGTCTTCAGTAATAGCCAGAATATTGTGAGGGCCCATAGCCTTTGCAATTTTCAGTTATTTCAACCATTTCTAGATATCACGTGTAGCAAATTCAAATTGGCTGATGACTGGCATCTGTGATATGAGGGATCTCCGGAGAAGGCCTAGATGGACCATCCATTTGGCATTTCTGGCTGAAGATTGTTTTGAATGCTTCAGCCTTCTCTTTTGCACTGTATGGGTTCTCCCATCATTGAGGATGGGGATATTTATGGAGACGCCTTCTCCAGTGAATTGTTAATTGTCCACTAACATTCATGGCTTGGTAATGACAGGACTGCAGAACTTTGATCTCATCTGTTGCTTGTAGAATTGCTTAGCTCTGTCTAATACTTGCTGCATATGCTGTTTAGTATGCAAATAGTCCTGTGTTGTAGCTTCATCAGGTCGACCCTTTATTTTTAGCTATGCTTGGTGTTGCTTCTATCATGCTCTCCTGCACTCTTCATTGAACCAGGATTGATCCCCTGGCTTGGTGGTGATGGTAGAGTGGGGTTACAGATTGTGGTTGAGTACAATTCTGCTGCTACAGCCCCTCATGGATACCCAGTCTCGAGTTACTAACTCTGTTTGAAATCTATCCCATTTAGCACGGTTGTAGTGCCAGACAACACTATGGAGGATATCCTCAATTTGAAGACGGGACTTTGTCTCCACAAGAACTGTACGGTGGTAACTTCTACCGATTCTGGGCAGATGCATCTGCGGCAGGCAGGTTGGTGAGAATGAGGTCAAGTATGTTTTTTCCTCTTGTTGGTTCCCTCACCACCTGCCACAGACCCAGTTTAGCAGCTACGTCATATAGGAGCCAGCCAGCTCAATCTGTGGTGGTACTAATGAGTCACTCTTGGTGATGGATGTTGAAGTTCCCCATCCAGAGTACATTCTGCACCCTTGCCACCCTCAGTGCTTCCTCCAACTGGTGTTTAATGTGGAAGAGCACTGATTCATCAGCTGAGGGGGGGGGGGGAACCGGTACGTGATAATCAGCAGGAGGTTTCCTTGCCATTTTTGACTTGGTGCCATGAGACTTTGTGGGGTTCAGAGTCAACGTTGAGGACACCCAACACAACTCTCTCCCAATAATATACCACCATGCCACCACCTCTGCTGGGTCTGTCCTCATGGTGGGACAGGACACACCCAGGATTGGTGATGTCTGGGACATTATCTATAAAGTATGGTTCAACTCGATTTTCAAGTTTGCTGATGACACCACCATTGTGGGTCAGATCTCAAACAATGATGAGACGGAGTACAGGAAAGAGACAGAGAATCTGGTGAACTGGTGCGACAACAATAATCTCTCCCTCAATGTCAACAAAACGAAGGAGATAGTCATCGATTTCAGGAAGCATTGTGGAGGGCATCCCCTGTCTACATCAATGGGGATGAAGTAGAAATGGTCGAGAGCTTCAAGCTTTTAGGTGTCCAGATCACCAAGAACCTATCCTGGTCACTCCATGCGGACAAAGAAAGCCCACAATCACCTCTACTTTCTCAGGAGACTAAGGAAATTTCATGTCCGCTACCACTCCCTCCAACTTTTACAGATGCACCATAGAAAGAATTCTTTCCAGTTGTATTACAGCTTGGTATGGCTCCTGCTCTGTCCAAGACCACAAGAAACTACAAAGGGTCATGAACGAAGCCCAGTCCATCATTCAAACCAGTCTTCCATCCATTGACACTGTCTACACTTCCCACTGCCTCAGGAAAGCAGCCAGCATAATCAAGGACCCCACGCATCTCGGACATACTCTCTTCCACCTTCTTCCTTCGGGAAAAAGATACAAAAATCTGAGGACATGTACCAACCGACTCAAAAACAGCTTCTTCCCTGCTTTTGAATGGACCTACCTTGCATTAAGTTTATCTTTCTCTACGCCCTAGCTGAGTGTAACACTATATTCTGCACTCTCTCCTTTCCTTCCCTATGTACGGTATACTTGTCTGTATAGTGCGCAAGAAGCAATACTTTTCACTGTATCCCAACACGTGGCAATAATAAATCAAATCAAATCAAATGATTCTGTGAGTGACGTAGTTAGTGAGATAGCTCTCCCAATTTTGGTACAGATGTTAATAATGAGACTTTGCAGGGTTGACAGGGCTGGGTTTGCCGTTGTTGTTTCCGATGCCTAGGTCAGATGATCTGTCTGGCTCGATTCCTTTTCGTTTTCTTTGTAGTGGTTGCATAGAATAGAGTGGCATGCTAGGCCATTTCAGATGGCATTTAAGAGTCAACCACATTTCTGTGGTTCTAGAGTCATGTGTAGAACAGACCACATAAGGATGGCAGGTTTCCTTCCCTAAAGTGAACCCATTGGATTTTTATGACAATCAACTATGATTTTATGGTCATCATTAGATCTTTAATTCCAAATGTTTTATTGAGTTTAAATTCTATCATTTGCTGTAATGGGATTTGAACCTGGCCCCAGAGCATTACCCTGGGTCTCTGGATTACTGGTTCAGTGACAATTCCATTGTGCCACCACGACTGGATTCAGTAGGCTGTCAGTGGGAGCTGTCAGTAGTGAATTAGCCGGCTGCCATCTTGAAAACTGGCAACATCCCAATAACCTAAAACCATCAATTCCTCCCACCAAACCTCCAATCTCACTGTTTCTCCAATTCCCTCTTGCTTAAAACTTGCCAGTTTGGTCAAGGTTTTAGTCACTTGTCCTCCTTAACTGGCTGAGTGTCAAATTTTGTTTGCTAACAATCTTGCGAATCATATTAAAAGGTGCCATACAAATGTAAACCGTTGCTGTTGTCAGGTAGATAGCATTTTGGGTGACCTGTTAGTTTTGGTGAGCGAATGAAATGTTGTCAATTTATTCGCAAATTGTTGCCAAACACCAAATGGCAATTAGATTCCTTTGTGGAGAGCAGAGAAATTGATCAGTTTTTAGAATGCCGACTTCTCAGGAATGTGTGGTTTCTGTGGCCCAAGTTATTTGCAATCCTTTAGGTATATACAGAGTGAGAGAGGTAAAAAAGAGGTGAGAGAAAAAGAATTGCAAATACATTCTGCCTTGCTCAACATCAGGATGTTGCAATGAGATTTACAGCCTATGAAATACTACTGAAGTGTAGCTACTGTTGCAATATAAAAAGCATGGCAACCAATT
Organism: Mustelus asterias; assembly: GCF_964213995.1. Classification (NCBI taxonomy): domain Eukaryota; kingdom Metazoa; phylum Chordata; class Chondrichthyes; order Carcharhiniformes; family Triakidae; genus Mustelus; species Mustelus asterias. The sequence continues at coordinate 89,577,606 of NC_135809.1, forward strand.
TACACACAATAAGAAACCACATAGGCAGAGAGGTGAGTCAAAAAATGGAAGAGGAAAGAATGAACCAATTTTAATACCACATCTCCCCCCACAGACAAAGCCTAATCAAAGAATATTGGCACTTCAAATTATAAGTAATAGCCTGCACAAAACAGTCTTCCGAGACACATTTATAAAGGAAATTTAAATACTGTCAATATCAGACATAGAACCATATAACAACAGAGATAAACATGACCTCCCCAGAGAGGAAATGAGCACAGAGTCAATTCACTGTGGGTGGTTTTATCATACAGGAGAATGAACAGTTCATTCTACTGAAAATTCCCCTTTACCCAATGTATTAAAACACTATCCCTCCACTTCTCCCACCTGAGTCTATATTCAACCACAATTGATGAAATAAAAACGCCTTTCTCTCTACTGGCTAAAATGTCTTAATCGAGTTCCTAGAGGATGTAGCTCATAAATTAGCCCTAAAATGACAGCCTCATTCAGTCAGGCAATTACAGGAATATCACACTTAATTTAAAAAGGAGTAAAGATTGAAAATCATTATCACCAATAATCAACTTTTCTCCTTCTTGGTCCAGGCAGTTGCACCATCACTACTACTGTCTGACCGATGCTGGATTCAGCAAAGGCCCGATGGTGAACCCGAAACCTTTCTGGGCTAAACACCTCAACACTAAGATGTCACCAAGAATTCTGAGTAGGCCACAGTGTCACTTTTTCTGGGTGCTCCTGTGCTGGCACTTCCTTCAAGGGCCATCTTTTCTCCTCACTTGAATAATCCGCCCCTAACCTGTTCCTGCCTCCACTGCAGGCCAGTTCCTCCAAGGAAAGCTGTGTAAATCCCTGTGTCAAAGGGGACAAAGGCCTCTTGAAGCAGAGAAAATATTCAGGAAAATCCTAAGATTCACTACTTGCATTCATTGCAGCTAAAACCAGAGAACTGCAGAGGAACAGAGGCTGATCCTGTACTCATGCCCCAAAAACCCCCCAAAATTTACCAGTGATTGATACTTAATCCTAATAATACTGTATTATGTAATCTTTGGACAGTGCTTCGTTATATTTTTACTCTGCAAAATGCAGCTATAGTGCAGATATTTTGATGCCCTAAAGATACACTAAGTATTTCTGATATATTGTGTCAGATAGTGTGGGAGAGGAATCACTTCTTTGCAGTTATCTCAGGTACTGCTCAGGGCTGCGGGAGAGAGTATTATAATGTCTCTTACCATTTGCAACACACCAATGTAAGCCATGAGGTAGCCATTGTACTCCGCCTGCAATTTGAAATGGTCCATAGCAACAATTGAAAACATACTCTGGAACACTCCTGAAAAAGAACATGAAAGTCAAGTATCTCAAGATCTCAAGGTCTTTCAGATGTACAAAACTAGTGGCTATATTTTGGAGCATGGGTTTTGATACAGAAAAGTTCTTGAATTAATCAATATTAGATTTGAGGTGGTTCTTAACCTTGTGCAGAGAATTATGCATACATTTTGCTTGGACTGTCTAAACAATTTGGAACAAATTTACTGAGGAATTTGCATAGCCTCAACCTTGCTATTCTATCACAACATGGTAAAAACAGGAGGGTGAGAAAGGTCCTTTTGAACAAGTTTTAAGTTGCACACTTCCACATATTTCACAAGCTAATGAGTAGCTAATAAGATTACTGTTGCAGTTTTTTTTTAGTTCTTTTTTTTGCTAATCTCTAGATGGTTTCCAATAGAACTAGACGTGTCCATCAGAACAGCACCATTTATTTAGGTGTAAAATTGAAAACTGGAGACGTTCCTTGATAGTCCACTATAGAATGAGCTGTCATTCAGTCTAGCAGAATCATACAAACTAGAAGGCTCAGTGAAGAGTTAGTTGATGGGAAGGATGATAAATTGGAATGGATGTTAGAAATCCAACCTTGTGCTCCCTGGAAGGTGGAAAAAAACAGCCACAGTTCCTGCTCCCAATCACTATTGAATGAGCCTTGTTAGATAGTGCACATGCTAGTGAAAACAGCAATGCGCTCAGCTGCAATGCTCTCTACAGTGGAAAAGTCTGCCAACACCCAGCTTTGTGCTGCTAGGAGATTGGGGCGAAGCAAAGCCCAGAGCAGTTATCAGTCCAGTGAAGCTGAAGTGCAGAGCAGCCACTGGCTCCATGCAGTTGGCGATTGGGACAAAGGAAAGTCCTTGAGCAGTGGGGGTCTGCTCAGAGTACCTAGAGAGCTGAAATTGTGCTGGCAACTAGATGCTGATGTGCAGCCTTATGAGTCCAATTGAGATCCTCTGGAGTTTCATATGACATAGAACAGTACAGCACAGGAACAGGCCCTTCGGCCCACGATGTTGTGCCGAACATTATGCCAAATTAAATTAATCCCTTCTGTCTGTCCTTGCTCCATATCCCTCTATTCTTTGCATATTCATATTCAAAAGTTCCTTAAACGTCCCTATCATATCTGCCTCCAACACCACCCCTGACAGCACGTTCCAGACCACTCTCTGTGTAAAACACTTGCTCCTCACATCTCCTTTGAACTTTCCCCCTTTCACCTTAACTGCATGACCCCTAGTATTAGGCATTTCAGCTCTGAGAAAAAAACTCTGACTGTCAACCCATCTCTGTCTCTCATAATTTTATAGACTTCTATCAGGTCTCCCCTCAGCCTCCCCCGCTGCAGAGCGAACAACCCTAGTTTGTCCAGCCTTTCCTCATAGCTCATACCCTCTAATCCAGCCAACATCTTCTTAAACCTCTTCTGCACCCTTTCCAAAGCCTCCACATCCTTCCTGTAATGTGGCGACCATAACTGAATGCAATACTCTAAGTGCCGCCTAACCAAAGTTTTATAAATCTGCAATATGACATCCTGACTCTTGTATGCAATACCCTGGCCAATAAAGGTAAGCATTCCATATGCCTTCTTTACCACTATCTACTTGTGTGGCCACTTTCAGGGAGCTATGGACTTGAACCCCAAGATTTCTCTGTAAATCAATGCTGTTCAGGGTCCTGCCATTAACTGTATACTTACCCTTAACATTTGATCTCTCAAATGCAGCACCTCACACTTGTCTGGATTAAACTGTCTCTGCCATTTCTCTGCCCATATCTGCAACTGATGTCTATCCTGCTATATCCTTTGATAACCTTCTACACTATCCACAACTTCACCTATTTTTGTGTCGTCTGCAAATTTACTAACCCATCTACGTTTTCGTCCAAGTCATTTATATAGATCACAAACGGCATATGTCCCAGTGCAGATCCCTGTTGAACACCACTAGTCACGGACCTCCAGCTAGAAAAACATCCTTCCATCACTACTTTCTGACTTCTATGGGCAAGCTAATTCTGAATCCAAGTGGCCAAGTCACCGTCAATCCCATGCATCTTAATCTTCTGGATGAACCTACCTAGTCGAAAGCCTTACTGAAATCCACGTAGCAACATCCATTGCTCTACCCTCATTTATCACCTTCATCACCTCCTCGAAAAAATTAATCAAGTTAGTAAGACATGGCCTGCCTTGCACAAAGCCATGCTGACTGCCTAATTAGGTTTGCCCGAATGCACGCAAATCCTAATATGCTTTTCCGAATGCACGTAAATCCTATCCCTAAGGATCTTCTCCAATAGTTTCCCAGATTATCCGTTTTTCCTTTCTTGAACAGAGGAACAACATTGGCTAGAATCATAGAAAACCTACAGTGCAGAAAGGGGACATTTGGCCCATCGAGTCTGCACCGACCACAATCCCACCCAGGCCCTAGCCCCATATCCCTACATATTTACCCACTAATCCCTCTAACCTACGCATCTCAGGACACTAAGGGGCAATTTTTAGCATGGCCAATCAACCTAACCCGCACATCTTTGGACTGTGGGAGGAAACCGGAGCACCTGGAGGAAACCTACTTCCCAGTCCTCCAGGAACTCTCCAGTAGCTGGCGAGGATACGAAGATCTTTGTCAGGGCCTCAGCAATCTCCTCTCTTGCCTCTCTCAATAACCTGGGGTAGATCCCTTCGGGCTCTGGGGACTTATCCACATTGATGCTCTTCTCAGGAGAAGAAATTGGGCAACTGGGAGGCAAGTAGTCATTGGGGGAAGACTGAATTCAAGTGCCTTTTGAAGGAAATCAGATGCTAGTTCTTTAAAATAGAGAAGCTGAAATCTCTCAGGAGGGAGACAACTTTAAGAGTTTGTGTGACTCACTGACATTGGGGTGAGTTGCTGAGAAAATTCAGGGGATCTGTCTTAGTTATATATGCCATTTAATGTGCAGTTTGTGGCGTATTCAACCACCGTTTGTCTGTTAATTCAGGTTTATCTCATGTTAATTTTGAATGTTAGAGCATAAGGTGGCACGGCGGTTAGCACTGCTGCTTCACAGCTCCAGGGATCCAGGTTCAATGTCAGCCTTGGGTGACAGTCTGTGTGGAGTTGCACACTCCCACCACGCTGCGCTAGAAAATTAGCATGACGGGGTGGGAGAATTGCCATCAAAATGTCAGAAAGCTGTTGAGTGTCTCTGTTACTGTTAGTGTTTAATCTCTGCAAGTTTATTTGAGAACAATCATAGAACCATAGAAAATTACAGCTCAGAAACAGGCCTTTTGGCCCTTCTTGTCTGTGCCGAACCATTTTATGCCTAGTCCCACTGACCTGCACTTGGACCATATCCCTCCACACCCCTCTCATCCATGAATCCGTCCAAGTTTTTCTTAAATGTTAAAAGTGACCCCGCATTTACCACTTTATCCGGCAGCTCATTCCACACTCCCACCACTCTCTGCGTGAAGAAGCCCCCCTAATATTCCCTTTAAACTTTTCTCCTTTCACCCTTAACCCATGCCCTCTGGTTTTTTTCTCCCCTAGCCTCAGCGGAAAAAGCCTGCTTGCATTCACTCTATCTATACCCATCAAAATCTTATACACCTCTATCAAATCTCCCCTCAATCTTCTACGCTCCAGGGAATAAAGTCCCAACCTATTCAATCTCTCTCTGTAATTCAGCTTCTCAAGTCCCGGCAACATCCTTGTGAACCTTCTCTGCACTCTTTCAATCTTATTTACATCCTTCCTGTAACTAGGTGACCAAAACTGTACACAATACTCCAAATTCGGCCTCACCAATGCCTTATATAACCTTACCATAACACTCCAACTTTTATACTCGATACTCCGATTTATGAAGGCCAATGTACCAAAGGCACTCTTTACGACCCTTTATGTATTCTCTGTGACCAGAACACAAGCTCAACTGTTTGTTAGTCTGGTCCTGGAATAAACTTTTTAAAATGCCTGGAAATAATTGCTTGCCTTGAAATTGTCACTTTTGTGGCTCCTGGTTACGTTGTGGCAATAACAGATGAGTATTTATGTCACTGCAATCTCTGAACACAATTTAGGAAGAATATATTCGCTGAGTACTACATCTCCAAAAGACTCTAACAGTCTTCAGTTATATGCTAAACTATCTGGGGTTAATTTCTCCTCCTTCCACTCACCCCCTTCTCTCTCCCCCAAATGGTCATTCATTACGATCCTGGACAGGCCCTGCAAATTTTATTACGGCACTGGATCAGGCCCCCAAATTTTGTTACAGTTCCAGAGAGTCCCCAAAATTTGTTGCAATCCAGTTAAGGACCAGTAAGCTTTATTATTAAACTAGACAAAATTTGAAATCCCAGTTACATACCAAGCGAATAAATCCACGAGATTCCAAGGTTTTCAACAAACAGAATAAGTTGACGACACAAAAGTTAGCAAAGCAAACGGTCAACACTATCTATCTTATTATAGAATCCCTACCATGTAGAAGAGGCCATTTAGCCAATCAAGTCTGTACTGGCTCTCTGACAACATATCATACCCATGCCCTCTCCTCACCCTATCCCTTTAATCCCACATTTACCATGGCTAATCCACCTAACCTACACATTTTTAGACTTTGGGAGGAAACTGGAGCACCCGGAGGAAACACATGCGACCAAGCTGGCCAGCAATCGGGAGGCTGTCAGAGGCCCGCTGGTTTTAGTCTCTCCAGCTGAAATTTAATGATTGTGCACTGCAGAGGCCATCAGCATGACTGAGTGTGGGAGATTCTAGTGTGAACTTTCACTGAAAAAAACAGCATGAATTACTCCAGTTTCCTCGCGACTTTGACACTGAGAATGTTTTTGGGAGAATTGCCCCTTTTGTTTTACTTTCAAATAATATTTCCTGTGCTCCACTGCTGGATGCACCAGCAGTGCTCCAGTTATCTCATCAAGCACCATTCTCTATGTGTGAGCCTATACTATAATTGTTAGAAGTGCTATTGTCCAGCAAGGGCCTGATCCTGCCCTCATCCGTCACCCACGTCCACTATGCACCAGGAGTCACTGGATTCTGATCAAAGTTAGGAACTCCAGTTGATTTTAGTTTCTCTCCTATTCCCTTCACGCCCTCTCCAAGCTCATTTAGTTAGAGTCCTACCTCTTGCTCCCTAGACTGTTTTGCTACTTTTATAACCACCCAACTTGCCTTCCTAGTTCTCTTGTTTGCTGATATTATTAATGGTTCCCTCTCCTCTCGTATGGTTACTCCATCAAATCATCATCACCTCCCCTCCCCCGGCTCAAAAAAAATCAACCTTTTCAAACAACCGCTCCCTTCCCTCGCCAAAATCCTTGAACGTTTGTTACCTCCCAAATCTGTGCCCCTCTTTTCTGGAACCATATTTGCTTCAATAAGGTTCTGGCATCGTCAATGTCTTGCCAAAGTGACAAATGTATTCTAGTTGACTGGGACTCCTGATCCTTCTCAACCCGTCTGCAATTTTTGACATGGTTACTTCAAAATTCTGCTCCAATGCCTCTCCATTGTCATTCAACTGTATGGGATTGCACTTGCTTGGTTCCATTCTTATCGATCCAGTTACAGCCAGGGAGGTGATGGCATAGTGATATGACCACTAGACTAGTAATCCAGAGATCCAAGATAACCTGTGTTCGAATTCAATAAAAATCTGGAATTATAGTTCTAATGATGACCATGAAATCATTATCGATTGTTGCAAAAACCCAGCTGGTTCATTAATGTCCTTTAGGGAAGAAAATCTGCCATATTTACCTGGTCTGGTCTAGATGTGATTCCAGATCCACAGCAATGTGGTTGATGTTTATCAGCTTAGTCCGAGGACAATTAGGGATGGACAGCAAATGCTGGCCTTGCCAGCAACATTCACATTCCTTGACAGAATTTTCAAAAATCACCTGGCTTCGCTTATTGCTTGTGCGCCATTACCTCTTATGTCCCCACAAGGACTCATTCTGGAGCCTCTGCAATTTCTCATCTGCATGCACTCACTCAACAACATCACCTGAAAACATTTTTCGTATGTACATTATCGATACCTAGTTCTACCCCACTCCACCCACCTCTCTTGACACCTCCACAATCTCTAAACTATCAGTACTGGATGATCAGATAGTTTCTCCAATTAAATATTGGGAAGATAGAAGTCATTATTTTCAGTCACCAAGTCCATCTTCTTGCCATCAACTCCATCCCTTTCTCCGGTGACTATCTGGAACATTCAATTTTGATCCCTAGATTGGATTTTCATCACAGACGTGCACCATCACGAAGATTGCCTATTTCTCTTACATGCATTAATATTGTCTGACTCCAGCTGCTGAAACCCTACTTACGGCCTTGAATGTAATCCTAACCTGCCTCCTCAGTTCTACTTTCCACAAACTTGAGTCATGGAACACTCCATAGCTTGTGTCCTAACTCACACCAAGTCCTGCTCATCAATTTCTCTGTGTTTGCTGACTTACATTGGCTCCTGGTTAAGCAACATCTCAATTTGCAACATTGTTCTCAAATCCCTCCATGACCTAGGCCCTCCGTAACACTGGGGTCTACTCAAGTCTTGCAGCAATATTTTTAAAAGTTTATTTATGAGTGTCACAAGTAGGCTAACATTTACATCGTAATGAAGTTATTGTGAAAATCCCCCAGCAGGCTTGATCCTAATCTATGTCATTCTGGATGGATGAGATGAGCTGGGCTAGATGGACTTTGTCATCCTAATGATCTTGTGAACTGAGGGTTGAATCATAGCTGGAGTTTTGTTTATTTCGTTGTTAATGAAAGCTTACTGTGAGCATGCTTTGTGGGGTGAAATTGCCAGGACAAGAGTACGTAATGGGACCATAGTGAATCAGTAACCTGTTTTACACTGCACATTATTCTTAAGAGTTTTTATCGATTAACTTCAATTTTGTCCTTTTGTCTAGTCTACCTTGGTTCTTTTTGAGTTTTTTTGAGGTATTGAAATATCATGATAATGTTGTGATGCATAGTAGATATTGAGAATATATTGTAGCGAGAAGCAGCAATCAACAATCTTCACGCTTGCTGATCAAGAAAACAAGAAATAGGCCAGAATTTTACAGACAAAGTTTGGGTGCGCCCCTGATCTGCAAGTGCATGAAATTAAGCAGGAAGATGTGGACATGTATCCTAATGTCATCATGCATTCGTATTGTAAGATATTTTGGTCGGTGAGCGCACAAGAATCGCAAGTGCACTCACTGACAATCAAGAAGCCAATTTAAAAGTAAACGCCAATTGACTGGAACTTTACGTTCTCCATCTGACTTTATTGTTGGCAGGCTGGCTAATTGGCAAGGTGGCCTTTACATTTAAGCTGCAATCTAGATCCAGGACAAGACGAAAGATCAGGGCTCAAATAAAAGTAACAAATGTGTTTGTTGGCTGGAGGTCTGTGTATAATTGTGTTGCCTAGACATTTGTGGCATAGCTTCTCTGTCGATATTTATTTCATGGCTCAGCAGCTCCCAAGACAGCTCCGCAGCAGCTGCCCCGAGGGAGCATATCAGAAAGGTCAGCCTGCACCCTCGCTTTTCTTGGCGTCTGCCCTCTTCCCGCCCTCCCTGGCAGCGTTCAGCCTATTACAGCATGCGCTTCATGCTGACTGGTTGTTAGTTGGCCCTCCAGCATGAAATCGTGCTCTGGGACTGACTGCAGCCTAGAGTGTGTTTCATGCCCACCGAGTGTGCACACCCAATGGGTGAAAAATGTTGGACATATAATTGTGAACCATTTAGTCTTTACTCTCTGACCTCTTAAAAGCTGTGTTGCGCAGATATACCCAAGAACCTCAACACTTGTCACTGATTGTGAAGACCTATGGGGTTCAATCATACCACCTTGTTGCTCAGGAGCCATTTTTTGTTTCTGCCCTGTGAGATTACTGATAAAATAGAGTTCAATTACACCCATTGTATGAAATAATTACATGTACCCAGGCAGAAGAAAATCCTCTAATTCTAAAGAATGGAAAAGAGCTTGTTCAATTTATCTGGGTTGCAAGTATTGAATTTTTTCTCCAAATATATTTACTGTTACAATGTCCAGACAGTTCAATGCACGGAACATGTTAATGAGGTCTGAGGCAGCCACCAAAATCAGTGTTATCACCTGTACAATTATAAATAACTAATGGGATATTTTCCTGTCAAATTAACAATTTTGCATGATGCTGTTCACATAAAATGCGTATTCTCTGGTTTGTTTTACTCATGGTGGGATCGCTATAGGGTGCACACAAACTAACACTGCATTATTTGATGCTGCTGTTAATATTAATGACCCTGCTGCATATATATTGGAAGATATTTGTAACCAGATGCCATCATTATCATTTTATTAGTACCTTTCTATAATTGTTTGGTGAATTGATTGGTGAATCTTGAAAGGGGAAAAAATATCATGCATGATTGTGGGGGAGTGTTAAAGTGGAAAGGGGACAGGCAATAAGATACCCAGAAACAAAAGGAGCACCAAGGGCCATGATTTATCTCCCTGGCTCCGCCTATCCCACACTGCAATCTCTGCATTCAATCAATTCTGGCCTCTTGTTCTCAACTTTAATTGCTTCCCCATTGACAACTGTGCCTTTTAGCTGTCAAGAATCTATAGAATTCTCTCACTAAACCTCTCCGTCTTTCTAAGTCCGATTCCTTCATTAAAATGTTCCTTATAACCTACCTCTTTGATCAAGCTTTTGATTATAAAGCAAATATCTCCTGATGTAACAAAGTTTGTTTGACAGTGCTTGCAAAGTACTTGAGAAAGCTTTATTACTTTAAAGGCACTATATAAATGTGGTTTAGGGTTGCTTTTGGCCTGAAAGCCCAGAATCAGTCCCGCAAGATTGAAGAGTTCAGTACTTTAGCAGGCAGATTTCTTAGGTTACTAAGGATACAGGGTTTACCAGCAAATGCTGACATTGATGGATACAGCTAATATTTTGTATACTTAACCAGAAAATTATTTGATTCCATGAATATCTGAGCTGCAACCAAAAATTCCATCAAACGCTCATTTCAATCATTCAGAACCAAATGTGTTCTTCACGCTTGATTGATTCTCGGCCAAGTTTTGAGAAACCCAACAGGAGAATGGGCTGTGGTAAAGCAGATCTTAGGTTGGATTTTCAGTCCTCACTGGGCTTGGGTGCACAAGTGGACAGAAGCCAAAAATAGCTCCACCAACCTATGTGCTGGTAGGAAGCGACCTGTGGGAAGGCATAGTTTCAGAATAAGGTGTCACCATTTAAGATGGAAATGAGGAGGAATTTCTTTTCTCAGCAGGTTTGAATCTTTGGGATTCTCTACCCCAGACAGTAGTGACAGCTGAGTCATTGAATATATTGAAGGCTGAGATAGACAGATTCTGGAATTACAGAGGAATTAAAGGTTATGGGGAAGAGAAAAGAAAAAGGAGTTAAGGTCACGATGAGATCAGCTGTGATCTTATTGACAGGCAGAGTAGGTTTGAGGGGCAATATGGCTTACTCCAGCTCCTATTTCTTATCCTATGTTCACCAAATGCACTTTAGTTTGAGAAGGAACAAAATGAAAAATACAAACAATAATCATGATTTGCCTTTACTATATTGTAAGTGAGGTAACTCAACATCATAGCATCAATTGTATATGAACACGTATGAAATGCACAAAGATGCAGTAACCATTATAATAATGCAGGATAAGAAACTAGGTGATTTGTCCAGGGGCTGTGCGTTTCCTCTATATTCAATCAGGTACACTAAGATGGCTTACCCATTGGCAGTCCAGTGATAGTTTTAATTGCAAGGATTTCTGCAGCTCCAGGGATGCTCAGTAGTCTTAAGATTTCTTTGACGCTGAAGATGCTCTTACTGTGAGCTGTCTCTAAAACGGAAATGATCATGTTACTGCTTGGCATTGAAGCAAGAAGCATGCACACACATACACTCACTAGTGCTTTTTGTTGCTGCCCACCCTCCTCAGCTCAGTTTGCTTTCCTTTTCTTCCCGATCGCAGTATAATCCAGGGATTGCATTTGAGATATTCTCTTCTGTGTGGTTTAGTGCTGTTACCCTTGAAGCCTTTGGGGAGCTGCTCTTTACTTTATAAAGAATCAATGCTTCAGCTTACGCGTTCCACACAGTCATCTCAAAACAGAGATTTTTCATTTCGTATGTCTAGGCTGGGCACAAGCACACATTTCCCTGGCGAAAAGGATCATGTTTATCCAACTATGCTGCTTATTCCCTGCATGAGAAATGTGTTGTCCATATTGTTTGCCTTATTAAGAAAAGGATACATCAGGCTTTTCCAAAGCTCACGTGTGTAAAGAAGCTGACACAACAGTATTGAGCAATGCAGATCAAAATGTAGACCATCCAGCTCTCTGAGTTGTTCCTCCATTTAATTAGATCATGACTGATCTGTACCTCAATCCCATTGAACCTTTGATCCACATGGCACCTTTCCCTAACAAAAATCTACTCACCTCAGTCTTGAAAGTTTCAACCTATTCAGCATCCACAGACATTTGGAATGGAGAGTTTCAGGTTTCTACTACCTTTTGTGTGAAAACATCACAGGTTCAATTCCCATTCTCTCTCAAGGTAGCTGATCACAGACAAGAGAGCAGTTGAGACATCGCAACTGACCTCAGTACTGCATAGTGGGGAGAGGAAAGAATTTATTTGGGTAGCACAGTGGTTAGCACTGTTGTCTCATAGCGCCAGGGACCTGGGTTCAATGCTGGCCTCGGGTGAATGTCTGTGTGGAGTTTGCACATTTCCTGTGTCTGCATGGGTTTCCTCCGGGTGCTCTGGTTTAGTCCCACAGTTCAAAGATGTGCAGGTTGGATTGGGTGGATTGGCCATGGCCAATTGCCCCTTAGTGTCCCAAGATATATATAGGTTAGGGGATTAGCCAGGTAAAATACACGTGGTTACGGGGATAGAGTTATGGGGATAGAGCCTGGGTAAGAATCGGTGCAGACTTGATGAGGCAAATAGCCTCCTTTTGCACTGTACGGATTCAATAATTAGATACTTGAGTGCTCCATTCAACTCCTGCTGGACAGTCCCAGTGGACAGATGTTGCCAGAGATCATGGCCAGGATTCTCCCAGACCCTTGCTCTGCTCAAGTAGTGCAACAGGCCGGGAGACATCAGCGTGCTGGTGGGCTTTTAGAGGGATGGAATGGTCTCTACCCCAATTACTCCTCTTTTTTCATGTAATCAGCCCCGTACTGGAAACCGGCACGGGGCTGATTAGCATATTGAAATTTAAATTTCAATATGATTAGCAGGCCCGGGACGGTAGTCTCCAGGCCCGCTAGTGTCTCCCATCCCGCTGGAAGAGGTTCCCGCCAGCGGGGTTTACAACTGCACCCCACCAATGGGGAGCAGGTGTGCTCAGCCTGCTGGTGGAGGCAGAGGCCATTGATGCTTCCCGGAAGGTCAGGGGCAGCCCGACACTGCCCACCGGGCACCAGGCAGTGCCAAGGGGTGGGGCCAGAGGTGGGGTGGGGGGGGGGGGATGGGGGGTGGTTGGGACCCACTGCCACTCTGCAATGGGATCAGTGGGGGAGAGAGTGAGGGGGCAATCGGGGACGCACATAGGGCGGGAGTTGCTCGGGGCTGGCCGAGAGGGGGGGGCGGTCAGAGCGAGGGGGAGGCCAGTGATTGGGCGCCTGGCGATGGTGGGGAACATTGGGCATGCACCAATCTCCCCACTGACAATTCGGCGCATGTGCAGTGACCCGCTCAGTGCACTGATTTCACCTCTCGAGTGGGATGAGGCCCCGCCCCTCACTTTCCGGCGTGAATCCCCAAGGCACTCTGTAATGCACAGAGTGTCGGACATTCATTCGGGTAAGCACACCCAAAAAACGGTGGAAAAACCTCCCATTTTCCTGCCTGTTAGGCACTTAAGTTTTTTTTGGGACAATCCCAGCCCATGTGTTTAAGATAATTGCAAAAAATGTCAAGGGTAAATGAGTAGAATTTTTGTTAACACAGAGGGATGCCATGATCTAGAATGCATTACATGAAAAGGTTGGGTAATCTGATACCATAGGAACTTTCAAAAGGACTAGAAGAGGACAAATTTTACAGGAGTGGGGAATAAAACTGTGATGTAGGACTAAATTGAACAGCTCTTTCAAAAAGCTGGCTCAGGCACAACAGCCTTTTGTTCCGTAAGATTCTGCGAAATATCAGAGCGAATCTAATGCCTGTGGAATTACGCTTTACTGCAGATCAAAGTCCTCAGGACTGGAAGGTTGAGAAAGAAAACATCAAAAGTAGAAAAAGAGGATAGAAATAGGATTGTAGAAAAAGTTGCACAAGGATTAGCACGATTCATGTTTAGACATGAATCATGTTTAGACAGTCCAAAGATGTGTGGGTTAGGTTGATTGGCCATGGTAAAATTGCCCCTTAGTGTCCTGGGATGCGTAGATTAGAGGGAGTAGCGGGTAAAATATGTAGGGATATGGGGGTAGGGCCTGGGTGGGATTGTGGTCGGTGCAGACTCGATGGGCCGAATGGCCTCTTTCTGTACTGTAGGGTTTCTATGATTCTATGACATATGCTGTGATAGACACAAACCTTAACTGACCTGGTTTATTTTCCTTTGTTGAGGTCACGGGTTTGGTATGAGCTGGGATGTATTTCATTACTACAATAGCATTAAGGACAGATCCAGCTGCTGCAACATAGGCAGCAAACGGCTCCCTGAAAGAGGCAACAAAAGTTAGATCAACATTACAAGTTTGCATTATGCGCCTGTCATCAATTAGTGCATTTACTTTCTCCACTTTAATTAAAATTCAGGCAGAGACATCTAATTCAAATATCAAAGCAGGTTTCTTTTTTGATTGCTATGCACAAAAAAATCTTTAGTGTTGACTGCATTCATTAATTAGCAGGGATTTCCTATAATCTGAACAAGATTTTAAGAAACCTGTTAGGCAAATTCCCCCAAGCCGCTGCCAGCGGGTTCAGTGGTGGGGGCAAGGGAAGCAATTCGGTGGCAGGCCCAAAAATCAGTTTTACACTGGTGCAAATTTCCCACAGGATCTTCCACTGGTGCTCACCATGGCAGATCAGGAAACCTACTGGTAGCCAGCATAAAACTGACCTGCATCCCGCCAATGTGATGTAAACGAAAGAACAAGTGGGCGTGCTGAGGTCAGACTTACCTGAAGAATGCCTGGGAGCAACTCTGGAGGTTGTGATGGGAGTTGACTGGTGACCATGGACCCTGAAACACCACAGTAATGGGTGGGGAGAGCATCCATCAGGTGGGCCTTCCAGTTTCAGCATCACTGAGGAGATCTATCGTTCAATCTTAGCATGTTCCTGGAGACCCACCTTCTTTCTTCAGGAGGTCCATCTTCTTTCTTCAAAAGTGGATTTCTTCAAAATTGGGCACCTTTCAATATGGCACCCAGATACGATGGCAGGACATGCACAAACAAACTTGCTCCACCATGGAATATGGCACTAACCCCTCCCCCAAATGCATAATTAATGAGGTCGAGGCAGGAAGAAAAGACGTGGTTTCCCCTTCAGCCTCCACAACAGGAAGCATTTCCCATCCTTGCCATGGGACTTAGTCCCAGATGTTTTGTGTAACCTACAATCAATTCATTTGGAAATGTGAGTTTTTAAGATCAGCACTTGCACCCATGTAAGTCCCCAAGGCATATGATCTGAACCTTGCCTTAGTATACATTCATGCAATATGCTTTACTCAAAAGTTTTTATCTAGTATTGTCATTGGAATTTAATCTGATTAGGTTCAATGGAAAGTCTCTGGTTCAGAAGAATTAATAAATTAAAAGCAGGGGTTAACTTTAGTCCTGCATTTTTTTCCTGGTTCTGGTATACATTTTGATCACTTTGCTCCCTGTTTTATTAGATTATGTTCTGCTATTACCAGAAATTGTGCCTTTCTCACTTTACACAAATAGCAGCAGAATATAAGGGAGCTTGGATACCTTACTTGGCTGTTAAGTCTTCTGATACTCAGTCTGTGATTGCGCATGAATAACACAATAACAAAGCAATTTATATTTACATGGGCCCTTAACATAATAAAATATGCAAGGAACTGCAAAATTAGACCTGAGTTAAATAATGATGGATGACCAAAAACATGATCAAAGATATAGCTTTGAAAGGAAGAAAGAGAGGCAGAGAGATTTAGGGGGGGGATTTCATAGATAGGGCTTAGGCTGGTGGATGCTCTACTGCATGCCACAATGCATCTAGCGTCAGGCACATTACACCCTACTCTCCTCCAGTGGTTTTTGCCACACCTTTGTCCTTCAGGTGGAATAGCAAAATTGGTGAACAGACTTTGTGAGAAAACGATATTGTCAATTCACTCCGACAAGTATGATCATAGGCTCCCTTTGTGACATTCATTTTGAACATGAAATCTAACTTTATTTTATAGAAGTCAACATTGCTTGTATTCATTAAAGTTTTGGTTCTTTTGTGCTGATTTTTTTTCAACTCACTACCAAAAGAAATTACATATTTTATGACTCATCATCAAGATATATGATTCAAATCTAAACTATACTGCATGAGAATGTAGTGGGGGTAGAATAAAATGAGGTCTTCAAAAGAGAAAAAAAAATTAGAGTGTTCAGGGAAAAGACTTGGGAGTGGAACTAGGCGAGGGTTGCTCTTGTAAAAATCCAGCATGGACACAATAGGCCAAATAGCCTTCTGCCCTGTAACTATTCTATAGCTCTAAGAAAAAGTAGCCCTGTAGGGGTGGGTTGGGGCCACGCGAAGACGAGCCACAGGCTGTAGTCTGTTGTCTGTTTTTCGTCAAAACAACAATTTTGGGTAGTTTAACATGGATTGAATGAGCAATGAAAACCCATTTGGGATTGACATCCCATGGAATGAGTTGGCAAACATAACGCAAATACTGCCAACCATATGTATAAGCCATTTATATAACGATGTTACCATGGAATTAGCAGAACCTCATCCATATTCCCCAAACTATTTTTATTAATTTAGATTTACTCTATGTAAAATCTTATTAAACATAGACAAGAATCCATCCTTTCACTATCAACCACCCTCCGCCATTCCCCATATCCCTCAGAACCCCACAATCGTCACCCCTGGCATGATAGAATAGCCAGGCAACACACACTGTCTGAGTTTTGCTTGCAGAAAGCTCACTTGAATGCAGTACAAGCCAAGGTTCTCTTGGAACAGTAACCCAATGATAGAGGAAGGACGAAAGGAAAAATAATTTTATTTTCCAAAAAAGTCATATTCAGGAAGAAACAGCAGGGTCAAGCGGATTTTTTTAAACTATCAAAACACCACAGAAAGAATAAACAGTCCTGCCTGCCAGTTTCCTATAATTTAAAAATACTCCTGCTGTTTAGTGTATAAATACCAGGAAGTGGTCAAGTATTGACAGCCACCTTCTGGAGCTAATTTAATACAGGCCAGGCACAGCAGTACATCTTCAGGATGTACCACTTCCTCCTTCCCACTCTCCATAAACCTGACAACAATCCAAACAGCTATCACCCAGAATGCAAGCCCAAACATACACAGAATGAATTGTGAGCTGTTCAGCAGGCAAAACCCAGCTTATTTCCTCCACTCTCAACACCTCTGTGTTGCCATAACACTTTATACACTGTGAATATAAACAGTTTTTCTAAAAGTAACAGTGTTTTGAACACAAATGAAGTAAACTATGTTGTAAGTCAATCATGCTTATACCCACTTTGTTCCATTTCGAGATGATCCGTCTGCTTCATGTTACAGAGAACCACAGCATCAGAGAAGTTTACAATATGGAATACCATGTCTGCGTCAACTGTTTACTAGAGCAATCCAAAACTAATCACACTTCCTCACTCTCTCACCATGGCTCTGTATCTTCCTCCAGTTCAAATATTTAGTCACTTTTCCTTTTAAAGATGCAATGGTCCCTACCTCAATTACTCCTTGTCAAAGCATTCCATCTCCAACAACCCTCTGCACAAACATTATTTTCCAAGTAACCTTTTTTGAAGTTGAGGACTCCACAACCTTCACTCTCTTACTACAGAAAATTGTTGTTCCCTATTCACTAGCACTACTTAAAAGAAACTACCAAAGTTCTTCTTAGCTTTCTCTTTATCCCAATATTTTCTTCCTCACACCTATAGTTTTTTATTGCTGGTATCCTCCTAGTGAACCTATACTATGTGTCCTCTATAGCTTTTAATGTGTTTTCTACATGTGGCATCCAAAACAGTACATTGTACTCAAACTTTATGGAAATTCATTATTTCGTAATGTTCTTCTATTCTTATGCTCTTATGTATAAAACTGTAAAAAAAATGTTTTATTCATTCAGGGACATGGGCTTGGCTGGCTAAGCCATCATTCATTGCCCATCCCTAATTGCCCTTGAGGAAGTGGTGGTGAGCTATCTTCTTGAACTACCTACAGTCCATGTGATATAGTTACACCCACAGTGCTGTTAGGGAGGGAGTTCCAGAATTTTGAACCTGCAACAGTAAAGGAGCAATCAGGATAAGTGACTTGGAGGGGAACCTCCGATTGGTGTATTCCCATGTATCTACTGCCTTTGTCCTTCTAGATGGTAGTGATTGTGGGTTTGGGAGGTGCTGTCTAGTGAGCCTTGGTGAGTTCCTGCAGTGCATCTTGTAGACGGTACACATTGCTGCTACTGTGCATCAATGTGTCACTTTGAAGAAATTAGATCTCTGTACCTTCTGCTCTCTTTTTCCATGCACATTTTATCGAACCTTTTCATTGACTAAATTTTTTATTCTTTTTCCTCTCAAAATGCATCACCTCATTCCTCTGCATTAAGTCATTTCTTCCAACTGTCTGCCCATTTTGTTAACATATCCATTTCCTTCTGAAGGCTTTTACAATTATTTCCCCTGTTGGGAAAATATCATACTTCATGGTCAACACTCAGCAAATATAAATATCATAATCCAAATGCTCATTAATTTAATCTTGAAACTTTGAAAAGACGGAGTTCCATAATTAGCATTCCAGGGTCTTGCTGTGAAAATCTAAATGTTAAGAAAGTGAGGTCTACAGACTAGAACATCCCAGGCTCAGCTTCAATTCCTGAGTCCTTGTTGAGTTAGCCTTTCTTAATTGTGGGAGGTTCAATACCACTACACGATCATCTCCCCAGTTGATATCGACTATCCAGGCTCACCACACATGATTGGAAGCGAGAGATACTTACAATCCATCAATAAGCTGGTAAAGGCCTCCACAAATCAACAGTATCCTTCTCAGCCAATTTAAAGCTGCTATTAAATAACTAGCTATCAGTGCCTCCAATAACAAATCTATGGGGTAATCCATTAACCAAGCAAAGCTGCTCCACAAAAGGTGAAGTCAGTACTATTTCTGATTTGAAGCTTACATCAAATATAATCTTATGTACTGAGCCAATTCATCTCAGCTGGGCCAGCAGTTGCTTTGCTACAACTGGCCTTGGAGCTATTGAGCAAAGATAAGGGTAATCAGATAGAATTTTTACTCCTGTTTGTGAATTAGTAACTCCATCCGAAAATGTGGGTACAGATGTCAAATGATGACAGGCTGAAGTTCAGCTTTTTATTCTATTCTCCATAGCTGACACCACCCTGATGGCATTTACTGGTAGATTTATATAAACAATGGCCACTTCATTAGGTATTGGAGAGCTCATGGGATCTGTCAAGAGAAAGGGAAGATGGGAAAGTCTAGTGCAGAAGAATGATGTGCATTAATCTCCTCTAATGTCAGGTGTTGAGTGAATTGGACTTCTCTAAGTTCAACAAAATCACTTCTGCCATGATTTAGCAATGTGTTGTGTGGCATTTGCTTGAACTTGTTGGGAGGCCTGTTGAGCATTAAACATTCTGTATTTAGCAGTCAGCATGTGTGAACAGGAACCAGGCAGCAGCGTGCAGTCTGAAAGAAACCTTTCATCTCACTAAGCTGCAAACTGAAATTGACACATAGACAAGCCCACCCCCATAAAAATGCCATTCACAAACACATCACACACATACCCTATGTACTACAATCCCAACTCAATGGTGGCATGAGGAAAAACATTTCTTTATATAACGAGTGGTTAGAATCTGGAATGCAGTGCCTGAGAATGTGGTGGAGGTAGATTCAATTATGGCTTTCAGAAACAGACTTGGATGAGTACCTGGAGAGAAAATAATTGGCAGGGCTACAGAGAAAGGATGGGGAAATGGGTCTAGCTGAATTACTCTTGCAAAGAGCCAACATAGACATGAAGGGCAAAAAGATCTCTTCTGTGCAATAACCACTGTCTGATTCTATGATTCTTGTTATGTTAGGTAGCTCACCACCAGCCATCAGTTATCTAAATCCCAGTGCAAATGCTCTGCTAATTGTTTATAACCCTGCAATTAATTCCAGACCAGCCATCTAGTGTTCCATGTAGATGGAAATATTGGTCATCATTACTAATGTGTATAACTCATTGTATGTCCAGACAGTGCCCTGCAATTAACCACAAGGAAGTGACACCGAGGGCTCAATTGTGGTTCTTCAAGAAACAGAATTCATGTTTCAGGTCAATGGAAGTTCACCCTGTCACAGTCTTCGACCTGAGGCATTGTTCCTCTCCGCAGATGCTGCCTGACCTGCTGAGTGTTTCCAGCATTTTCTGTTTTTATAAGTCTCTATTACCCTGAGGGCAGATTGCCCTGGACTGTTAATAAACATGAAGCCCCTCTGTGCCCTTTTGGCAATGCTGTACTTGAACGTTCAAATTTTAAATTGGTGTTCAATGATCAAGACCGAGATTCTCGGATTTAACAGAATGATGTGATGGGAAAGGACACAGCCAAACTTGTGTAATTCAGCAGATCTTAAGCATTTACAAGGGATACAGTTATAGGTCTTAATCTGCAGGCAGTGGAAATGAAAGTCAATTGGTGTTCTGGTTTGGTTTTTTTGCTGCTACTAACTCCTCTTTCCTAATTCACACTGGGCTATGGTTCTAGCACACTGGGTACTCAGGCACTTCATCTAATGTCCACTGTTCACATGATCCCAGAGTGTGGCAGGCGATTTCTCTCTGACGACCATGACAACCAAGCCTGACTCAGTCTTCTAGCCATGTATACATTCTTTCCAGTAGAAGTCACTAGATAATAAGGAGAGGTGGGGGGGGACTGGCCAAGTTGCCTATTCAATCTCAAAAGTGGAAGATATATTAAGCCTGCAAGCCTTACAATTGTTCTAACTGAGCTGAGCTAATTCAGCACAAGCCAGGATATCAGCCCTGGGAGCATTGGATCTATTTGGCTCAGTATCACTTGGACTTCGCAGGTGAGACTGAACACTTGTTTCACATTCTTCACATTCTTGTTCTTTACAGTCCAACCTTTAAATATTCGGTGCATTGCATATAACTGAGCTGGTTTCTACACGTATCATGGCCAAAACCTCCCACATCTTTGATTTCCCATTATTACCTGAAGCATGTTGTAGTCTCAATGGAAATACTTTGAGATAATGTCACCATGGAAACATCAACAGGGAGACAAACCAACAAAAAGGAGGAAGTCTGGGGACACGATGGGACTTGTCCAAGCAGAGCTGATAAGTTCTCTAAGACAACTTTGTACTAACAAAATGCCTGTTGCTACAGAAAGACAGAGGGTGCAATTGTAAAGCATGATCAAATCATACAGTGGCTCCATGCTGGAATCATATATTAGCAGATCTTGTTAATGCTCTGAGTCTGCCTTAATTTTCAAATGGAATCAGCAACCTTTTTGCTTTGCAATTTCCTCCTCTCCTCACCAATTAAGGAAATTTGGCATGTCAGCTACGACTCTCACCAACTTTTAGAGATGCACCATAGAAAGCATTCTTTCTGGTTGTATTACATTTTGGTATGGCTCCTGCTCTGCCTAAGACTACAAGGAACTACAAAAGGTCGTGAATGTAGCCCAATCCATCACGCAAACCAACCTCCCATCCATTGACTCTGTCTACACGTCCCGCTGCCAGCATAATTAAGGGCCCCACGCACCCCGGACATTCTCCCTTCCATCTTCTTCCTTTGGGAAAAAGATACAAAAGTCTGAGGTCACGTACCAACTGACACAAGAACAGCTTCTTCCCTGCTGCTGTCAGACTTTTGAATGGACTTATCTTGCATTAAGTTGATCTTTTTCTACACCCTAGCTATGACTTTAACACTACATTCTGCACTCTCTCCTTTCTTATGAACGGTATGTTTTGTCTGTATAGCGCACAAGAAACAATAATTTTCACTGTATGTTAATACATGCAACAATAATAAATCAAATTCAAATCAATTCTTCCTGGAATATTATTTCATCGACACTAGCATATTTCAGTGTCTCATCAAAATGCCGAATCTTCACATGCAAGTCTAGCTACTGAGCACTGGCAGGCTACTTGTTCATGGGGACAATGTTCGTTACAGCGTACACACGCATCACTGGGTAGTTATCAGGAATGGATTCCAACCCTAACCCGAATGCTAAACAACTGCAGCATCCCAGCCGAGTTCGCTAACTCTGCACAAGGCAGGGAATCAGCCTGAGAAGGTCAAAGACCACACGCTTTACCCACCGAGCCAATAGCAGAGCCCAGATTTTTTAGATTCAACTTATGGTTTGCCAGCTTAACTGTTTACATTCCACTTACTGCTATTCTTAAGGTCTTAATCAATACACACTTAAAAACTGGACATGATTTGGACATAATTGAATTATTAGGAGTTACATTTCAGGGGATAAATCAGTTGCTTTATTTGATTATTAACCTTTTAAGAGTAAACAACTGAGTTTAGAATGGGGAGAAAGTTTAAGGCCTATGATGTAGATTTACTGTGCAATATGGAATGTACTGGATGCTGTGTGTCTCTGGAATGAGCTCACATGAAGCAAATGCCCTACTTGCACTCATGTTGAAGCTTTCTGAACTTGAGGACCAGCTAGTGACATTCTGTCACATCTGGATGCATGACAAATTCCTAGAATGGGGGTAGTTGAGGAAAGAGAGAAATGCTCTGCGGGTTGGGGGTTGAGTGAGCTGGTATGCTCCTCCTGCAACAAGAAGGTCCACCTGCTGGGATGGTGTGGGTGTGTGGGGTGCAGGTGTGAATAGGAATGGAGAGGAACGAGGGGGAGGAGTTTAGAGGGAGGGGTCCACGGTGTCAACTGATGAGTCTGGGGGGCATACTAAGGGAATTGTTGATAGGAAGGGATGGTGAAGATTAGTGCAGTGGGAGCCAGCAGGGTGAGAGGGAGAAGATCTTGCGATGATAGATGAAGGGACGCTGACGTTGTTGAAGGGACACAGAAGTAAAACTGAATTCTGGAGGTAGGCAGCATTAGTAAGCATGGTGCATGTTTCTTGTAAAGTAGGTGGGCTCCTCAGGAAGGTAGGCAACGTGAACATTCATCTGCACTGGATGGAGGGTAATGAAGAGGATTGTAGGGTCACTGGGGAGATCTAAAGTCACAATGGTTATGGGAGGGCAGGGTATGGGTCAAATGGGGGGAGGTTACTGATGTTGGACTCAATGTTAAAAGTCACAATGGCTGCTTGCAACTATGTAGAACCTTGAAGTGGAGATCTTGAGATGTTCCAAGGGAGTTGGGTCAACAAAAGTAGGCACAGTGGCAGGTCAGCTCAGCTGGAGAACTGAAGGGGAACCCCAGCACTCAGGGGTTTAAACAGATGAGCTCATGAAGGGCAAAGGATCAGCATATACAGGAGGCTTCTGTATATACCTCAGCATATACAGGAGGTTCTGTCTCACCACCTTGCGAGACAGGAGGTCTCGCAAGGACCCTGTCAAAGATTCTTGTCCTCCTGCATAACTCCAGGGTACAAAGACCCAGCCTGGGGTGTCCCTCCAAAGATGGATGGGTGGGAGGTTAGAGGTTAGGCGCACAGGCTTATGGACCACAAATCGCAAATAAACCACATCAGACTTTAAAGCGCAAGTCTATTCGATTTACACTTTTATAACAATGTTAACATGGTGTACCTTTACAACCGGTGAAATCATAACTTCTTTATTCTACATTCCATATCACTTCTTCTAAACGTTACCCCGACATCCACATCAAGAGATGAAGGCAACTTGCTGACCAGTTTGCCCTGTTGTCTTGAATGACCTTGGCAGCCGTCCTCTGGAGTTCTGACGCCCAGAGGACTCCTCCTTACTTTGGTTCTCCT
This sequence comes from Mustelus asterias, assembly GCF_964213995.1. Taxonomy (NCBI): domain Eukaryota; kingdom Metazoa; phylum Chordata; class Chondrichthyes; order Carcharhiniformes; family Triakidae; genus Mustelus; species Mustelus asterias. The sequence goes on from NC_135809.1 coordinate 89,601,273, forward strand.
GATGTGGGGCAGCTGCTCCCTCTGCAGTTGCAGAGGACGAACTGAAGGTACACCAGCAAGGGGGCTCCAAAGGGTTGGACACCCCCAGAGCCTGCGTAGAGGGAGCACCTGGAGGGAGGTTGAGATGCCCTAAACCGCCTCTCACGTGGCCATTGCAAAAGTTCACTCAAAGCTAGTGATGGAGTGCAGGTCTGACAGAAACTTGACGTTCTGCTGGATCAAGTTCTTGGTGGCTTCTGCCACTCTCCCAACCGAGACCTCAATGTGTGCACATGTTGAAACAAATTCATCAGCCAGCAGGCAGATGGACTCCACTGCCTCATGTGCCACACTGTTGAGAGCCTCTGCCATCTCTGCCTTATGTTCCCCTGTCTCTTGGGGCATCCCCAGCATCCCAGGCAGGGCCTACTCCAGAGGTTTGTCATCTGACTTGGACACCACAGCATGCATGGATCCTTACTAAATAGGGGCTGCCTGCCGACATCTCCATCTGTACTAGCTCAATGCAGTTCCTCCTCTGCCAGCTTAGGTTGCCTGCCCTTGAACTCAGTAAGGCATTTGAGGCCAGCCCTCTTCCACTTTGTCTCTCGCACTCTTGTTGTGCCTCAACTTTTTCTGCGCAATGAGAGAAGATGAGATTGAGAGCAACTTTCTCATCTTTCCAATCTTACAAATAACCCATTGGATTGTGTACCATGTGATTGATGCCATGTAGGTTGTCCACAAGGGTCCTGGGGCAGGACTCACCACAACAGTGAGCCCATGCAGCTGGAAAATTAAGGCTCACGGAGATATGTCACTGGCGGTGCTGCTGGTGCCCTGAATGTCTAACCCCCTTTTCCCCTTCTCCAATACTCCCAGACAGCATCTGAGCTGTGTGTGTGGAAGTGTCAGTAACCCAGAATGGTCTCTTCACCTTCACTAGCTTGGCTTCAGTGGGGCATGAAGTATCACCTTATCAGGTTGAATAGCTCTTTTATGCACATGCTCTAGCCACTGAGGCCTTTCCCCTTGCTACCATTCAGTGAGGCAAGTGTGAGCAACTGTGGGTTCACTTACCCTGGTGGGGCTGATGAGGTCATTTATCCTGGCATTGCAGGGCAGTCCTCTGCTGGAGATAATGGGCACTATGGAAACTTCCTCTCAAGCAGGGCCGGTCATAAAGCTCGACTCCCCCTCACATCCTCCTGTGCCAACTGCATTGAGCAGGGACGCATCATTGAATTGGGGAGTGGGGGTGTTGTGGGGGTGTTGCGAATCAGGATGAGCAAGCCATCTCCTCCTTCAACAGTGGGTGGGCAAATAAGTTGATGTCCAATTGCCTTTTAAATATAGCACCTGGATACGTCAGCAGGGTGTGTCATCCAGCCTACCTCACCATGCAATACATCAAAAAAAACCCCAGCTGCATAATTAATTAGTCCAGCATTGCATGATTCTCTACAAATTCCCACCGACTTCCGCGGCTGGAAATACTCCCAGTTCCTACCTCCCATCCTGGGACCTATGCCCAGAATGGAAAATGCTGGCCCATATTTATGTAATTTCATAATTAGTTAATTTAATTATTGGTTTGTTTAAAATGAAGTTTGACCACCTGTATATATCATCTCTTGAAGGGACAATGTTTCTTTGCAGTGTCTTATAGAATCATAGAATCCTACAGTGCAGAAGGAGGCCATTCGGCCCATCGAGTCTGCACCGACCACAATCCCATCCGGGCCCCATCCCACAACCCCATAAATGTATCCGAGCTAGTCCTTTTGACACTAAGGGGCAATCTAACATGGCCAATCCACCTAACCCACACACCTTTGGACCGTGAGAGGAAACTGGAGCACCCGGAGGAAACCCTCGCAGACAAGGGGAGAATGTGTGAACTCCACACAGTCAGTGACCCAAGCCGGGAATTGAATCTGGATCCCTGGCGTTGAGAGGCAGCAGTGCTAACCACAGTGCCACCGTGCCGAATGAACAATTATCTACTGTTCATTTGGTCAAGGCCTCTGCTGAACTTAGCTCAAAATATCTGATAAGATATTCAGCCAAAGCAGAAAATTCACAGTATTGTTTAAGTGTCTAAGCATTTAAATACAGCCTTAATGCAACTACTTGATTAATTACTATTTATTTAATTACAACTTCATTGAGATACACTATTTGATCAATTATCTGTTCTTTCTGGCTGGTTCCCAATCACATAAAATAAGCCTTAATTAATAAAACAGAACACAAAATGGCTTTTTAGCTTGACCAGTGTGAGCACAAAATGTTGTTTTGACCTTGATAGCTTATTACAATAAATATAACATGAAGTTAATCTAAAAATGATCACGTTACACTAAAATCTAAACAGGCTTACTTACAGGAGGAACTCTCAGTGAAGTACTGAGTAAGCTACACTACAAATCTCAAAGGGGCACTTTGTGGTTGTATACGATCAGCAGTGGTTTGCACATAATGTCCTCGTGGCCCTGAGGGAAAAGGAGACGGTGGGGGATCCTGTCGGATGGTTCCCTGAGCAGATTATCAGAGTCATTTGACTGAACGCCTCATCACCAGAATTTTCAAACAAGCATCAAGACCCAGCTTGGCTGGTAGTGAGAAGGGCACTCCCCATGAGATCCTTTATGCATGCCCAAGATATCTAGGCCACTGCACATTGCCCTCAAAGTGGCTGCTGGGAGGGAAGTTGCACACCTCTTTGTGGAATGTGCCTTTACAAACAAAGTCTAGAGAGAGGTGGAGTGGTATTTGCCGAGGTTCATTCTGAGCAGCTCTTTGATGCAGGACTCTGTGCTCTACAGGCTGTTCTGAGGGACACACTCCGAGACAAACATCAACTGTAGCTGGGGAGGATCAACTATGTGCTGAAGGATGCACTCAGGCTTGGGGCAGCCTTCGCCAAGGCGCAATGGGGAAAAGTCACAGCATAAGGCCTTTCAGCCAATGTTCGCCAAGAGGTTGGTAAATGGGTAAAATCCTTCAGGTTGCATGCTTAATCTTAACAGTATTTAACTTTGTTGAAGTACCTCAGAATGCAACATGGCCAATGGGTATAGTTTAAAAAGAATTGTACTCTAATGAAAATATTGAAATGTTTGCAATATGCACATTAATGAATTGAGGCACATTAGAGTGCATCTTGATCCCTGGAGAAAATTTGAATATCATTGCACTTCACTGTTATAACAATTTGAAATGTTTTGTAATCTGTCTTTAGGTTTCAAATGAACACAATGTAATTTTGCAAAAAAAAAAATCATAGGAAGAACATTACTTTCATCAAAATGCTTCAGAAACAAGCAAAGAATGATTCCGCCCCATTAACATTGTTCATGCTTACCACAAGCAGCTATCTATATTAGGCAAATAGTACTAACCAGTCGCTTTCACAACAACTTATACATAATAACTTTAACATAATAAAATGTCCCAAGGTACTTCAAAGGAGTATCATAAAACAAAATGACACCAAACTACATGAGGAGATATTGGGCTGAATTCTCCCAAAAATAACTAAGCTAAGCATGAGATTTTCTGACCGTGCTTTCCCCAAGACCAGAAATTCCCTCCCGAGGTCAATGGACCTTTGCACGGTCCACCAAATTCTCTGTCCCACCTGCTACGATTCCCATGGTGGACAGGGTGGGAAAATTCCTTCCCAAGTGTCATAATGGCGAGAGTAATGGTCTCTCAGGCGTGCTCCACACTGCAATCCTACCATACTCGGTCACTTTTTTGGGGAGTTAGGAGTTTCATGCCACTACAGGGGTGGGTGGGTGGGGTGACTTTAAATATGCTAATTGGTCTCACACCCTTTCTGGGCGAGGTCTGGTTCACGCCATTAGAAACGGGCCAGGAGAATTGAAAACTGTTTGGCGCTGGGTGTGATACTGATTTTTAGGCTTGCATGCTATGCTCCAGGATTGGCGCAATCTGCTAACGGCGCGGTGAGGTTGTGAATCCATTAAGTTAGATGACTAAAGACTCAGGTCAGCTGGTAGGTTTTAAGGAAAGTTTTAAAGGAGTAAAGAGAAATAGAGATACAGAGTAGTGTAGGGAGAGAATTCCAGATTTTGGGGCCTAGGCACCCGAAAACATGGCTGCCAGCGGTGAAGCAACTAAACTTCAATGGTAAAACATTGTATTTCCTCCTGTCAAGAAGACACCAATGGCTTGCTTCAGGTTCTTTTTACTGACAACATAAGAACATAAGAAATAGGAGCAGGAGTAGGCCATCTAGCCCCTCGAGCCTGCCCCGCCATTCAATAAGATCATGGCTGATCTGATAGTGGTTTAGTTCCACTTACCCGCCCGCTCCCCATAACCCTTAATTCCCTTATTGATCAGAAATCTATATACCTGTGACTTAATTTAACGAGGTAGCCTCCACTGCTTTAATGGGCAGAGAATTCCAGAGATTCACTACCCTCCGAGAGAAGAAGTTCCTCCTCAACTCTGTCCTAAACTGACTCCCCCCTTATTTTGAGGCTGTGTCCTCTAGTTCTTGTTTCCTTTCTAAGTGGAAAGAATCTCTCTGCCTCTACCCTGTCTAGCCCCTTCATTATCTTATATGTCTCTATAAGATCTCCCCTCAGCTTTCTAAACTCCAGCGAATACAGGCCCAATCTACTCAATCTCTCCTCATAAGCTATCCCCCTCATCTCCAGTATCAACCTGGTGAACCTTCTCTGTACTCCCTCCAAGGCCAATACATCCTTCTGCAAATAAGGGGACCAAAATTGCACACAGTACTCCAGTTGCGGCCTCTTGTACAATTGCAGCAAGACCTCTCTGCTTTTATACTCCATCCCCTTCGCGATAAAGGCCAACATTCCATTTGCCTTCTTGATCACCTGCTGCACCTGCAAACTGAGTTTTTGCGATTCATGCACCAGGACCCCCCGGTCCCTCTGCACAGTAGCATGTTGTAATTTTTCACCATTTAAATAATAGTCCATTTTACTATTATTCCTTCCAAAGTGGATAACCTCACACTTGTCAACATCATACTCCATCTGCCAGATCCTCGCCCACTCACTTAGCCTATCCAAATCTCTCTGCAGACTTTCCGCATCCTTCCCGCAATTCGCTTTCCCACTCATCTTTGTATCATCCGCAAACTTTGTTACCCTACACTTGGTCCCCTCCTCCAGATCGTCTATGTATATGGTAAACAGTTGAGGCCCCAGCACCGATCCCTGCGGCACACCACTAGTCACAACTGCCAACCAGAAAAGCACCCATTTATTCCAACTCTCTGCTTCCTGTTAGATAGCCAATCCTCAATCCACGCTAACACTTTAGCCCCAACTCCGTGTACCCTAATCTTCTGCAGCAACCTTTTGTGAGGCACCTTATCGAATGCCTTCTGGAAATCCAAAAACACCACATCCACCGGTTCCCCCCTGTCAACCGCACTCGTTACATCTTCCAGTGAGCTGCATGGAGCTGTGTCAAGCTGGTAGTTCTATTCAGGCGGGTGAGAGCATTCATTCATATCAGAACGCTGATTCGTTCAACAGACACAACTTTGGGGTACTTTTTCCAAACGTCCATTATTCAGATGTAATACCAGGTTGTGGGTTCAGGATCATTCTTACATTTTGTACTAAATATCAGAACATCAAAGTGCTTAAGGCTTTGCAAGTAATTGCACATTCCTAAATACTGCTGACTTCTGCCACTTGCAGTTTTCCATTCATAAGGATGAGGAGTTCACCGAGCTGCTAGGCAGCATGAAAACTACCCAGGGTAGTGTCCTGTGCAACAGGGAAACTCAAAGGCCAGAATTAAATGAGTGCAGGTATTGCGGACGATTATGGAACTGGAGGTTACCGGGATAAGGAGAAGCAAGGTGATGGAAGGATTTGAAAACAAGAATGGGAATTTTAAAATCAAGACATTACTTTGTTGGAAGTCAATGTAGGGCAGCAAGTACGGGGTGATAGGTGAATAGGGTTTGGTGCAGTAAAGACACGGGCAACAAAGAGTAGAAAGTGGGAGGCCAGGCAGGAGTGCATTGGAGTAGTCATCTAGAGGTACTAACGCATGATTGTTTCAGCAGCAGAATGAGGCAGGTGAGTGGATGTATGGTGTATGATGTATGGTGAGTGTTTCTAAGATGTACTAGTGATGGCTCAGATATATGGGCAGTAGCTTATCTCAGCATCAAATATGACACAAAAGTTGAGAACAGTTTGGTTTAGTCACAGAGAGTCGCCAGTTAATTACAGAATGCCACTTTTAATGCATTAAGCACTCCAGCTATTTTGGACAGTTCATTATTCCTCTGCATTCACAGATTTGAAAAGACCCTGATCTCCTTTCATGACATCCTTGTGACTTTGCAATGTGCACATGAAAAGCAGCCGTGTTTCCCAATCCCACCCAAGATCAATTAAAGTTTGCAATATTACATTGGCTGGCCACCGAAGGTTCCCGATTTCAGCTCTTCGTCCTTACCTTCTGGTTGCCTGAGTCCTACATCGGAGTCACTGGCAGTTTCCTCACCTGCCTCAGTGTCCTCCTGGTCTAATGGTTTCCCCCACAAGAGAGTGAAATTGTGAAGATCACAGCAGATTTGGAATCTCATCTTCAGCAAGCCAATGGTCTGCTCCACCATTGCCCTTGTGGAGACATGGCAGTGACTGTATCTCTCTGCTTCTGTCCTTGGGTGCCTGAGAGATGTCATTTGATACATTTTCAAATGATATCCTTTGTCACCAGTCAACTATCCGTCAAGATGAGTTGTAGCCTTTAATGGCCTTGACACTTGCGAGTGATGTAGAAAGTAGGCATCATAGGAGCTGTAAGAAGTTTAACAACACCAGGTTAAAGTCCAACAGGTTTATTTGGTAGCAAAAGCCACACAAGCTTTCGAGGCTCTGAGCCCCTTCTTCAGGTGAGTGGGAATTCTGTTCACAAACAGAACTTATAAGACACAGACTCAATTTACATGAATAATGGTTGGAATGCGAATACTTACAACTAATCCAGTCTTTAAGAAACAAAACAATGGGAGTGGAGAGAGCATCAAGACAGGCTAAAAAGATGTGTATTGTCTCCAGACAAGACAGCCAGTGAAACTCTGCAGGTCCACGCAACTGTGGGAGTTACAAATAGTGTGACATAAATTCTGATTCTAGGATCGCATGATAAAGACTCAGGAGGAAAAAAGCAGAAATATTTATGTGAAATAGTGTGACATAAACCCAATATCCCGGTTGAGGCCGTCCTTGTGTGTGCGGAACCTGGCTATCAGTTTCTGCTCCGCGACTCTGCGCTGTCGTGTGTCGCGAAGGCCGCCTTGGAGAACGCTTACCCGAATATCAGAGGCCGAATGCCCGTGACCGCTGAAGTGCTCCCCAACAGGAAGAGAACAGTCTTGCCTGGTGATTGTCGAGCGGTGTTCATTCATCCGTTGTCGCAGCGTCTGCATAGTTTCCCCAATGTACCATGCCTCGGGACATCCTTTCTTGCAGCGTATCAGGTAGACAACGTTGGCCGAGTTGCAAGAGTATGTACCGTGTACCTGGTGGATGGTGTTCTCACGTGAGATGATGGCATCTGTGTCGATGATCCGGCACGTCTTGCAGAGGTTGCTGTGGCAGGGTTGTGTGGTGTCTTGGTCACTGTTCTCCTGAAGGCTGGGTAGTTTGCTGCGGACAATGGTCTGTTTGAGGTTGTGCGGTTGTTTGAAGGCAAGAAGTGGGGGTGTGGGGATGGCCTTGGCGAGATGTTCGTCTTCATCAATGACATGTTGAAGGCTCCGGAGGAGATGCCGTAGCTTCTCCGCTCCGGGGAAGTACTGGACAACGAAGGGTACTCTGTCCACTGTGTCCCGTGTTTGTCTTCTGAGGAGGTCGGTGCGGTTTTTCGCTGTAGATGTTCATAGGAGCTGCCAGGGTACCTTGGACGGACTTGTAGAATCTGAGTCTTGTGGTAACAAACTATCTGAACATTCAAGGAGGGAAACTCCTTCCTATTGACAATGACGCTTGGCTGGCACCTTGATAGCCACATGGATGCAATTAAAGGCAGCCTGGATCCGGGGGAATCCAGCTCTGGCCTGTTCAGCCCAGCTGACTTGAAGCGTTCTGATATGAATGAATGCTCTCACCCGCCTGAATAGAACTACCAGCTTGACACAGCTCCATGCAGCTCACTGGAAGACTCCGCAAAGATTACCCACTGACCCCTGGAAGGATCCAGAGCATAGAAGCTAACTGTGATAGTGAGCTTGAAAGCCATAGGCATTGAGTGTGTTTCCCCCAGCCCCCCCTCCACAATTGGAGGCGACCTGTGGCCCAATCAGCTGGTATATGGATGTGCCAGCTTCTCTTGAAAGCCGGAGCCTACTGCGACACTGAACGTCTGTCATGTCAAGGTAATTGAATTACCTGCACATCCTGGCAACTGGATAGTGTTGTCTTAAATGGGAGACCCCTTACTCTGAAATTATGCTCTCTGTCCTAGACTCTCTCACAAGGTGAAACATCCTTCGGCATCTACTCTGTCAAGCCCCCTGAGAATCCTATATGTCTCAATAAGGTCACCTCTCATTTTTCTAAACTTCCTTACCATCGCTGCTGTCCCTGAATATCCTGCACCTCTGCTCAAAGATGATACCTGTGACCACTTGGCTTCCTCTCTCTTGGTCCCCTGTGGAGGTGCTCCCTGCTGAGTACACTACACCCATCGCAGAGATGCAAACTGGACTGACCCATGCAACAGAAGGACCCAAATCGCCAATATCAAAGGACAGCAATGTCCTGAAAGCTCCAGACTACATGCTGAACCCTGAATGCAGAGAAAATGCTCCAAACCAAACCTCACTGAACTCCCAAAGACTCCTAACTCCTCAGCTGCCCTTCTGGCACCCGCCAACCAAAATATCTTACAAGTGCGTGATGATGTCGGGATGCACATCCAACATCTTCATGTGCAATTTCACATGCTTCGGGTTGGGTGTGCACTTGCCCAGGCCACATACAATTCTGTCATTGGATCAGGCTATTCTGCAGACTCCAGTTCTCCCCAGAACTCCGGCAACTGCAAATATGTTAATGATTTGGATTATTTACAATACATATTAATGACCTGGACGAGGGAAGTGAATGTACTATTGCCAAATTTATGGATGACACAAAAATAGGTGGAAGGCAAGTTGTGGGGATGTCAGAGTTTACAGAGGGATATAGATAGGTTAAGTGAGTGGGCAAAAACTTGGCAGTTGGAATATAATACAGGAAAATGTGAAGTTATGCACTTTGGGAGGAAGAATAAAAGAAATTAATATAATTTAAATGGAGAAAGACTGCAGAAAGCTGCACCACATGTTTTTGGGGTCTTCTTGTAAAACTCACAAAAAGCTAGCATGCAAGTTCAGCAGGTAATATAGAAGGTAAACGGTAAGTTGACCTTTATTTCAAAGGGAATGGAGTATAAAAGTAGGGAAGTCTTGCTAAAACTATACAAGGCACAAGTTAGACCACACCTGGAATACTGTGGACAGTTTTCATCTCCTTATCTAACTAAAGGTATAATGGTATAGGAGGCAGTTCAGAGAAGGTTCACTTGGTTGATTCCAGGTATTTTCTTATGAGGAAAGGTTGAGTAGGTTGGGCTTGTACTCATGGAAGTTTAGAAAAATGAGAGGTGACCTTATTGAGACATATAGTGTCATAGAGGTTTACAGCATGGAAACAGGCCCTTTGGCCCAATTTGTCCATGCCGCCCCTTTTTTTAACCCCTAAGCTAGTCCCAATTGCCCACGTTTGGCCCAGGTCCCACTATACCCATCTTACCCATGTAACGGTCTAAACACTTTTTAAAAGACAAAATTGTACCCGCCTCTACTACTACCTCTGACAGCTTGTTCCCGACACTCAGCGCCCTCTGCATGAACAAATTGCACCTTTGGACACTTTTGTATCTCTCCCCTCTCACCTTAAACTTATGCCCTCTAGTTTTAGACTCCCCTACCTTTGGGAAAAGATATTGACTTTCTAGCTGATCTATGCCCCTCTTTATTTTATAGGCCTCTATAAGATCATCCCTAAGCCTCCTACACTCCGAGAAAAAAGTCCCAGTCTATCTAGCCTCTCCTTATAAAGCAAACCATCAAGTCTTGGTAGCATCCTAGTAAATCTTTTCTGCACTCTTTCTAGTTTAATCATATCCTTTCTATAATAGGGTGACCAGAACTGTACACAGTATTCCAAGTGTGGCCTTACCAATGTCTTGTACAACTTCAACAAGATGTCCCAACTCCTGTATTCAATGTTCTGACCAATGAAACCAAGCATGCCGAATGCCTTCTTCATCACTCTGTCCACTTGTGACTCCACTTGCAAGAAGCTGTGAACCTGTACCCCTAGATCTTTTTGTTCTATAACTCTCCCCAATGCCCTACCATTAACTGAGGAAGTCCTGTCCCGATTCGATCGATCAAAATGCATCACCTCGCATTTATCTAAATTAAATTAAACTCCATCTGCTATTCGTCAGCCCACTGGCCCAATTGATCAAGATCCCATTACAATCCTAGATAACCTTCTTCACTGTCCACTATGCCACCAATCTTGGTGTCATCTGCAAACTTACTAACCATGCCTACTAAATTCTCATCCAAATCATTAATATAAATGACAAATAACAGTGGACCCAGCACTGATCCCTGAGGCACACCACTGGTCACAGGCCTCCAGTTTGAAAAACAACCCTCTACAACTATCCTCTGTCTTCTGTCATCAAGCCAATTTTGTATCCATTTGGTTACCTCACCCTGCATCCCATGAGATTTAACCTTATGCAACAACCTATCATGTGGTACCTTGTCAAAGGCCTTGCTAAAGTCCATGTGGACAACATCAACTGCACTGCCCTCATCTACCTTCTTGGTTACCCCTTCAAAAAACTCAATCAAATTTGAGACACATGATTTTTCATTCACAAAGCCATGCTGACAGTCCCTAATCAGTGCTTGCATCTCTAAATGCCTGTAGATCCTGTCTCTCAAAATATCTTCTAACAACTCACCCACTACAAATGTGAGGCTTGCCGGCCTGTAGTTCCCAGGCTTTTCCCTGCTGCCCTTCTTAAACAAAAGGCACAACATTTGCCATCCTCCAATCTTCAGGCACCTCACCTGTGACTATTGATGATTCAAATATCTTTGCTCGGGGACTTGCAATTTCTTCCCAGCCTCCCACAGTGTCCTGGGATACACTTCATCAGGTCCCGGGGATTTATCTACCTTGATAGGCTTTAAGACTTCCAGCACCTCCTTCTCTGTAATATGTACACTCTTCAAGCCATCACTATTTATTTCCCCAAGTTCCCTAACATTCATGCTTTTCTCAACAGTAAATACTGATGAGAAATATTCATTTAGGATCTCACCCATCTCTTGTGAATCCGCACATAGATGACCATGTTGATCCTCAAGAGGTCCTACTCTCTCCCTAATTACTCTTTTGCCCTTTATGTATTTGTAGAAGCTCTTTGGATTCTCTTTTGCCTTATCTGCCAAAGTAATCTCGTGTCCCCTTTTTGCCCTCCTGATTTCTCTATTAACTCTACTCCTGCACTCTCTTACTCTTCAAGGGGTCCACTTGATCCCAGCTGCCCATGCATGCCGTGTGCCTCCTTCTTCTTCTTGACCAGGGCCTCAATATCCCGATTCATCCAGGGTTCCCTACTTCTACCAGCCTTGCCCTTCACTCTAAGAGGAATGTGCTTACCCTGAACCCTGGTTATTACACTTTTGAAAGTTTCCCACTTACCAGGCATCCCTTTACCTTTTCACAGACTCCCCCAATTAACTGTTGAAAGTTCCTGCCTGAAACCATCAAAATTGGCCTTGCCCCAATTTAGAATTTTAACTTTTAGGCCAGGCCTATCATTTTCCATAGCTATCTTAAAACTAATGGAATTATGGTCACTGATCCCAAAGTGATCCCTCACTAACACTTCTGTCACCTGCCCTTCCTTATTTCCCAAGAGGAGGTCAAGTTTTGCCCCCTCTCTAGTCGGCCCATCCACATACTGAATGAGAAATTCCTCCCGATACACTCAACAAATTTCTCTCCATCCAACCCTCTAATACTATGGCTGTCCCAGTCAATGTTGGGAAAGTTAAAATCCTCTATTACCACCCTATTTTTCTTGGAGCTATCTGTAATCTCCTTACATATTTACTCCTCAATTTCCCGCCGACTATTTGGGAGCCTATAGTACAACCCTATCAAAGTGAATTCCCCCTTCTTATTTCTCAGTTCAATCCATATAGACTCAGTGGCCGAACCCTCAGATATATCTCCTCTCAGTACTGCCATGATGTCTTCCTTAATCAAAAGTGCGGCTCTCCCTCCTCTCTTACCTCCTGTTCTATCTTTCTTATAGCATCTGTACCCTGGAACATTGAGCTGCCAGTCCTGTCCTTCCCTTAGCCATGTTTCAGTAATTGCTATAATATCCCAGTCCCATGTACCCATCCATGCCCCGAGTTCATCTGTCTTACCCGTCAGGCCTCTTGCACTGAAATAAATTCAGTTTAATCTGGAATTCCCTTGTTCTCTGCTCTGCTTTTGCCTGACCTGTCTTGTACTAGGATTATTGACACTGCCTTTATTATTTAATGTGCTCTCTTTAACTTCTGTGCTGTCCTCAATCTTCCCTTCTGTCTCCCTATTGCTTTGGGTCCCACCCACGCAACAAACTAGTTTAAACCCTCCCGAGTGGCTCTAGCAAATCTCCCTGCCAGGATATTAGTCTCCCTCCAGTTCAGGTGTAACCCGTCCCTCTTGAACAAGTCAGCCCTTCCCCAGAAGAGATTCTAATGATCCAAAAATCTAAATCCCTGCCCCCTGCACCAGCTCTCAAGCCACGCATTAATCTGCCTAATTTTCCTATTCCTACTCTCACTAGCATGTGGCACTGGTAGTAGTCCAGAAACTACTACCTTCGAATATAGGATTCTCACGGGGCTTGACAGAGCAGATGTCAAAGGATGTTTCCCCTTCTAAGAGAGTCTAGGACAAGGGGCATAATTTCAGAGTCAGGGGTCTCCCATTTAAGACAAAGATGAGGAGGAATTTCTTTTCTCAGAGATTACTGAATCTGTGGAATTCTTTATCACAGAGAGCTGAAGTGGCTGGGTCAGTAAGTATGTTCAAGGCTGAGATAGACAGATTTTTAATCAGTAAGGGAATCAAGGGTTATGGAGATAAGTAGGAAAGTGGAGTTGAGGATTATCATATCAGATCAATCATGATCTCATTGAAAGGCGGAGCAGACTCGATGGGGCTGAATGGCCTTCTTCTGCTTGTGGTCTTTTGGAACTCTACGCTGGCTGAGTTGTCACCCACCAGTGGCTGCGAGAGGAACCAGGTTTCTTAGGAAGAAACATGTTGAGCTCTCAACCAAGAAATTTAAATTTAATGAGTTTTTTAATATCTGGACATTCTTATGAATTAATATGTTTTATTTTGATTTATGGTCTTCACAGGAGGAGTGGATTAGTATAATTCAAGACTTCTTGTAATGGTTGTGCCTCTTTGGGAGCAATGTAGGTTTAGGGAGTTTGCTTATCCTTAGTGCAAATGGATCAATGAGAAGTGTGGTCCTGACTAGTTGCAGTTATGGTGATGGAATGTCTGTCTTTCCCAGTCCGTAGTTGGGTCACTTTTGTTGTCATTTTGCTTCATTCTCCTCTGTTGACCTTCCCTGGTCAATGATTCAGGGCCATCATTCCAAGTAGTCACTGTTTGTGTGCAAGCTGGGACAGGATCAGCAGGAATATCAGCAGAAATTCAGAGAAACAGCATAAACCTCTTTTTACATTTTTGCACTGTTTTTCCATGGTTTTCCCCTCCTAATTGCAGAAGAATGTAGAAGAACCATGAAATTCTACCCGAGTATTAGCTAGCCATTCACAACTGAGCCCAATCACACGGGCACTTTTCAACTGATGTCATAAGGCAGCGGTTAGGAGTAGGAACCATAGCCGGTTTTCCCCTACATAATCAACAGTGTCACAGCCAACTGTGGTGATCCACAGATCAGACAGCAAATCCGAGACCCATTTGTCTCTGTAGCTCATTTACCCACAGCTTTTAACAATTCCTCATCATGGAAGAGTTATCCTGTTTTCGCTCTGGAATTTGTTTGCAATTATATGCAGTTGGATACAGATATCTTTAGGAATAGTTCGCTGGTGTTTGCATAGGCTCTCCCCTAACACTCTGTCAATTGATGTACTGGTTGAGGCAAAGCATAGTGAAAAACTCCAGTGATCCCCTGATTGAAACAAACCAGAAGGTCAGTGATTCAATTCTAAATCTGGACAGCAGTTGGGAGGTAAGAAGTCATTGTAGCTCAGAAGATGCATGAGTGGCTGATGGGTGGGAATAAGGCTGAACTTGGCTCTGACATTCCACTGTCAAAACTACTTACCTAGACTTGCACAATATTAAATGAGGCATCAATGAACAACTTTTGCAGCCGAGGTTGCCCCCAAGGAAGAATGAGCAGCTTCCATGGAAAATTTCCAGTCAGCAAGTGGGTGAAAGCTCTGAATGTCAAACACTGACTCAGCTGGTTCAAGACTACCAAGTATTTATAGTACAAATAAACAGGCAGTTTCTTGTCTGGGACCCACCTCAGAGCCTGCATGAAGCAGACAGATGTTCACAATTTTATCTTTTAAAACAAGCACCAATGACTCCAGGGGATTTATAAATTTACAGTTCCGTTAATGGTGTTGGCTATGGCTTAGTGGGTAGCACTCTCACCTCTGAGTCAGACGGTTGTGAGCTCGAATTCCACTTCAGAAATTCAAGCTCAAAAATCAAAATTGAGCGAGTACTGCACTGTTGGGAGATGCTGCCTTTCAAATGCAATTTTAAATTGAGGCTTTGCCTGTCCTCTGAGATGGAAATATGATCCTATGGCATTATTTCAAAGAACAGTAGGAGAGTTATCCCTGGTGTCCTGGTCAATATTTATCCCTCAACCAACATTAAAAAAAAACATTATTTAGTAATTTACTTCATCACTGCTCATGAAACCTTGTAGTGGGCAGTTAGCCGAGAGCATCTCCCATAACATGAACACGACTTCTCAAGTACTTATCTGAAGTGCTTTGATACATGCTGAGATTGTAAAAGATGCTATATAAATACAGGTCTTTCTTTAATTACCTCACACTAAAATATTTGCAGCTCTCTGCTTTACACAATTGTACCTCTGTACACTAGAATAACACAAAGAATGAAGACATGAACCTTAGAATCATAGAATCCCTGCAGTGCAGAAGGAAGCCATTCGGTGTATCGAGTCTACATCGACCACAACCCTACCCAGGCCCTATTCCCATAACTCCATACATTTACCCTGCTAATCCCCCTGACACTAAGGGGCAGCTTAGCATGGCCAATCAACCTAATCCGCACATCTTTGGACTGTGGGAAGAAACCGGAGCATCCGGAGGAAACCCAGGCAGACACGGGAAGAATGTGCAAACTCCACATAGACAGTGACCCAAGCCGGGAATCGAACCCGGGTCCCTGGCGATGTGAGGCAGCACTGCTAACCACTGTGCCACCCCTTAAAATTAACTTCAATTTTTCTATTTGTATCACGTGCCATTCCCAGAATAGACAGAAAAATGAAGCTCACTCTGTCCTGTCTCTCCCTATGTAAGCCCACAACACAGAGTTTATCCAGAGAACAACCCGACTTCCTGGAATCTATTCCTGCACTTTGCTGCCCCCTGTTGTTGTACACACGAATTGCAGTAGAAAAACAAGATCCTGACCATGTCCCTGTTTTTAGACACCTTTCAGAAAGGACAAAAGTTCATTATCATCTGAGATTGAAAGAAAAATCCCCTAAAATTCAAGCATCCGTCACCGAAAACAATTCTGGCCCACAACAAAATGCACTGGTATTTGAGAAATAAAAAAAGGCAGTAATGAAAATCACAGTGGATGTGAACCATTACATACATAGCAGTGACAACATTTTAATCCTAAACTGAACATTTTTCAGTACCATAAACAAACTGTGTTCCCTGCATTAGATACAGAACATGCCCTCATTCAGGCATGCACAATTATGAAAGGTGGAGGTACTCACAGCCGAGCAAGGAATCATGTATCTCATCTGTTATGGGGTTGACCAAATTACATTTTTAAATATGTTAGAGATGCTTTAACACTCAGGTGAACATAAATTAGAATTTATGGGAATATATAAAGGGAACAAGGGACATGGGGGTGGGGGGCGAGAGAGGAAGGATCAGGGTATTGAATTTGATGATCAACCATGATCATAATAATGAATTGTGGAGCAGGCTCGACGGGCCGTATGGTCTACTCCTTGTTCTATTTTTTAATGTATGTTTCTATATATAGAAACAGAATATTACTTTGGAAAATAGATCACACAGGGGATCACAAGGGGAGATGGTGGAAAAGTCATAATGTCACTGGACATTAGGCTAATGCTCTGGGGATACGGGTTCAAATCCCATCTTGGCAGCTGCTGGAATTTAAATTTAATTAATAAAATCTGAAATCAAAGTTAGTCTCAATAACGATGACTATGAAATATCATTGATTTTTGTAACCATCCATCAGATTCACTAATGTTCTATAGGGGGGCTTGTGGCACAGTGGTAGCACCCCTACCTCTGGCCAGAAGTTCAAGTTCAACAGAACAAGCATTCCTCCACTTCCCACACTGTTCCCCAACAAAAATGATAAACAGCGTGGGTGTGAAGCAACATGGAAAAAAAAATAATGCCCTTTAGGGAAGGAAATTGCTGTCTTTACCCAGTCTGGCCTACATGTGACTCCAGACCCACAGCAAAATGTTTGACTCTTAATTGCCCTCTGAAATTGCCTGGCAAGCCACTCAGTTCAAGGGCGATTAGGGATGGGAAACAAATGCTGGCCTTGCCAGTGACACCAACATTCCATGAAATAAAAAAAGAGAATAAATTAAAGTCAGTACTTTAGTGAGTTAGTATTACTGAATACTATCTTTGGAGTTTTAAAATAAAATTGAAAACGATCCTAACTACTCCAATTTTTTTCCATGTTTTCCCCAAGGTGTTGGCTCACGCTGGGCACCAGTGCCACTCTGGGGAGAGTCTAAACATTGACAGGTCATTGCAGAGCAATACAGTGGTGGTGATTTTCCAGCCCTGCCATGCTTGGACACATTGTGGGGGATGAAGCGGGCCAGCTAAAAGTCTATTGATTTTTGGCAGGACTGGAAGATGCTGCCGGCAGGCAGGGCCGGAAAATCTCAGCCAGAGTCTGATCAGTTCTTTGTCTGATCACTACATGTGCAGTTTCCAGTAGTAGTTGGGCAATGAGGACGCTTTTGATCTGTATGACTCAGATTCACGTAGTACATCTATTTAATTAGACAGCAAAGGAGATCTTCAATGGGCCTTTTGAATGAAGAGGGGATTAAGAATAACACTAAGTCAGCACACACGCACACACAAACTCAGTTGATACTTACCCAAACCTGGAGATTAGCAAACCACCAGTCGTAGAACCAATGATCATCCCGACACCGTATGAGAGACCAAGCTTCCCCAGGGCACCTGCCCGTTCTGACTCAGAAGACAGATCAGTCACAACCATCTGTGCAGCTGGGAGAGTTTCAAAGGAAATAAAGGATTTTAAAAAATCAAACACAGAAGAAACTGCCAAAAAATGGAAAAAAGAAAAATAGTACCACATCGTACCTTGCATCCCGTGCATGAAGACCGAGGGCAGTCGGGAAAGGAAAAGCAGTGGCACGGTGGTCGACAGCCCCATTAGAAGGTAGGTAAATCCTGAGGAAAAGTACGCCAGTGTTAGGGCAGCACGCCCTCCAAACAAATCACCAAACCTATCAGCAAAAATAAGAATACTCCATCAAAGATTTCTGTACCCTGAATAAATGAGCATACACAGTGGGGGAACACACCAGACAGATGGGCATATTTCCTAATATGTCTCCAGAGGAAACAGCCAAGATAGTTGCAAAAGATAGAAATATTCCAGCTGCGCCAAAAAGCATAATTTTCATCCTATAAAAAATGTCAGGTAGTTTTCAAAACAGCTAGAGTTAGATAGAAAATCTCTCACCAAAATTCCATTTGGAGGACAACAGAGTAGTTTTAGAATACAAACTAATCACTGATGATAAGTATTTTAAAAGATCATCTCCATCCATGCCAATCAACGTTTAATTACCATTGTATCAAAAGCAAGTGGACCATTTGAAAGCCAGGAAGCTACAGGTCACATCTGGAGTGGCAAAGATGATCATCTTAATCATCAGACTACACGAGAAAATAATTTTAACCATCAAATGGGCCTGCTGCAATGTATTGACAACCAGACACTGATGAGCAGCCTCATGTTCCCTCTTTTCCCCTGCCTCGACCACAAGGGACTAAGGAGATTCACATAAGTCAAGTTCCATGTAAACCATCACCACAAATGTGTCAGAAATTAGCAAAAAGCACAAAAAGGGCTTCAGGTTGTATCTATTTTACGATTTGGAAATAGTTCACACATTGTTTAAGTGTAGCACTAAGTATGTCTCTTTGTATAATGCAATCTCTGAATAATTCACACCATTAGTTTTAGACAGTACAAACTGGTCTAATGGTATTGTCTTTCTTTCAAAAGAGAACTTGATAAATACCCTCCATGATGGAGTGGTTAATATTGACAATTCCAGACATTCTATTGCATGCACAGCATGTACAAAATTTCTGTTATTAAGAGAATTGGAGCCAGATTTGTGTGAAGGAGATGGGAAGCAGGAGTCAGGAAAGTTCCTGATTCTGCAAATGTGTCAAGTGGCCCCTGCTCACCACATTTTCATTCCAGGGAGGTTGGGGGGGTGGGATGGAGTCGGATAAACGGCTTAGCCGGCAGGCTTGCGTTCATTTACTGGGACATTTGCCCAGTAGTAATCAGGTCCTCAAGCCATCACACACCTTACTCTCACTCCCACCCTCCCCTCAACCCAACCATGTCCCCTTGTATCTCCCATGTTCTTAACCCCTAAAACCCTATTAACCCCTAAAAGCTCCATTTCACCCTCAATGTGCCCAATACGAGGGATCATGCAAGACATGAGGGTGTATCTTCCGTCCTCTTCATGCCTCTTGCATGCCCCTTCCACAACCCTCCCTTGCATCCTCCATATCAATTCTTCCAAAGTCCACTATGTACAGAACTATTGAGTCATTGGCAAGTCTGTCAAGTCTTGGAAATCTTCTGAAACTGGCTTTGAAAATCTCCTTTTGAACAAACTGCTCATCTTACAACCTCTTAAAGTCCTCAATTATAGCCATAGTTTCAATAACAAATACTTTTATCCACTTCGCACCTCTTCACTTTGTATAAACACACAGGCATTAAAAAACTCTTTAAAGAAAGATCAGTTTATTCCAAGGTAATAAAGATATCAGTCAAACAAACCTAGCACTCCCCCGCAAACTGTGTCAATATTACTTAAAGAGCTGAGTCAATAGATGCGTTGGTACTCAGCCAGGCATTCATAATGAGATCAACAAAGCAATCTGAACAAAAGGCCAGATATGTGTTTTTCCAAAATAAGATCAATAAGTTAATGAGTCCAGTGGTGCAGTCTAAGCAAGCTGAAGACGACAAGGGTCCAAATCCAGAATCTGAGAATAAATTGATGCAGTTTTTTCTGTTACTGGAGGGTAACATTGATGGTTCTACATCATGAAGACAGAGTGGAGGAGCATTAATTTCTACTATTGAGCTTGGATTGATCGGTGTTCTCTTAAATCTTTTAACCAGGTTCAATCTCTGTAGAAGGTTTGGTTTCCAATCGCAATTTTTGGTAAAGACAATGCTTGTGGAACTCAGGTTAGCTATGCGCTGCTGTCAGCTCGGGGTCAGTCTAACTTCTAGGAGAGGAGCTGAAACCTATTTTGAGGAAGACAGAGTTTTGAAGGGCTTTGTGACTCAGATTGACAACCCATATGCTGAGTAAACTGCTGAGCTATATCATAAGATTGGCCTTAGCTGCATCTATAATGTGTGAGTGGTTAGAGTATAGGAGGTTAGCATTTAGCGTTTTCTTTGTTTGGTTCTTGTATAGTAAAACTCCTTCTGTTTTAAATAGTGGAATCTTGCCAAAATTATATTCGTGGCAATCTAGTTTCCTTTCACTTTTTTTTTATTCATTCGTGGGACATGGGGATCACTGGCTGGGCAGCATTTATTACCCATTCCTAGTTGCCCTTGAGAAGGTGGTGGTGAGTTGCCTTCTTGAATCGCTGCAATCCATGTTCTGTGGGTTGACCCACAATGCCACCAGGGAGGGAATTCCAGGATTTTGACCCAGCAACTGTGAAGGAACACCGATATATTTCCAAGTCAGGATAGTGAGTGGCTTTGAGGGGAACTTGCAGATGGTGTTCCCATTTATCTGCTGCCCTTGTCCTTCTAGATGGAAGTGGTCGTGGGTTTGGAAGGTGCTGTCTAAGGACCTTTGGTGAATTGCTGCAATGAATCTTGTAGATAATACACACTGCTGCTACTGAGCGTTGGTGGTGGAGGGAGTGGATGTTTGTGGATGTGGTGCCAATCAAACAAGCTGATTTGTCCTGGTTGGTCAAGCTTCTTGAGTGTTGTTGGAGCTGCACCCATGCAGGCAAGTGGGGAGTATTCCATCACACTCCTGACTTGTGCCTTGTAGATCGTGGATAGGCTCTAGGGAGTCAAGAGGTGAGTTACTCGCCGCAGTTTTCTTAGCCTCTGACCTGCTCTTGTAGCCACTGTGTTTACGTGGTGAGTCCAGTTGAGTTTCTGGTCAATGGTAACCCCAAGGATGTTGATAGTGGGGGATTCAGTGATGGTTACACCATTGAATGTCAAGGGGCGGTGGTTAGAGTGTCTCTTATTGGTGATGGTCATTGCCTGGCATTTGTGTGGCACGAATGTTACTTGCCAATTGTCAGCCCAAGCCTGGATATTGTCCAGATCTTGTTGCATTTGAACTTGGACTGCTTCAGTATCTGAGGAGTTGCGAATGGTGCTGAACATTGTGCAATCATCGGCGCACATCCCCACTTCTGACCTTATGATGGAGGGAAAATAATTAATAAAGCAGCTGAAGATTGTTGGGCCTAGGACACTACCCTGAGGGACTCCTGCAGAGATGTCATGGAGTTGAGATGATTGACCCTCCACAACCACAACCATCTTCCTATGTGCCAGGCATGACTCCAACCGGCAGAGAGTTTGCCCCCTGATACCCATTGATTCCAGTTTTGCTAGGGCTCCTTGATGCCACACTTGGTCGAATGTGGCCTTGATGTCAAGAACTGTCACTCTCACCTCACCTGTGGAATTCAGCTCTTTTGTCCATGTTTGAACCAAGGCTGTAATGAGGTCAGGAGCTGAGTGACCCTGGCGAAACTCAAACTGGGCGTCACTGAGCAGGTTATTGCTGAGCAGGTGCTGCTTGATAGCACTGTTGATTACCCCTTCCATCACTTTACTGATGATCGAGAGTAGACCGATTAGGCAGTAATTGGCCGGGTTGGGTTTGTCCTGCTTTTTGTGTACAGGACATACCTGGGCGATTTTCTGCATTGTCGGGTAGATGCCAGTGTTGTAACTGTACTGGAAGAGCTTGGCTAGGGGAGTGGAAAGGTCTGGAGCACAAGTCTTCAGTTCTAATGCTGGAATGTTATCAGGGCCCATTGCCTTTGCAGTATCCAGTGCCTCCAACTGTTTCTTGATATCATATGGAGTGAATCGAATTGGCTGGAGACTGGCATCTGAGATGCTGGGGACCACTGGAGGAGGCCGAGATGGATCATCCACTTGGCACTTCTGGCTGAAGATTGCTGCAAATACTTCAGCTTTATCTTTCACATTGTGCTATATGTTGATGGCTAACTTAGGAACATAGGAATTAGGAGCAGGAGGCGGCAAATTCAGTCCTTTGAGCCTGCTCCGCCATTCAATTAGATCATGGCTGATCTCTCCCTGGTCTCAAATCCACCTCCCCACCTATTCCCCATATCCCTTTATATAATTAGAAATACATCTATCTCCTTCGTGAAATCATTCAACGATTCAGGCTCCACCATGCTATGGGGCAGTGAGTTCTACAAATTCACCACCCTCTGCAAGAAGTAGTTCCTCCTCATTTCAGTTTTAAATCTACAGTCTCTCAACCTATCCTGTGACCTCTTGTTCAAGATCGCACCATAAAAGGAAACATTTGATCTACATTTACTTTATCAATCCCTTGTAAAATTTATATGCCTCGATCAGATTCCCTCTCATCCTTCTAAACTCCAGCGAGTATA
The DNA here is from genome assembly GCF_964213995.1 of Mustelus asterias. Classification (NCBI taxonomy): domain Eukaryota; kingdom Metazoa; phylum Chordata; class Chondrichthyes; order Carcharhiniformes; family Triakidae; genus Mustelus; species Mustelus asterias. The sequence continues at coordinate 89,623,657 of NC_135809.1, forward strand.
CCGTAAACTGTTTCATCTCTCCTCATATGTCAACCCTTTCATCCATGGAATCAATCTGGTCAACCTCTTTTGAACTGCCTCTAGTGCCACCACAACTTTCATAAGAACATAAGAACATAAGAAATAGGGGCAGGAGTAGGCCATCTAGCCCCTCGAGCCTGCCCCGCCATTCAATAAGATCATGCCTGATCTGAAGTGGATCAGTTCCACTTACCCGCCTGATCCCTATAACCCCTAATTCCCTTACCGATCAGGAATCCATCTATCCGTGATTTAAACATATTCAACAAGGTAGCCTCCACCACTTCAGTGGGCAGAGAATTCCAGAGATTCACCACCCTCTGGGAGAAGAAGTTCCTCCTCAACTCTGTCCTAAACTGACCCCCCTTTATTTTGAGGCTGTGCCCTCTAGTTCTAGCTTCCTTTCTACGTGGAAAGAATCTCTCCACCTCTACCCTATCCAGCCCCTTCATTATCTTATAGCTCTCTATAAGATCCCCCCTCAACTTTCTAAATTCCAATGAGTACAAACCCAATCTGCTCAGTCTCTCCTCATAATCCACCACCCCTCATCTCCGGTATCAACCTGGTGAACCTTCTCTGCACTCCCTCCAAGGCCAATATATCCTTCCGCAAATAAGGGGACCAATACTGCACACAGTATTCCAGCTGCGGCCTCACCAATGCCCTGTACAGATGCAGCAAGACATCTCTGCTTTTATATTCTATCCCCCTTGCGATATAGGCCAACATCCCATTTGCCTTCTTGATCACCTGTTGCACCTGCAGACTGGGTTTTTGCGTCTCCTGCACAAGGACCCCCAGGTCCCTTTGCACAGTAGCATGTTGCAATTTTTTTCCATTTAGATAATAGTCCAATTTGCTATTATTTCCTCCAAAGTGAATAACCCCGCATTTGTCAACGTTATACTCCATCTGCCAGATCCTCGCCCACTCACTCAGCCTGTCCAAATCTCTCTGCAGACCTTCTACGCCCCCCACACGATTCACTTTTCCACTTATCTTTGTGTTGTCTGCAAACTTTGTTACCCTGCACTCAGGGTAACAATCCTCCAGATCATCTATATAAATGGTAAATAGTTGAGGCCCCAGTACCGATCCCTGTGGCACGCCACTAGTTACCATCTGCCAACCAGAAAAGCACCCATTTATTCCGGCCCTCTGCTTCCTGTCGGATAGCCAATCCCCAATCCAATCCCCAATCAAATAAGGAGAACAAAACTGGACACAATACTCCAATACCCTATACAGTTGCAACAATACTGCTCTACTTTAATACTCCAGTCCCTTTGCAATAAATGCCAACATCCCATTTGCCTTTTTTATTACATGCTGCACCTGCATAGCGACTTTCTGCGATTCATGAACATAGACACCCAGATCCCTCGGCCTGGATGCATTTTGAATCTGCTTTCCATTTAGGCAATAATTTGCCTTTCTATTTTTTCTGCCAAAATGGATAATGTCACACTTATCCACATTAAACTCCATCTGCCAAATTTTGGCCCATTCTCCTAGCCTATCTATATCCATCTGTAAAATCTTTATATCCTCTTCACTGCCTGCTTTCCCAACTATTTTAGTATCATCTGCAAATTTTGCTATGTTACACTCTGTCCCTGCCTGCACGTGGTACCCCACCAGTTGCATTTTACCAGCCAGAGAAGAACCCATTTATCCTGACCCTCTGTTTTCTGCCAGTCAGCCAATCCTCAATCCAATCCAGTACTCTATCCCCAATCCTCTGTGATCTCACCTTCTGGATCAGCCTTTTATGCGGCACCTTGTCAAATGCCTTCTGGAAGTCCAGATATCCCACATCCATAGGTTCCCCACTATCCACCTTGCTGGTTATGTCTCAAAGAACTCAAACAAATTTGTCAATCATAACTTATCCTTCATAAAGCCATGCTGACAATGATGGATTGAGCTTTGCCTTTCCAAATGCTCACTATCTCCTCCTTAATGATACTTTGAGAGTATTTCAAATAATGCCCGGTTTTCCTTCACTTTTCTTCTGCACCTTATCTACACATTATCCAATATTATATAAAATATTTAAAACAATAAAATTATTTACAGAATATCGGTACTTGTGGCAACGCCTTTTTTTAGTAAATAACTTGGAATTTGGATCTCTTCTACTTTCAGAACAAAATTACCGCTCTCTATTGAGATTGCAACACTTAGTATAACAATGGTAATGATAGTGTAATTTAAAAAATCTTTTGTAATTGTTTAAAGAGAAACTTAAAATTAATGCAGTGATTTAGAACTATTTTCTTTTTTTCAATGTCTCAAACCGTTGACACAATAATTCTACTTTTAAATCACAAAGACTCGAGTTTTCCTCTTTTACATGCTGCAATGTGTTAGTGCAAAACAGAGTAACCTCTGCCCCACCCCTCCACCCCCGCTCTCAGGGAAAGCAGCTCAGAATAATAGATATACATATACTGTATTAAACAAATGCAAATACGAAAACATTTTACTAGTGGATGGTGTTACATGCTCCATCTGTGTAACACTATCCTTTCTCGTCTTCAGAATCAAGACTCAATGCTGCCACACACTGGCCAGTACACTTCCTCACTGTATCTAACTATAGTTATATGTATGATTCAGCTGTATGTCTATTGAAAACTACTGCCACCCTATGCAGTGACAACTGCAAAAGTCACAGTGGGCAATGAAACCGTGATGTCCTAATTCTTCTGTGAAGGCAAACTGACAGATTAATAACTCTGGGAGATTCAATGTTAAGGCACATGCCAAGACAATGTTTTTATTTTCAAGAAACTCAGGAGGGGAGCTAAGATGCATAATGTAGGTCATAGTCAAAACTTGAGAGTAAGAGGGAAACCTGATGTAAAATTGGGAAGTAGTCGCTGCATGATTCCTGCAGATTTTAGAGAATAGGATGTATGATGGAGGTAAGGAATTTCCCAATTTTTAAGTTCTAGAAATGAATGAACTACATGGTGCGATGAGTCTTGATTTAAATGCTCAGGCAAATTTGGAGTTAAGAGAAGAATATTCAGAGGAGCACTGTCCATTTTTGTACAGTAGCATACAAAAAATACTGCAACTGAAGGGGGGGGGGGGGGGCGGAGAAAGCATAAAAGAACCTACTAAGGAGAGTGAAGTAAGTATTAGAAGAGCTTCCCCTGATATGTGCACACTACTCAAATCTTAGATAGACTTGAGACTTTACAAAGAAATTGTTGAAAGAATATAAAACGTTTGGCATGAATTAGAAAATCAAGTTTCCTGATGGCAGCTTTAGCAATGTGGTGGGGATAGGGAATAGGAGTTCCACTTGAGATCGTCAGCATTACCGAGACTTCAAAGGATGGTACTTGAAGACGAGTAATAGTGACGCTATTAAAGTGAAGTGAGAGCTGTTGGTTAGAATTATAAATGATATGAAGGAAACGGTCACCGAATTTGAAGAAAAATTGAATGAAAGTAATGGGCATTTAACAATTTAACCATTAAAATGCAAATGGAATGAAGGTTGCCTGTATGGACAGCAAGTGTTCTGAAGAAAAATTTCTGAACCTATATGGAAATCTTCAGTAAAATGGTGAATTTCCCCAGCTGAACCATTGTAGATGCACTAAGGTGTTATAGCTCTTCAATAAGTCCCACCACCATTTTCTCAGGTATAGAGATGGCAATAAGTTCAGCCTTGCCACAATTGGCCACATTCTGGGAACAACTTTTTTTTAAAAACCATTTATGGATTGGATAATGAGTGGACAAGGCGAGGATGAAAATTTGAGAGAGAACTGGATATTATTCAAAATATTAACTCAAGATAAGCTATCAACATATAGCACAATGTGAAAGGAAATTAGTTGGCCATGAAAATTATTTTAGTGGAAGACTTAAGGTTAGAAACTTATTTGAAATTTCAGGTTGCCAAAAGGTTTGCAAATATTCAAGGTGAAGATAGTTGAATCCAAAAGTAGAGACTCAAAAAAATAGGGGGATCAGAAGGAGGAAACATGAAACATTATACTGATGATCATGGATTTGACCAGAACTCCAAGGTAATGGACAATTTGACAGTTAGCAATAACTTCAATAACTTTAGAAAGTGCCAAAGCAAAGGAAATACACCAACAGTTGAAAGAATAAATGGGGACAGGATGAATATTAGCAAATTGCCAAGGAAAGGTAGCCTGAGATTTTGAGAAGCTAAATTGATGCAGTAAGTCCAGGGGCAAAAGTCTTATGGACCACTGGAGTACAAAAGTTCTATCAGTCTTCAAGTTTAAATATGCAACATCAGAGTTAGTTGAGGAGCTCATAAGTTCCAGAGTCGAGACATATGATGTAGTGGATGTCTATAGGTTCATGGTTGAGGCATGCTATTGGGGTGAATGTAAAGTAGTCCTGTGTGGGTCAGGCTTCATTGTGTAGAGGTGCTTCCTGACATAAAAGTAAGTTTCGCTGTAAATTTTCACAGAATTCAATCCTTGAGAATCCAGTCTCTCTGTTTCCCGGTCCAAGTTATTTACCTGCCAAATAGGGGTCCTCCCAGGAGCTGAATAATAGCAAACGTTGTCTGTAGGTAACCAAACATGACCGTATCCATCCCCAGCCTCTTCGACAAATACTATGGACAAAATATTAGTGTTAGAGTTTAGGATAATACTGTCTTGTGTTCTAAAGTCTCGAACCAAGCAGATTGTAACTCTGGAAAACTTTGCTTTCTCCATATTTATTAAATGGAAAGTTAGTGTAACATTGCTTCAGGTATATTACTAATTATTGATCACTGATCAGTCAAGGTGTAATCTGTCAAATCATCAATACCGAATCAAATATAAATTTAGTCTGTGAACTGGTATGCAAAATTATGCTCAATTCCAAGGAAAGGATTAAGCACATTTGTTATAAAGTACAGCAAGAATGTCAGCAGCTATTCAAAAACATCGACCGATACCAATCAACCAGAATGGAAAAAAAAAACTGGTTACAAAACAGAAAGTAGAGTGTGGGGATTAAAGTTAGTTATTCAGACTGACAAAAGTCGGAAGAATGTTTCACTGGGATTGATGCCAGGACTACAGTTGTTCACCATTTCGATTTGGACTCAGAATCAGGAATATAATATCCACATTTGCAACGGACATCAAATTAGGGAGTTTGCTCAATACTGAGAAAAACTGTGACAATGTACAAAATGTCATTACAAATCTTGCAGAATGGCTGTGTAAATGGCAAATGATTTTCAACACAGACAATTGTGGGTGATGCATTTTGGTAAGAGGAATAAGGATCCCACCTTACACATGGGAAATAAATAGTCTACAGGAGAAGAGATGGTAGACAGTAACAGAGTGGTAATGTCACCAGACTAGTAATCCAGAAACCCAGACTCCAGAGACATGGGCTCAAATCTGTTTTTAAAAAACTAACCTTGGTAATAATGACAATAAAACCATCATCAATTGTAATTTTAAAAAATGCTCATAATGTCCTTTAGGGAAATTAATCTGCAATCCTTATCTGGTCAGGCCTACACGAACTAGTTAGGGAGTAGATAGGAGGGGTGAGAAGGTGGGACTCAGCATCAGGCGCGCACGCACGTAAATTGTCTGACAGCCTCTGTATTGCACAGAATGCCATAAATTCATGATACTCAGCTCGCCCAAAAAACATCTGTTGGACACTGATTTGTTTTTTGGGCAAATCACCCCCATCATGTCTGTATGAGAAATATGCAAGTGGAAGGAGATTAGGGGTCATTTCCATTGAAAATGTGTTTCTTGTGGAACACAATAAAATGTCAGCGAGAGCTTGGCCTGGAGGGGATCCCATGACAACACCACCTATTTAAAGCAGTCCATTTCTATCTACAGCAAGACTCGGACAATATTCAGGCTTGGGCTGGTAAGTAACATTTGTGCCACACAAGAACCATCTCTCCTTGACATTGAATAGCATTATCATGTTGAAGCCCTCACAATCAACATATGGGGAATACAGAGATAGTGGATGCCCTGGTAATAATCTTTCAAGAATCCTTAAATTCTCGAAAAGTCCCAGAAGATTGGAAAACTGCCAATGTAACACTTTTATGCAAAAAAAAAGAGACAAAAAACAAGTAACTATAGGCCAATTAGCTTAACTTCAGTCATTGGGAAAATGTTTGGGTCCATTATAAAGAATGTAATAGCAGAGCATTTAAAAATGTATAATACAATCAAACAGAGTCAGCATGGCTTCATGAAGGGGAAATCATGCCTCACAAATTTATTAGAATTCTTTGAGGTGGTAACAAGCAGAGTATATAAAAGGAGAACCAGTAGATGCAATATACTTGGATTTCCAAATAGTATTTGTTAAGGTATCGCACGAAAGGCTACTTAAAAAGATAACCTATGGTGTTATGGGTGGTATAAGAACATGGATAGAGGATTGGTTAAGTTATGGAAGACAGAGTTGGAATACATTTCAGGATGGCAACCTGTAATTAGTGAAGTGTCACAGGGATCCTTGCCAGGGCCACAATCATTTACAATATATACTAGTGACTTGGACAAGGGAAGTGAAGATACTAATGCCAAGTTTGTGGATGACACAAAAATAGGTAGGAAGGCAAGTGGCGAGGATGACACAAAGGCTACAGAGGGATATAGACAAATTAGGTGAATGGACAAAAACTTGGTAGATGGAATATGATATAGGAAAATGTGAAGTTATGCATTTTGGTAGGAAAAATAAAGGAGCTAGGTGTTATTTAAATGCAGAAAGACTACAGAAAGCTGCAGCACAGGGATTTAGCAGTCTTCGTGCATAAATCACAAAATGCTAGCATGCAAGTTCAGCAGGTAATTTTTTTTTATTCATCCGTGGGACATGAGCATCACTGGCTGTTCAGCATTTTTTGCCCGTCCCCAGTTGCCCTTGAACTGAGTGGCTTGCTGAGTGGCATTTCAGAGGGCAGTTGATAAACAGGCTGCAACCCAGACGGGTGAATACACAGGATATGGGTCATCTCCAGGACAAAAGAGACTTTCTGGTCAAACTGGGTTGTTTACCAGACACATGGGGCATTGTAACCCCTTATTTGGGAGGGAGGTGTGTATTCTACGTGCCCCCAGCAACTACAGACATGGCCGTTGATCACCAGAGATCGCAGCACCCAATTGGACTTTATCGATCAGGGTGATCAAGTCCTGATTGATTGATTGGCAATGGCCAAAAGGGGCGCGAAACCCAACGGGGTATAAAGCGCAAGCAAGAATCTCTCTCTCTCTCTCTCTGACCCCACGAACGAGCTACAACAATGGTGACTGTCGCCAGCGACGACCAGCACGAGGAGAGCCACCACACCCGAGAAGGAAGGAAGACCAGAGCCAGAGTGCCAGACCAGACCAAAGGACCAGACTACGCAGAGGACTACCGAGACCAGCGCACAGATAAAGGCCAATATCTGCTTGGGTACTTGCCAGTCACGCAAAGTTAAGTCAAGGTCTCGTATTGGACTTGAAGTTTAGTATTTTCTGTAAGATAACTTATTGTTGGTTGGGTAGGTGATTATTGATTGTGTGTTTTAAATAAATATTGGTTGTACTAACAAGACGTCTACTCGCAGTTCTTCGTCCATCGTATAAGGGTTGAAACAGACTGTGCGGCAGGCACAACAATTGGTGACTCCGCCGGGACATTGACAAGAAGTAACTTTGTTGTTCCGATATCGAATCCCGCAGGATCTATATTCAATGATTATTTAAAACTCAGAGCCAACAGGTGTATACTCCTTATTGGACAAATAACTGCTTTTGGGAAATTGTTTATTGTGCATGCATTGTTGCTAACAAGGAGGATAGTGTAAACTCCGTAGGTTTGCATTAGAATCTAGAGGGATTAGGACCGGAATATAGCCCAAAGCCGTACCCGCAGTCCAATCAACTCCCTACCCCTTGTCGTTGAATATAGAATGGCAGGAAACAGCACAGAGACAGAGACAGGGAATTTATTAAGAAGGAAAGGTGGCCCCTATGGGCAGAATCTTGTGCCAATACTGAGATGGCACTGGGATCCCTAGGGCAGAAGTATTGGGATGATCTAAGGAAAGTTCAGGGAAAACGGGCAGACAAAAGTGAGAAAGAAATTGCCATTGTGAGCTGCTTAGGACCGCTGCTAGGAACAGAAAAAGAATTAAACACAGTTCGTAAGGAACTGGAGGAATCGAAGCAGACACAGGAGGAAAAGGAGGAGGAGATTAAGAAGCTAAAGGAACAACAGCAGGAGAGGATAGAGCAGATAAGAGCCGAAAAGGACAGAGAGGTAGATGAATTAAGGAGAACCAACCAGGCAAATTTATTACATTTGGACAATTATCAAACCAAGTATGAGAGAGCCTACCAAGATGCCCAGTGCGCTGTCTTGGCCAAACGTGAAGCCGAGCAGGCAGTAGCACGATTGGAAGCCACGCACTGATTTGCAGGCGGCAATAAAAGCGCTACATTAAGCCAGTAAAGAACAGAGACAGGCCACCACTGAACACTCCAAATGCCAGCGAGAAATTTCACGGCTGGAATCCCTATTATTGGTTCAGAACGGATTTATGTGAACCTTCAGGACAGTAGAGGAAGAGGAGATAGAGAATGCGGATTAGGGAGAGTTAAAGGAGAATGCTAGACTTTACGTTACGCAAACCGAGGATTGGGGTCCAGCATCATCTTTCCCAGGGGAAATCATACCCACCCCGCCCCCAGATTCACCTCCAGTACCGATGCACCCAGTGACGACTGAACGTCGGGTAGGAGAGTCTCAGGGCCCAGCTGTTACATACATGACCCCGTTTACGGTGGCACAATTGGCCGAAATCACAAATAAAATGATAACTTTTAAGCCATCGGCTGATCCACACAGTTTCTTTGAGGATGTTAGGCAGCAGAAGATAATGCATGGGCTAGATGAAAGGGAAGAGGTGAAGCTGATAGTCATGTGCTTAAGCAAGTCTGTATGGTCTGCCCTGCCAGCCCCTCAAAATGTTGGGGAAGGAACCTTAAACAAAATTAAGGAAGCGATATTGACCGCGGTGGGGTTTAATAAAGGGGATCCTGTGGATGGGTTAAATAAATGTAGGCAGAGGAAAGGGGAACATCCGACTGCCTTTGCCGGTCGTTTATGGATCCCCTTCCCAGGAGTATATGGGGAATTGGATCGGGCTAGATTAAATGAAACTGATTCATCCAAATCGGCTAGAACATTAGTCTCGCACAGCACAGAGGAAGGCAAGAAAGCCTGTGCTAATTTCAATCCCACAGAGACCACACACAATGAAGCATGGGTTCTCCGACGCTTAGCTCGAGTCTGGGAACAGGAGGTTCAGGGAGTCCCAATGTCACGGTCAGAAAGGGAGGCGAGAATGCTTCCGATGAGGGCTACCAGGGTCCAGTATGGAGAAATGAGGGTAGAGGGGATCACCAACACCAGAGAGGTACAGCTCCACCTTACACTGCAGCTCCGGGAAGAGATAAAGGGACATGTTTTAACTGCGGGCAGTGAGCCCATCACTGTATCCAACTGTCCCCGCCTATGGAACCCTAGATTGACGGTGCCCGGCCTCCCCAACCTGGGTCTGTAGCACCAGGTGGGATAGCGTAGGGAGACCCCTAGTTAACGGTGAGGTAAGGGGCCACCTCGTAGAATTCCTTTGGGAATTCCAGGCTCCCGAACTACCCTGAATGTATCAAAATTAAAAACAGACATCCCTTGGCCAACTACGGGCACAATTACACTCAGTGGATTCACAGGACACATGCAGGAGAGACACATTACAGCCCCTGTACAGGTCCGCCTAGGTAACATGGTGTCTGACCATCCGGCGGTGTTAGTTGACCTTCCCCCAAACGCTGAACATATCCTTGGGTCTGATTACATGAATAAATGTAATCTTTCATTTGATCCAGCTAATCGATGCATTTGGCAGATGGCTACGATTAGCAGAGCGCCATCAATCATTCCAGTCAGGACATATGCTAATAGGGTTAGCACGATAGGGGAATTCTGGTTTGATCCCTTAACGATTAGCAGTGATCCAGCCATCAGGGAGGTGCTTCAAAGAAACAATGGGGTGTTTGCGTGGCATAAACATGATTGTGGCCAGGTACCTGGGGAGGTGTTAATTGAAGGGCCGGATCCGAAACCACAGAGACAATATGGTTTTCCCAGACAGGCAGAGGGGGAGGTGGCCAAAGTAATTGATAGTCTATTACAGCAGGGGGTGTTGAGACGAGTGGCATCCACAAATAATGTGCCGACATGGCCCGTGAAGAAGGCAGATGGATCATGGAGGTTAACGGTCGATTATCGGGATTTAAATAAGGTTACCCCACGCACGGCCCCCACAGTAGCCACAAGACCCGTCACCAGGCAAAGTTTTTCACGGTACTAGATATCAGTAACGGCTTCTGGTCCATCCCTTTAAAATCGGTCTTGCCATTACAAGTTTGCCTTTACCTTCCAAGGACAGCACTACACTTGGATTTGCCTACCACAGGGTTTCCATAATTCCCCGTCCATCTTCCACAGGCGACTAGCTACTGGGCTATAAAAGTTTTCCCGACCCGAGTGCTTGGTCCAATATGTAGATGATTTATTGTCACAGACTAACAGCAAAGAGGAGCATGTAACATTGCTGGATGAATTACTCGCACTGCTCCACTCATTAGGCTGCAAAGTCAACCCGAAAAAGACCCAAATTTTGCAACCCAAGGTTATATACCTGGGTACAGTGATTACCCATGGGGAGAGGGAGATCGAACAGAAAAGGATAGACTCCATAGTGCATCTCCCACTGCCCCGGGGTGTGAGTGCCCTCCGATCTTTCCTAGCTCTAGTAGGGTACTGTCGGAACCAGAGACGGCTTCGCCATCAAGGCGGCCCACAGTCCGAATTACTAAAGAAAAATGCGACCTGGAAGTGGACTGCGCAGCACCCAGCTGCAGTAACCGAGTAACCAGTAACCAAGCGTGCCCTCACCACAGCGCCAGCCTTACTAGTCCCTGACCCAGATCTACCATACGCCTTAGAAGTTGCAGCCACCGACCACACACTGTCAGCAGTATTATTACAAGAAAGACATGGTAGACCAGGCCCAGTAACCTACACCTCACGAGTATTGGACCCAGTCGAACAACGCTTCTCTGGGTGTGAATGACACCTGCTCGCGGTATTTTGGGCCATGCAGCATTTCGCCGATATCACCGGACTGAACCCAATAACCGCCCTCACTGAATACAACCCAACCCAGCTTCTGCTGGATGGCCGCCTTGAAGACGGCTCAGTAAGCCAGGTCCGCGCTGCCCGTTGGACACGACTAGGGTAGGGACATCACTGTAAAGTGAACCAAAGTGCCCACGTTCCTGGCAGATAATTTAAATTATGGGGGAGTTCTGCATGAGTGTCAGGTTATAGCTACAAAGGACCCCCAAAGGATCCCGAAACAACAGGAGAGACAATCAGGGACAAAATTGACAGCCACCCAACAGACAGACTCAGCCATGGGAATTTATGTAGGCGGTTCATCCACCATAGAGAATGGGACCAGAATCACAGGATGTGGCATTTATGTAGAAAATCAACAGGGACAGCCACGAATAGAACTCTCCCTCAAACTACCCAGCCATTTGAGTGCTCAAGCTGCCGAACTAGCAGCAGTCGCATATGTAGTGAGCCACCCAGACCTATTCCCAACCCCTGCCAACATACACTCCGATAGTATGTACGTGTGCAACAGCCTGACTGAGTTCCTACCGTTACGGGAAGCCAGAGGCTTCGTCTCTGCGGACGGAAAGCCCCTACCGTCAGCCCCCTTATTAAAATATGTTCTGCAGGCCACCGAAGGGCGCACATATGGGATCATTAAGGTTAGAAGCCACTACAGGACCTCCCCACCTGGTAACTGCAAGGCTGATGCACTAGCCAAGGCCGGTGCTCATACGGGACAGTTTTGGCAGCCACCTGTAGGAGAGCGAGTAAACGCTGTGACCATTTGCCAAACTAATATAGCTGACCTGGTCCAGGCGCAGCGCACTGACAGTTCCCTAAAACAAATTTTAGAAGGAGTCTAGCCAGTCCCATATGAGAAATGGAAGGACAAAATACAAATTCAGGAGGGTCTGATCTTAAAGGGCGGCACAGTAGCACAGTGGTTAGCACTGCTACTTCACAGCTCCAGGGACTTGGGTTCGAATCCTGGCTCGGGTCACTGTCTGTGGAGTTTGCACATTCTCCCTGTGTCTGCGTGGGTTTCCTCCAGGTGCTCCAGTTTCCTCCCACAGTCCAAAGATGTGCGGGCTAGGTTGATTGGCCATTCTAAATTGCCCTTAGTGTAGGTTAGAGGGATATGGGGATATTGGGATAGGGCCTGGGTGGGATTGAGGCAGGTGCAGACTCGATGGGCCGAATGGCCTCTTTCTGCACTGTAGGATTCTATGATTCTATAAAGGCAGGCACATACGTCCCTACCCAGGACAGAAATCAGCTCATCTACCAGTACCCATGACGGACATGGCCATCAGGGCATAGAGACAACAATCGAGCGATTAAAAGAATTATGTTGGTGGCCCGAACTGCACGATGATGTTGCCCATTATATCGACAATTGTTTAATTTGTGCCCAGAACAACCCCGATAGGTATGCCAGAAAAGTGGAGCTAAGACACACACGCCCAGTAGAAGGTCCCTGGACAAATCTCCAAATTGATTATATCAGCCCACTACCGCCACGTAGGAATGGATTTAAATACGTCCTAGTAATAATAGACACTTTCACCAAATGGGACGAGGCATTCCCCAATAGATCCAACACAGCTAAGGCCACCGCAAAGATATTAGCCCAGCAGGTGGGGAAGACACGATGGGGTCTTCCCCGCAGCATAGAGTCCGACTGAGGGACACATTTCACCGGGCGGGTGATGCAGAACATTATGACTATGTTTGACATCAAGCAGAAATTCCGTATCGCCGACCATCCACAATCCAGTGGAATCGTAGAGCGCATGAACCGAACGCTAAAAGGGATCATTAGAAAGACGGTGCAGCAAAACAACACAACATGGGATACAGTACTTCCCTTTGCCCTCATGATGGTACGCAACACAGTTTCCAGTTCTACTGGATTCACCCCCCACACATTAATGACTGGCCGACCTATGAGGGGAGCTGAATATTTATTGGTGTTTGACTTAACTGAGCCTGCTATCACAGCGCTCACCCACGAGAAAGCCATCCAGCAGATAACCGAAAACATTAAAGCAGCCCAGTTAGCCGCGGCTGTCCGATTAGGAGTTAAAACGAAACAGAGCAAGGCATATTTCGATAAAAGGGTACACCTGGTAGAATATACAGTTGGCCAGCATGTGACGATTTCCCTTTACAACCCCAGTTCTTTCTTGTCCCCAAGATATGGTCAGTGGGACTAGGCATAAAATGGTTCGGCACAGACAAGAAGGGCCAAAAGGCCTGTTTCTGAGCTGTAATTTTCTATGGTTCTATATGCAGGTCCGCACACCATCACCCACAAAATAAGCCCCTCATGGTATAAAGTCCTAATCGCCAACGGGAAAACTGATTGGTTCCACATCAATCAACTGAAAGCTTACGGGACTCAGAATAATCACTTCCACCATCTCTCATTAGAGATAGGGGAGGATGACACTAGGCGACCGGAATGGCCCCACCCAGGAAATGTATTTCCTCGGACACCTTCTCATGCACTTTCAGGTTCAGACCAGACCCTTATCCCTACCACACTGCAGCCCAGAGCCTCGTCCACACCTGAAGTGCCCCTAGGGGTACTGATCGACCCAGACATAACAGGAGACTTGCGCACCCTAGAGGACTGGCGCAACTCGCCAGATATCGGCCCTCGCAGCATTATGGATTCTCCCATAAACATAAGCCTTAACAACCCCAGACCCAACAGCGAGGCCCTGACTAAGCGACACCGGGTTATTTTGATGGGGACACCCGATGCTGCATCCCCCACATGGATAAGGGACCAGACACATAGATTAATTAGACTGGAACACAAGGATGAAGGACTCCTGAACCCTGATTCAAACACAGACCCCACAGTGCAGTCCAATGTACAAACACGGGTATGGAAACCAGGTGAGGAGATAATGATGGAGTCCCATGAGACGAATGATTCAGAAGATGAGTCTCTGTTGGGCAATTGGTTAACAGAAATGCTGAATGAAGGAATCTGAGGTGCTCCAAATGATGAAATTCAGCCTACAGTACAGACCAATGCAAGGTACAAGAATCTCTGATGGAAGCACCCACTTAAAAAAAAAACAATCCCGCAACCTGCCGATCCACTGTGACCGACCGACAGTAAAATGTCCACGGTTAAGTACAACTGACTCATTTGTATACTGCTAGTACGATTAACCAGGTTACCTATACAATCCGACGCTGTACTCTTTTGCCTCCTTTCGCTAGTTGAGACATCATTAAGCCAACTATACAAATCTTTGAAACAGCTGTGCTAAATTTTAACGTCATTGAGGCAGCTGTGCTAAATTTTAAAATCGTCAAGGCCAACTGGGCTACATTTTCAAAAGGAAATGAAAACAAACAAAACTCTTACAGTGCAAAAGCCTGGTACAATATGCAGTTGCTCTTAACCCGGCTCCTTAGCGTTCCAAGTGACACTGAGAATTTTATTTCCAGTGTTCTAATGATGGAAGGGCCGTCTCTTTGCCCCTAATGTTAAAGGGACACATTTTCAACTCTTAGAGGCACTTGTGCTAAATTTTACGTGTGGCCCCGCCTTCAAACTCCAACACACTTACAGAACGGACACCTCTTCAGGTCATTACAGACCGACTCCAGTGCTATTTGAATCCCTATAGTTAATGGTGACTGCTGCTAGACTAAAACCGGTCGCCTTGATTTTGCTGGCCAGTTAAATAGGCTCTTTTCTGACAACCCCACGACTCATCTATTCATCGATCTGAACAAAAATTGCTCCGTAGTGCTCCACAATTTAGAATTTAGAAAAAACTATGACATGCAAGCGACAATTGATGTTCCCGGATCCTCCTGACCACACCACTGTCAAATAAGTGTTCAAAAAAAAAAAGGGGGGGGGCGCATGGATAGTTTAAATACTTGTATATACATCAAATATTAGATGTGATAACAGCAGAAATTACATCGATCTCCTCAGGACAGCGACGGATGACGACGAGATGCAACCTACGATCTACCTCATCGGACTCATCAGGATAAGCACACAGGACATTCCAAGCAAGATGAACTTGTGGTATCCCGGTTATTTATGGTTTGCCCCACCTGACGCAGGGGAATGTGAGGAGGGTGTGTTATGGGTGCACTCCGATAAGAGTATAATGTTTGGGTGTAACAACCAGCGGCTGGTATACAAAAAACCAAATGGCAGTTCAACTGAATGTTATCTGAGTGTCACCATAGAAGGGGATTGGTGGGGATTTTCAAATAATGGGTGCCCTGAAATTAGATTAGAGTTGGGGCAGCGGTGCCCCGGGACACTCAGAGGGGAACTTTGCATTGTAGTACATAAGAACTGGGCCGAAGCCAACCCCAGAGCAATCCCACTCGATTCGTCCGGAAGCCACCCCCCGGAACACAGAATGGATTGATACTAAAACACACAGGGAAAACCTTGTATGACAACATCCACCACGAATTGGTACCTGTGGTGGTGGATATAGCTGGGACCCAACTGTCAGAGTGGTGCTCTCCCCAACTTAAGAGACTATAACTCCGCTTGACTCGCAGACTGTTAGGACAGAAGGTAGGAATGGATGAAAGACAGGAGAGATCCAGGAGAGAGTTAGTCAATGACATGGCCACAGCATACGGGGCAGGGGTAGCAACCATCAACACCCTGGATTTAGCTGACCTGGACAATAAACTTAGGGTTCTGACCCAGCAGGTTAAACAGACACTAAGTTCCATCAATGAGGACAATCAGCAAGATGCTGAAGGGGAACTGACTGGGATCACAGCCAGTAGCCACATGGTAGCTGTGTTAGAAGGACACGCCAAGACAATCAATCAAATTATCAGGGAAAAATTAGAGGATGATGACCAACTTTATGTAGTGCAAATGGACAGTGGATGATAGAACAGCTAAGGGAAAACCTAGAGCAGGTACGCAGTGGACAGGTTCCGCCTTGGATTAGTGATGAACAGATGGAACACCTATTTATGGGTAAGAAACACCCCAAGTTATCTGGATGCCAGATGCGACAGTTGATCAAAGTCTGGTTCAATGACGACTGCAAAGAGACTCCAGGGAAAGCCCTGGGAATGATCTTAGGGCTCCCCATAATGACTGACGACCGGGTCGGACTGAGGGTCTTTGAAGTGGAAAATATAGGGACAATCCATGAGGATATCTGGATAGGGTACGACAGCACTTTACCGTAAGCAGTGGAGAAAGAAGGGAGACTCATAGGCACTACTCTGGACAGATGTCAGCAAACTAACGAAATAATCGCATGCCCGTACCCAGTTTACTTAAATGAGCATGCACTGTGTGGCTTCAGAACAAACACTAGCCTAAATTGCTCCGTAGAAGCTCGTAGCCTGGACACAGACATAACTCGGGTGGCTTACAAGGGAGCAGGGAGATACTGTCTCACCACCTCCCTGAAACAATATCAGTATGGCACGACACATTGTAACATTACTAACACTACATTCTGCTTCAAAACAGACACACCAGCCAGGGTGGGCCTCATTCAACTAATAGACATCCATAAGAGGGAGAGGGTAGATCTGAACGCCACTGACGAGCTCTGACAGACTCTAGGAAATATGACACAAGCCTAAAACCCCTGTCGGAGGAGTTGAACCTGATTCGAGCAAAATTGGCTACAGCCCACAGAACCTTCACCAAAGTAGTACAGCAGACCCAAGAGGTGAAAAGGAGAATTAAACAAATCAAAGTCACCTCTTGGTGGGACGACATTTGGAACTGGGTCTCAAACGTCCAAATTCATCCATTTGTTCGCATAATGTCACACCTGGCGGTAGGACTGATTTTATTCACCCTGGTATGCCTGATCATTCTCACAGTCCAATTCAGCCGATGGAAAAAGAGGATCACCCGGAGGCAGGATGTAGGGTCCGCCCTTGAACCATGGTCCCCTCTAATTCAGTAGAGCAATGTTTACAGGAAGCCTGCCATTTTGCGATTTGTACTAATGAGCCATTGGAAATCCTACTACCAAAATGTGCCTCAGATCTGCGAATACTTTATTGTAATGTTTGTTTGAATGTTGGTTTATAATTAGCTTATTGTAATAATGGTGTTTAGAATATGTGGTTGTTTGTATTTGTAGAGTGTTGTTGTCTGTAGCTTCTGGAATGCCAATATGTTGTAGGGATGTATTATTACTGTGCATGCCAATGCCTGGGCCTTATTTGACTGTTGAGTGACTGGGGAATTCCTGACGGATACTGGTCCGGAGTTTGTGATCCATCACGCTTCGCGTTCAGGATCAAAGGGGGGACTGTGGCCAAACGGGCCATCTAAAATGGCGACTTGTAAAGCACTCTGGGACAATTGGGCAAGAACTAAAACGACAGGCTGCAGCCTAAAAGACAGAGATAAACAGGCTGCAACCCAGACGAGTGAATACACAGGATATGGGTCATCTCCAGGACAAAAGAGTTTCTGGTCAAACTGGGTTGTTTACCAGACATAGGGGCACCATAACCCCTTATTTGGGAGGGAGGTGTGTATTCTACGTGCCCCCAGCACCTACAGACATGGCCGTTGGGGACACACCCAGAGATTGGTGTGGCAGTATCCGATTGGACTTTATCGATCAGTCTTGATCGATTGATTGGCAATAGTCAAAAGGGGCGCGAAACCCAATGGGGTATAAAGGGTGCTGCGCAACCAAGAATCTCTCTCTCTCTCTCTGACCCCACGAACGAGCTACAACGGTGACTGTCGCCAGCGAAGATCAGCACGAGGAGAGCCACCACACCAGAGAAGGAAGGAAGGCCAGAGCACCAGACCAGACCAAAGGACCAGACTATGTAGAGGATGACCGAGATAAAGGCCAATATCTGCTTGGGTACTTGCCAGTCACGCAAAGTTAAGTCAAGGTCTCGTATTGGACTTGAACTTTAATACTTTCTGTAAGATAACTTATTGTTGGTTGGGTGGGTGATTATTGATTGTGTGTTTTAAATAAATATTGGTTATACTAACAAGACGTCTACTCGCAGTTCTTTGTCCATCGTATAAGGGTTAAAACAGACTGTGCGGCAGGCACAACACTACACAAGGCACTAGTTAGACCACACCTGAAATACTGGGTGTAATTTTAGTTCCCTCATCCAAGGAAAGATATACTGGCATTAGAGACAGTCCATAGAAGGTTTGCTAAGTTGATCCCAAGTATGAAGGGATTTTCTAATGAGGAGAGGTTAAGTAGGTTGGGCCTGTAATCAATGGCGTTTAGAAGAATAAGAGGTGACCTTATTGAGACATACAGAATTCTCAGGGGGCTTGACAGGGTAGATGCTGAGAGGATGTTTCCTCATGTGGAAGAGTCTGGGACCAGAGGGCATAATCCGAGACTAAGGGGTTGCCAATTTAAAACAGAGAGGAGGAGGAATTTCTTCACTCAGAAACCACAATGTGGAGATGCCGGCGTTGGACTGGGGTGGGCACAGTTAGAAGTCTCACAACACCAGGTTAAAGTCCAGCAGGTTTATTTGGGCTAAGGTGGGAAAATGGAATTGATAATTATATCAGATCAGCTATAATCGCATTAAATGGCAAAGCAGACTTGATGGGCCGAATGGCTTACCTCTGTTCCTACATCTTATGGTTATCAATGACTAGGTTAGGTGGATTGGCCATGCAAAATTGGCCCTTAGTGTCCCACAATCATAGGTTAGATGGATTAGCCATGGTAAATGTATGGGGTTACAGCGATAAGGTGGGGGAGAGAGCTCCTGCATAAGATACTCTGTCAGAGAGTCAGTGCAGACTCGATGGGCCGTATGTTCTCTTCTGTACTGTAGGGATTCTATGAGTCTATGACCAGAAACTGAACTGGATCAGCTATATAAATACTGTGGCTACAGGAACATTCTGTAACATTTGTGCCACACAAGAACCAGGTAATGATTATCTCCAACAAGAGAGAATCTCTCCACTTGTGTGCAGTTCCAACAACATTTGAGATGTCAGACACCATCCAGGACAAAGCAGCCCACTTGACTGGCATTCCACCCACCACCTTAAACATTTACTCCATCACCACCAACACACAATGGCAGTGGGGTGAAACAGCCACAAGATGCACTACAACAACTCACCAAGGCTCCTTCAACAGTACTTTCCAAACCCACAACCTCAACCACCCAGAAGGACAAGAACAGCTGATAGATGGGCACTCCACTACCTGCAAGTTCTCTTCCAAGCCACACACAATCACTGTTCCTTCACTGTCACTGGTTCAAAATCCTGGAACTCCAATCCTAACAGCACTGTGGGTGTATCTTTACCACATGGATTGCAGCAGTTCAAGAATGCGACTCACCAACATACATAGCAACACACATAGGACATCAAGCATGCTCCAGCATTCAATAAGATATGGCTGATATGGTTGTAGTCTCAGCTCCACTTTCTACCTGCAATCCATAACCCTTGACTAAACAAATAATGATCTAACTCAGCCTTGAACAAACTTAAAGATCAAGCCTTCACCTCTTACTGGGGAAGGGAATCCCACACTCTAAATGGTCCTCATAGAAAAAGTTCTCATCATCACCTCTAATTCTTAAACCGTGTCCCCGGGTTCTAGCTTCCCCCACAAGAGGAAACAACTCCACCTTATCGAGTCCCCTCAAGTCAAATGAACCTCTCTGAACTGCTTCTAAAACAATTATATCTTTTTTTCAAATAAGGAAACCAAACCTGTACATTTCACAAGGGGTTACAGAGTAGTCTATTTAGGACTGAAATGAGGAAAAACTCTTCATTCAAGAAAGTGGTGAACCTGTGGAATTCTTGACCACAGAAGGTTGTAGAGGCCAAATCACTGAATATATTTATGAGGGATTTCTAGACTCTAAAGGTATCAAGGAGGTATGGGGAGAGCGTGGCATTGAGATAGAGAATCAGCAATGATCATATTGAATGGCAGAGTGGGCTTGAAGGGCCGAATGACCCACTTCTGCTCATATTTCCAATGCTTTCCTATGTTTCTACCTTTATTAATGTTTAAAACACTAGTCATGGACCCACACTTCTCGTTTTCAAATTGAACATTGTGATGTTAGTGCCCCTTTAAGAAAGGTTTTTTTTTCAATCATGTTCACAGCCTTAGGTGATATCATTGGTGGGAGGAGAAAAAAAGCTGTTGGTCAGGTGACAAGGATGGTTTTTTTGAGTTTTTGTTTTGGCTGCAGTATTAGAAGCATAGCTGAAAGAAGTCTGTTTTTATTTTGAAAGTTTTACCAGTTAGCTGAAAGCACAGTTATTGCCATCCTACAGTAAAGAATCTATGTTTTGGTGTTTTTGGGGAGCTGTTCTAAGTTTTCAAGATCATTTGAAATCAGCATTCAACCCAGGGAACTGGATTCCAGTATCATGCGAGCTTTAGCCTGTGCAGTGATAAACCTGTGAAAAGAGTTTTTTGTTGTCTATAGGTTTTGGTTTTAATTGGAACACATTAGAGATGTTCATTAAGGGGTATACATTATAGTGGTTCTTTTGTTTCTTGTTCATTATTGATAAAAGTTCTTGCTAATTTTCTTCCTATGCATGATGACTATATTCTTAAATAAACTTTGTTTGATAAAAATTTGCTAGTGGGTCACTTGAATCATATCTAAATTGAAACGTCTCATGCTCATCCTCGCTAAATTTAGATTGCAAAACGTATGATTTAGGTGGGCTTCATAAAACACTTTGGAGTTTCTAATCTGAACCATAACAATTAAATTCTTTCATGTTGTGATCGCTGTCACCTGGAGGCTCCTTTATCATGAGGTTATTGATTAATCTTGTCTCATTACACATTACCAGATCTAGGACCTGGTCAATTAAGTATGGGCAACAAATGCTAGTCAAGCCAGTGAAGCCCACACCCCTGAATGAATAAATTTTTAAAAACCATGGTATCATTAAAGCTGAACTCAACTGCACGAGTTACTAAATTCATAAGCTCAAAGAGTACAGATTCAGTTAATTTAGAAAATATTAGTGAGAGCTGGGCCTAGAGATGTCAATACCATCTATTTGGGCACATATGGGATCACTAAAACTGAATACAACTGTGTAGGTTTCTAAGTTCATAAGTTCAATTAACACAGATTCAGAAAATAGTGCATGTCTAGTTTGCTGTGATATAGTGAAGTAGCACTAAAGTGTCACAGAACAAATAGGCTCACAGTATCGAATGAGTGAATAGATACAGCAATGCTATTAATATGCAAGCTGTTTAGTCTTTGTGAAGGTGAAGAAACCCTTCACCGTTTGTATGGAAAGCTCCATTAACTGGTTGCAGCAACTTACTCAATTATTTGGCCAATTCATGTTGTGCAGAACCGGTCATAGATGGGCCATAATAGGACATCATGGGACTTTCCTTGTGTGTGTCTTAGGCAGCTAGTCCATATGTAGACCTAGTGAACCACGAGGATGAATTATATCATGGATGACAAAAGGCACTTCATTACTCTTACACAAGTCTCTTACACAAGTCTTATCTATGACTGTTCTGCACAGCATGAATTGGCCAAATCTTTGAGCAAGTTGCTACAATCAGTTCTGAATGATACGGTAAGGATTCTTTCACCTTCACAAAGACTATACATCACCTCCATATCGATGGTAATACTGTGTCTATGTGCTGGTTCAACATTGCAAGCCTATTCACTAATGTGTCGCTTAAGGAAGCCATAGACATTTGCACCATGCCACTATATCGCGGCAATTTAGACCTGCTACCATTTTCTGAATCTGTATTCACTGAATTTATGAACTGATGCGCGACAATAAGCACGTGGAACCAAGGCTTCGGTATTGAAGGCTTTAATAGAGTAACAATGGAACTACTAACACGAATACACCAGTTCAGACTGAAGGGGTCCTGCCGGAGCAGGGGGTCTTATACCTCGCCACCAGAGGCGGGACCCCACTGAAATGTGCCATGATAACTCTTATAACAGGTAAACACCCTAACCCAACAACATTGTACAACCCCCACAGTAACAACACCCTAGCCCAACAGTAACATAGTAACAACCCCCAGTGGTGAACCAACGATGGTTCACCACATTCACCCCTCCTTTAAGAACAAAAGGTGGCGGGGTGCACGAAAAACAGGTCATATAAACAGACAAATCACAGGATTCACAAGTCCAGACGGTCTGGAGGACCGCACCGACGCTGCGATCTCCTCAACACCGGTTGCGAAACCGGAGCAGGTGCTTGTGGTGGCGCTCTTTCCAAAGCAACATCTGGCTGTCCCCTCAAGGACTCCCGGGCCGGCCGGCCGGCCCTGGTGAGGCGATGGTGCAGGGGATCCTGGAACGTTTGGTGGTAGTGGTGGTGGTGATGATGGTGGCGCCGATCTCCGAGTCTCAGGCAAGCTGTACATGGGAGTAAAAGTGTTATGCACTGGTCCTGGTGCTGACCGCGCCACGTCTGGGGAAGCAATGAGGAGTAGTGGATTCGTGACTGGGGGAATAGGAGCGACAGGAGTTGCTACGTCCCCTGCGGGCGCCAGGTCTCTAATGGAGACAGTGTCCTCTCGCCCGTCAGGATATGCCACATAGGCATACTGAGGGTTGGCATGGAGGAGTTGGACCGGTTCGACCAAGGGGTCGGACTTGCGAGCCCTCACATGTCGCCGCAGAAGGACGGGTCCTGGGTACGTCAACCAGGCTGGCAATGAGGTTCCCGAGGACGACTTCCGAGGGAATGAGAACATCCTCTCGTGGGGAGTAGCATTGGTTGCCGTACACAGGAGGGAGCGGATAGAATGGAGCGCATTTGGAAGGACCTCCTGCCAACGGGAGACTGGAAGGCCCCTGGATTTCAGTGCCAGTAGGACAGCCTTCCAGACTGTAGCATTCTCCCTTTCCACCTGTCCGTTACCCCTAGGGTTGTAGCTCGTGGTTCTACTAGAGGCAATCCCGAATGAGAGCAGGAATTGCCTCAAGTCGTTGCTCATGAACAACGAGCCCCTGTCGCTATGAATGTAGCAGGGGTACCCGAACAGGGTAAAAAGTTCACTGAAAGCCTTGATGACGGTGGCAGTCGACGTGTCCGCACAGGGGACAACAAACGGAAACCGGGAATACTCGTCTATTATGTTGAGGAAATAGACATTCCGGTCCGTTGAGGGAAGGGGGCCCTTAAAATCCACACTCAGCCTCTCAAAAGGGCGAGTGGCCTTGACCAATTGTGCCCGGTCTGGTCGATAAAAGTGTGGTTTGCATTCTGCGCAAATCCGACAGCTTCTAGTCACTGACCTGACATCCTCCACCGAGTAAGGCAGGTTGCGGGTTTTGACGAAGTGGTAGAGTCTGATGACTCCAGGATGACACAGATCATTGTGGAGAGCCTTCAAGCGGTCCTCCTGCATGATGGCGCATGTTCCGCGCGAGAGGGCATCCGAGGGCTCATTGAGCTTCCCTGGACGATAAATAATATCGTAATTATAGGTGGAGAGCTCAATTCTCCACCGCAAGATCTTATCGTTCTTGATCTTGCCCCTCTGCGTGTTACTGAACATAAACGCCACGGATCGTTGATCCGTGATCAGGGTGAACCGCTTCCCTGCCAGGTAATGGCGCCAGTGTCTGACTGCCTCCACAATGGCCTGAGCCTCCTTCTCCACCGCTGAGTGCCGAATTTCTGGGCCTTGAAGGGTGCGGGAAAAGAACGCGACGGGCCTGCCTGCCTGGTTTAGTGTGGCGGCTAGGGCGAAATCAGATGCATCACTCTCCACCTGGAAAGGGATGGATTCATCCACCACGTGCATCGTGGCTTTCGAGATGTCGCTCTTCAAAACCTTGAAGGCCAATTGGGCCTCCGGCGTAAGTGGGAAAGTCGTGGACTTAATGAGCGGACGAGCTTTGTCCGCGTAGTTGGGGACCCACTGTGCATAATACGAAAAGAACCCGAGGCATCTCCTCAGTGCTTTCGTGCTAGCGGGCAAGGGAAGTTCAGTGAGTGGGCGCATACGGTCTGGATCAGGGCCAATGACCCCGTTTTCCACCACGTATCCGAGGATGGCTAACCTATGCGTACGGAATACGCACTTCTCCCTGTTATAGGTCAGATTCAGGCGAGATGCAGTGCGCAGAAAGTGTTGGAGATTCGTGTCGTGGTCCTGCTGGTCATGGCCGCAGATGGTGACGTTATCCAGGTACGGGAAGGTAGCCCGCCACCCGTTCTGGTCCACCATTCGGTCCATAGCACGCTGGAAGACCGAGACCCCATTGGTGACACCAAATGGAACCCTGAGGAATTGGTATAGACGACCATCCGCCTCAAAAGCCGTATATTGTCGGTCCTCTGGGCGGATGGGGAGTTGATGGTAGGCGGACTTAAGGTCTATGGTAGAAAACACTCGGTACTGCGCAATCTGATTGACCATATCAGAAATGCGCGGGAGAGGATACGCATCCAGCTGCGTATAACGATTAATGGTCTGACTATAGTCGATGACCATCCGAGGTTTGTTCCCGCTTTTGACTACCACGATCTGCGCTCTCCACGGACTAGCACTGGCCTGTATGATCCCTTCCTTGAGGAGCCGCTGAACCTCAGATCTAATAAAGATCCGGTCCTCAGCGCTGTAACGCCTACTTTTAGTAGCGATGGGCTTGCAGCCAGGTACCAGATTTTTAAAAAGGGATGGTGTAGTGATTTTCAGGGTGGATAGATTGCATGCGGGGCGCTTTGGGCAATTTGGAGGCTGCGGCTGATTCCCTACTGCCAGGGAAGGGAGTGGCCCACCGTACTGTAGGATCACACTCTTCATGTGGACCATAAAGTTTAGTCCGAGGAGAATTGGCGCGCAAAGGTGAGGTAACACAAGGAGCCTGTATTGCTCGTAAATTGTGCCCTGTACCTCAAGAGTTACCATACATCGTCCTTGGATCGGTACAGACCGGGACCGTGATGCCATGGAAATTGTCTGCTTGGCAGGGAGAACCCGGAGTCCACACCTTTTAGCAGTTTCAGGGTGTATGAAACTTTCGGTGCTTCCACTGTCAAACAGACAATTCACAGTTCTACCACTAACCTTTATATCCATCATAGAATGTTCAAGTCTGTAGTGCCTGGTCTGACCCAGGGAGATTGACGCCACCGTTGGCCCCTGGGCGTCACTGCATGCTGCCAATGTGGATGCTGAGGACCCCTGCTGGTCGCTCCTAGTCGTCGTGGACCATGATGGCCGCCCCCATGAATCGCACATGGGCGAGGGCGCCAAGCGCAGCGACTCCTGGTGGTCTTCCTCCTCCTCTGTCAGCCACGATGGCGCCGTCCTGGGATCGCACGTGGTCGGACCTCGTGGGTACTGCGACGCCGAAGGAGATTGTCTCCGTTCTGGAGGGTTACAAGCGGCACTGCCGTTTTTAGGTTTGGACCTGCAGACTTTGCCGCAGTGGCCTTTTTTACCGCACTGGCTGCAGATTGCCGTTCTTGCCGGACACTGTTGCCGTGGATGCTTGGCCCCACCACAAAAATAGCATCGCTGGCCACCTGGAGCTGCCGCCGTCGTCGAATCGATCTGGGAGCGCGGGTTAGCGGGGCGAGGAGGGAGCTGAGCTTGCTCCAACCACGTTGACTGCACGTGGTCCTCGGGGTACAGCGCCAAGCTCTTCGACGCCGCCTCCAGCATCACGGCCATCTCCATTGCTTGGGTCAAGTCAAGTTTCCCCTTTTCCAGCAATTTAAGCCTGATGTACGAGGACCCTACCCCTGCTACGAACGCGTCTCGGGCGAGGTCGTACATATACTGTTCGGCTGATACGTCCTTACAATCGCAACCCCTGGCAAGCTGCAGGAGCTCATTGGCATAGTCCTCCATGGTTTCGCCCGACTGCCGACGTCGTGTAGCGAGGAGGTAATGAGCATGTATCTCGTTGGGTGGCATCGTGTATCTTTTTTTTAGGAGCTCGACGGCACCCAGGTAAGTGGGAGCTGCACGAATGGCTAGGTAAATCGTGTCGCTTACCCTTGCGTGGAGGACCTGGAGTTTATCACTGTCTGTAGTGATAGCTACCGAGGCTGCCAGGTAGTCCTCAAAGCACTTCCACCAATGGTCGAATGTGTTAGCTGCACCGACCGCACGTGGGTCCAGTGTCAGACGATCCGGTTTTAGAATCTGTTCCATACTCTCTGTTTTTTTTTCCTTCTTGTTGTACAGCTGTGAGTTTTTGTTACTCTATTAAATTGATGCGCGACAATAAGCACGTGGAACCAAGGCTTCGGTATTGAAGGCTTTAATAGAGTAACAATGGAACTACTAACACGAATACACCAGTTCAGACTGAAGGGGTCCTGCCGGAGCAGGGGGTCTTATACCTCGCCACCGGAGGCGGGACCCCACTGGAATGTGCCATGATAACTCATAACAGGTAAACACCCTAACCCAACAACATTGTACAACCCCCACAGTAACAACACCCTAGCCCAACAGTAACATAGTAACAACCCCCAGTGGTGAACCAACGATGGTTCACCACATGAACTCACACAGTTGAGTTCAGCTTTAATGACACCATGTATGCCCAAATAATATGGTGCTAACATGGGATCACCTCTAGAACCAGTTGTCACTAATTGTGGGCGGCACAGTGGTTAGCAGTGTTGCCTCACAGCACCAGAGACCTAGGTTCAGTTCCCAGCTTGGGTGACTGTCTGTGTGGAGTTTGCACGTTCTCTCGTGTCTGCATGAGTTTCCTCTGGGTGCTCAGTTTTCCTCCCACAGACCAAAAGATGTGCTGGTTAGGTGCATTGGCCATGCTAAATTCTCCCTCAGTGTACCTGAACAGGCGCTGGAGTGTGGTGACTAGGGGATTTTCAAGTAACTTCATTGCAGTGTTAATGTAAGCCAACATGTGACACCGTTGAAATAAACTTATAAACTTCGTTTCAGTAGTTTCCATGAGAAATGTTTAGATGCAATGACCCCATAACTCCTACTACTTGCATCTTCCCGATAGGTAGGTGATACATTTACTTTATTTGATTCTGCAGCTGCAAGTAGAGGCGGATTTACATTGAAACACACCGTGCATAGACACTGGGCCCCGACCAACAGGACAGCCCCGTGCTGGCCAGTGTCTATGGGCACCAATCAGAGCCAGATATCAGCAGGCAATGCAGAGCAACATCAGCCTCTGATTGGTCAATTCCCATTAGAGTGAGAAAACAGACTGATCCAAACATTGAAGTGTCCAGTTGCAAGAAACAAGAGGTGATTAGGCGAGGAGGGAGAGGTTGGAAGCAGAAGATCCTGTGTTTACTTTTGTGAATAAAGACAGAAGCAGCAAGTTTCACCACCCAGGGCTCAGGACAGGCCACCCAACAACAGCAAGGCAAGAGGGGCCAGGTGAAAGCCGCGAGCCAAGGTGACCCAGCTGATCAGCAGCTGTCAAGCAATGAGGCGATTATTCATACTTTCACAAGTTAAAATGCACTAAAACTGTGATCAATGTGTGTATTTTTTGTGGCTTGCACCTTTGCATTATGTGGGGTGAGAGTGGGTGGGGTCAGGAGGGGCAGAAATGACGTGGGGCCCCACAAAGTGTAAATCCGCCTCTGGCTGCATGTAAGAATTCCTTAGAGACCATAATGTGCTCCATCGCATGCTCAAAATTCACCTTCAAAACAGAGCAGAGCAATCTAACAAGCTCTCTTACCTTGATGTACTAAGTTGAGAAATGCACTAATGGATTCTCTATACAGTCTACCACAATCCTATCTTCGCTGGTCAATATACACATTGGGATTCCTACAGCTCCACCTGCTAAAGATTGGCCCTTATCGGCAATTCATAAACAGGACCAGAGGATTTGCTCACCAAACAATTTTGATGCTGAAATTGGGCACATCAAAGCAAACCTACATGATAACAGCTAATCAGATCATTGCTTGCTGTATATATATTTTTTAATCTGTTCATGAGACGTGGGTTTCACTGGCTACATTTATTGCCCATTTCCTAATTTGCCTTGAGAAGGTGGTGGTGTTCTGCCAACCCATGTGTTGTAGGAACATTCACAATGCTATTAGAAAAGGAATCCTAGGATTTTGACCTAGCAAAAGTGAAGGAATGGGTTTACAGTTCCAAGACAGGATGGTGTGTGACTTGGAGGGGAACTTGCAGATGTTGATGTTCCCATGCACCTGCTGCCATTAACCTTCTAGGTTGGAGATGTCTCAGATTCAGAAGGTGCTGTCAAAGGAGCCTTGGGGAGTTGCTGCAACGCACACTGCTGCCACTGTACATTGGTGGTGGAGGGGGTGTCAATCAAACCACACTGCTTTGATCTGGATGGTGTCAAGCTTCTTGACTGTTGGTGCAGCTACACTCATCCAGGCAAGTGGAGAGTATTCCATCACACTCCTGACTTGTGCCTTGTTGATGACAGACAGGCTTTGGAGAGTCTAGGAGGAGGTGAGTCACTTTCTACAGAATTCACAGCCTCTGACCTGCTCCTGGATCTGCCTGTATACTCACGAATGGGTCTAAGGCCACCACTTTCAGACTTGAAAAGTGCCCAACATACCTCATATTACCCTGGAAGGGTAAGGTATCTCAAAAATTTGAGCAGCAGGTGAAGTTAGCCGTTTTATGCTGATACTGTGCATTAGCAATGAAAGTGGTATTTTCCACTAACAGACAGTCTGCCCTCCACACAATTGGGTAATGTGGTTAAGTATATGAATTTCATTGGTGGTACGATATCACAATAACACTACAACCCAATGACTGATGGTGGATCATACCAAACAGCTCTTCGCTGTTCACACTAGGCAATGTACTACTCATACTCAACCAGTCTGTGCTTTCAAAACTCAGAACATAATGTCTAATGTTAGATGTGATTCTGTGACTGCACAGCACTTTCTAAACAATCCAGAGTATGCTAATTATTACACGAACAACAAATTTAAGATTGTCAGTTGGGTTCACAATGTGGCTCATTTACACTTGTGTATATTTATATGCAAGGGCCTGTCTTCTGCAGGCAAAAGGAAATGTCCATGCATTGTGCCTATTTTGAATGAAACAAAATCATAAGGGACAAGCCTCAACCAGAGTTGACTTGCCAACTTTCTCATGCAGTATAAATTGTTATTCCCTTTGAAATTTGGCACCCTTGCATCTGACCCAATGAGTGTTATGTAAAAGGCTTCTACAGCATATCTGCTTTTTAAGCAATACTCAAGTTCTGTACTACCAAGTGAATATCTTTCATCACCGTATAAACAGTAAAATAATAGACAAAGGGAGAATAGGGCAAATTTTGGACCCAAAAGGAAGAGAGATGTGGAGATAGAGCATATGGCTGAGGTATGAAATTAATATTTTGTATTTTCCTTCACAAAAAGAATGCTGTCAGTGTAATAGTAACATTAGGTAGGACAAAAATAAATAAAGGGGATGTACTTAAAAGCTTGGTAATCCTCCAGTAGTGATCACCTCCTCTGCTAAGTGCTCGAATCGTGGTCAAGAGCTTCAAGTTTTTAGGTGTCCAGGTCACCAACAACCTGGTCCCCCCATGCCAACACTATAGTTAAGAAAGCCCACCAATGTCTCTAATTTCTCAGAAGACTAGGGAAATTTGGCATGTCAGCTATGACTCTCACCAACTTTTGCAGATGCACGATAGAAAGCATTCTTTCTGGTTGTATCACAGCTTGGTATGGCTCCTGCTCTGCCCAAGACTGCAAGGAACTTCAAACGGTCATGAATGTAGCCCAATCCATCACACAAACCAGCCTCCCATCCATTGACTGTCTACACTTCCCGCTGCCTCGGCAAAGCAGCCAGCATAATTAAGGACCCTACGCACCCTGGACATTCTCTCTTCCACCTTCTTCCTTCGGGAAAAAGATACAAAAGTCTGAGGTCACGTACCAACCGACTCAAGAACAGCTTCTTCCCTGCTGCTGTCAGACTTTTGAATGGACTTGCATTGCATTAAGTTGATCTTTCTCTACACCCTAGCTATGACTGTAACGCTACATTCTGCACTCTCTCGTTTCCTTCTCTATGAACGGTATGCTTTGTCTGCATAGCACGCAAGAAACAATACTTTTCACTATGTTAATACATGTGACAATAATAAATCAAATCAAAAAAAAAAAATCTCCATAATGGAGCTCAAACTCAACCTTTTGACTCAGAGGCAAACCACTGAACCATGACTAGCACCTAATTGTTCTGTTTGCAGTAAAGTAACAAAATATTTCAAAATTATTCATTTGAGCTAGGA
Source organism: Mustelus asterias (assembly GCF_964213995.1). NCBI lineage: Eukaryota > Metazoa > Chordata > Chondrichthyes > Carcharhiniformes > Triakidae > Mustelus > Mustelus asterias. Next base: position 89,654,206 of record NC_135809.1, read on the forward strand.
AAAGAACCAAGAGAAGGTTTTCAAGGAGTCTGGAAAACATGCAAAGGGAGGGGAAAGGGAGGCAGAAAAGTTGCATGTAATTTTGCAGGTTTAGTTACCTAGTATGAGGACATTGTCGGATGCAACTTACCCATTTCATGCATTTTCTAGGTTAATGAAAAAAGATTCAAACCCTTTCCTACAGAGACAGTGCTCGGTGTGTGTAAAACTTGGGATTTTACATTCAGAAATGCCACCCTTCAGTAATTTTGTTTATGCAATGAAGCATGTGCAAAATTCAAATTTCACTGCTGAAGCAAATGTTCAAATACAAGTATGTAATTAGCAATTTAATCAGCAGCCATTTCAGAAAAATGTAAGGAGTTTAAACAACGATCTGAATATCAATCCAATCATTAGGAGTTCACAATGCACTTTGGACATATGACCCAGGTATATTATTACAACTCACGCAATTGAAATAAAAGATCCTTTGATTTAGTGCATCAGAATGAAGGAGAGAAGAAAATGAGCAGAGTCTCCAATAACTACTAGTCAGTAGCTAATAATATAATGCCTTATTCTACACGTAATGTAATCATTGTGGTTCTTGATGTTTGTTCAAAGGTATTTACAATTCCAAATTAAACACCAAGATAATGGAAAAATACTCGATCATCCTGACTCAAAATGTTGGCTCTATTCTCTGTCCACAGATACTGCCAGACCTGCTGAGATTTTCCAGCATTTCTATTTTTGTTCAAAATTAAACAAACTGGACAAAACTAACAGCATTTTCATTGTTCTGACACAAAGAAGAGTTTAGAAAGGAAAGTACAAGACAAATTTTGCTAAAACTATCATCTGATTTCTCTGCAGTAGAACTCAACTGCCATATTGTCTTCCAGGAAATTGGTATATGCACCCCTAGCCTGGTAAGTCACCACATGCAGATCTTACCTCCAAGATGCATGCAGTGCCATCAAGTGATGATACTGCTTATTCATTAGAGGTCTGTTTTTACTGTGGGCATGCAACCTCAGACATTTTTGGGTTCTGTTGAAAAGTAATGGACCTGAAACATTAATACTATTTTTCACTGCACAGATGCTTAGTATTTATAGCATATTCCATTTTTATTATTCAGGGTATCTAGAAGCATAAATACACAAAGGGGGGTGGGGGATACATTGTCTGTATCTTTAAGATCTGGTTGGCTGTAGGGATTCGCATTCTAATCAGTATTCTGTAACTTGATTTGTGTCTCTGTGCCCTGTTTGAGAGCACATTTCAACTCCATCTGACGAAGGAGCAGCGCTCCGAAAGCTAATGGTGTTTGCTCCCAAATAAACCTGTTGGACTTTAACCTGGTGTTGTTAAAACTCTTACTGTGCTCATACATTATACCAGATTACAGAATGAGGGTGAAATTGGATTTGGGGAGGTGCATAAAGCACAAAACATTATGCTGGATTCTTCCATGACACTATTGACTATAACCTCCATGACGGATACTTTAGTTATCCCAAGCACCGTGTCCTCCATTGGGGTCAGCATATGCAGCTGTGCCAGTCTCCATTGATTTTCTGCTGTTGCTGTCTATTTGGAATCATCTTGTCCTATAAGAGAGAGACAAAAGTATGCCAGTGGGTGTGTTTGGGTGATGTGCCTTTCATAATCGAATAGCTGACAGTAAGTAGAAGCGTTCGGACCGGAGGTCCGGGGTGGCGGTCGGACTTTTTGCAACAGTGTAAAATCTGTGAGGGTGGGGTGGAGCATATGAATCCGCCTTTGCTAGACACTGCTGATAGCTGTGTAATGGTTGTGTTCTGCATTGAGCACGGTCTGAGGCTGGTGGTGCAGTTACTTAGATATGGCATTTGAGAATACATGCAACAACCTTGAGCATTCATGGAAGGTCACTGATCTTCTTCCAGATCTGTAACCAGATCCTTTGGCTGAAGCATATTTTTCCTCTGTCTTTGTCAAAGACCTTGACGCAAAGGCAATGGGCCTTTTTTTCCATTAGACAATATTTGTGACAATACAATGCCAACCCCATAAGGTGAGGCATCACAGGCTTAGGTCGAAATGGGTTAGCACTTCTGACCTTTGTACGGTTTGTTTTACCTCCCGGTAAGCCTCTTCACACCCTTGGGTGCATCTCCATGGTTGGCCTTTACCAAACAGTTGGTATAACAGCTACCAAATAAACCTGTTGGACTTTAACCTGGTGTTGTTAAACTTCTTACTGTGTTTACCCCAGTCCAACGCCGGCATCTCCACATCATAACAGTTTATGCCAGGTCTGGCACAAACTTATCATAATTTACCAACCTCAGGAACGACTGCAATTGCGATATGTTCTCTGGTCTAGGAGCCTTCATAATGGCATCCATTTTCTTGGGTGCCTTGCGTAGTCTCTCACTATCAATGACATGGCCCAGGTATTCAATCGAATCTTTAAAGAATTCACATTTTTCTTTCTTTACTTGCAGGCTATGCTCTTACAACCTTCTGAGGGTCTTTTGAAGGTTCTTCAAATGCTCCCCTTCAGTGGAGCCCATAAATAAAATATCGTCCAGGTAACTCAGGTAACCATGATGTGGAGATGCCGGCGTTGGACAGCGTGTCACTGACAGAACTCAGCGTGTCTCAGGTAACCCACTTAGAATTTGATCCCTTGCCCTCTGGAAAAGGGCTAATGCCGACATGATGCCGAAGAGAAGATGCTTGTAGCAGAAAAGCACCCAATGAGTTATTATTGTCAGAGGTGGTTGGGGCTCTTCCGCGACCCCCATTTTGAGATAGGCCTGAGACAAGTCCATCTTCGAAAATTTCTTCCATCCTGCCAATCTGCTGAACAAGTCCTCAATAAGCAGAAGTGGGTAATGATCTGCACACAGTGCTGGGTTCATGGTGGTCTTGAAGTCCCCACATATTCTCACTGTGCCATCTGTCTTCAAAACTGGCACAATTGTGTCGGCCCATTCACTGGTGGTAACTGGTTCCAGCACCTCCATGCTCAAGTCATCCTAATTCGGTGTCTACCTACAGCTGAATGGCATATGGTACCAGATGCGCCTTCAGACTCCTCGGATGAGTCTCTACTTCAGTCAAGTTTTAATCTCTGCGCCTTTCATCTCACCCATGATCCCCCTGTATATTTCTCCAGGATGTCCTGTAAACTTGTTCTTGAATCGACCAGTCTATTTACCACGCCCCAGTTTAATTTTAATTTCTGCAACCAGGGGCGTCCAACCAAGGCAGGGCAGTCACCCTCGACCACATACGACGGTAGCTTCGCACGCTGGTCCCTCAGCTGCATCTTCATCAGTACATATCCTCTCAGTGGCACCACTTGCTCCATACAAGTATGTAAGATGATTTTGGAAGGCTTCAACAGCAGTATTTTCAAATTGTCTCTGTATACTCAGTCCGGAATCAGTGATACGGCTGCCCGCATATCTACTTCCATTTTAATCATCTTCCTTCTACCTTGGGAAGGATCCAGAATCTATCAGCTGCTCTTCGAACCGATAATATATTAAGCAGGAATTCTGTTCAGTTGGTGTTCTTCTGCTTCCTCCGCAGATTCAGAGGACTCCCTGTCCCTTTCTTAGCTGGTGGCATGTATCTTGTACCTAGTCCTCGGGTTCGTTTTTCTCCAACTCCTTTTCCTCTTTCAGTAGCACCCTACAATTGTGGGCAATATGCCTCACCCGCTTACACCTGCGGCATTGGGCTTCACGAGTCCGGCATGTTGACTTTTTGTGGGCAAACTTGCCACGGTGGCAGCATTCTGCGGTTGACACTGTGTTCTGCTGTGCTTCAGCTACTTGTGTACTTAGGTACTGACATCCAACTGTGTTGCTTCATTTGCAGCCAACTCCACAGGCAGTAGCTATTTCAAAAATCACTTTAAAGTCCAAAACTTTTTTTGTCAGTAGTTTGCATTGGATTGCTTCATTGCGGAGCCCACAAACCAAACGGTCCCACAAAGCACCTTGCAGGAACCCACCAAATTCAGTGTTCTGCCTGTCTTTTTAACACACCCACAAATTGCATGATTGATTCTCTTTCTAACTGTGTTCTTTTATAAAATCGGAAATGTAATGAAACACAAGTGGTTTTGGGGCATAATGGTCCCTTAGTACCTCGTACAACTCTTCCAGGGGTTTCTCTGCAGGCTTTTCAGGTTGTATGAGACTTCTTAACGTAGCGAACATCTTACTCTCTATAGTACTCAAGAAGACTGCTACCACAGGTCTTCATCTAGCTTATTGGCTTTTAAATACAAATGGGAATGCTCCATGTATAACATTCAGCTCTCATGCCTTCATTGAATGGCCTTATTGCCCTGAACTGGCCTGTCATTTTCTGTTCCCACGATGGGAGACTTTCCTGCCTTCACAATCTGTAGCCGCTTTTTCATGTGCTTTTGTCGCTCTTTGCGCGTTTCACACTGCCATTCCCTCGCCAACTGTGCTCTGCTACTATTCCCGTCGGATGCAGTCTGAGTTGAGTCTCTGTGCTCTCAGTGAGGATATCCCTCTCCTATTCCTGACCTTTGACTGTCGCCCAAGGCCCCTCGCGACCGCTTCCCCCACAACAGTCTCGATGCTCCCGGTGAGGAAATCCCTCTCCTATTCCTGGCCTTCAACGACAGTCCGAGTCCCCTCACAACCACTGCCATCAGCCTGTTTCCCAGCAAGTACCTCTCTTGTGGCATCGAATGCGGGCCAAGACCCCTTGAAACTACTTCCCTTGACACCTAGCCCTGTTCCCTCGACTACCCCTACAGCTCAGCAATTTGCGCTGTTTTTGGAATCTAGGCTAACGTCAATCTTCCGAAGAATCGGCAGTGATACGCAATCTGTGGGCCGTGACCCAGCCTCGTCGTCAGTTATTATGTATGAGGTTAGTGGGAATAGACTAATTGGAACTTTTTATGAACACGTTGTATCTCTAGCATAATCAGCACAAAAATGGCTTGGCAAGCTTCATGAAGGGTGAAACTTGTGTCCTAGGTCACTTGACCGTTCTCTTAAAGGGGCATGTCCCCAACATAAATAACAGTTTGGATCTTGTGTACCAAAGGCAGTTGAGGGGAAGAAGGGTGGAAATTGCAGAAATTGGCCCTTAGATATGGGAAAAGTGCCAAAGGCTGGAGGATTGCAAATTTAGCACCACCAGTCAAAAAAAATGGGAGAGGTATAATGAACATGCAACGGGTCAGCCAGTGCAACATTGGTGGTGGAGAAACTTTAAATAACAGAAACCTCAGAGATATAGCAAATAATGAGAGGATAATAATAAACTTCAGGATAGCACGGTGGCACAGTGGTTAGCACTGCTGCCTCACAGCGCCAGGGACGTGGGTTCGATTCCCGGCTTGGGTCACTGGCTGAGTGGAGTTTGCACATTCTCCCCGTGTCTGTGTGGGTTTCCTCCGGGTGCTCCAGTTTCCTCCCATACTCCAAAAACTTTAATCAAAACTTTTTTTTAAAAAGCCTCAACCTAGGCGCCGAGCATTGAGCGGGGAAGAAGCACCATCTACTGCACCTTTATCTGATCATTGGGAGGAGTTATCAGTAAAAGGTAGTTAACTACTCACAGGCATGACTCCAGACTGGATCCAAAAGCAAGTGGAATAGAGAGCCGGTGTCTAAAGTTAGGTGGATTTGCCATGCTAAATTGCCCCTTAGTATCGGGGACTAGCTAGGATAAATGCATGGGGTTATGGGGATAGGGCCTGGCTGGGATTGTGGTCGGTGCAGACTTGATGGGCTGAATGGCCTTCTTCTACGCTGTAGGATGATTCTATGATTCTAAAAAAAAAGCACTTCAGTTAATTGGCAAAAGAACCAGATGCAACACAAGGGAGTTTTTTTTTACCCAGTAAGTTAACAATAGTTATGATCTGGAATGCTCTGTTGAAAGTACGTGCAAATTCAATAATAACCCTCCAAAGGGAGTTAGGTGAATATTTGATAGAGGGAGGGAGAATTCACAACAGGAAAAAAGAGTAGAGGAGTGGATTTGAAACAGAAAATGCTGGAAAATCTCAGCAGGTCTGACAGCATCTGTGTAGAGAGAATAGTCCACTCCATCTGACGAAGGAACAGCGCTCCGAAAGCTAATGGCATTTGCTACCAAATAAACCTGTTGGACTTTAACCTGGTGTTGTTAAAACTCTTAGAATAGAGTCAACGTTTCGAGTGTGGATGCTCTTGATTTAATTGGATAGATGTTTCAAAGTGCCGAGATTTCATAATGTAATAAACTATAAATTGTTTTGCTTCCTGCTTGCGCAATGCTCGGTGCCTGGGTCTTGAGGGTTTTTTTAAAAAAGTTGTGAAATTTGTTTCAATTTACAGTTTGTTGAGACATAAAACATAACAGATGACAATGATATAGAAAAGTACAGGAGGATCAATGTTTCATAACTCAACAAACTTTTTAAATTGTGTAGCGAACTTTAATCAAAACTTTTTTTAAAAAAGCCTCAACCTAGGCACCGAGCATTGAGCGGGGAAGAAGCACCATCTACTGCACCTCTATCTGATCATTGGGAGGAGTTATCAGTAAAAGGTAGTTAACTACTCACAGGCATGACTCCAGACTGGATCCAAAAGCAAGTGGAATAGAGAGCCATGTTGATATGAGTTATCAGAATGACGAAGCCCAATCCGGTGTCTAGATCTGCCATGACCTCCCCCACAGAGACGTTTCACGCTGTGTTTTCTGCGGGGTTTACACCTCAGGCTCTTGCCCCTCTACCATCAGCTTGGCTGAGGGGATGTGTACTCACTGCAGTGCAAGTGTCGCCACCGGCACAACTATCCAGGGGCACGACAGCCTCCCAATCGCAGCATAGAGGCGGCACTAACCAGCCAAGCGGGGCGGAGTTCACACAGCACATCAATGTCACCCATTCGCAGTCCGCCATTGGCCCAACTGGCACCCGAAACAGGGGGGGGGGGACGGGCCAGACCTACTGATCCCGCCTTCCCTCGCTCCGATTGGATAGCGCCACCCAGCTCGGCTCCTGATTTGTCAGTGCAGCTGTCCATCAGCACTCGGCGGCCTTGCCACTCTCGAGCGCTGGTTTCAGTTGCTGCGAAGTCGGGGGAATGGTTGGCGCGGCATTGTGGGAGTTGTAGTTCTTGGGGTATGGAGGCGCCGTCCACTCGACAGCAGGAAGCCGAGGCCGCTGGACTACCACTCCCAGCACGCACTGTGCGGCCACCTTGTTGTTGGTCAGTCGGCCGCGGAGAGAGCGAGTGACAGGGCTGGGAGAAGGTAGGGGAGCGACCAGATTGTTACCCGGGAATCAGGCCGCATCGGGACTTTGAGGGATATGGACTCGGAGTCACAGCTCAATGAACGCAGATCCGCCGTCCTTTTGGAGCTGAATAGTATTCTGTCCACCACTCGGAATCTGTGAGTATTGTGGAGCGGGCCGGAGATGCGGCTGCTGCGCGCCATCTTTACGCGCTTTCTGATAGGATCCTTCTGTGGAAAAAACAGTCTAATTCGGAAAACCCGTGTTACATTACAGTTGTGATAATTTTGTTTGTACCCATGTGAAGGGCGGTAGGTTATTATGAGGCATTAAAAAAATACTGGCGGGCAAAATTAAGGAAAATCCGAAGTGTTTTATAAATATATTAAGGGCAAGAGGGTAACCAGTGAAAGAGTAGGGCCCGTTATGGTTCTAAGTGGCATCCTATGTGTGGAGCCGAAAGACGAGGTATTAAATGAGTGTTTTGCATTTATGTTCACTATGGAGAAGAACGATAGAAAGTAGGAAGGGAGACTGGTATAACTGAACAGATAGCCTTGAGAAGGAGGACGTTTTAGCGGGCTTAAAAGTGATAAATCCCCAGGCCCAGATGAGATGTATCCTAGGCTGCTGTGTGAGACAGGGAGATTGCAGAGGGTCTGATGCTAATTTTCAAACCCTCTCTGGCCGCAGGAGAGGTGCTGGAGGACAGTTAATCTGGTAGCTCTATTCAAGAAGGGAGATTAGGGAAAGAACAGATAATTACAGGCCAGCAAATTGAACATCAGTGGTAGGGAAATTATTGGAAACAATTCTGAGGGACAGAGTTAGTTTCCACTTGGAGAGGGAAGAATTAATCAAAGATAGCTAGCATAGCTTTGTCAGGGGGAGATCGCATCTAACAAATTGAATTTTTCGAGGAGATGACTAGGTGTGTAGATGAGGGCAGTGCAGGAGGCAGAGGGTAATGGTCTAAAGTTGTTTTTGTGACTGGAAGCCTGTGTCCAGTGGTGTACCGCAGGGATTGGTGCAACGTCCCTTGCTGTTCGTAGTCTGCATTAATGATCTAAATGGGGATGGAGGGAGGGATGATCAGTAAATCTGCAGTTGACACGAAAATTGCAATGTGGTAAGTAGTGAGGAGGAACGCCTTAGATTACAGGGAGATAGAGATGGGATAGATGGGTAGAACAGTGGCAAATTGAATTTAACCCTAGAAAGTGTGAGATGATGCATTTTGGAAGGACTAACAAGGCAAGGGAACACAAAATGAATGGTAGGATGCTAGGAAGAACCAGAGGGACCTTGGGGTGCATGTCCAAAAATCTCTGAAGGCAACAGAACAGATAAAGAGGTAAGAAGGCATATGGGATACTTACCTTTATTAGCCAATACATAGAAAATAAAAGGATGGTTATGATAGAGCTGTATAAAATGTTCCTTAAGCCACAGCTGGAGTACTGTGTACAGTTCTGGTTGCCACATTATAGGAAGGATGTGATTACACCTGGTTTGGAGGGTAGGTCTTATGAGGAAAGGTTGAGGGAGCTAGGGCTGTTCTCTCTGGAGCGGAGGAGGCTGAGGGGAGACTTAATAGAGGTTTATAAAATGATGAAGGGGATAGATAGAGTGAACGTTCAAAGACTATTTCCTCGGGTGGATGGAGCTATTACAAGGGGGCATAACTATAGGGTTCGTGGTGGGAGATACAGGAAGGATATCAGAGGTAGGTTCTTTACGCAGAGAGTGGTTGGGGTGTGGAATGGACTGCCTGCAGTGATAGTGGAGTCAGACACTTTAGGAACACTTAAGCGGTTATTGGATAGGCACATGGAGCACACCAGGATGATAGGGAGTGGGATAGCTTGATCTTGGTTTCAGATAAAGCTCGGCACAACATCGTGGGCCGAAGGGCCTGTTCTGTGCTGTACTGTTCTATGTTCTATGTACACTAGAAAGGGTGCAGAGGAGATTCAGGTTGTTGCCTGGATCACTTCAGCTGTGATGATGGGGGGGGGGCACACATTGAGGTGTGCCAAATTATGAGGGGATATAGAAGGCTGGGGTTTTCCTTAAAACAGAGATGGTTGCGGAGGGGGAGGGGAACCTTATTGAGGTGTACAAAATTATGAGGGATATAGATGGGAGGAAACTTTTCCCTTAGAGTGGTCAATAATCAGGGGGTCATAGATTTAAGTTAAGGAGTAGGAGAATTAGAGGTGATTTGCGGAAAAACTTTTTCATTCAAGAGGGTGGTGGGAATCTGGAACTCTCTGCCTGAAAGGCTGGTAGAGGTGGGAACCTTCAACATTTAAGAAGCATTTAGATCAGCACTTGAAACGCCATTGCATACATAGTTATGGATCAAGTGTTGGAAAATGGGATTAAAATAAATAGGTGTTGATGGCTGACACCAGCATGATGGGCCAAAGGGCCTCTTTCTGTGCTATAAAATTCTTCTTTGAACACTCGTGCCTTTGGACATCTTGAGGAAAGGCCATTCCTCACAAGGGAGCCTAAAGCCCTAAACAGTGAGTATTGGCAACGTAACCATAAGAGCATAAGAAATAGGAGCAGCAGTACAGCCTCTCGAATATGCTTTGCCAGTCAATGAGATCATGGCTGATCTAATCATGGTCTCAACTCCACTTTTTTGCAGCCCCCCCCCAAAAAAAAAACAGAGCTCAGACAAAGGGTCACCCAGACTCAAAACTTGCTAAGGTCTTCCAGCTTTTTCTGTTTATGACCCTTCTCTGAACTGCTTCTAGTGCAAGTATATTCATATTTGATCTGACAAATACCCTTGTAGTTGTGAGACTTTCGTACTTTTATGCTCCACCCCCTTTGCAATAAAGGCCAACATTATATTTGCCTGTCTAATTGCTTGTTGTACCTGTATACTAACTTTTTGTGATTCAGATATAAAGATACTCAGATCCTTTTGTACTGCAGCATTTTGCATTCTGTTAAGAATAGAAAAGCAAAATAGTATTTATTAAATGCAAAGCGGATAACCTCAGATTTCACCACATTATGCTTAATCTTTGTCCATTCACTTAACCTACCAATATCCCTTTGCAGACTTTGTGTCCTCCTCATAACTATCTCTCCTATTTTTGTATAATCAGCAAATTTGGCTACAATACTCAGTCCCTTTGAAGGGATATTAATGTAGATTGTAAATAGGTGAGGCACCAGCACTGATCCCTGTGACACCCCACTAGTTACAGTTTGTCAAATTGAAATGACCCATTTATCCCAACACTATTTTCTGTAGTCGGCCAACCTTTATCCGCGCTATTACCCCCAATATCATAACCTCTTAGCAACTTTGCATGTAGCATCTTATCAAATGCCTTTTGAAAATCCAAATAGGCTGCGCATACTGGTTCCTCGTTATCCACCCTGCTTGTAACATCTTCAGAGGACTTGTATAACTTAGCCAAACATGTTTTCCTTTTTGCAAACCCTCTTGACTCTGCCTGATTGTACTATGATTTCCTAAATGTCATGGCTTCTTAATAATAGATTTCAGCTACTACTTTCTTAATAATTGATTCAAGATAATTTCATTGAGTGATCATCACAATTAAATCTGATGTTGCCCCCACTAATATCCACAGATGGATCTCCAGCGAGGATAAACTAATGATAATCAGGAGTAGAAATTCTCACTAGGTCTTCCTTTCTGAATGGAGCAGCAGATTGTGGTATCACCCCAGTTTGAGGTTGGTGAACTGACTACTCAATGGGGGAATTAAACATGGTTGGGACCTTCCTAAAGGATTTAATTGCTTACTGAATATAGCAAAGAGTGGGGGTAAATGGGCGTTTTTCTAGTTGGCGATCAGTGACTAGTGGTGTGCCTCAGGAATCAGTGTTGGGACTGCAATTGTTTACGATTTACATAGATGATTTGGAGTTGGGGACCAAGTGTAGTGTGTCAAAATTCACAGATGACACTACGATGGGTGGCAGAGCAAAGTGTGCAGAGGATGCTGAAAGTCTGCAAAGGGATATAGATAGTCTAAGTGAGTGGGCGAGCGTCTGGCAGATGGAGTACAATGTTGGTAAATGTGAGGTCATCCATTTTGGTAGGAATAACAGCAAAATGGACTATTATTTAAATGGTAAAAAATTGCAGCATGCTGCTGTGCAGAGGGACCTGGGTGTCCTTGTGCAGGAATCTCAAGGAGTTGGTTTGCAGGTGCAGCCGGTAATTAAGAAGGCAAATGGAATTTTGTCTTTCATTGCTAGAAAGATGGAGTTTAAAAACAGCGAGGTTATGTTGCAGCTGTATAAGGTGCTGGTGAGGCCACACCTGGAGTACTGTGTACAGTTTTGGTCTCCTTACTTGGGAAAGGATATACTGGCACTGGAGGGGGTGAAGAGGAGATTCACTAGGTTGATTCCAGAGTTGAGAGGGTTGGCTTATGAGGAGAGACCGAGTAGACTGGGGCTATACTCATTGGAATTCAGAAGAATGAGGGGAGATCTTATGGAAACATATAAGATTATGAAGGGAATAGATAAGATAGAAGCAGGGAAGTTGTTTCCACTGGCGGGTGAAACTAGAACTAGGGGGCATAACCTCAAAATAAGGGGAAGCAGATTTAGGACTGAGTTGAGGAGGAACTTCTTCACACAAAGGATTGTGAATCTGTGGAATTCCCTGCCCAGTGAAGCAGTTGAGGCTACCTCATTGAATGTTTTTAAGGCAAGGATAGATAAATTTTTGAACAGTAAAGGAATTAAGGGTTATGGTGAGCGGGCAGGTAAGTGGAGCTGAATCCACAAAAAGATCAACCATGATCTTATTGAATGGCAGAGCAGGCTCAAGGGGCCAGATGGCGTACTCCCGTTCCTAGTTCTTATGAATATAATTCCTTATCTACTTTAAGGAATCAACCAGCCACCATTTGAAATTATTTGGTGGAGAGTATTTTCAGGATTGAACACAAAATGAAGAGGGGATTGGAAAGGGGTTATGAGATGTGGGTGCTAAGGAATACAAAGAAATGATTGACGATGGTTTTACCACGGAAATAGAGGTAGTGCTGGCTTTGGCAAGGTTGAGAGAGTACATAAATATGGGTAGAACTACTTGTATTGAGGGAGTGGTTTAGAGAGAATCAGAAGAGAGGAGGCAAAGGGAACTTTGAAGATTCAAATCGCCAGGAAGAAGTCATTGCTTAGTGCAGAATCTGAGGAAGGAATATATCTCGGGTCTTGGAGATCCGTGGGAACAAGGATTTGAAAAGATAAGTGAATGAGTTGGAGCAAATTAAGATGTTTGAAGGAAGAGAAAGTATCAGAGTAGGGACAGAAGCAGAAGTATAATTGGTGATGCATGCCACACCACAATCATGGTGATTTGAGCATATGAACTCGTGGAAAATTTCAGCAAGGTGTCAGCATCCCAAACCACAATTAAAGCCATGATGCTAATGAAATAATTGGGTGGCAAAGGCAGGGTTTGCAAATAAATGGACATTTTGGAAGGAAATGTAGAGAGGAATGGTGATTGCTAATTACTGCCAGAATCCATAGTTGGACAGGAAAGAGCTTGGCAAGGTTAGCCCCCCTCCCCAAGTAGATGGTTGGGTAAGAAGGTCAGCAATACAGGAGGATGGTGCAGTTTGGATTCTTGCTTGTGAGGCAGGATGGATAGTCCATTGTCACTTCAGTTTGGAGAATGCCAGGGTAGCTGTAAGTTTATGCAAGCACAATTCATGCCTGGGACAGTAACAACAGTGTAAGGTGCCATAGGAGTATTGATGCATTTTGGTATAGATAGAACACACTGTGAGGCACAGTGGTTAGCACAGTCCAGAGATGTGCAGGTCAGGTGGACTGGCCATGCTAAATTTCCCCTTAGTGTCCCAAGATGTGTAGGTTAGAGGGATTAGTGGGATTAATATGTGAGGTTATGGGGGTGAGGTTATGGGGGTAAGGCCTGGGTCAGAGGGTCAGTGCCAAATCCCTGCATTGTAGGGATTCTATGAGGAAAGTATAAATCAAAGGTTGCATGACTGGGCTATGAAAAAGTGAGGGAGACGGGGAAAGAAGTAAAGAAAGACTTGCATTTAGATAGCACTTTTTCGAACACCAAATGGCTCAAAGAGCTTTATAGCCAATTAAGCAGTTTTTAAGATGCAGTCACTGTTGTAGGAAATGTGGCAGTGAATTTGTGCACAGCAAGGTCCAACAAACGACAATGTGATAATGACCAGATAATCTTTTTATTTTGATTTTCATTAAGGGATAAATACAGGAATAATTTCACTGTTCTTCTTTGAAATAGTGCTTTGAGATCTTTTAAATCCACAGAACCAGAGACCCATCTCATCCAAAAGATGGCATCTCTGACAGTGCAGTGCTCCATCAGTGCTCCAGTGAAGTGTCATCCTTGATTTCTGTACTCAAAAGAAGAAGAGATTAAGAGTAGCCAAGCGAAAAAAGAAGACAGAATGAATGTGCTTGGTCAGGATAAACACCAAAATGTACACATATATAGATAGAGAATTTTGTCGATGTAGAAAAGACCATTCCATTCATTTGAAATGTCTTGTGTTGGATAAATCAACAGTTATGCTTGGTACACTCTGTACCTTATCTAGTTAACTCTCAGCCCACAGTACTAATTTGTACTGAATCAACAACTTCACCAAACAGTCAGGCACTCTGGGAAAACAAAGCTAAAATATTAAACAGTAGTTGTCCATTTTTACTATTGAATCACTCCATGGGTTGAGTAGGTCACTGATCCTTGACCTGTTCTGGTTCATTGGGTAAAGACATCAATCCCATGTCTGCTCCAATTCCCTGATGATTTGCTGGGTAAATCCACCAGCAATGTACTGACTGACCAATGATTCAATGGGTAAAAGGACAGACCTCCAGTTTTGCACTGATTCCTCAGTTTTCCCAAAATACAAAATTATCAAATGGAACATATAACAGTATGTTAACATATAGCCTTACTAATAGGATGATGAAAGATGATGGACCTGAAACATTGACTCTGTTACTCTGTTTACAAATGCTGCATATAATCTGAACACTTGCAGCATCTTACAGATTGCAAACATCTGCAGTATTTTGTTTTTCTAATAAATAAGTTGTCCAAACTAGAAGTAGTGTCAGTAAATTTGTGCAATTTTAAAATTGGAGCCAATAAAATATTCAATATTTGACAGTGTCCATTAGTATATTTTGGTATTCTGTGGACAACAATCATATTGCATGGACACTTGGCGCATACTAAAGTTTACACATGGGAAAGTGGTCAGCAAGATACTTCTCAGAATTGAATATGCTAAAAGAACGGTGCACTGTTCACTGTGGTCATTGAAAGATGGAGTCCCTCTGATGGACAAAGTCAATTTTTAAATTACATTTACAATTATCTCACATCGTAAAATATGGGGAAATTCCCCTGTGTTCCGTTCTGATGAAAAAGTAATCGATCTCAAACATTAACTCTGTTTCTCTCTCCCCAGATGCTGCCAGAACTACTAAATACTGTATTTCTAGCATTTTCTGTTTTTATTTAAGAAATTACCCTATCTTATTCCCATCCCAAAGCACTGAGCTACTCTGAAATGAATTAACCGTCATATGTAAGAAAACAAACAACAGCGAGATGAGTGACTAGTTAGCTGGTTTTGATGGTATTCGTTTGAGGAAAATGTGAATGTCCAGTTTCTGTGGTAACTATATGCTTTGTTTGGAATAGTGTCCTGGAATTTCTAATATCTACCTGAAATGATGGTTCGGGTGGATATTAATGGCTGAAACTGCAAAAAGCAATAGAAAATACCAGAAGTTCAAAGCACATTTGATTCATGTTAATCTTAATATCTGAGCCATAGCTGCAGCTAATATAGAAGGGAAGGAACAACTAAAATCATTAACATGAGGGCTCTTGATCTTTCTTTTACAGGGTGTGTGAGCTCAGGACGCTGGTAGCTTTGACAGACCAAGAAGGAGGGAAATTAGTCCAGTCTCAGAACAAAGTAAGCATTAATCAGTAGGTTTCCCAAGTGGTTGATCCTATAAGGAGTAGTGTGGTCATGCCTTATCTGTCTCTGAAGCGAAATTGTCGTATTCTCAAACAAATTATAGCTGTGTACTGATTTAACATTGGATTAAAAAATAATTCTAAGAAGTTCTAGTGGTATAACAAATCTTTGCATAGATCCCTTTTATCAGGACTTTGATAAAACATCTTCTGATTCAACACAAGTTTGCTTTTCCTTGCTGCATGATTCAGTCAAATACAATGTGACCTTTGATTTATCTAATTGTCAAAAGTACCTGTATTCTAGGGATCTGGAAGTTATTATTTGGGGTATAAACCATTTACAGTTTACACACATTAAATCATCATTTAGCAATGATTAAAATATTCTTTAGAAAATGTGACGTAAGTATTTTATGTCAATCACAGTTTACCAATTTATTCAGTGTACAAATTGCAGCATGTTACTTCATAAAATAGAATGGTTGCAGCACAGAACGAGGCCGTTCTTCCCATTGCGTCTCTCTAAGAGTTACGCAGCTAGTGCCTTTTTCCTGAAGCTCTGCAATTTTTTCTCTTCTGATATTCATACAATTCTCTTGTGATAACAAGAGAATTGTATAAATATTAGAAGAGAAAAAATTCACCACACACTCAGGCAGTGTATTCCAGATCTTAACCACTCACTTTGTTATAAAGCTTTATCTCATCTAGTCATTGCTTTTTTTCTGCTAATCACCTCGTGTCCTTTGGTTCTTTACCAATTGGAATAGTTTCTCCCTATCTACTGTGTTCATACTTAACAATTTTGAACACCTCTAATGTTCACTCTATTATGTCTCCCTTCAACCTTCTCTAAAGAGAACATTCCCATCTTTGCCAATCTATCCTCCTAAACAAAGTCTCTTATCACCCTTTATAACTGAAGGCTCTCAAACCCAGAATATTCTTGTAAAGCTTTTCTTAACCCTCTCTGATGCCTTCACATCCTTCCTAAAGTGTGATGCCCAAGATTGGACACAATACTCAAGGCCAAACCAGTATTTTACAAAGGTTCACTGTAAGTTTCTAACTTTGGTATTCTCTGCATCTGTTTATTAAGCCCGTGTGCCTTAACCATTTTCTCAACCTGTCCTGCCTGGTCTGCAACTGCTTCTACACCTCTTTTAGAATTGTACTCTAATTACCTCTCTCCATTCTTCCCACCAAAATGTATCAATTAACATTTCTCTGCATTAAATATCACCTGCCATGTGTGCATTTGTTCAATCAATCTGTCTATGTTCCCTTGAAGTCTATCAGTATCCTCCACGCAGTTCACAATATTTGCAAATTTCATTTCGTCTGCAAATTTTTAAATTGTGCCCTGCATACCCAAGTCAAAGTCATTAACATACATCAAGAAAAGCAGTGATCATATTACTGACCCTTGGGGAAACCCCACTATGTGCCTTCCTCCAATCTGAAAAACCTTATGCTTTCCTGCTTGTTGCTCAACAAACTTCGCATCCATTATGGCACTATCCTTTTTATTTCATGGGCTTCAATTTTGCTGACAAATCAGTTATGTGACACTTTATCAGAGCCTTGTCGAAGTCCATGCACATCACGTTACCCTTATCAGTTAGTTAATGGGACAGACTCTCCGAAGCCATGAGCACAAATCTCAAAGAGTATTGGTTGCCTAGTACTAAGATCAAGGACTGGAGAGGAACTTAGAGTGGGAGTGGAAAGATCCAGCAGCAATGGTCCATGTGGGTAGCAATGACATAGATGGGACTAAGAAAGAGGTTCTGCTGAGTAAGTATGGGCACCTAGGAATTAAATTATGAAGCAGAATCTAGATTGTAAATAATTAAGGACCTCCCATTTATCCCTGTTCCCTTTTTCCTGTTAGCTAACCAAAATCCTTGTCCATGCTAATATATTATCCCCTACACCATGTGCTCTTATACTGTATAGTAATCTTTAATGCAGCACCTTATCAAATGCCTTTTAGAAATCCAAGTACCCCACATTTACTGGTTCCCCATTGTCCACCTTGAATGTTACTTCATCAGAAAAGTTTAGTAGATTAGGTAAACACAATTTACCTTTTACAAAGCCATGTTGGCGCTGCCTGATCACATTGTGATTTTCTAAGTATCCTGCTTCTCCTTAAGAATGAGTTCTAACACTCCCCTGTGATAGATGTTAAGCTAACTGGCCTATAGCTTCCTGCTTTCTGCCTCCCTCCTTTCTTGAATAAAGATGTTACATTTGTTATTTTACCATCCACTGGGACATTTCCAGAATTGAAGAAAGTTTGGAGGATTATAACCAATACATCTACTATCTGTGCCGTCACTTTTGAGATCCTAAGATGCTACACTTCTGGTGCCTTTGGGTCTAATAGCTTTTCCTGGTGATTGTTTTAAATTCATCCCTTCCTTTCGCCTCTTGATTCAATCATCTTTGGGAAGTTTTCTAAGTCTCCTATCATGAAGACAGACACAAAACACCTGTTGCAATACCTTTCTTTGTTTTCCATAATGTTACGATCCCAGTTGATATTATAACTGGATGAGAAGATTCAAGAATGGAACTCTGGCTCAAAAGACTGTAACTTTTACTTTTTATATATAAAAAGTGGAGTAACAGAGTCAAAGGACTGCTAATTAGTTTTAACAACAAGAAAAAATATTAAACATGAAAAGATTGGATTATGATACAATTACTTTACTTCCACTTTAGCTCAGAACAGTTTTATTTATTTTTTCCCTTGAATTGAGACCCCACTTGGAGTACTGCGCGCAGTTCTGGTCACCTCATTACAGGAAAGATGTTGAAGCCATTGAAAGGGTGCAGAGGAGATTTACAAGGATGTTGCCTGGATTGGGGGGCATGCCTTATGAGGATAGGTTGAGGGAGCTTGGTCTCTTCTCCCTGGAGAGACGAAGGATGAGAGGTGACCTGATAGAGGTTTACAAGATGTTGAGAGGTCTGGATAGGGTAGACTCTCAGAGGCTATTTCCAAGGGCTGAAATGGTTGCTACGAGAGGACACAGGTTTAAGGTGCTGGGGGGTAGGTACAGAGGAGATGTCAGGGGTAAGTTTTTCACTCAGAGGGTGGTGGGTGAGTGGAATCGGCTGACGTCGGTGGTGGTGGAGGCAAACTCGTTGGGGTCTTTTAAGAGACTTCTGGATGAGTACATGGGATTTAATGGGATTGAGGGCTATAGATAGGCCTAGAGGTGGGGATGTGATCGGCGCAACTTGTGGGCCGAAGGGCCTGTTTGTGCTGTGGCTTTCTATGTTCTATGTTCTATGTAATTCTCCCTTGGTCTCTGTTCTCTTAACTTCAGTCTTCAGACATTCTTTATGTCTCAATTTCCTGGTTATGTGCACTGTACCTGGTTCTTTGGGTAGCCTACCATTTTTGCAGCTCTCTTGTCTTGTCCAGTCTCTTTTGGCAGAGTTAATGGATGTTCCCTCCCCAGTGTCCTGTCTCCCAACTGCAATCAAATTCAGCTAAACTATGTACAAAATTCTTTGTACCTTAAAAGGCCCCCAGTTGCTAAGCAAACACTGCTACTTCTAAGGTTGTCACAGTGGTTAGCACTGCTGCCTCACAACTCCAGGGACCAGGTTCAGTTCCGGCCTTGGGCGACTGTCTATGTGAAGTTTGCACATTCTCACGTGTGTCTGCGTGGATTTCCCTTGGGTGCTCTGGTTTTCTCCCACGGTCCAAAGATATGCAGGTTAGGTAATTAGACATGCTAAATACCCTTTAGTGTCCCAAAATGTGTAGGTTACATGGGATTAGCCATGGTAAATGTTTGGTCTTACATTAATAGGGCAGGGGAGAGGGTCTGGGTAAGGTACTCTGTTAGCGAGTCAGTTTAGACACGATGGACCAAATGGCCTCTTTTGCACTATAGGGATTCTATGATTCTATCTATTCTTCAAGTCGTAACACACTCTAAACACAATAGACAGTTGGAATTGAAAGCACTCCCCACATATACAAATCAAACTTTTGGTTCTAACCTTCCAGGCACAGAAACATTAAATTGAACCCACTTAAAATTTACGTTATTTCTAATGTTTACCAGTACAAATATTAATCCCTTAAAACTACCGTTTGTTTTCCTAACTATTATGAATTCCCTAGACACACTCTCTAGAGGATGATCACTAGTTTTAGTTACTATTTTCCTATTCACAATCTTGTAGCAACTCCTAATATCCATTTTTATATTAATGGCTAATTTTCTCTCTTATTTTGCTTCTTTATTATCTATAGTTATTCTTTGCTGGTTCTTGAAGTCTAACCAATTAGATTTGTACAGTATTCCTTTCAATTTAATACTATCTTTGACTTCATTATTTAGAATGGATAATACATCCTTCTGAAAGAGCCTTCCTTTCTCACTGGGATAAATCGTTGCTGAGAATTATTAAATATCTCCTTAAAAGTTTGCCACTGCAGCTCTATTGTTCTACTTTTTAACCTAGTTTCCAGTTTACCTTAGCCAGCTCTACCTTCGTACCGTAATAGTTACCTTTATTTAGGTTTAAAACACTAGTTATGGACCCACACTTCTCACTTTGAAACTGAACGTGGAATTCTGTCATGTTGTGATCACTGTCACTTAGATGTTCCTTTACCATGAGGTTATTGATTAATCCTACATCATTGCATATTACAAGGACTTTGATAGCCTGTTTCCTGGTTGGTTCTGGAAGGTACTGCTCTAAGAAATTGTCCCAAACACACTATAAACTCATTTCCAGCCTACCATTGCCAATCTTATTATCCCAATTGATGTGTAGATTAAAGTTCACCATGATTATTGTGGTACCTTTCTTACATGCAATGTTTATTACTTCTTATATGCTCCGTCCTACAATGTAATTACTGTTAAGGGGCCAATGAACTGCTCCTACAAGTGACCTTTAATATTTCTTGTCTCTCCAAACTGATTCTACATCCCGACCTTTCAAGTTAAGCTTGTCTCTCAGTACTGAACTAATGTCATCCTTGATCAACAGAGCTACCCCACCCCCTTTGCCTTGCTCCTTGTCATTCTAATATGTCAAATACCCTTCAACATTTAGATCCCAGTTCTGGTCACCTTTCGACCCTGCCTCTGTCATGTCTATCAGGTCATACATATTTATCGCTATCAGTTTATCCCTTTTGTTGCAAATGCTGTGTGCATTCAGATAGTGTTTTCAATTTTTAAAAAACGATTTTTGCCAACTCCAACCTTATCTGCTGGTGCACTCTTAAGATTGTATGTTCTGTTCCTTCCTGTCAGTCTTTGGTAATCATTACCCAAATTGCTGCTCTGCTCTACTACTTGTTGTTTCCCTTTACTATATTTCCTCTCATGCGATCCTTTTCCTCCACTATTTAATATAAAGCCTACTCTACTACCCTAGTTATACGATTCATCAGATCATTGGTCCCATCATGGTTCAGGTGAAGACCGCCCCAATGGTACGATTACCACTTTCCCCAGTACTGGTGCCATTGCTCAATGAATCGAACCCCAATTCTCCCACACCAATCTTTGAGTTATGCATTTATCTCTCTCTCGTCTTATTTACCCTACATCAATTCGCTTGTGGTTCTGTTAATAATCCAGAGATTATTACCCTTGACGTTCTGCTTTTCAGTTTGGCCCTTAGTTACTCATACTTGGCAGAACCTCTTATCTAGTCCTGCCTGTGTGATTGGCACTGACATGAACCAGGATGAGTGGATCCTCCCTGTCCCACTGCAAGTTCCTCTCCATTCCAGAACAGATGTTTTGAACTCTAGCCGGGTGGGTGGGGGAGGTCCGTTAATCAAGCATGAGATCAGTGTAGTAGTGAGAAAGGATTGTGATTTGGAGGATCAAAATGTGGAATCCATTTGGGTGGAGATAAGAAATAGCAAAGAAAAGAATTTCAGGGAGTGTTTTTGGGATAGCACCTTAGAACAAAGCATACTGAAACCAACTAGGGAACAGGCTGTTTTAGGCCTGGTAATGTGTAATCAGACAATATTCATAGATGACCCCATATTAAAAGGGTTCTGTAGGTAAGAAAGATCATAACATGAAAGAATTTCACATTCAGTTTGAGATGAGAATTTTGGGTCCGAAACTAATATCTTAAATAACAACAATCACAAGAGTATGAAGACAGAGTTGGCTAAAGTGGGCTGGGAAAGTAGGTTAAAAATTAAGATGGCAGAGAAACAGTTGCAGACACTGATGGGGATCTTTCATAATTCAACAAAAATATATTCAATTGAGGGAGAAAGACTCTACAAGAAGAATGCACCATCTGTGGCTAACTAAAGAAGCTAAGGATGGTTATAAAATTGAAAGAAAATATGTACAATGCTGTAAAGATTAGTGGTATGCCAGAAAATTGGGAACATTTTTGAAACCAGCAAAAGCTGACAAAAAATTGCCTAACTAATAGAAAGCAGACAGTAGGGTTAAATGGGCCATTTTTAGGTTGTTGAGCTGTAACTAATGGGATGCTGTAGGGATCATTGGTGGGGCCTTAACTATTTACGATCTATGTTCATGATTTGGATGAAGAGATTATATTGTAGCCAAATTTCCTGATGATACATAGAATCCCTACAGTGCAGAAGGAGGCCATTCAGCCCATCGAGTCTGCACCAACCACATTCCCACCCAGGCCCTATTCCGGTAACCCCACAAATTTACCCTGCTAATCTCCCTGACACTAGGGTCAATTTAGCATGGCTAATCAACCTAACCCACTCGTTGATAGGTAAGAAAATAAGTTATGAGGATGACACAAAGAGTCTGCAAAGGAATATAGATAGGTTAAGTGAGTGGGCGAAAGTTTGGTTGAAAAAGTATCATGTGGGAAAATGTCCACTTTGGCAGAAAGAATAGAAAAGCATATTATTGTTGAAATAGAGAGACACTGCACTATAGTGATATCTTATTGCAAGGGGAATGGAGCATTAAAGTAGGGAAGTCATGCCGTAACTCTACAGGGCATTGGTGAGACAACACCTGGAATACTATGTACAGTTTTGGTCTCCTTTCTTAATGAATAACAGATGTGCGTTGGAAGCAGTTTGGGGAAGGTCCACTAGGCTGATCTCTGGGATGAAAGGGTTGTCTTATGAGGAAAGCTTAAGCAGGTTGTATCTGTTGGAGTTTAGAAAAATTAGGGGATCTTAGTGAACCAGATCAGTTTCTGAGGGAGCTTAACAGGTCAATGTTGAGAGGATGTTTTCTCATGTGGAAGAATCTAGAACTGGGGACACAGTTCAAAAGTAAGGGACGCAGGACTGATTAGGGACTGTCAGCATGGCTTTGTGAGTGGAAAATCATGTCTCACAAATTTGATTGAGTTTTTTGAAGGCATAACCAAAAAGGTAGATGAGGGCCATGCAGTTGATGTCTACGTGGACTTTAGCAAGGCCTTTGACAAGGTACCACATGGTAGGTTATTGCATAAGGTTAAATCTCACGCGATCCAGGGTGAGGTAGCCAAATGGATACAAAATTGGTTTGATGCCAGAAGACAGAGGGTTGTTTTTCAAACTGAAGGCCTTTGACCAGCGGTGTGCCTCAGCGAATGGTGCTGGGTCCACTGTTATTTGTCATTTTATATTAATGATTTGGATGAGAATTTAGTAGGCATGGTTAGTAAGTTTGTAGATGACACCAAGATTGGTGGCATAGTGGACAGTGAAGAAGGTTATCTAGGATTGCAACGCGATCTTGATCAATTAGGCCAGTGGGCTGACGAATGGCAGATGGAGTTTAATTTGGATAAATGCGAGGTGATGCATTTTGGTAGATCGAACCAGGGCAGGACTTACTCAGTTAATGGTAGGGCATTGGGGAGAGTTCCAGAACAAAGAGATCGCGGGATACAGGTTCATAGCTCCTTGAAAGTGGAGTCACAGGTGGACAGAGTGGTGAAGAAGGCATTCAGCATGCTTGGTTTCATTGGTCAGAACATTGAATACAGGAGTTGGGACATCTTGTTGAAGTTGTGCAAGACATTGGTAAGGTCACACTTGGAATACCGTGTACAGTTCTGGTCACCCTATTATAGAAAGGATATTATTAAACTAGAAAGAGTGCAGAAGAGATTTACTAGGATGCTACCAGGACTTGATGGTTTGAGTTATAAGGAGAGGCTGGATAGACTAAGACTTTTTTTTCTGGAGCGTAGAAGGCTGAAGGGTGATCTTATAGAGGTCTTTAAAATAATGAGAGGTACAGATCAGCTAGAAAGTCAATATCTTTTCCCAAAGGTAGGGGAGTCTGAAACTAGAGGGCATAGGTTTAAGGTGAGAGGGGAGAGATACAAAAGTGTCTAGAAGGGCAATTTTCTCTCACAGAGGTGGTGAGTGTCTGGAACAAACTGCCAGAGGTAGTAGAGGCGGGTACAATTTTATCTTTTAAAGAGCGTTTAGACAGTTACATGGGTACGGTGGATATAGAGGGATAGGGGCCAAACGCGGACAATTGGGACTAGCTTAAGGGTTTAAAAAAAGCGGGGGGGGGGGCATGAACAAGTTGGGCCGAAGGGCCTGTTTTCATGCTATAAACTTCTATGACTCTAAGGGATCTCCCATTTAAGATGGAGATGAGGAATTTGTTCTCAGAAGGTCTTTAGTCTTTGGAATTCTGCCACAAAGAGCAGTGGAAATTGGGTTATTGAATACATTCAAGGCTGAGTTAGACAGATTTTTGATTGACAAAAGGAGTTAATGATTATGGGGGACAGTCAGGAAAGTGGTCACAATCAGATCAGATTTTACCTTATTGAATAACAGATGTCACCCAAAAGAAAAGGGAGCAGAGGTTATGATGTGAAATTGTTGAACTCTCTGTTGTATCTGGAAGACTGTAAAGTGCCAAATCAAAAGATGAGGGCAGTACTGTTTGTCAAACCGATTTTGAGCTTCACTGGAATAGTTTTATAGTTAGAGTGGGTATGAACAAGTGACCTAAAATGACAGGTAACCAGAATCGTGCACTTATACTTGCGAAGTGGATGGGGCTATTGAGTAAAGCAGTCATCCAATCTCTATTTGGTCTCCCCAGTGTAGAGGAGAGTGCATTGTTAGCAGAAAATACAATATACTAACATTTGAAGAAATACAAGTAAATCACTGTTTCACCTGGAAGGAATTGTTTGGATCCCTGGTCGGTAAGGAGAAAGAAGGTAAAAGGGTGGATATTGCCTCTCCTGCACTTGCATGGGAGATTGCTGTAGGAAACAGAAGAGTTGGACAGAGTGGCAGTGGGAACAGTCTCTTCAGAATGCTTCTGGAAGGGAAGGAAAGGCGTGTTTGATGATGGCAACATGCTGGGTAGTGGAGAAATGGTGGAGGATTTAGTTGTGGAACATGGGAGTTAGTAGGATGGAAGATGAGGAGAGGGGGAATCATTTTGTGGTTGGGTAGGCAGGGAGTAGTGTGTGGGAAAATGAAATGGAAATAGCTGAAAACTCATCAGCTCAGGAGGGTGGTGGGAATCTTTGCACGGGGAAAAGGAAGGTGGTGGTTTGGAAGTTAACACCATCCGAAATGGAGAAACTGCGAGAATGGTATAGTGTCCTTACAGGAAGCAGGGCAGGAGAAAGTGTAAAGTATATTTATTATTAGTCACAAGTAAAGCTTACATTAACGCTGCAATGAAGTTACTGTGAAATTCCCTTAGTTGAGTTGACTGGGAGTCTGGACTTATGATGGATATTTTTAAAACATAGTTAATGTGCCCTGCTGAACTGACCCAAATGCCTACTGAATGTTGGCAGTTACTTAATCACTTAGGCTGCACAGAATCACCTATGTTCAATTAATCCACTTGGTGTTAAACCATTCACCAGCTTAAGCAGGTTTGGAATATTTCTCAGAAGTGCACAGAAGAAAGTAAAATTTACAAGTTATTCTGGATGAGTAATCTTAATAATCAGTTATCAGTTTGGTTTTTAATACTGATAAATGAATTGATGTCTCTACTACGCTAGCTTTTACTGCATGACAAAACAGTGAGTTCCTAATATTTATGAATTACTGTTTCTGTTTAAAGCTCGATGGAATTTAATTTTTATATGTCGCACTTATTATAACAATTTTAATACACAAAATGCATTTCTTTGTCAAAGCTTATGTGTGTTTAAAGTCCTTTTGGTTACTGAACTTTCTATTGTATACTTTGCTGTTTTTTAACCAGGCTGTGAGCTCCCTGGACATCTGGAAGCAACTGTTCGCTGCAGTGCCATCTGAAGGCAACACTCCACTATTGCAATAAAATGGCTGACAGAGAAACTAACATGGCTTCCACAGATGTCTTACTTCTAAAAGATCCTGATCATGAAACCAGGTTACCCAGTGATACAGTATCACTCAGCGATACTGACTCAGAGACCAATCTGCAGTCATTCAATTCTTTGTCACCTCTTAGTGAATCTGATCCAGACTCCTGGTCTCCAGATGATTCGCTTACTGATGGGGTTGAACCACAGTGTGACTACATGTCAAATCATTCTTTATCTACAGTTGGAAATAGCCCTCCATCACAACTCTTTCAGCTACGGGGAACTAGTTCTGGCTTCTCTTTTCGTAGTCAGAATATATTCAGTGGTTTGGAGAATGTAGTAAAATTTGATGCATCACAGCCCAGGGACAACAACATAATTGATGGAGAATTTAAGCTTCCACCAAATCCAGCCCCTCAGAGAAAAGTGACAGGGGAGTCTCCTTCAGGAAAGCAGAGCAGTCCTTCAAAGAGACAGATTGCTGGGGAGGCTCCCAGAGGAAAGCAGAGCAGTATCCCATATAAAAAAGCACAGTCTGTCCCAGACTACCTTCTCCATCCGGAACGCTGGACCAAGTATAGTCTGGAAGAGGTTCCTGAAACCAGCAGTAAGAAGAATACAGCAGTGGCATTTGAGTTCATGGACAGCTTGAAGAAACAAAGAAAAGAAAAATCTACAATGGAGCTGGATGAACGTGTCACTTCCTCTTTTGCTCAGGAGTTCGACAGTGTTTCTGGAAAAATTCTGTTTTCCAAGCCATCAAAACCAACAAGCAGCAGGGTGGATGGTGTAGACAGGACAGAACTGGAAGATCATGGTGTGGTCAGGAAGCTGGCAAAGAGAGAATCACTGAATCCAGAGGATACTGGTCAAGTGGATTTGGCACACCTAGATTATGGTGAAGTTAAGGAAGTGGAAGATTTGAGAATATGGGGGCATGAAAAAGATACAAAGGAGCCAGCGAAGGATGGGAAAAGAGGGACTACAGGGGAGATGGTACATGAATCAGTGGTATTTCATAGTGGAAGAAAGAGGAACCGAATGAACATTCGAGTGAAACCTGGTAAAGACAGTGAAGATGACTAATGTCTAGTTAGTTTGATCCCTAGGCTGCTGATGTTTTAAAATTGATTATTTCAAAATCATTATCCAGCTGAATTTTATGTCTACTTTGGCTGGATGCCTGTGTTTAACACTTTGCTGTTAATTATATTAAATTGAAGGATGGCTGGGGAAAAGACATTTAGTATCTTAGATGTAATTAAAGGTCAATGGGAAAGAAAAAATGCAGTGAGATCCTGAACTGTAGTGAAGGTAAACGTACACCTTTAATAAAGACTTTTTGTTAAATTTTAAATGCTGTGTCCTGAATTATAAATAAGCAATGTGATTTAGAAACTTCTGGACTAAAAGAATGAGAAGAGATTACATGAGATGCTTTTTAATAATGTTCAGCAGTTGAAATTGGAGTTACAGAAGACCCAATTTAATAATTCAAGCATGTTGCCTATTTTTGGGAGAAGGTGGATGGAGAGAAGGAAGCTAACAGGAAATTATGATAAATTTCACTCTTGACCCTGTAGTGCTACATTGCATTGCAAAAGCACTGCGAACCTTAATTGCTATGAACAAAACATAAATCAGATAATAATTAGAGACTGTTTACTACGTGTTCAAGTATGAAAACTGAACTCAAAATAAGTGTAAGACACCGGCTAGATAATTAACTGGCCTACCAATCCATGCTGGAAAAGTTTGTACATTACACTTGCTCAGACTGCACACATCCACTTCCAGATTACAGTAACAACTCTGGTCAAAATGATCAAAGCTTGAAACTTATGAAAAGTATTTTAATGGATACATTCAATTATGTTATTGTGATTGGGCTCTCAACTCTGTTGGAGACATTCTAGGATGCTTATTGCATGATGGCCTGACCATGTGATATCTGCAAATGCAAATTTGGTGAGTCAGCAGAGTACTGGCACGCAGGTGAAGAGAGAAAGCCAAGAGCTGGGAAGAAGGGAAATGGAAGGTGGGGGTAGCTATTTGCAGGAGCGAACCAGAGATGGAAGGAATTTTTATTCTCCTAATAGTAACTCATAGTGCATCAATAACATAGTAATAATGGTAAAATTCAAATTTCCCATTATCAACAGTAATATAACTTGCTGCTAGTCTTAGCTGCTGACTGCACTGGCCTGATATTCTACCTGTAACTCGTACTAATTCTATAACCCACAGATACTTTCCCTACAACTACAGTGTGCTACATGTTGTCTAATCAGTCCCCAGGTTTCATTCACCTCTTTACTGTCTGCTCCTTTCAAAAAGCAATGATCCACTCACCGAGGTTGCTTATGCTACAATCAACTTCATAGAAAATATTTATCTCCGTCTTCCAGTCTCCCTCTCTGCCAAACACACCCATCCCAATTCAAGAGCCATTTAGCCCCAGTCTCTCTTTCTATTCCACTCCCACTTCCATTTTCTTGCCCTGAACCCCAATCTTTTGTATGTTACAGATTGCCTCTCTTCGTACGCCTCTCCGTTTTCCCCAATCCATCTTCCCTGAAATGAATACACTACTTGTCAAGAGCATAAATAGCATCAATCGTGAAAGTCAGAAAATGAAAATTAAATTTGAAATCATAACAAAAAATTCTCCAAAAAGGAACTATTAAATGATTTTAGTGGCTGTGCAAATAAAGCAGATAATTCTGTAAATATTCAGCATGTCAGGAAGCATCTTTGGAGGACCTGCAGAGTTGTTGGTGTTTCAGCTCAATGACTTTGCATCAGAACTGGGGGAAAATTAAAAATGTAACAGGTTTTAACAGTGATATAAGGGCAGGTGGGATAAACAAAGAAGATTTGTCCTACGATGAAGGACAGGAGAGATTAAATGGAAGAACAGTTGGTGGTCCAAGAAGAGATGATACCGGGACAAGTAAATAAAAGATTTGTTTAGAGGAGATGTGAATCACAGAATTATGTAGTTGTCATCTGAAAGCAAAAACAAGTTTAAAACCAAAACCTGCAAAGTAAAAGGAAGCAAAATTAGGCAGAGTTTATGGTTTGAAACTGCTGAACTTTGTGTTGAGTCTGGATGGCTATGAAGTGCCTAACCAGAAGATGAGGTGCTGCTCCTCGAGCTTAAATTGAATTCTGCAGGAGGCTAAGGACAGAGAGGTGGAAAAATGGAAGCTTGGGGTCACGCTTGTTGACCAAAGGTGTTCCACAAAGTGGTCACCCAATCTGCATTTGGTCTCCCTGATGTAGAGCAGATCACATTTGTGATCAGTGAAAACAGCATGCTAAATTGAAAGAATACATGTAAATTGCTGTTTTACCTACAAAGAGTGTTCAGAGCCTTGATTGCTTTGTTAAACGAAGGACTAACTGGTCTTCAACCACATCCTCTTGTGCTTGGCTGTTGTTTTTGCATCAAATAAATTACTCTTCAGCTCCATTCACTTGCTCCAAATAAAAGATGTTGCTTTTCTGGGATATGTTGAACATTCCTTGTTCCAGTCAAATCCAATTCCCTCATTTTTTTCCCCATGCTTTGGCACTGGTGCTGTTTCTGCTCTCGCCCTAAACTAGAAAATTTAATCTTGCTTCCAATTTCCACTCTTCTCCCAACTTGACATGTTCCACCTTTAAATCTTCCCTTCCCCTCTTCAACTTGCCTGTTTCCATTTGTGGGTATTGGTTATCAAATAATATTTACTACAGGCCAACTGACTCCTACAGCTACCTCGACTATACTTCCTCACCCTGCTCTGGTTAAAAACTTATTTTCTCCCAGTTTTGCCATTTTCATTGCATGTGTTCTGATGATGAACCCTGCCATACCAGCACTTCTGATTTATCTCAACCAAACACTCCAGCTCATGGTATCTAACAGAGGCCTCACCTGGGTCTGTGCCATTTTCCATACTTCTGCTTTCACCTCTTCTCCCTTCTATAACTATTATAGGATTCCCCTTGATGACAACTTCCACCCCACCAGTCTCTGTATTCAACAGATTATCCGCTACCATTTCCTGCATCTCCTGTGTAATGGCACCATCACAAACACCTTTCAGCATTCCAAAGGGACTGTTCCCTCTGTGATATCCTGATTCACTCTTCATTCACCCCAAAAATCCCCTTCCTTTACCACAGCACCTTTCCATGCAGGTGCAGGAGATACCTGCCCTTTCACCTCTTTCTCCAGGTCTCCAAGCACTCCTTCCAAGGGAAACAGTGATTTATATGTAGTTCGAATAGTAACAGGGTTAGAAATTCTAACAGGGTCAGACAGGGTAGATGCAGAAAGGATGTTCCCGATGGTGGGGGAGTCCAGAACCAGAAGTCATAAGGAATAAACCTTTTAGAACAGAGGTGAGGAGAAATTTCTTCACCCAGAGAGTGGTGAATGTGTGGAATTCACTACCACAGAAAGTAGTTGAAGCCAAAACATCTAATCTCAAGAGGAAATTAGATATAGCTGTTGGGGCTAAAGGGATCAAGGGATATTGGGGGGGATCAGGATATTGAATTTCATGATCATCATGAATGGAGGAGCAGGCTCGAAGGGCTGAATGACCTTCTGCTTCTAGTTTCTATACTTGCTGTTCAAAATGCAGTTTGCCCAACTGGTAATAGCAAATGAAGACTGGGTGATCACTTTGAGAAATCTTTAATTGAGTTTTGCTTACTCTAATTTTTCTCTTGTTTTGCCTTCGGATGGAAGCTGCTCTTCATTCAGCCTTTCACATCTACCCGAGACACATCTTTTGTTCCTTTACGTATTTCATTGTCGTTCCTCTTGGCTTTGCACCAACAATGTTTTTTGTCATTTAATCTTCAATCTTCCACCCTATCACAAACTTTCCCTTTGTTCTTTTTCCCATCCTTCCCCATTTCACTTGTTTAAAACCCATAACACTTCTTACTTTTCCCAGTTCTGATGAAAGGTCATCAATCTGAAATGTTAACTCTTGTTTCTGGCTCCACAAATGCTGTCTGATTTGCTGAGATTTGCAGCATTTTCTGCTTTTATTTCACATTTCCAGCATTCAGCTTCTCTGCAAGTGTGGAGCAAAGCAGTGTTTCATTTCAAACAATAGCTTGTGTCTAGGCAAAACTTTAATTGCCTATAGTATGCTTTCTTCTGATCTACAGCAGTTGCACTATGTTCCATAAGTGCTTCTGACTTTCACATGCAATTCTGCAGCCAGTAGCTCCCTTTAATGCAGACTCTTAGAAGAGTGCCAGGCAGGCATAATAGTGGGTGCAGTAGCTGATTAGCAGCTACATCATTGATAAATATCAACCTAATGACTTTGAATCTCTCCATTTCATTAAAATGTGACAAAAAGTGGATAAGAAGGTCTTGCAGAGCAGTGGGTAGTGTCCTTGTCTCTGCCCCAGAAGCTCTGGGTTGAAATCCCATTCCAGGACTTGATGGTCAAGGAAGGTGTGTTCATAATGCAGCCAAACAGGTTGAATATCAACTTGCAAATCTTTCCCACATGTGCCATTGCGATTCCTGGTTAGCCATGTAGTGGAAAGAAATGGGAGCCTCTACCATATATGAGGATACTGTGCTTTTAAGAGGTCTTTTTTGATCATGTTTCTCTGCAGGATGTTTCTAGCAGGCCCTGGAATTTTGTCGGCACTGTGTTGTCTGTGACCAGTGTCCTTTATTGTTGCTGTAGCAGGATAATTGAAGCAATGTTGATTTTAATTTGAACTAATGCAGTGTTCTGTAGTTTTAATGTATCCCCTGGGATTGCTGAGTGGAGCTTGATTGGGGTTGATTGACAGGTTTTGTCATGTGACTGAAGACAGCTTTTTTTCCCCACAGAGTATTCTAGTTTTAGTTTTATCTTCAGTTGCTGCCAGAAGCTGGTGGAAGAAAGGTGTGTGTGTGTGTGTCTGTCTGTGTGTGTGTCTGTCTGTGTGTGTGTCTGTCTGTGTGTGTGTCTGTCTGTGTGTGTGTGTCTGTCTGTGTGTGTGTCTGTGTGTCTGTGTGTGTGTGTGTCTGTGTGTGTCTGTCTGTCTGTGTGTGTCTGTGTGTGTGTGTGTCTGTGTGTGTGTGTCTGTGTGTGTGTGTCTGTGTGTGTGTGTGTGTGTCTGTGTGTGTGTCTGTCTGTGTGTGTGTCTGTCTGTGTGTGTGTCTGTCTGTGTGTGTGTCTGTCTCTGTGTGTGTGTCTGTCTCTGTGTGTGTGTCTGTCTGTGTGTGTGTCTGTCTGTGTGTGCGTGTCTGTCTGTGTGTGCGTGTCTGTCTGTGTGTGCGTGTCTGTCTGTGTGTGCGTGTCTGTCTGTGTGTGCGTGTCTGTGTGTGTGTGCGTGTCTGTGTGTGTGCGTGTCTGTGTGTGTGCGTGTCTGTGTGTGTGTGTGTGTGTGTCTGTCTGTGTGTGTGTGTGTGTGTGTGTGTGTCTGTCTGTGTGTGTGTGTCTGTGTGTGTGTGTCTGTGTGTGTGTGTCTGTCTGTGTGTGTGTGTCTGTCTGTGTGTGTGTCTGTCTGTGTGTGTGTCTGTCTGTGTGTGTGTCTGTCTGTGTGTGTGTCTGTCTGTGTGTGTGTCTGTCTGTGTGTGTGTCTGTCTGTGTGTGTGTCTGTCTGTGTGTGTGTCTGTCTGTGTGTGTGTCTGTCTGTGTGTCTGTCTGTGTCTGTGTGTGTGTGTGTCTGTGTGTGTGTGTGTCTGTGTGTGTGTGTGTCTGTGTGTGTGTGTGTCTGTGTGTGTGTGTGTCTGTGTGTGTGTCTGTCTGTGTGTGTGTCTGTCTGTGTGTGTGTCTGTCTGTGTGTGTGTCTGTCTGTGTGTGTGTCTGTGTGTGTGTCTGTCTGTGTGTGTGTCTGTCTGTGTGTGTGTGTCTGTCTGTGTGTGTGTGTCTGTCTGTGTGTCTGTCTGTCTGTGTGTGTGTCTGTCTGTGTGTGTGTGTGTGTGTGTGTGTCTGTCTGTGTGTGTGTCTGTCTGTGTGTGTGTCTGTCTGTGTGTGTGTCTGTCTGTGTGTGTGTCTGTCTGTCTGTGTGTGTCTGTCTGTGTGTGTGTGTGTGTCTGTCTGTGTGTGTGTGTGTCTGTCTCTGTGTGTGTGTCTGTCTGTCTCTGTGTGTGTCTCTGTCTGTCTCTGTGTGTGTCTCTGTCTGTCTCTGTGTGTGTCTCTGTGTGTGTCTCTGTCTGTCTGTGTCTGTCTCCCTCCATCCCTCCCTAGGCTTTCTGAAAATTCTGAGACTGGGAGTCTCAAGAATCTGATCCAACATTCAAAGGATCAATTCACCTAGGTCTTAAAAGCTGCAAATCCACCATCACCTGAGCATTCTAGCCTTCGTGCTAACGTAGTCTGAAGAAGGGTGTATGTCTAAAGGGTTGCTTTACATTGGAATAACATAGCTAGCTAGCTGTTAAGATTATACTGTGTCATGTATAAGTCTTGTAATTGGTAAAGTTATACTAATTCTTTTTGTTATATTTTAACTGTGCTCTTAAATAAACTTTGATAAAAGTTTCCTAGTGGGTCATTTGAACCATACCTGAAGTGAAACACCTTATGCTCACCCAAGCCGAAATCAAATGTAAAGGTCCAGGCTAACTTCACAAAACGCCTTGGAGTTTCTGGCATGGGTCTTAATCCATAACTATCCATAGCGCTAGGCTACAACATATGTGTAGAAGTGCACAGCAACTTAAGAGTCCTTGGGGTGCTGGTTGGCTCAGTTTGAATGAAAGGCCAGTGTGGACTGAAAGGTGGCAACAGTGCAGGGTTTGACCCCCATTCTGGCAGGGGTAGATTGGGACTTGGCTCCTTATCCTATGCATGCTGGAAATTGCTGTGGGCCATACCACCTTCAGGCAGAGAACTGAAGAAGAAAAGGTAGATATTCTCTAAACAAACTTTCCACCTGCATTGCCAGCCAGTGCTCGGGAGATGAAGCAGTGATGGCAGCAGACTTCTGTCTAAAGTGGGAGATCTTGGTATCCTCCCTCTGGATGATGGACTGAAGGAGAGGAACAATGAAAAAAAAAGAAAATTCGAAAGGATGGGGAAAGTGATAGTGATTATAAAATAGATGAGTACGTAAGGACGATATTGCATTGCATCTTCTACGAGAGGTGATAGTTATTTGCGAAACAATGAGACAAAAAAATCATAACGTGTTCTGTGGCTGGTAAGTACTAGAGCAAATAGATGTGCTCCAATCTGCTTACCCAATAATTGTTTGAACAAGCTGAAACAAATCCCTGCAGGACCTGTTTGACTTTCCAGTATGTGATATTATCAAATCCATGTAGGAAAACAATGAGCAATAATTAACTGGATAGAAGGACATTGACCTAAAGAAATTGAGAGTACAAATCTATCTGATGCAATTTTTCAAAACCATCTCGGCCTTTTGGCTAAGATGAAGCATTAAATCAACCCCAAGAGTGGGTGCCATGCCATATTCTGTCAGCTTGGATCTTGTCTGATCGAGTCCAAGATGGGGTGCACTGTCTCATCTTGTTAGCTTGGTTCTTGTTTGTCCCTTACATGGGGACCATGAATTGGATTCTATTTGAATTGGGTTTTTGGCTGGAATAAAAAGGTACTAAAACAAAATCATGATGTATGCTGTCGGTCCTGGTGCCATAACAAGTGGAAATGGTGATCAGGTATCTGATGGCAGCTGGCCTGCGCAAAGGTCACCCTGTAACCAAGAACGAAACCGGCCAAAGGCAGTGCCTTAGAAGGGGGACCAAGCACATCAGGTTTGTTAGAGATCTGATCCATGAGGTCTCTGGATTTGCTCCCACTTTAATGAAGTCCTATCTCCAATTTCCACCTTGACCAAAATATGGTGTCACCACATTGGGTGATACAGTATGGATGGGAACCATAGCACAGGTCATGTTGGAGCTCAAGTGTTGTTTTTAACTGAAAGCCCTAACAACTAATCTTTGAAACACAAATCGGTACTGTTGCACATGAGGCTCAATCACTCTCCCTCTGCTTTCTGTACCATGATGTGGAGATGTTGGACTGGGGTAAACACAGTAAGAAGTTTAAGAACACCAGGTTAAAGTCCAACAGGTTTATTTGGTAGCAAAAGCCACACAAGCTTCCGGAGCCCCAAGCCCCTTCTTCAGGTGAGTCCTCACCTGAAGAAGGGGCTTGGGTCTCTGAAAGCTTGTGTGGCTTTTGCTACCAAATAAACCTGTTGGACTTTAACCTGGTGTTCTTAAACTTCTTATTCTGTACCATGGTCAAGGCTGCCGGCCCACTTCCTGCATATCACCCTGGACAGTGGAGCCAGGGAGATAAAAGAGCGTGAAAAAGAACAAGACTGAGAGTGGATCCAGAGAGATAAAACAGCGAGACTGAGAGTGGATCCGGGAGGACAGAGGAGCACGCGAAACAGCGAGACTGAGAGTGGATAGAAGAGCGCCATCGGAGTCACTGAGAAGCATCTGGGAAAACCTGCTCTGTCACCATAACCAGGGAGGGGATTGCAGAGGACCTGGTGCTCAACTGGAGGAAGAGCAGTCAACAAACACCAGTTGAGAAAGTGATGTGGGACAGATACATAAGTTTTTAATTGAAGAAAGGCTAATTTTGAAGGAATGAGAAGGGACTCGGCTGAGGTGGACTGGACAACACTGCTATGGGATAAACCAGTAGAAAACCAAATGTACAAAGTAGACATGTCCCTCCAAAAATAAGAATGGTACTGCCAAATCTAGACCCTTCTGGTTGTCTAGAAGAATACAGGGGACGATCAGACAGAAAAAGAAAGCATATGATAGGCACAAAGAACTAAGCACTGCAGATAGCCTTGATGACTAAAGGAAGTATTGAGTTGCAGTAAAAAAGGAAATAAAGAAATCAAAGAGAGGGCATGAAAAAAGATTAGCAATTAAAGTTAAAGAAAACCCAAAGATGTTTTCCAATATATTAATGGTAAAAGGTTAGTTAAGGAAAAAGTGGGACCCATCAGAGATGAAGAAGGGAGCTTGTGTGTAGGTACAGAGGTTGTGGGAGGGGTTTTAAATGAACAGTTTGTCTCTGTTTTTACCAAGGGATCATGCAGATTTAGTAATCCAGGAGGAACTCTTAGATATTGGATGGGATAATCAGAAAGAGAAAGGAGGTACTCAAAGGGTTGGAATCCTTGAAAGTTGGCAAGTCGTCAGGGCCAGAAGGACTGTTTCCGAAGCTGCTGAAGGAAGTCAGGGAGGAGATAGCAGGTGTCCTGAGGATGATTTTCCAATCCTAAGAGGGGTAGCTGAAGTGAGAGATCTTGTCGTACAAGTATGCAGGTCCCTAACGGCAGCAGTTCAAATAGACAAGATTGTAAAGAAGCCATGTGGAATGCTTTCCTTCATTGGCAGAGGTATAGAATATAAAAGGATATAATGTTGGATTGTATAAAACATTGGTGAGGCCACAGCAGGAATAGTGTGTGTAGTTCTGGTCACCATATTACAGGAAGGACATAATTGTTCTGGAGAGAGGGCAGATGAGCTTTACAAGAATGTTGCCAGGATTATAAAAGTGTAGCTATGAGGAGAGATTTGTTGGGATTATTTTCTTTGGAACAAAGAAGGCCGAGGGGTGACTTGATAGAGGTGTATAAAAAGGTTTATGCAGAGGATGGTGGGGTCTGGAATTTGATGCCCAAGTTGGTGGTGAAGGCAGAGCCCTAAACTGTTTAAAAAGTACCTGAATCTGCATCTCAAGTGCTGTAAGGTACAGGGCTATGGGCGGGGTACATGAAGGTGGCATTAGAAAGGGCACCTGGGTGTCCTTTGGGCTGGCATGGACAAGATGGGCTGAATGGCCTCCTTCAGTGCTGTAACTTTTCTGTGGTTCTAATATGCCTTCTACAGATGGATCTGCTTGTTGAATAGCATAGTTTCTGAGCTGACGGCAGGTGAGTGTCATATATCCAAGGTTTAAGAACACTTGCAGCAACATTTGTGAAGGGAGTGATGCAAAAGCTTGTACTCTCATGAGGTATTCTTTGTTGTAGCTATCATTCCATGTATATATTCATACTGACTATAATCTACCTACTAATTCATGTTTAATTTACGTTGATTCTGATTAGTGTTAAAATAAAAGTTACATAATAGTGCGAAATCTTGTTTGTAATTTCTTCATTTGGAGTTCATTTGGTAAATTTAATTATTTTGGTTTACGGCTCTCCCTAACAGAATCATTCATAATGCTTCTCCATCAGGATGATAGTGTTGTGTGATATTTCATCAAATGCTTTAGTTAATTATTGAACAAAAGAAAATATCTGACACAACACAAAAATTCAAAGCTTCCTTCAACATGGCAGATCCATCTACTTTGAATGTTATTAATCCCTCTAGGTCTCTCCAAGAACATAAAACATTAGTACTTTGCCAACCTGTAATTATGATCATGAAGGCAAAAAGAGATATCATTGCCAAGGTTGAATTTCAAAGAAGGGTCATAAAGACTCGATGTTTCTCCACAGCTGCTGCGCGACCTGCTGAGTTTTTCCAGTATTTTATATTTATTTCTGATCTCTAGAATCCACTATATCATTGCCAAGATGGTGTGTGAGATTATGGTTGAAATGTCAAATGATTTATGCAACCACATTTGCTTTCCCATGCTAATTATGATAATTTGTACACGCAGGTAAAATTAATTTGATGTAATGAATCAGTGGATATCAATAATACCAGTTTAATTTAACTACACAGCACATATACACCAGTCAGTAAAGGTGTCAATGCAAGTAGATGTAACCTACCTGTGTGGTATAGTGGTATTGTCACTGGATTAGTAATCTCGAGACCCAGGGTAACGCTTTGGTTTCAAATCCTCCCACAACAGATGATTAATTTTAATTCAATAAAAGTCTGGAATTCAAAGTTTAATGATGACCGTAAAACCACTGTCATAAAAACCCATCTGGTTCTCTAATGTTCTTTAGCCTAGCAAGCTAATCAGTTCAAGGGGAATAAGTGTTGGCCCAGCTGGTGATGCCTACATCTAATGAATTTTAAAAAAAGGGGAAATGGCAGCTGGAGCCAAGCCACTGGTAAGAAAATGATTGCTAAATAAAAATCTAATACATAAAACCAGGCACTAGCAACAATGAAAATAAAAGAAACAATGAAAATGTAGATAAAGTAATTTACAAAACAAAATTCTAACAGAAATGTCACTCATTTTAAGACAGTTCTCACAGACCATACTATCTGGACAGTTTTGTACCTGTTTCATCAACAGGTTAGAATATTGCAGAAAAAATATTAAATCATGGGATGAGACAGACTTCAATATGAATGAGGGCCACAGTAACTAGAAGTTTGAGCTACAAACACATAAAAATTTTATTTTCTATGAAATACTGTGCATTGTGCTTCACAAAATTTCCTGTTTTATGGTATGAAGAAAAAGTTGGAGCAAAGATTTATATGAATTCCACATATGCCTATAGCATTCTCGCTGAAAGGACCCAAACCAGACCTTAAAAATTGAATGCAAGGTGCACTGAGCTTGTGAGATCTCATTTAGTTACCAATACTCTCTGCAGCTGGAACCATTCAGGCCAGCCTTTGCAAATTCTGGTTTCAGAAACAGAATTGTACAGAAACAGCCCATTTAGCTGACCCAAGATATGCCAATGTTTTTCTCCATGTGAGCTGTCTAATCTAATTCTACATTACTTATATCCTTTAGTAACTAATTTGCTTAGAAAAATGGACTCTGCTTCAATAACTATCTGTGGCATAGATTTGCAGAAGAGTTCTTGAACATGTCCTCTTTCAAATCTGTGCTCACCTTCGTCACAACTCCATACTTGAACCTTTCCACCCCTGTCACAATATTGAAACAAACTTATCAAAGTCACCAATTACATCCTATGTGACTGTGCCCCTTGTGCACAGTCCTCATCCTCTTCAACCTGTCTATCATGGCCTCTTGTCTATCGTGCTTTACACAGTTGAACAAACCGTCCTCCTCCAATAGCTCTCTTTCAGTATCAAGCTGAATAAGACTTCCCTTGCTCCTTATCTATCCAGTTATGGCCAGATGGCTTTTCCCACTCTATTTGTTCCCCCATCCCCGATGATGAATCCTTAACATTTTCCTACTTCTCTTCTACATGCTGTCCTTTCAATGGCATAATCTGAAAACAAAATGTCAGATTCCACAGGTACGCTGACAATACCCAGCTCTACCTCACCACATCTCTCGACGACTCTATTGAATCTGATTTGTCACTTGGCTTGTCTGACAACCAAAACTTAATGAGCAAAAGTTTCCTCCAATTAACTACTCGAAAATGCCAGACCAATCTTCAGATTTCACTATAAATCTGTTCTTTAGTCACCAATTCCACGGTCCTTCCTGGACATTATTTGAGGCTGAATGAGCTACTTCGCAACCTTAGTGTCAACCTCAGGGTCAACCTATTTGATTCTGAGCTAAGTTTCCAAACCATTCCTCAATTAGCTATAGATATCTTCAGTTCTACCTTAGTCCATCTGGAGTTCCATACATTCATTATTTTCAGACTCGACTATTCCAATGCTCTCTTGACTTGCCAACCATCTTGAACTCCCTGTAAATATAAACTCATTCAAAACTCTGCTACCATGTTCCTTTTACCCATCACCTCTACTCACTGACCTACACTAGTTCTGGGTCCCATGATCACAATGTAAGCTTCTCACCCTTCTGTACAAATATCTTGATGGCCTTGCCCCTGCCTAGCTCCAAATGTTTCTATCCCTGCAGTCCTCTGAAAAGTCTGTGTTCCTCCAATTCTGGTCTCTTGTAGATCCTGTTCTTCGTTGCCCCACTATTGATGGTTTCAGCTGTCTAGGTCAAAGCTCTGGAGTTCCTTCCCTGTATCCCTTTGCCTCTCTATTCTCCTTTAATACAGTCCCTAAATCCTATCTATTTGATCAAGTCCTTTGGTCAACTGTGGTAATTTCCTAACATGGCTCGGTGTCAAACGTTGTTTAATAATTCTCCTGTGAAGCGGCCTGAGTGATTTTGCTGCATTGATAATATATTTAATGTAAGAAATTAGAACCCCTAATAAATGTATTTTCTGTATAGCATAGAACTCTTATATGGTTAACTAAACAGCATCGATTCTCTGGAAAGGCAATTTCTGAACAGGCAACAATTCTAAACAGTCCATGGAAATGGAAGGGTCACTTGGCTCAGGCTGCCATGTTGATATTTCTAAGTTGGTAGGATGGAGTCTTGTTCCACCCCCCAAAAACTCCCCCCGAACCCCCACCTCCCTATCTGTACAAGTGCTTAAAAAGGGCAAGAAAATAGCCCCCAGCATGACGTAACCTAAAAAGCTGACCTTGAGCTGGGAGATGAACAGGAGGGGAAGTGATCACCCTGACATTTTGGGTACTTGTCCTGTATCCATTGGATAGAAGGGTTTAAGCAAATGATTGACATAAGGTAAACTTCAAGCCCCCAGAAATATGATATATCAATGCGTGCATACAAAGGGGCAGTAGCCAAACCATTATCTGGGAGACGACCAAGACCTTTCTGTCATCTCAGCCCACCCAAGATAGAAAAAAATAAAGAAAG
Source organism: Mustelus asterias (assembly GCF_964213995.1). Classification (NCBI taxonomy): domain Eukaryota; kingdom Metazoa; phylum Chordata; class Chondrichthyes; order Carcharhiniformes; family Triakidae; genus Mustelus; species Mustelus asterias. The sequence continues at coordinate 89,694,383 of NC_135809.1, forward strand.
GAAAGAAGATTACTGTCAGCAAATGGTGAAACACTGTCACCCCTACATTGGTTGTCCATTTTCTGGGATCAGTAAACTGTTCTCAACTGTCAGGAGTCGGATACTTTTTCTGTCTAATTAATTAATACATCATATTTAAACTGTTGCTTCTTAATAAACTTTATGTATTCTCTTAAAATTACGTAAGATTAGTTGACGACCCATCTTAGATATCTCTGGCTGCCAAATCCAAAATCTTACAAACTGATGTCAGAGTGGGATAAACAACAATTTAGGTAATATTGTCTTAAAATATGAGAAGCAATAATGTTAGGTTGTAGTTAATCACACGTGGAGCAATTATTAAGTGAAAGCAGAGGTTACAATGGCATTGGCATATACTAAGGAACGTCTGATAGAAAGTCTGACTGAGAAAATGGGCGCTTCCAGTGGTGAACTAGGACATTATGGCCAAAGGTCTGCTCAAGGAGTTAGAGAATGACCTACGAAGGACTCTGTTAGTATCTCACTGAAAGCCTGAGTACATTTGTGGAGAGACTTCATAACTATTACCAGAAGAGCTGGTTGGAAGAGGGAGAGGACCTAGATGATGAGGGTACATTTTGGGACTCCTTGACTTTCAAGAGCATTTTCCCGAAAGGTCTCAAATTTATTCCATAGCATAATGGGTGTTTATAATAGGAAGACAGTGGACTGGGATAAGCTGATCCACTATGCAAATATGGGTTGTTTCCAGTGAGAAAACCGGCGTGTTTCTTCCATAGAAACTTGCCGTTTTTTCTCGAGATCTTATGATACTCTGCCTAAAACAAATTAAGGGAGCGTGTATCACGCCATCATTGGGGGGGTGGCAGCCTCAACACACTGGCAAAGCCTGGCTGCACTGAGATTGGGGCGCCATATTTAAAGGGTATATTTAAATCATAACAGGACTAAACCTACCCTCAACCCACCACAGAGGTCTCAGGGGCTCCTCTCCCCGTCCCCATTTGGAGTTAGCGCTTCTCTTCCTTCGCCCTTCCCCCTGATCATTGGCCCCTTCTCTCCCTTCCTCCAAATCACCGCCCCATCCCCGCACCCTCCCCCATGAGGATCCCACTGGAGCCCGCACCTTGGCACAGGTTGGAACTGTCAGGTTGACATGGGCATGGTTCCAACCTGGCAGTGTCAACCTGTGCAAGGGTCAGCGCTGGGGAGCATTGCCAGGCCACTGCCTGGCCATGTCCCTCTCTCCCACGTTTATGCCCCTCTGGGAGACCCCATGACAGGTTCATGTCCAGGTGAACCTGTTGTAAATGGCGCTGATGTGACATCACGCCGGCATCCACTGAATATCTAATGAGGGGGTAAGTCCCAGAAAGAGAGAGAGCTAATGATATGCTACTGAATTAAAATGAGCTTCCTGGGGTCCCATGGTGGGTTTTGCAATCCCCCCTCGGCAAGGGGGTTGGAAGATTAGAACTTAGAAACTTGTCGGCGTGAATTGCACTAAGTCACTCCTGATTTTGAGCATGTAAAGCCATTCACACAGAAGGAGAGTGCAGGCTCAAAATCACCCTGTAAGTCCAGGGACAAATCCTGAATAATCTTTCTTGAACACCTGCAAAAGCCACGGTAGTAGCCGTCATGGCCTCCTTGCCCAGCCAGAATTCTGGGCCGCCATATGGATAAAAGCTTGGCGGTTATTCTTTGCAAGACGGTCAATAAGGATTTCTTCCCATCGCATTTGCCTCCTGAATCCTGAGGGGATGGAATGATTTAACCTGGCTACATTTTGGGCAGTCAAAACATTTCATCCATATCGTAAACTTCAACAAGGTGGAATTTCACAGCCCCTAAATCTTTGAGCAGGAGACACACTTGTGTCGTCAGACTGATTGAGTCTCTGGACATTGGAACTGATCCAGCCTAATTTGTAAGTGTCTCCCAAATGGACTGCAATATTGCATCAGTGCCTCATGTATGATGGGTCAGTGCAAGAGTGTCCATTATCCCTATTAGACACTCCTTTATTCCAGGTGGAGCCAATTAACAGAGCACTAGACATCTTCATCAATGGATGGTCATTCCACTGGCCTGGCAAACCACACACTGGCTTGCCCATTGTTACACCAAATGAGAATATTCAGTGTAGATGGAATCCCAATTTTCACAATACACTGAGGTGGCTGCATTTGTGACTGCCATTCAGGTTACTAGTTGCCAAAGTATTAACATTTGGGCTGATTATGCCCACACTAATAGCATCTTATTTTCTTTGCTGCTGTATGTGCGGAATAATTTTGGTACAATTAACAGTAAACCCTTATTACACACTGGCTTATTCCTTGATGTAGCATTGAAAGACTGTACGGAATCTGTTTAGATAGGCAAAGTGAGGGTTCGTTCTTGCTCCATAAAACCCCTTACCAAAGGCAACTTCATGGCAGACCAGGCAGCAAAGCAAGCTGCCATAAAAGCTGCCATGCAGATAACCTAATTTTCTTGCAGGCTATATATGATCCAGTCCCAATCATCATCATCTGGCACCAGGAGTGCCAATCCCTGTTGCCCCCAACCCCTTGGGCTCAGCTCACCTACACCTATCAGGCTGACTTCTAGTATGTCAGCCCTCATTCTCATGTATGGTGGTATCCCTGGGTCCTCAGTTGCTTGAGTCCTCCCAATCATGGGAGATGAATTGTTCGAGTTGTTATACACTCACCCCACCAGAGAGCACTATTCAGCAAGGAACCCTGGACAAGCTCTCTGCTGTGTTCTGGTACCCAGGTTGCGAAGTAAAATTTGAGGACAAGACTTGCAGTTGTTTGCCTCAAGCACAACAAAAGCAACCATGCTAACTGGGCACTGTTACAAAGGGCATCCCTGCCAGGTGGACCCTGGACACATATCCAGATCAATTTTATTGGGCCTCTTGCCACAGTATTCTCAGGCTACAGACGCTGCCTAGTTTAAATAGACAAATTCACCAAATGGATAGAGCCTTCTCATGTAAAAATAACACAGCACTTAGCGCAGCCAAGCTATTAATGTGTGAGGTGATTTGCAGGTAAGAATTGATACTTTAGGTTGACTGCCCTGGGCTCATATTTTGCTGGCAAGTCTTTCCAGAACTCCAGAATTGATCATAAGCTATAGGTGGCACATCACCCACAGTCATCAGGACTAATGGAGAAGGGTAACCAAAGTCTCAAGATAATTCTGAAAAAGCTTTGTGAGAATTACCTCACCCAATGGGTTGACATGTTACCCCTGTGTCTGATGGAAATAAGAGCAAATCCCCATTGCACTACAGGTATCTCCCTTTATCAAGAATTGATGAGCTGATTAAGGATCATTCCTTCACTGTTTGGATGGGCAAACTGAAGGTCCACTGTTGCTCCATAGAACCCCTTGCCAAAGGCAACTTCATGTTAGACCACCAGGACTGATAATACTTATCAATTCTGTCCAGACAATAAACACCATCACCATTGTGAGGCAAGGATCAGTTCCATTGCACAGGATCACAACCACACAGAACCATCAGAGTGAAGAAAAACTACAAAGTTTTAACTCAGGAGATGGGTATGACATGACAATTTTTGATCAGTGTAGATGGGAGAAGTCCAGTATTAACAAACAATTCACAGTATGGGCAAAAGGGAGAGGTTAAAAGTGGCATGTCAATGTGCCAAGAGAGTCATTAAGGTGACACCAAAATTTCAGCTGGAATGAGGAAAATGGAGAGACCTCACCACGATCACCCTGACAATTGCAGAGCTTTAGGACAGGACCAAGAAACACTGAATTGGCCAACCATGAGCCAAAGACACCAGGGAATGATAGGATGTTTCATGTGGAACTAGGGGGAAGACAGCATAAAATCCAACAAGTTGATAAATGGAAAAAGGAAAACAAAAACCAGGGAAACCTTGTCTCACAATGGTGATGGTGTTTATGTCTGGATCAAGGAGGGAATCAAACCAGAGCAAAGAGATGTCCACCATTAGACACAGGGCCAGCAAATGGATCAGTCGTCACTTACACCCACAAACAATTATACAATGATATGAGGTATGAGGTAGTACAAGTCATACTGAACTTTGGGAACATTCATTTCCCTCAAGGACTATGGCCACCAGAAAACCAAGCATACCATGATCAGTTGGTAGAAAAAATGGTGAGGAACTTCTTGATAAAGAACCGAGCATAGGATAAGTGGTGAGCCTGGGACAAAAAAGAAAGGCCCAGAGTGTACTTCGTCCAAATTTCAGAAAAATAGATCTAAATGGTTCCATATTATATGGTTCCATATCTGGGTGGCATGGTAGCACAGTGGTTAGCACTGCTGCTTCACAGCTCCAGGGACCTGGGTTTGATTCCCGGCTTGGGTCACTGTCTGTGTGGAGTTTGCACATTCTCCTCATGTCTGCGTGGGTTTCCTCCGGGTGCTCCGGTTTCCTCCCACAGTCCAAAGATGCAGGTTAGGTTGATTGGCTATGCTAAAAATCCCCCCGTAGTGTCCTGGGATGCGTAGATTAGCGGGTAAAATATGTACAAGAGACAATGTAATCCTGGAATTGTTCCAAAGCCAACAGTTAGAGGCAAGGTGAAGATATACCATAAGATTCAGAAAACAACAAAGAAGTCATTAAAGACAAGGGTGATGTGGAAAATAATATATGGCAGGCCATCGTCTGCTCCATCAATGGGGGTTATGTGCTTGATCAAGTCATGGCTGGACTCAATAACATAGCGAACAATTGGATTCCTTCTTTTTTAAATGATATCATAATCATTGGATGGTTCACTGATTACGATGACCCAGAAAGTCAGACAACATGGGTTGTTGGTATTTGGTAAAGTGGAACCAAGACCAGGGAAAAATAACACCTGTAGTGTCATCGCCTCATTGTCTCTGAGTGGAAGATGAATGGGAAGGTTTAAGGAAGAATCCAGAGGAACCATAGATCAGGGGCCCATTCATCATATGCAGCTCCTCCCTCAATCCTGATAAACTAGAGTCAGTCTTGGGACAGCCTGAACACTGAGCATTGCTCAGAGAGAGGAGGAGCTAACTTGTGTCATTGTGCTGTCAGGAATCCAGCTAAGTCAGCTGTAGCTTCACCCTGGATTCAGAACCACACACTTGTGACATAAATGTCCAGAAGTGAGTGGAGAATGGTGTATCACTAGATGAGGATCTATTGTGTCAAAACTAATGCTAGAAGAATGAAGCATGAGGATAACGTTTATCCCATTTGGAAACCCATCTTCTGCTTCAAACTCACCAAAGCAACTATGATAGGGAGTCACCCACTCGTCCCCTTTTTCATACATAGTATTATGGAATTAAGGTTAAGTATCTTCATGCAAAATGGCCCTTAAGGCCATTTTCCAGTTTGTCCACCCAATTACCCCACTGTCCTAAACCTCAAAACGATCTTAGATAGGACCAGCGGACTGGAAAAGCATCTGGTTAAAATGGTCTAGTGGAATAAAGAAATAGAACAAGAAGTTCTGAAGTTAGGAGAACACGACTGGTATGAACTGGTATATAACATCAGAAAAACTCTCTGATTGAGAATTGTGATAATTCTTGTTTTTCCCTTAACTGGTGAACTGAACAGGAATTATTACAAGGATATTAACTCTGTGTTTCGTAATCACCCAGAACTTGGTGTTAACACTTCTAATAGCTTTAGTTTGTTACTTACTGTGGATTGTTAAGAGATTAGGGAGCCAAATTTGTACTTTAAGAATGATAGGTTAGCAAGGAATTAGTGAGCAGTCAATAAAGATATTTTCTTCTCCAGGAACTATAAGAAATTAGGCCCCCTGATAAACTGATATTTTCTGCATAGTATAGAACTCAGAGATTAGCTAAACAGCATTGATTTTCTTTATCCAGAAAGGCAATTTCTAAATAGCCAAGCCATCGCCTAGAAGACCAAGAGCTTCCTGCCATCTCAGCCGACCCAAGAAGGGAAGGAATAAAGAAAAGAAAAAAGAAGTTCAGCGAATGGGGAAAAACTGTCACCCCTGCCACCTCAAGCTGCAGAGATCCAGAGACCCAGGGTAATGTTCTGGAGACCTGGGTTAGAATCCCACCACGGCAAATGGTAAAATTTGAATTCAATAGAAAGAAATCTGGAATTAAAAGTCTAATGATGACCATGAAACTTGTCAATTGTCTTAAAAACCCATTTGGTTTACTAATGACTTTTAGGGAAGGAAATCTGTCAACTTTACTCGGTCTGGCCTACATGTGACTCAGACCCACAGCAATGTGGTTGACTCTTAAATTCCCTCAGGGGTGGGCAATAAATGCTGGCCCAGCCAGCGCCACCCACATCTAATGAACGAATAATAAAAAAAGGTGCTGAGGGGCCCTGGCAGAAACCAAACTGAATATCCGCTTGATAACGCTATTGATGGCCCCTTGCATCATTTAGAAATTGACATGGTTGACTTTGTCCTACTTCTTGTGTACTGGACATACCTGGGCAATTTTCCACATTGCTGGGTAGATGCCAGTGTTGTAGCTGTACTGGAACAGCTTGTCTTGGGGCTCAGCAAGTTCTGGAGCACAAGTTTACAGTGCCATTGCGGGAATATTGTCAGGGCCATGAGCCTTTGCAGCATCCAGTGCCTTCAGCCATTTCTTGATTTCACATCAAATGTTTGATTTGGCTGAAGAGTGGCATGTGTGATGCTGGGAACCTTCGAAGGAGGCCGAGATGGGTTATCCACTCACTACTTCTAGCTGAAGTTTGTAGCGCATGCTTCAATTGTATCTTTTGCACTGAAGTTCTGGGCTCCCCCATGATTGAGGATGGAGATATTTGAGGAGTCTCTTCCTCCAGTGAGTTGTGTAATTATCCACCACCATTCATGGCTGGATGTGGCATGATTGCAGAACTTACATCTGATCCATTGGTCGTGGAATTGCTTAGCTCTGTCTATTACTTGATGCGCATGCTGTTTGACACGTAGATAGTCCTGTGTTGTAGCTTCACCAGGTTGACACCTCATTGTTAGCAATGCTTGGTGTTGCTCCTGACATGCCCTCCTGCACTATTCATTGAACCAGGATTGATTCCCTGACTTGGTGTAATGGTAGAATGGAGGATATGCCAGGCTATGAGGACTCAGATTGCTGCTGCTGCTGATGGCCCACAGCACCTCATGGATGCCCAGTCTTAAAGTGCTCAATCTATTCAAAATTTACCCCATGCAGCATGGTGGTAGTGCCACATAACCCGATGCTGGGTATCCTCTATGTGATAACAGATGAGCACTCCTACCAATACTGTCATGGACAGATGCATCTGTGGCAGGCAAGTTGGTGAGCATGAGGTTAAGTATGTTTTTCCCTCTTGTTGGTTCCTTCACCACCTGCCCCAGACCCAGACTATCAGCTATGCCCTTGAGTGGTGCTACTGAGCCCTTCTTAGCAATGGATATTGAAGTCCCCTACCCAGAGTGCATTCTGCCACCCTCAGTGCTTCCTTCAAGTGATTTCAGCATGGTTAATCAGTTGAGGTGGGGATAATACATGGTAAACAGCTGGGGGTTTCCTTGCTCTTGTTTTACCTGATGCCATGAGTCTTCATGGGATCTGGAATCAATGTTGAGGACTCCCAGGGTTGTGTACCACTGTGCCACCACCTCTGGTGACTCTGTCCTGCCAGTGGGACAGGACATACCCAGGGATGGTGATGATGACTATAGCGTCTGATTCCAAGAGTAGTACTATGGCAAGCTGTTGTTTGACTAGTCTGTGAGACAGCTTTCCAATTTTAATACAATCCCCAGATGTTAGTAAGGAGGATTCTGCAGGGTTACACATCTGTGTTTGTTGTTGTCATGTCCAGTGCCTAGGTCAATGTTGGTTTCATTCCTTTGAAATCATTCCATCCAGTTTCATTCCTTTGAGACTTGAGTGATTTGATACAACTGAGTGGCTTGCTAGGCCATTTTTAGAGAGTCAACCACATTTCTGTTAGTCTGGAGTCACATGTTGGCCAGACCTGGTAAGGATGGCAGATTTCCTTCCCTAAGGGGCATTAGTGAACCCGATGGGTTTTTATGACAATGGTTTCATGGTTATCATTGAACTTTCAATTCCAGATTTTTTATAGAATTCAAATTCCATGCGGGATTTGAACCCATATCTCCAGAGCAGTACCCTGAGTCTCTGGATGACTAGTCCAGTGATTATACGACTATGGCACCGCCTCCTGGCTGAGTCCTGGGACGATTAATTGTGTTACTGGGTCAGGCAACAATTAATTGTGTTATTGTAACCTTGAGAAGCCCCTTCCCACATTAGACACTTGAAAAACAAGAAACTGCTTACATGGCAGAAAGGTACGGTTGAAGAAATTAAAAGCTAAAGTTGTCATAGTCCCAGATGAACATAGGCTGCCCTCCCCTTTGAAGGGGAAAGCTGACTGGTGGTGATTTTAACCTGAGGATCACCACACCCCAGGTGAGGGGCAGAGTTGAGATGGTGGGCCTTCATGAATAACCTCAGCCATATGGGAATTGAAACTGAGCTGTTGGCATCACTCTGTATCACGAATGAGTCGTCCAGCCAATTGAGCGAAATTATAATGACGTGTTAATGCAACAAAGATCCTATAGACACTGTCCCCCTCTCAAGCAAGAAAAGGGCAAATTGAGAAGAAGACATCAAGAAGATATTGGATCTGCAGACAACAGGAACGCTGGTCACCTACTGTCATGGATTTACTTCATTGCTGGAGACCAATCGAGAGTATGGCATTGCGTATATATAGTGGAACTTGATTTAATTGAAGAACATGCACTGTGTTATAAGGAACAATAAATTAGATATTGATTGAATCAATCTAGTATGCGCAGTCTACATTTGTTCCCACACATCTCAGTAATAATTATAGTGTCCAAGAACTCTCAAGGCATGTTGGCCTCAGATTGTGGTGTGGAGAAGGTAGAAAGACAAAAGGTGCATGTCTACACCATCTGTAGCTTTTCAGTCAGAAGCAAGAATGCCATAAGGGGTAGGTGGGAAGTGAGGAGGACTAAGTAGGAGAATATCATCATCTTCAATGGTTTCAACCTGTTGCTGGTCATGGTTTCAGTATGGCTGTTCTAATAGTGGTCAATATATTCCCCCCCAAGGGTGGTGAGGACATTCACCAGTGTCTCCCTCTGGTTGACTCATGCTGTTTTTGGTTATGCACTGCCTGGTTGTGCAGGAGAAAGGGAAGTTTGTAAGTGAGTGTGGTACAATCTTTTTGGGTGATGTGGCTGTCATGGCTTAATAGCTCGCAGTGTCTACAAGCTGTGAGATGTGTGTAAGGGTGAAGTGAAGCTACAAGTTTTGGGTTTGAGTCCTGATTGATAGAGATAATTGATAGGTGAGTGATGAGGGTATGATGAATTGAGTGGTTGAAGTTAGCAGTACAGTCGGTAGGACATGGTATTTGAGGATGCACTCACTAATCTTGATTGCTCTTGTGAGGCAATTCAACTTCTTGTTGCATCCAGCTGCTCAGGATTTGACTTTTGGAATTGATCTCCACACAGTTATTTACTCTTACTGCTTTCTGAACATGTGTCTGGAGGGCCTCATGGCCACTTGTGGAAACAGGACATCTTTCTTTCTTTTCACCTCCTCCACATTTTGGAGCCTGTTCTCTTCTGTGTTGTGCCATTTTTCAACATTTCCCAGATTCACTTCCTGCGCAACTGCCACAGCACATCTCCTACATAAGAGGCAGAGGCTAGTTTTAAGCAGTGCAGGCTAGCTTTAAGAGGTATTAGCCATTCACAATATTGGCTTCCTGATCATGCAGCCAACCATCAACAGTGTGATTAGAATAAGCAAAATATAGTGGCTGCTTTAAGGTGAGAGGGGAGAGGTACAAAACTGTCCAGAGGGGCAATTTTTTCACACAGAGGATGGTGAGTGTCTGGAACAAGCTGCCAGAGGTAGTAGTAGAGGCGGGTATAATTTTGTCCTTTAAAAAGCATTTAGATAGTTACATGGGTAAAATGGGTATAGAGGGATATGGGCCAAATGCGGGCAATTGGAATTAGTTTAGGGGTTTAAAAAAAAAGGGCGGCATGGACAAGTTGGGCTGAAGGGCCTGTTTCCATGTTGTAAACCTCTATGACTCTATGCTGGAATCTGAAACAAACAGAGAATGCTGAAAAAGCTCAGCAGGCCTGGCAGCATCTGTAGGGAGAGAAACAGGGTTAACGTTTCAAGTCTGTTAGGCTCTTCATCGGAACTGAGAGAGAGGGAAAATTTGTGAGATACTATGCTGTGGCTGGAAGAGATTGCAACAAAAGTGTAGCAAACAGTATGATTAGCAGTGGCCGAAGGCTGAAATCTTAGAAATCAGCAGGCAGCATGAGGTTGTCACACTGCCTGCCCAGCAATAAATGTGTGGGTTAATCTTACATCATAATCCCAACACCCATTTGCAGGGATTAATGAATTTAGCATAATGTTTGCATAATAACATCGCCAACAGTAATTCCTACTTTATTAGCCAGCCCCAAAGAACAAAATTCAGACTGCATTAGAGCACTTAAGAAATGGTAAAGCCAACTTTGAGGAACTAATTGCAACATCTCAAAGTACTTAACTGGCAGGGGAGAGTCAATAAACAAGCAAATTGATCTTCCTGGATAGGGTAGAGTCAATGATCAGGGTAGCCGATGAGGTTTAATTGAGGTGTCACCTGATGCAATTTTTCAAAACCTTAGCCTTTTGGCTAAGATCAAGCGTTGGATTGAGCCCAAGATGGGATGCAATGCCTCAGCTTGTCAGCTTGGATCTTGTTTGTCTCCCTTGTGGGGGCCATGAATTGGATTCAATTAGAATATGGATTTGATTTGATTTTGATTTATTATTGTCACATGTATTGGTATACCGGAAAGTATTGTTTCTTGCGCACCACACAGACAAAGAATGCAGTTCATATAGTACATAGGGGAGAAGGAAAGGATAGGGTGCAGAATGTAGTGTTACAGTCATAGTTAAGGTGTAGAGAAAGATCAACTTAATATGAGGTAGGTCCATTCAAATGTCTGATGGCAGCAGGGAAGAAGCTGTTCTTGAGTCAGTTGATACATGATCTCAGACTTTTGTATCTTTTTCCCAAAGGGGGAAGGTGGAAGAGAATATGTCCAGGGTGCGTAGGATCCTTGATTATGGTGGCTGTTTTTGAGGCAGTGGGAAGTGTAGATGGAGTCAATGGATGGGAGGCTGGATTTCGTGAAGGACTGGGCTACGTTAACAACCCTTTGTCGTGTCTTGCGGTCTTGATCAGAGCAGGAGCCATGCCAAGCTGTGATACATCCGGAAATGATGCTTTCAATGGTGGATTTGTAAAAGTTGGTGAGAGTCGTAGTGGACATGTTGAATTTCCTTAGCCTCCTGAGAAAGTAGAGGCATTGGTGGATTTTCCTAACTATAGCACTGACGTGGAGGGACCAGGACAAGTTGTTAGTGATCTGGACATCTAGAAACTTGAAGTTCTTGACCATTTCCACTTCATCCCCATTGATGTAGACAGGGGCATGCCCTCTATTACACTTCCTGGAGTTGATGATTATCTCCATTATTTTACTGACATTGAGGGAGAGATTATTGCACCCTTTCACCAGATTCTCTATCTCTTTCCTATACTCTCATCATTGTTTGAGATTGGACCCACTGCGGTGGTGTCATCAGCAAACTTGAAAATGGAGTTGGAATGGAATTTGCCACATAGTCATAAGCGTATAACGAGTATAGTAAGGGACTGAGGACACAGCCTTGTAGGGCATCGATCTTGAGGTTAATCGTGGAGGAGGTGTTGTTGCCTATCCTTACTGTTTGCAGTGTGTGGGTTAGGAAGTCTAGGATCCAGTCGCAGAGGGAGGAGCTGAGCCCTAGGCCACAGAGGTTGGAGAAGAGTTTTGAAGGAATAATGATGTTGAAGGCTGAGCTGTCGTCAATAAATAGGAGTCTGACATAAGTGTCTTTGTTATCCAGGTGTTCCAGGGTTGAGTGTAGTGCCAGGGAGATGGCATCTGCTGTGGACCTATTGCGGGGGGGTGGTTGGGGCTGAGCCGGAGACGGTGGTCCGGGAGGCCAGCAATTGGGGAGTGGGGGGATCAGAGGGGCAGCATTGCGGGGCCACAGGGTTGGCCAGCGATCAGGAGGCCAGCAGTGCTGACAGATCAGTGTATGCGCAGTGGCCCACTCAGCACTATGCTGCCAGCCTCTCCAGCAGGAATAAGCCTCAGCCACAGCTCTTCAGCGTGATTCATGCTGAGGCACTCTGCAGCGCACAGAGTGTGGGAGATTCATTTTGAAACTCCAGCTGGAAAAGCAGCGGGATTTACTCTAGTTTTTACGCGAATTCGGCTCTTAGAATATTTTTGGGAGAATCACACCCCATATCTGAATTTTTTGTATAGATCAGGGTCAGGGTCACCTGACTTGAACTTGGATTAAATAAAGATTTGAAAAATAACGTCTCAAACTACTGTATTATTTATCGTCACACCAATAAACAGTATATGACTGGGATGTTTGAGGGTGCATTGGCATAAAGGAAAGTATTGAAAGGTGTATAAAATGTGTGAGTCATACTTGAGAGAACTTATTCCTCAGGCCTTATCACAGCACTTTACAACCACTGGATTACGTTGGAAGTACATTAGTAGGTAAACACTGCAGCTAATTTATATACATCAAGTTTGTGACTGACCAGATAACCTTTTCCTAGTGATGTGAAATGAAGGTGGATTATTCAACTCTTTTACTCTTCTTTGACCAATGTTGGTTTAAATTGCATGCTAAATTTTACTGCAGGCCTCACTTAGGCAGAAGAATGCTACCAAATGAATGAGGTACAAAGCCAGCACAAGTATGATAGATCAAATAAACCCCTTTATTTACTTTGTGATTTGATGAGCCAGGTAGGCTGATACATGTCATCAAACTGTCACAGGCTGCTATAAATAAGACATTTTCATTGGACTTAAATAACCTACATTTCACATCTGTCCTTTTGTCAGAAAGAAAAGCTCATGTGATTTGTTTACAAGAGGATCAGGTGCTGGAGCTTTCGGGAGAGGAGGATATCCAGGTCATCAGTGACAGCATGGTTGGGCTGGAGTCGAGAAGTGAGCACCTGTCAATCCTCCACTCAATTTGAGTCAATTACTAGGGGCATAGTTTAATGTGTGAGGGGAAAGTTTTAAAGGAGATGTACGAGGCGAGTGTTTTTACACAGAGTGTGGTAGGTACCTGGAACTCGTTGCTGGGGGACATAGTGGAAGCAGATACGATAGTGATTTTTAAGGGATGCCTTGCCAAATACATGAATGGGATGGGAATGGAGGGATATGGTCCCAGGAAGAGTGGGGGGTTTTAATTCAGATGGACAGCATGATTGGTGCAGGTTTGGAGGGCCAAAGTGCCTGTTCCTACCATGGCTAATCCACCGAACCTGCACACCTTTGAACTGTGGGAGGAACCCAGGGCACCAGGATGAAACCCCACTTAGATTTGGGCAGAACGCGCAAACTCCACAAAGACAGTCACTCAAGGCCACAATCGAACCGAGATCCCAAGGTGCTGCCCTCCATAGACATCTAGGGGGTGATTCTCCCATCCCACTGCGCTAATTGTTTAGCACAGCAGGCTGGGAGAATCACGTGCCAGCTGATTCGCGGGATTCCTGTGAGCGATCGCACCACAGGCCCGCATTCCCGGCAGCGGCTGTGGAGTGCTGGAAATCGGCTATGAGACAGGGCGAGCATTTAAATAGTATTTAACGTACTATTTAAATGCTATTAACGGGCCAGGGACTGAATTCTCCAGGCCCACTAGCATCTCCTACCCCGCCAGGAGTATTTCACTCCAGCGGGTTTCAGACTAGCTCCTCATTTTCGGGGAACTAGCGGGACGACCCCACTGGAGTGAAGGGGGGGAATCGGGGCCCCCAGGGTGTCGGGCACTGGGGAGTGGTGCCCCCTGGGCATGGACACCCTGGCAGTGTCAGCCCGTGTCCCCGGCACTGCCCAAGGGGCAAAGTACACATGCCCAGGATGCATCTTGGCACTGCCCATCAGGCAAGGGGCAGTGTCAAGTGGGCGGGTCCTATTGGGGGCGATCAGTGGGGGTCAGGGGGCCCCGCTGCCACTCTGCATTGGGATCCGGTTGGGGCAAGAGGGAGGCCAGCGATTGGGGTGGGCTGAAAGGGGGGGTGGTCAGCCAGGTGTCTGCCAGGGGGAGTCTGCCTCCTGGGGGCGGGGGGGGGGGGGGGGGGTGAGGTTTGCCTCCCGCAGGGGGTGAGGGGGTCTGCCAGGAGGTTGGGCGGGATCGTCACTGCTGGGGTGGGGCTGGAGCTCGGGCAGTCTGGGACGGGACGGTGGGGTTCGGAGCTGGCCTGGGGGTGGTCAGGGGACCGCAATCGGGCTGTGCGGGATTCGGGGAGCAGCAATGTTGGGGCCCCGGGCTGGCCAGCGATTGAGCTGGCCAACAAAGAGGGAGGCTGACAGTTCAGGGCCACTGCGCATGCGCAGAGGCCCGCTGGTTTCAGCCTCCCGGGCGGAATAGGCCCCACATCGTGAAATCTAATGATGGTGGCCTCTGGAGTGCGCAGAATGTGGGAGGCTCTAGTGTGAACTCCCACTGAAAAAAACAGCGTGATTTACTCCAGTTTTCCTGCGAATTCGACACTTGGAACTTTTTTTGGAGAATCCCGGCCCTAATTCTCACTGATGTCTCCATAGATGTCTAATTCTCAATGTATTTGCACCAGGCTCCAGTAAATGATTCAAGTGGTGATTAACCTGCGTACTGTTACCAGCATAACCAGCTATACTGGTAGTATAGTTAACCCTGATCCAATGTACATTTCTAAAGAATACAAACCCATCAATACGTAAACTGATTTCCTCAGTATGGAAGTAATGAAAGGATCATTGTTTGTTACATCCAACCATTACCAAGCTGACTTACAATTGACTAGTAACAGACCACACATGGAACCATGGACTTTCCTGGTTTTGTATATCTCAGGTCTTTGCAGTACATTGCTGAGCCCATTATTTTCATTTGTAATTGTACCAAAAAGAGATGTTGAAGAAACTTGTAAATCAATAATTCTAACATTGAGTATTATTTGATAATGGCAATGTCAAAGCAATTTAAAAGACAAATGGCTTTTAAATCCACCCTGCCTATTCATAAATCTTCCCAAGAATATTATGTCCATATCTGTTCTGTTTTCTTATCACTCCTTTCAGAACATCTAAGGCTGAACAAACTGCTTTTAAACTGTATCAACATTTTAATGTTTATGGCCAAGCAGATATAATCTTAAAATGAGGTATAAGAAAGGTTCACATTAACCAGATGCCAGCTGGGTCGGCACGCTGCCTAATTAGATGAGGAGCAGGAGACACAAGATCTTAATCCCAGCCAGTAGGTTTGCAAAAAGAGATGGTATTACTGAACTTTTGCAGTTCTTCTTTCAATCAACTTTAGATTTGTGACAGGAATGAGAGGTTGGAGTGGCAACAGTAGAAGGGAAAAGGGACACAATATTGTTTGACGACAGTTCCACATGTTGTACCTGTTAATTCTCAGATACTTTCGACCAGTTTGCTTACTCTAAGGTTTTACCCCGGTGTCCTTATTTGCAAGATGGACAAAGGACAAACACAAGTAAAGGTTCAACAAGTTTATTAATAATAACACTATTAACCCTTAAATTACCCACATAAAACAAGAGGATACCCCAGATTCAAGCATACTACCCGTAAAGATGGTTTGGTTGAACTGCAGGTCCGATTCTCTGAGTCCCTCTGGTCCGTCGTCATGAAGCTGAATCTCGATGGCAACTTCTTCCTTCTCTGGTCAGTCTTCTGAATGGTCACGGTCGCCTCCCTCGTCGAGTCTTCGCTCCTGTGTGTCTTGAAGTGTGTCCCTTTATCCCCCAGCCTGCTTGCCTTTCCAGAAACTTCTCTGGCTTCCGGCCAATGAAGTTCCAGGAGGGGGTTCCAATACCCAGTGGGTTTCGTGATGTCTGCCTGACAGGACACCAGGGACCGCCCCCCCAGGTGTCCATCTCCATGCTGTTGAACTTGTTAACAGATAAGGGGGCCGATTTTACCAAATCGGGACTAAGTGCCGGGTGCGGCCGTAAATCAGACCCGCGCCTGGCAGCCGCGCTCCAGCGCCCCCATATGCCTTTTTTCGGTGCGGGTCTACTGGGTGGGGCCCAGCGCATTTGCATCTGTCGGAGCGTCAAACTGCGTATGCCCAGTTCGGAGCCGACAGCACAGCGCGCTGTGGTCCTTGGACCTTATCCTCCAAAGGGGATTCCTTTCATCCCCAGTGCTGTCTGTGCTGCCTTAGACTTTCCCTGGTGGGGGTGGGTGGGGGGGTGTCTGATGGGGATGATGCGATGTCTGTGCCCCTGGGGGTGGGTGGGGGGGTGTCTGATGGGGATGATGTGACGTCTCTGCCCCTGGGGGGGCGGGAAGGAGCGGGTGGGTGACGTGTCAGCCCCTGGGGGGGGGGGGGGGGGGGGGGAATCCCTCCTCCGGTGGGGAGGAGGGATCGGCCGAAGACTGCCTGCTCCATCCCCCCCCGCCTCTCCCCAGGAGCTGACACATCACTCACCTGCTCCGTCGCCCTCCCCGCCTCCCCCCCCCCCCCACCAGGGAAAGGCAGAGCAAGGCCAGGAAGGTGCAGGAGACTGTTGAAGGACTGCAGGTCGGAAGGATGGTGGAGGGAGACCAGCGATCGAGGTAGATCGAGGGTGTGCCCCGCCGAGGGGGCCCTGCCACCATGGGTAGGACGCAGGTGGTCCCCCAGGACTGGCAGTGCCAGGTGGCGCCAGGGCTTCTGGAGCTCACTGCAGAGGCATCGGTGTCCCATGGAGTGACCCAGGGGACAAAAGGGGCACCCAGGGAGGAGGAAGGGCGCGAGCCCACGCCGGGGCATTCCAGCCAGGAGACTGTGGTTACGGCAACACCCTCCGACTCCCCCCTTCCCGACACTGGGGCATCTCAGGGGCAGCGGGATGAAGAGGGTTCCATGGTAACACCCCAGACACCTGGAAGCCGGTCAGGGCCCTCAGGGTCCATGGCCTCTAGAGGACGGCTGCCACGCGCATCACAGGCCACGGGGCGTGATCGGCAGCTGCCCCCCCCCACCTCCACCGTACATGTTGGGGAGTCACTGAGGCATAGTGCGAGGCAGTGTAAGATTCGGAGGTTGTAGTTGCACTGGGATGGCACGGGAGAAGGGCTGCACTCGTTGGAAAGGACTGGAAGCCGCAGTGTTCTCTTTTCACAGGTTTCCGTGTTTCACCAGCTTATCTTTATGGAATTAATCCACAACCACCCCGCAGCCCGGGCTTCCTGATGGGCATGGTCCAAGTCGAATTTGATAAACTGCCCAGCTCGGGCATACAGGGCCTCGGTGACCTGCTTGACACACGTGTGGACTGCAGACTGGGAGATGCCACAGGTTGTCTCGAATAGCATCCCTGCCCCATTGACGGTCACCCGATGGCTGCCTCATGGTGATATCAGTTGGGGTGGGCCCACAATGTGGTGTCACTGAGCAAAGGAGGCAAAAGTAGCCATTGGTCTCTCGTACCCCACGGGCGATGACCTCCCGTCCCCCAACCCACCCGCCCCGGGGCCCTGTATGGGGGCTTCGGATACCTTGCCCACTAGACCGGCATGGGCCCAGGTGCCACCATGCATGTCGATCTCAGGCAGGAGTCAGACTGGTTTGCACCAGGGCATCATCCGAATAGTGCGTAGTGTGTCGTCATCACCCTCCTGCCTGGCAGATATATCACGAGCACGGGGTACCCAGGCCTACCACTCCGGTGTGACAAAGCGCGGGATAACTGGAAGGCACATTCCGGTGTTGGGGATGGGGGGGAATGGATCCCACTATCACCAGACCCTAGCCACTGAACCGCATGGTGATCAGAGCCTGTCTCGCCGCCCTCGCACGCCTCCACTGCGCTGCCAGTCCTGCACCGCCTGGCAGGTGTTCCATGGCACCCTCAGCCTCCTCTTCCTCCGCCTCCACTTCCTCCGCCTCCTCTTCCTCCACCTCCTCTTCCTCCTCCAGGAGGTCACCTCGCTGCTGAGCCAGATTGTGCAGGGCACAGCACACCACCACTATGCGCGAGGTGACCAGGGGGCTGTACTGGAGGGCCCCTCCGGATCGGTCCAGGTACCGGAACTGCACCTTTAGGAGCCCAATGCACCTCTCCACTGTCGCGCGGGTGGCTACATGGGCCTCATTATAGCGGGTCTCCGCCTCCGTCACAGGCCTCCGCACAGGCGTCATCAGCCATGTGCGGAGCGGGTAACCCTTATCACCCAGTAGCCACCCCCACAGCCTGGGCTCCTCCTCAAATACCTGAGGAATGTCAGACATTCTTACAATGTAGCTATCGTGCACACTACCTGGATGTTTGGCGCAGACGTGCATGATGGTCATGTTGTGGTCACAGACGATTTGCACATTCAGGATCGTTGTGGATCCTGTAGGGGGGCCCTGAGGGCGACATGGGTGCAGTCGACCAGCCCCTGCACATTTGGCATCCCCGCAATTGCCACGAACCTGCAGCCCGGGCTTCCTGATGGGCATGGTCCAAGTCGAATTTGATAAACTGCCCAGCTCGGGCATACAGGGCCTCGGTGACCTGCCTGACACACGTGTGGACTGCAGACTGGGAGATGCCACAGACATCTCTGCTCGGGCTCTGGAAAGAGCCGGTGGCGTAAAAGTTCAGGGCTGCCGTCAATCTGACAGCCACTGAGAGTGGGTGCCCCCCCCCCCCTGCCCCTCGGCGGCAGGTCCTGCAGCAGGTCACATAGGTGTCGCACGGTCTCCTTTCGGAGTCTGAGACATTGGCAGCATGCAGTGTCCGACATCTCCTCGAAGGAGACTCATGCACGGAAGTGCCGGGGTCTCTGCTCCCTCCTTCTGCGAAGCCCCCGCCCTGGGAGAATGTCAGCCACCTCCTGCCTCTGATGGTCGTCTCCCTCCAGCCCTGTAGGTGGTACGGCCCGGGCCTCCTGGGCCCGCAGTTCTTCCTCCAATTCCTCCTCCTCGGCTCCAGCAGCAACCAATAGTACAGCCACATCGATTGGTTGCATTCCAAACGCCATCTCGCAACTCTGAAAGGGGGGTGGGGGTAAGGGGGGCGGGGGAATGGGGGGGGGGCGGCGGTGGCAGGGGAGGTGGATTAGGTGGGAGCGGAGAGGAGCAGATGTTGGAGTCATGCAATGCTGCTTGCCCCTAGCACATTGACAGCCACAACCCCCCCTTACCCTCAATCCCCCCAGCCCCAGGCTGCACACAGCCACAGCCCCCCCCTTACCCTCAATCCCCCCAGCCCCAGGCTGCACACAGCCACAGCCCCCCCCTTACCCTCAATCCCCCCAGCCCCAGGCTGCACACAGCCACAGCCCCCCCCTTACCCTCAATCCCCCCAGCCCCAGGCTGCACACAGCCACAGTCCCTGGTTGCTTTGGCAGGTTGCTGCAGTGCTATGTGCACTCTGTGCACATCTTCAGCCTTCAGCCTGCAGCTGGGTGCTAGGACCCAGTTGCACTGCAGGGCTCAGTGTTGTGCAGAGCAGCAGCCCCCCTCCCCCCCACAGTCCTGGGATGCCACCCACCCGGGACAGCGGAATGGCCACGACTTCCAACGCACGTAAGTACCACGGAGCCTCTGATTGCAACACGCCTACCTCCTCTCACACCCTCACTGCATTTAAATCGGCCCGCCAGCCGATCTGGGCGTGCGCCGGATCGGCGCCCGGATCGGCCATTGATAAAGGCGCGATTGGCCTTGGGTCGGGACTGGACCGCGTTTTAGGCCCGATGCCCAACTTTACCACGATTTCGCGCCCAAAAACGGGCACGAAGTTTTGGTAAAATCGGGCCCAAGGTATCTCCAGGAACTCTTGGTGACAGAAAGTCGGGCCTGATCTGGGCTTCTAACAATAGGTCGGTGCATTTCAATGAGGTGCAATGATTTCCTGCTAAGTATCAGTAACGACCTTTGATGGGTGGTTGATGGGTCAGGTGCAGACACGTTTGTGTATTGTACAATTGTCCTGCCTGAGGTTTGACTGTGTTTGATTTTAATATGCCCAATTTTTAAATTTAGGATATCCAATTTTATTGGCCTTAAAACTAGGCCCTGTTTATATCACCACACACAGACAGGGGTAGGTGAGGTGCTTATGCAAGAATTAATACTGAGAAGTAAAGAGAAGAAATAGGAGAGGATTACTGTCTTCAACTTGCCTTCTTGGTTCCTTTGTTAGTTGATAGTTAACAGTTCTGTTAACGGTTCTCTTTTTTAAGATATTGTTTCACTGTCTTTCAAACCTGTCATCTCACTTCTCTCCTCAAAAGTGGATCCCTCTGTCCCTGCAAACTATTATCCTCTCTCCAAATTCTCTTTCCTCCTCAAAGTTGTTGCAAGTGTTGTCACCTCTCAAATCCTTGCCCATCTTTCCTGGAATCACAATACTGACATTCTTATTAATGTCACAAACTACATCTGATGTGACCGTGAAGAAAAATGATCCCTTTTCTTCCTTCTTCACCTGCTAGACCACATCATTCTTTTCCAATGCCTCTTCACTGCTGTCCAGCTGGAATTGCCCACATCTGATTCCATTCGTATCTATCCAGCTGTAGCCACAGAATCACCTACAATGGCTTCTCTTCCTGCTCTTGACTGTTGCCTCTGGTTTCCCCAAATAAACTACTCTGAGTCCCTTCCTGTTTTCTATCCGCATGTTTCTACTCAAAATCCACAATCACAGCATCCATTTCCACACTTGCTCTAAAGGCTGCCCCTCACTACCACCTCTCTTGACCTTCTCCATGGCTTTTGAATTTGGAAGACAAAAAACAATGTTTTCAGTACATATGGGGGTGACACGGTGACATGGTGGTTAACATTGCGCCAGGGACCCGGGTTTGATTCCCGGCTTGGGTCACTGTCTGTGTGGAGCTTGCACGTTCTCCCCGTGTCTGCGTGGGTTTCCTCCGGGTGCTCCGGTTTCCTCCCACAGTCCAAAAATGTGTGGGTTAGGCCATACAAAATTGCCCCTTAGTGTCAGGGGGACTAGCTAGGGTAAATGCATGGGGTTATAGGGATAGGGTCTGGGTGGGATTGTGGTCGGTGCAGACTCGCTGGGCTGAATAGCCTCCTTCTGCACTGTAGGATTCTATGATATGACAAATCGCCTTCCCTGGTCACAGATTCCATCCTTCTTTCCCACGCCTGTCTGAAGCTGAACCAGACTGTTCCCAACTTTGGTGTCATATTTGACCCCTGAGATGAGCTTCCAACCATATACCTATGTTTACATCCACCAACATACTATCACTCAACTCATTCATTGGTGAAACCCTCATCCACCTGTTATCTCTAGACATGCCTATTCCAATGCACTCCTGGACAATTTCCTATTTTCTACCCTAAATTAAGATAATCTGAAATTCGGCTGCCCATGTCCTAGTATGCCGCAAATCCCATTCATCCATCACCCTTGTGCTTACTGACTTACAACAGCTCCCATTTAAGCAATGCCTGGATTTTAAAATTTTCATCCGTGTATTTAGATCCCTCCATGGCCTCGCTCCTGCCTATTTGAGCCTGACATTGGAGATATCTGCACTTCTCTAATTCTGGCTTCTTAACCACCCCTGAATTTAATCACTCCATCTTTGTTGGCCATGCTCCTTTGAAACGCCTTATTTTGTTATTATCATCTAGGCAGAAGAACTATCTATAGAGAATTATAGGAACATAGGAGCAGGAGGAGGCCATTCGGCCCATTGAGACTGTTCCAGCATTTCTTATGATAATGGCTGTTCATCGATTTCAATGTCTTTTTCTCCACACTCCATATCCTTTTATGTCATTGGTATTTAGAAATCCACTGGGTGTATTTTCTAAATAGATGAATACACTCTTACTTGATTCACGCACTCACCCTCCTTCCTCCTTATGTTCAACTTTGGCTCAGCTGTCGCACTCTCAGCTCTGATAGAAGTTTGTGGGTTCAAGCCCCGATCCACATTCACTTGAACACAAAATCTAGGCTGACCAGCGTAATCCTCCAAGGTAATGTTGCACAGTCAGAGGGGCCATATTTTGGATGGAACGATAAACTAATGCTTTATCTGCTCATTCAGGTGGATGTAAAAGATTCTATGGCACCTTTTACAGCTTTTAAAGTTCTCAGTTACATTCAAAGGTTTAAACTAAATTTCAGTTTGAAACTCCTCTCCCACTATCTCCAGGAATTGCACACTCAACCATCTAACACTGAGTAACAATTATCAGGAGCCCAATCAAAAATTGCCAGATGTTATTAGATTGCTGCTTTGCAACCATATTGAGTTAGATGAATTGAGTGGTTCTGGGCTTTGTTCACTTCCATCAGGACAAAATGTCACTCCAAGTGCTGTCATTCAGAATTATACAGATACAAGAAGGTGCCAATGGTGCCAAATGGTTGCAGAGGGCTTCAAACCTCCAGCTCGCTGCCTCTCACATTACTGACCCTCCAGCTCACTCCCTCTCCCACCCACTGACCCTCTTGCTCATTGTCTCTCCCACTGACCCTCTGCGTGCTGGCTCTCCCACTCACTGATCCTTCGGCTCGCTGTTGATTCTGTTTGCCAAATCTCCCTCATACCACACATCCTGTTCCCTGACCGTCTTACCAAATGTCCTTCTCCCACCTCCCACTGTCCACTTCCCTCTCCCGAATTCTTACTGTGAGTGAGGGCTCAGGAGATGAGCAGTGAGAGGCAGGAAGGGCGGTTTTGAGTTTCAGGGTTGCAGCGATAAGTCACCAAGCTGCAGGCCGGTGATAATTAGAGTACAGATATTTCTGGTTACACATGTTCATGAAACACTTTAAATTCATATTGATTCACAGTTAGAAAGGGTTCCTTCCTTTGCTACTCCTGCAGTCTGCCTGCTTTACTGTCAGGTTTGAAAGAGTGAATTTGTAACTGGGCAAGAAAGATATCTTTGTATTTTAATCAGCACTGGAGGCATGGAAACAATAATGGTTGATAACATCTTTAGTGTATTTCAAACATTCTATTTGAATGCATTGCAACTTCTGTCAAAAGACACGGCAAAGTTGATTTTATTTAATTTATTATTGTCAAATGTATTGGGATATAGTGAAAAGTATTGTTTCTTGCGCGCTATACAGACAAAACATACCATTCATAGAGTACATAGAAGAGAAGGAAAGGAGAGAATCCAGATGTAGCGTTAGAGTCATAGCTAGGGTGTAGAGAAAAATCAGCTTAATATAAGGTAGGTCCATTCAAAAGTCTGATGGCAGGAAGGAAGAAGCTTTTCTTGAGTTAGTTGGTTTGTGATCTCAGACTTTTGTATCTTTTTCCCGACGGAAAAAGGTGGAAGAGAGTATGTCCGGGGTACGAGGGTCCTTGATTATGCTGGCTGCTTTTCCGGGGCAGTGGGAAATGTAGATGGATGGGAGGCTGGTTTGAATGATGGACTGGGCTACTTTCACAATCCATTAAGTTTTTAAAAAATTTCATTTAATAAGTGTCACAAGTAGGCTTACAATAGCACTTCAATAAAGTTAGTGTGAAAATCCCCATGTGTAGTTTGCAGTCTTGGTCAGAGCAGGAGCCATACCAAGCTGTGATAGATCTGGAAAGGATGCATCTGTAAAAATTAGCGGACTTGCCGAATTTCCTTAGCCTCCTGAGAAAGGAGATGGGCGGGCTTTCTTAACAATAGCATTGGCATGAAGGGACCAGGACAGGTTGTTAGATACATATGTGTCTATGTATCTGGACACATAGAAACCTGAAGCTCTCAACCATTTTCACTTCATCCCTGTTGATGTAGACAGGGGCATGTTCTCCACTACGCTTCCTGAAGCAAATCCTCCATTACGCTTCCTCAAGTTGATGTCTATCTCCTTTGTTTTACTGACATTGAGGGAGAAATTATTGTTGTCGCACCATTTCACCAGATTCTCTATCTCTTTCCTGTACTCCGTCTCATTACTGTTTGAGATTCGACCCACTACAGTGGTGTCATCAACACACTTGAAAATGGAGTTGGAGGGGAATTTGGCCACATAGTCGTAAGTGTATAAGGAGTATAGTAGAGGGGTTGAGGACACAGCCTTGTGGGGCACCAGAGGATAAACATGGATGGGGTGTTGTTACCTTTTCTTTTTGAAATTGGAAGCAGGAGCAGGCCATTCGGCCCTTCGCGCCTGCTCCACCATTCATCTTGATCATGGCTGATCATCGACTTCAATATCCTGATCCTCCCTTCCCCCCATATCCCTTGATCCCTTTAGCCCCAAGAGCTATACCTCATTTCTTCTTGAAATCACACAACGTTTTGGCCTCAACTACATTCTGTGGTAGTGAATTCCACACATTCACTATATTCTGGGTGAAGAAATTTCTCCTCACCTCAATTCTAGAAGTTTTACCCCTTATCCTCAAACTACGACCCCTAGTTTTTGACTTCTCCACCATTGGGAACATTTTTTCTGAATCTACCCTGTCTAACCCTGTTCAAATTTTATAGTTTCTGTGAGATCCCCTCTCACTCTTCTAAACTCCAGTGAGTATAATCCTAACTGACTTAATCTCTCCTTATATAACAGACCTGCCATCCCAGGAATCAGCCTGGTAAACCTTCGCTGTACTCTCTCTATAGCAAGGACATCCTTCCTCAGATAAGGACACCAAAACTGCACACAATACTCCAGGTGTGGCCTCACCAATGCCCTATACAAATGCAGCAAACATCCCAATTCCTATACTCAAATCCTCTCACTATGAAAGCCAACATACCATTTGCTTTCTTTACTGCTCACTGTACCTTGCACTTACTTTCAGCGACTGATGCACGAGGACTCCAAGGTCTCATTGAGTATCCACCTCTCTCAATTT
The DNA here is from genome assembly GCF_964213995.1 of Mustelus asterias. Taxonomy (NCBI): domain Eukaryota; kingdom Metazoa; phylum Chordata; class Chondrichthyes; order Carcharhiniformes; family Triakidae; genus Mustelus; species Mustelus asterias. The sequence goes on from NC_135809.1 coordinate 89,719,403, forward strand.
ACACCCATTCAAGTGATAATCTGTCTTCCTATTATTGCTACTAAAGTGAATGACCTCACATTTATCCATATTATTCTGCATCTTCCATGCAGATACCCACACACTCAGCCTGTCCAAATCACGGTGAAGCATCTCTGCATCCTCCTCACAGCTCACCCTCCCACCCAACTTAGTATCATCTGCAAATTTGGAGATAATACATTCAGTTCCATCTTCCAAATCATTAATATATAATGTGAACAGTTGGGGTTCTAGCACAAATTCCTGCAACCCCACTAGTCACTGACTGCCAATCAGAAAAAGACACATTTATGCCAACTCTTTGCTTCCTATTTGCTAACCAGCTTTCTATCCATTTCAAGACATTACCTGCAATCCCATGTGCTTTAACTTTACACATTAGCCTGTTATGTGAGACCCTGTCGAAAGCTGCCTGGAAGTCTAAATAAACCACATCTACTGGTTCTCCTCGGTTAACTCTGCCAGTTACATCCTCAAAAAATTCCAATAGATTTGTCAAGCATGATTTCCCTTTTATAAATCCAAAATGCTAATTTTGTCTGATTATACCACTGCCTTCCAAATGCCGAGTTATGAAATCCTTGATAATGGACTCTAGCAACTTCCCAGTACTGACGTTAGGCTCAAGGTCTATAGTTTCCTGTTTTCTCTCTACCTCCCTTTTTGAATAGCGTACTTACATTAGCTACCCTCCAATCTGTAGGAACTATTCCAGAGTCTAAAGAGTTTTGGAAAATAACCACCAATTGATCGAGTATTTCCAGGGCCACTTCCTTAAGTACTCTGGGATGAAGATTATCAGGACCTGGAGATTTATCCACCTTCAATCCCATCAATTTCCCCAAAACCATTTCTCTACTAATGCTGATTTCCTTCAGCTCCTCACTAAAACATGTTGTTCTCAGCACTTCTGGCACATTATTCATGACTTCTTTTGTGAAGACTGAATCAAAGTATGAATTTAATTCCTCAGCCATTTCTTTATTCCCTTTTAGGAATTCTCCCGTTTCTGACTGTAAGGGCCTACATTCATTCTTGTCAATCTTTTTCTCTATACATATCTATAGAAATTTTTACTGTCAGTTTTTATGTTCTCCGCTAGCTTACTTTGAAACTCTATTTTTGCCTTCTTAATCAATCCCTTGGTCCTCTTTTGCTGAATTTTAAACTGCTCCCAAACCTCAGGCCTACTGCTTTTTCTTGCCAATTTGTATGCTTCTTCCTTGAATCTGATACCATCTCTAATTTCCCTTGTGAGCCATGATTTGGCCACAATTCCCTTACCATTCTTGTGCCAAACAGGAATAAACAACTTCTGGAGTTCACCTATTCTCTCTTTAAATGCCTGCCATTGCCTGTCCACTGTCTTTCCTTTCAGTAATGTTTCCCAGTCCGTCATGGCCAATTCATGTCTTCTACCATCATAGTTATCTTTACTGAGATTCAGGGCCATGGTCTCAGAATCAACTACATCATTATCCACCTTGACATAGAATTCTACCATATTATGGTCACTTGTCCCCAAGAGTTCTCTCACAATTAGATTGCCAACTATTCCTTTCTCATTGCACAACACCCAGTCCAATTTGGCCTGCTCCCTTGTTGGTTCCTCAATGTATTGCTCCAGAAAACCATCCCGTATGCACTCCAGAAATTCCTCCTCTATTGTACTGTGGCTAATTTGACACTCCCATATGCAGATTAAAGTCACCCATAATCACCGATGTTCCTTTAACACATGTGATTTCCTGTCTAATGCTATCCTGATTGATTGCGGTCTGTGGGTTAGGAAGTCTAGGATCCAGTCACAGAGGGAGGAGCTGAGTGCTAGGTCACAGAGTTTGGAGATGAGCTTTGTAGGAATAATGGTGTTGAAGGCTAAGCTGTAGTCAATAAATAGGAATCTGACATAAGTGTCTTTGTTATCCAGGTTTTCCAGGGTTGAACGTATGGCCAGGGAGATGGCATCTGCTGTGGAGCTGTTGCAGCAAAAGGTGAACTGTAGTGGATCCAGGCAATCTGGGGGTCCAGAGTTGATCCGTGTCATGACTAACCTTTCAAAACACTTCATAGTGATGGATGTCAGAGCCACTCGATGATGGTCATTAAGGCACACTGCCTGGCCTCTCTTTGGTACAGAGATGGTGGTCATCTTCTTGAAGCAGGTAGGGACCTCAGATCAGTGTAAGGAGAGATTAAAGATATCTCCGAATACCCCCATCAACTGGTCCACGCAGGATCTGAGTGCTCGTCCAGGTACCCCATCTGGGCCAGTCGCTTTCCGTGGGTTAACTTTCAAGAAGGATGATATTGGTACGGCCGAGGATTCCGGGACGGAGGATGTCCTCTCGCCGACCTCTTGCTCAAAATGGGCGTAGAATGCTTTGAGCTCATCGGGGAGCTCATTATGACCAGTGATTCTACATACCTTCATCTTGTTGCCTGTTACGTCGTGCAGGCCTTGCCATAATCGGTGGGTGTCCGTGTAGCTTGCCTGGGACACTGGCTTTGTCCGGTACTGGCTCTTGGCATCCTAGATGGTTCTCCTTAGATCATATCTGGATTTCTTGTATAGGTCAGGGTCACTTGACTTGAACGCCTCAGACCTGGACTTCAGTAAGCAATGGATAATCCTGGTTCATCCATAGTTTCTGGTTGGGAAACACACAAATTTGCTTCTTTGGCACAGTCTTCTACACACTTACTAAAGAATTATGTTACTGTAGTGGCATACTCATTCAGATTGGTCACTGGGTTCTTAAGTATTAACCAGTCCACTGTCTCGAATCAGTCCCGTAGGAGATCATCTGATTCCTCTGACTAACATTGCACGACTTTCTTTGTTGGATTCTCCCATTTCAGTTTTTGCTTGTAAGCTGGGAGCAGGAGTACAGCTTGCTCCAAGTATCGTTGAAGACGGAAATACACTATCTTTTAGGGGTAGGATGGAGTTGGTTGGTTCACAATACTGAAGTTTCCAAATTAAGTTACTGACAAATCTCTGTCTTATTTCTTCATGCCCTTTTCTCTTTCTTTCTCTCCCACCTCACCATTATTTACTCACTCCTCCCCCATTTGTCCTCCATTCTCTGCCTTGTTCTGCTCCTCCACAATTCTCTATCCATGTGCTCTCCTTCTCCTCCCTCTTCCAACTCATTCTCTTTCCTCGCCTGCCCTCTGTGGCTTCTCACATTTCCTTTCTCCTCCCCTCAACTACCCAGAGTCCCTTTCACTCTCTTCTTGTCATCTGTTCTCCTCCCCTCCTTCTCCTCCTAACCATTGCTCGCTCACTTCTTTCTGCTTATCCTCCACTCACCTCTGCCACACTCCTCTCCTTACCCCATGTCACTCCTTTCACCACTGCCTGGCCTACTCTCATTCCCATTTTCCCTCTCCTGTAATTCATGAGATGAGGGGACACAATCATTTGAACTGGCTATGAACAATGAATAAGGGAGGAAGTAAGGATGAATTCTTTGGCCTTGGATCCCAACTTCTAAGATTGAGACAGGAAAATAATTGGTTAATTGGTTGTGAGGAGGTGGTTGGTTGTGGTTGATATTGAAAAGCATTTCAGTCTGTCAAGTGGGTCTGTCAAGTCTGCTGTTCTCAATGAGTGCATACCTCATTCCTGGGACCAACAATACAGTGACCTCAGTAGGTTTCAATGTGAGGGGACTCGGGGAGGTTTCCCTCTACTCCACTTGGTTTCCACATCCACAATGGCATAAAGTTTCCATAAGAAACATGTTAAGCCAAATCTTCCAAAATGTGCCAACACCATCAGGTTGCCATGCCACTCCTATTTACTTACCTTGCACCAGAGCTCTGCATTTCTTGCTTGGACTTCCGAGCCAGGCCTCCTCAGAAATGCTAAGTGTACCTATTCTGAGTCCTTTCTTTTAGGGCAGGATCGTCAGGGAAAACCAAGCCCCACCCTCTTTTGACGACACTAGCTGCAGTATTCTGGTAAATTTAAAGATTCCAAAGGCACTTTGAGAAGCTATGGAGGGAAGTGTGTAAGATAAATGAGTGATGGGATAGGATGACAGGTAGTTGGGGAGAGGATAGGGTGGCAGGTAGGTGGAAGAGAGTAAGATGGCAGGTAAGTGGGTGAGGGGGTAGAGTGGCAGGTAAGGAATGAGGGGGTAGGGTGGTAAGTGGGTTGGGATAGAATCTTAGAATCCCTACAGCACAGAAAGAGGCCATTCGGCCCATCGAGTCTGCACCGACCACAATCCCACCCAGGTCCTACCCCCATATCCCTACATATTGACCCACTAATCCCTTTAACCTATGCATCTCAGGACACTAAGGGCAATTTTAGCTTGGCCAATCAACCTAACCCGCACATCTTTGGACTGTGGGAGGAAACCAGAGCACCCGGAGGAAACCCACGCAGACACGAGGAGAATGTGCAAACTCCACACAGACAGTGACCTGAGCCAGGAATCGAACCCAGGTCCCTGGAGCTGTGAAGCAGCAGTGCTAACCACTGTGCTACCAGCCATTAGTTGGGGTGTGTTAGGATTTAGTAAGGTCATGGGGTAGTCAGGTGGTCGAGAGAAGTCAGGAGTTGGGATTTAGTCAGTGGGCCCAGTGGGGAGTTGGAGGGTCAGTGAAATAGTTACCAAGGAATTAGAACTGGTTTTAATCCCTCTACCCTTTTCTGGGTAACTATTCTGGTAGGTGAGTAGAAACCATCCAAAGTCTCTGACTTTAACTCAGAGTTTCCCCTACAGGGGAATTGCCCACCGGAAGTCCATACTTCCTATGCAATTCCCACATAGTCATTGAATGAGGACTTCTGAGGGGTCCCTTGGGAGATGGTACCTCAAGAGTATGACCATCTGCAGATCAAAAGCTTTCGCATGACTGTAAAGTTGTGAAGTCCAGACAACGGAGGAATAGAATTGGAAGGAAAAGGGGTGTGGGGCACAAAGGACAGGGAGGGAAAAGAAGGGTAAGTAAATTAAGCTCAAATATTGAGAAGGAATAGAAAGGATGGAGAAGGCAGAAGAGAGAGAAGGAATAAAGCAGAAAAATGTGTGAGAAATGGGCAAAAGTAAGGTTGTTGCAGGGGACAGTAAGGAATTTGTCCCAATAATTGTTTGCCTTTGAGTCTTTATGGAAGAAGAAAGTGTGGGGGTGAATTATTTACTTCATCATGGGGCAAATTGGGGAAATGGTGTGGGCAAGAAGAGGTGAGAGAATGGAGCAGAGAAAAAAGTTTGACATGGAATCACAGTGCAGGCTTACATACGAAGACATGAATTTGGAGAAGGCCACTCAGCCCCTTGAGCCTGACACCCTGACATTTGATAAGATCATTGCTGATCTGATTTTAACTTCAACCTCACATTCCTACCCACCCTCTAGCTTATTAAGAATCTATCTAGCTCTGCCTAAGAAACATTCAAAGACTTTCTTCCACTGCCTTTTGAGGAAGACAATTCCAGAGACTCATGACCCTGAGAGAAAAATATTCTCCTCAGCTCTGTCTGAAGAGTCAGAGGCCAGAATTCTCCTGTCTCCTACTGCTGCCAGTGAGAACAATTTGGCGCTCAGCCAAATTTCCACTCACAGCAGTGGAACTGGACAATCCCAGCCATGGGCGAGGTCGGAGAATTCCAGCCAGTGTTTTACAGCACATAACGATGCCCATTGGGCCATTGTGTCTGCGCTGGCCATCAAACACCAATCTATTGTATGAAATGAGCAACCCCTTATTTTTAAACAATGGCCCCTAGTTCTAGATTCTCCATCTTCTCCACATCTACTTGGTCTGGTCCCCTCAGGATTTTGGTAGCTGGGGATAGGTGAGCTATGTGCAAATATTTTAGCAGCTTGACATGGTTGTGATGTATTTTTTGATTTTAAAATCTATGTTCCAGTATTTAAGCAAAGGATTCCTTGCGTCCAGTTCTGGTCGCCGCCAGTTCTGGTCTACCAGAAGGACGTGGAGGCGTTAGAGAGAGTGCAGAGAAGGTTTACCAGGATGTTGCCTGGTACGGAGGGTCTTAGCTATGAGGAGAGATTGGGTAAACTGGGGTTGTTCTCCCTGGAAAGACGGAGAATGAGGGGAGATCTAATAGAGGTGTACAAGATTATGAAGGGAATAGGTAGGGTGAACGGTGGGAAGATTTTTCCCAGATCAGAAGTGACGTTCACGAGGGGTCACGGGCTCAAGGTGAGAGGGGCGAAGTATAACTCAGATATTAGAGGGATGTTTTTTACATCAGGTGAAGAAAGGGCTTAAGGCTCTGAAAGCTTGTGTGGCTTTTGCAACCAAATAAACCTGTTGGACTTTAACCTGGTGTTGTTAAACTTCTTACTCTGTCAAACAGGGCATACGGAGCCATCTCCACATCAGTGACATCACCAGTTCCAATGCCTCTTTGAGTCTGGAATGAGGAAGTTGTGGAAAAGGTTTGAGAACCATGAATGCCCATTAGGCATTTCTCAGTAATTGTAAGGCTATCCACAGGAACCGAGAAAGCTCTGGGGTGGGGGCTGGACTTTCCTGGGCAAGGGTGGAGGTGCACCAGGAAAGGGGCTGCCGGTGAATCCTGACTGGACACGTTACCAACCTCGCGGAACTCGCTGCAGTCGGCAGCATTCAAACTTGTGTGTAACTTTGAGAAAAGTTTTCGCCGCACCAGATTGCACTCAGATTATGGAGCAGGTAAAGCAGATATTTAAAACGCTTCGGTTCTATACCGCCTTCGCTCAGTTTTCTTGTCGTAGAACAGCTGCCCACCCCCTCTTTAACACAGGATTCCCCCTCGAATTTGCAGAACGTTTGAGGCGAAAAAAAAACCCAATGGGTGTAACAGGAACTTTGAACCCATTTACACAGGAGAGATTTGCTTCTCTTGGTTTCAGTTTTACTTGGTGTAACGCCATTCAACAAAATTCAATTGTCACAATTTAAAAAATAGTTTTAATGTTTTCATCCCAAACAGAGAATGGTAACTCCATTTGACTTCTAAAATGAGCACAGTGCTGCAGCCACAACCACCATTCGTGGTAGCCCAAATCCAGCTGTTGATCGATCACCTTCTGCAGTAATACATTTAAAATAAACAGACTAACATCTCTTTTAAAATACCGAATAAAAGGATTTCTTAGTCTTGCGATAAGCATTTATGGTTTAATATCTGAGAAACCACATTTCATAGAATACGTTGCAAATTAGCCCAACTTGTTTTCGTTGGGAACATGGAACACGATTGGGGTCCTTAAATGCTGGATCTAGTTGATGTGAGTGTAAACAGAGCGATGCAGATTGTGAGCACAGGGCTGGAAGACATTGGTGTAAATTAATGAGCCTCAAACCAGACTACCGATTTAGAAGAATTTTAATCCCCACAACAGATATGTGGAAAGTCGTTCAAAGGTGTCAGAAGGTCCTTGATAAATAATGGGATGAAAGAATAGATACAACTTGGGACGATACTTCAAGGAACGTGGGTGCAGGTGGACTGTATGATGAGTGGGTGGTGAATCAGCACCCATCATAAACCCTGCTCAATTCTTTGCTTTATTTTCAAAAGAAAGTTTGACAGATTCACCACCCTCTGAGAGAAAAAAATTCCTCATCTCTGTTGGGTGTTGTTGCAGAGTTTTAAATAGGTGGTCTCAGTGAGGGCAAAAATATGTGCCTGGAAGCTCATTTCAGGGTCAAACATGTTAACAATCTGTTTTGGTCTCAGACAATTGCCAACGAGAAGAATGTAATTGGTAACTAGGGAACAGAGTTTGAAGCAGACACCAGTCTTCTCAATATTTAATTAGAGGAAATTACTGCTGAACTGGATACCATGTAAGCAGACCTATAACTGAGCAACAGTCAAGGCAGGTAGTGATGTGGTGGAGCCGGGCGATATTAGCCTATGTGTAAAATCTAATGCTGTGCTTTTGGTTGATGTTGCTAAGGGACAGCATGCTGGTGAGAAATAAGAGGGAATCCAAGGATAGATCCTTTTGGTTTACCAAATGTAACAATTTAAAGTTTATTTATTAGTGTCACAAGTAGGCTTACATTCACACTGCAATGAAGTTACTGTGAAAATCCCCTAGTCCCCACACTCCAGCACCTGTTTGAGTACACTGAGAGATAATTTAGCATGGCCAATGCACCTATGGCCAATGTCTTTTGGACTATGGGAGGAAACCGGAGCACCCAGAGGAAGCCCATACAGACACGGGGAGAATGTACAGACTCTGCACAGACAGTAACCCAAGCTGGGAATCGAACCCAGGTCCCTGGAGCTGTGAAGCAGCAGTGCTAACCAGTGTGCCACCATGCCATCGCAAGTGATACTCTGGCTATGATTAGATAGATGAGAAAAAAATCAGACGAGAGCAGTCCCACCTTGCTGAATGATAGTGGAGAGACATTGGCAGAGAATGGTATGGTCAACTGTGTTAGCCGGTAGAGAAGGACAAGGAGGTGAAGTTCACTGTTGCCAATCACATTGGATGCTGTTTGTAATTTTGATAGTAGCTGTATTATGGCAGGGGATGCGATGGCCTAATGGTATTATTGCTAGATTATTAATCCAGAAACTCAGTTAATGTTCTGGGGACCTGGGTTCGAATCCCACCACGGCAAATAAAAATAAAATATCTGGAATTAAGAATCTGCTGGTGAAACCATTGTCAATAGTCGGGAAAACCCACTTAGTTCATTCATGTCCTTTGGGGAAGGAAATTTGCCATCCTAAACTGGTTTGGCCTACATGTGTCTCGAGATCCCCAGCAATGTGGTTATTCTCAACTGCCCTCCAAGGGTAACTAGAGATAGGCAATAAATGCTGGCCAGCAAGCAATGCCCATGTCCTATGAAAAAATAAAAGAATGGAAACTCAAACATAAACCTCTGGGCAGAATAACGACAGATTCAGGAACTTACATTTGCAGACTTTGGAGAGGAAAGGGAGGTTAGAGATAGGGTGATAGTTTGCAAAGAAGTGGGATCATGGTTTTTTTTGGTAAAGGGCATGTAGTGTGATTAACATCTTCTTGAATGTTTTAGCATTTCATGAAGCCAAGTGGAATGAGCATCCTCAATGTTTACACGCCTTATCATGCAATATTTTGCTGAGGTTTCTCAGCTCTAGTCCCATGTCTTTAATCATTTTCTGAAAATAAATAAATAAGTAGAATGCATAAATATAACAAATAGTTACACTGACACAAAGGTTGTGGAAGGAACCTTCAAAATAGGAAACCAGCTTTTGGAGCATGTTACCTTGGGAGAATTCAACAACAATTTGCCTTTATAAATTCTTCTCATATTGAAAGCACAACTATACAGTGAGGAGAATAAATTGGACTCAATAACATTAGTACATAAACTGGAGTTAAAGGGAGCGGCTGAAAGAAAGGGTGGGGCTGACCAAAGTCTTCACTGAAAGTGATTAGTTGTGAGGCTGTTATGGATGGTGAAAGTGACTGAAAGAGCAGTTACCACTTAGTAAGACGAGGGAGTAAGGAATTGGAAAATGTTGGAGGAGTGAAGGGAATAAGCAGGGACTAGGGACTGAATGAGATTATTGAAGTAGGATGGGGCAAGGCTATGGCAGCACATGTAGATGAGAATAAATGGAATAGGACAAGAAAACAAATACAACTTGGGAGTAGGTAAAGATATGTGCTGTAGTATTCTACAGTTTGCGGCATGTATATTAATACTCTGGATCTTGGTGCGCAGGAGACAATTTCAAAGTTTGTGGCTGATATAAAACTTGGAAGTGTTGTAACCTATAAGGAGGACAGTGTAGAACTTCAAAGTTAGTGGAGTGAGCAGACAGATGGCTGATGAAGTTCAATGTCGAGAAGTGTGAGGTGATGCATTTTGGTAGAAAGAACATGGAGAGACAATATAAAATAAGGGGTACAATTTTTAAGGGGGGTGCACGAGCAGAAGGATCTGCTGTATGTGTGCATAGATCATTGAAGGTGGAGAGAGCAGTTAATAAAGCACATAGTATTGTGGGCTTTATTAATAGGGGCATAGAGCAAGGAGGTTATGCTGAACATACATAAGACAATAGTTAGGCCTCAGCTGGAGTAACATTTACAGTTCTAGGCACCACACCATAGGAAGGATACAAATGCGTTGGAGAAAGCTCAGAATACGTTTACAAGAATTGTTCCAGGAATGAGAATCTTCAGTTATGAAGATAGGTTGAAGAGGTTGGGACCAAGCTGCTTAGACAGAAGGCTAAGAGGAGATTTGGTGGAGATGTTCAAAATCATGAGGAGACTGGACAGAGCAGATAGGAAGAAACTATTCCCGCTCATAAAAGGATCGAGAACGAGATGGCACAGATTGCAAAAGATGCAAATGTGATATGAGAGAACTTTTTCACACAAGTGGTTCGGGCCTAGAACGCACAGCCTGGAAGTGTGGTGGAGTCAGGTTCAATTAAAGCATTCAAGAGGGTATTAGATGATTATCTGAATATAAATAATGTGCCGGGATTACGGGGAAAAGGCAGGGGAATGGCACTAAGTAATTATGCTCATTTGGAGAGCTGGTGCAGACACGATGGGCTGAATGGCCTCCTTCTGCACCGTAACAATTCTGTGATTCTGTGATGTGGAATCAAGAGTCAGGTTTCAGCAAGTTAAAGAAGTCAAATCACAGAGTAACAAATGTATAAATAATCACAATAGTGTTGTCAGGAAAAAGGTCGTTTTTAAGTAATCTATGTTCGTATTTTTGTATATAAGAAATAAAGTATAGATTGAAGTGAATTTGAATTCGTGTGATTGCATAGGAAAGGGTTAAATGTCTAGTTAGATTCTGTTAAACAAATATGTTTGTATGTATGGGGGTTTTAGTTTCATTTCAAACTGTGTCTGTATTTTGTTTAGAGAATTTATGACCTGAAAAGCAACCACAAGCTTAAAGAAAGACTGAGCTGTTGCTTAGCAACAAGGTGCCACCTTTAAGTTAAAAAGACCATTTGAGTTGAGTAAGCTGGGCCCAGGAGCATCTGGACAGGACAAGGGAGCTGCAAAAAGCAAACTTCCCAAATTAATAAAATAAAGTCTAGGAACTAAGGAGTTCGGACAAGAAGAATGGATGGGATTTTCCAGCTGCGCTCGTCCTGGAACCAGAAAATCCCATTCAAGGTCAGCTAATTTCTACTGCACCCACAACACAGATACTGCGATCAGACACATGCCACTCTGAAACCAAGTGGCAGATTGAACCCAATTGAACTTCTGTGGATTTCTCCTCAAATAATTATTACATTGTGAGCCAACTGGCCTCACTGGACTCCAGCTTCCACACGAGTGTTTCCAAACTCCATTCTCAAAAAGACACGCCTTAGAAAGTTCTTCCGAACAATGCTTCTCCTCAGAAGTTCAATTGGGTTCAATCTGCCACTTAGTTTCAGAGTGGCGTGTGTCTGATCGCAGTATCTGTGTTGTGGGTGCAGTAGAAATTAGTTGGACCTTGGATGGGATTTTCTGGTTCCAGGACGAGCGCAGCTGGAAAATCCCATCCATTCTTTTTGTCCGAACCCCTTAGTTCCTAGACTTTATTTTGTTAATTTGGGAAGTTTGCTTTTTGCAGCTCCCTAATGAATGATTGACGGTGAAACCATTGCCAATTTTAGGGAAAAATTGGAAAATATTTGAAACAAAGTGAACCAGTGCGACGGGATTTAGTTGAACTGAGCAGATGCTAATATGAGTTACTTGGCCTCCTCCACTGTACACCTCAGTGGTTCTGTAAATGTGGGGGAACATTTGAGCTTTCCATGGTCTGCCCCTCACCCGCTCCGATTCCCGTGGCAGGTGGGATGGTAAAATTCGCCTCAAGTCTCAGGAAGATAGTTAAGTTAAAGGAACAACGAACAAGAAATTGAACAAGGTTCTGTTCAGGAGAATGCAAGTAAAAGGCAGAGAAAATGCTCTGGAAAAAAGAGACAGCTGCAATAACCAGATTTAAAGCAGAAAACCAGAGGTAAACCAAAAGTTTGGTGAAATCTTAATACAGCCTATGAAACAGTAGGGATCTGTTGGCATGGCAATTCAAGACAGGAAAACTGAGAGAAGATTGGAAATCCTGGATCCTTGCTGAAAACAGCTGAGGAGAAGCATTGTTCGGAAGAACATTCTAAGGTGTGTCCTTTTGAGAATGGAGTTTGGAAACACTCGTGTGGAACCTGGAGTCCAGTGAGGCCAGTTGGCTCACAATGTATTAATTATCTGGGGGGGTTTGAGGAGAAATCCACAGAAGTTCAATTGGGTTCAATCTGCCACTTGGTTTCAGAGTGGCGTGTGTCTGATCGCAGTATCTGTGTTGTGGGTGCAGTAGAAATCAAATAGAACAATCTCATTCAGGGAGTGGTGAGAGTAGGAAGTGCATCCTTTAGAAATAACAAAAAATCCTTGGACTTTGGAACTAAAGAGAAGATTTATACTGTGACAATTGCAGAAGATTGAGGCTATAAGATCCTTTTTTTTAGGAAGTGATATCAGCTTTGAGGGAGGTAGTGATGATATTTAAAAACAAGGGTAGACACAGGTTGATTTCACTAGGCAAAGGACCAAGGATAGGAAGCTGAGTGACCAGTACCTCTCTGGCACTTGATCTCTTCGAAAGATGTCCTGGTAGCATATCTCTGTACTTCTCTAAAAGACCACCCGATTTCTCCAAAGAACTCTAATAAGTTTAGACCTTCTCGTACAAAGTCTAATGTGCAAAATTATAAATTTACACTACCTCGTTGCAAAAATCAGATCAAACTGAAGACAGCAGCATTAACATGTGCACCTTGCATCCATGCAGCATAGATGTCCAAAGTTTAACTCGCTCCCACTTGCCCTTCCCCCACCCCACCCATTTTTGGATGTGGGACTTTTGGATTTGTGTGACCACTGCCATTTTCGTGAAGACAGAGAACATCTCCGTCTGCATGAAAATTCAGACCAGTGATTCTTGTTTCTTAACTAAGATCTTCAAATTGACATCCAAGTTTTTTTAAAAATTGGTCTTTCTCAAAGCCTGGAGAAGATAAAGCAGGATAAAAGCAAAATACTGTGGATGCTGGAACCTGAAACAAAAACAGAAAATGCTGGAAAAAGTCAGCAGATCTGACCGCATCTCTGGAGAGGGAATAGAGCCAACATTTTGAGTTTAGATGACCTTTCATCAGAAGATAAACCAGGGTTTGAATATATGGGCAATCAAATTTAAAAAGTAACCTTCAACCCAATCAATCAAAATTAAATTTGAATTTTTTCTCTCTTGTTTGTAACAAATATAATCATGGGCCAAAATTTGCTGTCAAAATAACAATGAGAAAAATAGTGCTCACTATTATATTTGATTTGATTATTATTGTTACATGTATTGGGGTACGGTGAGAAGTATTGTTTCTTGCGTGCTATACAGATGAAACATACCGTCCATAGAATACGTGGGGAGAAGGAAAAGGAAAGGAGAGGGTGCAAATATAGTGTTAGAGTCATAGCTAGGGTGTAGAGAAAGATCAGCTTAATATAAGGTCAAAAGTCAGATGGCAGCAGGGAAGAAGCTGTTCTTCAGTCAGTTTGTAAGTGATCTCAGACTTTTGTATCTTTTTCCCGATGGAAGAAGGTGGAAGAGAGTATGTCTGGGGTACATGGGGTCCTTGATTATGCTGGCTGCTTTTCCAAGGATGTGGGAAGTGTAGCCGGAGTTAATGGATGGGAGGCTGGTTTGCGTGATGGACTGGGCTACATTCACAACCTTTTATAGCTTCTTGCGGTCTTGGTTGTCAGAGCAGGAGCAAGCTGTGATGCATCTGGAAAGGATGCTTTCTTTAGTGCATCTGTATAAAATTGGTTAGAGTCGTAGCTGACGTCCCTCCTGAGAAAGTAGAGGTGTTGGTGGGCTTTCTTATAGAGTCTGCGAGGGGGGACTCGGACAATTTGTTGATCTCGACACCTAGAAACTTGAAGCCTTCGAACATCTCCACTTCACCAGTTGATGTAGACAGGAGTATGTCCTCCACCACACTTCCTAAAGTCAATGACTATCTCCTTAGTTTTGCTGACATTGAGGGAGATATTATTGTGGTTGCACCACTTCACCAGATTCTCTATCTCTTTCCCTTACTCCGTTTCGTCATTGTTTGAAGTCCGACCGACTCCGGTTGCGTCATCAGCAAACTTGAAAATGGAGTTGGAGTGGAATTTGGCCATATAGTCATAGGTGTATAAGAAGTATAGTAAGAGGCTGAGGACACAGCCTTGCGGGGCACCGGTGTCGAGGATATTTGTGGAGGAGGTGTTGTTGCCTATCCTTACTGATTGCAGTGTATGGGCTAGGAAATCTAGGATCAAGTTGCAGAGGGAGGAGCTGAGCCCCAGGCCATGGAGTTTGGAAATGAGTTTTAGAAACACAGAAACATAGAAAAACTACAGCACAAACAGGCCCTTCGGCCCACAAGTTGTGCCGAACACATCCCTACCTTCGAGACCTACCTCTAACCCTCCATCCTATTAAGCTCCATGTACTCATCCAGGAGTCTCTTAAAAGACCCTATTGAGTTCGCCTCCACCACCACTGACGGCAGCCGATTCCATTCGCCCACCACCCTCTGTGTGAAAAACTTATCCCTAACATCTCCCCTGTACCTACCCCCCAGCACCCTAAACCTGTGTCCTCTCGTAGCAGACATTTCCACCCTGGGAAAAAGCCTCTGAGAGTCCACCCGATCTATGCTTCTCAACATCTTATACACCTCTATTAGGTCTCCTCTCATCCTACGTCTCTCCAAGGAGAAAAGACCGAGCTCCCTCAGCCTATCCTCATAAGGCATGCCACTCAATCCAGGCAACATCCTTGTAAATCTCCTCTGCACCCTTTCAATCTTTTCCACATCCTTCCTACAGTGAGGTGACCAGAACTGAGCACAGTACCCCAAGTGGGGTCTGACGAGGGTCTTATATAGCTGCATCATTATCCCCGGACTCCTAAACTCAATCCCTCGATTGATAAAGGCCAGCACACCATACGCCTTCTTAACCACCTCCTCCAACTGCGGGGCCGATTTTAGAGTCCTATGGACCCGGACCCCAAGGTCCTTCTGATCCTCTACAGTACTAAGAGTCTTTCCCTTTATATTGTACCCCTTCATCCCATTTGACCTGCCAAAATGGACCACTACGCATTTATCTGGATTGAAGTCCATCTACCACTTCTCCGCCCAGTCTTGCATCCTATCTATGTCCCTCTGTAATTTCTGACATCCCTCCAGACTATCCACAACCCCACCAACCTTCATGTCGTTGGCAAACTTACCAACCCATCCCTCCACTTCCTCATCTAGGTCATTAATGAAAATGACAAACAGCAAGGGTCCCAGAACAGATCCCTGGGGCACACCACTGGTGACCGACCTCCATTTAGAAAAAGACCCATCTATACCCACTTTCTGCCTCCTTTGGGCAAGCCAGTTCTGGATCCACAGGGCAGCAGCCCTGTGGTGATGAGCCTTATTTTGGCCAGTGGCCTATTCATTATTGCTTTGTTGTGAAATCTGTAATTCTGCACAAAGGGCGGGTTCATTCATGTGCTGCTTGTGGAGCCTTAGAATTAGGCTTTATCGTTACTTGAATAACTTTGATCACTGTAAATTGCACCAGGAAAGTGAAATAGATAATGTCCTCTTTTATGGTCCGATAGGATTTTTAACCCTTGTCCTGTTCAATAAAAAAATCTTCACAGCTAACACAACAAACACTCGTATAGTTATTAATTAATGTTATAGATTCATAGATTTTTACAGTACAGAAAGAAGCCCTTCTACCCATTGTGTGTGCACTGGCCATTAAGCACTTATCTACTCTAACCTTGGGCAGGAACCCTCACAACATTTAAGGAGCACTTGAACGCCATAGCATACAAGGCAATGGACAAAGTGCTGGAAAATGGGATTTGAACAGATGGGCACTTAATGGCTGATGATGGGCCAAAGAGCTTCTTTCTGTACTGTAAAACTCTATGAATCTCTGGCTGTTCATGCCAGCGGGATTCTCTGGTCCCGCTGGCGGTGCACCCCTGCTGTGGGTTTCTTAGTGGCATGGACTTCAATGGGAAATCCTATTGACAGCAGCGGGAACATGGGAATCAACCACCTCATGCCACCTCTCACTGCTGAGAAAAACACTGAGGGGAGGCCAGAGAATCTCCCCCACTATGTATCCTAATTTTACAATGCTGCACTGTGATGTTACAAAGGAGACAGTGAGCAGGATTGGGAATGTGTGTAGAACTCTGTGGTGTGAAGGCTGCATGTGTCATGGAGGCACTTCTTAGTGCGGAGGTTGTGCAAGATGATTGCTATAATGACTAAGGAAGCCCGACTGAAAAGGAACGTAGCTTATTACAGAATGCAAAGTAAAACCACTATCACGGTGTACATACACTAGTCTCTGCCTGGATTCCGCAGGTCCTGTCCTGGGTCTGCCACGTAATGAGTTCCAGCTGGGCAAACCACTGCCTGTTACCAGGGAAACTCATACTCAATGGACCCCGCAGGGAAATCAATCAATGATTCCCCAAGGAACTCACGTGGGTTATCACAATTGCCTTGAAGTGAATTTAACAATATTCACCCAACTGATTCCTGGGATGAGAGAATTGACCTAAGTTGAGAGAGCTTGGAGACGAGGGCAATATTCCCAAAATTGAGAAGAATAAAAGGCAATCTCATTGATACATATAAAACTGTTAAGACATTCGATTGGGTAGATACTTTCCTGGATGTTTACCCTGACTGTAAAATCCAGAATTAGCGACCATAGTATTAGGGTAAAGGGTTAGCCATCTAGGACGGATATGAGATGAGGAGAAAATTCTTCAGAGTGTTATGAATGTTTGGAATTTTCTACCCAAGAGGGCTGTGGATGTACTGTCATTGTGCATATTCAAGCCAGAGATCAACTTTTTGATACTAAGAGTATCAAGGGATATGTGGATATTGTAGAAAGGAGTAGCTGAAAAGGAAGTTCAACTATGATCTTTTGAATGGTGGAGCAGACTTGAGGGGCCAAATGGCCTAGTCCTGTTCTTATATCACATGTTCCTGTGAAGGGTCTAATCAAGAATTGGGAAATATGTAAATTCATTTCTTGTAAACAAACTCTTGATTTGAGAGGTGGTGATGTGTTGAAATCTCCTGGAGCTGTGAGAATATTTTTATGAACATGTCTCTTCATGTCAGTGCTGTCGACAGTTCTCATTGTATTTCACAAAATAAACACGGGGAAGGAAGGCTCTTTTGCCAATTCCAGCTTTTTGGATCCAGAATAACCCCTCCAACGGCCTCATCACAGCATCCAACAGTTTCTTAAATGATTCAGCGATATTTGATTGTCCTACCCTACGTCTGTTGAAGTCTAGAATTCATCTTTTAAATCTGTTCTCCCTTATTGTACTCTTACGTTTAGTTTGAATTAATGTATAAATTTACCATTTTAATTTGGTTTACTATACACATTATCTCACAGATGAGCGCAGGATATAGAGGTTACGATCGAGGCAAGATGGCACTCAGCTAGTCCATTAACACTTTCTTCTGTTTCATTTTATCAAGTACATTTCAGCCAGCCTCTTAAATGTAAAGGTTGTAGTCTGCTAATGTCTTTGGTACTATGACATTTAACTCTGGGCTGTGCTCAATGCTATTTGCATCTGTGAAAGTGGATCAAGGCCCAGAAAAGTCTTCCTTGGGCACACATAATCCTTGGGTTTCTCCTAGCCCAGGCATCTGATGTTTACCTTGAATGACCCTTTTTCAATTATATTGCCGGAGACTATTCCCGTGGTTCATAACATATATATAATATATATATCTCCATAGATATATATAGATATCTATTGATGCATATATTTATGCATAGATATATATGCATATATATACACATATATATCTATATGTATAGATATATAATGGACTCATATGTAATGGGTCCATTATATATCAATGCATATACCTATTATACATAGATTTATAACACATATCTAATGGCTTGATGTCACTGATGACGGGTTTGGATAAGAGTTGGTCTATTTAAATGAGGCTACAGAGTTAAAATGGCCTGGTGTGGCAGGTCAGTGGGAGCATGACATTCCCCACCGGACCCATACTTTACCTTTGGATGAGGATAACTGTAATTTTTATGTTCAAACCCCTCCATGACCACACCTGTCCCTATCTCTAAAAGCACCTCCTGCCTTACAACCATCCAAGAGTGGAACAGTCTTTTAATTCTGACATGTTATTCACCCCTAACTTCCTTTGCCCCACTATTGGCTCTATGACTTCAGCTGTCAATTCCCCAAGCTCTAGAATTCCTTCCGTAAACCTCTGTCTCTCTTCCATCCTTTAAGCTGTTCCTTAATTGGAGTGTGACTTTGGAGCGCTTAAGTAGGAGTTTGCTAACTAGGAGAATTTAAGGTTGAATTAAGGGTTAATTTCTATCTAATGTCTAGTCTTTCTTTATTTTAGCAAATAACTGAAATTGCTGTTTGGATTAGATAATGGCCAAGCTGCCCTTAAATTGCTTCCTTTACTTTTACTTTCTGTACTAAGGTGTATTAAGGACAGTAGAAATGTGAAATATGGGAAGTCAGGGGTACTTCCAGCATCCAGGATGACCAGGGTAACGTGTGTGCAGGAAGTATCTCCAGCTGCAGCTACTCAAAACCCATGTTTTAGACCTGGAACTGCAACTGGAATCACTGTGGAGCATCCACAAGGGTGAGATCTTCATGGATAGCATATACAGTGTGGTGAACCATTGTTGGTTCCCACCAGGTAGTGCTGAGCCAGGGTCTGGCCAGTACTATGAGTCTGTATATATGTTACTGTTGGGGTTAGGGTTGGGCTGTTCTACACGTTACTGTTGGGGTTAGGGTTGGGCTGTTCTACCTGTAATATAGTTCTTATGCTACATCCCAGTCGGGCTCCGCCTCCTGGGAGAGGTATAAAGGTCACTGCTCTGTCTGGGACCCTTTAGTCTGGGATCGTGTAATAGATATGGTAGCTCTATTGTTGTAGTCAATAAAAGCCTTTATTTCCCCGAGTACCTCTAGCCTCGTGAGTTATGTCGCGCATCATACAGTAAGGTGGGTCATACCACAGGTAAAGAGTGCGTAGGCAGAAAGGGGATGGGTGACTACCAGACCAGGCAAAAGCTTAGGCATATGGTGCAGGAATCCCCTGAATCCATCTCCCCACTTTCACAGGTTTTCCATTTTGGATACTGCTGGGTGTTTTTTCTCAGTGTTTCCACGGCTGGGAACTGAATATCCAAAGGTATTCGATACTTAGGAAGGGCAGGAAAAAGGGAAAAGGAGGTGGGGTGGCATTGTTATTTAATGATGAAATCAGTGCAATATTGAGGGAGGATATTGGCCCAGAAAATCTAGAATCAGTTTGGGTGGAGTGAAGAAGCAACAAGGGGCGGGAAACATTAGTGAGAATTGGTTATAGGCCTCCAAACAGTAGTGGTAAGGTAGGGGAAGCATTAAACAAGAAATTAGAGATGCATGTAACCATGACCCCATGAAACAGATTAAATATATTTTATGTACATACTAAATATTTCATAATGAATTAGAGGAAATGCTTAATCATATATTAAGAGTTATCAACTTCAAATGGTAAAAACAAAATAAACATTTACACTTTGGGCACAGAGGGAGCCCACAGCTCTCACAGTCAAAGTTGTGTGCTATCAACATGCACCTCACTTCACCTGCCCTTGCTTTATGTGCGTATCACTTCAGTTATACCAGTAAGAAAAAGCTTCTGGATGAAAATCAGTAGAATGTGGCAACTCTGCAGTCAACAAAATGTCTTGTGGGCCTCACTCAGAACCTAGATGGGTCACACATGGCCCCCAGGCTGCAGGTTGCCCACCACTGCTCTGAAGGTATCAAAGGCTATGGGGAGAATGCAAGAGTATGGTATTGAAATAGAGGATTAACCATGATCATATGGCGAAGCAAGCTCAAAGGGCTACTCCTGCTCTTATTTTCTATGTTTAAAACCTAACCCTTGCCCAAGCTTTTGTTAATCTGCCTTGTTACCTAATTATATGGTTTGGTATCAAATTTTGTCTGATAATGCTGTCATGAACGATCTTGGATAATTTATTGCATTAACGACATCATATAAAAACAAATTGTTGTTTGCTATGAGTTCGCGTTCTTGCTTTAGCATTAGTTGACTCTTGGGAAGTGACAGAGACAGGAAACCTCCATCCTAGCAGTGTAGATTTGATCAGAATCCAGGTGTCAGAGGTCAAAGGAACAATATACAAGCTCCCACTGGGAACAGTGATTCCAGTCTTTGCATGAAAATGTGGGAATTTAAAAAGAGATGTTATTATAGTCAATGAGATTGTTGGATTATAGTGGTCCCTTATTATTTAGACTAACGTACAATGTACCTTTCAAAGATAATGAAATCAGGTTGTATACTCTAGGTACCTTTGGCACATACGATAAAGTCAACCAAAATCATGAGAGACCAAGGGCGGGATTTTCTGGTCCTTCCCACTTGCGGGATCTTCTAGTCACGCTCAAAGGCGACCCCCTGCAGTGGGTTTCCCGATGGTGGGAAGGGCGAGCCATGCAAAATGCTGTAGACATTTGCGGGGACTGGCAACCAATGGTGATCCCCACCTCTGCTGCTGAAAATTCCGCCCCAAGTTTATTTCCCCTCATTTAGAAACCTCTTCAACTTAAACTTGGTGTCACCACTTCCCCATGTAATTGGAATAAATTTTTAATAATTCTGTGAATGCTGGAACTGTTGCAATCTTGCTTCCCTCAGCTTGATTGCCTTGGCTCTGAAACCAGCCATTCAATAATCACACTAGCTGTGATAACAATGTTAAAACAATTCTCACACTATTGGTTCCAAGTCTCAGGATTGACTGAATCAGTATGAGTCATCAAGTTTTAGAATTACACATAGCTTCTCCATGTGCATTTTATATTTTGCAAGCTCCATGTGAGATGTTGAAATCTCAGCCCAATTATAAATACACAAAACCACATTTCTTAGTTGCACTTCTGCTAGTTAATAAAACGATTTAAGAGAAACCGTGGAATCTAACCTTGACCAATTTTTGAAACTCTGCGTATCACAGTGTCAATGAATCAAAAAGCTTCAGTCAAAAGTTACTTTGTGATTCATGGGCAAATTATTGCCAGGTATGAACTTACCCATCATACAGAATGGGAAGGCCTCACGTTCCAGTCCCTGTCCGTGCTGAGTTACTGGCATCTCAGGTTTTGGGGGCACAAAATGTAACACCTTTTGTAACTTCAGATTTAAGGAGAAGAAACAACAGGAAGGGCTTGTTAGCGACATTCCTGCGACCGCTGAAGCTGAATGGGAGAGTCCCAAAGCCTTCTGATGCAGGAGATGGTGCCTGCAATGCGCCCTGGCCAACATGGCAAGGATGGCATCTCCAGTGGAAAGTCTGGGGCTTGAAGTCAGATTGATGGCAGAAGATGTCCGATGTATGGCTTTGTGCCTGAACACCAGGGCTGAGGGCTTCAACTGTATGGTGCAGACACCAGTAGGCATCCATGGGTAGCAGTGCCAGAGGATGGTGGGGCTTCTGGATCTCACTGTCCCTCTATCCCCTGGAGTTATCCAGGGGCCCAATAGTACCTGGAGGGAGGAGATCCGCTGATGCAGAGCCTGGGGCCTTCCACCTAGGAGACTCTGGAAGTGCCCAGCCAATCTGATTCACCTTGTGGAGACTGGTGTACCTCACGGATGCACATATGGGCGGTTGCCTAAGATTCAACAAAGGTCCCTGGTGGAAGTGGAAGGAACTCAAGGCAAGATGTTCAGGGCTGCTGTGACCTTGACGGCCACAGGGAGTGGGTATCCTCTGGTGCCACATGGTGCCAAGTCCGCCAGAATATGGCACAGGTGCCGCACTATCTCCTTCAAACTTATACATCAGAGAAAGCAGACTCACACATCACAGGCAGCAGACTCATACCAC
The DNA here is from genome assembly GCF_964213995.1 of Mustelus asterias. Taxonomy (NCBI): domain Eukaryota; kingdom Metazoa; phylum Chordata; class Chondrichthyes; order Carcharhiniformes; family Triakidae; genus Mustelus; species Mustelus asterias. The sequence goes on from NC_135809.1 coordinate 89,741,477, forward strand.
AAGAGAGCAGACTCCAAGACCACTGTGATATTGTTGCCCCCTGCGAATAAAACCACTGACCCCCAACATTTGACTTCCTCTTTCTCCTCCCTCCCTCGCTTCCTGATTGGTTGCCCAGTGGCCTCTGTCCCCTTCAAGTTCCCAGTGCTCAGTGGTGATAATGGTCCACATCTCTTTCCTCGCCTTTGGAGGCCATGGTGCCTGGTTCTTGTTTGTAAAGAACAGTAGTGATTTGCGTGAGTGTGACGTCATGTCTGGTGAGTGGGAAGATTAATTGAAGGTGGAAGATGTGACATTAAGCCTGCTAAGTACATTAGAACATAGAACATTACAGCGCAGTACAGGCCCTTCGGCCCTCGATGTTGCGCCAACCAGTGGTACCAATCTAAAGCCCCTCTAATCTACACTAATCCAATATCATCCATATGTTTATCCAATAACCACTTGAACGCTCTCAACGTTGACGAGTCCACCACTGCTGCAGCCAGGGCATTCCACGCCCTTACTACTCTCTGAGTAAAGAACCTACCTCTAACATCTGTCCTATATCTCTCACCCCTCATAGAACATAGAACATAGAACAGTACAGCACAGAACAGGCCCTTCGGCCCACGATGTTGTGCCGAGCTTTGTCTGAAACCCAGATCAAGCTATTTCCTCCCTATCATCCCGAATTACTCCATGTGCCTATCCAATAGCTTCTTAAATGTTCCTAAAGTTTCTGACTCCACTATCCCTGCAGGCAGTCCATTCCACACCCCAACCACTCTCTGAGTAAAAAACCTACCTCGGACTTCCTTCCTATATCTCCCACCGTGAACCCTATAGTTATGCCCCCTAGTTACCGCTCCATTCACCCGAGGAAATAGTCTTTGAACGTTCACTCTATCTATCCCCCTCATCATCTTATAAACCTCTATCAAGTCTCCTCTCAACCTCCTCCACTCCAAAGAGAAAAGCCCAAGTTCCCTCAACCTTTCCTCATAAGACCTACCCTCCAAACCAGGTAGCATCCTGGTAAATCTCCTTTGCACTCTTTCCAGTGTCTCCACATCCTTCTTGTAGTGAGGTGACCAGATCTGCACACAATATTCCAAATGTGGTCTCACCAAGGTCCTGTACAGTTGCAGCATAACCCCACGGCTCTTAAACTCAAACCCCCTGTTAATGAACGCCAACACACTATGGGCCTTCTTCACGGCTCTATCCACTTGAGTGGCAACCTTCAGAGATCTATGGATATGAACCCCAAGATCTCTCTGTTCCTCCACATTCTTCAGAACCCTACCTTTGACCCTGTAATCCACATTTAAATTTGTCCTACCAAAATGAATCACCTCGCATTTGTCAGGGTTAAACTCCATTTGCCATTTTTCAGCCCAGCTCTGCATCCTATCTATATCTCTTTGCAGCCTACAACAGCCCTCCACCTCATCCACTACTCCAGCAATCTTGGTGTCATCAGCAAATTTACTGATCCACCCTTCAGCCCCCTCCTCCAAATCATTTATAAAAATTACAAATAGCAGAGGACCAAGCACTGATCCTTGTGGCACTCCGCTGGTAACCGGTTTCCAGTCCGAACATTTTCCATCCACCACCACCCTCTGTCTTCTGTTAGATATGATGTGGAGATGCCGGCGTTGGACTGGGGTAAGCACAGTAAAAAGTCTCACAACACCAGGTTAAAGTCCAATAGGTTTATTTGGTAGCAAATACCATTGCTACCAATGGTGACCAAAATGGTGACTATCCCTAATCAAATACCATTGCTACCATTGCTACCAAATAAACCTGTTGGACTTTAACCTGGTGTTGTGAGACTTCTTACTGTTCTGTTAGATAGCCAGTTACCTATCTAATCGGCCAAACTTCCCTCTATCCCACATATCCTTACTTTCTTCATAAGCCGACCATGGGGGACTTTATCAAACGCCTTACTTAAATCCATGTATATGACATCAACTGCACTACCTTCATCTACATACCTACATAATTTAAAGCTATGTCCCCTCGTGCTAGCCAACACCATCCGAGGAAAAAGGCTCTCACTATCCATCCTACCTAATCCTCTGATCATCTTGTATGCCTCTATTAAGTCACCTCTTAGCCCTCTTCTCTCTAACGAAAACAACTTCAAGCCCCTCAGCCTTTCCTCATACGATTTTCCCACCATATCAGGCAACATCCTGGTAAATCTCCTCTGCACCCTTTCCAACACTTCCACATCTTTCCTATAATGCGGCGACCAGAACTGTACGCAATACTCCAAATGCGGCCGCACCAGAGTTTTGTACAGTTGCAGCATGACCTCCTGGCTCCGAAACTCAATCCCTCTACCAATAAAAGCTAACATACTGTACGCCTTCTTAACAACCCTATCAACCTGGGTGCCAACTTTCAGGGATCTATGCACATGGACACCCAGATCCCTCTGTTCATCCACACTACCAAGTATCTTACCATTAGCCCAGTACTCTGTATCCCTGTTACTCCTTCCAAAGTGAATCACCTCACACTTTTCCGCATTAAACTCCATTTGCCGCCTCTCAGCCCAGCTCTGCAGCTTATCTATGTCCCTCTGTAACCTGCCACTTCCCTCCGCACTGTCTACAACTCCACCGACTTTAGTGTCATCCGCAAATTTGCTAATCCATCCTTCCACGCCCTCATCCAAGTCATTAATAAAAATGACAAACAGCAGTGGCCCCAAAACAGATCCTTGCGGTACACTACTAGTAACTGAACTCCAGGATGAATATTTCCCATCAACCACCACCCTTTGTTTTCTTACAGCTAGCCAATTCCTGATCCAAACCACTAAATCACCCTCAATCCCATGTGTCCGTATTTTCTGCAAAAGCTTACCATGGGGAACCTTATCAAACGCTTTGCTGAAATCCATATACACCACATCAACCGCTTTACCCTCATCCACCTCTTTGGTCACCTTCTCAAAGAACTCAATAAGGTTTGTGAGGCACGACCTACCCTTCACAAAACCGTGCTGACTATCCCTAATCAAATTATTCCTTTCTAGGTGATTATAAATCCTATCTCTTATAATCCTTTCCAATACTTTGCCCACAACAGAAGTAAGGCTCACCGGTCTATAATTACCAGGGTTGTCCCTACTCCCCTTCTTGAACAAGGGGACAACATTTGCTATCCTCCAGTCTTCTGGCACTGTTCCTGTAGACAATGATGACCCAAAGATCAAAGCCAAAGGCTCTGCAATCTCCTCTCTAGCCTCCCAGAGAATCCTAGGATAAATCCCATCCGGCCCAGGGGACTTATTTATTTTTACCCTTTCCAGAATTGCTAACACCTCCTCCTTATGAACATCAATCCCATCCAGTCCATTATAATACAGTATAATACATTCAAATTATGCTATCAGGTTTGCACCCTTCCTGGGCATGAAACTGATTGCGTCATTGGAGGGATCTGGGAAGACCACAATCGGAAATCTCCCCAATGCAAATCTCATTTTTGGCCTCTTGTCCGATTTAGTGGCCATTATGGGATATGCGCCCACGGTTAATAGCAGCACCAAATTGCGGCCATTCATTCTGAACAACAGTACAGCAACATTTACTGGACTCCAACAGATAGGTAATACTGAAGAGTTTCTAGTGGTGAAGATCAAACATAACACACTAAAGAAAACTAACCCAACTCTCTCATCAGCAAATCACAGTTTTATCCTCATACTGATACATACTTAATTCCTACACCTACTGTATTGCCAGATGATTTCCATCATATTACCAGCCCATGATAACATTTAGTGTAACTGGAGTCAAACACTTAATGATTACAATCTTGTAGAGAAATAAACAAGGAAATATGACTGAAAACAAATAGGCCTGTAATCAAAACATGGAAAGTACTTTGTGGTATTTGTGTAAAGCAATCAAGTGCTATTTAAGTGAAAGTTTTTTATTTCTCTTTCATGTTGAGATTGCTGATTACCTCAGTGTTGAAATCTAATCCACCTTACACCTCTCCTTATGTCTGGTCCACTTCACTGTTTCCAGTGGCCACACATTCTGTAGTTGATTCTTGCCCACGTGTACAAAATGGATTTGCTTATTGTGCATTGAAATATTATTACAGATAAAGATTTTATTTTATTGCACTGTGGGAATTATTGCGTGCAATTGGATCCATTGTGAAAGGCCTAATTGGTCTGCTTTAAATAATTATTAAAGGAATTTCCAAAGTTAGAGGACAGACATGTATTTCTGTAATCATCATCACACTATCCACATGGTGTATTGCCTCTCTGGTGCCAGGTTAAAGAACATCATTGCAAGGATGCTGAATGTTCTGCAGGGAGATGGGAGTGAGCCCGAAATTGTGGCACATGTTGTCACCAGTGACATAGAGGGATGGTAGATACTCATGTCCTATGGTCATACTTTTCGGAGATAGTGAGGAAGTAAAAAATTGGAGCTTAGAAAGCAGTAATCTCTTCATTATTCCCAGTGCGTAGGTGTGAGAGTAGAAATAGGAAAGATCAATACGTGGCTTCAAGCATGCTGCAGGAGTACAGGCTTCATATTCTTCGGGCATTAGGACCAGCTATGGGATAGAAGGCACTTATGCAAAAGGAATGGGTTGTACCCCATCAGGACCAAGACCAGTGCCCTCACGGGGTGATTTACTGATATGCCTGGAGAAGATTTAAACTAAATTGGCAAGTAGTGGGCACCAGGATATATAAGTAGGAAACAGAAATAAAGTACATAAAGGAGTAAGTATGTTAGATAGAACGAGAGAAGGAAATAGACAGGAGTAGACTAAGAAGGACTGCAAGGAATACAAAGACAGATTTAAAATGCTTGCACATAAATGCATAAAATGTACTAAAGGTGAGCTACAAGCACTAATACCCATGTGGGAATATGATATAATGGCAATAACAGCAATGTGGCTCAAAAGTGGTAAAGCTAAGTGCTTAATATTCAAATATATGAAGTGTTCTGAAAAGAGGGGGAAGGGAAAAAGGGAGATGGGATGATAGCACTGATTAGGGAAGATATTGTAGCATTGAAAAGAGAGAGGATGTCATTTATGTGAACATGGACCAAATCCATTTGGTTAGAGTTGAGAAGCAGAGAATGGTATTTATCATTAAGGGGGATATTCTATAGGCCTCTAAATAGTGTGATAGGGATAAAGGAAGAGGGAAGTCACACAAGTAGGCCTGTAATCATGCACTTCAAAACATGGAAAATATGCATTTAAAAAGTACATGGGTAGTAAGAGATGGCATGGTTTATTCGGGACAAAGAGGGTGAAATTTGCTTAGAGGCAAGGGCAAATCTGGAACATTTAATGAATACTTTATATCTGTGTTTACTAGAAGGAGGCTGACAAAATATTGGTAAAAGTAGAGGTGGAAAAGGTGAAAACCGATGGGCAAGATGGACAGGATAGCCTGGCTATGCTGAGATTTGATAAGTCACCTGGACTGGATGGTTTGTGTCCAAGGTTGATGAGGAAAGTGGGGTGGAGATATTGGAAGGTCTTGCCATAATCTTCCAAATTTCCTTAAATAAGGAGGGAGAGGAGGCATCAGAAGAATGGAAAGTGGCAAATGTGATACCTTTGTTTAAGAAAGGGTGTAAGGATGCACATAGTCACAATGGTGGTGGATAAGAGTTTAGGAACATTAATCATATAAAGAATTAATAGATACTGAAGAGATTTTAGTTTATTAAAGAGAGCCAGAATGGAGTTGTAAAAAGTAGATTGCGTTTGACTATCTTTGAAGTAACAGAGTAAGGCGAAGAGGAGAATCCGGTAGATGTTGTCTATATGGGTTTTTAAGATATCCTGCATAAAAGACTGGTTAACAAAATTGAGACTCATGAAATAGGAGGATCAGAGTCAGTTTTGATTTCAGCAAGAGGTACAGACGGATATGAGAAAGAACCTTATTAGTGAAAACTAATAATTTGGAACTCACTCCCAGTAGGATGGTGGAAGGGGAGATTATCAAAAGATTTCAAAAACAAATTGGATGGATGCTTGGAATTCAACTTGCAGGCATAAAGGAAAGAGTAGGGAATTTGAACTGAGTGGATTGCTCTACAGAGACAGTATAGACTTAACATAGACGTATCCACTGAATCATGTCTTATATAAATAGATTGATGGGCTGAATGTCCTCATTTTGTGCTATTATGATTCTATGCCTTGAATCAACATTGAAAAAGCACCACAGGCCAGCACCTGGTATATTCTGCCCAGCTGACGATTCCTAATCTATGTCACAAGGCTATTCAACAGTGGGTCTGGCGTCATTTATAGGCTAGACCAGGTAAGGATGACAAATTTCCTTCTCCAAAGAACATTAGTGAAGCCAGATGGGTTTTTATGACAATTGATGATAGTTTCATGGTCACCATCACTGAGACCAGTTTTCAATTAATTGAATTTTAGTTCCATCAGTTGTGAGTAGGCTGTTCAACTGTAAAGCCCCAAAAGTTCAGTTCGATCCTGATCACAACTTCAGAACACAATAACACATTGCTGTTTCATTCATATATTGGAAAGCCCAAACCTCCCTGTAATACTCCAATTGCAGCCTAAATATAGTTTTTAATATAAATAATCATATTGCTTTTATATTCTGTGCATCTAAACACATAGGGTGGAAGTCTACCATCCTGCCCACCATAGGAATTGTAGGGGGTGGGACACGGACCATGCAGAGGTCCATTGACCTCGGGCGGGACTTTGCGGCTTCGGGGCGAGTGCAGCCAGAAAATCCCGCCCATAATTTTATTTCCATTATGCACTTTCACAGACCAGAGTCCATTTTCTCCTACAATTCATTTAAATTTTAGCCTGCTAAGATATAGTCCAACATGTAATATATCATATCTGTATGTACTTAACTGCATCTGTCACCTGTATGTCCATCCAGCAGCCCAATTGTTTTCCTTGCAAATTTATTTTAATTTGTGAGATGCGGACATTGTTGGCAAAGCCAGCATTTGCCACCCATCCACAATCTCTCTGAGAAGGTAGTGGTGAGCCATCTTCTTGAACTGCTGAATTCCACATGGTGTAGATACTTTCACCATGCTGTTAGGGAGAGAATTCTAAAATGATGATTGAGTGGCAGTGAATGAGTAATAACACATTTGCAAGTCAGTATGATGGGTGATTTAGAGGGAACTTGGAGATGGTGCTGTTTGCATGCTGCCCTTGTCCTTCTATGTGGTAGACATTGTGGGTTTGGAAGGTATTGTTTAAAGGAGCCTTAGCAATTTGCTGGAGTGCATCTTATAGCTGATACACACTGCTGCTGTTGTACGCTGGGGGTGGAGGGAGTCAATGTTTAAGGTGGTGGATAGGGTGCTAATTAAGCATGATGGAGCTTGTTGTTGAAGTGGCACTCATCCAGGAAAGTGAGATGTTTTTCAACACATTGCGGACTTCCGCTTTGTAGATAGTGAATAGGTTATGGGGCGTCAGAAGTTGAGTTATTCATTGCAGAATTCCCAGCCTCTCCCCTGCTCCTGTAGTTCCAGTATTTATGTGCTTGTCCTGTTAAAATTCTAGTTAATGGTAATCTAAAGGATATTGATGATGGGTGATTTAGTTATGGTAATGCCATTGGAAATTAGTGTCTCAGGCAAAGATCCATGATGGCACTTTGATGTGAGCACTATCCCACAGCCAGTGAATGACACTCATAACATCTTTTTTTTACAGAATGAAATGATTTACATTACGCCCCAGAATGCAGACGAATGCCCGCTGCTCGAGGATAATGATATTTTGGTAACTCCTTTCTTTTTCTTTCAAAAGATCTAATTTAACAAATCATGAAAAAATAATGTATGGTACTGAAAGATAGAAAAGTACCAAATGATATTCACTCACATTTCTATGTACAGTAAGTGAGTACACTGTGGTGTTCAGTCACATAGAAAAGTAGTTATCCCCTATTTTTTCCTTTACTCACTCCATCCATATCACCCATGAAGCTCTTCCAAGTGAAGTAATTATATACAGAATACAACTCAAAACAAACCATCCCATTTAAAAGTCAAAGGTTAGTTACAACATAAATAATTTAAAAAAAAATTACTCTACCTTTAAAGCTAATGCTCAGAATGGACCAGGCAAACCCAAATCCATTCCTTGCTTGCTCCAAAAACCAAATTCAAAATTTGATTGAATCCAATTCATAGTTCCCACAAGAGAGACAAACAAGATCCAAGCTAACAAGGTAAGGCATTGCACCCCAGGGCTTGATCTGACGCTTGATCTTAGTTAAAAGGCTGACAACATAAATATAATGTGGAGATGCCGGCGTTGGACTGGGGTAAACACAGTAAGAAGTTTAACAACACCAGGTTAAAGTCCAACAGGTTTATTTGGCAGCAAAAGCCGCACAAGCTTTCGAAGCTCTAAGCCCCTTCTTCAGGTGAGTGGGAATTCTGTTCACAAACAGAGTTTATAAAGACACAGACTCAATTTACATGAATAATGGTTGGAATGCGAATACTTACAACTAATCAAGTCTTTAAGAAACAAAACAATGACAGCGCAGAGTCGCTGAGCAGAAACTGATAGCCAAGTTCCGCACACACGCGGACGGCCTCAACCGGGATATTGGGTTCATGTCACACTATTTGTAACGCCCACAGTTGCGTGGACCTGCAGAGTTTCACTGGCTGTCTTGTCTGGAGACAATACACATCTTTTTAGCCTGTCTTGATGCTCTCTCCACTCCCATTGTTTTGTTTCTTAAAGACTTGATTAGTTGTAAGTATTCGCATTCCAACCATTATTCATGTAAATTGAGTCTGTGTCTTTATAAACTCTGTTTGTGAACAGAATTCCCACTCACCTGAAGAAGGGGCTTAGAGCTTCGAAAGCTTGTGTGGCTTTTGCTACCAAATAAACCTGTTGGACTTTAACCTGGTGTTGTTAAACTTCTTAACATAAATATAATGCAGACTAAAGATTTGTCTACAGAGCTCAAATCAGAAACAGCCTGGGCTTTTAACACTGACCTCCCAAATACTTCAAAATTAGGTTTACAATATGTTAGAACTCCCTCCACATTGTTCAGTCATGTATCTTTGGACTTAGTGAATTGTCCTATTGAGCAATTTCAAGTCTGGTGCAAAAGGTTTGAAGCAGAATAAAGTTTTGTGCACATTCCCTCACTTAACCAGTCATCATCTGGTATAGCAGGAGTTTGAGTCCCTTCTACACTGTCACATCAGCAGTCTTCAGTCGGAAATATTGAGATACAAATTAGACCTCCCTCTACTCTATGCCAGCTAACAGGCCCACGTTAGGTGCAATATAAATGTTATGGAAGATGGAGCTCATTATAGAAACAGAAGAGTGCATTATGTCTGACAAACAATCCATTTTTTTACTTTGGTATTCTAATGTTTCAGGATAAAGTTGATTTTGTCTTAGTAGCGGCAAAACCAGAAAATGGCAAGGACAAAAAGGAAGCAAATAGAAAGCTTTATCTGAGTAAAGTGAGAGAAAAAGGTTTCCGAATAATGGTGAGTATGTTGATATGAATGTGGAATCTGAGGCATGAATATTAAGGTAGAGCAGCCAAATACTCCACCATAGCAATAGCCCCTCAATATCTGGAATCACTGGTTTAATGATTAAAAGAAGGTCTTGTGGCGCAGTGGTAGCACCCCTACCTCTGGACTAAAAGCTCTGGGTTCAAACCACACTTCAGTACTTAATGGCCACAGAAGGTACATTGATAACCTAAACAGGTTGATGATCAGCCTGCAAATCTTTCCAATATGCCTGATGGCAGGCAATAAAAGTGAGAGAGTTTACAGATCAGCCATACTGCAGATGCAAACAGCAAACCAGTGCAATATTTTGCCAAGAATAATCATGGACAAGTCCAATGGAAGTCCATGGTTGCCAATGGCTTCTTAGGGAATGGCATCTGAAGAATGAGTTAATTGATTGGACTTTCATATAGCTTTAATAAATACTGACTACAATGAAATGGGAGTACTATTTGAATAGGGAGTTGAAGTAGATTTTAAAGAAAATAGGAGCAATTAAGTACTTAATCAGAGCATGGGTGTTGTAGTGAGCTTTGGTCTTGAGCACATTGTTGGTTTCAAGTTAGGAAATCACTGCTGGAGCTCCTTAAGCATGGTATGTCTCTATATCCAGGAAACCTTTGCTGAGCTAATCAACCCACTTTACTACACAAATATGAATAAGCATCCAGCAGGATGATGGTATTTCTAGGTGTCCTATTCTGGAAAACCAGTTCGTGAAGGATAAAACTGGAGCCAATCTTTGCACACTTTTATCTTTATTTAGAATTCTGCATCACATGCATATGCCTCCAAACTTACCAACTACAGCATTAGGCTGTCTCAAAGATGCTCAAGTGAAAGCCTACCACCTATATACAATTAAACACAACATATATTTAACATATTCCTTTCTCTCTGCTAAAATAAAAAAAGAAATTAAACTAAAATTTCCATATTCTGATCAAAGTATTATTATGAGATGCTTTTCTTCTATGGTCCCTAACAATTTGTTGTACATGCATTTCTTTTTTAAAAACAATTGGATAGGTGTTGATTTGTGTACACCTATTTAATTTTAGCAACTTTCTTTCTCTCCAATATTTGTTTCAAGCCAGCAAGATAATTTGTAACCAATATTTAAACTTGCTAGTAGCCTTTCCTGTATGCCCTAAAATCATCACATCCCTTGATTTACTAGACATCTCTAGAATATATGCACCCGAGCACCCATTTCAGGCAATTGGTCTTTGGAGGTGATAGACCAGTTCGGTCTGACGTGATCACTATCCAACCCTTGATCTACTGTATTCTGTTCCTCAGAATGTACATCACAATACATGTGAACACTTGGGACACAACGTGCTTTGATTACTTCTAACAGCTGTTCAGAGTCCAAGACTTTGTAATTCACAGAATTACAGAATGGTTATAGAAGGAGGCCATTCAGCCTGTCAGGTCTGTAAAGTTCTCAGAAGGAGCAATTTACCTAGCGTCACTCTCTGGGCTTTTTCCATAGCCCTGCACATTATTCCTTTTCAGGTAATGATCAAACACCCTCTTAAATGAATCGATTAAAATTGCCTGCACCACAGTCCTGGTCAGTGCATTCCAGATCCCAATGACTTGTTGTGTGAAAAAGTTTTAACTGAGAACCAGAAGCAGGAGTAGGCAATTCAGTTCCTCGAGCCTACTCCATCATTCAATAAGATTGTGGCTGACCTCATCTCGGTCTCATCTCTTTCCTGCTCACTCCCCACAACCGTTCATCCTGCTACTAATTAAAAACTTACCTATCTCCTCCTTGAATGTGTTTACTGTTCTAGCATCCACTGTAGACTGGAGTAGAGAATTCTACAGTTTCACAGCCCTTTTCATGAAGTAATTCCTCCTCATTTTTGTTTTAAATCTGCTGCCCCTTAGCCTAAAACTATGGCCTCTCATTTTAGAATGTTCAACAAGGGGAAACATCCACTCCGCATCTACCCTGTCAATCCTCTTTAGCATATTACATACCTCAATTAGATTGCCTCTCATTCTTCTAAACTCCAATGAGTATTGGCCTAAACTGCTTAATCTTTCTTCATAAAACAAGTCCTTCACCTCTGGAATCAATCTCGTGAATCCTCTCTGAGCCACCTCTAATGCATTTACATTCTTCAAGTAAGGGGGTCAAAACTCTGCGCAGTACTCCAGATGTGGCCTCACCAATGCCCTATACAGCTGCAACAGCACTTCCCTACTTTTATACTCTATTCCATTATCAATGAATGCTAAAATTCCATTTGCCCTCCTTATTACCTGCTGTACCTGCACGCTAACGCTCTGCGATTCATGCACAAGGACACCCAGATCCGTCTGCACTGAGGCATTTTGAAGTTTCTCTCTGTTTAGATGCTAAGTTGCCTTTTTACTCCTCCAAACAAAATTGATAACCTCACAGTTATCCATGTTAAATTCCATCTGCCAAATTTTAGCCCACTGACCTAACCTATCTATCTCGTTATAAATTTCTTATTTCCTCATTGCAACCAGCTTTCCGATCTATTTTAGTGTCATCTTTAAATTTGGCTATAGTACATTCTATCCCTGCATATAAGTCATTAATACAGATTGTAATTAGTTGGGAGGACTGAACCTTGTGGCACACCACTAGTTACACCTTGCCAACCATAAGAGACCCATTTATCCCCACTCTCTGCTTTCTGTTGGTTAGTCAATCCTCTATCCAAGCTATTAATTACCCTGTGGGATTTACCTTGTGTATTAACCTTTTGTGTGGCACCTTATCAAATGCCTTTTGATGTCCAGATACACTACATCTACAGGACCCCTGTTATCCACTTTGCTTGTAACATCTTCGAAGAACTCTAGCAAATTAGTCAAACGTGATTTACCCTTCATATAACCATTCTGACTCTGATGGGACTTTGCAAATGTCCCGTTACTACTTCCTTAATAATGGATTCCAACAATTTCCCAACTATAGATGTTAAACTATGTGGTCTATAGCTTCCTATTTTCTCCCTTTCTGAACAGGGGTGTTACATTAGCCCTTTTCCAATCCACTGGAATTTTTCCAGAATCCAGTGAATTTTGGAATATTATAATCAGTGCCTCCACTATCTTTGCTGCCACTTCTTTTAAGACCCTGGAATGTATGCCATCAAGCCCTGGGAACTGTCTGCCTTTAAATACCAATAGTTTGCTCAGTATTTCTTCCCCTAGTGATGGCGATTGTTTTAAGTTCTTCCTTTTCAACTACTTCTTCATTACCTGTTACTATTGGGATGGTTCTGTGTCCTCCCCGTGAAAACCACTAAATAATGACTTAATGTCTCTGCCATTTCTGTGTTCCCCATTATTAACTCCCCAGTCACGTCCTCTAAGGGACAAATGTTGACTTTAGCTGCTCTCTTCCTTTCTTATATACTTAAAGAATCTTTTGCTATCCATTTTGATATTTTGCACTAGATTTCTTTCATAATTTACCTTTGCTCTTTTTAATACATTTTTAGTAATCCTTTGTTGGTCTTTAAACGTTTTCCAATCATCCAGTCTGCCACTGATCTTTGAAATATAATATGCCCTTATGTTATCTTTAACCTCCTTGCTAAGCCAGATTCATTTTGCCCCTCTTACAATTGTTCTTCCTCTCTGGAATATATATTAGTTGGGAGGAATTGAATATTTCCTTAATTGTCTGCCACCAACTGTCCGATGATTTAGTCTTTCTGCCCGGTCCACTCGGGCCAAATCTGTCCTCACGCCTATCGAATTACCTTGATTTAACAACTGAACACTAATGTGGGACTTAAGTTTATTGCCTTCAAACTGAATTTAAAATTCAAGCATGCAATGATCATTCTTCTATAGAGGATCCTTTACTACAAGATCATTAATTAATCCCATCTCATTACACTAAATATTAAATCCAAAACAGCCTTCTCCCTGGTTGGTTTGACAACATATTGTTCCAAGAAACAATCTCTAATACACTCTATGAACTCTCCTTCAAGATTACCCTGACCAATTTGAATAATCCAGTCTATATGCATATTAAAATCACTCATGGTTATTATCGTACATTTCTTACAAGCCCCCAGTATTTCCTGGTTTCTATTGTGGAACTATTATTAGGGAATCTATAGAATTTATCGCATAAGGCTTATGAGTCCTGTCCACAGTGGATACTGAATGAGAGGACATGGGGGAGGAGGGCTGTGAGCAGGCCTGGGGGAATATGGAGGACATGATGTGGAGATGCCGGCGTTGGACTGGGGTAAACACAGTAAGAGTTTTAACCAAATAAACCTGTTGGACTTTAACCTGGTGTTGTTAAAACTCTTACTGGGAATATGGAGGCGACATGGGGAGTGAATGGGGCTTAGGGGTGAGGATTAGGTGCCTAACAGCACTATACAGAATTGAACTATGTCCCAATGAATGGAGGCAGGCTTTCTAACATGCCTCCCTCAGCATCTGTCTACTTGTGTTCCCACATCAGGTTTATTTTGGAAGTGGCAGCTCCATCTCTAGCCTGTCCTTGCCATCCCACCATGAGAATAGTACAGACCAGCACTGCAGGGCAGCAGGCACGATCACAATAACAAAGAACAAAGAACAATACAGCACAGGAACAGGCCCTTCGGCCCTCCAAGCCCGCGCCGCTCCCTGGTCCAAACTAGACCATTCTTTTGTATCCCTCCATTCCCACTCCGTTCATATGGCTGTCTAGATAAGTCTTAAACGTTCCCAGTGTGTCCGCCTCCACCACCTTGCCTGGCAGCGCATTCCAGGCCCCCACCACCCTCTGTGTAAAATATGTCCGTCTGATATCTGTGTTAAACCTCCCCCCTTCACCTTGAACCTATGACCCCTCGTGAACGTCACCACCGACCTGGGGAAAAGCTTCCCACCGTTCACCCTATCTATGCCTTTCATAATTTTATACACCTCTATTAAGTCTCCCCTCATCCTCCGTCTTTCCAGGGAGAACAACCCCAGTTTACCCAATCTCTCCTCATAACTAAGCCCCTCCATACCAGGTAACATCCTGGTAAACCTCCTCTGTACTCTCTCCAAAGCCTCCACGTCCTTCTGGTAGTGTGGCGACCAGAACTGGACGCAGTATTCCAGATGCGGCCGAACCAACGTTCTATACATCTGCAACATCAGACCCCATCTTTTATACTCTATGCCCCGTCCTATAAAGGCAAGCATGCCATATGCCTTCTTCACCACCTTCTCCACCTGTGACGTCACTTTCAAGGATCTGTGGACTTGCACACCCAGGTCCCTCTGCGTATCTACACCCTTTATGGTTCTGCCATTTATCATTTAGCTCCTCCCTACATTATTTCTACCAAAATGCATCACTTCGCATTTATCAGGATTGAACTCCATCTGCCATTTCTTTGCCCAAATTTCCAGCCTATCTATATCCTTCTGTAGCTTCTGACAATGCTCCTCACTATCTGCAAGTCCTGCCAATTTTGTGTCGTCCGCAAACTTACTGATCACCCCAGTTACACCTTCTTCCAGATCATTTATATAAATCACAAACAGCAGAGGTCCCAATACAGAGCCCTGCGGAACACCACTAGTCACAGGCCTCCAGCCGGAAAAAGACCCTTCCACTACCACCCTCTGTCTTCTGTGACCAAGCCAGTTCTCCACCCATCTAGCCACCTCCCCCTTTATCCCATGAGATCCAACCTTTTTCACTAGCCTACCATGAGGGACTTTGTCAAACGCTTTACTAAAGTCCATATAGACGACATCCACGGCCCTTCCCTCGTCAACCATTTTGGTCACTTCTTCAAAAAACTCCACCAGGTTAGTGAGGCATGACCTCCCTCTCACAAAACCATGCTGACTATCGTTAATGAGTTTATTCCTTTCTAAATGCGCATACATCCTATCTCTAAGAATCTTCTCCAACAACTTCCCCACCACGGACGTCAAGCTCACCGGCCTATAATTACCCGGGTTATCCTTCCTACCCTTCTTAAATAACGGGACCACATTAGCTATCCTCCAATCCTCTGAGACCTCACCTGCGTCCAGTGACGAGACAAAGATTTGCGTCAGAGGCCCAGCGATTTCATCTCTCGTCTCCCTGAGCAGCCTTGGATAGATTCCATCAGGCCCTAGGGATTTGTCAGTCTTTAAGTTCTCTAACAAACCTAACACTTCCTCCTTTGTAATGGAGATTTTCTCCAACGGTTCAACACTCCCCTCCGAGACACTCCCAGTCAATATTGGGAAATGACCCGACTTGTGATTCCCACCTCAATTACTGTATCTTGCTTGGATGCCTCAAAATATATGCAATTCAAACTCCAGTTCAAAAACTCTGAGCCAGGTTCTGTTGCAGAGGCTAATCGCAGATATAGCTGTATGAAATTGCAGTTCTCTCCACAAACTCCCACATGCTGTAATTACAGCACATCATCTGCCCTCCCACGCCTGTCTAAATTTATTATTTATTTTATTAAGTTATAGCATATTACCGTTTTATAGCATAGAGATGAAAATAGGATGAACTACCTGCGATAAAAACAAAAAGAATAAAAGGCAACATGTGCTTCCCCATTGCCTTTGGAATGAATTCTCACTTGCACCAAAATCCCAAATGTATCACTCTGTTTACAAACTAAGATGTTGTACATGATCATGTTCAGTAGAGAGTTAAACCAAGATGCAGGTTCCAGAGTGTGGATTCAGGCAGCAGAATTCACTGCTTAAGTAATGTATGTAGACTTTGATTAAATTACTGCTATCTGAAATATAAAAAAGCCAATTTAAGAAACTAAAAAGCAGTTTTCTTCCATCCCAGAAAAAAGAAGATAACCACAATTTATATTTCGGAATTCAAGCCCGTGAAGAAATCTTTGACAAATACATACAGCATCAGAACATTTCTGAAAGAAGACATGAAAATCCTGGACTTGACACAATTTTAAAATCAACTAGGTACTGATGTTATATGAGAAGGGGTCACGAAATGTTCTTGGCAGACATTATTAAGGAGAATCCCAAGGCATTTTATACATATATTAGGAACAAGAGGGTAGCTAGAGAAAGAGTTGGTCCACTTAAGGACAAAGGAGGGAAATTATGTGTAGAACAAAAGAAAGTGGGTGAGATCCTTAATGAGTACTTTGCATCGGTATTCACAAAGAAGAGGGACACGTCAATTCATGATATCTTGAAGGGGTGTGTAAACCCTTTAGAACAAGCCATCATTACGAGAGAGGAAGTGTTAGGTGAATTAAAAAACATTAAGGTAGACAAATCCCCAGGGCCAGATGGCATCTATCCCAGAATACTGAGGGAGACAAGAGATGAAATTGCTGGGTCTCTAACAGAAATCTTTGTTTCCTTGTTGGCCATTGGTGAGGTACCGAGGATTGGAGGATAGCCAGTGTTGCCCCATTATTTGAGAAGAGTAGCAAGGATAACCCGGGTATTTATAGGCCAGTGAGCTTGAGGTCAGTGATAGGGAAACTGTTGGAGAAGATTCTTAGGAATAGGATCTATACACATTTGGAACTGAATGGTCTTGTTAGTGACAGACAGCATGGTTTTGTACATGGGAGGTCATGTCTCACTAATTTGATTGAGTTTTTTGAGGAGGTGACAAAAATGATTGACGAGGGAAGGGTTGTGGATGTTGTCTACATGAACTTTAGTAAGGCATTCAACATAGTCCCTCATGACAGGCTGGTGCAAAAGATTAAATCTCACGGGATCAAAGGTGAACTAGCTAGATGGATTCAGAACTGGCTTGGCCATAGAAGACAGAGGGTAGCAGTGGAAAGGTGTTTTTCTGAATGGAGGTCTGTAACTAGTGATGTTCTGCAGGGATCGGTGCTGGGACCTCTACTGTTTGTAATATATATAAATTGCTTGGAAATAAACGTAGCTGGTCTGATTAGCAAGTTTGCAGATGATACTAAGATTGGCGGAATTGCGGATAGTGATGAAGATTGTCAGAGAATACAGCAGGATGTAGATAGATTGGAAAATTGGGCAGAGAAATGGCAGATGGAATTTAATCTGGACAAATGTGAGGTGATGTATTTTGGTAGATCCAATTCAGGTGGGAGCTATAAAATAAATGGCAGAACCATCAGGAGCATAGACACGGAGAGATCTGGGTGTGCAGGTCCATAGATCCTTAAAAGTGGCAGCACAGGTGGAAAAATAGTGGTAAAGAAAGCATATGGCATGCTTGCCTTCATCGGATGGGGCATCGAGTATAAATGTTAGCAAATTATGTTACAGTTGAATAAAAAGTTGGTTAGGCCAAATTTGGAATACTGCGTCCAATTCTGGTCACCACACTACCAGAAGGACATGGAGGCTTTGGAGAGAATGCAGTAAAGGATTACCTGGATGTTGCCTGTTATGGAGGATATTAGCTATGAGGAGAGATTGAATAAACTGGGATTGTTCTCCCTGGAAAGACAGAGGCTGAGGGGCGACCTGATAGAAGTTTATCAAATTATGAGAGGTATAGATAGGGTGAACAATTGGAAGCTTTTTCCCAGGACAGAAATGACAATTACAAGGGAGCACAAGTTCAAGATAAGGGGGGAAAGGTTCAGTGGAGATGTGCGGGGAAGTTTTTTACACAGAGGATGGTGGGGGCCTAGAATGCACTGCCAAGTGAGGTGGTTGAGGCAGTCATGTTAGCCACGTTTAAGACTTATCTTGATATGCATATGAACAAATGGGGAATAGAGGGATATAAGTGGTTGGTTAGATAGGTAAACACGATCGGCGCAGGCTTGGAGGGCCGAAGGGCCTGTTCCTGTGCTGTACTGTTCTTTGTTCTTTGAGTATGATATAGTTATTTAATTGCTTTATCCTTCAGATAGAATTATGTCCTGGGATTCCTTTGCAGTATGGAATTGATCAGAGCACTGTGGGACTATAACATGGAGCTAACCTAACAATGATAAGCACCACTGCTCTACTCCACACTAATATACATTTGATAATTGAACAGATCATTATTCCGTACATATGTAATGTTGAATATTGAGTGTGACACTGGTAACCTTCACTGTCTTATATCATCCAATCTTTACTGCATTATGTCATCTCTTTTTATAATAATTTCCAACCCACATAGGCAGTTGTTATTGGGAAGTTGCCTTTCCCCAACTATATTTGCAGTTGTGTTGCTCACTGGGGATCTGTTCCCCTTTCTCATTCACATTAGAATGCGTGGCTGGGAACCCAGTCATAAGATATACATGCAATTGATAAGGAATATGAATGAATTTATAGGAAATCTACACTGCAATGGGCCAATTTTTGGGGGATTATAAACATATAATACCTTAAGGTCAACATCAAGGGGTTAATAACTGGGCAGTGAGTGTGTTGACATGAACTTTATTACATGACTCATGACATTTAGTGACTAGAAACTGAATAATTAATAAAGTAACAGCTCAGTAGAGAACGAGTGACAATTATTCTAATGTAATTTTCTATAATGAAATGTCTTGCATTACTTCTTCTTGGCCTTTATGCTAAGGTCAAGCCCAAGATGGCAATGTCTTATCTTGTCAGCTTGAATCTTGTTTGGTCTCTCTTTTGGGGGACAATGAATTGGATTTTGAATTTGGTTTTTGGAGCAAGCAAGAAATAGATTGGGGTTTGCCCGGTCCATTCTGAGCACTGGCTTTGTAACTTTAAGAATGGAGTAAAAAGTAGAAAAACAAATTATGTCTGCAAAAACATGAGATACTAACCAAAGCTACCATTCGAAGCTAATGTGTTAAACTTTCTGTTTATTACAGAATTCGAATTATAAATTTTATTCTGTGGAAGACAAAATATTCAACAAATGATGGAAATGACAATGATCCATCTGGTAAACAAGGTACTTTAACAATGAGCAGCCAGTCTATGTGATAAAAAGATTGTTCATATGAAAGCACATTAGATACATTGGCACAGTTTATATGAACAATGTCAGATGCAGAAGGCTGTGGCATAAGGCTGCTGCCTAGAGCAGGTAGGTTTATTGGTGGGTTGGGGGTAGCGATTTTGAGGGAGGCGTAGTGAAATTGGAAGATTAAATTTATTGCAAAGAAAACTGAAGTGATAAAATTTAGAAGAATGAGGATATATACATTCAATTACTCAATTTTAAGGGAGTGTAGGAACAGAGAGAGTTCATATACGTGATTCTTTGAAGGTAACAGGATAAGTTGATAAGGCTATTTAGAAAAGCATACAGAATACATGTTCTTAAATAGAGGTTTGTCTAGCATTTCCTTCTCACCCATACACAGGATACAAAAAATTGTCATCTGATGGGTAATGTTTCTCTCACCATTAGCCTCTAGTTTTTCTTTCCATTCCAGCTTATTTCTGTAATAAAAACAGAAAATGCTGGAAAAACTCAGCAGGTCTGGAAGCATCTGTGGAGAGAAACAGAGTTAATGTTTCAGGTCTAAATGATCCTTCTACAGAAGGATCTGTACCTGTTTTATTCATCCAACTTCCCACCCCCACCCACACACCATGGGCTTTCCTTTGAGGCCTACAATTCCAAAAAGAGGCCTCTGATCTCCTTTTCCCCAAGAGGCCTCTGATGCCTCTTCGGTCTCTGATCCAACCCCAGCACCAGGCCTCTGATTTTCCCCCCTTCCACCCTCTTCCCTATTACCACATTACGCGGTCTCTGATACCTCCCCATCAGATCAACTTCCCAGTCTGCTGCTCCTCCTTCCCCAGATGACCCTGACATGGTCCTGCATCCCCTATATCTCCATTGTCTTTTCCCACTTACCTCAGTTAAATAAGGTGGAAATACTGCCAAACAAACTTGTATCTTTACAATGCAAGTTGCAAATCCTCAGCGAGGAAATATTAAACAAGTTCTCTGAAGTAGATTAGTTAAAAACAATTAGCAGCATGCATTGCATCAGAAGATTGTGGTGGATTTCAATTGATTACATTTTGTTTTAAATAAAGTGTTAAGAGTGGGAAAATATTTTCAATTTAATCATATTCTACATTTAAAAGTTTTTTAAATTGAATTTTAAGAGTTCATAAATACATTGAATGAAGAAAGGCAATATAAAATGAAAGGCACAATTCTAAAAGGATTTTAACAGCAAGCGAGCCAGGAGCTAAATGTGCAAAAATCATTGAAGATGGCAGGGCAGATTAAGACAAGTGGTTAAGAAATAAAGCATTTGAAATCCAGGGCTTTTCAAACTAGGGCACAGAATAAAAGAGCAAGGAAATTATGATAGACCTGTATGAAATACGGATTGAAACATAGAAAATAGAAGCAGGAGGAGGCCATTTGGCCCTTCGAGCCTGCTCCGCCATTCATTTTGATCATGACTGATCATCAAATTCAAGATCTTGATGCCGCCTTCCCTCCATATTCCTTGATCACTTTAACCCCAATAGCTATATTTAATTTCTTCTTGAAATCACACAATGTTATGGCCTCAATTATTTTTTGTGGTAGTGAATTCCAGATTCATCACTCTCTGAGTGAAAAAATTTCTCCTCACCTCAGTCCTAAAAGCTTTACCCCTAAACCTCAAACTATGACCACTAGTTCTGGATACCTCCACCATCAGCAACATTCTTTCTGAAGGTATGCTGTCTAACCCTGTTAGAACTTTATAAGTTTCTATGAGATCCCCTCTCACTCTTCTAAACTCCAATGAATACAATTCTAACTAACTTAATTTCTCCTCATATGACAGACCTGCCATCCCAGGAATCAGAATGGTAAACCTTCGCTGCACTCCCTTGGTAACAAGGATATGCTTCCTCAGATAAGGACACCAAAACTGCACACAATATTCCAGGTGTGGCTTCATCAACACCGTGTACAATTGCAGTAAAACATCCCTATTCCTATACTCTAATCCTCTTGTTATGAAGACCAAATTCCATTTGCCTTCTTTACTGCCTGCTGTTCCTGCGCACATACCTGCAGCGACTGATGCACAAGGACACCGAGGTCTCTCTGAGTATCCACCTCTCCCAATTTACACCCATCCTATTTTTGCTACCAAAGTAGATAACCTCACATTTATCCACATTATATTGCATTTGCCATGTACATGCCCATTCAGCCTGTTCAAATCACGCTAAGCATCTCTGCATCCTCCTCACAGCTCATCCTTCCACCCAACTTTGTATCATATGCAAATCTGCAGATAATACATTTAGTTCCTTTGTCCAAATCATTAATATATAATGTGAACAGTTGGAGTTCTAGCACAGATCGCTGCGGTACTCCACTAATCACTGCCTGCCAATCAGAAAAAGACCCATTTGTGCCAACTCTTTACTTTCTATCTGCTGACCAGCTTTCTATGCATCTCAAGACACCACCTGCAATCCCACGCGCTTTAACTTTACATGGTAGTCTGCTATGTGAAACCTTATCGAAAGCCTTCTGAAAGTCAAAATGAACCACATTCCTCGGTCAACTCTGCTCATTACAACTTCAAAGAATTCCAATAGATTCATCAAGCATGATTTTCCTTATGTAAATCCATGTTGAGTTTGTTTGATTATGTACTACTGCTTTCCAAATGCTGAGCTATGAAATCCTTGATAATGGACTGATGTTAGGCTCACTAGTCTGTAGTTCACTGTTTTCTCTCTACCTCCCTTTCAAATAGCGGGCTTACATTAGCTACTATTTCCAAGGCTATTTCCTTAAGTACTCTGGGATGCAGATTATCAGGCCCTGGAGATGTATCCACCTTCAGTCCTATCAATTTTCCCAAAACCATTTCTCAACGAATACTGATTTCCTTCAGCTGCTCACTAAAACTTGTTTCTCTGAGAATTTCTGATACATTATTCATGTTTTCCTTTGTGAAGGCAGAAGCAAAGTATGAATTTAATTCCTCAGCCATTTCTTTGTTCCCCATTATCAATTCTCACCTTTCTGATTGTAAGGGGCTACATTAGTTTTTGGCAATCTTTTTCTCTTTACATACCTATAGAAACTTCTACAGTCAGTTTTTATGTTCCCCGCTAGCTTACTTTCTTACACTATTTTGCCCATCTTAATCAATCCTTTGGTCCTCCTTTGCTGATTGGGCCTCAACTTGAGTACTGCAGTCTGAACATTGCACTTTGAGAAGGATATGGAGGCATTAAAAGGGTGTAGAAAAGATTTATGAAAATGTTTCCAGGGATGAGGCAGTTCAGTTATGTGGATGAATTGGAAAAGCTAGGGCTATTCTCCTTGGAGAAGAGAAGATTAAGATGACATTTGATAGAGGACTTCAAAATCGTGGTTCTCAGTAAAATTGATAGAGAGAAACAATTTCCGTTGGCCTAAGGATCAAGAATCAGAAGATAACTATTTTGGCAAAAGAATCAAAGCCAACATGAGGAAATTTTTTTTTATAGGATGTGGAATTAGGTGAGTTGCACTTGCAGATACCTGGTGTGGATAGAGTGGACTGAATGGATTCCTGTGCTCTAACCATTCTATGATCAGTGATTAATATTTATTTTAAAGAAATACTGGGGATTCTCACTTTGCATATTGTAATATTATTCCAGCAATGTTAGGGAAACAAACAACTAAACCTCAGCAATGCTATCTGACATTGTGATCATCACCATAGCTGAGTATGTCCTATCCCATTGACAGGACACATCCAGCAGAGGTGGCAGCTGCATAGTGGTATACAATTGGGATGGAGTTGCCCTGGGAGTCCTTAGCATCTGCTCTGGATCCATAGAGTCTCATGACCTCAGATCAATCAGGAGTGAGAAAACGTCCTGCGGAATACCACGTATTATTCCACCTCAGAGGATAAATCAGTGCTTCTCCATGTTGAACACCATATGGACGAAGCACTGACGATGACAAGGGTGCAGAATGTACTCTGGGTGGGGGACTTCAAAGCCCATGATTCATGATGGCTTCGTAGCACCACTGTAGACTGAGCTGGCTGAGTCCTGAAGGACATAGCTGCTCAGCTGGATCTGTGGCAGGTGGTAAGGGAACCAACAAGAGGGAAAAACATGCTTGACCTCATCCTTACCAACCTGCCTACCACAGATGCATCTGTCCATGACCACCACACAGCCCTTGTGGAGATGAAATCTGTTATACTCCAGGTCAAAAAGTCCAAAGTGTTTAATGGAGCCCATCTGGATCATAAGTTTTGTACTTTGAATTTGGCTAGGATGAGCATGATATATTCCACATCAGGTATGATTCAAATGACCCACTAGGGAGCTTTTATCAAACAAAATTTATTTTAAAATGTAGTTAACATGTATGGAAAAAAAATTAGCAGTAGCTTTTATCAATTACACACAAAAACAAAACAACCACAATAATGTATAACCCTTAACTAATATACCTAAGATGTTCCAATCAAACAAAACTTCCTTTAGACAAAAAATCCTTTCCACAGGTTTAACACAGCAAAGACTAATGCTCACGTGATACTAGAATTGAGTCCTTTGGTTGGAGAATTGAAATTCAAGCCTTGTAACTTCTAGCAGCCCTCTGGATACACTCAGAACAGTTTGAAGTCAGAACAGCATCCCAGAACACCAGGGGGACTCTGGTCAAGCCATCAACAGCAGATGTTCTACTCCAGGAAGGCAAGAAGCCTTGCTTTCAGCTAACCAGCAGAATTTCCAAAAAAACAGGGAGAGAGAAACACTTCTTTTCAGCTTGATGTCCCCTCTAAAGCCACTTAGGGTGGCTCGGTAGCACAGTGGTTAGCACTGCTGCTTCACAGCTCCAGGGACCTGGGTTCGATTCCCGGCTTGGGTCACTGTCTGTGTGGAGTTTGCACGTTCTCCTCGTGTCTGCATGGATCTCCTCCGGGTGCTCCGGTTTCCTCCCGCAGTCCAAAGATGTGTGGGTTAGGTTGATTGGCCATGCTAAAAAATTGCCCCTTAGTGTCCTGAGCTGCGTAGGTTAGAGGGATTGGAAGGTAAATGTGTAGGGATGGGGGTAGGGCCTGGGTGGGATTGTGGTCGGTGTAGACTCGATGGGCCAAATGGCCTCTTTCTGCCCTGTAGGGTTTCTATGGTAAACTCAAACCTGCAGCCAACTAAAACAGAAAATGAAACCTTAAATGCCCTAGGAAGGAAAATAAAACTGCCCAGAACACATGATCTGTCAACTAGCCCTCCTCCTAACAATGCAGAGTCATAAAAAGTCCCAAAGTAAAACTAAACAAACCCCATTTAAGCCACTTAAGGAGCAATAGAAGGACTTCGACAGACAACTCGGCAACAATGACATAAGCTGAGGCTAGGAGAGCTGAAGAGAACATGATTTAAAAAGAATTTCTTAAAGGAAAACTAATGTCACAAATCCCATTTTCACATTGAGGACACCTTCAATCTGTTGTGTGGCACTACCACCATACTAAATAGGATAGATTTCAAACAGATCGAGTAAGTCAAAACTGGGCAACCGTGAGGTGCTCTGGGCCATTATCAGCAGCAGAATTGTATTCAACCATAATCTGTAATTGCATGTCTTGGCATTTCTCCACCTGACCATTGCTACCATGAGGGTATGCCAGGAGCAGCACCATGCCTATCAATGGCCCTTCTTGTTTTGGGGAATTTGTTCCCAATCAATCAAGCCTCTGAATATTTCCCCTATCCATCTCTTTTCCTGGGGCTTCTGCTTCCAAGACTGCCTTCTCTTTGTGTGGATTTATTTGGACTTCACCAATTAGCTTCCCACCTGACTGGAAACCAAGCCTGTCAGTCAGGCTTGACATCTAGGCGGGGAATTGATCGGGGGAGCCCATTTTCCAAGGACCCCTCTGGAACTCCCTTCCTGTTCCCAGTTAGGTCAGGTAAGTAAAATTTCAGCTTTTAGTCTCACGACACTTGTTGACGTATTACATTTCTTAACATTTGCAACCTTGATCAAGTTATATTGCGAAGGTAACTGTCCTTTATTGAGATACTGCAATAAATAATCTATACAGCAATAAAATTGGCAAGGACTGCTGGGCAGTTACATGGGATGTGGTTGGTGGTTCATCGAGTGCTATCAGTAATGGAAAAAGCTGTTTCTTATCTAATGTTCTTTTTTCCCTCTTAGCTAAAATTTGTCTACGCGATTTACTGAATGATGGTACATTCAAAGCGATCTTCCCACTTCATGAGGTAAATGTTATTCTTCATTCTGGTTGTGAAAGAAATAACCATTTCAACATTGCCTATAGATGTGCAGCCATACTTTTGAAATAGTCATTCTTTCTAGGCAAACACATGAGCCAATTTTGGTATAGTAAAGTCCCACAATTAAGAAATAGCACATGATGACATTGGGCGCGCATTCCGACTTCATCACACTCTCTCATGATACTTCTGTCGGCGGGTGCAGGCACGAATCTGCAGCGTGCCGGCCAACAGTAAAGGATGTAATTAATGGTCCAGGTTGGTCCAGATTTAACATTGGTCCAGATTTAATATTGGCCATGTGATTTTAAACTCACTGCATGGACAACATTGGTAGATGGGCGGACCGACCAGGGCAGGATAAAAGGGTCCTGCTGTAAATGCAGGCTAAGGAGCTAGCCATTTGTAGGGGTGAAGTGATGTGGTGTTCTGGATGGTTGATAAAATATTGTCTGTACTGGGTACATCAGAGTGTGCAGCTCAAATGACATTGCTGTCCTCTGACACCAGAGGTTTGCGTCCCTCTATTACCCTTTGCGTACAGGTGAGCCCCATTCAGCAACGTGCTGATGGGTATTGTTTACTCAGCAGGGAGCACCTCCTCCTCTGAGGAAGAGAGGGAACAAAGATTGAGGAGGCCTGGTTGCAGGCATCCCCTTCTGGCAGAGGTGCAGGCACAGGACGATCAGGGCCAGCAGAGAGGCAGATGAGACCACCCCCGCAGAAGACACCATTATCCTGCTGCCAGGGTGTACAGGCAGTGGCCAAACTACCTTGAAATAACAGAAGTCCAGTGCCATAGGAAGCTCCAGCTAACAAGGGAAGCCGTGATAGCCTCCAATTGTGTGGGAGGACACTCAAGATGTCATGAAGGTCATGGTGGCACTAAATATTTATGTCTCCAGATCCTTGCAGGGCGCTAAGGGTGATTTATGTAGAGTCTTTCTGTCAGTTGCACACAACTGTGTTAAGCTAGTCACTGATGCCCTGATCAAGTATATGAGAAGATTCATTCACCTCAGGATGGACCAGGCCTGCAGGCTGAGCAGGTTAGAGAATTTGCAGCTATTGCAGGGTTCCCCCACATCCAGGGTGCCATTGATTGCAACCCATGTAGCCGTAAGGACACCAGTTGGTGAGCTGGATGACTTTGTCAACAAGAGGGGGTTTCACTCTGTGAACATTCCGACTGTATGTGACCAGAAGACTCAGGTATGTGCAAGGTACCAAGGCAGCTCACACAATGCATATATTCTATGTCACTCATAGGTGCCTGGCCCTTTCGCTGCTTCAGCTTGTCTAGGCAGGTACTTGATATATGACAAGGATTATCTGCTGAAAAGGTGGCTGATGACACCTTTCAGGGGACCATGGACAGATGCAGAGGAAAGATACAACCATTGCCATGTTCCCACAAGGGGAGGACCACTGAGCTGCTGAAGTTAGGGTTCAGATGCTTTGACTGATCCAGGGGTGCCCTGCAGTACCCACCCGAGCGATTGTTGATCATAATAGTGGTCTGCTATGCTCTTCACAATCTCGTTCTCTCTTGGGGGGACCTCTCTTGAACTGGAGTAGCAGTACCTGCCTCAGAAGTGGCACTGGCAAGGCTGTAAATGTTCATGCTGGGCATCTAGAGGGCGAAGACGAGGAAGCTGCAATGTGGAACCTTCATTGGAGCAGGGTCACCCAGGTTCAACAGTTCTTCAGATAGGCTGGCATGCCTTGCCTTCTCAGATCACTAATGGGCACAACCATAATCTCAAACACATAAAACTCATCCATTCCATGAGTCCATTCTCTTCCAAATAAAGTTTGACATGCTGGATATCTCTGAACAGGCAATGATGAGTCTGATATCAATACAGCACATGGGACACTTCTGGCTTGAGTTATGATATTTATGGTGATAAATTCAAGATGAAAAAAATGAAATCAAATTCACCTGGATCACACACATAGTTCTTTAAATTAAAATAAAGCAGTAGCACCCAGTGTGGATCCCTGCTTGTGACGAGTGTATCTACAGTTTATGTTTGCGGGTGCAATATCTAGGTGCTCCTTCCTCGCTGACAGTGGCATTGGAGTCAGGTCTCTAATGACAGTGCTCTGCTGGCACAACTGCCCTTGGTGACAGACTTCTGGTTGGTGGGACCTGAGTAAGCACCACCTGAGAGGGTTCGCTCTTTAACATTGCTGGATAACCCTCAGTTGCCGCAGACTCGTAAGGGGTAGGGCCTGGGTGGGATTGTGGCCGGTGCAGACACGGTGGGCCGAATGGCCTCTTTCTGTGCTGTAGGGGTTCTATGATTCTATGATTCTATTCTATGATTCAGCTGGAGTGGTAACTGGTAGTGAGATGGATAAACTGGTGCACTCATTTGAGGCTCCATGAGAAGAGTCCTCACCTCCTTGCTCACCAACGATCAACGACGCTGGTTGGACCATCCTACTCTCACCCAAGCAATGACCTCCTGAGGTCAGTGCCTGTGTGAGGGCTTGCAGGTCCAAGTGCAACCCCTGTAATGCATCATTGCCCTCCTTGAGCTGCCTCTCCAGGAGTTGTCACGTTTTCAATGGATGAGGCTGTGTGCTCAGAGCTCAGGTCATGCAGTGCTCATGCCCCACAAGGACCCGTCCATAACAGAGACCATGGCACACAGATCCTCGTGGATCTCTGCTAGGTCTCCCCGCACATCCACTGGACATCCAGCATTTGCCACCTTATGGGCGACTGCAGAAGCTCATCATCTCCCTTGGACTCAGTATGGCGCTTGTCTCCAGCAGTCCTCTGATTGCTGGCACACTGGACATTCTCTGCCTCCATTATCTGCCAATGCGAGCTTAAAGTGCCTTAACAACTCTCTGACATGGTCACAGCCACTGCTCTGAATGTATCTGCAATTGTACTGGGTGCTGAAAAATGGTGTGCCATGCATGCATCCGTCAATGTCTCGATTGTCAAGGGAGGGTCGTCTGCTTCTTGGCTGGATTTGGCAGATTTTTATCTGAGGGATAAAAACAAAGGGTAAGATATCACACAGATTAACGTCTCAGCCCATGCTGGCCATCACTATTCGCCTTAGTTGCATTGAGGTTTCTGAGTGCCCGGTGCACAGATGAGGTTGTTCTGGTGGACGAAACCCTAATTCATCTCTTTGATCCTGAATGTGTCATACATCAGCCTAATGGGCTCTTACCTTCCTCAGAAACATAGCCTCTCTGCAACCCGTCAATCTGCTGCCTCATTCGCCTTCCAGCTCCAGGGTTCCCAGCTCATACTTGGTGAAGATTGGCAGGTTTGACACCCTACCACCAGTGGCAGATTGCTCCCAATTGTTGTGGCTTTGTTTCTTCTGCAAGTTAGAGCAGAGATCCATTGAGTGCTGAAACCTTTACGTTGAACGCCATACTATGCTGTCCCCCAACTCAGAACACCCTAGAAAGGTTTGCTAATGTTACCACCCCTTTGAACACCTGAACCTTCGGTGGACCAAAAGCTACTGATTCATCTCTCCAGCTTTGGGATGCACGGCACATGTGAGATCCAAGACTACATGAGACCCACACACTTGATCACAACTGTGGATGAGCCATTCTCCTCAATGCCCCATTCAGCACGATGCCCACTCAATGCTCACCTGTGCTGAGTGCAGAAGGTCTTTGAACCTTTTCTGGCACTGAATCCATGTTCTCCTGACAAAGTCACGGCCACTGGCCTCCGCTTCCATCTTGATCCATGCCTTGAAGAAGTGCAATGGTCTCCTCCCATTCCTTGATATCAGGACATCCTTCCTTTCTGTTACTGCCTCCACTAGGGTTTAAGAACATAAGAACTAGGGGCAGGAGTAGGCCATTTGGCCCCTTGAACCTTCTCCGCCATTCAACAAGATCATGGCTGATCTTTTCAAGGACACAGCTCCACTTACCCGCCCATTCACCATAACCCTTAGTTCCTTTACTGTTCAAAAATCTATTTGTCTTTGCCTTAAAAACATTCAACGAGGTAGCTTCAACTACTTTACTGGGCAGGGAATTCACAGATTCACAACCCTTTGGGTGAAGTAGTTCCTCCTCAACTCAGTCTCAAATCTGCTCCTTTTTATTTTGAGGCTTTGTCCCCTAGTTCTGGTTTTACCCACCAGTGAGCAACCTCCCTGCTTCTATCTTATCTATTCCCTTCATAATTTTTTAATGTTTCTATAAGATCCCCCATCGTTCTTCTAAATTCCAATGAGTATAGTCCCAGTCTACTTATTCTTTCCTCATAAGCCAACCCTCTCAACTCCAGAATCAACTTAGTGAATCTCCTCTGCATCCCTCCAGTGCCAGTATATCCTTTCTCAAGTAAGGAGACCAAGACTGTACACAGTACTCCAGGTGTGGCTTCACCAGCATCTTATACAGCTGCAACATAACCTCCCTGTTTTTAAGCTCCATCCCTCTAACAATGAGGGATAAAATTCCATTTGCCTTCTTTTTAATTACCTGCTGCACCTGCAAACCAACTTTTTGTGATTCTTGCACAAGGACACCAAGGTCCCTCTGCACAGCAGCATGCTGCAATTTTTTACCATTTAAATAATAGTCCATTTTTCTGTTATTCCTACCAAAATGGATGACCTCACAATTACCAACATTGTACTCCATCTGCCAGATCCTTGCCCACTCACTTAAACTATCTACATCCCTTTGCAGATGTTCAGTGTCCTCTGCACACTTTGCTCTACCACTCATCTTAGTGTCATCTGTGAATTTTGACACACTACACTTGGTCCCCAACTACAAATCACCTATGTAAATTTAAACAATTGCGGTCCCAACACTGATCCCCGAGGCACACCACTAGTCACTGATCGCCAACCAGAAAAATACCGATTTATCCCCACTCTTTGCTTTCTGTTAGTTAACCAATCCTTTATCCATGCTAATATATTACCCATAATGCCATGCACCTTTATCTTATACAACAACCTTTTGTGCAGCACCTTGTCGAATGCCTTCTGGAAATCCAGATACATCACATCCAACGGTTCCCCATTGTCCACCGCGCTTGTAATGTCCTCAAAGAATTCCACTAAATTAGTTAAACATGACTTGGAGGCAGTCATCTGAGAAGCAGGGCGCTTGGTGCTGGAACTCTCCTCCCATCTGCTGTGGCGTCTAGTAGTTGCCATTTGGACTTATGCAGTGGCCTGTGGACACTGTTTTTAAAGTTGATGGAGAAGTGCCATAGGACATGGAGCCTACCACACACCCGCCCCATTCAATCACAACCAATATAATATCATGAGTTTTAGTTGGATTCGGGCGGGCCCAGGATTCACAGTCCGGTTCTGCCTGTCGACTGTGCACGCCGGTCGCTAAAACTACCCGAAGTTTTAAAAATCAATTTGGCATAACAATACTATACTATCTTACTGACATTTAATCACATCCACTATTCAATTCATTATTTTCATTTAATAAAGCCCGACATAATCTGAAGGTCAATTGAAAGAGTTTGTGCTACCTCAGATATCTAAAGTTTAAAGTTTATTTATTAGTGTCACAAGTCGGCTTACTATGAAAGTCACTATGAAAATCCCCTAGTTGCCACACTCCAATGCCTGTTCAGGTACACTGAGGGAGAATTTAGCATGGCCATTGCACCTAACCAGCACGTCTTTCGGACTGTGGGAACACCCCGGACCATCCGGAGCAAACCCACGCAGATATGGGGAGAACATAGACTCTGCTCAGGCATTGACCCAAGCCAGGAATCGAACCTGCATTGCTGGCGCTGTGAGGCAGCAGTGCTAACCACTGTGCCACCATGCTGCCCTATGGCAGTCCACTGCAGTGAGGTAGTTCTTAAGACACCAATTATGCTTATTTTTTATGATATTAGCAGGATACAGAAATGTCTCTTTGGAAAGGCTCTCTGATGTGAACTGGTTTCCCAAAAGTGGGCATTTGCTGCAAAATTGGAAGATTCAAAACGCTGCCCAACCTTTGAGAGCAATGATTTGCTCTCGTTATATGAGATCTCATTAAAATATTCAAAATACCTATTAAAGGTCTTACAGCAAACCTTCAGTCCAGGCAAGTCGTCGTTCACAGCAAAAGCCTTGTCCAAATAATACTGGTGAGATAACCTGCTTTAGCACATCTTAAAAAAGGATAACTGGTTGCGCCTTTGTATCCCTTTGGTTGCATTTTGCTCCAAATTTTGCTTAGATTGGCTGGGATTTTGGGTTATTATACCCAACCAATATTTTACTTCATTTATTTTTGTTTTCTGCTGGTTTTGATATGACACAGTATAAAAAGGTGACCGTACGTATTCTGAATGTGCTGAAAGAGTAAGAGAATTTATGAAGGAATCAATAAACACAAGTTGTCTGGATCCTGAGGCAATTTGACTTTATTCTGGACTTGTCTCTGGACATGTCCAAGTAGTTCTGTCCTTGCCACCCACTTCATAAGACAAAGCTGCCACAAAGTTTAACATCTGCTGTTGCATTATTTAGGAACACCAAAAGGAATACCCATCCTTCCTTCCATGTAAGACGGAATGTCAAAACTAGATATAGTAAGAAGTCTCACAATACCAGGTTAAAGTCCAACAGGTTTATTTGGAATCAAGAGCTTTCAGAGCGCTGCTCCTTCATCAGGTGAGTCTGATGAAGGAGCAGCATTCCGAAAGCTCGTGATTCCAAATAAACCTGTTGGACTTTAACCTGGTGTTGTGAGACTTCTTACCATGTCCACCCCAGTCCAACGCCGGTATCTGCACATCAAAACTAGATATAACCAAGAATAATAAAGAAGTGTGAATACATGCCGAAGGAACAAGGAGAGGCAATATAAACTAAATGATACAATCTTAAGATGGTTCAGGAAAGTTCACATACGCAAATCTTTGAAAGTGGTAAGAAAAGTTGATAAAGCTGTTTAAAAAGGGTCATGGGGGATCCTTGCCATTATGAACAGAGGCACAGAGTACAAAAGCAAGGGAACACCACTAAATCTTTATAATTACTGCTTAAGTCTCAGTTTGTGTAGTCAAAGAGCAAAGAAGTGGGTCTAACTGGACAATTCCAATGTGCCAAAAGACCTGTTACTGTGCTGTCTGAAAACCCAAAATGAAGACGTGTTGAGCAAAACTAATGCATGGAGCAAATACAGCCAAGGGTACCCTAAAATACAAAAGAAGTTTGCCACCTCCATTCAAAACACTGATGAAGCAGTCCCATTTCACCATGTTTTATGGGTGAGAACCTAAGCAGGCACAGAAATAGGTAATTTGACCCTCCAACAAGATTGTAACTGATTTTCTTCCTCAGCTCCACCTTCCCACACTATCCTGATATTCCTTAATTTCCTTCGGCACCCAAATCCATCAATCTTTTCTTGAATATACTCAGCTCCCTGGGGTAGTGAATTCCAAAGATCCACAATTATTTGAATGAAGAAA
Organism: Mustelus asterias; assembly: GCF_964213995.1. Taxonomy (NCBI): domain Eukaryota; kingdom Metazoa; phylum Chordata; class Chondrichthyes; order Carcharhiniformes; family Triakidae; genus Mustelus; species Mustelus asterias. The sequence continues at coordinate 89,774,696 of NC_135809.1, forward strand.
TGTCTCCTCCTCTCACTCCTAAATGGCAATATTGAGAATAAGTCTCTCTTATTCTAGACTGTAATCAGTTGTTCTAGATTTCCCAACAAAGGGAAACATTTTCTTAGCATCTTCCATGTTAAGCTCCTTAAGAATTCTATATGTTTCAATTAGATCACTTCTAATTGTTCTAAACTCAATCTCTCATCATTGGTCAAGATCATGGAACACCCTCCCTAACAGTGCTATCAGTATACCGACACAACATGGACTGCAGTGGTTCAAGAAGGCAGCTCACCATAATCTTCTCAAGGACAATTAGGGATGGGCAACAAATGCTGGCCTAGCCACCAATGCCCACATTCTGTAAATGTTTGTTTTTAAATCCCTTCATCCCAGGAATCAACTTAATAAACCTTCTGATCCACGTCCAATACAAGCAAATCCATCCTTAATCAAGGAGAAACTGTAATGTGGTACTCTGTTGGTGTCTCACCAACATTCTGTACAGTTGGAACAAAACTTCGCTGCTTTTATACTCCATCCCCTCTGCAATAAAGATTAACCATTTGTCTTCCTAATTACTTGCTGTACCTGAATGCTAACATTTTGTATTTCACGTACAAGGACATCCAGACACATTTGTACTGCAACATTCTGTTGTCTCTTTCACCCTAAATAATACTTTGCTTTTCTATTCTATCCAAAATAGATAACCTCACATTTTCCCGTTTTATACACCATCTGACATTTTTTTGCAAATGCACTTAACCTATCAATATTCCTTTGAAGACTCTTTGGACAAGATTTTTGGGCCTGCTGAGGTTGGGAATAGAGATAAAATGGGCCCAAAAATTCTTGTGGCAGTTTCAGAGTCAACATGGCTGCAGAACCTCACAAGATAGGCAGCCAGTTAAGCTCTATGTGAGTTTGGTTGGAGGTACGCTCAAGAGGCCAATTAGGTTTTTCAATCCACTGTGACCTTTCTAGAATCTTGGGAATTATGGAAGATTACAATCAGTCCATCCTCTATCTACCTCCCTCTGCAGCCTCTTTGCATCTGGACCCCAATTTAAGGTGATTGGCAAAATTTTTTTCATGCAGCGTGTAGTTAGGATCTGGAATGAACTGCTTCGAGTATAGTGGAAGCAGATTCAATTGAGGCTTTCAAAAGGGAATTGGATAATTATCTGAAGAGAAAAACATGTAGGACTCTGTGGGAAAGGCAAGGAAATTAGACTAACAGAGTAGCTCCTACAGAGAGCTGGAACAGACACGATGGGCTGAGCGGCCTCCTTCTGTGCTGTAACCATTCTATGATTCTTTGCCATATACTTTCCCACCTAATATTGCACCATGAGCAAAAATTCAATGCATTACACTCGATCCTCTCGTCAAAGTTATTATTATAGATGGTAAATAACTGAGGCCCCAGGTACTAATTCATGTAATATGCCATAAAGAGACCATAAGTATGGGTTTAAACCTTACAGAATTCTGGACTCAATTTACATATACTTTGAGGTCTACATTTGTAGGACCACAAAAGGTTGCAAATTATGCCTTCAGAATTGGGTGTGGTTGCATTTGATAACACAATGTCATGGGACTGATGTTTTGGCTCATGCTAGTTTGAGTGTGGGATCTCCCCCAACCTGACTGAAATCTGTACGGCTGAGGTATCTTACATCTGTGATTCTCTAGTAAATTAAAGCTGTATATTTGCTGCTTATTTAACACAGAAGTGCAGTTGTGGAGATCGCGAAGTCCATGGAGTAAAAGACCAATGTTGGCTTTGTGAGGTAATATGTGTTAACTTGTACTGAACATATATATAATAGTACAATTTCTAGCAGATTAGTTATTGCATCATCCGCACCAAAAGTGGGGTATTAATGAAACATCAGCAGTCAATCTGTTACAATATAACAAATAAAATTAGCATTTCCTTTCAAATTTTGATGTCTTGTCAAAGAACTTCCCTGGATTTCAATAACACATTGGTCCTGATTGTATACCTACTACTTTACTCAAGACGTATTGTTCCATTATTAACCTTCTCTCTATGGCATTCCTTTACTCTGCCTTACTTTCAGTACACTGATCCTTCTTGAAAATTTGCTAAAACTAGTTCTCAATATAAAACCATTTCCTATCTTCTTCTGCTCCCTTTGTCTTCACCTCCAAAGTACATGTGTACAGCTCCTGAACTTCTTTAACTCAGATTATCTACTTGTTGCTTGAGCCCTCATCACTGTTCTTACCTGCATCAACGCAATTAGCCCAACTCCTACGTCTTGGTATAAAAACAAAAAATGCTGGAAAATCTCAGCAGGTCTGGAAGCATATTTGGAGGGGGAAACAGAGTTAACAAAAGTCTTATACGACTCTTCTTTGGAATTCAAACTCCTGTTTATAAATCCTACACTCCATCTTTCTAAAGTCCTCTATTCCTACAAGTCTGCACATTCTCCACTCTTCTGAACTAGCCCCCTTTTCATTTCTCCTCCCTCTGTTTTATTATATTCAGTGTCTGAACTTTTCACTATTTTAAACCTACATTCTGAAATTCTCCTGAATACTTCCACCTTTTGCCCCACTTTCAAGAGCTTCTTCGAAGCTTACCTGAAAGATCATAGCTCCAGTCACACACAATTTTTCTCCCATCATTGCTCAGTGCCTGTTTTCATCTTTTTGAAATGTCTTCAAACCTTTGCTACATTAAAGGCACTTTATAAATGTAGTTTTGAGAGAAAAGCCTCTCACTCCCTGTCCCATCCATTTTCTGTACAGAAAGGTGAAATTTTGCACAAGTTGTATCAGGCCTGCAAGGAATTTGAATGTCTGTAAAACTGGTGAAACTTTTCATATTATCTGATATTTATCCTATAATTAATTTGACTTTTTTTCTGTTTGTAACCCTATGTTCAAAATCGAGAAGGATACGCTCGAAGTGAATGTATATGTTCATAAAGTTCTGAGATATTTGTTGGAGACATTGCTGATGTTTGCAGTCTCCTGTGGCATTTCACCTCCATTTGCTGCTGAATTTGATGACATAGTCACAATAAACAGCCTACTGACTGAGAGAAGCATGGTAATAATTGTCAGTCTCCCCAACACATACCCTGGGCGGGATCTTCTGCACAACCCGCTGCATGTTGCTGCAGTGGCGGAGGTAGCCCGCCATTGGCTGCCGGTGGGATCTTCTGGTCTTGCTGTTGTCAACAGGGTTTCCCATTGAATTCACCCCTCATTGCCAGCAAACCCATGGCAGAGGTCCGCCATCGACAGGACCGGAGATCCCACTGGCGTTAACAGCCAGAAAGTTCTGGCCCCATCTCTAACCCTTTCTTTTTAATATCTGAGCATTGTAGTTACCTTACAACTATGCCTTCACTATTCCCTCTTTGAAAACGTCAGAGCACTGGGACTTCACTGGCTAAAGTCAGAAAAAATATCCTAAGACGGTGACCGTTTTCTATCATCATTTTTGTCAATGCCTCCACTGCCTTTGACAATACTAGGTGGCATTGCTTTCTTCTATTGTTTTTCTGGGTATCCTATTCCAAACCAGCATGGCGATTATCATTGTATCTTGATTTTATTCAGTTATTTTTATTCACCAACAATATTATCTGGAAACGAGAAGTAAATTGTCAACAATGTCCAAATTTGCCTTTTGTTTCATTAATACCAAGTGTAGACTCTGCACCTGCTTGACATTCATTTCTGGGCACTTACTTTGACTTAGTCCCTCCAGTCCCATGTGAGACCATGGGCAGCAAGACTCTACCACTAGGCCCCGTCCATCTTAATTACTTTTGTTGCAGCCAGGTGGTGTTCACTCTTGAAGGTCCTCCTTAAATGTACTTTGCCGGCCAGCCCTGTCTTCCTCTTCTATCTGGTGCTGTCCATCCATTGCCTTCCCTAAAGATTTCCTTTCCTACAGGGCATTAGTAAACCAGATGGATTTTTATGACAATCGATAATGGTTTCATGGTTACCATTCGGCTTTTCATTCCAGATTTTTTATTGAATTCAAAGTTCACCATCTGCTCTGGTGGGAGTTGAACCCAGGTCCCCAGATCTTGCTCTGGGTCTCTGGATTTCTAGTCCAGTGACAATGCCATTACACCACTGCCTCCCCATTTGGGAGGCAAACTACATTCCTTCCAGCTGCAGTCATCCCTCTGTCAGGATGTCCTATAGGTATTTCTGACCAATTCTCTGTAGCACTTCGTTGTTGGTGAAGTTGTCTCCCCGTTTGATGCCGAAGATCTTACATAGGTGAAACTTACAGGATTCCTTTGCTTTTCTCTTCCATGTCTCACTATCATATATTGCAACTGGTACTATTTATGGGCATGCAGAGTTGTTGTTTGATGGTTGTGTTGATGGTGTTTGCTGCCTAGACCATGCGAAGCCGGTGGAAGACTGATGCTGTTTTGCCAATTCTTTTGTGGATGGCAGTCTCTACATCACTCTCTCTGGAAATGTTGCCTCATAAGTAAGGAAGTGTTTAATGTCCTGGAATATTCTGTTGCCTGATGGTGATGGGAGAGCCTTGTTGCCATCCAGTCATCATTGCCATGATCTTCTCACAGCTGATGTTTAGACTGACGTTGGTGTGGCTGTTCTTAAGGCTGGTGGTCATGTCTCGGAGTTTGTGTGAGACTCATTGGCCGGCAAGGCGTAGTCATCTGAGAAATCCAGGTCTGTCAACCAGTGATGTTGCTGTGTGATGCAAAATTCTGTACCCACCATTGCCTTCTTCAAGATGAAATGAATAACCAAGAGGGAAAGGAATAGGGAGAGTATGCTGCCTTGTCGTACTTATGGGCTGATGTTGGAGGAGTCTAGTATCTATGATGCCTGTGCTGGTCTTGCCGCAGCAGCTGGAGTCACAGAATAAGACTTTGAAGATGTTAATATGTCCCGATGGAATGCCACCCTGTCTTGCAACATACAAGAGTGACTGCTGTTAGATGCTAGCAATAGCTTCTTGAAATCAATAAAGTTGCTAATAAATGGCTTCTAATGGGGCAGCACAGTGGCATGGTTAACACTGCTGTCTCACAGCGCGTCAGGGACACAGGTTCAATTCTGACGTTGGGTGACTGACTGTGTGGAGTTTGCAGGTTCTCCACATGGCTACATTGATTTCCTCCGGGTACTCCAGTTTCCTCCCACAGTCCAAAAATATGCAGTTTGGATCAATTGGACATGCTAACTTGCCCCTGAGTGTCCCAAGATGTGTAGGTTAGATGGATGGTAAATGGGTTATAGGGATAGGACAGGAGAGCCTGAGTAAGAGAGTCAGTGCAGACTCGATGGGTCAAATGGCTTCTTCTGTACTGTAGTGATTCTATGCATACCTTTGACTCTGCTATATGATATTCCTGTGGGTAAAGATCTACTTGCAGCATGATCTGCCACCCTGTAAACTATCTGTTCTTTGTGAAGGGTACTTCTGTTTTCAATCTGTTGAGGAGCACCATGCTGAAGACCTTGCCAGGCTGTTTCAGTCACCCAGGTTCCCTTTCTTAGGCAAGTTCTCAATTACATCTTACTCCAGTTGTCTGCGTGGCTTGTATGGTATTTTTTGATGACATCAATGAGGAATGCATGTGTGTTGTGGGAAAAATGCCACTTTGTGAGTCAGGCTTGAAGGTTTCAACAATACAGTTTTATTTTAACGAAGCTTCGTGGAGAAAAGGCACTGGCACTCCGCAGTGCTTCTAGACAGCTACCTTCTCTCAATGAGACAATAGGCGCGGCCCATCTTTATACCCTTTACACAATAGATGGACCGGACATCTAGCCATTATCACATCATTGTAATCAAGTAGGTGATCGATCGTTAAACACATCGTTATAGACAAATACAGACAGATACAGACATAAGCATGTTAACATCGCATTGTTCTATGAATGGATACATTTCCTACGTCAGTGACTATCAATGACTTTAGTTTCGGTCTATTCATACAGTAGTTTACAGTAATTGGTTTTCCTGCATTTTGTATTCCCGATCCCACCTGTAGCTAATCTCTTTACCAGACCCTTTTGTCCCTATTTCCACTGGCTTCCTGTAGTATCTAATTCCTGCATATTTTAATGTACAAGTAGTTGTCTGAGTGTCTTTAATCCTAAGTAATTGTCTAGGCTAAGAGTCAGTGCCTGTTTGTGGTCTTAACTCTTTATGTGCCAGGCAGTCATTTTTAAAGTGTACTCTTCTGTATATTTTTCCCACTTCAATGTGCATAGCGCAGATAGCAGCCTATGATGCTGCCTGCCCCTGGAAAATCAAATTAAATTTAAGCAGCATCATCATGCAAATTAATTTCTTATCCCACCCCTCTCTCTTTGAATCTTGCCAGTACATGCCCTGGTCTGCATTCAGTTGATCTGCCCATCTCAGGCCAAATTTGGAGTTGTAGAAGTTTGACTTTGCTCCCTTCTCTCTTTATTCTCCTTCTTGTTTGGTATCCAGTTTTTTCCCCTTCACTCTATATGATAGAAGCACTTTAGAAATTAAAGTTGTTGTAATCTACAAGTTTTCAATCTATTTTTAAAGTATATTGGCAGTCCGAACAGCCTCGACATACACATGGAACTACTGTGAAAAGAAATGTTTCAGGCTGCAGACTTAACTGATCAAACTTTCAGTAACCCATGCAAGAGAGACCACCAAAAGATTTCAATTTAGTGTCTCTCTTGCTGAAAGAATTGAGAAGTAATTCTTTTAGGAAAGGCATCAGCTGAAATTCTAATTTATTTGTGTTTCACTTAGGATGGCGTTTGCAAGAGTGAACACAAGTTGCGAAAAGGATGGGCTGAGTGGAGATGCTTATTTAAGCAACAACCAATCAATGAAATAAGGTGATACACTAATCTGGCATATCACACCAGTCACACACAACTGCAAATAATTTGGCACTGAGATGGCTACTGTGAGGAATAAAAAATTGTTAAGAGTGTGACAGTGTGCCGAGCTCTTGAAAGGCTGGGGCTGTGGCATACCACTGACACACAGTACCATTCTGGACATCTGCAAGTAGAAGACTTCCTTAATCTCCTCACCTGGGCTTGTCCAACCTTTCAGCTCAAAGGGCTACTTTTGGATTATTTTGTCACTCAAGGGGCCGATAAGCAAATTTCAGAAAGATAACATTTGGCACAGCAATAAACTGAATATCAAAAAATATTGAGGTGTTAAGAAAGGTAACAATTTTTGAGCAAATATAAAGCAATGTCAGAACATTAATTTAGTAAGTTAGAAATGTGGAGGCGTTAGAGAGAGTGCAGAGAAGGTTTACCAGGATGTTGCCTGGTATGGAGGGTCTTAGCTATGAGGAGAGATTGGGTAGACTGGGGTTGTTCTCCTTGGAAAGACGGAGAATGAGGGGAGATCTAATAGAGGTGTACAAGATTATGAAGGGTATAGATAGGGTGAACAGTGGGAAGCTTTTTCCCAGGTCGGAGGTGACGATCACGAGGGGTCACGGGCTCAAGGTGAGAGGGGCGAAGTATAACTCAGATATCAGAGGGATGTTTTTTACACAGAGGGTGGTGGGGGCCTGGAATGCGCTGCCAAGTAGGGTGGTGGAGGCAGGCACGCTGACATTGTTTAAGACTTACCTGGATAGTCACATGAGCAGCCTGGGAATGGAGGGATACAAACGATTGGTCGAGTTGGACCAAGGAGCGGCACAGGCTTGGAGGGCCGAAGGGCCTGTTTCCTGTGCTGTACTGTTCTTTGTTCTTTGTTATTTGTTGAATCATTAATAAAAATGACCAGGTGAGAGGGTCATTGTGTGTATGTGTGTCTGGCTGATTCTCAGTGTTGAGTACTGACTCAGTTATCCTCTGTGAGTAGGTGTGTGAGTATGTGACTGAGCTCTTCATGCTGCAACTGACAATTCAAACCTATCTGGCAACTGACTACATTTGGCTTGTCTAATCACAGGCTGGTTCCTTACTGAACTGGCTGCTGATTGGCTTACTTGAGAGCCTACCAACAGCCAAAAGCATGGAGAATCCAGCCTACCATTGGATGATCAGGCTCAAAGCATTTTTCAAAATTATGTCCATGAAGTCTGTAATAACTCAGGAGTCAGCTGTAAAGAAACAATACTTCTCACTGTATACCAATACATGTGACAATAATGAATCAAATCAAAATCAAATCAGGAACACTATCATCTACAAATTTCTCTTCAAATGACACACACTTCTGACTAGGGATAATTTAAAAAAATATTAATTTAGATGACGTGGGTATCGCTGGCTAAACCAGCTTGCTGGCCTATTCCTAATTCCTCTTGAGAGGTTAGTGATAAGCTGCCTTCTTGAACTGCTGCATCCATGTGGTGTAGGTACTCCCACAGTGTTGTTAGGAAGGGAGTTCCAAGATTTTGACCCAGTGATGCGCGTTATCAAACACGAGGCTAGATGCTCGGGAAATAAAGGCATTTATTTACTGTAATGAAGCAGCCAATAATTATATACACGATCCCAGACTGAAGGGGTCCCAGCCAGAGCAGGGACTTTTATACCTCTCCCAGGAGGCGGAGCCCGACTGGGATGTACCACAACACTACAGTACAAAGGTGTAACAACCCCACCCTAACCCCAACAGCAACAAGTAGCACAACCCAACAGTAACATATGTACATCCTTGTAGTACTGGCCAGACCCTGGCTCAGTACTATCCAGTGGGAACCAACGATGGTTCACCACATTCACCCTTCCTTTGAGAACAAAGGCCGGCGGGGTACAAAAAAAACCAGAATAAAGTGTCATCAGTCTATAAGTTCAGACGGTCAGGGGGACCGCACCGTCGTTGTGACCTCCTCAATACCGGCGGTGACACCGGAGTAGGCACTTGCGGTGGCGTTCTCCCCAAGGCGGTGTCCAGCTGTTCTTCCACGGACTCACAGGCCGGTTGACCCTGAGGTGACGGTAGTCCATGGGGTCCTGACACGCCTTGCAGTGGCGACCATCCTCTGGACTCAGGCAAGCTGTACACGGGAGTAAAAGGGTTAAGCAATGGTCCCGATGCTGCCGCGCCGTGTCCGGGGGAGAAACAAGAGTTAAGGGGTTTGAAACAGGGGGTATGGGAGCGACAGGGGTTGCTACGTCCCCTGCTGGTGCCAGGTCTCGGATCGAGACCGTGTCCTCTCGCCCGTCAGGGTATGCCACATAGGCATACTGAGGGTTGGCGTGGAGGAGATGGACCTGTTCGACCAACGGGTCGGACTTGCGGGCCCTTACATGTCGCCGCAGGAGGACGGGTCCTGAGTACGTCAACCAAGACGGTAATGAGGTCCCCGAGGAAGACTTCCGAGGGAATGAAAACATCCTCTCATGGGGAGTAGCATTGGTTGCCGTACACAGGAGGGAGCGAATAGAATGGAGCGCATCAGGGAGCACCTCTTGCCAACGGGAGACTGGAAGACTTTTTGACTTCAACGCCAGTAAGACAGCCTTCCAGACTGTAGCATTCTCACGTTCCACCTGTCCGTTACCCCGAGGGTTGTAGCTCGTGGTCCTACTAGAGGCAATCCCGTATGAGAGCAGGAATTGCCTCAAGTCATCGCTCATGAACGACGAGCCCCTGTCGCTATGGATGTAGCCGGGGTACCCGAACAGGGTAAAGAGATCACGGAATGCCTTGATCACCGTGGCAGCGGATGTATCAGAGCAGGGAACAACAAAAGGGAACCTAGAGTACTCGTCAATGATATTGAGGAAGTACACATTCCGATCTGTTGAGGGAAGGGGGCCCTTAAAATCGACACTCAGTCTCTCGAAGGGACGAGTGGCCTTGACTAAATGTGCCCGGTCAGGTCGGTAAAAGTGCGGTTTGCATTCCGCGCAAAGCCGACAGCTTCTTGTTACGGACCTGATGTCCTCCACCGAGTAGGGCAGGTTGCCGGCTTTTATAAAGTGGTAGAGCCGAGTGACCCCAGGATGGCATAGGTCATTATGGAGAGCCTGCAAACGGTCCTCCTGTATACTGGCGCATGTTCCACGCGAGAGGGCATCCGAGGGCTCATTGAGTTTCCCTGGACGATACATGATGTCGTAGTTATAGGTGGAGAGTTCAATTCTCCACCGCAAGATCTTGTCATTCTTGATCTTGCCCCTCTGCGTGTTATTAAACATGAACACCACGGACCGCTGGTCCGTGATCAGGGTGAACCGTTTTCCCACCAAGTAATGGCGCCAGTGCCTGACGGCCTCCACAATGGCCTGGGCCTCCTTTTCCACCGCTGAATGCCGGATTTCGGGGCCTTGGAGGGTGCGGGAAAAAAATGCGACGGGCCTGCCCGCCTGGTTAAGTGTGGCGGCCAGGGCGAAATCAGATGCATCGCTCTCCACCTGAAAGGGGATGGACTCGTTAACAGCGTGCATCGTAGCTTTCGCGATGTCGGCTTTTAATTTATCGAAGGCCAATCGGGCCTCTGGCGTTAGGGGAAAAGTCGTGGACTTAATGAGCGGACGGGCTTTGTCCGCGTAATTGGGAACCCACTGCGCATAATAAGAGAAGAAGCCTAAGCATCTTCTCAGTGCTTTTGCACTAGCAGGCAAGGGAAGTTCAGAAAGGGGGCGCATACGGTCTGGATCAGGGCCAATGACCCCGTTTTCCACCATGTATCCTAGGATGGCTAAACGGCGCGTGCGAAACACACACTTCTCCCTGTCGTAGGTCAAGTTCAGGCGAGATGCAATGCGTAGGAAATTCAGGAGATTCGTGTCGTGGTCCTGCTGGTCATGGCCGCAGATGGTGACATTATCCAGGTACGGGAAGGTAGCCCGCAGCCCGTTCTGGTCCACCATTCGGTCCATAGCACGCTGGAAGACCGAGACCCCATTGGTGACATCAAAGGGAACCCTGAGAAAGTGATACAAGCGACCATCCGCCTCAAAAGCCGTGTATTGTCGGTCCTCTGGGCGAATGGGGAGTTGGTGGTAGGCAGACTTGAGGTCTATGGTGGAGAACACCCGGTACTGCGCAATCTGATTGACCATATCGGATATGCACGGGAGAGGATACGCATCCAGCTGCGTATATCGATTAATGATCTGACTATAGTCAATGACCATCCGGGGTTTGTTCCCGCTCTTGACCACCACGACCTGCGCTCTCCACGGACTAGCGCTGGGTTGTATGATCCTTTCTTTGAGGAGCCGCTGAACCTCAGATCTAATGAAGATCCGATCCTCAGTGCTGTAACGCCTACTTTTAGTCGCGATGGGCTTGCAGCCTGGCACAAGATTCTGGAACAGGGAGGGTGTGGTGATCTTCAGCGTCGAGAGGCTACAGGCGTTGGGCAATTTGGAGGCTGCTGCTGTTCTCCCACTGCCAGTGAAGGGAGTGGCCCACCATACTGTAGGGTTACACTCCTCAAGTGGACCATGAAGTTTAGTCCGAGAAGTATTGGCGCGCAAAGGTACGGCAACACTAGGAGCTTGAAATGCTCGTAAACTGTGCCTTGCACCGTCAAAGTTACCACGCAACTCCCTACCACGCTGACAGACCGGGACCTCGATGCTATAGAGATTGTCTGTTTGGCAGGTTGAATCCGGAGTCCACACCGCTTCACAGTGTCTGGGTGGATAAAGCTCTCAGTGCTCCCGCTGTCAAACAGACAATAAATCACGTGGTCATTTACCTGGATGTTCATCATAGATTTGTCAAGTCTATGAGGCTTGGCCTGGTCCAGGATGATCGACGCCACCGTTGGTTCATGAGCGCCACTGCAGGCAGCTGAAATCGGCGAGGAGGACCCCTGCTGGTCGTTCGTGGTCGGTGCTGACCAACATGGCCGCTCCCATAAGTCGCACGTGGGTGATGGCGCCAAACCCAGCGACCCCTGGTATTCACACACCTCCGACTCCGTCGACTGTAATGGCGTCGTCCTGGCCTCGCACGTGGACGAACCCCTCGATGATTTCGACGACGAAGAGCCGAGCTCTGAAGAATCGCAGGCCGCACTGCCGTTCCTAGATTTAGATCGGCACACTTTCGAATAGTGCCCTTTCTTACCGCAGGCGGAGCACAACACAGCCTTAGCGGGACACCGTTGCCGAGTATGCTTCGCTCCCCCACAGAAGTAACACCGCGGGCCGCCTGGAGCTGCTGCCGTCGTCTGGCCCGAGTGTGAGCACGCCATTACACAGCATTTCGAACCCGAGGGACGAGGAGGGATTTGCGACTGCTCCTGCCACGTTGTCTCCACGTGGTCTTCCGGATACAATACTAAGCTTTTGGAGGCCGTCTCCAGCATCTCCGCTAGCTCGATTGCCTGGGTAAGGTCAAGGTTCCCTTTCTCCAATAGTTTAAGTCGAATGTACGACGATCCGACTCCCGCCACAAACGCATCTCGGGCGAGGTCATTCATGCTCTGCTCAGCCGACACAGCTTTGCAGTTACAGCCCCTGGCTAGCTGTAGGAGCACGTTCGCATATTCCTCCATCGTTTCGCCAGACTGCCGTCGTCGAGTGGCTAAGAGGTAACGAGCGTGTATTTCATTGGGCGGTTTGATATAACGCTTCTTCAGAAGCTCGAGGGCCTTAGTATAATCGGTGGCCGCACGGATCGCGAGGTAGACAGTGTCGCTTACCCTCACAAGGAGGACCCGGAGTCTGTCATCATCTGTGGTGACCGCTGCGGAGGCTGCCAGGTAGTCTTCGAAGCACTTCAGCCAGTGGTCGAAGGTGTTAGAGGCGCCCACCGCACGTGGATCTAGTGTAAGGCGTTCCGGCTTCAGGATCTGCTCCATACTCTTTTTTTTCTTCGACGAGAGTTTAACAACAGTAAATAAAATTGATGCGCGTTATCAAACACGAGGCTAGATGCTCGGGAAATAAAGGCTTTTATTTACTGTAATGAAGCAGCCAATAATTATATACACGATCCCAGACTGAAGGGGTCCCAGCCAGAGCAGGGACTTTTATACCTCTCCCAGGAGGCGGAGCCCGACTGGGATGTACCATAACACTACAGTACAAAGGTGTAACAACCCCACCCTAACCCCAACAGCAACAAGTAGCACAACCCAACAGTAACATATGTACATCCTTGTAGTACTGGCCAGACCCTGGCTCAGTACTATCCAGTGGGAACCAACGATGGTTCACCACACCCAGCGACAGTGAAAGAATGGCGATATGTTTCCAAGTCAGAATGGTGAGTAGCTTAGAGGAGAACTTCCAAATGGTGGTGTTCCCATGTGTCTGATGCCCTTGTCCTTTTATATGGTAATGGTTGTGCATTTCGAAGGTATGGTCCAAGGAGGCTTGGTGAGTTTTTCTCGATAGTACACACAGTTGCCACTGTACGTCAGTGGTGGAAGGAGTGAATGTTTGTGGATGGGGTGAGAATCAAGTGGGTTGCTTTGTTCTGAATGGTATTAAGCTTCATGAGTGTCGTTGGAGCTTCACTCATCCAGGCAAGTCAAGAATAGTCCATCAAAATCTTGATTTGTGCCTTGTAGATAGTGGACAGGCTTTGGGAGTCAGATGTTGAGTTACTTGCCGCAGGATTCCTAGTCTCTGACCTGCTCTTGTAGCCACAGTATTTATGTGACTAGTCTGGTTCAGTTACTAGTCAATGGCATCCCCAGTATGCTGATCATGGGGGATTCAGTGATGGTAATGCCATTGAATATCAAGGGGCAATAGTTAGATTCTCCTTTGTTGAGATGGTCATTGTCTGGCACTTGTGTGGCATAAACTTGCCATTTGTCAGCCCAAGCCTGGATATTGTCCAGGTTTTGCTGCATTTGGACTGCTTCAGTATCTGAGGAGTCGCGAATGGTGTTGAACATTATGTAACCATCAGCGAACATCTCCAGTTCTGACCTTATGATGGAAGGTGGTTGGGTGTAGGACACTACCCTGACGGACTCCTGCAGTGATATACTCCAACTGAGGTGATTAACCTCAAATAATCACAACCATCTTACATTGTGCTAGCTGTGATTCCAACCAGCAGAAAGTTTTCCCCCTGATTCCCATTGACTCTAGTTTTGCTTGGGCTCCTTGATGCCGCACTGGATCAATTGCTGCCTTGTTGTCTAGGGCATTCACTCTCACCTCACATCTGGAGCTCAGTTCTTTTGTCAATGTTTGAACCAAGGCTGTAATGAGGTCAGGAGCTGATGACTCTGGCATAACCCAAACTGAGCGTTATTGAGTATATTATTGCAAAGCAAGTGGCGCTTGATAGGATTGTTGACGACCACTTCTATTACTTTATTGATGATCAAGCGTAGACTGATGGGGTGGTAATTGGCCAGGTTGAATTTGTTCTGCTTTTTGTGTACAGGAGTCTATTTCACATAGAATTCTTACAGTGCAGAAGGAGGCCATTCGACCCATCGAGTCTGCACAAACTCTCTGACAGAGCACCTTACTCAGGCCCACCCCGCCCTATAACCTGTAACCCCATGCATTTACCCCTCTAATCCCCTAACCTTGGGACACGTAGGGGCAATTTAGCATGGCCAAACCACCTAACCTGCACATCTTTGGATTATTAATGTGTGGGCAGAAAAATAACTGTCAGGATCATATTAATTTTAAGTGTTTTGCTTCATGTCTCTATTTGCAGGGAGTACTTTGGAGAGCGAATTGCCCTCTATTTTGCTTGGCTTGGCTGGTACACCATCATGCTGATTCCTGTTGCTATACTTGGAGTCTTGGTTGTTCTTTATGGATTAAAAAACTCTAAAAACAATCAAGTGAGGTACAGTATTTACCATGTGTTTCAATCATTGTGTAAATGGAGTTTTTACATTTCAACTCTTTTCATGCAATACCTAGAGATAAATAATCTCACCAACTAAATGACATCCACTGAAACATTGAATGGCTTGTAGATCTGTAAAGATTTATGTTGTAATGTTTACAATATTTGCCATGGCATGGTGTGCTTACAGTGGGCTCAGAGGCTGAGGCTGCAAATGCTCAAAATGACAGCAACAATTACAGAAACTTTGAGTTCTATGCTGACTGCACAAGCAGTTGTTGAAGAACCAGCTGGAAATGTTCTTCACTTTTTGGCAGATTCAGAAAGACAGAACAAAACAAATTGCTCATTAAAATGAAGGTACTTGTAAGTAGAAAAAATTACTGGAGAAAGTTGTGTTCTAGTGTTGACCTTATAAGGTTTGTTACACAATATTGCACTGCATCAAATGTCTTGGCAGAACCATAATAATATATTTTGCATATTATTGTATAAAATAGCATGCCCTTTGCTTTAACATGAACAATATCATGGAAATAACACTTGTTATTTTTATAAATGCATTGTAAATTTTTCACCTCATTCTCCTTAACCTATCTTTGTGTCCAAAATTTGTTCATTTCATAGAATTGATTTGTTTTCAACAGGATAGCAACAGGATAGCAATTGGGAAGCTACAATGGGCTTCAACTTCCTAAGCAAAGGAGGAAAATAAATCCCAAATTTCCTGCTCCTCATTAACCCTAAAAATGTGTGAACTTTTTCTGTTCCATTGTCACATATTACCACTCAGGTATAAATTGGAATGTTCAATATTGTTGTGTGGTCACGCTATTTAGAGGATAAACTATGAATGGGGGTCCAGAAACACACAGGGGACTGAGGGGAAAACAGCTGCAGTGATTACAGGGTTATGACTACTTTTGATCTAGGATATAAGATGTTGATTATGAAATAAATAAGATTATCTTGAGTCAATGATCAGCCAGCTAGATTATCTAAGGTTTGTTTCTTTTTGGAGTATGTTTTCTGGTGAGTTGATGCATGGCTTTAATTTACTCTCTTTTCTTTTCATGAACCTCAGTATGGAGATATGCAATGCTTCTGGGACTATTATGTGCCCACTATGTGATAACCGTTGTCAATACTGGAGGCTCAATGAGACATGTACCTACGCAAAGGTAAAAGGGCAAAGCAGTAAGGGACACCATATTGGAGATGGAAATGTTCATTAATGTTTTCAGATGAGATAATGGACTAATTTTCAACTTGCCGCCCAGGCAGTTCAGCTGCCTATTATAGAAATCACCCAGTTTTCATGTGCACTAATTTCTCATTGCCAAATATATCCCATTGTGAATGCTGAGTAAGTCAGTACCTCATCTCTGCATAGTTGTTTGTTTTTATATTGTGCACCACAGGTTCACTACTCATGTGCGAAAAGATAATTTATTGCGAAGGAATGAGGACAGATATATGAATATTTTGTATTCAATTTTTGAGTCTACAGCTTCTCTCTGTGCCCTTTTTGGCATTCTCAGATGGGTTGGTTGAGGTACTCAGCATTGGCTTATTTTAAGCGGCACCTCCAATTGCCCCATCCCATTTCCTCATCAACCTTCTCACTGTGCACCTGCTGGGGCTAATCTTGTCACTCTTCTTTCTGTCCAACTTGCCCCTCTCATTGCCAAAGATCACTATAGGACGTAGACTTTGTTAGTTGATCAGCTCTCACCATTCCTCTACAGATCTCCCTCCAAAATGTCCATTCACTTGTGAACAAGAACTTGCCATGCAGCAATTTGAGGATTATTATATTGATATCGCAACCTTGCAGAAACCTAGCTCAGGGGTGATGACATTTGCCACTTAATGAATCCTCACTACTTGGCTACACCTCTACCACTTCCATAGCTGAGACCATTGCAGTGCCAATGTGGCATTTATCACCTGATCACAGGTCAACTTACTTCTCTGGCAGTTTCTCCTTCTTTGAGCATCTTGCCTTATTCTACCCTTCACTTCCAGAATTGTTCTTCTCTGCTTTCCTACTATGATGTCAATTTTATTGCTGAGAAATCTTCATTGCTTTCATCCCTCCAAATCATCACTTCCTATCCTCTGTACTCTTTCCAGTTCTCTTTCCTCTGAGTTCACTGCCCTCTTATCCTCCCTGAATCTCTTCCTGCATATAAACTTCCTAACCCAAATTCATGGCCACACCTTTGACTTTGCCATCTTGCGTGATTTTGCAAGTCCCACCATATTAATTACAGATAAGGTCATCTCTGATCACTTCCTTGTATCACTCACCATACACATTCCCCTTCCACTCCCCAACTGTACCTACTTCTGTATGTGTTACTTGAAAAAACTATGTCCTAATTTTCATTTACTATTGCACTTTCAGGGTTCCAATTGTCTAACTTCTGGCACTTTGATCACCACAACATTTCTGCAGCTATCGATTTGTTCAACTGCATCCTCCTCTCTACCTTTGATGTCTCAGTCTCCAGTAAAACCATTATTCTTTCACCATGTCTGTTACCCTAGCATGACCCTTATCTCTGCTCCCTTTACTCCAAGGAACGCAGTTTTGAAAGAATATAGTACACAATTGTTTAGTCTCTCATTGCCATACCTGGCTGGATCACATAAATTATCATCAGGTCCTGTTCTCATCTGCTAAAAGTGCTCACTATTCAAGGATCATCCTGGAATACAAAGAGAAACACTGGCTTTTTTTATTTTTTGCAAAACATCTTCTCAAACTCCTTTTCTCTGCTCCTTCCGCTCACATCTCCACCAAATGTGCAGGCTAGATGGATTGACCATGCTAAATTGTCCCTTAGTGTGTAGGTTAGAGAAATTAATGGGATAAATGTGTAGGGTTCTGGGGATGGAACAGGGATGGGCTTGGGTGAGATGCTCTGTCGGAGAGTTGGTGCAGAGTCGGTGGACCAAATGGCCTCCTTCTGCACTGTAGGGATTCTATGATTCTAATATGTATGAGGTGCTCATGGACTTCTTTGTCATCAAGATTGAAATGATCTAATCCACTGTTTCTGCTGCATTCCTCCCTTCCAGAGGTCCATCTGGTCAAATTCTGAAAATGATCAACCCTTGCTCGAGCCCTGAACTTGCATCTTTCTCTGGTTTCTGTCCGATCTCCCCATATGCCCTGTCTGAGCTCATCTTGTCATGAGACTTATCTTGTGCTCTCAGAATCCGATTCTCAATAAACTGCTGACCACCCAATTTCCCCTCCTGGTCTTCAAATTAGCTGATAGTGTAAACAGTTCTTCTACTTCAAGTGTTGTCTTTTTCTCCTCTAAACTTGCTGTCATCATCTCTCTTCTCAAAAAAACAATGCTTGACCCAGCGTCTCGACAAACTAGTGTCCACACTCTAATGTCCCTTTCCTCTCCAAAATCACTGAACATGTTATCACCTCCCAAATCCATTCCCATCTTTCCCAGAACTCCATTTTGAATCACTTCAATCAGGTTCCGCCCTTGCCACACTACTGAAACAGCTCTTCTCAAAGTCATAAGTTACTTCCTATGTGACTGAAAATGACCAACTTTCTCCTTGTTCTCCTCAACCTGTCTACATTGGCATTGTTGATCAGCACTCCACAATACCTCCCCAATGTTGTCCAGCTGGGTGGACCTACCATCACCTGGTTCTATTCTTATCTATCTAATCGTAGCCAGAGAATAATTTGTAATGGCTTATTTGTTGCTCCCACACCATCATCTCCGGTAAAACCCATTGAGCTATCCTTGGCCTCCATTTATTTCTCAACTACATGTAGCCCCTGGCGACATAATCCGAAAGCACATTGTTAGTTCTTACATGTACCCTGACAACACCCAGCTATACCTCACAACCACCTCTCACGACCCCTACACTGTTGCTAAATTATCTGACTTCATTTCCAACATTAAGTACATAATGCGCAGAAATTTCCTCCAGTCAAATACTAGGAAGATTGAAGCCAGTGTTTCCGATTCTTGCTCCAAAATCTGTTCCCTATCCACCGAGACCGCCCTCTCCTTGTCATCAGTCTGAGATTAAACCAGTCTGTTCACAACCTTGTTATCACATTTGACCCAGATTCATGGCCACACCTTTGACTTTGCCTCTGTTTGCAAACTTGCTGTCACATTTGACCCGAGGATGATATTCTAATTTTATTTTTGTTCTATCATTAAGATGGTCTATTTCCAACCTTTCCCCTGTTGCAACTTATCTGCTGCTGAAACTCTTGTTTGCTTCTTTGATACGTCTATAGTTGATTGTTGCAATGCACTCTAGGCTGGTCGGCCATATTCTACCCTCTGTAAACTTGAAGACATCCAGAATTTTGCTGTCCATGTCTTAACTCGCTCCCAAGTTCTGTTCCACCCTTCACCTCTGTGCTTGCTAGCCTACATTGGCCCCTGATCAAACAACATCTTTGTTGTGTATGTGGTGTCTGTCTCCATGAGACAGTACAGCAGAAGTGAGTCACCTGACTTGAGGGACCAATAGAAATTGAGAGTGACTGATCATACCAGAGAATGGAGTCTTCTCTCAGGCATTTTACTTCTGGAACCATGTTGTTAGCATGTAGAACTGAGGCTCTGCCCCAGGGCAGCCTTCGTGCTGCATAAACCTCCTGTACCAAGTTCTCTTATCAATATATACCTTTGTTCCGAATAAAGCCTCAAATCTCTTGACAATGTTAGAAAGCCACAACATAACAATCTTGATTTAAATTTCTTATCCTTGTTTTCAAATCTCTCCATGGCCTCACCACACCTCCCCAAATCTATGATCTCCTCTAGCCCCACAACTTTCCAAGATATCTTCTCTCCTCTATTTCTGGTTTCCTGTGCATCCCCAATTTTAGTCACTCCACCATTGGAAAGTACACCTTCAGTTGCCTTGGCCTTAAATTCTGAAATATTCTCTCTAAACCTTTTTTCCTTCTTTAAGACACTCTGACGTTTTTGACCAAGCTTTTCTTCATCTCTCCTAATATGTCCTTATGTGGCTTAATGTCATATTTTGTTTTATAACATTTCTGTGAAGTGCCTTGGTCAGTTCTTATATTAAGGTGTTATATAAATATCGGTTGTTTTTAAGTAAATTTAGCTCATTCTATTTCTGCAGGTCACACAACTATTTGACCATGAAGTAACAGTTGCTTTTGCGATGTGCATGGCAATCTGGGGTAGGTATTTTCCTCAGCACAGTGTTAGCCATTAATGAATGATATAGTTCTGTTCAGAGTTCTTGCTAATGACTTCCAAGACTCTTGTTTAACTTCATCACCTCTTCCCTCCTCAAGTTTTGCCATGGAACAATGGAAGCTCACATGTCTGGCATTGTGTATCAATATTTACAGTGTGTTCAGAAAGTGAAAAAATCGCTATTTACAAGTATAGTTTTAGTTTAATTTATTTATCAGTGTTGCAAGTAGGCTTACATTAACACACTGCAATGAAGTTACTGTGAAAATTCCCAAGTCACCACATTCTGGCTCCTATTCAGGTACACTGAAGAGGAATTTAGCATAGCCAGTGCATCGAACCAGCACATCTTTCGGACTATGGGAGGGAACTGGAGCACCCGGAGGAAACCCACATAGACACGGGGAGAACGTGCAGAATCCGCACAGACAGTGATTCAAGCCAGGAATCAAATCCATGTCCCTGACGCTGTGAGACAGCAGTGCTAACCACTGTGCCACCATGCTGCCCCAAAATCCCCAGTCAATCATTCAATGCCCTGGTCAACATGATGACTTCTGCTCTCAGCCATTTCTACAAGGCGCACTTTAGCTGAATGAGGTGGAAGCTTGCTGGGCGGACATGCATGTGGTAGTCGTCCTCAATGTGGAGGTGCCAGTGGGCCATCTGCAGAGGCTGATGCATGAGCGTGAATATAGGGACAGCTTCAGTCACCAGATCCTTGCTGCATAGATGATGTCTGCTGATGATGATGATTGCTTCCATTCTTCTTAGTGACTGCCTCAGCCATTGGTTGGTGCTCCAGATGGCTGGAGGGGAGGACCAGTTGGGGCACATCTGGCATTCACTCTAAACATCTCTGTTCCATTGTAACATTGACCAGTCCACTCTAGAGTGTGGCATGCATTCTGTATGTCTCAGTGCCCACATAAGGCTCTCCACTCTTGCAATGGAGAAGTTCATGCATTCATTGCCTTGAGCCATGATGGCACCACCTGCAAAACCATCTGTAGGGAAGCATAAAAGTCTGTCCATTGTTATTAAACAGTTAAATCTTAGTTATTGCACTGAATATTTCTCTCACAAAATAGCCACTATATTTTTGGAAGTGTGGAAACGAGCCCGAGCAGAAACTGTCTTGTCCTGGGATTTGTGCCACTGGGACGAGGATGAGGTAAAAACCTAAATTAATTTAATTATGTAATTAATGAAGATTAGATTTGGAGCTGTTTAGATTACATTGGGTCTGATGTTGCTGAAAAAATAATCACAGCTGATTAACAATACATACTGTTATCAATGTACAAACTTGAGGGTAAAATGATTCAGCATGACTTCCCAATTGTCAGAGCTTACAAATTAATTAACACCATTCTTCTTTTAACTGACATAAATGACATTTCACCCTCGACTTCCCTGTTATTTTCAAGAGCATTGTGGATATGTGCATTAAATTGGCAATGGAAAATTAGGTCTAGTAATGAGAGTGCAAATACCTTTCAAAAGACATGATACTGTCTACAATGCAATGCCAATTAAACTTTCCACCTTAGAAAGGAAACAATTTAAGTCCTGCATATAGTACCTTTGTCGTTACTTTCTCTCTTAATCCAATCTTTCTCTCCCTCTCTATTTTTTTTCTGTATCTGAGTTAACTCCAATTCACTGCCCTTCTTCACCATGTTTCTTTCTCAATCCTTAAGCCTCAGTGTTTAAGAAGATGCACTTTGTTCACCCATTAAAGATCCTGGATGCCATGTTGTCCCCATCCACACAGTTGTTAGCTCCTGCTTCAACAAGTTTTAAAAACAAAATTGAGTGGAAAGGTGCAGGGAAGTGTCTACCTAACAGTGATGTCTTGCAAGATGTCCTGTTCCAGCAAAATCTGGTCCATTGAAGATTGGAACATCAAAGAGTAACAAGTTCTGTTTAATCTGTTGAAAGCAGCTTCTCTACTTTGAAGCAATGAACAAAAACTGATCATTTTAAGTTTAATTATTTTGGTAACTGAAGTGCGGGAATTGTGTAAATGCAGAGGCTGGCTGGTTCTCTGACACAGAGCCCAACTCTCAACATTGTTTAATGGTCTCCTAACCCTCACAACCCCACCCACCCTCATGACACCCTATGTCCCCTCAAATCACCCATGCCACCTCCAAACCTCCTCAGATCTACAATGCCACCCATGCCCTGTCAGATTGTTTATGCCCCCTCCATGCTCCTATATATTCTGCATAGACACACAGTATCTACTATAAACAGTCCTTGCAATACCATACAATTGCAATGGGAATTATTTTATGTGCAGATGTAAACAAAACTGTGATAATATAATAAAACTCTTTCAAAGTTTGTCATTTATAGTGCAAAAAATCTTCTCCAAAGAAAAAAGTTAATTCTTTCTTTGGCCATTGAGTTGTATTAAAGGCCAGAGGATATTATTACAACCTCAGAAGACTGTCACTTATTCCTTGAACAGCTATTGTAACAGAATTGAGTTCTTCAACAGCTTTTCGAACTCATCTAAGCATCATTCATAATGATCACTACCAGCTATTAAAACATTATTGTAATTTCAAGAGCCTGAAAATTAAAGAACAGATGGTTTCAAAGCTGACTCTCACTCAATAGAGGGGAGCTGGTGCTTAGTATTTTTTATCCTTTAAAAGCAGGGGATTTTTTTCACAGTCAAAGCTGTCTGTACATTAATTCCATTACCAAACATGACAAGGACATTTTCCTACATTTTTGAATGCATTATGACAATTTCCCCAATGGAAAAAATTCTATAATGCATATCAACACTTATACAATGTTGGCCAATGTAATGGTTAACTTACTCTTGCAGGACAGCTCCTTATGATGAATCATTATATTAAAACACATCTAAAACACATCTAAATTACAATACAGCATTTAATAGTGACATCTGAAGGTGTCAAAACATTTTACACTTGCCTTCTAGGATGTTCCTGACTCCTCAGCAGGCTTCCCTTAGTGGTCATGAACATTTCAAGGTGGTGCTTATTTTTAAGGGTTTCTAAAGCTGCACCAGCACATGAAAATAGTGTGTGGGAGGAAATACAATTTTCCTGTGGTCTTTGCAATGGGGATGCCAACCTCGGAAGAGATGCATGTGCGTTTTGCACCCAAGGTCTTCCTGACTCATTAAAGGCCAGTTAAAAGTGGCGTGGGTTTGGGAAGGTAGAGAAAATTTGTTTTTACAGCAAAAATAAAGTTTAGGATCTCACTACACAATTTGTACCTCCATTGAGAGACAAAAATCCAGTCCTTAATATTCAATTGACAAAGGACATTTGAAGTTAGTTCAGAATCAACTTTACTAGGTTAAGAGAAGACGAATTTTAAAATGAATGATTTCTTGCAATAGGAGGAACTGGCTCTCGGGCTAATATATAACCATGATGTAGAACCTAAAGAATATCACCATTCGTACAAACGCACAACGCTAGTCATGTTGCTGGCATGTATTCTGGTAAGTAGAAACGTAATGTTAATGCCTTGTTATATACTTTAAAAAAAGAACTAGCCGAAGAGGAGAGATAATGATCATGGCTGTCCCTGGATGTGTGTAAGTTTGTGGTTTTTATTCGGTTAATATACTTCCTGGGAATTTTGGCAAAGTCTCTGGCCCTTTTTCCTTTGGTATTGCAAGTTGTTCTATGATCAAGTGATTATTTGTTTTTCTTTGGCGGGGCTCCAGTGCCAAACATAGGGTACATGATGAGGTGATGGCTGCAACCAGTAGAGCCCCAAACCAAGGGTTATGTAATATAATTAGGGTGGCAGTGAAAGACAGTAAAGGAGGTACACCACTGACTGCGCCTGCTTCATTAAGATTCAAAGCTGCAGATATCTGCTGCCTGCAGGACTTCCTCAACACTGGATACTTTGACATGACCTTTTGAGAATATTGTAGCGTGCATAAAGTTCCTCAGGGGTGTTCAAGGAGAAGAGAAATCTGCCACAGCTGCGAATTCACATGGTAGAGTTGCTGTTTACTCTGCCATTGCAACAGAACCAGATGGTGACCATGCATCTTTACAACCATGATGTTCTTGTCATGGATATACTTAACTTTCTTGCCAGGTATGTCAGTAAGGTTGGGAACTGTACAAAGGTCAAGGATGCCTTTGGAAATCGAAACAAACGACAGGTTAAGGTAGCTCTGAATATGGAATTTAAGGGAACAGCACTCCACCCTTCAGCTTTGCTATTGGAGGAAGCCGTGGCTATCCGGTCTACACTTGGCAGTCAAAGTTTGTCCTTCCTGTGGCACACCTGGTCATATGGTTGCCAACTGCAGTGTCATCATCTGCAAGAATTGAAAGCAGAATGGACAAAATCTGACAAAACACTGCAAGCAGACTAAATGCTGCAACCTGTGTGGTGAGACATGCCACCTCTACAAGACCTCCCAAAACGCTGCCACAGGTAGTAAGAACCAAGCATGCTAATGGAACAGTGAGCAGGACTACCAACAAGGAGACCTGCAACCCTCCACCTACCAAGCCCTTCAGTGAGCAGAATGGGACAAAGGACTCAGGGAGGCAAAAGAGGGAGCAGAATGATGAGGAAGCAGTCTGCAAGACACCAACCTCAGCAGACTAAATCAATGGAGGAGGAACCAGCAAAGGGATAACAAGGGGATTAGCAGCTGATGAAAAAGATCAAAAAGAAGAAGCCTAGAAGGGACCAAGACATTTTCCAGATGGGCATCAAGAGGCTACTCTCTTCAAAGACAGACAACAGGGACTGTTGTACTTCGAGGAAGGAAAAGGGCGATACCTACAGAACAAGTGGCAAAACTCTAGGGATCTAGAGGAGGGGCTACCCAAGTTTCAAAAACATTGGAAACAGCAAAGAAGACAGCGTATCCCCCCCTTAAAGTGAAGAGGCCAGTGCACCCAGCTCCAGAAGGCTGGGGTTAGTAAAGTGCTCAGCACACCCCAGCTCTGGGAAGCCGGGAGCAACAATACCCTTGAATGGGAACCGATAGAACAGAGAACAGTCCAAACTTCATTCCTTGCATGAACCCTTCAATGTTACCTGGGTGGAACAATTTTAATGGGGCGCACCAGGATCATTTTCTCATCCCATCAAAAGTGAGACAATTTAGAAACATAGAAACATAGAAAAACTACAACACAAAACAGGCCCTTCGGCCCCACAAGTTGAGCTGAACATATCCCTACCTTCTAGGCCTACCTATAACCCTCCATCCTATTAAGTCCCATGTACTCATCCAGGAGTCTCTTAAAAGACCCTATTGAGTTTGCCTCCACCACCACCACTGACGGCAGCCGATTCCACTCGCCCACCACCCACTGTGTGAAAAACTTCCCCCTAACATTTCCCCTGTACCTACCCCACAGCACCTTAAACCTGTGTCCTCTCGTAGCAGTCATTTCCACCCTGGGAAAAAGCCTCTGAGAGTCCACCCGATCTACGCCTCTCAACATCTTATATACCTCTATTAGGTCTCTTCTCATCCTACGTCTCTCCAAGGAGAAAAGACCGAGCTCCCTCAGCCTATCCTCATAAGGCATGCCACTCAATCCAGGCAACATCCTTGTAAATCTCCTCTGCACTCTTTCAATCTTTTCCACATCCTTCCTGTAATGAGGCGACCAGAACTGAGCACAGTACTCCAAGTGGGGTCTGACGAGGATCGTTTCCAGCTGCATCGTTATCCCCGGACTCCTAAACTCAATCCCTCGATTGATAAAGGGCAGCACACCATACGCCTTCTTAACCACCTCCTCCACCTGCGGGGCCGATTTTAGAGTCCTCTGGACCCGGACCCCAAGGTCCTCTGATCCTCCACAGTACTAAGAGTCTTTCCCTTTATATTGTACTCCTTCATCCCATTTGACCTGCCAAAATGGACCACTATGCATTTATCTGGGTTGAAGTCCATCTGCCACTTCTCCGCCCAGTCTTGCATCCTATCTATGTCCCTCTGTAACTTCTGACATCCCTCCAGACTATCCACAACCCCACCAACCTTCGTGTCGTCGGCAAACTTACCAACCCATTCCTCCACTTCTTCATCCAGGTCATTTATGAAAATGACAAACAGCAAGGGTCCCAGGACAGATCCCTGGGGCACACCACTGGTGACCGACCTCCATTTAGAAAAAGACCCATCTATACACACTCTCTGCCTCCTTTGGGCAAGCCAGTTCTGGATCCACCGGGCAGCAGCCCCTTGGATCCCATGCCCTCTCACTTTTTCTAGAAGCCTTGCATGGGGGACCTTTTCGAACGCCTTGCTAAAATCCATATAAACCATATCCACCGCTTTCCCTTCGTCAATGTGTTTAGTCACATTTTCGAAGAACTCCACCAGGCTCGTAAGGCACGATCCGCCTTTGACAAAGCCATGCTGAGTATTCTTGAGCATACTAAACCTCTCTAAATGCTCATAAATCTTGTCCCTCAGGATCCTCTCCATCAGCTTACCAACCACTGAGGTTAGACTCACCGGTCGGTAATTTCCTGGGCTATCCCTATTCCCCTTCTTGAAAATAGGAACCACATCCACAATCCTCCAATCCTCCGGCACCTCTCCTGTCTCCATCGACGACGCAAAGATCATCACCAGAGGCTCTGCAATCTCTTCCCTCGCCTCCCACAGTAACCTGGGGTACATCCCATCCGGACCCGGCAACTTATCTATCTTGATGCCATTCAAAGATTCCAGCACAACCTCTTTGTTAAAGTCCACATAATCAATCTTTTCAGTTCCAATTTGTGAATACTATGGGTATGCAGAAGCAGACCCAAGCACTGGAACTATCAAAGACTATAGACCTGGTGGACAACAAGATGCTTAACATGGGAATAAAGATCACTTCCATTAATGTGTGTAGTGTTAAAATTACTATGAGATGTGTTTCAACCTGGACTTCCTTGCCAAATTGAAAGCTGACCTGCTGTTTCTGCAAGAGTGTGGAATCCCGCACCTTGGTTCCTACAGGCAATGGTCCCAAAGACCATTGATCTGGTCAGGAGGAAATGATTCACATTCCTCCATCCTGGGTATTCTGCTGTAGGGAGATAACTTCTCCATCTTTCAAGTTAAGGAAGTGATGGGTTTATTCCTGGCAGATGTAGCATGCTAAAAAGGAACCCTCAATGCTCGAACTGGTGAGTGATTGGCCATCAGCAGCTCCCGTTGCAGCTGGCGATATCCAGGTGGGTTGATCTGAGCAGTGACTTCAACTGCATCATTGATGTGTCTGGACAATCTGACAAGCAGACTGCATGCCACATCCAGATTCCTGATAGAAATGGTAAAAGATGCTAAGCTGCATGATGTCTTCAGCAATCCTGCAGATGGAGTGCATCATAGATACATCGTCAGACAGGTCTGCCCGTTCCAGGATAGATTTCCTGTTTGTGTCCCACACTTTCACAGTCAGAGCTACCAATATGATGTTATTCTCTGACCACTACCTCCTACTAGCTGACTGTCACTTATAAAAAGACCAAAGAGTTAGCGGGGGGCTGTAGAAGTTGAAGGTGAATTTACCGATCTTGGAAAACAACAAAGAACTCAAAAGAAATTTCAAAGATTGGAGAACTGTGAAACCCCTCTTTGAGTCTCCAGTGCATTGGTAGGAAGCAATCAGGAAAACATTAAGCGGTTCTTCATCCTTGAAGATTTTCGGAAGGCTAGAGATGAATAGAGGAAAATTTCCCAATTCCAGAAAAGCATGCAGAATCTGACCCGGCTGAGTTGATGGCGATCAATATCAAGGAGGATTTCCATGAGGTGAGGAGTCTGCAAGCCATGCTTTTTACCTCGGAGGCCTCCAAGGTCATCTTTTGGTCCAGAGTCTGCTCAGTGGAGCAGGATGAGATGTGTTCATGTTTCTTCTTCCAGAAAGTATAGAAGAGAGAGAGCTCGCAACAGCAGCCTGAAGCAAGAAGATGGCTTGGTAATGTCATTGCAATCTGACCAATTGAGGATCAGCAAATCCTTTTTTGCTGGATTATATCGCACAAAGCCCAGAGACAGCATGGCTTCCCAGTCCATCCTGTCCTCTATTACAAAGGTCTTAGACAACAGTACTTGGGAGAGTCTGGACAGACCACTAACTCTGGATCAGCTAACTACGGCCTTCAAGCCTTTCTCGAAGAGTAAAACTCCCAGAAGTGACTGCTAACTGGCTGACTTGTATTCAACTCTGTGGGACTGGATTGGCCCAGATCTGTTGAAAGTGCATGCTTCTGGCCACAAGTATGTCTAAGTCCATGACGAAAGGTATCATTACCCTTATTTACAAGTGGAAGGGAGAAAGGAAGGAAAGTAGAAATTGGTGGCCCATCTCACTGCTCAATATAGACTATAAAATTCTATTCAAGGTCATTGCAAATCAAGTCAAGTCTGCTCTGGAGTTGGTGATCCACCCTGAACGGGAATCTGCATGGTGCCCTGCAGGAAGATCTAATTCAGGCATTCACTACTCGGGGATATGATCATCTATGTATGGAACAGGGGATGGACACCTGCCTTATCATCCTGGACCAGGAGAAGACCTATGGCAGAATGTCACACACCTACATGATAGATGTGCTACCTAAAATGGGCTTTGGGAAGGGAATCAGCAATTGGATCCAAATGCTCTCCATTAATATCAATAATGCAGGTTCAATCAATGGGTGAGAATTGGAAAGCTTTCAGATTAAATCTGGAGTCAGGCTGCAATCTCCCCTGTCACTTGGGATATATAGAAAGTTTAGACGAATCCATCAGGAGGAATTGGAAATAAGCAGGTTGATGATTCCACACAATGGAGGTGTGCAAGTAGAAGCTCTATTGTGTGGAATCATCAACCAAGGGACTGGAAATTGTGTAGAATTCCTTGCTGAATCAGGCTGTATGCCTGATATTGAATATACATTTTGAATATCAAGAGTATTGAAATGGTATTGTGGCATCTCAGAGAGGAGCATACTGTATAAGGAAAAGTTGGCTCTATTGCACTTCTTGTAATTTTCAATTTGAAATACTTTTGCTGTCAGACTGTATACCTGATATATGGAATGTATATTGTAAGTATCAAGAGTATTGCAATTGTATGAGGCACCTCAGCATCAAACATGCTGTATGGAAACAGGGTGATTTTTATTGCACTGTAATTTTCAAGTCTGAATGTTTTATTATGTACTTCTACAATTTTTTTGAATAAAGTATACTTTTGGAAAAAAAAATGGCAGTTGTGCTTTTATTTGCTGCTGTCCAATGAGCCTGGAGTTTTAAATAATCAATAGAGACCGAAATGAGAAATTATTGAATTGCAAAGTATCAATAGGAAATAAGTTGCAGATTGCTGCATCCAAGTAGAGGGTGAGCTTAGAAATATGTTGCTGTCCAATAGATAACTATCTCAGGAATTGTTGTTGTCGATAAGCCATGAGCTTAAGAAATGTTAATATTCATTAAGAAGTGAGTCTGGGATTGCATATAATCAATGGGAGTTATTTGGGAATGTGATTATTGCAATAGCGAATGTGTCCAACAGTAATTGAGCTGGTGTCCACTGAGAAATCAGTTGATGAATTTGACTGCCAGTTGTGGATGAGTTGGGACTCAAGCTGTCAAATAATGCGTGAGCTTGGTGCTATGGCTGTCTAATGATGATACACAAAGTGATCACAAGCATATGTACAGAACTGTTTCCGTGATTATCAGTGTAACACCTCTAATATTTCCCCTTGAGTGTTCTAGTCTGCATTAGTTATGTCAGTGCTATGTATCTCCTCTGCCACCCTTATTGTACTAGCCTTTCTTACACACATCAGCATTGTATATTTCCCTTGTGTATTGGGCTAACTTTCAGTGTCATGTCCTGTTATTTTACAGATCACTGTTATTATTGGTATTGCACTTGGAATTGTAATATGTCGGATTATTGTTGCTGTTATGTTCACAAAGTCTTCTTCAGACTTTCTGAGTGATCATGCCAAAACAATTGCAATAATGGTTGGTGCTGTGCTGCATTTTTTTACAATTCTCATCATGACTAAGGTAAGAGTGAGACAAATTACTTTGTCTTTATTAATAAGACTGCATTTATTTTATGTTGTGCTATATATCTGAGTATATATTTTATGAAACTTTTGTGTAATTTGATTATAATCATGTAGGAGAAGTGGACTGATGCATTTAGGTTTCTTGTTAATTCTTAGAAGGTTCTGTGGTTAAGGAATGAAGCAATGTGCTGTAGGATCCTAGGGTTTATTTGGTCAGGTAAAGTGGCACCTACTACTAATAGTTTTGCAGTTTTGTTTGGTATTGCTGCTCTGGCTTGTCAAAGGAGTATCAGTTGTTGCTTGTTCTTCCTTTGAGCTGATTTGGGCAAGGGTAAGTTTGGGCCATCGGGTGAGCCTCCAAGAGGAACTAGCCATAGATTATTTGTTATTTCCTCTTTTGCAGAAGGCACTGTTAGGGTAACATACTTTTGGTCAAGTAAAGAGGGAGAGCTGGAAGCAAATGTAATCTAAATTTTAAGAAGAAAATTATCTAGATATAATAAGGCTGAGATTTTCCAGCCCTTCACGCCAGCCAGATCTTCAGTCCCGCTGGTGTGAATGGAGATTTCAGTGGCTTGCCGACCTGTTACAGGTTGCCCTGCGGTGGTAGTGGGGGACTGGAAAATTCTGGCCTACTTCTTGAGTTTGGTCAAAGATATCTCTGCAGCTGACACATGAAATTGGCACATAAAAGCCCATTACTGCTTAATTATACGGCGCAACTGACAAAGTTTGGAGAAGGTGAATTTCTTTGGCTGGAAGTTGATCTTGTGCCTGCAGGTTCTGTAAATAAGGAGATGTGTACTGATGAGATAGTGATCTTTAGAAATGACTGAGCGGCAGGAAGGGAAGCACTGTTAAGATGCGTAATTGTGTTTAGACAAGCAAGGGTAGAACTGTGTCAAGGTAGTCCCAATGGAAGAAAGCTGGTAGAAAGGGAGGATCAGGAGGACTGGTGTACCATGGCCACAATCAAAAAGGATCTTGTTAATGCTTCAACAAGGGCACCTGGGTATGGTGAGCAATTAAAATAAGGTTTGCAAAATATCAGCATAGTTCAGAGGTGATGATGTGTTACATGACCTTACAGAGGAAAGAGAAATCAGAGATGCTGGGGTAATTGGAGAGAATGATGTGTTTAGTCTTTTTGAAGAAAAGGTTGAAGATATCCAATGTTGGTTTCAAAACTGAAACGGAAAGCGTCTGAATAAAGAGAACCATTTAAAATGTAAGTAGACAGTGAAGTGACCATGGATAACTGAGTTATAAGGAATTGAGTGACAAGGCTATCAGGGGAGCAGTAATTCAGTTTCATTGAAGAAATGTTTGGAAAATGTAGGGGAGAGAAACTATTGATTAGCAGCACCTGAGAGCTGGAGTGGTTAGTTGAAAAGGAAATAGTGACAGAACCAACTGTATGATAGTTCCACAGTTAAAGCCAAAGAAGATTTGGGGTTGAAACCCAGTATGAATTATGTGGGAGAAATGGTCTGATGTGATGATTTATAATGGAAAAATTGATTAGAGGGATCAATAGAAAACCTGGAGATTAGTCCAAGGAAAGAGAAGAGGAGAGGTTTGATAGTAGAAAGCCAGTAGAAGGGCAGAATGAAGCTTAAATAATCTAGAGTATGATGCAGTCCAGGGGTAATGAAAGAGTGAAGTACAGCGTCGGAGACCAGTGGGGGCTAAGAAGCATCAGTCAGCTTTAGATGATGGATCAACACAGCCGCAAAATAAATCGGAGAAGTGGTGGAAAGGGCTATCACCACATGTGAAAGCTAATGTCCTCTAATAGGTCTCTACAAAAAGTGACTGTTAATCCTTGATGACATCAACATATGCCTGACTGCTTGCGCTCCTCTTCTGATACCTCTTTTCCTCATTTAATCTTATCTTCACATCAAATGCACTCACACACAGATACAGCTACACGTTGATCATGCCAGGTTTTCCACTTGCTTTAGCATTCTCTACCCCACACTCTTCCCCTCCACTATTGGCATACTGTGGTTACAGTCTATCTAGAAGATGTACTGGAAACACTTTGCTTCCAATACCTTCTCATCTCTAACACCGTTAACAACTGGTGTGTAAATAGTGCCATTAATGTATTGAAACATTAATGTATTGAGAAGTTCTTCACAGGAGCATTATCAAACAAAATTTGGGACTGATCCACAAAAGGAGATTTCAGTATAAATGTTCAAGGAGGTAGGTTGTAAGGAGCATTTTAAAGAAAGAGAGGAGAGGTTTACAGAGGGAATGCAGAACTTAGGGTCTTAACAGCTGAATGCATGACTGCCAATAATGCAGTGATTAAAATTGAGAATGCTCAAGAGACCAGAATTGGAGGACCAAATATGTATTGAAGGTTGTAAGGCTTGAGGAAATTATAAAGAAAGGGAGGAGAGAGGCCATGGAGGAATTTAAATTAAAGATGAGAATTTTAAACAGAGGCATTGCTAACTGGGATGCAGGTTAGATCAGCCAGCAATGGTGATGAGTGAACAACACTTGGGGGAAATTTTCCCATCCTGCCCAACACGGGGATCGTAGCGGGTAGGGGTGCGGGGGTCGGGGGGGGGGGGGGGGTGGGGGTAGGCGGACCATGCAAAGCTCCGCTGATCTCAGGCAGGATTTTCTGACTTTGGGGCGAGCACGGCCGGAAATTTACGCCCTTGATGCACTTAGGACACGGGCAGTTGAACTTTGGACAATGCCAGCTTTATGGAGGGCTGAATGTGGGAGGCTGGCCATGAATGGCAGATAACATCTGCACAAAATAATTGCCAGGCAATGACCATTGTCAACAAGAGAGAATCTAACCATCGTCCGTTGGCATTAAATGGCAATACCATCACCGAAACCCCCTCTGTAAGCATCCTGGGAGTTGCCATTGACCAGAAACTGAACTGGACTAGCCATATAAATATGCTGGCTACAGGAGCATGTCAGAGGCTAGGAATCCTTTGGCATGTATCTCAACTCCTGACCCCACAGAACCTTTCCACCATCAACAAGGCATAAGTTAGTGTAATTGAATACTCTCCACTTGCTTGGATAAGTGCAGCTCCAACAATACTGAAGAAGGTTGACACCATCTAGTACAAACCAACTCAATTGATTGGTACCCCTTCTACAAACATTCATTCCCTCCACCACCATCAAACAGTGGCAGCAGTGTGTACCATCTACAAAATGCATTGCAGGAACTCACCAAGGCTGCTTAAGCAGCACCTTCCAAACCCACAAGCACTACCAAGAGAAGCAAAATCCCAACTTGGAATTATTTTGCTGTTCCTTCACTCTTGCTGTAAATCCTGGAACTCCCTCTCTAACACAATTTGGGTGTGCCTACACCTCAGGGACTGCAGTTGTTCACGAAGGCAGCTCACCACTACCTTCTCAAGGGCAATTAGGGATGAGCAATAAATGCAGGCCTAGCCAGCAAAGTCCACATCACATGAATTCATAAACAAAGAAGAATTTTCAAATCTTGAGGTAATAAAGACATAATGAGGATTTCAACAGCATATGAACTAAGACAGGGATGCAGTCGGGCGATGTTTTGGCAATGAAGATGGGTGATATTAACGATGGTGTGGTTGTGGTCTACCTAACTACTGTCAAAGTCTAACTGTTTGAGATTATGAGAGATTTTAATAATTTCTTATTTCTATTGGTCAATGAGCTGGTAACTATAATGTATAAATGGAAGATTATTACTGACTGAAGGAAGGGGTTAGAAGATTTTTTTATGTATGAATTCTTGTAACATAGAACAGTATTGAGATTTATTTCCCAAAATATTTATCCATTTTCTTTTTCATGCCTCTTATTAATTTTATAAAATCACAGATTTACAGTATTTTGGGAAATAAATGTTAAAGTGTATGGGAGAGAGGCAGGGCAATGAAAGTGGATACCTCGTTCAGAGTTGGCACGGATGAAATGGGTTGAATGGCCGTCTGTTCTATAAAATTATTTGATTCGAAAGGCTTTCTGAAAAGCTGTCTCCTCAACCATAGTTCAGTCACCTAACTTTTCCACAAAGGCTAAATGTGAAGCACCTTGGGATTTCTTTTCTTGCATTAGGACAAGTCATTTTCCTTGAAGTTAAGATTGAGGCACATTAGTGTTTCATCGAACCTCAAAGTACTCAGTACAATTTGATCCCTGAAAGTAAGGGATAAAAAGTAATTTTTAAAAAAATCACAATATGAGCAACTGACTGGATGAACTCATACATTACAATCAATGGAATGTGTACAACTTAACCAAAACAACTGTTAACTCTGGCTGAAAATATATGATTCTAGTGAAATGGCAGGGTCATCTGCTTTGACCTGAAATAGGAATGAAACTATTTGTTAACATTTTTTGTTCCAGGTTAATCGCAAAGTTGCAAAGATGCTATGTGATTTAGGTATGTAATTTTCTAACGCTGTAATTGTTTGAATGCTAATGTACAATATGTACCAAGAGCTGACTAATATTAAGGAAAAATCTGACACAGTCCCAAATAAACAAACAACTCAAATACAGACACATTTTTTTCCTGAAGGATATGAAGAGGAATTACACTGAAAATATAATGGATGGTAAGCGTATTGTAATTTAAGCAGTAGGTATACCCAGCATACCATCACTTCTTGAAGGAAAACAATACAAGGGCATACTGTACTTTGCAGTAGTGATTGATTTAGGACTTACTAACGAGTGACGAAAAGTAGACATCCTCCTGTTCCTATTTCTTATGATGTTATGAATTATTTTCTGGGGGTCTAAGACATGACTTCCCCAGCAGAAATCATGATGTTTAACATTTCATGAATTTTCCATCACTTTGGAACCTGCTGCACCTCTACCTTTGAAGCTTAAAATAATTTCAGCAGGAATAGTTAGACATTTAAAATAAAATATTGCATATTAAAACAAATACGGTTGTACCTTTAAATACAAATTAACAGAATTCGGTACCTTTCATTGTGAATCCAACATCAGGCACATCTTGGCAATATATGAACTGAAATGTTTTTACACCATATAGCTACAATAATCCCACGTGGCAGAGAATTCTGCATTTCCAGGACAAAACTGGCTCACGATCACATCTATCCTTTTTCCAAAATTCATGTCAGTTCAGAGAAAGGTTTAATTAACAATATGCTCATTAACAATAGGCTTCACATGGTTCCTTGCTTCCCATTTGAATATAGACACGTATATTTCAACAATGGAATTTTATCCTATCCTAATACCATTGGACTTCCCAAGGATCTATATTTGACCCTCCCCTCTTTCTTAACTTCATGGTGCTTCCAGCAATGTTATCTGTAGGTATGATGTTCCTCTCATATGTCCCATGGCCAAATCTTATCTACCATGGTACCATTTCATCCCTTTGGCTGACTTTATATTGTCAGACTACTTATATAACATCAAATATTGGATGGGCCACATCTTTTTGCAGCTCAGTATTGGGAAGATCAATGTCTTCGACCATTGTCACAAACTTCACTCCCTCTGCCCTGCAGCCAGACTCTCAGGCTAAAGTAGACTATTTATAAAAGGGGCAGCCCCCAAACAGAAGGGAACCACCTGAAACAAAAAGCAAAGCAAACTTAAAGATATCAAACTAAAATGTGATTAAAGGGGTCAATAATCCACCCTAGCCCCTACGGTGCCCAACGAGCATGGAAGCCTCGACAGTGCCCTCGGACACCGCATGCTCCCACTCCCGGGACACCTGGCTGCGAATGTAGGCGTGGTAAAAGGGCAGACAATCGGGTTGGACAACCCCTCTTGGTCGCCCGCTGCCTGGACCTGTTAATAGCTTGTTTTGCTAGGCCCAGGAGCAGGCTCATGAGGGGGTCCGCCGCCTTCCCCGCCCCCCTCCAAACCAGGTGCCCGTAGATCAGAAGCGTGGGACTAAAGTGCAAACAAAACATAAATAAAAAGTTTTTAAGGTAATTAAAGAGGGAGTGTAGCCTATAACATTGAACGTAGAATCACAGAATTCCTACTGCGCAGGAGGAGGCCATTCGGCCCATCGAGCCTGCACCGACAACAACCCACCCAGACCCTATCCCTGTATCCCCCCCGTATTTACCCTGCTATACCCCCTGACACTAAGGGAACCTGCTCCTGGACCTAGAAAAACAAGCTATTGACAGGTCCAGGCAAAGGCCTGTCTTGACCCTCCTCCTCCTCCTCCGGCTGGTCTCCCCGCTGCTGCGTAATGTTGTGCAGAATGCAGCAGACGATGATAATGCAGGAGGCACGCTCAGGGTCATACTGGAGGGCACCCCCAGAGCAGTCCAGGCAATGGAATCTCATCTTGAACAGGCCTATGCACCGCTCTACGACAGATCAGGTGGCATCGTGGGCCTCATTGTAGCGGGCCTCCGCCTTGGTCTTGGGCGTCCACACTAGCATCATCCGCCATGACCTCAGTGAGTAGCCCTTGTCTCCCACGAGCCAGCCCGGCAGCCTGGGCTGGTCTTCAAAGAGCCCAGGGTTGTTCTGTCAGAGATCGTTCGGTACCAGCAACCTTAGGCATACTTAGTCGACTCTTAATACAAACAGCGCTGGACACCATGCATCCAATACAAGGTCTTTAATTACCTGTGCACAAGGAGAACTCCCCTCCATTGAAGTGGCTAGAGTGATTCTGACATTACAGAGAAACAACTCATCAGATATAGTCAATTACAGCAAATCAGGAACACGCATTTTGTTCACATCCTTCATTTACATACATATTTGCCAATTAAATCCTGGCTTTTTGCCCTTTCTCATTCAATGAAAAATTGACTTCTGCTAATCCTTCATTTGTATAGCATATCCCCATATCTCGCCTTTGGTACTTGTTATGGAAAAATCCAGTCTTGCTTACCCTCCAGTGAAGGTCAAAAAGCAGAATGTTATGTGGCTTAGTCTGAAGCAGACAGATTCCCTTGAAGATCTGCAACTGATAACATCCTCACAAGCTGTTACAGAAAAGGCATGATTTTTTAAAAATCTGAGCATTTTAACTTCCACAGTTCGACCACCTCAGCACATAGCTGTCGTGGACATTCAGGATGTGGAACCCTTTTCGGTTGACAAATGATTGCCCCTCACCCTGCGGGGACTTTGGACATAGGGCATCCTGGCAATGGCATGAAGCCAGCAACCCAGGCCTCCTGCTGTGTCTGACCAACATTAAAGTATATGGGCCCAAACTTACCACTGCGTTGCGCCCATTTTTGGGCGTGAAAACTTGGTAAAGTTGGGCATGAGGCGATTAGCATGATCTGTGCCCGTGTCTGCGCAGATGCCCACTTTACCAAAGCCCAAAAATGGCCGGGATCTGAACTACGCCCGAAACGGGCGCAATGCAATTTAAATGCATTTGCATGCATTTAAATTCAATTAAGGGGCTGCCTGCCCAACTTTACCAGCACTTCCCTGTTTACCATCATATTCGCTTGTCCAGATTCAGCGTGAAACAGACATGCTCGGCAAAGGTCTGTTTTGGGCGCTCCAGCTTCCGAAGAGGTGCGTTCAGAGCTTCCAATGGCTCTCTAACTCAGATCAGTAGTGGGGAGGGGGAGGAGGGGAAAGGGAGGCAGGCCTGATCATTCTCTGGTATGGGGGGGGAGGGTGGAGGGAGGTTTGATCGTTCTCTGGTGGGGGGGAGGGAGGAGGGAGACCTGATCATTCTCTGGTGGGGGCGAGGGAGTGGGAGAAGGGAGGCAGGTCAGATGTATCTCTTGTTGGGGGGGGGGAGGAGGGAGGCCCGATCATTCTCTGGTGGGGGGGAGGGGGGGGGGTGTGGAAGCCCAATCATTCTCTGATGGGGGGGAAGGGAGGCCCGATCATTCTCTGGCGGGGGGGGGGGGGGGGGGGGGGCGGGGGGGCGGATGTGGAAGCCCGATCATTCTCTGATGGGGGGGAAGGGAGGCCCGATCATTCTCTGGCGGGAGGGGGGGGGGGGGGAGGGAGGCCAGATGGATCTCTGATGGGGGGGTGGAGGTGGGGAGCAGGGGCGGGGGGATCCGCTGCCCCTCTGCGGGCAGCCGGTGGTGAGGGGAGTGGGGCAGAGGGTCATGATCCTCTGGGTAGCCGGGGGGGGGGGGGGGGAGGGGGGGTTGGGTGGATAAGGGGGACAGTTATGTTGTGGGGGGTTGGGTGGATAAGGGGGACAGTTATGTTGTGGGGGGTTGGGTGGATAAGGGGGACAGTTATGTTGTGGGGGTGGGGTGATGTCTGTGGGGGTCATTGCTCCCGGGCCACTTTATCCACTTTTTGCGACCCGGGAGCAATGTGACAGGGACGCGATTTTCAATTTTGTTTTTCACTGCACATGAGCAGTTCAAAGCTCCAATCGCAGCTGCAGCATTTCAGGCGCGATAAGCCCTGTCCACAGCACGATTCAGACTCGCAATTTTTTTTTCAGGCTAAGTGCGTATGGGAGCGCCTGAGAGCAGTTTTCCAAGTCGGATTTGAATTGCGCCCAGATTCAGCACTTAGAATCAAAATGGTAAAGTCGGGCCCTATGTATTCACCTGCTGGGCAAACAAGGCATCTGTGACCTGGCGAACCCATTTATGTACTGAGGCCTGTGACATCCGACATAGGTTGCCAGTGGGTGACTGGAACGACCTTGTCGCATAGAAATTAAATGCCGCTGTCAACTTAACCTCTACAGGGAGTTAATGGCTGCCCTTTCCTCAGGTAGAAGTTTAACAACACCAGGTTAAAGTCCAACAGGTTTATTTGGTAGCAAAAGCCACACGCCTGTTGGACTTTAACCTGGTGTTGTTAAACTTCTTACTGTGTTTACCCCAGTCCAACGCCGGCATCTCCACATCATGACTTTCCTCAGGTGTCAGGTGTGCGAGTACCTCACACAAGTGCCAGCCTGCGTCCTTGGATAAGCGGAGCTGGCGACGGCACATGACCTCTGAGAGCCCATCGAAAGATGTCCTGGTCTGGTTTGCATCTGCATCCTCCTTCTCCCGACCATCCTTTCAGGAGACTGATCTCCCACCTCATGGCCAACAGCAGCAGCCACCTACTCTGTTTCTTGAAGGCCTGCCACTGGCTGCTCCTGGAGCGGCCTCCCTACATCCGCCACCTCCTGAGCTGCTTCTTCCTCTTCGGCTGCCACTATGATAGCGAGCTCTAAATCAATAAGCCCGAGATCCATTCTGCACAGTGGGGGTGAGAGAGAGAGAGAGAGATATCCCACCGCCACCCCCCCACCCCACAATCCCTTACTGGAACAAGTACCCCAACTTGTAGATGTTGGCAATGCAACATAATCTGTGGTGCCATGCATCACCTGATTAGGTTGCCTGCCATTGGCATCGTGAGTGCAGCAGGCAGAGAGAGCATACAGGTTGGTGTGCAGGCATGGCCATAGCGTTCCCTTGAGCCATTGTCATGAATGCATCTACAGCATTCCCTTCCAGGCATCTATTGCAGGTCAGTGACACGGGGCAGGGGCAGACTCCTAATTATCACAAGATGGGTTCCCATTCACTGCAGAGTACATGCAGTATGAGTGTCTATATTAAACAGAGCAACCCTGCTTGGAACACCAACTGCCTGAAATGATGAGTCCTCAAGCAGCACCCCCCCCCTCAACTGGCCCCCCCTAAAACCCTAGCACTTAGACTAGTCTGTTCATAGACCTAGCCACAGACATCCAAAACTAGCACAGCGGGATAAGAGAATCGCCCCCGTGTGTTCATTTTGATGTTGTACTTACCTATAAAGCCCACATATTATCTATCACCAACACAGCATTTTTCTCCTGAGGCTCTCTGTCACTGAAATCCTTCTATATTCCTTTGTCACCTCTAAACTCCAGCAAGGCTCTTTTCTCACTGGTTTATCAACCTCCATAAACTGTAAATTGTCCAAAATGTGACCATACTTACCTGTCCAGTAGGAAAATTCCCTCATTCCTCATCACTGTCTTCATTGACATATATTTGCATACATTTTTTATTCCTCTGTTTCTGATCTGTTTTCAGACTGATCATTGGAAGATTGGTTTAATCGTGAGGAGTACAATCTGTTGTGATTCAATCATGTTTTGGTATTTTGCAGAAAGGCCACGCACCGCACTGGCTCGAGAAAACAACTTCAGCATAAAAATGTTCATATTCCAGTTTTTCACAATGTTCTCATCCATCGTTTACATTGCATTTTTTCTGGGAAAGTGAGTATAGTGCAGCTGTGGACAACTTTGCATCCGAGCAAAGTGTGTTGGTTTAAACCTCATGTAAATTATTACTCAAATTTCACAGTCACAGGTATTCTCCCTGGAATCCCACCCTTGCCTCCCCCCACCACCCCCCTCCCGCAAGGCCACCTCTGCATAGACCCTCTTGCATGGCCTCCCCCACTGCCGAATACGCCTTTGTGCAACTCCCCTCTGCTGACCATC
This sequence comes from Mustelus asterias, assembly GCF_964213995.1. Lineage (NCBI taxonomy): Eukaryota > Metazoa > Chordata > Chondrichthyes > Carcharhiniformes > Triakidae > Mustelus > Mustelus asterias. The sequence continues at coordinate 89,815,191 of NC_135809.1, forward strand.
CCCCCCTTGCAGAACTCCCCCCTGCATAAGCCACCCTGTCATAGACCCACCTTGCTCAGGTCCCACCTCCACTCAGACCCCACCCCATTGGCACTGCCCTTGGCACACTTATGGTGTACAACCGGGCACTGCTCAGGTCCTTGCAAACCTTCAAATACAAGTCTGTACAAATCAGCTGGTGATCTCAAAGTACAGAGTTCATCATTATTGATGAAGTGAATAATGAACTGTTTCACTTAATCTTCAAAAAGATTTGTGTCTATGTGCTCCTGGTAGAATCAGTTAATCTGTTACTGCAGTGGCTCTAAACATTTTCATCCAAATGCCTGTCGAAAAACACACAAAATAATTCCACAGCTTTCTTTAGAGATTCACTTGATTCACTTCTACTCTGCAATTGCACCTTTATTGTGTCACAAATAACACTAACAATCCCAACAATGACCTTTTTCCCTTTTAAAGTGATTTCACTGAGTTTAGTTTCATCAAAAAATAATTTCCTGCGTCTTGTACGCTTCTCATCATCAGAGGGACCTGTATTCCTTATTAATGTTAGTGCCTCTCATTCCACTGAGGTATAGTCATTTCAAACTTCCATGACCAAACTTCTAACTGAGGCTAACAATTGTGAAGCATTCAATAAAATTGTATCAACATTTTGCAGCAATTTGCTGATAGCATTAAAGTGAATGGTTCCACAAAACAATAAAAACTGCAATATCATACTTTCCAAACTTCAGTTAAGGATTTTGCTTCAGCTTTCATACCTGGGACGTGATCTTACCGGCTCGCCGCACCAGTCTATCAGCGTGTTGAGGCTGGAAGATGGCGGACAAGGATAAAAAAATTGATTCGTGCCCATATCCCCCCGGTTTGCTGGTGAGATCAGCTTCCTGCCTAAAAAGGGTGTGAGGCCAATTTACATAAAAGTAATCAAATTTAAAACCAGTTACTGCTCCCGCACAACATGTTTTGACTGCATGGAATCTTCCCCCTTGCTGGCGTGACATCATGTTGGCGAGAATCACTACTGGTTTCCACCAGCAGAGACCAGGCACCATGGCCATGATGAGGGATTTAAGGCCATTGAAGTCCCCAGGTGGTTGGTCATGCAGGTGGTGGTCGACATGGGGGAGCTCTGCAAGGGGGGGGGTTGTGCAGGGGGGGTATTCAAGGGGGACTAGGCAATGGGATGGTGTGACAGTGGAGGTAAGGTTGTGGGTTCGCCAGGGGAGGTTCCTGATGGCCCAATGCCGGCACGCTTGTCGGTGTGGGGGATAGCAATGCCGCCAATAATGAGAACGGGTCTGACATCTGTGGCAGGCAGGGGGGTCAGGGTCTCCAGGTTCAGTTGGAGATTGGGGCGTCCTGCATAATGGCTCCTCAGCACTCTGAAGTCAGCTTTCCCAGTCTACATAGGCTCTCCCCCACCCATCAGAGCAAAGTGCCCAGCTATCAGAAAAACTGACAGAGTGTGGGAAGACTACAGTACTGAACTTGCCCACGGCATGCTGGCACAGTGGTTAGCGCTGCTACCTCACAGTACCAGAGACTCAGGTTCAATTCCGACCTCTGGTCACTGCCTGTTTGGAGTGTGCACATTCTCCCCGTGTCTGCGGCATAGATTGATTGGCCATGCTAAATTGCCCCTAGTGTCAGGAGATTAGCTGGGTAAATATGTGGGGTTACGGGAATAGGGACTGGGATTATGGTCGGTGTAGATTCGATGGGCCAAATAGCTTCCTTCTGCACTGTAGATTCTATGATTCTATGAAATGCACCAAGGGGTGTGCATTAGTATTACGCAACATGTTGAACCTACACTGCAGTAACTGACTTGTTTCTCTGCCAGGATTAATGGTCACCCAAGAAATTATGTGAGAATTGCAGGGTGGTGGCGACTGGAGGAGGTGAGTCGCAATTTGTGGATTTTCACTTTTTTCACAAAACCTTGAGACACAATATGACAGAGTTCTGTTGGCATCTATAAATCAGCTTTGATTTTCCTCTTCATGTCATTGATTTTCATCTAGTATTCCAATATGCAAGGAATAGGAAATACAGCAATAATCCGTTGTGTTAGATTCTCACCCACTTGCCCAATTTTCCACTGTTATGTCCAGCTTGCCAATAGGTTTCTCTGGAATTGGTTGTATTTAATTGAGATGTCATGTAGTCCATTTATCTTCATTACCTGTGGGGACAGTTCTCTTCAAAAGGCCTTGATACAATTATTTGAACATCCGAATGAAGACTAACACTGCCCTTAGACTTCTGCTGCAGATCAATCTGAAACAGTCATAGAGTCATACAGCACACAGAAATAGGCCTTTCGACCCTCCATGTTTATGCCGACCATCATCAATCCCATTTACCAGCACTTGATCCATAGCCTACCAAGCCTTGGCGATTTGCTAAATGTGTATTGCAGGGCTGCAAAGCCATCCATCATGATGGTGTTACAGATGCTTGAAGACTCTTCCAATCAACCTTTCATTAGTTGCATGTTGTTGGAGAGCATAGCTGGTGCCTGTGAATGTGGTAGCTGCTTTGTAAACTTTCTTTTAAAAGCTGGACTATTGAGTCCCTATGTTTTTCAGCATTGGGGGCAATGTCTCATGATGCCCTAGAAAATAATGTCTTCCTCTTTTGGGTTCATCCACAGCTTTTCCTGAACATTTGGGCTGTGTGTATCAGCCAATGCACTCCCCTGCAGCTTTGTAAAATCTATTTGTTCTTGTGATGTAACAGGGCTCCAGATTAATGGGCTTTCTTCTTGAAATGTTACAATCATTCTGATGATGGTGCTCCCTTTAATGATAGGGAATTTCAGGATTTTGTTCTTGCAGCAATGAATAAATGGTAATATATATCCAAATCAGGTATTCATTGGAAGTAATTGTGTTCCCATGATATTCATGTTCTTATCCTCAGTCATGATGTGGAGATGCCGGCGTTGGACTGGGGTAAACACAATAAGAGTTTTAACAACACCAGGTTAAAGTCCAACAGGTTTATTAGGTAGCAATGTCACTTAGCTAATGGCATTTGCTACCAAATAAACCTGTTGAACTTTAACCTGGTGTTGTTAAAACTCTTACTGTGCTTATCCTCAGTAGCAAAGTTTACTGGTCTGGAAGGTAAATTGGTGAATGGTTGCACGGTGCAACTGCTGGAAGAGGTGAGTTTTGTGTTAAGTGGAAGGACACCAGTGAATTGGATTGCTTTATATTGGATGGTGCTGAATTTTCTTGATTTTGTTGTAACTGCAACATACACTTACCATAAACGCTTGGGGAAATTGTACACTTAATATAGTTCCTTACTCCCCTTGCAAACAACCTCATGAATGGAGACAGTGATGTATTTTTTTGTTTCCCTTTCTAGTGCCATCCAAGTGGCTGCATGACAGACCTCTTCATCCAAATGGCCGTTATAATGATACTGAAACAAATACTAAGCAGCTGTGTGCAGTATGCTGTACCGTAAGTCAGTTTCACCAGAAATAAATCTACTTAACTTGCGGACCACTGTTAATTACAGGATAGCTCTGGCACCAAGTTGTGCACGTCCTGACAGAACATACGAACAAGGAGCAGGAGCAGGCTATTCGGCCCCTTGAGCTGCTCTGCCATTCAATAACGTCATGGCTGATCTGATTGTAACCTCAACCACACATTCCTGCCTACCTGAGAGCCTTGTTAATCAAGAATCGAATGAGCTCTGCCTTAAAAATAGTCACCACCTTTTGAGGAAGAGAGCTCCAAAGACTCACTCGGAGAAATATTTTCTCCTCATCTCCATCTTAAATGAGCGACCCCTTATTTTAAACAGTGACCCCTAGTTCTAGATTCACCAATAAAAGGAAACACCCTCTCCACACCCACCCTGTCAAAACCCTCAATATTTTAAAGATTTCAATCAAGTTGCCTCTTACTCTTCTAAACTCTAATACAGCAATTTGCCCCCTTTCTGCTTCTCGTGGAGACAATGACAACCCATCAAAGTTCTTAGTCATCGAAAGGACAGTAGACTTCAGATAAATTACACTAGTACATAAAATTTTACGCTTTGTCTACTATCGTTCCTGTATGAAAACAAAAAGGATAACATTTGACTGTGGAATAATGAAGTTTTTTCTGTTCTTTAATTGGTATTAGATTTTAATGACTTTGTCATTGCATCCAAAAATCAGTGGGTGGCATAAGTCAATCTTCCTTTAAACATTTTATACTGCAATTAATTTTATGTTCATTAAGGCAAAGACAATAAAGGGACAATAAAGGAAAATAAAGACAATTGGGCAATGTCAACGTTGATCATTCTCAGATCAATATCAGAGATGAGATGTACTGGAAAGCTCTCTGTACACTTAGACCATAAGATATAGGAGCAGAATTAGGCCATTTGGCCCATCGTGACTGCTTCGCCCTTCAATCATGGCTGATAAGTTTCTCAACCCATTCTCCCACCTTTTCCCCATAACCTTTGATTCCCTTACCAATCAAGAACCTAACTATTTCTGTCTTAAAAACACTCAATGATCTGGCCTCCATAGCCTTCTGTGGCAATGAATTCCATAGATTCACCACCTTCTGGCTGAAGAAATTCCTCCTCAGCCTGGTTCTAAAGAGTCATGCCCTTACTCTGAGGCTGTGCCCTCTGATCCTAGTATGTCCTACTAATCAAAACATCTTCCCCACATCCACTCTATCCAGGCCTTTCGGTATTCTGTAAATTTCAATGAGATTCCCCCCTCATCCTTTTAAATTCCATTGAGTGCAACCCCAGAGTCCTCACTTCCCATCTATGGAGCAAAACTCTAACCATTACATCTGTTCTCTGTGGTCCACCTGAGTGAGATTGTCTATTCATTGATTTTGTTTTGAATCAAGAGCAACTTTTAGTTGTCAGCCAATCCCTGCTGAGAATTAAATGGATTATGTTATAAACTCATTTCACAAAGAACCCATAGGATTTTGTCAGAAATACAGTGGAGCCCCGATTTTACGCGCCCCGATTTAGCGCGAAATCGGATATTACGGACCCTTTTTTAACACTGTTTCCGGTTTAGTGAATTAGCATGACCCCGATTTAGCACGACCCCGATAACATTCGCGATCACATTTTATGGACCCCAACCTTTGCGTTAAAACAGGGCTCCACTGTACCAATTGCATTTGACGCAGAATTCAGATTTTGATTTCAAATGTGACCATTCCCATGGGCCAAATTATCATCTCCCAATGGAGGTGTGAATCAGGTCATAAAACAATTAACTTTTAATGTAAAACAATTTTTCTGACTTTCCGAACCCGCATTATTTTCATGTGACTTTTTTGTGCACGGCAAAGCCTTGGATGCAAAATGCACATGCACCTCTTCCGAGCTTGGGAAATCCACAAATTGTATTTCCTCCTGGACAAAACCTTTGTGTGTGGTCTGGGTTTTAGAAGCCCCTAAAAAAAAATCACATCTCCTTAGAGAGTTTGTGATCACTGGGGGAGACTTTGAGGAATTGGGAGCATTTTGAAAGATAAGTGTAAAATGTTTTGGCAACTTCAAATGTCATTATTAGATGTTGTATTGTAATGTTTTGAATGCAGTGATTCATCATAGAGATCTGTCCTGCAAAGATAAATTGAACCTAATGTTGACCAACATTGTGTAAGTGTTGTTATGCAACACAGTATCTTTTACAATGAAGGAAATGCCATGGTGCATTATAAATGTAGAAACAAAAATGTCCTGCCAACTTCTACTGTCACAATTTGTGCTGTGATTTAAATCAATTGACAGCAGTGGCTCTCAAAAACATCCTGCTTTTGAAGGTTGAAAAAACTTTTACACCTGCTCCTCTTCATTGATTGACAGGGACTCTGCTTGAAATGGAATTGGAACACTTTCTATTCTGTCACTTTTAGGCAATCTGCCCAGAAGATTTTATTATGACACCTATAGTCATTACGAATACTTAACTGGGTTTCAAAAGCTGACAATGACTTCAGTAGATGGCCTGTTGATCGAAAAACAGTTGAAAATTAAGAGACTGTAGTTACAGAATATGCCTTTGTGGTTTCTTGATTTTTAACAAATCCGACAGGCACTTAAAGAATTACAAGTGTTTCTGCACTTTTCCATTATCAAAGATAGTCACTGAAAATATCCGTCCTCATTCGTGGCTGGGATTCTCTGCTGCCGCTGCAAGTGAATGGAGTTTCTGGTCACAGACAAGGTTGGAGAATCCCGCCCAGTATGTTTAAATTCAGGATTTTATTAGATTGTTAGAGATGTCATTTTTCCTAATGGTTTTGAAATAATTCCCACTGCTATTGCATGGCTCTTGAGACTGTGCATAGTGCATTCTAGGTGACATGAGTGAGGGGGCATAGATGGGCATGGCCAACCTGAGGGGGCATGGGCGACTTGACTAAGCATGTGCTGGCATGTGGTGATGTTTAGGGGATTTTCACAATAACTTCATTCCAGTGTTAATGTAAATCTACTTGTGACACTATAAATAAACTTGAAACCTGATGTTTAGGGGCTTTAAAATGATAGTGGGAGCTTGGCTTTTGTGTTGGACAAATGAGGTAGGTCTACTAACCGGCCCACCTCCGCACCCACACACCGTACAAACTTCTTTGTGGCTCACAAAATGCACCTTTGTTAAAAGACAAAATACCTAGGCAAAGACACACATTGATAGGGTGTGAATTTTAGAAGGTGCAGAAGTGTGCAGGTCAGATTTTCTGAGTCCAAAGGACAATCCATCCTCATGCTCCTATTTAATTTTAATTATGAATGCTTTACAGATTCCTAAAATATCAATGGAAAAAATATCACAAAAAAATCCCAATGGATGATGTGAAGGATGCAACAACGAAACATTGGGTCAAAAACTACAACCTGAACCACGTCGACTCCTTTAGTTTATTCAATGAGTTTTTGGAAATGGGTATGTCTCTTACTGTACTTAAGTACATTCCCTTGTTCACCAGAACTTCCCACTCAGGGAGTTTAGGGCTTTATTAATCCTCTCCCCAAATTGTAGTCTAGAACTCAGTAGTTTACTCAGAATATTCCTCTCAACTGGATTTTTAAAATTTTACTGACTTATAAAAATGTTATGACTCTCTGAATTGTTTTACCGATATTCTCAAGAAACATGGATTGGCATGATGTACATGAAGAAAAACATTAATGCAAAGTGTGTTTGTGCATGTACAATATAAGGATATAGATTTACTTAAATGGCAGATGCTATGGTGGGGCTTGGGGAAGGCGGGAGGGTGGCGGGGGGGTGGGGGGGAGGGGGGGGAGGAAGCAAATTACATGAGAATAACATTTGAAGAAGGAATGAGCTTTTTTCCCAATTGGATCCTGAGAAGACTGGCTTTTGTTGGATATAGTTTCACAGTAATTGTTAACCCCATGGTAACTCTTCTAAATGAGAAAAAAAAAGGCAGCAAAAACAAATATTGGGGGAATGTAAAAAGATCCGAAAAATAAAGTTGAAGGGAGCGAAACAAACAGACCACTGAGCTTACATGTGAACTGTGGTTATCACATACTTAACAAAAGAAGTCGAAGCAGTTGAAATGACTGTGCGGTGATAACAAGAATAATTCCAGATTTTAGATCACTGAATTTTGAACAAAAATGGAGGAAACAGAATCTTTCTCATTCAAAAAAGACAGCAAGACCATGATTCATGTTTCTAAAAGAATCTGGAAACTGATGTGTGGATGTGGAAATAATTTGTGCAACGTTAGAATTGGAGAATTAGAGGACATAATTCTGAATTAGAATGGGCACAAGTTAAACTTAATATTATCAAAAACATACTGGCATCCAATGTACTAGATGTTTACTGTTGAAAGATTCAAGAGGTGATTGAATCAATTTTTGATATAACAGAGCAGAGAAATATAGGTATGGGGCTATTGAAGGCATAATGGAAGTGCCAGAGCTTTGATTATGATCGCCATCCAATGATTGTGCTAGAAAGTTGGTGTTAAGCAACACCAGGATTAAACTTGATTGTGATGCCCTTATTATAGAACAGCTTACAATAAGTTGATGCATGGAAAATGGACATTTCAATGAGGTATTGGAGAGTTTTGAGTTCCCATGGAACTGTACTACACCAATGTTCTGGAGAGTTGGTTATAAAAATTGAGGCCATATTTGAAAATTCAAAAATCAACTGAAAATTCAAGTTCAATGTTTCTTCACTCAGTGCAGGCATTTATTCCAGTAGTTGCTGTACTTATGTTATTAATATCTTTTCCTTTTCAGCCATTCAGTATGGTTTCACCACAATATTCGTTGCAGCCTTTCCACTGGCTCCATTACTTGCATTACTGAATAATGCATTTGAAATTCGACTGGATGCAAGAAAGATGCTTGTACTTCAGAGGCGGCCAATACCACGAAAAGCAAAAGATATTGGTAAGGTTCCAACCAACAATTTTTGTTTTGCTGCATGGAACTGAGGGATATAGCTTGTGTGTAGCCGTAATGATTATAACATTCCAATAAAAAAAGTTTGAGATGAAAAGTATGAGTGAACAATGTGATTTATTATCAGCGATGCAAATTGCCCTCCTTACTTGTGATCAGATGCTTGAGTTAATTTCACTACCACCCCCTCTGAATGGCCTAAATGTCTAATGAACCAATGGCAGATCTAAGGTGTGAAGAGTGCAGTTCCAAGGAGCAGTGCCACTGCTTCCTTAATGTCTCCTTGCACATACTTTAAATTGGTATTTCTGGGATTTATATCAGAAGTCATAGCCAACATTAAATATGTCTGCTCAAATATTGTCTAGCATATTCGTATTAGTTTCCACAATATCCTTTGTTGCATGTTATTGCCATATCAGATCCTTTATTCTTCTTATCAACATGTATAACTTCCTATTTTCAGACATTATATTCCATCTGCCAAGTTTTTTCCCATTCATTTAATCCATCTATATACCTCTGTAGACTCTGTCATCCTCACCGCTTGCCTTTCCACCTATTGTGGTGTCATCCGCAAACTTGGAATAGTACTTTCACTTCCCTCATCTAAGTCATTAATATAAATCGTAAATAATTGCAGCCCCAGCACTGAATCTTGTGGCACTCCACTAGTTACAGGTTGCCATCCTGACCCTCTTATCCCAACTATCCATCTTCTATCAGTTAGCCAATCCTCTAACTCTACAACTTTGCACCTTCTCCCCAAGTTTGCTTGGGTTTCTTACGGGTGCTCAGTTTTCTCCCACAGTCCAAAGATGTGCAGGTTAGATGGATTGGCTATGCTAAATTGCCCCTTAATGTCCAAAGATGTGTAGATTAGGTGGATTAGCCATGGTAAATGTGCCGGGTTACAGGGATTGGGGGGGAGGGGGGGGGGGTCCTAGGTAAGATGTTCTTTCAGAGAGTTGGTGCAGGCTCGATGGGCCAAATGGTCTCCTTCTGCACTGTAGGGATTCTATGGTTGTAACCATGCCAATATACTACCTCCAACACCATGGGCTCTTATCTTATTAAGTAGCCTTAAGTGAGGTGCCTTAAGCGAATGCTTTTTGGAAATCCAAGTATATTACATCTATTGTTCCTCTTTATCTATCCTGCTCATTACCATCTCAAAGAATTCAAATGAATTTGTTAGACATGATTTCCCCTTCATGAAGCCATGCTGACTCTGCTTGTTTACATTATGTATTTCTAAATGCTTGCTATTACATCCTTCAGAATCCAGTTTGGAAAACTCTAAGTTACAAATGTAATACAGCTCTTTACAATTTCCTGATCCTAGTTTAAACCATTGCCCTAATTTAGAGGGATAATAAACTTTAGTACTCACCAAGCACCTAATTGAGCCTGCGGTAACAAACATTGGTGTGTCTGTGTTCCAGGGATATGGGTACGGTTGTTGGAGGTAGTCGGCGTGATGGCTGTCATTGGTAATGGATTGGTGATCTCAATCACTTCAGATTTCATTCCTCGATTGGTTTACAAGTATGGATATGGACCATGTGCAGGTGGAAACAGTTCAAATGAAGAGTGAGTATGAAACATGAATTACAAAATCTTTGTGCTGTATGTTGTGACCTATGTGTCTATCAGTTGTAAAGAATCATAGAGTCCCTACAGTGCAGAAGGAGGCCATTCAGCCCATTGAGTCTGTACTAACCACAATCCCACCCAGGCCTATCCCTGTAACCCCACGTATTTGCCCTGCTAATCCCCCTGACACTAAAGGGGCAATTTATCATGGCCAATCAACCTAACCCACACATCTTTGGACTGTGGGAGGAAACTGCAGCATCCAGAGGAAACCCATGCAGACACGAAGAGAATGCGCAAACTCCACACAGACAGTGACCCAAGCCGGGAATTGAACCCAGGTCCCTGGTGCTGTGAGGCAGCAGTGCTAACCGCTGTGCCACCGTGCACAGAAAGAGGACATATTTATATACCAGTATTGAGGCTTTATGTTAAAAATACAATCTCAGTAAATACACATATTATGGATGATTTTATGAGCCTGCCCTACGATTCAAAATCCAATATCTGATTGTCTAAATACACACATGACCATCTACCCAGCAATGTGGAAAAGTGACCTAGTACGTCTTGCAAACAAGAAACAGGACAAATCCAGCCAGTTACCACCCCATCGGTCTACTCTCGATGGCCAGTAAGGTGACGGAAGGAGCCATTAACAGCACTATCAAGCGCCACTTACTCAGCAATAACCTGCTCAGCGACGCCCAATTTGAATTCCGCTGAATCATTCAGTTTTTGACCTCATTAGAGCCTTGGTTCAAATATGGACAAAAGAGCTGAACTCCAGAGGTGACACGAGAGCCTTGACACCAAGGCAGCTTTTAACCAAGTATGGCAGCAAGGAGCCGTAGCAAATCTGCAAATCTGGAATCAATGGGAATCGGGGTTGCGGGGTGTGGGTGGAGTCATACCTGGCACAAAGGAAGATAGTTGTGGTGTTTGGCGATCAATCATCTTAGCTCCAGGACATCACTGCAGGAGTTCCTTGGGGTAGTCATGGTAGGATGGAGGGTTATAGGTGGGCCTAAAAGGTAGGGATATGTTCGGCACAACTTGTGGGGCCGAAGGGCCTGTTTTGTGCTGTAGTTTTTCTATCTTTCTATGTTTCTAGTGTCCTCGGCCCAGCCATCTTCAACTGGTTCATTAATGACTGTCCTTGCAACATAAGTTCAGAAGTGGGGATGTTCGCTGATGACTGCACAATGTTCAACACCATTCGTGACTCCTCAGATACTGAAGTAGTCCATGTCCAAATGCAAGAAGTCCTGGACAATATCCAGGCTTGGGCTGTCAAGTGTCAAGTACCATTTGCAAGTGCCAGGCAATAACCATCTCCAACAAGAGATGATCTAACCATCACCCCTTGACATTCAATGGCATTACCATCATTAAATCCTCCACTACCAACAAGCTGGAGGGTCACCATTGACCAGAACCTGAATTGGACTAGTCATATGAATACTGTGGCTATATGAGCAGGTCAGAGGCTAGGAATTCTGCAGCAAGTGACTCATCTCCTGACTCCCAAAGCCTGTGCACCATCTGCAAGGCACAAGTCGGGACTGTGATGTAATACTCCCTACTTGCCTGGGTGAGTGCCGCTCCAACAACACTCAAGAAGCTCGACACCATCCAGGACAAAGCAGCCCACTTGAGTGGTACCCTTTCCACAAACATTCATTCCCTCCATCCACCAGAGACGAACAGCAGCAGCAATGTGTACCATCTACAGGATGCAGTGCAGGAACTCACCAAAGCTCCTTTCCAAACCCACAGCTGTTAGCATCTAGAAGGCCAAGAGCAGCTGATACCTGAGAACACTGCCACCTGGAGGTTCCCCTCCAAGTCATTCACTATCCTGATTTGGAAATATATCGCTGTACCTTCACTGTCACTGGAAATCCTGGAACACATTCCCTAACAGCACAATGTCTGTACCTATACCTCAGTGTCTGCAGCAGTTCAAGAAGGCAGTTCACAAGCACCTTCTCAAGGGCAACTAGGGATGGGCAATAAATCATGGCCTAGCCAGTGGCATCCACAGATGAATTCAAAAAATTACAGTTGTTGATACTGAAAATGCATTCGCCCTTTTCGGAGACCTTGTTAGAAACTGATTACTCCCACTGAATTGGATAGACAGTGGCAAATAGAAAATGGGACAGTTTTTATGGACTGTCCTCCTGAAAGTTCTAAGCTCTCTATGAAATATGGGTACATGGGGAGCGAGTGTGAGCCCACACTCATCATCCTTGCGAATGCCGGCAGAGGCTCAAGATCCAGAAGTCGCAGTTCTCACCAATGAAATCATGATCTTGGATCTACCCTACCTCTTGCCGGAACGTTAAGGGAGTAAACCCTGCTTTATATTAATTTCAATACATTTCAATCACATTAACTCATTCCCTTGCTACATATTGACACCCACCACCATCCCCCCACCCCCACCCCGCCCCCCACACCATATGTTGAAACCTCACCAATGTGACATCACACCAGCGCGGTTTACAACTGTTCACCTGGACATCAACCAGTCATGGGGGTCTCCCTGGGGCATAAAGGTGAGTATATCCCCAGGGAAAGAGGGACATGGCCAGGCACTGACACTAGTGTGCAGTGCCAACCCATGCCATGGGACAGGCCACAGTATGAGCGTCATGGATGAGGCAGGTGGGAGAATTCATTTGCATGTGGTGGTGGCCGGGAGCAGATGGAAGAGCAGGAGTTGATGGTGGGTTTTGGGTGGGGTGGATGCCGACTCCGACTGTGGGGCAGGGGCCAATGATCGGGGTGGGGTTAGGGGTCATGATTGGGGGGGGGCACAGAGAAATGCTGACTCCAATTGAGGGTAGGGAGGGGAGCTCCTGAGACCACCGCGGAGTGATGGGGTACAGGTTTATTGCTGTTCTGCTTTGGGCACCCTTTAAAGATGGCGCCCCTATTTGTGTGCAACCAGGTTTTGCCAGCATGTTGAGGCCTTACCACCCCCCTGCCCCTCCTCACTGCATGGAGAGAAACATGCTGGTTTTTTCGCTAGAAACAATTCTGCCATTTTTTTGGTAAGATTCCCCTATCATTTATATGCATCAAAAGGTCACAGATCTCTGGGATGAAAATGTCCATGTGAATTTGTACTACACTGATACTCCACACTGTCCATTTCTGTGTGCTTTTATTTCTGAATGTACCTTTGACCATTTGTTTACCTTGCAGTTGTTTGATGGGATACGTTAATAGTAGCCTCGCTGTGTTCTATGTGAAAGATTTTCAGCTTACGGAACCGAAGGACAATGGGTCAAAGTCACTGGGATTCCAAGTAACCTACTGCAGGTATAATATTGTCAAGCCTTTATATCCCTGTCTATACTGTTACGGACAAGAGGAGGGGTTTAATTAAAAAGCCCTGATTTCTCCTCTCACCACCTGAGCGTAAAAAGAAAGATGGTTTTGATTTTAATTTTCCTTCTTTATAGTTGGTGGGGTATTTTCCCAATGCCTCAGTTTTGGTGTGATCCAATTCTCTATTAATAACCCCACATCAAACAAATTCACATGGTTAATTTATTTGCACTGCCTCAAATCTAAGCGGGGCATGATGTGGCCTCCTTTTCATTCATATGATAAAGATAGGATAGAGAACAGAAAGAGATATACAGGACAAAGACTACAGACAAAAGAAAATAATTATTGTTTCACTGGAGTCCAGAGTTCAAAATCGAAAGTTTACTGGTGTGTCACTTCATGTAGTTTAGCTGGCTGAAGCTGATTAATCCAATTTCCCATAGCGATGACTTCCACAATGGGAGAGGCATGTAGAGATGAATTAGTCTTGTGGGCGCTGGTACAGAAGTTCAGAAGTTCCACTAGAAAACAGTGCAGGTGGGGAGATATTCAAAAATTCAGACAGAGCCCTCTTCTGCTGCTGCTTGCTCGATGGAAAATGGCAGTCTGCCATTTTTCAGCTCCACAAGAAAAGGTTCTGGCATTTTTGGGGGTTCTCATGCGACATGACTCCTATTTCTCCACCTTAGTTTGAACATAGAATTGATATTCCTGATCTGGATTCTTAACATGGTTAATGTTTAAACCATTAATAAATTCAACAGAGGTTTCTGGGGTCCTTCTGTCCTTGGACAATGTACATGTGGTAATGTAAAGGTCCTTGTACAAGCCCTGGGCTGCTGTCACAGGGACATTATTACCTTTAAAAGATGATGAGGATGTTGCTCAAATTTGTTCTGTTTGAGTGATAGCCCGTCATGGCTTCTGTCAGTTTAAAGTCTTTGTCCAGTTTAAAAAAATAATAATTTTATAGGTTAGTCAGAATGATATATACATTCACAAAATATAAAAATATCGGGGGCGATCTTATAAAAAAATTTCTAAGTGCTGAACAAGCGTGAAAAGGGGAGAGAACCATGCCCATTTTATGGGTGAGCTCCCAGACACTATCTTGTGGCATTTAGAAAAAAAAGGCAAAATGTGATTCTTCCAGTAGGGGGAGGAGTTGGAGCCTATTCACGTTAGGAAGCCGGCTGATGAGCTATTGCGCATGCGGCCCAATCTCCCAGTGCACTGTGTACAAGTGTACTGGGAGATCTGTCACTCCCCCACAACCTGGACATGGCCTTCCGATCACCGCCGTGGCCGATCGTTGGCCCCGGGGAACACTATTTATTTGCAAGTTTCACTCGCTTCACTTTCCAACTCCTACTGCCCTCCCAGGGCGGTCCCCAGCAGATCTCCAGACACCCTTGGTCACATGACCCAGTCCCTTAAAGGGGCAATGCTCCCAACATACATAACACTTCTTTCCCTTAAACAACAATCCCCCATAACAGCAACAGTATCTAACTTATTTACATAAAATTAGTAACAACAATTGCAAACATTTTTTTTACAGAATTTACCCGATGCAATGTGATGGAAACACAGTATTATTTACATAATGATCATATTTTCTTTTGTTTTCTCATCCGTACATCCATCACCTGGACATTAATCAGTTTCAGGTACCATGAAATTTCAAAAGATTACGATCAGTTTGACTTATTGATAAAAGAGAATTTTTGGTTTCTGTATTATAGCAACTTCGATCATTATATTACAATAGTCGATATCAGAATTTTAAATATGAATGCTATGAAAATGTCTACTTCCTTCCAATAAGTACACATTAAGTAAGGATCAATCTGTCTTAGGGATGACGGTCCCGTAAAGGTTGCCGCCTTGGAGCTGGAACTGTCTTTTGGTTCATCTCTGGCGATTGTGGTCTCGGTGAAACCCTAATCTGTGAACCCTCTTCCCGCACAGCGTCGGTTGTCAGTGTTAGCCAGCCAGTTTCCTCATTAGAAGGAATGGCTATGTGTCCCATGCCTCCCTCTCTTGGTACCCCCACTGATGCCTTTCGGAACACCTCTGAAGTTCTTGATGACACTCTGACCCCTTGACGTGGGGCCACAAGCAGTGGGTCCGCATACTGTTGCCAAACCAACTTGTCCCGAGTTTTCACCGTATAGGACAATGGCCCTGTCTTGGCCACAATCGCAGCCAGAACCCACTTTTCGCCCGATGAGTAGCTCCTGACAAGTACCAACTCACCCTTTTGGAATGCTCTCATCTTGATATGCTCGGCCTGACGGGCTATCTGCACCTCATGGTTCCTCTCCACCACTCTTTTTGTCTCATCTCAACCAGCCACAGTAGGTCAAACATTGTATCCAACTGTCTCCCAAACATCAAAGCCGCTGGGGTGTATTTCGTTGTTGCATGGGGAGTGTTCCTGTACACATTTAAGAACTTGTTTAATCTTTGCTTCAGTGACCCCACCCCCCATGAAGCTCCAGGAAAAGTTTAATAGACTGTACAAAAATACTCTGCTAAGCCATTCATTTCTGGGTGGTAGAGCATAGACTATACAAGACGAATTCCATGCAGTTCCATGTACTCCGCAAAGTCCCGCTATACGAACTGCCGTCTGCTGTCACTCACAGGTGTTGACTCTTGCGGGTCATTTCTGTGGTCGTCGACTTCATACATATCATTTCTGGCCACTTTTGAGTGTGCGTCGATGGCCACCAGTAGTATATGGCCTTTCACCGGCCTTGCAAAATCTACGTGGACACATTCCCAAGGCTCCTTAGGCCATTCCCATGGGTGCAATGATGACGTGGTTGGTGCCTCACAAATTTTGGAACACGATACGCATGAGCCCGCTTTCTCCTCAATGCTCACATCCACTTTTGGCCACCATACATAACTGCAGGCCATCTCTTTCATTTGCACCATGCCTGGGTGCCCTTGGTGCAGTTGCTTCAGCATCTTTCTCCTCATAGAAGGGGGAATGATAACCCGCATAGCAAACAACCATTCTTTATTGACAGTTCCTTCTGAAGGCTTAAATATGGCTTCAGTTCCAGATTCTTCTGTCAGCTTATTTTTCCCTTCCAGACGAGGTCTACCACCTGACTAAGTATGGGATCCTTCCATGTGGTGTTTTTCACCTGAGCAGCTGGAATTCGTACCTTATCATCTTATGAAAAGTATATGATTTTGATAATCTCGTCCAGGGTCTCTTTATTACAAGGCAACGACAGCCTGGATAAAGCATCTGCGTATGCATGTTGGTTTGACTGGCGGTAACGAATCTCATACAGGTGGCCAGACAATATCAACGCCCACCGCTGCAACCGAGTTGCGGCTATAGATGGAATCCCTAAGTGAGGTCCCAAAATCGTAGTCAGCGGTCTGTGGTCCGTCAGTAAGACAAACAGCCTGCCATATAGATAGTGATGAAATTTGGTAACACCAAAAATGATGCCTAGTGCTTCCTTCTCTATTTGCACATAATTTTCTTCTGCTTTAGAAAATGACCTAGATGCAAGTGCAATGGGCCTGTTTTCCTCGTTTATCATCACATGGGATAGCATTGCTCTCACTGCTCTCACGCCATACGGCGAGACATCACAGGCCAGCTGAAGAGGCAGTCTGGGACTAAAATGAAGTAAGATCCCAGAGTCCTTCAATGCCTTCTTCGTTGCCCGGTAAGCCTTATCACACTCCGACGCCCACTTTCATGCCTGTCCCTTCATTAATAACCGATGCAGTGGTTTCAATACTGTTACCAAGTCAGGCACAAATTTGCCATATTAGTTTATGAGTCCCAGGAAGGATCTCAACTGGGACACGTTTTCCAATCTCGGTGCCTCCATTATGGTCCTCAGCGTCTTCGGTGCTTTATGTATTCCTTCCCTGTCAATAACATGCCCTAAATATTAACAGAGTTCCTGAAAAACTCACATTTCTCCTTCTTAATCTGCAGCCCATATTCCTGTAGTTCCTTCACCATCTTTTCTAAGTATTGTAAGTGTTCCTCATCTGTGGAACCCATTACCAGAAAGTTGTCCAGGTAACATTGGACTCCCAGGAGATTGCTCAATACTTGGTCCATGGCTCTTTGAAATATGGCTGGGGCTGACGTGATCCCAAAAGACAGTTGTTTGTAACAGAACAACCCTTCTTGGGTAATGATGGTTAGTGGCACCCCCACTTGTAGAGAGGCTTGGGAGAGATCCATTTTGGTAAATTTCTGACCTCCAGCAAAGCCATTAAACAGGTTTTTGATAAGTGGCAATGGATACTACTCCGCACATAGCCCAGGGTTCACCATGACTTTAAAATCCCTGCATAGCCTCACTGAGCTATTGGTCTTCATGACAGGAACAATGGATGTGGCCCACTCATTTGTGGCCACTGGTTCCAATACCCCCAAACCTATTAATCTCTCAAGATCGGCCTCCACCTTGGGTTTGATGTGTACGTCACTGGATATGCCTTCATGCTCTTTGGGCATGCATCTGGCTTCAGCTGTAGGCTCACTTTCACTCATTTCATCTTGGCAAGGGTTACACTGAACACATCGTTCAGGCTTGAATCAGACTCCGTTAATCTGTTCACCACCTCCCAGTTCAATTTCAATTGTTTCAGCCAGGATTATCCAAACAGCATGGGGTAGTCACCTTTTACCAAATACAAAAAGTAACTCCATGCACTGGGTCCTCAGCTGTACCTTGGCTGAGACATCGCCCTTAAGAGGGAGCAGCTGTTCCATGTATGTCCTCAGTGATGTTCGCTGGCTTCAGGGGTAGATGACTCAACTTTTCCTTATATATTGATTCTGGGGTCAATGACACTACCACCCCTGTGTCTACCTTCATCTTCACTAGTTCCCTTTCACTTTCTGCATCGCCCAGAACCCATCTGCTTCACCCCCACAAAGACAAAATGTTTAGTTTAAACTGCATCTTCTCAGTCTTCTCTGTTTCATTTGATAACCCATGGACTCCTTGTCCTCGTCTACACTGGCCACTTGCCACTTGTTCCTTGGTCTTGACCCCAATCGCTTTGACTTCACACTGTCCTGGGGCACTGGTGCTCTGCATTTTCAGGCAATGTGGCCCATTTTCCGACAGTTCCAGCACTGAAATCCCCTCGTCCAGCAACTGAGCTCTGTGTGATCCACCCGGCCACAATGGCAGCATTCCTCGCCCCGTGGCTGACTCTTTGGTGCCAACTTGTGCATCCTCACACTAGCACCTAAATGCGCTGCCTCACTGTGGCCTGTTCCATTGAGATCATAATTTCAAGAACCTTCTTAAACTTCAGTTGCGGCACTGCCAGCAATCTTCCCTGAATTGCTTCCTGTTGGAGGCCACACACAAGCCGGTCCCGCACTGCTCCCTGAAAGAAAGTCCCAAATTTGCAATGCTCAGCGAGGCTTTTGAGGGTAGCCACAAATTTGGTGATGGTCTCACCCTCCAACTGGTCTCGCTTAAAAAAATGGAAATGCTCCATGATTATCATTGGTTTTTGTGTGAAATGCCCCTCCAATACAGCACACAACTCCTGGAAAGACTTTTCAGCCGGTCTCTCTGGCTGCAGTAAGTTCCTCAAAATGCCGAATGTCTTGCTTCTAACCATGCTAAGAAAGACTAGCACGATGAGGGCATCCACCACCCTATTTGCTGTCAAAAATATACTAAACCGCTCGATGTTGGTCATCCGTGATCGATTTCCTCGCTGAACATGCCTATCATGCCAAATATTCCTGCCATTTTTCCTTTCTGCCGGCATGGGTTTTCCTGCCCCTGAACTAGGCCCAAAGCCTCTTGCCTGCGCTAGATCCTGCACTCCTTTCTCCTCAAGTGCTCGGTACTCGTGGTCGCCCGATGACTGAATGTCCTCCGACCGTCCCACAACCACCAATTCCAGTGACAACCATGGGGACAAAACTTTGCAACTGCTGATGGCATTTGAGTCCGTTCAACGCTGCTTCCCACACCGCCCCCACCTCCACGCCCCAGGTCCCACCTGTCCTCTGAGGGCGTTTTTATTTTTCATTGCACTGTGGATCTTGGCAGGTGGTCCGCGATGAAAGTCCTGATCCTTCACCCTACGAACCGCCTGTCATTCCAACGTTTGTCACCAGAGTTTTGTATTTAGCTACTAGGGACGTAGCCCAAGAACTGACTCCATAGACAGACATCGGGGAACACATATTTGCAAGTCTTACTCGCTCCACTCTCCAGTTTCTGCTACCCTCCCAGGGCGATCCCCAGCAGATCTCCAGACACCTAGGATCACATGACCCATTCCCTTAAAAGGGTTATGTCCCAACATACATAACACCTTCCAGTTACCTTGCTCAATACCTCTTGCAGTTGTGAGGTTGAGCAAAGTGTTAAGAGTTGAGTGTGGAGTGCACACAGCAAAATCTGTTTTAACTCAATGTTTACACATTCACACTTTGCAACAAGTAAATGGATAATTATCAGAAACAAGAACAGTTGTTGAGCTGAAAACATTTCCGCTGGGGAATCTAGGATTAGAGGGTATAGCTTAAAAATTAGAGCCAGATTTTTCAGGAATAAAATCAGGAAACACAAAACACAAAAGATGGTAGAATTTTGGGATTCTCTTCCCTAAATGTCAACTGATGCTTGATTAATTGTTAATTTTAAATCTGAAATTGTTAATTTTAAATCTAATATTTTGTTAATAAAAGATACTAAGATATGAAACAATGGCAGTTATGTGGCGTTAGGTCACAGATCATCAATTATCTCAAGGAGCTAAATGACCTATTCCTGATCCTAGGTCCCTATGTCTCAAATCAGTTACGTTCCTGGTTAATGTGGTTTGGCTTCATAGTGGACATCGTTTTTAAAACTGAATAGGAGAAACTAATCTATAACTGTTCAATCCATGAGTATCTTGTTAGATAAATGAATGTACTTTGGCCAAATTCATAGAAGATAAACTAGAATTTTGATGAAAGATCAGCCCTGAAATGTCAACTATTTCTCTCTGCATGGATACTGTTAGACTTGCTGACTATTTCAAGAATTTCCTGTTTAAATCTGATACTGAACTAGAAGTTGTAGAAACCAAGAAATTACAAAAAAAGAAACTTTTGAGCATTTATGGAGCTTTGAAAAGGACCATTACACTAATTTATTCTCCGAGAACTGAGTTTTGAGGAAAAACCTGGACTATGTAATCTTGAAAGAAGCTTAATGAGAGGGATTTTTTGTTGTTTGAATGTGATGTTGGTCTTTCCTTGTTGACATGAGAGGATAGTGGGGACGATCTTACCAGAATTTGGCAAAGTGTCAATTCTGGTGAGAAACTGGAGTGAAATTGTCCAGTTTCATTGGTCTCCTCTCTCCAGATCTTGACACTTTAACATCTAAAAAAAAGTGGGCAGGGTTTGTGCTGTCATTCTGGCAGGCCAGGGATTCTTAGAGCTGAGAACCGGCTCCACAAATAAGAATGAATCCCCTCCCCACCAAGGAAGTATCTCAGCCCTATCCCCCCTACCCCTCACTGACATCCCCATCCCCTCACCCCGCACCCCCTCTGCCCAACATCCCCATCCTCTTCGCCCACCTCCCCATCACCCCAAGCATCCCAGCCCCTCCCCCTTGATCATCCACCACATGCCCATCCACCCCCATCATCCCTCACATTCCCATCCACCCCGTTAACCTCGATGATTTGTTGCAGTGCATTCTTAAGACTGCAGACTAATTCTTCAGATGAACATTATTTAAGATAATACACGTAAAAACAGATATTAGTCCAGAATCACTTTATGCTGACTTGTTGGGGGGAGGGTTACAATATCTGCCAACTTCTAATATGGCCATTGGTGTGGGAGGGGTCAGTGTTGGGAACTCTACAGTGGAGCATTTCGACAATTTCAGCCCTCAGTTTAGACCCAGCATAGGGTTGGCACAGATATATCTGATGAGCAACCCAATAGTGCTGTTAACCTCTTAGGAGGCCCAAGTTCAGCCTGTAGACCAACATTTTATGAGTTTTTAATCCAAGGGCTGACATGAGAGAATGACAGGTGCAATCTCAGTACATTTGGCAAGATCCTGACCAATTGGTTTTCTGGACTAGTGCTTCTCAGTACATTTATTTGGCACTGCTAATTGATTCAGCTCAAGTTTTGATTGCTTATACTATGCCTCCTTCTCAGGTATCGTGATTACAGAAATGTTCATGACAATGAGTATACAGTCCAGTTCTGGCATATATTTGCTGCTCGTTTGGCCTTTCTGGTCTTATTTGAGGTAAATAGGCTTTCTTCTCCGTATTGTTACACAGTAATAAATTTGAGAAACCTCTAGATCATGTGGTGCTTATTACACAGTAATAAATGCTGGTGCTTTGCTTGAGATAAATACAGTTTGAGGATTTATATGTTATTAAATATCAACATTACTGAAGTGTGATAGCTTACTGTACAAGAACAAAAATCAAACAACTGTTTTTATTTCTGTTTTAGAATGTTGTTGTTTCCATCAAGTACATTGTAGCTTGGTTTGTTCCTGATGTGCCAGTCTCAGTGAGAAACAAGAATCTTAACAAAACACTTGAACGACTAAAGATGGAACTGAAGTAAGTTTGTGTTACACTGATAGTCACTATGAATCCAAATGGGTTTTGTTAGAGACAGTGTAAAACTTTAAAGTTTAATTTGTATTTATATTTATATGTGGAGGAAAGTGAAATATGGTTTTAGATTTTTTTTGAGAGCATGGCGTCAGGAAGTCTGGAGGATCTCCAAATGAAAAGGTTAGATTTTCTGAATTTGTTTGTATACATACAGTTTTAATGAGGTTTTACAACCATTGAGGTGAAGAGATGGGTCAAAAAGGAATTGGAGGCTTAGTGAATTTGAAAAAGAAACACATGGTAGAAAAAATTATGCTGTTGCCTAGTGACAGTGAGACACAGAGAGATGGAAATTAAGTTCAGAATGTCTTTGTATGTCAGAGATTGAAGACAGCAGTTATAAGGAAACTGGTTTTTGCTCCGCAATTTAAATAGTAATGAGTTTAGCGTTTGATTTTTGGGTGAGATACCATTTAGGGAGAAAGCTAGTGAATGCTCAGAAATCAGCTGGAATAAAACTGTTTGCAACAGAACCAGCCTAAGCAACAGGTCTTGGTGTTAAAAAGTGGTATATCTTCACTGGGCTTTTGTCTCTGCAAGGTATTGCTCAGATAAGGGGAATGGTGTGAGTTTGAATCTTTTTTTGTGTTTATACTGAGATCTTTCCAACCTTTTTTTTGGTGTAATATAATTCATGTTTAATAAATGTTTATTCATGTTAAAAGACAAACAAAATTAGGATCCATCAAGTCAGATTTCAATCTGGCATTTGACTTGTCCAGTTGGGATTGTAACAAAGTGGAGATTCTTGCAGAATTAAAAATCCTTGGATTTAAGTGAGATCTGTGAAGAAATTTGTAAAGAAATTAATATGTAAAGGACTGTGCATAGAAGCAAGATTTGCTTAGAAGTACTTTATACTGTTTGGAACTCAAAAATTGCTTTGACTGTTGTTAAGACTTTTCTGGAAATAGCAAATGCAACTGGATTATTTGAATCCTTGACTAAAGCTACACTAAGAGAATTAACAGATCAATTGAAAGTAGAAATAAAAGCAGGATCTTGTAAAAATTATATGATTGTATTAATTGCCCAGCATTTAGATTTAAAAGAATAGAAACCTGAAAATGGTGTATCAGAGCTAGAGTTAGCAAAAAATCAGTTGCAAATGAAGCAACTTGAAATAGAAAAAGAAAAATAAATGAAATAGTTTGAAATAGAAAGTGACAGAGAAATGCAGAATTTTGAAGTTGAAAAGTAGAAAAACTGAAAAAAAACCTGAATTGGAGGAAAGGGCAAGAGCAAAAGAAACAGAAAAGCAAAAACTTAAGCTTGAGTTTCAAAGAGAGAAAGAAGTCAAACAATACAATTTGGCTGGAGAAAAATCTAGAATAAAGGAAGAAAGATGTCCAAAGATGTGCGTGTTAGGTTGATTGGCCATGGTAAATTGCCCCTTAGTGTCAGGGGGATTAGTTAGGGCAAAATGCATGGGGTTATGGGGATAGGGCCTGGGTGGGATTGTGGTTGGTGCAGGCTCGATGGGCCGAATGGCCTCCTTCTGCACTGTAGGATTCTATGAAGAGTTAGGAGTCCAGAGGAAGACTCTGAATCCACTGAAAATTTTGATTCAAGTAAAAATCTTCATTTAGTACTCAAGTTTACAATGGATGGAGTTGAAAGATATTTCACCTCATTTGAAAAGATAGCTGCAAAGTTTAAGTGGCCAAAGGATGCTTGGTCTTTAATGTTAAAGTGTGTCCTGATAGGCACAGCTATGAGTGTGTATACTGGTCTGTCATAAGAGCAATTTGCGGACTACTGAAGTGCTTTAAAGGGTGATACACAACGGGTGCAATCTTACCATAAAAATGGCAAAGTGATGGTTCCGGCATGAAAAACAGAGTGTTGTATGCCGATGGTGCTGGTGTGCCTTTGGTCCAAATCTTACAGCTTATTAGTATTAGTTTTTATTCCCACGTGTTTTGCTTTGCTCCAGTAGCACATCCCCACTGATTTGCCGTTGCATAATGATTTAACTATTACAAGCAGACGGGAGCTTCATATAAACGACTCCCCAGCACAAATTCCACAATCACTGCAGTGAATGGCAGCCACGTGCTTCACAGATGGGGCCCTCACTAGACTGCATGATGGAGTGGCACAAAGCAAGAAACCCTATACCTATGCTCCAGGAGTTGGCCGTTCCGCAGACCGACCACCCCTGCCTGGGATGCAGTGGCAGCTCTGGTCAGTGCAAGCGCCCTACAGAAGAGGACGGAGCAGTGTTGGAAGAAGATGAATGATCTCCTTCGCTCAGACAGAGTAAATGAACCACACCCAGTCTCCCACTGGACCCCTCCCTCACACCCCAAATCCCTTCATACACTGGTCTCTGCCAACACCAGGTCACCCACTCCCTCCCACAATGACCATGTTCCCTCAGTAGCTGCTATGCTTCACATACTCCAGTGTGTTAGAGCAACCAATGGAAATGAAAGAAACAGGAGGAATATCCTGGATTGTGTCCTGACTCTGTCATGACTAGATCTCGGGCCCATAATATTAAAACAGGAAGAGGAAGAATCTACACAAAAGAGGGATGATGTAGATAATCAGGTTATCTGACACCATTTTCGAAATCTTAAGAAAAAGCTAAAAAGAAGGTTAACATGCTTAGCCCATCTTCTTTAGCAGAAATACCAAAGATTGATCCCCAGTTGAGAGAGCTGTATCAAACATCCTACTCAGAGACAGAATCAGAACCAATACCCGTGTGTTATTATTTAAAAGACAAAGTGCTAATAAGGAAATGGAGAACACCTCAAATACCAGCAGATGGGGAGTGGGCAGTAATACCTCAAGTGGTAGTTCCATCTGAATATCATAACAAAATTGAATGGCTCACAAGATTCCAATGACAGGTCACTTAGGGATTAGGAAATCGCAAGCTAAAATATTCAAACCTTTCTATTGATCAAGCTTAAAGACATGGCTAAATTCTACCAAACATACTAGGTAGTGGGGAAACACCAATCATCAATTAAGCCTGCGCACTTAATTCCGATATGAGCTTTTGAAGAATTCTTGGTGGGGTCTTAATAGATTAAGTAGGATATGGATTACCTAAAGAAATAAATCAGACTAAATTTTATGTTGCAAATATTCAAAGAAATAATGAATAATTTGGGAATCAAAGAAGTTTTCTCTTCAGCTTATCATCCACAATCACAAGGAGTATGAGAAAGATGGAATCAAACTATAAAGACCATGGGGGTGATCTTACCATCTTGCCCCACCGGCCAATGGGTGGGGCGAGCCGGCAAGATTGCGACAGAGCCAAGAAATTAGGTTCGCGCCCGATTTCTTGCCCTCTTACTGGCACCGAGTATCCAGCGAGATTTCAAATAGAATCTAAACATTACAAGTGAAATGCAATTGTCCGAGCTCACTCGTCTCTGTGGCCTCGCCAGTGAAGGTCCTCATCGGAGAGGATCACCTAATCATGTACGGTTCCCATCAACGGTGTCCTGTCATAGTGGCCATGCCGGTGGAACCAGAAACCATTGAGCCTCCCTGCCCCCCCCCCTTCGGAGTGCCAGCCTGACACTGCCAACCTGGTAATGCCCACCAGGCACTCTGACACTGGCAGCCTGGCACAATGGCTGTGTGCCCGCTGGGCACCAGCCAGTGCCTGAGGGGTCAGGGCCTGAGGAGAGCAGGGCCAAATTGGAGGGGGCGGGAGCCTGAAGGGAGCCATCCAATCGGGGCTGGGACCCTGTGCACCCTGGCGATCAGGGTGGGGGCGGGAGGCTGTGTGCTCTGCAACTGCGATCGGTGGGGAGTGGCTGTGTGCTCTGCAACCACGATCAGGGGGGTGAAGGGGGAGGGACGCTGCTAACTCTGCAGCCAGCAATCAGCCGGTTTGTGTGGGGGGAGGGGGAGAATGGCTGCAGAGCCCCGTGGTAGCAGAGTCTGGGGGAATCGGCTGCAGAGGCCAGCGATCGCTGGGGGAAAGCAGTGACAGATCTCGGTGTTCTGTGCTGTTGCCCAAAAGAAAAATTGCAATTCTCTCCTGTTTTCACGCTCCCCATGATTAAAGCCCATAGTCAAGGAAAGTCCTAATGATTGGGATAAAGGAATTCAATTTTTACTAGAGCACCCCCAAAACTAATTGAAGAAAAATGTATAAACACTGTGGGCACGATCGTGCGACCTCATCCTGCCTGACTTTCCCTCAATCGTACCAACTCTGTTTTGCCAGTGAAATGGGTGATTGGGATGTCTGCGCAATATAGTCCCAAGAACTCAGCAGCTGGCTTCTCAGGCGAGCTCTGGCTCTGACCCCCTGCTGGCAAGAATAGCATCCTGGGACTTTTTTTGCACTAAGTGCCATAAGATTGCGACTCGCAGCTTGCCCAAAAAGCCGATATGATTCTCTCCCATTTTTTTGTTCATTCGGAATTTTTTTCGTAAGATCGCGCCCTATACTTTTGACGCATGTGAAATATCTGAGAAAGATTAACCAAAGCATGTGAGTTGGCCAAAGTGTATTTGGAAATTGCTCAAAAAGCAATGAAAGCTACATCAGATAAAAATGTCAAAGGTTGAAATGTTGAGGTTATGTTCGCCATCCATGAGAATGCCGGCGGGGGCTGAAGATCTAAAAGTACTCAACTTTGGATCTTCCCTGACCCTCACCGGCGATGTCCGTAAGTGGCCTGAACCTGATGTGGGGGTCTCCCCAGGGACATAAAAGTAAAGTAAATATAATCCCCAGGGGACAAGGAACATGGCACAGGTTGGTCCACGTCAATTTGACAGTGCCAACCACTGCCAGGAGGCAGGCGCCAGTGGGAGCCTCATTTGGGGTGGGGGTGGGGGGGTGGTGGATTCATGCAGATGTGATTGTGGCCCGGGCGCAGACAGACAAGCAGGGATGCCTCCGATGATCATTTGGGGAGGGCGGTGGAGGGGCCGCTGATCACAAGGCAGGGGGATGGGCACTGATGATCTGGAGGAGCGGGTGTTGATCCACCTGAAGGAACTCTTCAGTTGTAGGCAATAAAATAAAACAAAGCTTACTCCAACTTATAAGTCAAAAGAAAAAGGTTTAATAAAGAAACTTCATTACTTCAACACTTGAGGCCTCACCCTGGGCCATTCCAAGCTCCCACAAACCTCAGCAGCTTCTTATTAATACTGAGTCAGCTAACCACCACATCATGTCATTGGTTACATAGTTTACTGGGTCAGCTGACCCTTAAAGCATGTTACCATTGGTCACACTACAACAGATCCAATGTTATCATTGGTTACATTTTAAGGGGGGGTGGGGTGTAGGGGTCGGAGTGAATGCTGGCTTCGATGGGTGACGTGGGAGGGAGACCTTAGTGGTGGGGTGGGCGGGAGGTTTATTGCTGCTCTGATTGGGATGCCCTTTTAAAATGGTGCAGCTGGGTTTTAATGGAGTGTTTAGGCCTCGCCCCCACTTTATGACGGCGTGAATCATCCCCTTGTTTCTTTTTGCCCGTTTTCTCTTGAGAGAAACATGCCGGTCTTCTCGCCAGAAACAATACCTTGACATTTTTTGGTAAGATTTCACCCACAGTGTTAATATTGTTCCCTGTCTCTGGTGAACTGTTAAGAGTGGAATTCACCGGACTTTATCAAATCAAAAAGAAACTCAATGATATAAAGCATATACCAAGTACACCAGACAGGTGAAAAAGTCAGCGGGTGTGTCACGTCAATATGTTAAAGCAATATTATGACAGAGAAGATGATCAGGAAAGGAGTGCATTCACAGTAATAAAAGATGTAGAGAGCGAAATAAAAATATCAGAACACATGGAGAATGAATCAGAAGTGGAAAATTCCAAGTTGACCCTCCAGTAATCAGATTCGATAATAAGGAGGAGCTTAAAAATGTAGATATAGTATGAAGTTATGTTCCAGTAAACTGTCATGGTAACTTATGAAAGCTATTACAAACTCATGAATTGATTTGTATTAATAGGCCAGAAGTCAAAATAAATTAGTCACCATATCGTAGAGGAGGAACTCCTGGAATGTATACAGGGTGGTTTTCTGGACCAATATGTTGAGAATCCAACTAGAGAGCAGACCATTCTAAACTGGGTATAGTGTAATGAGAAAGGGATAATTGGCAATCTAGTTGTGCAAGACCCCTTGGAGATGAGTGACCATAACATGATAGAATTTTTCATCAAGTGGAGTGACATAGTTGATTCTGAGACTAGAATGCTGAATCTTAATAAAGGAAACTACAATGACATGAGGCACGAGTAGCAATGATAGATCTGGAAATGTTACTTAAAGAGATGATGGTGGATAGGCATGGCAGATGTTCAAGGAGCACATGGATGAACTGCAACAATTGTTTATTCCTGTCTGGCTCAAAAGTAAAACTGGAAAATTGGTCAAACCATGGCTTACAAGGGAAATTAGAGATAGTATTAGATCCAAGGGAGAGGCATACAAATTGGTCAAGAAAAGCAACAGATCTGAGGATTGGGAACCGTTTAGAATTCAGCAAAGGAGGACCAAGGGACTGATTAAGATGGGGAAATAGAGTATGAGAGCAAGCTTGCGCGGAACATAAAAATTGATTTTAAAAGTTTCTATAGGTATATGAGGAGAAAAAGATTGGTGAAGAGAAATTTAGGTCCTTTACAGTTAGAAACAGGGGAATTTATAATGGGGAACAAAGAAATGGCTGACCAACTGAATACCTACTTTGATTCCATCTTCACAAAGAAGGGCACAAATAAGATACCAGAAATGTTGGGGAACACAAGGTTTAGTGAGAAGGAGGAACTGCAGGAGATCAGTATTAGTAGAGAAATGGTTTGGGGAAACTGGTGGGATTGAAGGCTGATAATTCCCCAGTGCCTGATAATTTACATCCCAGGGTACTTAAGGAACTGGCCTGAGAAATAGTGGATGCATTGATGGTCATCTTCCAAGATTCTATAGATTCTGGAACAGCTCTTCCAGATTGGAGGGTAGCTAATGTAACCCCACTGTTTAAAAACGGAGATAGAGAGAAAACAGGGAATTACAGACCAGTAAGCCACATGTCAGTAGTGGGGAAAATTCTAGAATCCATTATCAAAACTTTTATAGCAAAACACTTTTGAAGACAGTTGCAGGATTGGACAAAGTCAGCATGGATTTATGAAAGGGAAATCAGGCTTGACGAATCTAGTGGTGTTCTTCAAGGATGTAACTAGTAGGGATGATGAAGGGGAGCCAGTGGATGTCACTGAAGTTAAGCATGCAGTTGCAGCAGGCAGCAAAAAGACAAATGGTGTATTGGCCTTCATAGCGAGAGGATTCAAGTACAGGAACAAGGATGTCTTTCTCCAATTATATAGGGCCTTGTTGAGGCCACATCTGGAATATTGTGTGCAGTTTAGTCTCCTTATCTGAGGAAGGATATTCTTGCTCTAGAGAGAGTGCAGAGAAGGTTTACCAGACTGATTACTGGGATGGCAAGACTGACATATGAGAAGAGGTTAAGTTGGTTAGGTTTGTATTTGCTCGAGTTCAGAAGAATGAGGGGGGAATCTCATAGAAACTTTTAAAATTTTAACAGTACTAGACAGGATAGATGCAAGAAGGATGTTACTGATTGTGGAGGTGTCTAGACAGTAAGAAGTCTCACAACACCAGGTTAAAGTCCAACAGGTTTATTTGGTAGCAAAAGCCACTAGCTTTCGGAGCGCTGCTCCTTCGTCAGGTAAGTGGGAGTTAACAAGGTGTCTAGAACCAGGGGTCACAGTCTGAGGATACAGGCTAGACCATTTAGGACAGAGATGAGAAGACACTTCTTTTTCCAGAAAATGGTTAGCTTATGGAACTCATTACCTCAGAAAGTAGTTTAGGCCAAAACATTGAATGTTTTCAAGAAGCAGTTAGATATAACAATTTGAGGCAAAGGGAATCAAAGGATATGGGATCAGGATGATCAACTATGACCAAAATGAATGGTGGAGCAGACTCAAAGGGCTGAATGGCCTTCTCCAGCTCCTATTTTCTATGTTTTTATGAGTCAACTCTTCCCACTCAAAGGGAAGAGCAACCTATAGTCATCTGGGACAATGTAGACTTTATCTTTAATAACCCAGAGAAAACATCTTTGGCCAGAAGCAACATCCTTGGACTCAATCCGGAGAAGTTAACCCATATGAGGGAAAAGCTCAAGTTCATGATAGAAAATTACATTACTGAACCAAGTTACTTAGTTGGAGCTCAGCTATGTAATGCTACCAAAACCAAATGAGTCATGGCAATTATGTCTAGATTATTGCAATGTTAATGCAGTAGCCAAATCAGATTTGTATCCGATTCCGTGATTAGGATTATATTAAGATTGGACAGGTAATGTTAATTACAAAAATTGATTTATTGAAGGAATATTGGCTAGTTTCATTAACCAATATAGTCAAAGAAATATCAGCTTTCGTAACTGTGGATTGGCTTTGGGATGCCCTGTTGGATGCTAATGTAAACTGGTGCTGCAAGAAAAAGTTTCAGAATTCTCAGAAAAATATGTATGCTTTCTAATGCTATTGAAATGAATTCTTTCTTTCAGTTTGTCGTCAAGAGAAATCTCAGATTATCGTTCAACAGTTGTGTGAAGTTTTGGAAATTGGTCTGCCAGTGTTTTGGCTATTTGAAGACAGTCTAATGATATGTTGACTTATATTATTGCACTGAACCTAAAATGTTTCAGAAAACATGGAATTGAACTGGTGCTAAAAAGCACAGTTTTCTAAATCAGTCCCATACAAACAATCATCAGATTTATTTGCATATCTTCATAGTCAAGTCAACTGACTCTGATAACAACAAAATCTCAGAAGAACAGAATTGATTGCTTCAACTTCTGATTTACCTCAACAGTTCACAAGCACCAAAAAGCTACAACCCTAAATGATTCTATTGTACAGTGCACTCTAAATGGTTGTCAGCCTCAACAGGAAAAGCTTAGAAATCTTCAGTCCTGAACCAGGAGTCTTATAACAGTGGGTTCCACAATTTGGATGATTCTTTTGAGACATAAATCCCCATAAGTTCAAAGGATCTAAGTAAAAGAAACAAAGATTGTTTCTTGCCTCTCACGATCTTACTGGCACTGGATTTCCAGCAAGATCAGCCTCGCGCCCTGATCTCAATATTTAAATTCTATTCAAAATAGAATTTAAATATTACAAGTGAGCCCAGGACATAATCGTCCAGGCTCACTTGCCTCTGCGGCCTCGCCGGTGTAGATCCTCACTGATGAGAATCATGTATGGTCCCCACCAATGGGGACCAGTCGTAAAGGACTCGCCGGTGGGTAGGACCAGAGGCTATCGAGGACCCCTGGGAGGTCGGGGCAGAGGGGGGGTGCCCCTTGGGCAGTTCCAGCCTGGCACCCTGGTACTGTCAGCCTGGCACATTGGCAGTGCTCCCTGGGAACTGGGCAGTGCCAAGGGGGTGAGGCCTGAAAGGGGGAAGGTGTTTGGCCACGAAGGCCAGCGGTAGCTGGGGGAGGCAGTGATCGACAGATATCTGCGTTCACAGAACACAGAGATCTGAGCATGTGCAATGGCGCCCTTTGCTACTATCTGCCAGCTTTTGGTGAGTTTAGGACCTGCCCCCTCCCCCTGCTGGCAGGAAACAGATCTTGCTTTTTTTTTTCAGAGTGAGGTAAGATTCAACTTTTAACTCTCCCAAAAAAATTGAGTTATTTCCCGTTTTCACGCTCATTCGGCACTTAGAATTTGTTTAATAAGATGGTTTTTAACGTGTTTTTTCTTCATTGTCAGTTTCATTTTTATGTTGAGAGAGGATGTTGCTTTTGAGAAATCACACACAAAAATGCGGTTTCCCATCTATGTCAAAATGAAAAATATATGTTCATTAAGTACAAGACTTGTTTATTCCAAAGCAAAAGATTGGAGTCCCTTCTCCCAAGATGGTAGGTGAGATTAGATAATCTTGCATTTTGAAATTAAATTATTTCATTTACATTCACAATTTTGGCGAGGATTTCAAATTGGAGACTAGCATGTCAATGTCAATAAAAAAAAGTGATATCACAGTCATTAGTGGGGCTCACTTAAAAACACAGTACTTCAAAACATTTCCTTAGTGTTCTCAAAAGTGATCTCCAACAAGAGAGAATCTAACCATCTCCCTGATATTCAATAGCATCACCAGCATTGAATTTCCATCTAACTACATCCAGGACTTTACCATTGACCAGAAATGAACTGGATCAGCCATATAAATACTGCGGCTGCAAGAGCAGGTTAGAGTCTGGGAAAACTGCAGTAAGTAACTCTCTTCCTGATGTCCAAAAACTGCATAATATGGGAAAATGTGAACTTGTTCTCTTAGGAAAATTAGAAAAGCAGCATATTATTTACATTGAGGGAGATTGCAGAACTCTGACGGATCAGGGTGTCTTGGTACCTGAACCAGGTAACATTATGTAGTCTGTTGTAGTACATTATGTAGTATGTTGTCTGGTACCAGTGTACCTGGTATGCTGCAGGAAAGGAAAGGATGTCCTGAGGCATGGTACATTGGGGAGACCATGCAGACGCTACGACAATGAATGAACACCGCTCCACAATCACCAGACAGGAGTGTTCCCTTCCAGTCGGGGAACACTACAGCAGTCACGGGCATTCAGCCTCTGATCTTCGGGTATGCGTTCTCCAAGGCGGCCTTCATGACACACGACAACGCAGAATCGCTGAGCAGAAACTGATAGCCAAGCTCCGCACACATGAAGACAGCCTCAACCGGGATCTTGGGTTCATGTCACACTATCTGTAACCCCCACGACTTGCCTGGGCTTGCAAAATCTCACTAACTGTCCTGTCTGGAGACAATACACACCTCTTTAACCTGTGCTTGGCCCTCTCTCCACTCACATTGTCTGTACCTTTGAGACTTGATTAGCTGTAAAGACTCACATTCCAACTATTATCTTGTAAATTGAGTTTGTGTCTTTATATGCCCTGTTTGTGAACACAAGTCCTCACTCACCTGATGAAGGAGCTTGAGACTCCGAAAGCTAGTGCTGCCAAATAAACCTGTTGGACTTTAACCTGGTGTTGTGAGACATCTTACTAACATTATGTAGGTACAGGTTTCCCTGATTAGGGTGGTAAATGGATAATGTTGTTTATTGCAAGGGAAAAGAAAGAGGATGTGTTGGAACTATTGAATGGCATCAAGGTTGGTAAGTCGCCGGGACCGGATGGGATGTACCCCAGGTTACTGTGGGAGGCGAGGGAGGAGATTGCGGAGCCTTTGGCGATGATCTTTGCATCGTCGATGGAGACGGGAGAGGTTCCGGAGGATTGGAGGATTGCAGATGTGGTCCCTATATTCAAGAAAGGGAACAGGGACAGCCCGGGAAATTACCGACCGGTGAGTCTAACCTCAGTGGTTGGTAAGTTGATGGAGAGGATCCTGAGAGACAGGATTTATGATCATCTAGAGAAGTTTAGTATGATCAAAAGTAGTCAGCACGGCTTTGTCAAGGGCAGGTCATGCCTTACGAGCCTGGTTGAGTTCTTTGAAAATGTGACCAAACACATTGACGAAGGAAGAGCGGTGGATGTGGTCTATATGGACTTCAGCAAGGCGTTCGATAAGGTCCCCCATGCAAGACTTCTTGAGAAAGTGAGAGGGCATGGGATCCAAAGGGCTGTTGCCTTGTGGATCCAGAACTGGCTTGCCTGCAGAAGGCAGAGAGTGGCTGTGGAGGGGTCTTTCTCTGCACGGAGGTCAGTGACCAGTGGAGTGCCCCAGGGATCTGTTCTGGGACCCTTGCTGTTTGTCATTTTCATAAATGACCTGGATGAGGAAGTGGAGGGATGGGTTGGTAAGTTTGCTGACGACACCAAGGTAGGTGGTGTTGTGGATAGTTTGGAGGGATGTCAGAAGTTGCAGCGAGACATAGATAGAATGCAAGACTGGGCGGAGAAGTGGCAGATGGACTTCAACCCGGATAAGTGTGTGGTGATCCATTTTGGCAGATCCAATGGGATGAAGCAGCAGTATAATATGAAGGGTACCATTCTTAGCAGTGTAGAGGATCAGAAGGACCTTGGGGTCCGGGTCCATAGGACTCTTAAATCGGCCTCGCAGGTGGAGGATGCGGTCAAGAAGGCGTACGGCGTACTGGCCTTCATTAATCGAGGGATTGAGTTTAGGAGTCGGGAGATAATGCTGCAGCTTTATAGGACCCTGGTTAGACCCCACTTGGAGTACTGCGCGCAGTTCTGGTCACCTCATTACAGGAAAGATGTTGAAGCCATTGAAAGGGTGCAGAGGAGATTTACAAGGATGTTGCCTGGATTGGGGGGCATGCCTTATGAGGATAGGTTGAGGGAGCTTGGTCTCTTCTCCCTGGAGAGACGAAGGATGAGAGGTGACCTGATAGAGGTTTACAAGATGTTGAGAGGTCTGGATAGGGTAGACTCTCAGAGGCTATTTCCAAGGGCTGAAATGGTTGCTACGAGAGGACACAGGTTTAAGGTGCTGGGGGGTAGGTACAGAGGAGATGTCAGGGGTAAGTTTTTCACTCAGAGGGTGGTGGGTGAGTGGAATCGGCTGACGTCGGTGGTGGTGGAGGCAAACTCGTTGGGGTCTTTTAAGAGACTTCTGGATGAGTACATGGGATTTAATGGGATTGAGGGCTATAGATAGGCCTAGAGGTGGGGATGTGATCGGCACAACTTGTGGGCCGAAGGGCCTGTTTGTGCTGTGGCTTTCTATGTTCTATGTTCTAAAAGGAATACAAAAGTAGGGGATGGGGGGTGGGGGTGTGTGGTGGCGTTAACTTTCATGAAAGATTGGAAATGCTATACCT
This sequence comes from Mustelus asterias, assembly GCF_964213995.1. Lineage (NCBI taxonomy): Eukaryota > Metazoa > Chordata > Chondrichthyes > Carcharhiniformes > Triakidae > Mustelus > Mustelus asterias. Next base: position 89,850,121 of record NC_135809.1, read on the forward strand.
GTATCCATTGGAGTTTAGAAGATTCAGGTGTCATCTTACTGAAACATCCAAGATCCCAAGGGGTCTTCACATGCTGAAAGAATGTGGGAGAGATGAGAATTTGGGGTTACAGTTTGAAAATTAGGGGCCTCCCATTTAAGATGAAGTTGAGAAGAATTTTCTTCTCTTTAGTCATGAATCTTTGGAATTCTCTTTCTCAGAAAGCAATGGAGGCAGAATCAATCAATATTTTTAAGGCAGAGATAGATTCTTCTCTAACAAGGGAGTCAAAGGTTATCGGGGTGGGTGGGACATGGAATTGAAGGCACATCAGATCAGTTGTGATCTTATTGAATGGCAAAGCAGGCTCAAGAGGTTGAATGGTCTACTCCTGTTCCTTATATAACTATGGAGTCAAAGGTTATCTGGGTACATGGAACATGGAGTTGATAGCACAATCAGATCAGTTGTAATTTTATTGAATGACAGAAAAAGCTCAAGAGGTTGAATGATCTACTCCTGCTCCTAATCTGCATGCTTGTATGTAAATCTGAAGCATGATGGAATACTCTCCACTCATCTGGATGAGTGCAACTCCAAAAATACACAAGAAGCTTGATAGCATCGGAACAAAGCAGCCCACTTGATTGGCAATCCATCCAACACCTTAAATATTCACTCTCTGGATCACTGTGTACCATCTACAAGATGCACTAGAGCAACTCATCGGGCTCCTTCTTCAGCATATTTCAAATTTGTGAACCTCTACCACCTCTAAAGACGAGGACAAGAGACACAAGAGAACACCACTACCTACACGGTCTCCTCCAAGCCATACACCACCCTGACTTGGAACTATATTACAGTTCCTTCCACTGTCACTCGGTCAAAATCCTGAAATTCCTTCCTAACAGCACTGTGGGTGTGCTAACACCATATGGCCTGCAGCAGTTCAAGACGGCAGCTCACTGTCACCTTAAGAGCAATCAGGGATGGGCAATAAATTCTGGCCTATTCAGTGATGCCCACGCTCTGTGAAATAGTCAAAAAAAAAATTCAGGTTGGTTACAGTACTGGAGCAAAAGGATCAGAATAAACACTTAATAGAGGCACACAGTATAAAAGCAGGAAGTTTATGGTGATCCTTTATAAAACATTGGTTTGGTTTCAACTGGAGTGCTGTGTCCAATTCTGGGCACTATACTTTCGGATGGGTGTGAAGAGAGCAGATTAAAAACAGATTTACAAGATGATTCAAGTGGGACTTCAGCTACAGATTATATAGGTCTATTCTCAGAGATTTGAGAGGAGATTTGATGGAGGTTTTAAAATCAAGAGTCAGAACAAAGTAAAAATGGATAAACTATTTTTATTGGGGAAGGGTTGAGAACCAGAGGACATCGATTTAAGATGAATCACGTAAGAACCAAGGAAACATGAGAAAACATTGTTATGCAGAAAGTGTTTAGGATCTGGAATGCACTCCTCGAGTGTGCGCTGGAGTCAGTTTAAATCATGATTTCAAAAGAGAATTGGATATTTGAAGAGAAACATTTTGCAGGGCTACAGGGAAAGGTGGGGGAGTGGGACTAGCTGAGTTGTTCTTGTGGAGAATTGGCACTGACATGATGGGCTGAATGGTCACCTCCTGGGCAGCAATCATTCTATGATTCTATTGACATAAGGAGCTGCAATTCAAAATCCGATTTGTAAGTGAAAGTAGAGATGCACAAGTTAATACAAAGAAATAAATACATGCAGGAGGAAGTATTGGCTGTATTGTTAACAGTGTCAGATGAAAGTGAGAGGCAGCTTGAATTGGGGTATAAACAGAACTGAGGCCTGTTTCTTTCCTGTAAAATTCTATGTAATAATTTCAGATTAGTTGCTGAATGGGAAATAAAAAGACAGGAAGAAAAGATGATCAAAGAAAAAAAAGGGAAAGCATGTGGTACATTGACTTTATTAAACCAAGGGGAAATTGAACTATGATTTATAAATGGAGTTGAGGTATACATCAATCATGCTCTACTTGAAAAATGAAACAAGTTTGAAGGGCTGAAAAGCCTAGTCCTTTTCTTATATTCAACATGGTGAATCTTCTTCTCATCTATACTGTGATTACTTTTATACAAGAAGCAATATAGCATAGCTGAGATTTATGTGTGTACAAAGAGAATTGGGAATTGCCCCCAGAATGTCTCCTTCAATTTCTGTCAAAGACATCAAATTCTGTTCAATACTTGAGCTGTTAAATGAGCTTCAATCAATGCAGTCACAATTAATGCTTAAAATATTTGTAATACAAAAATGAAACTGAGACTTGTCAAATTTGTCTTGGGCTCCCAGCCATTTACCCTTGCTCCCTGATTCCACCTTCTCTATTCTCCTTATCCTGTTCAACCATGAGCTAGGCTTCAAGTTCCACATCTTAAACTTCACCAATGTTGCCAACCTGCGTAAAACTCTTTACACTTATCCCCACTGCTGCAAAGTGGGTCCTCCATCCACTTCTCCAAGATCCTTCACGTTCTCCTCCAAAGGTTCAATCTATATATGTTGCATCTTATCCGATAAATATCCAGTTATAGATAGGCAAATATAATGGGCAGACAAGTGGCAGATTGAATTTAATGCAAATAAATGTGAGGTGATGCATTTTGGGTTGAAAGGATAAGGAGAAGCAATATAGACTTAACAGCACTATGCTAAAGAGTGTGCAGATACAGAAGGACCTTGGGGCTCACATGCACAAAATCCTAGAAATGTGGCAGTACATACAGAGTGGTTAGCAAAACATATGGGATCTTGGGCTTCATAGAGGTATTGAGTAAAAAAGCAGGGAAGTATACAGAACCTTTAGAAGGTTCTGGTTAGGTCACAGCAAGAATACTGGGCACGATCTTACCGGTTCGCTAGTGCCAATCGATCAGTGTAGCGAACCGGGAAGATAGTGTGGGAGCATAAAAAACAATTCGCACTCGGGTTTCATATCCTCCTATCCCGGTTTTGCTGGTGACAATGGCTTCATGCCCAGAAAGGGCGCAAAGCCTGTTTACATAAAATAAAGTTAAAAGGACTGATTTGGTCCTGCATGGCTGCTATCCCTTGCCACCGAGACATCACGCTGACAAGAATTTCGGGAGTCTGCCAGGGGACCTGACGGTCGATCAGCGTGGCGAGCTGGAAAGATCGCCTGCAAGGATAAAAATCTGATTCGCACCGATGTGAATCAGTTTGCTATTCTCCCAGCCCTGTTTCGCTGGCGAGATCAGTTTCACGCCCTGAAGGGTGAGTTAAAAGGACATGCATTGGTCCCACATGCATCTTCCAGCCTCCTGGAATCTTCCTGTCGCCAGCATGACATCATGCTGGGGAGGATCGGAGGCCATTGAAGCCCTCGGCTGGTCGGATGCATGGCTCGGCAGTCCCTATTGGGCCGTGGCTGGCAGTGCCCACCTGGCACCCTAGCAGTGTCCACATGGCATCCTGGCAGTGTCCTCCCTGCACCATAAGTGCACCAGAGGCAGAGTCAAGAGGTTGGGCCTGAGTGGGGGTGGGTTATGCACATTGACAGGCGAGCTTATGCGGCAGGGTTCTCTGTAAAGGGGCTGGTTGGGAATGGGGGGGGGAAGAGCTCTGCAAGGGGGATGGTGGGGCAAGGGGAGGAGCTTTGCAAGGGGGGAGCTTTGCAATGGGGGTGGTCAGGCAAGGGGGATCTATGCAAGGAGGGGAGCTCTGCAATGGGAAAGCATGTGGTGGGGGGGGGGGGGGGGGGGAAGTATGGGGTCCACCAGAGGACTGATTGGGAGAGTGCTGCTATCCCGTGTTGATGTGGGGGGGGGGGGGGGGGGGGGGGCGGCGCGGGGGAAGGGAGAACATACCGCTGATGATTGGGGGGAGGGGTGATGTGGCAGCAGGTCTCCTGGTCTACTGGGAGATCAGGGTGCCCTGTGCTGTGGCACCCAAGCACTCTGCAGATGGCTTTCCCGCTGTCATTTCTTTGGGAAGATTCCACCCACCATGTTTAGTTCTGGTCACCACACCCTCACCCCAAAACTGGAAATTCTTGCCCAGGGTCAATGGACCTTTAAATGGTCCACCAAATTTTCTGTCCTGCCTGTGACAATTCCCACAATGGGAAGGACTGAAACAAATTCCCCATTGGGATGGACATGACAGACCTTGAAAGGCTGCAGAAGAGATTTACTAGAAGAGTTCCAGGGATGAGGGATTGTAGCTACAAGATTAGCTTTGAGAAGCTGGCATAGTTCTTCCAGCAGCAAATGAGATTATGGGGCGATTAGATAGAGGTGTACAAGATAATGACAGGTTTAGATAAAGCAAAGAAAAGTTGTTTCCATTAGCTGATGGTACTAAAGGCAAGGGGTCAAGGTTTTAGACAAGAGATGCAGCAAGTAGATCTGGAACACTCTGTTTACAAGAATGGTGGAAGCGGAACTGATTAACAATTTTAAAGGAAGACAGACACTTGAGGAAAATAAACATGCAGGGCTGTGGAGATAGAGTGAGGGAATGGGATTGACAGGACTGCTCTATAGCAAGTTAGCATAGACAACCCCTGCTTGGTAAACATAGTAACTTTGTTACAATCCTTCTAAAGCTAAGTATATCCTTTCCTAGCTAAGGAGACCAGATGTTATATCACCCAGATCCTATATAATTGCACTAAGACTTCTTTACTCTTATACTTCAATCCTTCTGCAGTAAATGCATACCATTTGCTTTCCTATTTACCGTTTCTGCATGCTAAGTTTCTACAATTTATATAACAAGATCATTCATGTTCCTCCAAGTGCCTTAGTCTATGAAAAAGGTCCTTCTGAGAATTCCATCTCCCTGCTTCAAGCTGCATTGTTGGCATTGCTTGGCCTTCCTGTCTGGAATTCTTTATTATGCTCTTCCTCCACCTTAATTGCGACTGAATTTTCTTCCTTTAAGGATATCCTTAAAATTTAAGTTTTGAACCGGTTATTGATTTATTCCATCTATATTTGCTATTAATGCTCAGCTTGAGGTACCTTAAATGTTCTGTTTTCTTATTTGTTCTTGGGATGTGAAAATCACTGGCAAGACCAGCATTTATTGGCCATTCCAAACTGTCTTTCAACTGAGTGGGTTGCTTGGTCATTTCACAGGATAGTTAAGAGTCAACTACATTGCTTTTGGTCTGGAGATCCATGCCAGCCAGACCAGATCAGAACAACAACAGATCATCTAGATCAATCTGATAGTTTTATAAGACAAGCATTTTATTCCAGGTTAATTAATTGAATTCCCCAGCTGCTGTGATGGGATGTTTTCCTTCTGTATCTGGACCATTAATCTAGGCCTATCGATTACCAGTCCAGTAACATTATCACTACATTCATTAATTTGCACTTCAAGCTGAGCATCTCCGGGCCGTTGCCACCCATTACAGAAATCGACTAATTTTCAATTCTCTTGAAATCAGAGAATAAAAATCGGACAGTTACTATAAAGAACAGCCAATCCACAAAGCCATTTTCACACAAGGTGTCAAATTTAAGTTTACCTCCATGTCTCACTTATTTCAAATAAAATAGGGAAAAAAATGAAAGAAAAATTTAAATAACTGAGCCATTTCTGGTCATTGATCCAAATTCAGCCAGTCTATCTCAGCTGGGTGTGGCTGAAGAATCATCAACTTTGGATAAGGTGGAATGCTGAATAATTCAAAATAGCAGAGCTCCACATGGGAGGATGATATGAGTAGTAAGAATTGAAGAAAAAGCCAGGAATAGGATAAGGCCACTCCATTTACTGAGGCCTTTCTCTACTAATAGTCCAACACATCCAAGTTATAATGCAACTGTAATCATAAACTGCCATGAATTGATTTTTTAAAATCTTGGGCGGGATTTTCTGGCCTTTCCCACCAGCGGAATAGGTAAGCCACACAAAACGGATCCTGCTGGCAGCCAATTGTGAGCCACCTCCACTGCCAGAAAACACACTGCATGGGGGGTAACTGGCAAATCCATGGTAAATCTGCAAATGAATTTTATTGAATTACCCCCTGTGTATGAGATTTAAGTATGTGTTAGTAATTGTAGATGTATTTTAGAGATGGATTGAAACCTTTCCATGTAAAAAGAACAATGCTACTACCATTGCTAAAATTTGCGAAAATAAATTGTGCCACGATTTGGCATACCTGTACAGCTTTCAAGTGATAATGGATCACATTTTACTGGGACAGTTATGAAAGAAATGTGCCGAGCATTGCAAATCAATCAGCATTTTCATTGCAGTTCTCACCCACAGTCAGCTGGACTGGTAGAGAAATATAATGGAATGCTGAAGAACAAGCTGCAAAACTTTGTGCTGAAACTGGACTAAAATGGGTTGAACTGTTACCCCCTAGCATTAATGGTAATGCGGTCAGCAACAAACAGAACAACTGGGCTATCACCATACGAAATTATTACGGGACGAGCTCCCAACGTTTGCCTTTTTCTGCACCACTTACTGTTAAGCAGATGGATATTCACAGAATGGATGAAAATATGCTAAACTATTGTATTGCGTTAACAAAATGTATTTCTAGTTTCCATTCCCAGATAAAGGAAGCTCAGACTGATCCCGCAGAAGGGAGGTGCCACAGCTTAGAACCAGGTGACTTTGTTGATGTGAAGGTGTTTAAAAGAGAGAAGAGTCTTCCCCCAAGATTTGAGGGCCCCTATCAAGTCTTGTCGACTACCAACACTGAGATCAAGGTGAAGGAAAGACCGACATGGATCCGCACATCTCATTGCACGAGGACTCCAGGTCCCGAGGAAAAGGAATCGTCAGCGTCACCGAAGGAGGAAATTAGGCATTAAGACTCTATTTTCTTGTGACATTTATAATACCTATATTGTCCGAATTGCACATAAACCCCTTCATACACACGTCATACACCTATGCCAAGGATATCAACGCTTCCAGCTGTAGGGTGTGTACACATGTACTGACACACTTGAAGGGAGATATTCCTTTAAGACTAATTCCTTTCAATGAATCAGAAACAGCAGAATGGTGGCAGAAACAGAAAAGGTCGCCCAAAATCAGAACAATAGTACTTCTTAAGAAGGGACTAAAGGATAGCAAGGAACATTGGGAATCAACTGGGTATAATATGAATAAATTTAAGGGATGGTTCCAACCTAATTATAACCTTTCTTAGAAGCCCCCTGTCTTGTTCCTTACTAACACAACAGAGCTACAGGACCCAATGGGCCAAATTTGTCTGGTCATTCTACGGACAGGTGGATGGAATGCAGGAACAAGTGTAACCATTCACTGATCCTCAGTTTATGAACCTTAAATGGAACATACTTTGTGTGTGGACACAAAGCATATCCCTGGTTGCCATTAAATTGGGAAGGGTCATGTTACCTGGGATATGTAATACCTTTATATCCATCATTTGCCCTCCCTAACACATCACCCCCTTTATCGGTCTAAACGAGCCCTTATAAAATCACAACAATTCATTTCGATCCTTTATCCCTCTGTCGGAGTGGGATTTACTTCAGTCGAAATAGTAAAATTAGCTACATTACTAGAAGTGGTAGCAAATGATACAACAAAAGTTATGAAAGGCTTAAGCGATGGAATGATAGCCATAAGAACAGTGACTTTACAGAACAGGATGGCCCTCGATTATTTGTTTGCTGAAAAAGATGGGACATGTGCTATAATAGGGTCTGAATGCTGCACATACATCCCCGACCATTCTGAGGAAAGAGGTCGTTTAGTGAACCATATCCGAAAGTTTAAGAAGTTTAAGGAACCAGGTTCTTGGGGAATTTTTGGTTGGGCGGTGGATGGTTAGGAGCAATAGGTAAGTCCCTAGTACATGGGTTATTCATATTTTTGGCTGTTATCTTTATCCTATGTCTGGTATTTGCCATGATAAAGTGTTGCTGTGCACGGCTTGGAAATGCAGTTATTCCAGGAGCTGCAGACACTATGATGACAGTAACAACTTCAGAACTCTCAGAGAATGTCATAAACAAGCAAATGGAGAGACTTTACAAGATTTGGTTAGACTGAAATTGTTGTCCCTGAGAAGGACAAGAGGAGGGAATGTAGAAAGAAAAGAAAAGGGCTACTATAAAATTGGCAGACTCTGCTAGGGCTTTTGTTTAATCAACTTAGATGTAGGATTCACTTTCAATCAATGGGGAGCAAGTTTGCTAGTAATTGTAATGAGGTGTTTTAAATGCTTTGTAGTTTTAAAGGTACGTGTAATACCTTTAATTAGTCCATACATATAAATATATCTTCTATACATTTTTGGAAGTTAAACAAAGAAACTTAGATGCAGTTACAGAGTGCCCTTTGATATCAAACATATGTTAGATACATTCCTTTGAAGCACCCAACTGTTGGAATCACAAGGCCATAAAGGAGACTTAATTGCCTCACCAGATACCTTATCAGAAATAACTTATACAAGAGTGAGTTTTAATGAAGCTGCTTTCACAGTTTCTAATCAAAACAGAGTCAGAAAGATATTAATGTCTTAGCTAACGAAAGAGTTATGGTAGGGGACTTAGTGCGAACTGACAAGAATTAATGGCAACATGATGATACCCCTTTTAATTGTAGGTAGTGATAAAAAGCTAATCACTGAATTGATAAGCAATATGTAAATGTGTTTTATTATGTTGGCAATAAACAAAACTTATCGGGGTTATAATCGGGGAATATCCTGAAGGCAAGATGAGTTGACCACATCCCTTACAGATTCAGTTAACTTCACTGACAAGGCCATAAATACTAATGGCTTTTGTAGGCCCCCTTTCTCAATTAAAGGATGCCCAGGTGAGACTGTTTTAGTGAAGATGCTTTGTGAGGTTGCTATCAAAAATAGAGATATGATGTCTGACTAAGAACTGGAGGACAGGCTTAGGGATGATATATTGGGTATCCCATGAGGTATCGTGATCTCATAGATCAGGGTGGTTCAGTATTTTTTCTATTGGATCAATACGTAAAGTATGTCATTTGTAACACTTTTGATTGGATTGTGTCCAGCTGACTGTGAACTGTCGAATTGTATAAACCAGGATGATTTTCTTTGTCCGGTGGAGTGGTGTCTCTGGCCCATTGTGCTGAGAACCAAACCCCTTGCTAGCAAGTAAAATAAAGACAATCTGTTGGTTAAGTATCTTGTGTTAATGTGTGTTTTCTTAAACTCAAACTCGGAAGTCGAGATTTCGACAGTGATATTTTACACAAAAACAGAAAATGCTGGAAAATCTCAGCAAGACTAACAGCATCTGTGGGGAGAGAATAGGGCCAAGGTTTAGAGTCTAGATGACCCTTTGTCAGTCTATAATATTATCTGAGCATTGCTAGAGTAAGAATACTGCAGGTATGTTGCAGTCCCATATATAAACATTACAATGATGACTAAATTATAGTCTTTTGAGTAGCCGATAGAGGGAGAGGTTCATGCCTGTAAGTGGGGAAGGTGTTCCAGGCACAGAAAGAGGTACTACTTTCATCTTATGCAATGGTTGACCTTCAAATACTTTGGTCAAATAAAGAATCCGGCTTATTGCAAATTTATTTTATAATGTTCAAAATAATGTTAAAGATAGAATTCTAATAATTAGTTGAATAAATGATTAAAATTTGTTTTCCCATTGTAAGAGTGCCTTGTATTTCAATGTTTTTTGTGATTCTTTGATGACATAAACTTTTGTAGTTACAGTTGTGCACTCCTTTATTTGAATTAGGATGGACACTCAGCTTTTCAAAAGTGACCATAATTGCCACCATAGAGGAGATACAAATGCAGTAATTCTGTAGTTTACAGCATCTAATGTGCCAGCATCAGTGACAAGAATATCCATGGAATCACTCACTCAATATTTTCTCACCTGTTGTACATTTCACTTTTTATTAATTATTTCCTGGGCATTGTTGGCAAAGTCAACGTTTGTTGTCTATCCCTAATTGTCCTTGAACTGACTGCCTTTCCAGGTCATTTCAGAGAGTAGTTGATGTAGTCAGATGTAGGCCAGACCAGTTAAGGATGGCAGATTTCCTTTCCCTAAAAGATATTAGTATTGCAGTGATGGAGCTAGGTGGCCTGACATGGCACTGTTCCATTCAGTCAGCAGGAGTCTTTTATACAATTTCAATCAGAGTGGCAAACTTGACAGATCAGTACAGCGAATTATCAATACAAATGCAAAATACAGTACATGCTGGAAATGGAAAATAAAACGAAAACATTCTGGAAATGCTCAGCAGGTCACAGCATTCAAGGAGAGAAACAGAGTTAATATTTCAAATCAAGATGCCCTAACCTCAGTGAATTACCAATCTCTCAAATTTAAGGATCTGCCTTTCTCACTTAGAAAGAACATGACAGGGAGTCCTAGTGAGTACTAATGGTAATAACCAGCTAGTTTAAAAGTAAGTCAACAGCTAGAGAGATGATAAGGTGATGTCTTTATTATTTTTTAAATATAGAAGGATTACAGAAACTGTTCACACTGTAAAAGCTATTTACTGCTTGTTCATATCTCATATGTAAAACAATTTTGTTGGTTTGAAGTAATGCCTCAAATTCAAAGATTGCTTTTCAGAATGACCTCTGTAAAGAGAGAAGAAAGCATATGGACGCATATGCAAAATTTCACTGGAAGATATATAAAACAAGGGGTGGGATTTTTCCACTCCCTGCGCTGGTCAACTGGCATAGCAGGGTGGTAAATATGAACGAGAAGCAAAAAATTGCGTTTGTACCCGATTTCTCGCCTCTCACGATATTGCTGGCCTTATTCTGCTGGCGAAATCATCCTGAGGCTGATTTAAATACCTTTCCCACCTCACCGGTGGAGGTCCTCACCGGCGAGGATCACAGATGGTCTCCATCAACGAGGACCAGATATGATGGCATTGCCTGTGGGACTGGATGCCATTGGGCCCCTCTGGATGGTTGGGGGTGGAGCCGGGCTGTGTCCCTTGGGCAGTGCCAGCCTGGCACTACCAACCTGGGATTCTGGCACTGGCAACATGGCAGTGGGGGCTGGGCAGTCTGTGGGGACTGGTGGGCGATGTCCATGGAGGGTTGGGGGGGTGACAGATCTCCCAGTACACTGTGTGCATGATGTACACAGTATACTGGGAGATTGGGGTAACTGTGCACTGGCTTCCTGCTGAGCTGAAACTCTATGCACCCATCCCCCACTGGCGAGATTCACATTACGGTCTCTGTATTGTACAGAGTGCCATAAATTACCACCACTTACCTCGCTGAATAAACCGGGTGAGAAAACCTCCTGTTTTCTTGCTTGTTTTATACTTAGAATTTTTATGAGAAAATTCCAGCCATGGTTTCCCTGTTTGCACATATGGACAAGTTAGTTAACTAGAAACTACGCAGTAAAGACACACTCCTAGGGGACATGGGTTCACATATCACCTTTAGAACATAGAACATAGAACATAGAACAGTACAGCACAGAACAGGCCCTTCAGCCCACGATGTTGTGCCGAGCTTTATCTGAAAGCAAGATCAAGCTATCCCACTCCCTATCATCCTGGTGTGCTCCATGTGCCTATCCAATAACCGCTTAAATGTTCCTAAAGTGTCTGACTCCACTATCACTGCAGGCAGTCCATTCCACACCCCAACCACTCTCTGCGTAAAGAACCTACCTCTGATATCCTTCCTGTATCTCCCACCACGAACCCTATAGTTATGCCCCCTTGTAATAGCTCCATGCACCCGAGGAAATAGTCTTTGAACGTTCACTCTATCTATCCCCTTCATCATTTTATAAACCTCTATTAAGCCTCCCCTCAGCCTCCTCCGCTCCAGAGAGAATAGCCCAAGCTCCCTCAACCTTTCCTCATAAGACCTAACCTCCAAACCAGGCAGCATCCTGGTAAATCTCCTCTGCACTTTAAGACAGAGATAGATAGATTCTTGATTAATAAGGGGATCAGGGGTTATGGGGAAAAGGCAGGAGAATGGGGATGAGAAAATATCAGCCATGATTGAATGGCGGAGTGGATCCGATGGGTCGAGTGGCCTAATTCTGCTCCTATGTCTTATGGTCTTATATGAGAGAGATTGATGCTGAATATCTAACAATGAAAACTTGAAGAATATTTTACACTTCTGTACTTGAGCAGTACAGTGGAATGACCTTGCATCTGTGACTAACTTGTGGTAATTATTATCTTTTCCTTATAGGTAGCTATGTCAATTGTGGAAACTTATGGGAAAGAGCTGTGGTTAGCAGTGAGGTCCGTATATGATAGCATTATGGTTGCCTCAGATCTGTTGATAAACATGGTTAAGCCTAACCCAACTGAATCTGATATTTGATTTTGGCAGCTTTTTGTCCCATCAAATTACGGTTTGTACCTTGGTGGTCATCATGTGGACTGGCGCAGAAACCCCACTGTGGCATGGCAGTCTCTGTTGCACATGCTACAGATGGAGGCATTGGATTGAGAATTTGGAGGATTTGATGGCTCCTATTTTCTCCGGGTCCTCAGCCAACTGAGCTTTTTTCCTCATCTCTCCCAAGGGCCATTTCAGCAATAAGCCAGAGGCTCTGGCTGTCAGTGTTTGTCACTCAGTTGACTGTGTCAATGCCTGCCATTTTGATATTTCACTTAGATGTTCTGGTAGTGAAGAAATGGATGTCCAGCAGGTCATGACTTGGTGACCAATTCATCTAACAAAAATCTTTGGGTATACAGCTGTCATTCATCTGATAAACATGGCCAAGCCATCACCAATGTATGTTGATGGAATTAACATGTTCCAAGACTTCTAAGTCAGTAATCTTGTGCTGCCAAGAGTTATCAAGTCTATATCTGAGGCAGTGAGGATACAAACTATTCAATCTTTTTCATGCTTAGCATATTTTGTTTATATCTCAGTACTGTAGATCAGTGTACTGAGGACACAGGTTTGGTAGACACGCAATTTGATGTTCTCCATCAGGTTACTGGTGTTTTTTACTCAGCCAGGGCATAACAGCTGCATATGTTCATTTAGGCATGATGTTTCAGAATGCAGGTGATTGTGGAATCTAGATATGTGAAGCGAACAGCATCCTCCAGTATCAAATAATCAATAATGATAGTATGGTAATACCCTGGACTATGAAATTCATCTGTCTGATGCTGATGGTCAAACCAAATGCTGCAGGAGTGATAAGTCTGTTCATTTGCTGCTGAAGGTAATCTTCAGTATGGATTCTAATGTGACATCATTGGCATTAAGTAGAGCAACTCTCTGATGAGGAATTGGCACACTTATGTCTTGGATCTCAATTGGGCAATGTTGAACAGTTTTCTGTCGATTCTGGTATATAAAGGAGATATTCCTGTATGTGAAATAAAGGGATATGATGAAAGCATAAAGTGTTCCACCCATCCTTTCTGGTTGTATCACAGCTTGGTATGGCTCCTGTTTTGCCCAAGACCGCAAGGAACTACAAAAGGTCGTAAATGTAGCCCAATCCATCACGCAAACCAGCCTCCCATCCATTGACTCTGTCTACACTTACCGCTGCCTCGGCAAAGCAGCCAGCATAATTAAGGACCCCACGCACCCCGGACATTCTCTCTTCCACCTTCTTCCTTCGGGAAAAAGATACAAAAGTCTGAGGTCACATACCAACCGACTCGACAACAGCTTTTCTCCTGCTGCTGTCAGACTCTTGAGTGGACTTACCTTGCATTAAGTTGATCTTTCTCTATACCCTAGCAATGACTGTAACACTACATTTTGCACTCTCTTTTCCTTCTCTATGAACGATATGTTTTGTCTGTGTAGCGCGCAAGAAACAATACTTTTCATTGTATGTTAATACATGTGACAATAATAAATCAAATCAAATCAAATCAAAAAGCAAAGAGAAGAGTGTACCAAACAATGTTGACACCAGAACACAACCCTACTTGGCTCCAGTGTGGATCTTGAAGGGTTCTGATGATGCCTGACATTTCTGAGCTTTCTTGTCATACTGTCGTGGATCAGGAGATCACACTGAGCAGCTTCAGCAGGCAGTGAATTTTCTTCAGCAACTTAGATCACCTCTTCTCACGTGTTTTGTGAGGTCAATAAAGGCAATATATATTGGTCTCCATTGTTCACAAAATTTCTTTTTGGTTGCCAGACTGAGGATCATGATTGAGTTTTTTGAGGAAGTGATGAAGGTGATTGATGAGGGTAGGGCAGTGGATGTTGTCTACATAGACTTCAGTAAGGTCTTTGACAAGGGTCCCTCATGGCAGACTGGTGCAGAAGGTGAAGTCGCATGGGATCAGAGATGAGCTGGCAAGATGGATACAAAACTGGCTCGGTCAAAGACTACCATCGGTCAAAGAAGACAGAGGGTAGCAGTGGAAGGGTGCGTTTCTGAATGGAGGGCTGTGACAAGTGGCGTTCCTCAGGGATCAGTGCTGGGAACTTTGCTGTTTGTAATATATATAAATGATTTGGAGGAAAATGTAACTGGCTTGATTAGTAAGTTTGTGGACGACACAAAGGTTGGTAGATTTGCGGATAGCGATGAGGACCATCAGAGGATATATCAGAGGATACATCAGAGGATACATCAGAGGATATAGATCAGTTGGAGACTTGGTCAGAAAGATGGCAGATGGAGTTTAGTCCGGACAAATGTGAGGTAATGCATTTTGAAAGGTCTAATACAGATAGGAAATGTATAGTAAATGGCAGAACCCTTAACAGTATTGATTGGCAAAGGGATCTGGGTGTACAGGTACACAGGTCACTGAAAGTGGCAGTGCAGGTGGAGAAGGTAGTCAAGAAGGCATACGGCATGCTTGCCTTCATTGGCCGGGGCATTGAGTTTAAAAATTGGCGAGTCATATTGCAGCTTTATAGAACCTTCGATAGGCCGCACTTGGAATATAGTGTTCAATTCTGGTCGCCACACTACCAGAAGGATGTGGAAGCTTTAGAGAGGGTACAGAAAAGATTTACCAGGCTGTTGCCTGGTATGGAGGACATTAGCTATGAGGAGAGGTTGGAGAAACTTGGTTTGTTCTCACTGGAACAATGGAGGTTGAGGGGCGACCTGATAGAAGTCTACAAGATTATGAGAGGCATGGACAGAGTGGATAGTCAGAAGCTTTTTCCCAGGGTGGAAAAGTCAATTACCGGGGGGCACAGGTTTAAGGTGCGAGGGGCAAGGTGTAAAGGAGATGTATGAGGCAGATTTTTTACTTAGAGGGTGGTGGGTGCCTGGAACTTGTTGCAGGGGAGGTTGTGGAAGTGGATACGGTAGTGATTTTTAAGGGGCTTCTTGACAAATAGGATGGGAATAGAGGGATATGGTCCCCGGAAGGGTAGGGGCTTTTAGTTAAGTCGGGCAGCATAATTGGTGCAGGCTTGGAGGGCCGAAGGGCCTGTTCCTGTGCTGTAATTTTCTTTGTTCTTTGTTCATGTCAATTGTGATCTTGCAGTTCTGAAACCACAATAGGTTTAGGATAGATGCATTCAGCCAAAATCTGCAGTCTGTTAAAACCAAGACCTGCAAATACTTTTACCATGATCCTCAACAGTTGAGATGTCTTGACAGTTGTTGCAATTGCTATGCCTGTCCTAATTTTTGAATAAGGTCACAACTTTGCATCACCCATGAGGCACAGCACACTAGCTCCAGCAGAGAATGTTGTTGCTGATGCTGAAACTCCTGTTTCACATGATGGATGAGTTCAGGTGGTGCAACATCACCATCATCTGGTACTTTGCCAATAGCAAATGAGCCAATAGCTTTGCTACACCCCTCCACTATGAATTCAGTAGCTTTTCCATGACAGGCATACACTCTTCTTCAGAATTAGTTGGCACAAAAACAAGTACACATATGTTATTTACAGCTATCTTGGTTACCATTTTCCCTAGAGTACAA
Organism: Mustelus asterias; assembly: GCF_964213995.1. Lineage (NCBI taxonomy): Eukaryota > Metazoa > Chordata > Chondrichthyes > Carcharhiniformes > Triakidae > Mustelus > Mustelus asterias. The sequence goes on from NC_135809.1 coordinate 89,866,056, forward strand.
CTCAAGATAGTGTTCCACCTATTACAGTTTATTACAGTCAGTGATGACCTCCCTGCCTTTATTTTCAATGGAGCCATTTGGTGTAGAATCTGTTATCGTTTTAACCTTGAGTGCACATGGACCCAGCATTCCCTGATATCCCTAAGCAGCAAATACATCACTTGGGGCTTAGAAATGTTTCCAATGGGTCAATGGTCTGCATCATAGTGGCCTCTGCCACTTGCTCAGTAGAAATCTACACGTAAGTAGCAATTGTTCCATGGCATCTGTCACATAGTAAGAAGTCTCACAACACCAGGTTAAAGTCCAACAGATAATGGTTGGAATGCGAGTCTTTACAGGTAATCAAGTCTTTACAGGTACAGGCAATGTGACTCAGCCAATGTTGTCTACCTAATACGCTGCAGGAAAGGATGTCCTGAGGCATGGTACATCGGTGAGACCATGCAGACACTACAACAACGGATGAACGGACACCGCTCCACAATCACCAGGCAGGAGTGTTTCCTTCCTGTCAGGGAACACTTCAGCAATCAAGGGCATTCAGCCTCCGATCTTTGGATAAGCGTTCTCCAAGGTGGCCTACAAGACACAAGACAACGCAGAATTGCCGAGCAGAAACTGATAGTTCAGTTCCGCACACATGAAGACGGTCTCAACCGGAATCTTGGGTTCATGTCACACTACATGTAACCCCCACCAATTGGCCTGGGCTTGCAAAATCCTACTAACTGTCCTGGCTTGAGACAATTCACATCTCTTTAACCTGTGATTATCCCTCTCTCCACTCATATTGTCTGTACCTGTAATAATTCCTGAAATACAGGAATCACTTCCTGTTGAACACCCACAGCAACATTAACTTATGCCATCTTATCTGTAATGATTGCTGACACTGAAACTTTTCCTGACTCTAACATAAACGAATATGGTGTCGGTGTCTGCTCTTCCATGATGCAGTCTTACAATCCAAGATATTGGACCATTTTTTATAATTCCCAGTAAACAATTCTGGTGACTATCAAAGATCTTGATGTAAACCTAACCATCCTGTTTGAATTGCCTCTCTTCTGTTTCTCATTCTGCTTCTCTTGTCTCATTTTTGTTCTGAGATCTGGATGAACAGATCCAGGAGTTGGCCTTCTAGCTAACAACAATTCGGCTGAAGAGAGCCAGGTTGCGGATTGTGGCATGATATGATATTGGAATTGTTAAGGCCCAGACCAGAAACTCCATGGTACATTATGCAGTTAGCCTAGACCTCAACTTTTGCATTTGATTTTGGCACTAGGGTGAGCATAAGTTTTTTACGCCAGGAATGATTCAAGTGATCCACTAGGAAGCTTCTATCAAAACAAACTTTATTTAAGAACATTGTTAGAATATAACAAAAAGAATTAGCATAACTTTTACCAATTAAAATACTTACATATGGCAAAGTATAATCCTTAACAGCTAGATATCTCTGTTGTTCCAATTTAAAGCAATACCCCATCGACATACACTCTTCTTCAGAATTAGTTGGCACAAAAACAAGTACGCTCAGATGATGCTGGATTTTAGCTTTTTAACACTTCTGGACAGGGATCCAGGCAGCAATTTTCAGAGAAGGATATATTCTCAAAACAGCAAAACCTCAGTGAGATAAACGTAGTCTCTGGCAGCTTCCATCTCCAGACTTCAGAGAGGGGAAAAGTAAGACACTGCTGTCTCTCAACTCCAAAAGCAGCATCTAAACATGAATGTTCTGTATAAGCCCAGCTTCCCTGTCACATGACCATACCTTCCAATCATCCCAACCAAGACCCACTCTGCAAAATCCCAGGGGAAAACAGCAGAACAGCATTACAGGCAGTCCCCGGGTTACCAACGTCTGACTTACGAATGCCCGTATTTACGTACCGACCTCCGTAAAGCCTATTATTTAAAAAAATCGAGTTACATACAATGGCTCGTACTAACGAACGGGCGGACTACATTGCGCGACGCTCAAAACACTACGCGTTTTCAGCGGTTCGTCAGCCTGAGGGAGAACAACGCCACGCCGTCGTCGCCATTTTAAGTTGGATCGCGTAAACACTATTGTGTACGTTGTGTTTTGACTTAAATTTTTCGTGTGTTTACCCTTGTAATCATGGCTCCAAAGCATAAATCTGATGCAAGTGATCGTGATGCATCGAAGAAAACGAAAACGATCACGATTGAAACGAAAGTGGAAATAATAAAGCAATCGGAGAGAGGTGACACGCCAACAAACATTGGAAAAGCGTTAGGCTACGGTCGGTCAACGATCGGGACAATTATAAAGGACAAGGGTAGAGTAATGGAGCATGTAAAAGGCTCTGTCCCGATGAAAGCGACAATTATCACTAAGCAATGCAGTGGTTTAATTATCAAAATGGAAAGGCTATTGGTAATTTGGTTAGAGGATCAAAATCAGCGTAATATTCCTATTGGCCTTGGCTTAGTGCAAGAAAAGGCTTGAAGCCTTTTCAGTGATTTAAAAGCTGCACGTGCAGCAAGTGAAGTTGCTTGTGATGAAGAATTTGTTGCGAGTAGGGGTTGGTTCAAGCGTTTCAGAGGGAGGGTAAATTTACACAATGTTAAAGCGCAAGGTGAAGCAGTGAGTGCTGATGTAAGTGCTGCGAGAGTTTCCTGAAATGTTGGAAAAAATTATTGAGGAGGGAGGTTATGTGCCTGAGCAAATATTTAATGTAGACGAGACTGGCTTATTTTGGAAAAAAATGCCTGAAAGAACATACATTTCAAAAGAGGAAAAAACTGCTCCAGGGCATAAGGCATCCAAGGATAGGCTAACGTTATTGCTTGGTGGTAATGCATCCGGGATTGCAAGCTTAAGCCTATGCTTGTGTATCGCTCCCTAAATCCGAGGGCACTTAGCCGAATCATCAAGGCATCTCTTCAGGTTATTTGGAAGTCAGACACAAAGGCTTGGGTAACAAAAGCTCTCTTCGAAGATTGGTTCCTGAACTATTTTGTTCCTGCTGCTGAATGTTATTGCTTGGCCAAGAAGATTCCTTTCATAATTCTCCTTGTGCTTGACAATGCCCCCGAACATCCAAGCACTTTAGGTGACCTTCACCCCAATGTAAAGGTCGTCTTTTTACCACCCAACACCACATCACTGCTTCAGCCAATGGATCAGGGGGTTATAGCCTCCTTTAAGGCTTACTATTTACGCCGGACCTTCTCACAAGCAGTCAGGGCTACCCAAGATGATGCAATGACCTTAAAGGAGTTCTGGAGGAATTACAACATCTACGATGGCATCAAAAACATTGCAGATTCTTGGGAGGAAGTGAAGACAACCAACATGAAAGGAGTGTGGAACAAACTGTGCCCCCAATTCGCACATGGTTTTACGGGGTTTACAGCTGAGGACATCGCCGAAGCCAGGCAAGCTGTGGTTGATATTGGTAATAATCAACTGCAGTTAGACATAAATGAAGACGATGTCTTAGACTTGCTTGAATCCCATGCCGAAGAACTGACCCATGAGGACGTTATGGAGCTGGAGCAGCAGATGACAGCATTTGAGGAAGAAGGCCGGGACCTGGAAACCCCAGAACCCAAGAGGTTTTTGACGAAGGAGTTAGCTGAAGTCTTTCGTCTCATTGAAGCAGGGATGGCAAAGTTAGAGGAGCAAGATCCTAATGCAGAGAGGTTCACCAAAGTTTACCGGATAGTTACCAATGGCCTCAGCTGCTACAAGGCCATTTATAATGAGAAAAAGAAAAGCTCTGTTCAAGCCTCCCTTGATGTTTACTTTAAGAAATTACTTTAATGTTTTTTATACCTACACACATATATATAAATGTAAAAATAATCCAAGTTTTGTGTCATTTCTATTTATTATTATTACTGTATTATTATATTTAAGATGTTTTAGGTAAAATATATACTATATACTAAGACAAACATTTGACTAATTGACGCTAGATGTGAACCGTATGTAACTGTTCCGACTTACATACAAATTCGACTTACAGACAGACTTAAAAACGGAACTCGTTCGTAACCCGGGGACTGCCTGTCGTTAGATTAAAACCAATATTCTAGCTTGTTCTGCTGAACCATTTGAAGCAGGATGAAACAACGCAGTACGCACATGGCATGTACTATTCTTTTGCACAAACTTTTCAAATCACTCACTTGTAAATGTAGCGTCGCAATCTGAAACAAGCGAATCAGGTAGATCATGAACTACAAAAAATTGACGCAGCTTCTCAATTGTCACAGGAGCTGTAATATTACTCATATGTGCTTCCAATCAGTTTGAATGTGCATCTACAACAACCAAAAACGTGTTTGGTTGGGGGGGGGGGATTCTCCCCCCAAAAATTCTAAGTGTCAAATTCGCATAAAAACTGGAGTAAATCACACTTTTTTTTCAGTGGGAGTTTAAAAATGAATCTCCCACACTCTGTGCATTGCAGAGTACCTCAGCGTACATCCTGTTGAAAAGCTGTGGGTGGGGCCTGTCCCCACGGAGGAGGTTGGCAGCATAGGACTGAGTGGGCCACTGTGCATGCGCTGACCTGTCTGTGCCGAGATTGGCGCATGCGCAGTGGCCCCTATCTGCTGCATTCCGATTGCTGGCCAGCTCGATCGCTGGCCAGCCCCACGATACCCGCATCGCTGGCCCTCCACCCCCCCCTCCCCCACAGCCTGATTGCTGGCCCCGCCAAGCATGCCTGGGCCCAGCCCTGACACCCCCCACCTCCTGCCCCCAGCCTGCCTCAATTTCTCCCAGCCTGAATTCCTGAGCAACCCCCCCAACATCAGCAATCCGGACCTCCCCCCATCCCCCTGGCCGGCAGTACCCTCCCACCCTCCCCCACCCTGAAGGCCAGTCCCGATCGCCAGCCTCCCCTACCAATCCTGACTGCAGAGTGGCAGTGGGATCTCCACCTCCACCGATCGCCCCCAGAAACCCCCATCAGGCCCTGCCCTGATTAGGCCCCACCCCCTTGGCACTGCCCGATGCTCGATGGGCAGTGCCAAGGTGCCTCCTGGGCTTTGGCACTTTGTCCCTTAGGCAGTGACAGGAGGCCCAGGCTGGCACTGCCATGATGCTAATGCGAAAGGGGTACCCCCCCAGTGCTCGACCCTTTGGGGGGCCTCGATTGCCCCTCTGGAAGGCCTCGATTGCCCCTCCCTTCACTCCAGGGGGGTTAGGCCACCAGCTATCGCCACCGTGGTTCAAGAAGGGTCCCACGAAGCAGTCTGGACCATGGTTTATCAGGCACTCCCAAGGGTGAAGTGGTGCTGATGGTGCCATCTTCTGGTTTATCCAAAATGATGTAGAGATGCCGGCGTTGGACTGGGGTAAGCACAGTGAGAAGTCTCACAACATTAGGTTAAAGTCCAACAGGTTTATTTGGTAGCACAGGCCATAAGCTTTCAGAGCGCTGCCCCTTCATCAGAGTTCTGATGAAGGGGCAGTGCTCCGAAAGCTTGTGGCTTGTGCTACCAAATAAACCTGTTGGACTTTAACCTGGTGTTGTGAGACGTCTTACTGTGTTTATCCAAAATGGCCAGCACAGTAACCCAGTGATTAGCACTTCCGCCTCACAGCACCAGGTTAGATTCTGGTCTTAAGTGACTGTCTGTGTGGAGTTGACATATTCTCCCAGTGTTTGTGTCGGTTTCTTCTGGGTGCTCCCATTTCCTCCCACAGTGCAAAGATGTGTAAATTAGGTAGATTAGCCATGATAAATGCGCAGATTTTTATTATTAGTGTTACAAGTTGGCTTACATTGTTACAAGTAGGCAGCAATAGTTATTGGGGACTCGTTAGTTAGAGGGATAGATAGGAGGTTCTGTGGCAGCAAAAGAGACTCACGGATGGTATGTTGCCTACCGGATGCCAGGGTGCGTGACGTCTCGGACCGTGTTTTCCGGATTCTTAAGTGGGAGGGGGAACAGTCACAAGTTGTGGTACACATTGGTACCAACGACATAGGTAAGAGAAGGGATGGGGATTTAAAACAGGAATTTAGGGAGCTGGGCTGGAAGCTGAGAGCCAAGACAAAACATGTGGTCATCTCTGGTACGTTGCCGGTGCCACATGATAGCGAGTTGAGGAATAGGGAGAGAGTGCAGTTAAACATGTGGTTGCAGGGATGGTGTAGGAGGGAGGGTTTCAGCTACGTGGATATTTGGAACACAAGGTGGGACCTGTACAAACAGGACGGGGTGCACTTGAACCAGAGGGGCACCAATATCCTGGGAGGGAAATTTGCTACTGCTCTTCAGGGGGGTTTAAACTAATTTGTCAGGGGGGTGGGAAAAGGAGTTGTAGTCCGGAAGTCAGTGTTGAGGGTAGTGAGGTATTGGGGAAGGTATCAAGGTCAAGGGTGGGTACCAGTAGACAGGAAAGTGGGTTGAAGTGTGTCTACTTCAATGCAAGGAGCATCCGGAACAAGGTAGATGAACTTGGGGCGTGGATGGGTACTTGGGACTACGATGTTGTGGCCATTACGGAGACATGGGTAGAACAAGGACAGGAATGGTTGTTGGACGTTCCGGGGTATAGATGTTTCAGTAAGTGTAGGGAAGCTGGTAAAAGAGGTGGAGGAGTAGCATTGTTAATCAAGGATAGTTTAACGGCTGCGGAAAGGCACTTCGAGGGGGATCTGCATACTGAGGTAATATGGGCTGAAGTTAGAAATAGGAAAGGAGTGGTCACGTTGTTAGCAGTTTACTATAGGCCCCCAAATAATAATAGAGATGTGGAGGAAGAAATTGCTAAGCAGATTATGGATAGGTGTGGGGGTCACAGGGTAGTTGGCATGGGGGACTTTAACTTTCCAAATATTGATTGGAACCTTCGTAGGTCGAATAGTTCGGATGGGGCAGTTTTTGTGCAGTGTGTGCAGGAGGGTTTCCTGACACAATATGTGGATAGGCCGACAAGAGGTGGGGCCACATTGGATTTGGTACTGGGAAATGAACCAGGCCAAGTGATAGATTTGGTTGTGGGAGAGCACTTTGGAGATAGTGACCACAATTCGGTGTCTTTTGTTATTGCAATGGAGAGGGATAGGACCGTACGGCAGGGCAAGGTTTATAATTGGGGGAGAGGTAATTATGATGCGATTAGGCAAGAATTAGGGGGCATAAGATGGGAACTGAAACTGTCAGGGAAAGGCACTAATGAAAAGTGGAACTTTTTCAAGGAACAAATACTGTGTGTCCTTGATAGGTATGTCCCTGTCAGGCAGGGAGGAAATGGCCGAGTGAGGGAACCATGGTTCACAAAAGAGGTGGAATGTCTTGTAAAAAGGAAGAGGGAAGCTTATGTAGGGATGAGGAAACAAGGTTCAGATGGCTCGATTGAGGGTTACAAGTTAGCAAGGAATGAGCTGAAAAAGGGGCTTAGGAGAGCTCGGAGGGGGCATGAGAAGTCCTTGGCGGGTCGGATCAAGGAAAACCCCAAGGCTTTTTACTTTTATGTGAGGAATAAAAAAATGACCAGGGTGAGGTTAGGGCTGGTCAAGGACAGTAGTGGGAACTTGTGTATGGAGTCAGTAGAGATAGGAGAGGTGATGAATGAATACTTTTCTTCAGTGTTCACCAAGGAGAGGGACCATGTTTTTGAGGAAGAGAAGGGGGTTACAGGCTAATAGGCTGGAGGAAGTAGATGTTCGGAGGGAGGATGTACTAGCAGTTTTGAATAAACTGAAGGTTGATAAGTCCCCTGGGCCTGATGAAATATGTCCTAGGATTCTTTGGGAGGAAAGGGATGAGATTGCAGAACCTTTGGCTTTGATCTTTGGGTCCTCACTGTCCACGGGGATGGTGCCAGAGGATTGGAGAGTGGCAAATGTTGTTCCTCTGTTTAAGAAAGGGAATAGAAATGACCCTTGTAATTATAGGCCAGTTAGTCTTACTTCGGTGGTTGGTAAGTTGATGGAAAAGGTCCTTAGGGATGGGATATATGATCATTTAGAAAGATGCGGATTAATCCGGGATAGTCAGCACGGATTTGTGAAGGGCAAGTCATGCCTCACAAATTTGATAGAATTTTTTGAGGAGGTAACTAAGTGTGTTGATGAAGGTAGGGTAGTTGATGTCATATACATGGATTTTAATAAGGTGTTTGATAAGGTCCCCGATGGTCGGCTTATGATGAAAGTAAGGAGGTGTGGGATAGGGGGAAAGTTGGCCGATTGGATAGGTAACTGGCTATCTGATCGAACACAGTAAAAGTTTTAACAACACCAGGTTAAAGTCCAACAGGTTTATTTGGTAGCAAATACCATTAGCTTTCGGAGCGCTGCTCCTTCGTCAGATGGAGTGGAAATCTGCTCTCAAACAGGGCACAGGGACACAAAATCAAGTAACAGAATACTGATTAGAATGCGAATCCCTACAGCCAACCAGATCTTAAAGATACAGACAATGTGAGTGGAGGGAGCATTAAGCACAGGTTAAAGAGATGTGTATTGTCTCCAGACAGGACAGCCAGCAAGTCCAGGAGGCAAGCTGTGGGGGTTACTGATAATGTGACATAAATCCAACATCCCGGTTTAGGCCGTCCTCATGTGTGCGGAACTTGGCTAACAGTTTCTGCTCAGCGACTCTGCACTGTCGTGTGTCGTGAAGGCCGCCTTGGAGAACGCTTACCCGAAGATCAGAAGCTGAATGCCCGTGACCGCTGAAGTGCTCCCCCACAGGAAGAGAACAGTCTTGCCTGGTGATTGTCGAGCGGTGTTCATTCATCCGTTGTCGTAGCATCTGCATGGTTTCCCCAATGTACCATGCCTCTGGACATCCTTTCCTGCAGCGTATCAGGTAGACAACGTTGGCCGAGTTGCAAGAGTAGGTACCGTGTACCTGGTAGATGGTGTTCTCACGTGAGATGATGGCATCCGTGTCGATGATCCGGCACGTCTTGCAGAGGTTGCTGTGGCAGGGTTGTGTGGTGTCGTGGTCACTGTTCTCCTGAAGGCTGGGTAGTTTGCTGCGGACAATGGTCTGTTTGAGGTTGCGTGGTTGTTTGAAGGCAAGAAGTGGGGGTGTGGGGATGGCCTTGGCGAGATGTTCATCTTCATCAATGACATGTTGAAGGCTCTGGAGGAGATGCAGTAGCTTCTCTGCTCCGGGGAAGTACTGGACGACGAAGGGTACTCTGTCCACAGTGTCCCGTGTTTGTCTTCTGAGGAGGTCGGTGAGGTTTTTCGCTGTGGTGTGTCGGAACTGTTGATCGATGAGTCGAGCGCCATATCCTGTCCTCATAAGAACATTAGTGAACCAGATGGGTTTTTCCGACAATCGGCAATGGTTTCATGGTCATCAGTAGATTCTTAATTCCAGATCATTTTTATTGAATTCAAATTTCACCATTTGCAATGGTGGGATTCAAACCCAAGTCCCCAGAATAATAGCCGAGCTTAGTCCAGCAACAATACTATTAGTCCATCGCCTCCCATGAATTACAAACGGGCTAAATGACTGAAGTCTGGGGTGATTGTTATTTCGATTCCAGAAGTGAACAGTGGCGACACACGAGGGACAGTTTTACCTGTAGAAAATGGGTGAAGCACTCAACCTCCAGTCGGGGTTGTGCGGTTCCCCAGAGGGATTCAGGCTCTTTCTGGGAAAGTGGTTGTGAAACTGTCTCGAGCTCATCCACGGTCACAGCGCGTGAGCGCCCCCGAAATAACGGCCGCACCAAGGCCGGCTGCCGGCAGCCCCGCATGCGCGCCACGATCTCGCCATTTATGAGGCGCGAATGCGAGGGAGGCGCGGCAGGACAGCGAGAGAAGAAAGTCGAAAGCTGAGGAAGATCAAGTGTCAAACACTGACAGGAGGGGAGGGAGGTCACACATCGAGGGCAGGAATCAGCTTTGGAGATCAGAGTTGGGAATTGATAGGGTGCAGGGTCACATTTTGATGGGTGTAGGGTCGCACATCGAGGAAGACCTGGGTCACACTTGGTGAAAGGGTTTAGGATTGAAGGGAGATTAAAGTCAAGCTGCGGTGGAGCAGGGTCACATTTTAAGGAATTTAGAGCCAAACGCCGAGGAGAAGATTAGAGGCAAACACTGAAAGCTTACAAACATCAAAGTAACTTCATGAGGGGTATAGCAGGGTCAGGTTCTGAGGGGAAGGAATATTCTGGCACTGAGGGAAATAACAGGGTCCATTGAGAGCAAGAGCATACCTAAATGTTAAGGGGAACCTGGACTTGAGGGGCGAGTAGAGCTAATCTTTATAAACCAAGTCCTGCACTGAAGGGAGAGTAAAGCCCAATGCTGAAGGGGAGTGAAGCCAAGCAATGATCGGTTATAAGAGGCTGTCAGCTGAAGAGAAGCCTAATCTGGCACTGCAAGAAGATTCGATGCTAACAACCGGGGAAGGAGCGGAGCGGACTGAGGTGACAATGCAGTCTCCCACTGAGGAAGAAACTGAAAATGACATTCAGGAGAGTCCGAGTACCAGCACTTTGTCAAACTTTCAAGCGAAAGTCAAGTCCACAATTATGAAGGGAAGAGAGTCAGTTTCAAAAATGAAGAGGCAAAACAAAATATCAAACTTAAAGATGAAGCCACTTTTGCAGTTTGAAAGAGACGATTATACGATGGTACACAAACCAGTTTTTATCAATTTATCACAATTTTTAATTTATTTACGTGGGCCTTTTAGTTATGTTTGGAATTCAAATTATAGTGAAACTATTCTCTGAGTAGTTGAGTAGGAAAAAGATGCCAACCTGTTTACCCAAACCATAATAGTGAATAGGTATGATTCCCGTGAGAATAAGGAGAAAGATTGGAAAGAACAGCTGGAATGTGGATAAGGGACCATGAGGCAGGAAACTATCCAAGGATGCAGAGAAGAAAGGTTGTAGTTTAAGGAAATGCTTATTTAGATAGATAATCTTCACGGTCAGGATTGATATACCTGAAGGATGGGTTGCCAGGGAAAACCCATCATGTAATGGTTGGAAAATAACCTGAAATGAAAGGGGGAGGATCCAGCTGTTGAGCTCCATGTCAGAACTAAAACACAGTACGTAGTAACTGGGAGGTCTTGTTAAGAGAAGAACGAGTTGGCTAATTTGAGAATCAGGACCTCATTGTCAGTAATCCTGGGATTAATGTGCAAACCTATGTGCAAATTGGCATGGGAGCAAACAGATAATCAATATGTGGTTAAAGGAGTGGTTTGGAAAGGAGGATTCCATTTCATGGGGCACAGACGCCAGTACTGGGCAGGAAAGATTTTCTAGGACAGGCTACATCTGAACTGGAAAAAAGGTCTTGGCAGATAGCATAGCTAAAGTCATAAATAATATTTTAAACTGATAACACAGTGGGAGGAAACTGCTAGAAATAACAACAATAAACCTAACAAAAGAATCAGAAAATGAGATTAAATGACTAACTAAAGAAGGAATAAGGATAACAACGATCAGTTTTAATGTAATCATAGAGCATAAATTTAAATTAACTGTTAAAACAGAGAGAAGAATGATAAATAAAAATATAAATGAAAAATATATTAAAATAATTTAATCTTGAGGCAATATTTTGTAGAACCCTACAGTGTAATCCCTACAGTGGAGAATGAGGCCATTCGGGCCATTGATTCTGCACTGGCTCTCCAAAAGAGCATGTTACCCAGCAACCACCATCCCCATAACCCCATACATTTACCATGGCTAATCCACCTAACCAACACATCTTTGCACGTTGGGAGAAAAGCAGAACACCCAGGGGAAGCCCACACAGTCACAGGGGGAACATGAAAACTCCACACAGACAGTCACCCAAGGCCAGAATCAAATCTGGGTCCCTCGTGCTGTAGGGCAGCAGTGCTAACCACTGTGCCACCCTGAAGAGATTGGATATAACAGGGATGACTGAAACATGGAAGCAGGAACATAGCACATTTCAGAGGTGGAGTAGCTGTATAGTTAAAGATAATATGCAAGAAAAAAATTTAGGAAAATATAATGAGCAGTAGGATAGATATAGAATCCATCTGGATTGAATTAAATGATAAAGGATCCATCACCCTAATGGGGGTGTAATAGAGGCTTCCAAATAATGGAAGAGAATTAGAAGAAGGAATATGTAAGCAAATTATCAGGTAGGCAACTAACATAGAATAGTAATCATGGGAAATTTCAACAATCCCAGATAAACTGGCAGAAGGAAGTATGGAAAGGCGAAAAGGCAATTGAGTTTTACCATGTCTACGCGATTTCTTCTTTCTGACTCGGTACGTAAGAAGTCTATGAAGAAACAAAGCAATGCTGGATCTTGTTATTGGTAATATACCAGAACAGATAGGAGTAAGAAAGCATTATATTAGTCGTGATAACAACATAGGTTCAAGACTGGGATCAAGAGTGATAGAAGTATGGCAAAGACTAAGATAAAAGATTGGAAAATAAATATGAGAGTACAACTAAATAAGATAAACAGAAAATCTTGAAAAACATAAGGCTGGATTATACATTGAGGGTTTACAACCCAGCCTAAATTGTGGGCTGAGTCCTCCTTTGCTTGACTGGCTCATCTTGTTGTAATCTTTCCAGTGACAACTCTTTAATTAGCATGAGACAGGACTTCCATCCGTCATCAGGAGGAAGCCCTGCCCCATAAAGATACCGGTCAATCAGTAGCTCTGTTCCACCAGGATCGGTACGCAGTTCCGATATTGCAGGAGAGCTGGTAGAAGGAGAAACCGTGGGAGACCAATAAACAGCAGGAAATCTTTAAAAGGATCGTCAATAGAGTTCCAGATTAATGCATTCCACTAAACCAGAAACTGCAAAGTGTGACAAATCATAACTGCAGATCTCCTGGTAGGAGTAGCTCACTATGGCTGAATAAAGAAAGAAAAATTGAATCTAAGTAAAAGATGTATTAGAAGTATTTATATGTTAAAGGAGAAAGTGCAAATAGAATGCAAAGAACTCAGGAGAGAAGTCAAAGAAAATCCGAAAGACTGAAAAATTACAAAATCAAGTTATAAAGGAATCAATTTTCTATGCACCTAATCAATGCACTTAAATAGCAAAAAGAAAGTTAAAATAGTGATCGTTTATAAAGTTTATTTATTAGTCACAAGTAGATGTACATTCACGCTGTAATGAAGTACTGTGAAAATCCCCTAGTTGCCACACTCCGGTGCCTGTTTGGGTACACTGAGGGAGAATTTAGCATGGCCAATGCACATAACCAGCATGTCTTTGGACTGCAGGAGGAAACCAGAGCACCTGGAGCAAACCCATGCAGACACGAGGAGAACGTGCAAACTCCACACAGACAGTGACTGAAGCCAGGAATCGAACCCGGGTTCCTGGCGCTGTGAGGCAGCAGTGTTAACCACTGTGCCACCGTTCCACCCGGGCCACTAAAAATTCACATGTAATGGCAGAGAAATGACAGAAGTATTGAATATTTACATTTCCACAGTTTTTACTGTGGAAGATAAAAAAAATACTTCATTCACTAAAGAAGGAGCTGAAAAAGAATCTTAATATACTTGTGATATAGAAGGGGAAGATAATTGACAAACTAGATAAAACCCTGGATCAGAATAATATGTTCGCATACACTCAGGAAGGCCAGGGAGGGAGATAACAGAGTTGGAGAATTAAAATGACAGGCTTGTTCTCAGGTTAACCTCTCTGGCCTCAACCTTCCACAGTGTTCCAATGCAGTTCAATGTAAGTCTGAAGAATAACACCTCATCTTTCAATTAAGTACTTTATAGAATTCAGGACTCAATGTTGAGTTCAACCATTTCAGACCCTACCCTCTGCCCAAATTTTGTTTTCTTTTTCTTTGTAGAATTTGGATTTATTCTCATTTTTCCCTTTTTGATTTGAGTGGCAGCCCTTCATCACCGCCTCTCGACACATTAACCGGAATTCTCTGACCTCGTCCACAGCTGGGATTCTCTGGTCCTGCTGCAGTGAATGGAGATTTGGCTGAGGGTCAAATTCTCCGTTCTCACTGACAGCGGTAGTGGAGTGTGCGATGCCGGAGAATTTGGCTATTTTGTTTCATCACCACTCCATTTGGCCTTGCACTGACGACTTTCTGTCTTTTAGTCTCTTCTGTCCTATCAGAGACTTTGGCCACGTTGGCTGTGGGTGCTATTCCCTTAATAGCACTATTAACACTTCCCTTTATCTGATGAGCAGGACAAATTTGTTCATATTTCCTTTGCCCTGACCTGGTCTTCTGTCCTGCCCCACCTTCTCTGCCTCCTTTCCAACTATATAATTCTGTGCATTTCTACTCTGTTTCAGTTCTGTAGCAGGATGATTTAGATTTGAAACGTTGGGCAGAATTTTCCCAAAATATTTCTAAGTATCACAATGGTGAGAAAACAGGAGTGTTGTGCGCTGGTCTCTCAGGTGCGTTCTGCATTGCAACCTTTTGACATAGCACAATGAAAGAGCCTCCATGCGAATCACACCGTTATGGAAGCTCCAGCGCATGACTCGCCCAAAGTGGCCGTAGTTGTGCGATATTAGCAAGGAGTAGCTGCATTTAAGCACTAACGAGGCATTCACAGTCAGTCATGCCAGGAAGATGGCACCGCGTAGAGCAGCTTCATGATTTACCAAGGGAGAGCTGAGATGGCTATTGCATGCTGTGGAGGAGAGGAGGGGCATCTTCTACCCCGAGAAGGTTGACGGCCCAAGGGTTGGGCCTGGGAAGTGGTGGCAGCGGCAGTCAGTGCCCATGCACTGACACTGAGGACTGACACCCAATACAAAAAGAAAATTAATGACCTCGTTTGAGGTGGCATAGCTATATCCGTGACACCCGAAAGTCAGCCGGGGCCCTTCAGCTCCTGGCCTCCCAGGGGATGCCCGCCAAGGGGTGTGAACTCAGCTGATTGCCTCCATCTCTGATGTACATCTTGGGCGGCGGACATCGAGATGTAGTAGCAGGCCAGGTAAGGTTAAGAAGTTGTAGAGTCATCAAGAGGGCACGGGTGAACGCATGCACCAGTCAGGGTTTTGGCAATTGACAATAAATGTTATTGTACTCCACAAAGCAGCCAGCATAATCAAGGATCCCACACACCCCGGATATCCATTGGGAAAAAGATATAAAATTCTGAGGTCATGTACCAACTGACTTCTCTGCTGCCATCAGACTTTTGAATGGACCTACCCTATATTAAGTTGATCTTTCTCTACACTCTAGCTATGACTGTAACACTATATTCTGCACCCTCTCCTTTCCTTCTCCCCTATGAATGCTATGCTTTGCCCGTATAGCGTGCAAGAAACAATACTTTTCATTGTATACCAATACATGTGACAATAACAAATCAAGTCAAAAAAGCTGTGACTAACTTATCTGTGACCCACCACCCACAGGGATTTCTGTACCCTGTCCATATGCGTCGAGGCTCAGTGTGTCGTTCTGCGCAGGAGAGACCCTTCGGCCTACTGGTTGACCAGTTCCTAAAACCTGTGCCAGATCCCTGTCTGCCATGGTACTCCAAGCACTCGGTCGAAAATGCTGTTAGGGTCACGAGGTCACCGGTCCTCACCGTTGACCAGGGACTCAGTGGCCTGAGTTCCTCTGCTCCAGTCTCCGCCGGCTCCCAGAGCATTCCCTTCCGTAAGAATGACAGAGAGCCTTGGATGCATCTTTATCATCAACCAGAGCCTAGGATCGGTACCCCCACCAGCACCACCTCCCACATCCCTTCCCCCCTCCATCTCCGGGGCATTGGGCTGCACAATGGTGCCCCTGGCCCTTATCCAGATCTGGAATGACTTGGTGGGGTAGATCTTCATGGTCTTCATGGCCACTGGGAGCAGGTGTCCTGCTCCATGAGTGCCATGTCCGTAAGGCTCTGGCACAGCTGCTATACTGTCTCCTTGCTGAGATGCAGTCTGCGTCCATCGAAGGGCATACTTGTCCTGTAGAGCCTGGGTCTCCGTCTCCATCATCCTCTGGCCCCATTCGGGCTGATGAGTGGCCAAATACTGGCCCTGACCGGCAGTCCCCTGTCCTCTGCTGTGGCCTCTGGCCTGAATGTCCTTGCAGTGGACGGCTGTCCATTGCTCATGGGGAAGAGGAGGTGGGGGTTGGGGAAGGAGACAGTGGAAGAGAGAGACGGTCTGTAAGTTTATCCATCCTGGGCCCCTCACTCCCAGCAACCCATGTCCCCTTGAGTCTGGACAATGGCTACCCGATACCATCCCTGGTGCCAGGCGCCACCTCAATGGGCTGCCGACAGTTGCCACATCCTTGCCACAATGGACAGGGAGTGATCTCCTACTGGCACTTGATGGTTTGAGTTATAAGGAGAGGCTGAATAGACTGGGACTTTTTCCCCTGGGGACATTTTTCCCCATTCCCTGAATGGCCTCCTTCTGCACTGTAGGGATCCTATGAATAAAGTAGTTATAATGGGAGGACCTTATTTACCTAAATGTAGACTGGGACAATGGTAGTGTAATGGGCAGAGAGGGGCAAAAGTTCTTAGATTGTGTTCAGGAGAATTTTCTGTAGCAGTTCAACAAGAAATGATGAGGTGTTGGAACTGGTTCTTGGAAATGAGGTGGGCCAAGTAGATCACAGGCGTGATTTTGTTGCGCTGGTCAAGTAGCCTGGGAAGGGGACCAGGCTGATTTAAATATTAATGACATGCTTAGCATGTCATTAATGAGCCCAGGACACACTTACCTTTCCCACCTTGCCAGTGGGAAGTCCTCACTGGCGAGGATCACAGATGGTCCCCACCAATGGGGACCAGATGTAATGACCGAACTGGTAGGACTGGAGTTTATTTAAGCCCGACGGGTGGTCAACAGCAGGGCCTGGCAGTGCCCCTTGGCCAGTACCAGACCTGGCTCTATGAAGGGCGGGGCGGGATGTTAAATATTCCTGGGTAAAAGGTGTTCAGAAAGATGGGACAAAAGGGTGGGAGAGGGTCGTACTGGTTTAGGAGAGCACTGCAATGCTGGAGAACTAGGATATCGCAGAGGGGTCAAGAACAGAATTAAGTTGGGTAGAGGTAAGGAACAAAATGGGTGCAATTACATTGCTCGGTGTAGTGGGGCCTCTTAGGGGCAGTGCCTGATGGGGTGGGGGGCGTGGCCTTACGGCGAATGGGGGTTGGGGTCTGATTGGCAGTTGGGGGCTGATTGGGAGGGTGGCGATCGGTTGGGATGGTGATCGAGGGGGCAGTATCTGTGTGGAGGGTGCGGGGCGTTGTCCATGGTGGGGAGTTGATTTGATTTATTATTGTCACATGTATTAACATACAGTGAAAAGTATTGTTTCTTGTGCACTATACAGACAAAGCATACCATTCATTGAGAAGGAAACAAGAGAGTGCAGAATGTAGTGTTACAGTCATAGCTAGGGTGTAGAGGAAGACCAGCTTAATACAAGGTAAGTCCATTCAAACGTCTGAAAGCAGCAGGGAAGAAGCTGTTCTTGAGTCGGTTGGTACGTGACCTCAGACTTTAGTATCTTTTTCCCGACAGAAGAAGGTGGAAGAGAGAATGTCTGGGGTGCGTGGGGTGCTTAATTATGCTGGCTGCTTTGCTGAGGCAGTGGGAAGTGTAGACAGAGTCAATGGATGAGAGGTTGGTTTGCGTGATGGATTGGGCTACATTCACAACGTTTTGTAGTTCCTTGCGGTCTTGGGCAGAGCAGGAGCCATACCAAGCTGTGATACCACCGGAAAGAATGCTTTCTATGGTGCATCTGTAAAAGTTGGTGAGAGTCGTAACTGACATCCAAATTTCCTTCGTTTTCTGAGAAAGTAGAGGCATTGGTGGGCTTTCTTAACTATAGTGTTGGCATGGGGAGAACCAGGACAGGTTGTTGGTGATCTGGACACCTAAAAACCTGAAGCTCTCGACCCTTTCTACTTCGTCCTCGTTGATGTAGACAGGGGCATGTTCTCCTTTACGCTTCCTGAAGTCGATGACGATCTCCTTCGTTTTGTTGACATTGAGGGAGAGATTATTGTTGCCGCTCCAGTTCACCAGATTCTCTATCTCATTCCTGTACTCCGTCTCATCATTGTTTGAGATCTGACCCACTACGGTGGTTTTGTCAGCAAGCTTGAAAATCGAATTGGAGGGGACAGATCTCCCAGTATACTGTGTAAACAGTGTACACAGTATACTGGGAGATTGGGGCACTTATGCACTGGTGTCCCTAGTGCTCAGCAGCCGGCTTCCCAGCGAGCTGAGACTCTACGCCATTCCCTACTGGTGAGGTTCACATTATGGCCTCTGTATTGCACAAAGTGCAATAAATTACCACCACACACTTTGATGGAAAAATAGGCAATAAAACCTCCCATTTTTTTGCCCATTTTACACTTAGAACGTTTTTGAGAAAATTCCACCCCATGTGTCAGTGGGGGAACATTCAGGAGACGGTGCTCAGTCTGTTGTAAGGTTTAGGATGATGATAAAAAAGAATAATAGGCAATCAAAGTAAGAATAATTAACTGGAGAAGAGCTGAATTAAATGAGGCAAGAATGGAGCTGCACCATATAGAGTGGAACAAAAGGTCGGCAGGAAAAACTGCAGCAGAACAATGACCTACCTTTAAAAGAAATGGTGCAGACACAGTTAACGTCTATTGAAAGGTACGGCAAACAAATCCAGAGCTCCCTGGATGATGAAACAAAATAGGAGAAGGAGTAGGCCATTTGGCCCTTCGAGCCTGCTCTGTCATTCAATATGAATGATCCTCTGTCTCAACACCATTCTCCTGAGCTTTCCCCACTTGAGAAAAAAATAAAAATTAAGAAAAGGAAAAAAATGTTTACTTGTGACAGATGTCAGATAGAAAATACATGTGAGAACCAAGAGAAATGCAGGAGCTTCAGAGCAGAGGTGAAAAAGCACATTAGAGAAGCAAAGTAGGATGATGAGAAGAGACTGGCAGTCAATATGAAGTCTTTAGGCACATAAATGGTAAAAGGCAGATTCGGGCTGATTAGGGACCAAAGAGGGAATGGCTAGGGACATGGCTGAGGTATTAAATGTATACTTTGCATCTTTACGAAGGAGGTAAATGTTACCCAGTCCATGGAGACAGATGAGGAAATTGTCCCTGGAAGAGTTCAAAATTGAAAAGATGGAAGTGTTGAATACACTGTCAGTACTTAAAGTTGACATGGAGAGGTACCAGCGGACTTGGAATTGTAAATATTACATCCTTGTTCAGAAATGGTTGTAAGGACAACTCCAACAATTACAGACCAATCAGTTTAACATCAGTTGTGGGCAAGCTTCTCGAAACAATTATCTGGGATAAAATTAGTCACATGGAAAGTTGTGGGTTGATTAGGAAGAGCCAGCATGGATTTCTAAAGGGGAAATCGTGTTTAACTAACTTGCTGGGAGTTTTTTGAGAAGGTAACAGAAATTGTCGAATAGGGTAATACTGTAGATGTGATGTACATGGACTTTCAAAAGGCATTTGATACAGTGCCACATAATAGACTTATGAAAAAAGTTATAGCTCATGGAATAAAAGCACAGTCGCAACATGGATACAAAATTGGCTGATGAACAGGAAGCAGAGAGTAACTGCCAATGGATATTTTTTGGGCTGGAGGAAGGTCTGTAGTCGTTTCCCAGGTGTTAGTATTGGGACCCTTGCTTTTCATGATGTATATTATTGATCTAGATTTTGGTGTGCAGGGCACAATTTCAAAGTTTGTGGATGATACAAAATTTGGAAGCTGTAAACCGTGAAGAGGACAGTGTAGAACTTCAAAAGGACATTGAAAATTGGTAAAGCGGACAGATAGGTGAAGGTGAAGTTCAATGTGGAGAAGTGAGGTGACGCATCTTAGTGGAAAGAACATGGAGAGACAATATAAAAGAAAGGGTAAAGTTCTTAAGTGGGTGGAGGAGCAGAGGTATGTATATGCATAAATCATTAAAGGTGGCAGGACAGGTGGAGAGAGGAGTTAATAAAGCATATAGTATTTCGGGCTTTAGAGTACAAGAGCAAGGAAGTTATGCTAAACTTATACAAGACACTAGTTAGACCTCAACTGCAATGAGGGGCGGGATCTTGAGTCTGTGTTTGCCAATTGTGGGATCGGTGCGGAGGGCTCAATTTCTGGCAAAAGTTAGAAGTTGCGAATCTTGCTGGTGAGATGGGCATGAACCTGATTTATATACATTTCAGTAGATTTTCATATTATTAACAGGCCCCCTCGCCGTATATTGACATCTCCACTATATATTAACATATCGGCGCGGTTTACAACAGGTTCACCCAAAATGATTGCCTAGCAATGCCCGTTGGCACAGCTTGGCACTGCCAGGTTGGCACCATGCCGAATGTGATTAGTTGCGGGGGTAGGGGGGAGAGTAGTGCCGACTCTGATCAATGGGGGAGAAATGTACTGACTTGGAGTAGGGTGAGGGGAAGCCCCTGAAACCTCTATGGTGGACTGGAGGGAGGTTTATTCATGTTCTGATTGGGGCACCCTTTAAACATGGTGGCCTGATCTCGGTGCAGCCAGGGTTTGCTGGCGTGTCTAGGCCCCGTACCCCTGCACGATGTTGTGAAACTTGCCCAGCTGCTTTTGTTTTGACAGAGTGTGGTAAGATCTGAAGAGAAAACCGACCTGTTTCTCTGGAAAGACATATGCCTTGTTTCCCACTGAAACTAACACTCTGCCAAATTCTGGTAAGATTGCCTCTATTGTGTACACTTCTGGGTATCTGAAGCGCAAAGGAGGTTTACAAGAGTAGTTCCAGGGATGAGAAATTTCAGTTATGAAAACAGATTGTAGAGGTTGAGACTTTTCTCCTTCGAGAGAAGTCTAAGAAGAGATTTGATAGGTATATTCAAATTCATGAGGTTGCTGGACAGAGTAGATAGAGAGAAACTCTGCTCGTAAAAGGATTGAGAGAGAGAGGATAGATTTAATGTGATTGGCAAAAAGAACAAATATGATGTGAGAAAAAAACTTTCAAACAACAAAAGGCTCGGGCCTGGAATGCACCATATGGAAATGTGATGGAGGTAAGTTTAATTGAGATTTTCAAGAGGGCATTAGATGATTATTTGAATAGAAACAATGTGCAGGAGTGAATGGGAACAGGTAGAAAAATGGCACCAAGTCAAGATGCTCGTTTGGCGAGATGGTGCAGACATAATGGGCCAAATAGCCTCTTTCTGACATAACAATTCTGTGATTCCCTGTTGATCTTTCCCACTGACACCCGCACCCTGCCCCCCCCCCCTTCACTTGTTTAGCACCCATTACATTTTTAACTTCTGATGAAAGGCCATCGACTTGAAGCATTAATCCTGTTTTTGTCTTCACAGATACTCTTGACCTTTTTCATATTTCCAATGTTTTTATTTTAATTTCAGACATTTGCAGTATTTTATTTTTGCATTTCTTTGTGACTTTTTTGTAACAGCAAATCTAACAAAATATCTCGTAACTTCAGTTGGAGTGGCAATTGAGTCAGATTACCACTCCACTCCTAGTTTCTTACCTTAAAACAAAACCGGTCCTATCTTGCCCTGCCTTCCAACTCAGGCCAGGCAAAATCACTCAGCGCAGTGGGTTCCTGTGGCCTACTGTCGCGACCAGGAGATTCGGAGGTAAGTAAAATGCGCTCCTTTTTTACAGCACTAGCTACTGTAAACTAGGTAAGTTTAACGGTCCAGTCACTTTGACAAGCCACTGAGAAGATAAGTGTATGAAATAAGGGGTGGATTTGGGGGAGGGAGAATGGAGATTGGAATCGCTGGGCCTTGGGGGTGGGGGTGTCAGCCTGGGGGGTAGTCAGGTTGGTCTTGTTGTCGGTAGGGGCCTGGTGGGGGCAGTGAGGAAGGTAGTTGGGGTGAGTTGGGCCTGGGGGGTTCAGTTAGATTGGATTCAGATTGAGAGCGTGGTTGGATAAGATTGTGTTGGGCCTGGGGTTGGTATAGGGTTAGTGTGGCACTGTGGGACAGGTTGGGATGGAGGAGGTGCTCAGATCGGACCAGGCTGTGGCAGGGGGTGGGGTGGGAACAGTGTTTGGTCTGCGGTTGGGTTGGGGTTTTTGGGGAGTTGGGTAGGGTCAGGTCAAGCCTGGAGGCATAGAGTGAGGGTCCAGTTGGGCTGGTGGGCGGATGTTGGGGGTAGGATTGGGCTAGCAGGTGGAGATTGGTTTGGGCTGATGGTGGAGTGTTGGTTCGGGTCGTGTCAAGGTGGGGTGGGTAGTCAGTTGTAATGGGGACTTGGGGAAAGTGCCTGGATGGATGGGGAGGGGTTGTTGGGATAGTTGGATCAGTGGGGAAGTCCCAGCAGAGTAGTTGGGGGGGTGGAGGAGGGGGGGGGGGTGCAGTAGGTGGTAGGGAGTGTGGGGTAAGTCTCATGGGAGTTGGGGGACAGTGGGTTGGGGAAGTCTTGAGGAGGTTCCGAGTGGGTCAGTGTCAAAGTTATCCAGAAGGTAGATGTGGTTTTAATTATTCTAAATTTTTCCGGATAACTATTGATGTATGACCGTCAGAACCATCCAGAGTTTGTGATATAAATAGTATTATTAAATGTTTCCCAGTGCAGCACAATTGCCCATTGGAGGTTTGCACTTCTCAAACAATTATCATGCAATCCATACTTGCAATTCGCGGGGTGGGGTTTGGCGTAACTCCCAGATACACTCCCTCGAACTTGGTTACCAGCCAATGTTATTAAAACCACTTCTTTATTTACAGAGTGATGAAACAATTTACATAGGGACTGACGATGAAGATGAAATTCTGGTGCCTGAGAATGACGAATTACTGGTAAAACAATTCAATTATGTTGTCTGCTTAAAAACAAATTAAATGGTGCGATAATCACTATTTTACTGTACATCAATGAAGTGGAGGTGCAACCTACATCTGCTTTAGTTTCCTTCATTAAACACATCAAGATGTGTTAAAAAGTAGGTTAGAAGAAGAATAAAGATCTCTTTCATATTGTTAATCAAAAAATTTCAGATCAGGATTAGCTTGGATTAAATTGAGGATTAAATAGTTACAGGTCAAAAGAAAACAATTTAAAGCTCTATTCACATTAACTCATTATAAAACATGGACTGGAGCTCTCAGTTTTCAAAACTTTCTCTATGGACATTCTAAACTACCCCAAGGATCCCTGTCTAAAGTCATAAAAGGCAATCAACTATCTAAAAAGAAAGCATGTTATTGTAGAAATGTGTTTGTCTCCTTATAGCACTTTCACTGTGCGAGAAAGGAACAGACCCTTTATTTTGCATGAATGTGTTGGAAGCAGTTCAGAGAAGATCTCCCAGATTAATACCTGGAATGGGTGGGTTGTCTAATGAGGAAAGGTAGGACAGGCTAGACTTGTAACAGCTGGAATTTCGAAGAGTAAGAGGCAACTTGATTGAAACATATAAGATGCAGCAGGGTTTTGATATAGGGTAGATGTAGAAATGATGTTTCTTGTGGGAGAATCTAGAATTAGAGGTCATTGTTTAAAAGTAAAGGGTCACCCATTTAAAATGGAGATGAGGTGATTTTTTTTCACTCAGGGAGTCATGAGTCTTTGTAACTCTCTTCTTGAAAAGATGGTGGGAGCAGAGCTTTAGAATATTTTTAAGACAGATGGATAGATTATTGGTAAGCAAGGGGGTGACAATTTATCGGAGTAAGGCGAGATGCAGATGTTAGGTTAACATTGGACCAGCCACGACCTTATTAAATGGCGAAGCAGACTCAAAGGGCCGAATTACCTACTCCTGCTCCTTGCTTATATCATAGAATCTACAGTGCAGAAGGAAGCCATTCAGCCCATTGAGCCTGCACTGACAATAATCCCACCCAGGCCCTAACTCCACATATTTACCGTCCTAATCCCCCTGACACTAAGGGGCAGTTTAGCATGGCCAGTCAACCCAACCTGCACATCTTTGCACTGTGGGAGGAAACCGGAGCACCCGGAGGAAACCCACGCGGTCACAGGGAGAACGTACAGACTCCAAACAGACAATTACCTGAGGCTGGAATTGAACCCTGGCGCAATGAGGCAGCAATGCTAACCACTGTTCCACCCTTGCGCCCCCTGGAAGTGTGGAAGTTATTTCCGTCACTTGTTATGATGGCTACGAAAGCCACAGGAAATAATCAATAGATCTCCCCGTGAACTTCGTGGAATACGAGCTGCCTTATTGAGCAATCGAAGGCTCATCCAATGGGAAATGGTCAGCAGTGATTTTTAAATCTGTTAATCTGCCTGACTGAAAGCCACAGGTGCGGCTCTTTTGTGCATAATAAGGGTATTGGTGATGGGAAAGATAAGGGTATTGGTGATGGGAAAGATAGTGGCTGAATCACTATCTTGGCTTGAGGAGAAATTTTTTTTTCTCCGTTCTCCCACCCAGACAACCTCCGTAAGTCAAGAATCTTCGCTGGAAAGAAAGAAACCATTCTACCTCTTTTCAGGAAACCTGAGCCCAATGACACCAGTGGGAAAGACTGGGCTCAATATACTGAATGCATGCGTTACTTTTTCCATGCTAACAAAATTGAAGAAGACGGAAAACAAAAAGTGAAATTGTTGTCAGCATGTGGGGCCTTGACTTTCAGCATGAGAAGAAGCCTGATCTATCCGGACGGCCCTGACTCAAAATCTTAATGAGCTAGTAGACCTGGTGATAAACCTCTATGACCTTGTAATTCTCAAGAGATATTGCTTCAACATGGTTGGGAGAGCTCCTGGGGAATCTGTCACAGTTCTTGGATAGGTTGCGGAAATTAGCTGAATATTGTGAATTTGTACCGGCCCTTAATGAAATGCTGTCACAGATTGGTACGTGGCATAAATGACCTAACCACTGAGAAGAAGCTCTTGGCAGAACTCTATTTGGACTTTAAAAAAGCCGTTGAAGTAGCCTTGTCACTTCAGAATGCAGTAAAAGGGACTTGGGAACTACAAGGGGCATCAGGCAGCAATGCGCATCCGTGTCGACCATTGTCCACAGCAAACTACCCAGCCTTCAGGAGAACAGTGACCACGACACCACACAACCCTGCCACAGCAACCTCTGCAAGACATGCCGGATCATCGACACGGATGCCATCATCTCATGTGAGAACACCATCCACCAGGTACACAGTACATACACTTGCAACTCAGCCAACGTTGTCTACCTGATTCGCTACAGGAAAGGATGTCCAGAGGCATGGGTACATTGGGGAAACCATGCAGATGCTACGACAGCGGATGAATGAACACCGCTCGACAATCACCAGGCAAGACTGTTTTCTTCCTGTTGGGGAGCACTTCAGCGGTCACGGGCATTCAGCCTCTGATCTTCGGGTAAGCGTTCTTCAAGGTGGCCTTCACGACACATGACACCACAGGGTCGCTGAGCAGAAAGTGATAGCCAAGTTCCACACACATGAGGATGGCCTCAACCGGGATCTTGGGTTCATGTCACACTATCTGTAACCCCCAGAACTTGCCTGGACTAGCAAAATCTCACTTGCTGTCCTGTCTGGAGACAATACACATCTCTTTAACCTGTGCTTTATGCTCTCTCCACTTACATTGTCTGTACCTTTAAGACTTGATTAGCTGTATTAGCATTGATTAGCTTGATTCCAACCATTATCCTGTAAATTGAATTTGTGTCTCTGTATGCCCTGTTTGTGAGCACATCTCCCACTCCACCTGACGAAGGGGCAGCGCTCCGAAAGCTAGAGGCATTTGCTACCAAATAAACCTGTTGGACTTTAACCTGGTGTTGTTAGACTTCTTACTGTGTTTACCTCATTTTCCAAATGGCAGGCAGTGACTAGTAGGGTTCTGCAGGAATCAGTGCTGGGACCCCAGTTATTCACTATATATATTAATGATTTAGATGAGGAAACTAAATGTCTTATCTCTAAATTTGCAGATTACACAAAGCTGGGTGGGAGAGTGAGCTGTGAGGAACATGCAGAGATCCTTCAGTATGATTTGACAAGTTGAGTGAGTGGGAAAATGATTGGCAGATAGAGTATAATTTGGATAAATGTGAAGTTATCCACTTTGGTAGCAAAAACTGGAAGGCAGATTACTATCTGAATAGCCATAAATTATCAGAGGGGAATGTGCAATGAGACCTGGGTGTCTTCGTACACCAGTCACTGAAGCATACAGGTGCAGCAAGCAGTAGAACAAAGAACAGTACAGCACAGGAAACAGGCCCTTCGGCCCTCCAACCTGTGCCGCTCATTGGTCCAACTAGACCATTCGTTTATATCCCTCCATTCCCAGACTGCTCATGTGACTATCCAGGTAAGTCTTAAACGATGCCAGTGCCTCCACCACCCTACTTGGCAGCGCATTCCAGGCCCCCACCACTCTCTGTGTAAAAAACATCCCTCTGATATCTGAGTTATACCTCGCCTCTCTCACCTTGTGCCCGTGACCCCTCGTGATCGTCACCTCTGACCTGGGAAAAAGCTTCCCACTGTTCACCCTATCTATACCCTTCATAATTTTGTACACCTCTATTAGGTCTCCCCTCATTCTCCGTCTTTCCAGGGAGAACAAGCCCAGTTTACCCAATCTCTCCTCATAGCTAAGACCCTCCATACCAGGCAACATCCTGGTAAACCTTCTCTGCACTCTCTCTAAAGCCTCCATGTCCTGGTAGTGCGGCGACCAGAACTGGACGCAGTACTCCAAATGTGGCCTAACTAGCGTTCTATACAGCTGCAACATCAGACTCCAGCTTTTATACTCTATACCCCGTCCTATAAAGGCAAGCATACCATATGCCTTCTTCACCACCTTCTCCACCTGTACTGCCAGCTTCAAGGATTTGTGGACTTGCACACCTAGGTCCCTCTGTGTTTCTATACTCTTGATGGCTCTGCCATTTATTGTATAACTCCCCTCTACATTAGTTCTTCCAAAATGCATCACTTCGCATTTATCTGGATTAAATTCCATCTGCCATTTCTCCGCCCAATTTTCCAGCCTATCTATATCTTTCATAGCCTTCATAGCCTTCATAGAATTGGCCTTCATAGTGAGAGGATTCAGGTACAGGAGCAAGCATGTCTTAATGCAATTATACAGGGACTTGGTGAGGCCACAATTGAAATATTGTGTGCAGTTTTTGTCTCCTTATTTGAGAAAGGATGCTCTTGCTCTAGAGGGAATGCAAATAAGGTTTACCAGATTGATTCCTGGGATGGCGGAACTGACTTATGAGGATACATTGGGCCCTATTTTACCATTTTGATTCTAAGTGCTGGGCGGACTTGAAACTGGAAGTGTTTTAGATCCGACTTTTAGACCCGTTCTGAGGCGCCCCCATACGCACTCTGCCTGCAAAAATATCGATTCCAAATCATGCTGCACAAACCTGTGGGCGGGGCTTAATGCACCCGAAACCCTGCAGCTCCGATCGGCGCCTCCAACTGCACATGCGCAGAAAAAAAAGATAGAATGCTGCTCCACTGCCACATCCCTCCTGGGCCGGATAATGCCTCCCCCTGGCCCCACAGACATTGCCCCACTCCCACAACATTACTGACCCCCTTATCCCCCATCCCCCCGCCACCCAGACCGGTTGTGGGCCCTTCCCCCCCACATCCTGCCCAACAATCACAGGCAGACTGGCAGCGGACCCACCTCCACCCCCCCCACGCCCCCCCTCCCGCCCCGCCCCCCCACCGATCTCAGGCAGAGTGGTAGCAGCCCACCTCCCCCACCAATCTCAAGCAGAGAGCCGTCAGACGCTCAGCACCTGCCTCACTAACTGGAACATCCGAATCGGACTTTTGTGGAGCATGTCTATTTAACACCGATTTTGGATGGGCGAACGCGGTGATAAAGGGGGAAGTGCCGGTAAAGTTGGGCGTGCAACCCATTAAGTCCATTTTAATGCATGCAAATGCATTTAAATGGCTGTCATGCCTGCTTCAGGCTGATCCCGGCCATTTTCGAGCCTTGGTAAAGGGGAAACTGGCGCAGAGGCAGGCACGGATCGCGCCACTCACCTCACGCCCGACTTTATCAAGTTTTCACGCCCAAAAACAGGCGCAACGCAATGATAAAATCGGGCCCATTGAGTTGTTTAGGATTGTATTCACTGATGTTCAGAAGAATGAGGGATTATCTCATAGAAACCTATAAAATTCTAACAGCAATGGACAGAGTCGATGCAAGGAAGATGTTCCCGATGGTAGGGTTGTCCAGAACCAGGGGTCAGAGTCTGAGGATACAGGGGCAGAGGTTTAGGACAGAGATGAGTAGAAATTTCTTCACCCAGAGAGTGGTCAGCCTATGAAATTCGCTACCACAGAAAGTAGTTGAGACAAAAGCATTGAATGTTTTCAAAAAGCAGTTAAATATAGCACTTGAGACAAAAGGGATAAAAGGATATAGGGGCAAGGTGGGATCTGGCTATTGAGTTGGATGATCAGTCATGATCATAATGAATGACGGAGCAGGCTGGAAGAGCCGAATGGCCTCCTCCTGCTCCTATTTTCTGTGTTTCTATGTTATCACCCATTGTCAAATAGACTGGCAGAATGGGTGGTTCAAACCTTCAACAATGACCTGAAGATTACAGGACCACACTGTACAAAACAACAGCTGTTGCTCCAGCAAAACTGTTAATGGGATGATGGCCTCGTACCAGATTGAGTCTGCTATTCCCAAACTTGGCGGGGAGGGTGGAGTCCCAACAGGGAGATGAAAAATGAAAGTAAATTCTGCAAGGACAGAAAAAACATTTGCAACAGGTGATCTAGTTCACATGCGGAACATCAGGGATGTTCCCAGATGTGTCCCTAGGATCATTATGGCGACCAGTATCTTGCAAGGCCAAAGTTAAGGGTAAAACCCAAAAGATGCATTAGGACCATCTCAGAATCTTGATCGAACAGGCCCCACCATCGGCCATAAAGATAGCCGCTGCCAGTACAAGCCCTCAGCTCGAAGTTGACTTGGCGTTGGCCCTCTGGATAGTGAAGGTACAGACTTGGAGATGGAGGCTGAAGAAGTGGGCCCCTGGGCTGAAGCGGAAACTGAGGAGGAACCCGCATGCTGCTCTTCATATAAAAAAACATAATAATGGCACAAAGTAGCAGTCGAGGATAAAATGCGAATAAAAGGATTGGTGGTGCGGAGGGAGATTCAGAAACCTTTGATCCTGTAGCCAGCAGTCACAAGCAAGAGCATGTCTCAAACATTTTTCAAATCCTTCAAACTCCCGCCCTCCAGAAGGGGAGGTTCCCTGTTTGGTTCACGCTATTTGATCCTACCCTACCTTTGATGGACCTCTGACCGTGCACCAAGTGACAGAAAGAACCTCCTCACAGTGGGGGTGATGGAAGAGACATGGACAAAAGTGGGGAGGGATATTCTGATGGCCACCAAGCTCACGGGGGATCATCAATAGATCTCCCCGTGGTCTCCATGGAATACAAGCTGCCTTATTGAGTGAGTGGAGGCTTGCCAATGGATAGTGATCTTTTAAATCTATTACTGTACCTGGACTGTTGTAGGTCCTGAGGTGAAGACTACCTGACTGTCAGCCACAGATGCAGCCCTTTGGTGCACAATAAAGTGTGTCGGTGACAGAAAACTGGTGTTTGGCTGAATTAGTACACTTGTGGTTTTTTTTAATGCTCTTCCCAAGTTTCTTTGTGCTTTTTGAGCTTTACTGTAATCTTGCTGCCGAGCTGATAATGACCACTTTTATTCATGACCATCAAACACGCAGTAATGCAATAACTGCTTGTTTCCTAGCTTCATCCTGCTATTGCACTTACAGACTGCAGTAACTGCCTGTATATCCAATCAAGGTGGAAATTAGGAATTTGAGAGTTTGAAGGATTTGAAAAATGTTTGAGACACGCTCTTGCTTGTGACTGCTGGCTACAGGATCAAAGGTTCCTGAATCTCCCTCCACACCACCAATCCTCCTATTCGCATTTTATCATTGACTGCTACTTTGTGCCATTATTGTGTTTTTTTAATATGAAGAGCAGCATAAGTTAAAAAAAGAAAGAGTCGATGGACATCCAAAGAATACAGCTTGCCAGATAATACCCTACCACTTTAATTTACTGATAGCACAGGTCCTCTGAGGAGCTCTCTAAGAAAACTCTGCACCAGAGAAGTGAACTTCTCAGAAGCTGTGATTTCTGAAATTTGCTACATAAAGATCTGAAGACAAACCCATCTGCCTGCACTACTCTCTCTGTGACTAAAAATGTGACCACTGGCCTGAGATTTTATTGTACATTCTTCTTTTAGCCAGCTCTAGGGAATTTGTACAATATAGGAAACGATGCATCCCTGGGCAAGATAACTGATGCCTTTTATAATGTCAATATGCTTCATAACCTTGCATTGCAATGAAACTAGAGGAAAATGGCTATAAAGTTCTGTTCATCAAGGTACAAAGTGCCTTTGATCATATCCAAGTTGCATTGAAGAAATTTACAGAGCACACTCTCAAGCATGTAACCAGGAAGAGATTCTCCACACTGCTATTCAATGAATCTTTCATATCAGTGCCTTATATGCCTTTTTATTTTTTGATATATCGGACCCAATGTACATTTTGTTTGATAAGTTTGACAATCCAGTTACATTGTGTATATTGCATACTGAAGAGCTCAGAAGCAGGGTCACAATCTCCTGACAATTTCACATGAAGCATCCCTGCAACAAACACACAATTAATCTCTCTGTCCCGTCAAACCCTCCCAGTTTAGTGGATGGAATATAAGTCTCCTTCATTACAGGGGATTCAGAAGCAAGAGTAAGCTATTTGCCCTTCGAGTTTGCCTTGCCAAATGGTAAGATCATGGCTCATCTGATCGTAGTCTCAGCTACATTTACTGTTTCCCCCATCTAGCTATCTAACTCATCTTTGAATAAATCTAGTTTCTATTGTGGCATTAAATGGTCACAGATCAGGTACAACATGCATCAGGTGAAAGGCAAGCCTTTCTGTAGAAAGATAAATTTTCTCCATGTTTTGCTGCATGCACACTGTCCTTTTTATGAACAATTATATTTCTATGTTTTAGGCTAAAGTTGAGTTTGTCTTAGTGACCAACAAATCAAAAACTGGCATTGACAGACATGAAATGGATCGGAGGTCTTACCTGAAAATGTTGAGATACGTTGGCTTCAATATAATGGTGAGTATAATAAAGTCAAAGTAGAATCAAAGCTATAATGAAAGAATAGAAAACCTATAAACAGAAACTACAAGTATAATCCTTTTAAAATATATTGTCATTGATTATTGAATAGATTTCCACCATAGAAAATAAAATAGCTGATCTGTGCCCCTATAAAATAATGAGGGGCACACATCAGTTAGATCGTCAATATCTTTTCCCAAAGGTCGGGGAGACTAAAACTAAAGGGCATAGGTTTAAGGTGAGAGGGGAGAAATACAAAAGTGTTCAGAGGGCCAATTTTTTCACACAGAGGGTGGTGAGTGTCTGGAACAAGCTGCCAGAGGTAGTAGTAGAGGCGGGTTCAATTTTGTCTTTTAAAAAGCATTGAGATAGTTACATGGGTACGATGGATATAGAGGGATATGGGCCAAATGCGGGCAATTGGGATTAGCTTTGTAGTTTAAAACAAAATGGGCGGCATGGACAAGTTGGACCGAAGGGTCTGTTTCCATGCTGTAAACCTCTATGACTCTATAGTTTAACAAGTAATTATTCACTTGAAGCAGTCAGCATGGAATTAGATCAATTCCAGCAGGTAGTAACATCTTGAGCAAGACAAGCCCCGATCTTCCAATTGTACCACCTGTCTCATGTCATCTCTCAGGTTTGCTCAGGAAAGTGTCCGAGGTTCAATTATCTTTAGTTGCTTCATCAATAACCTTCCCTCCATTATAAAGTCAGAAGTCGGGATGTTTGCTGATGATTGTACAATGTTCAGCAGCATTTGTGACTCTTGTCTAAAACAGCCTGTGCCCATATACAGCAAGACCTGTGTTATATACTGCACTTGTTGGATCAAAGAACATGAAATGATAGCACATGGGGGTTGAGTGCAAACAACAAAGAGTTGTATTGAATAGCTGTTAATTCTACAAAGCCTTGATCTCGACTGTGGCAAAAGCCCACGAAGCAGCTGATGACATCACCATGTGACTAGATTACAACAACCCAAAGTATATATCACCCCTCTCCCTTCTAAGGTCCCATAACAAAAAATAACCATAATACTTTCACAGCCATCAAAACATATATACAAGGGCTGGCAATGAATCATTATACATTAATAATACAGGGGTCACAAGTTCAAGGTAAGGGGGGCAAGGTTCAATATGCGGGGGACGTATTTTACACAGAGGGTGGTGGGGGCCCGGAATGCACTACCAAGCAAGGTGGCTGAGGCGGACACGTTAGGAACATTTAAGACTTATCTAGATAGCCACATGAACAGACTGGGAATAGAGGGATACAAACAGATGGTCTAATTAGGAACACGTGATCGGTGCAGGCTTGGAGGGCCGATGGGCCTGTTCCTGTGCTGTATTGTTCTTTGTTCTTTGCAATAGGAAAGATGATCAGGTGGGTGTCAATTTCGCATTGGTTGTCTACTCACTTCAGGGATTTGGTTGTTCTTGACCTTACAGGTACTCTGTTATATATTTAAGTAGTTGCACAATTGCTTTAAGAACTGATCACATGATTTGATAGTGATGTTATTGAGGTGTTGCACAGGCTGCCTATTTAGGGGGCGATTCTCCCAAAAGTGCTGAATTGGTGGGAAAACTGTTCTAGATCACGACTGTTTTATCATTTCAACTTCACACTCAATCTCCCCTCTCTGTGCACTGCAGAGGTCCAATCGTGAATCCCGGGGGGGGAGCCTATTTGTGCCAGAGTCTGACAGTTCTGGAACTCTGAGCATGTGCAGTGGTCCCAATCTGTCAGTCTCCTCATTTGCTGGCCAGCTCGGGACCCCCGCAGTACTGCTCCACCCCCCCCCCCCCCCACCCCCCACCCCCACCACGGCCCGATCACAGCCTCTACAACAATTCCCGGGCCAGCCCTGACCCCCCCTGTCCCGGAGCGCCCCGATGTCCAGATCCCGCACCCAGCAGTGGCGATCCCCTCACCCCTGCAGACCCCACCCCTCCCCCCACCCCCCCAGGAGGCAGGGCCTCCAAGCAGACCACACCTCCCCTCCCCAGCCCGCCCCGGTTGCTGCCCTCCCTCCAGCCCAGACTGATCACCATGCAGAGTGACAGCGGGATCCCCCCCACCACCGATCACCCCTAGCCCCCGCCCACAATAGGCCCCACCCCCTTGGCACTGCCCGATGCCCGGTGGGCAGTGCCCAAGGTGCCCCTTCGGCATGGGCACTTTGTCCCTTGGGCAGTGCCAGGGGCGCAGGCTGGCACTGCCAGGGTGTCCAAGCCCAGGGGGCACCACCCCCTTGCTGCCCAACCCCCCCCGG
The DNA here is from genome assembly GCF_964213995.1 of Mustelus asterias. NCBI lineage: Eukaryota > Metazoa > Chordata > Chondrichthyes > Carcharhiniformes > Triakidae > Mustelus > Mustelus asterias. Next base: position 89,899,531 of record NC_135809.1, read on the forward strand.
GGGGACCCTGATTGCCCCCCCTTCATTCCGGAGAGGTCCCCCATTAGTTCCCTGAAAGTGGGAGGCTGCTCTAAAACCCCACCGGAATGAAATACTCCTGGCGGGGTGAGAGATTCAATCGGGATCGGCAAGTTCCCGATAATGACATTTAAAATACATTAAAAATACATTAAAAAAATATTCAAATGACTTACCTGTCTTCTTGCCCGTTTCCAGCGTGGTCTGTTCTCCAACTGTTCGCTGGCTCTGGGAGCTGTGCATGCATTCCTGGCATATGCGCAAATCCTGGAACAAGGCGACGCGTATCTCCCACCCTGACTCACCAGAAAAGTTGCGACTCGGAATGGGAGAATTGCCCCTTTCGTTTCAGTTTGCACTGTGTATAGGCAAAAAGCCCCTTCAATAAATCTGTTGTTAGTTTGAATCTGTGTGCAAACCACATATTTCCTTCTCATTTAAAAGCCACAACCCCTAACATAATTAAGACATTACAAAAATAAATTTGCCACTGAGTCAGGATTTTATTTCATCGAGAACGTTGAGAAAAGATTCTGAGTCGAAAAAAACATTCTAGGCCCTTACACTTCGTATATTAGAAGCCTAGAGAAACTCAACAGTAGGATTAAATATTAAAGTGCCGGTAAGAAGAAGGCTTAAATAAGAAAAAAACACTCTGTGGTTTTAAAAGAGGGGGATTTTCTGATCGGAAAGGGGTGAGATTCCAGGCTGTATCTGGCATTTTTAGAAGAAGGCATGTTTAGCTGTATGGCTGGGGCCATTTGAAAATAAAATACAACAAGTCAACAGTCTCCAGGTTAAAAGGGGGAGTATTGGCAATATATTAAAAAATATACTGAGCAGTCTCGAGTCTCTAGTGCCTGCAAGAGAAATGGCAGATCAATTAGGATCCATGGGCTCTTTAAATGAAGAAAATTAATCATGGAGCTCCTATGCAGAGCATTTTCAGTACTTTGTACAAATGAATAAAATTGCTTCTTGTACCGGCTTTTCTCAGTACAGTACAAAATGAAACCTTCAATTTGTTCTGGAGCTTGGTTTATCCAGCAAAGCCAGGAACCAAATATTGCGATGACTTGACAAAGGTCCTTGAAGAGCATTACTCCCCAAAGCCATTGATCATCGCAGAACAGTTCCGGTTCCTTTGAAGGAATCAAGTGGAAAGTGAAAGCATTACTCAGATTGTGGCTATCTTAAAAGACTGGCACAATATTGTGAGTTTGGTGAATCAGTAGAAGGTACTCTTTGAGATCGTCTTGTTTGTGGTCTCCAAAATGAAGCTATCCAAAGAAGATTGCTTACTGAACATTCTTTGACTTTAAAGACAGCAGTAGAAATCGCAGTAATGATAGAACTGGCTGCTAAAGTGGCTTCACCATTTAGTGCAGGAATGAAGATGCACAAGTTGGGAACTGCCCATAAGAAGTCAAAACAGAAATAAGCATGTCACAGATGTGCCAAAATGGGCCTTTCAGCGAATGAATGTGAGCTTGTAATTCAGTAACGAGTACAATTTTTAATAAGCTTTTATAAGAAGGGGATATGGAAGAGTACATGCTCAGCATTTAAGGAGTGATTATGGTAACTGTTTCAAGTGGGTTGGAATGGCACCTATAGATAAAGAAAGAATAATTCAGAAATATACTGATGAACTAATTTGAAACTAAAAGTAAAAAAATCAAGATTGTTTTCTCTCCTTAGAAAAAAGAAGATAATTACAGTTTGTTCTTTGGAATCCAGGCACCTGACAATCTGTTTGAAAAATACATACAACTTCTAAATATTGCTGAGAGAACTTGTAGCACCACTGGACTAGATACAATCTCAAAGTCAACCAGGTATTATTGTTCAAGTACAATACATTTAATATGTAAGAACATGAATCCTGATCTGGTGCAGTCTGGAAATGTACTGACCTGGTAATTAGAATGGCAAACTGGTAGCGCAGCATGAATTAACATGTGCCCTGAAATGTGAGACCCGGTGGTAGGTCTATACATAGGGCAACATGAAACACCAACATCCACGCTGAGTTGCCAAGTTCACATTCACCTGAACCCTATGGTCAGTGAAAAGTGAATGCTGTGTTTAAATGACTGAATGATTGTGTAACATCATCATCCATATGGTGCGGTATTCAACATTTACAGTGTCTGCACAGAAAGGCCATGAGCCAGGAGTAACACACGTTAACGTTTCCAGGACTATCACTGACCTCATCATAGAAACATAGAAATCATAGAAACCCTACAGTGCAGAAGGAGGCCATTCGGCCCATCGAGTCTGCACCAACCACAATCCCACCCAGGCCCTACCTCCACATATTTACCCGCTAATCCCTCTAACCTACGCATCTCAGGACTCTAAGGGGCAATTTTTAACCTGGCCAATCAACCTAACCTGCACATCTCTGGACTGTGGGAGGAAACCGGAGCACCCGGAGGAAACCCACGCAGACACGAGGAGAATGTGCAAACTCCACACAGACAGTGACCCAAGCCAGGAATCGAACCCAGGTCCCTGGAGCTGTGAAGCAGCAGTGCTAACCACTGTGCTACTGTGCCGCCCCTCATCTCCTCTAGAGACATTTCTTCCATAGCTTCCACAGTTGTCCAACCCCACACAACCCATTTCTATCTTCTTGCCAAAATCCACAAACAGAACAAACACACCCATTGTTTCAGCCTGTTCCTATCCCACTTAACTAATTTCTCCTATTTTGACTTTATTCTCTCTTCTTTTGTCCAGTCTCTTCCCACCTACATTCCTGATTCCTCTGATACTCTACATCATCTTAACAATTTCCAGTTTCCTGGTCCTGATTGCCTTCTTCCACTATGGACATCCTATCCCACTATACCACCATCCATCACCAAGATAGTCTGAGGACTCTCCGCTTCTTCCTTGAACAGAGGCTCAAGCAATCCCCATTTGCCACTACTCTCCTCCACTTGGCTGAACTTGTTCACTCACAGAACAATTTCTCTATCTAACTTGTTTCACTTTCTCCAAATAAAAGATAATGCTCTGGGTAACTGCATGGGCCCCAGTTATTTTTGTGGGTTATGTGAAACATTTCATGTGTTAGGGTCTTGGGTGAGAATTTGGAATTTGGAAGCCAGACTAGACCCCAACAATGTTGGGCCCTTGAGTGAATGTTGGACCCTTGGAGGACGAGAGGGGGGAGTTAATAGTGGGAAATGAGGATATGGCTGAGTCTTTAAATAAGTTTTTTGTGTCGGTCTTCACGGTGGAGGACACAAATAGTTTGCCAAATATTAACGATAGAGGGTTGGCAGCAGGAGAAATACTTAATACAATTAATGTTACCAGAGAGGCAGTGCTGGGTAGACTAATGGGACTGAAGGTGGACAAGTCCCTGGGTCCGGATGGAATGCATCCCAGGGTATTGAAAGAAATATCAGAGGTAATAGTGGATGCGTGAGTGATTATTTATCAAAACTCGTTGCATTCTGGGGTAGTGCCGGTTGATTGGAAAACGGCTAATGTTACGCCGCTGTTTAAAAAAGGAAGGAGACAAAAGGCGGGTAACTACAGGCCGGTCAGCTTAACGTCTGTAGTAGGGAAAATGCTGGAATCCATTATTAAAGAGGAGATAGCAGGGCATCTGGATAGAAATGGTTCGATCAATCAGACGCAGCATGGATTCATGAGGGGAAAGTCGTGCTTGACGAACATGTTGGATTTTTATGAAGATGTGACTAGGGCAGTTGATGGAGGAGAACCGGTGGATGCGGTGTTTTTGGATTTCCAAAAGGCGTTTGATAAGGTGCCCCATAAAAGGCTGCTGAAGAAGATTAGGGCACACAGAGTTGGGGGTAGTGTGTTAAAGTGGATTGGGGACTGGCTATCCGACAGGAAGCAAAGAGTCGGAATAAATGGGTGTTTTTCCAGTTGGAGGAAGGTAACTAGTGGCGTGCCGCAGGGATCGGTACTCGGGCCGCAACTATTTACCATTTATATAGATGATCTGGAGGAGGGGACGGAGTGTAGGGTAACGAAGTTTGCAGACGACACAAAGATAAGTGGAAAAGTGAATCGTGTGGAGGACGGAGAAGATCTGCAGAGAGATTTGGACAGGCTGAGTGAGTGGGCGAGGATATGGCAAATGGAGTATAATGTTGATAAATGCGAGGTTATACACTTTGGAGGAAATAATAACAAATGGGATTACTATCTCAATGGAAACAAATTAAAACATGCTACCGTGCAAAGGGACCTGGGGGTCCTTGTGCATGAGACGCAAAAGCCCAGTCTGCAGGTACAACAGGTGATCAAGAAGGCAAATGGGATGTTGGCCTATATTGCGAGGGGGATAGAATATAAAAGCAGGGATGTCTTGATGCACCTGTACAGGGCATTGGTGAGGCCGCAGCTGGAATACTGTGTGCAGTATTGGTCTCCTTATATGAGGAAGGATATATTGGCATTGGAGGGAGTGCAGAGAAGGTTCACCAGGTTGATACCTGAGATGAGGGGTTTGGATTATGAGGAGAGGCTGAGGAGATTGGGTTTGTACTCGTTGGAGTTTAGAAGGATGAGGGGGGATCTTATGGAGACTTATAAGATAATGCGGGGGCTGGATAGGGTGGAGGCGGAGAGATTCTTTCCACTTAGTAAGGAAGTTAAAACTAGAGGACACAGCCTCAAAATAAAGGGGGGTCGGTTTAAGACAGAGTTGAGGAGGAACTTCTTCTCCCAGAGGGTGGTGAATCTCTGGAATTCTCTGCCCACTGAGGTGGTGGAGGCTACCTCGCTGAATATGTTTAAAGCGCGGATGGATGGATTCCTGATCGGTAAGGGAATTAAGGGTTATGGGGATCAGGCGGGTAAGTGGTTCTGATCCACGTCAGATCAGCCATGATCTTATTGAATGGCGGGGCAGGCTCGAGGGGCTAGATGGCCTACTCCTGCTCCTATTTCTTATGTTCTTATGTTCTTATGTTTCTATTTTGGCATAAATGTAAGAATAGGATGCTTCACTGTAAGTCATTCTGCTGACAAATTAGTGATCTTTTACAGTAAAATTAACTTTATTTAAGAACACAGTTTAAGTATAACTCTTAACAAAATGAAGCTGCTTAACCACTAACAATTGGACAATAGTTAAAAAAAAGGAACAACTTTAATTTCTAACTTACCACTGTTTCAGTTCCAAATAAGCAACATAACAGACTAAAAATTCCACTTTAAATACAGTTAGCAACCATTAATATACTTGCTGTGAAGAGTGTAAACAGCCTTGAAGCCGTCAGAGATTTTGGGAGAAATTTTCCCAAAAGGTTTCTGGGCAAAATTGGCCCACAAAATTTCTAAGTGTCGTGACAGTGAGGAAACAAAGGTTTTTTGCAATGGTCTTTCTCTTCCAACATTAGTGCCATGAAAGAGCTTCCATTCGATTCATGCTCCAGGTGTGTGACTTGCCCAAAATGGCCACGGTTATCCACTGTTAAGTAGGGGTAGCTCCATTTAAACACTAACAATGCACACATTAGGTAATATCAGTAGGAAGATGGAACCTCGTAGAGCTGCTCCACAATTTACGGAGGGATAGTTGGGATGGCTGTTGGATGCCACGCAGAAGAGGAGGCCATTTCTTTCCCCCAGGATGGTTGGCCGCCCAGGGACCAGCTGCGATGCGGCCTGGGAAGCAGTGGCAGCCGCTGTCAATACTCGTGCACAGGCGACCGGCGCCCCATGTAGAACAAAAATAAATGACCTCATTCGGGCAGCAAGGGTGAGTGTCCATCCCGTCCTGGCATTAGTCCCGTCTGTCATGCCTGTAACGTTCATGTCGATCCACATTCATGCACATTCCTCTGGGTGCTCCGGTTTCCCACACTCAAAAGATATGCACATTAGGTTGATTAACCATGCTAAATTGCCTCTTAGTGTCAGGGGGACAAACAGTAAATTCGTGGGGTTATGGGGATAGGGCCTGGGTGGAATTGTGTTGGTACAGGCTTGATGGGCTGAATGGTTTCCTTCAGCACCATAGGATTCCATGATAATGGAAAGAGTGAAATGGGTTACTACCTCTTTAATTTACACAATTTGTAATTTTCTATCCAGAATTGAATCTGTATTACAAGATCAGAGAACAAGACCAACCCATGTGGCTGAAGATAATGTAATTTTGTGTTTATTCCAGAATTCGAATTATAAATTTTATTCTTTGGAGGACAACTGTACCAAACGGTGGTAAGGAAATAATTCACATGGAAAATGGAAAGAATCCAAGTGACAAGCATGATAGTGTGCATTATAAATGGAAATAGATTTTTATACAGTTCATAAGATACTTCACAGAAAGCAGAATTTCTATATTGTTAGTTTAGACTGCTCATATGTAAAGCACCAGCAGTTGGCAAGGTAGACACAGGGAAAATGTATTTTCTAAAGTTTGTCCAACTCTATTAGCCAATACAGTTTTCAGCACGACTATTCAACTAATGACATTCCTGCCTACAAATGAACATCCGGAACTCCCATTGAAAACTTCACATTTTTCCATCACTTCCGACATCTCTCAAGTCTTGACCAACTTGGAATGTGCATTATATGGCTTTCACTAAATTATGTTCAGAACTATTTAACTTCCTCTCAAATCAGTCTATCTGTGCTTTGATTGGCAACCCTTCTTTTTTCATGAACTTGTTGATAGCCCGGGGCTCTTTATAAATCTCTTCCATGTTCCTTTGCTATATTAATAAATTCCATGTTACAATCCTGTCCACTTTTTTTTCCCACTCTGCAACCCTCAATTTAATTTAAATAAAATGCCCTCTGCACACAATCCTAGTTTTTCTCACAGTAAAATCATTCAGTTATTTGAAAACAAAGTTGATTCATGTCTTTCGTGCATCTAGTTAACAGTTGCTTTAATTTATTCTTGGTAGTCCTTGGTAGACATTCTTTCCGTTACTATCTCCAGTTACCTCAAATGGTACTTCCTCATCTCTTTCATTGTTAAATGTGCCTCCATTGTCAAAGCCATCTCCAACCACAGCTAACCAGGTAAGGAAAAGCGAGTTAAGTTTCACATTTGTTTACATCCTGTTGTGCACATCATTGCCATGATCCCTGCCTCACAGCAACCCTCTCAATACTACCTTGTCCAGCCCACCGCATCACATTACTTCTCACACTTATTAACCATGCAAACACATCTATTTTCTCTTTCCAATCCACACAATCATAGAATTGTTAAAATGCAGAAAGATGTGGGGCGTGATTTTACCAGACCGCTGTGCTGCTTGAATAGCATAGCGAACCGGCAAATTATAGCGGAAGGGAAAAAATGGGCTAAAGTTTCTGCCCCCACTGGTCTGAATCTCCACCAGTGGGGGCAGAAACTTTAGTCCCCACCAGTGGGGATCATGTATGGTCCCCATCAATGGTGGGTCTAGAGGCCATTGAAGCCCCTCAGGAGGTTAAGGGCAGGGGGAGGTGCCCCTTGGGCAGTGCCAGCTTAGCACCCTGGCACTGGGTCCTCTGGCACTGCCCATTGGTGACTGGGCAGTGCCAAGGTGGTGGGGCCCGAGGGGGCGGAGCCAGACAGGGGCAGAGCCAGACCAGGGGTGGGGGGAGGTAAAAAGGGAGGGAATGGGAGGAACTCTGTATTGGGGGGTTGTAGCTGGCAATTGGGAGGCCAGTAATTGGGAGGCCAGCAATCAGGAGGCCAGCAATGGTGGGGTGGAAGCTCTTGTCAACTGATCTCCCAGTATACTGGGAGATAGGCGGAGACACACTGGCCCCCTCAGCAGTCTAATGCAGACCTCTCCCCCACCGGCATAAATCCACTGACGGACTCTGTAGTGCACAGAATGCAGTAAATTTATTCAACTAAAACTCCCATATTCCCACCCGTTGGGCACTTAGTTTTTTGGGGGGAAAATCGTACCTCTGATGTAGCTTACCATGTCTTCACCAGCTCTTCAAATGAGCCTTATGACTTTTTAAAAAAATTACAGCACAGGAACAGGCCCTTCGGCCCTCCAAACCTGCACTGACCAGGCTGCCCCACTGAACTAAAACCCCCTACCCTTCCGGGGACCACATCTCTCTATTCCCATCCCATTCATGTATTTGTCCAGGTGCCCCTTAAAACTCACTATCGTATCTACTTCCACTATCTCCCCCGGCAGCGAATTCCAGGCACCCACCACCCTCTGTGTAAAAAACTTGCCTCGTACATCTCCTTTAAACCTTATCCCTCGCACCTTAAACCTGTGTCCCCTAGTAATTGACTCTTCCACCCTGGGAAAAAGCTTCTGACTATCCACTCTGTTCATGCCCCTCATAATCTTGTAGATTTCTATCAGGACATGGTGCTATTCTCCTGCATTTTTCCTTGCACATTGTTTTTATTCAAGTAATCACCTAATGCCATCTTGAATGGTCCAGTAACATTACCAGTACACCAACATCCCCTCTTTATTAACTGAATTTAAATTCCACCAACTGCTGTGGTGGGATTTGAACCCACATCTACAGAAAATTACTCTGGCTCTATCAGATTATTAGTCCAGTGACAGGGGCGGCACGGTAGCACAGTGGTTAGCACTGCTGCTTCACAGCTCCAGGGACCTGGGTTCGATTCCTGGCTTGGGTCACTGTCTGTGTGGAGTTTGCGCATTCTCCTCGTGTCTGTGTGGGTTTCCTCCGGGTGCTCCGGTTTCCTCCCACAGTCCAGAGATGTGCGGGTTAGGTTGATTGGCCATGCTAAAATTGCCCCTTAGAGTCCTGAGATGCGTAGGTTACAGGGATTAGCGGTAAATATGTAGGGATATGGGGGTAGGGTCTGGGTGGGATTGTGGTCGGTGCAGACTCGATGGGCCAGATGGCCTCTTTCTGCACTGTAGGGTTTCTATGATTTCTATGAATACCTCGATTGAATCTGCCTCCACCACACTTCCAAGCAGGACATTTCAGACCCAAATCACTTGTGTGAAAAAGTATTTTCTCTCCTCACATTTGCTTCTTTTGCGAATCACTTTAAATCTGCCCTCTTGTCTTGATCCTTTTACAAGAAGGAACAGTTTCACCCTATGTACTCTGACCAAATCCCTCATGATTTTGAACACATGAATCAAATTTTCTCTTAGCCTTCTTCTCTGCAAGGAGAACAAACGCGATCTCTTCAATCGATCCTCATAACTAAAGTTCCTCGCCCCGGAACCATTCTTGTAAATAATAGAGTGAATTATGATTAGCTTCATAATGATAAACTGCTACATTCTTAACTTGCCAGGGCTAACTTCTCTCTGCCAGAATTCAATGGCATAACAAAAGTCGACATACTTTGCAGCCATCAAATCCTCAGAGGCGCTGACTCTCCCTGTGGGTGCACCATCACAGGACTTAAGCTTACAATGAACCAATGCAAATACATGTGGTTTGGATGACCCAGTTACCTGTTGATTCACAGTGCACAAGTGAGAAAGAGTACGTGGTGATATGAAAAGCTGGAAAGTTTCTATATGAGAAGACACACCTCTCTCTAAGCTTTCCTCTGCTAGGTGGATGTTTTATCTCAAGGGCCAATAGTAGAAACGAGGGGTAGCAGAAAACTTGAGACATACTGCCTTCCATGCATATTGTCCATGATAGAACAGAGGTGGAGGAAGCCACCTAAAGCATGGTGAATTAAAGTTGCTGATCATTGCAAGCATGTCTTATATGGATAGAGTCATGGTAATCAAATGACTTGAACACAGCTGTGTGCAGTCTGAATGTCAACATGCTGGTGTTATGAATAGAATGACGGACAATACACGTCACTAATCTGCGGCAAAGTGCTCTTGAGCAGAGTGGGAGTGAACTGTAGCTGGTCCATAAAAGATGAAAGCAAAAGGGGAAATAAAAGTGGTAATTCCACTTCTCATCCATTGACCACCCCCCACCACTCCCATATCCATGTTCTAATGGCCAAGTCTGCTCCTTCATAGAGTGCACCCTTAAGTGGTTCAATTGGTGGCCACGCTACTGAGATTCCTGTCTGTGGATATTCTCTATGGTGGTGAAAAATGTAGGACTCCATCCTGACATCTTTCCCTGCCAACTTGCTATCTCTCCCACCTCCCAGACCATTGTCATAGAGCTGGAAAAATCCAGCCCTTCCAATAGTGTGTTTAAATGAAGGTTTTGAAATATGGTCTCCTTTAGGTGTTATTTCTGTAAACTTCAAAATTTTGGGCCCCTCATACCTTCCTGTCTTCCATAATTCATACAACCAACAAACAATTAAAGTCCATTACACTACTTGTTGATTTCTCCAACTCCTTGTATGTCCCTCCAGCTGGCTTTTCAATGATAAAATACTAATCTGTACGCAGAGCCCTGAAGTCTTTCAAGGTAACATGATTTGTGAACTGAAGGCAGTGACATGGGCTGAAGAGTTCATCATTGCACCAATATGGAGCTGGTTCCTTTTGCATTGTTTGGACACATATACGTTATTTTTCTTGAATACAGGGGGTCTTCGTGAATTTCTACAGAACAGGACTTTTGAATCAGTCTTCCCACTTCATGAGGTAAGTACTGATACTTATTTTGGTTAAAATAAAGGTTGTGGGGTGTTTGTAAACATTTTACAAAGCTAAATTATTTCAGTCAAAGAGACATGCCTTTTATTAAACGGAATTTGAAAGACACTTTATCAGGCACTAGAATTGGAGACAGGAATAGTAATGTCATACAATCTTGCAGCACTAAAGAGGGCCTTTGGCCCATCATGTCTGCACCAGCCATCAAACATTATCTATTCCCATCTCATTTTCCAGCACTTGGTTCGTAGCCTTGTATGCTATGGCGTTTCAAGTGCTCATCTAAATGCTCTAAATGCTTCTTAAATATTGTGAGGGTTCCCGCCTCTCTAGCACTCTTTCAGGCAGTGCGTTCCAGATTCCCACCACCCTCTGGGTGAAAAAGTTTTTCCACAAATCTCCTCTAAATCTCCTGCTCCTTACCTTAAATCTCCTCTGTACCCTTTCTAGTGCAATCACATCCTTCCTATAGTGTGGCGACCAGAACTGCACACAGTACTATAGCTGTGGCCTAATGAGCATTTTATACAGCTCCATCATAACCTCCCTGCTCTTACAGTCTATGCCTCGGCTAATAAAGGCAAGTGTTCCATATGTCTTCTTAACTACCTTATCTACCTGTCCTGCACTCCAAAGTCGCTTTGATTCTCTGTACTTCTTAGCGTCCTACCGTTCATTGTATATTCCCTTGTCTGGTTAGTCCTCCCAAAATGCATCACTTCACACTTTTCAGGATTGAATTCCATTTACCTATTTAACCAACTCATCTATATTATCCTGTAATCTATGGCTTTCCTCCTCGCCATTTACCACACCAGCAATTTTCATGTCATCTGCAAACTTACTGATCGTATGCCCTACATGTGCATATTCCCATCCAGTTATAACACCACATTTGCACGAATGTACACTACAATCAGCAAGAGGCCTAGCAACAATCCCTACCATGGATACTGGCTTCCATCGCTTCCAGCCACAAAAATAACCTTCAACCATTACACTCTGCCTTCTACCACTGAGCCAATTTTGGATCCAATTTGCCAAATTTCCCTGGATCCCATGGGCTCTTACTGTCTTGATCAGTTTCTCGTATGGGATTTTGTCAAAAGCCTTACTGAAGTCCATGTAGACTACATCAACTGCACTGTCCTCATCTACACACCTGTTTACTTCCTCTCAAAATTCAATCAAATTTGCTAGACATGATTTCCGCTGACAAGGCCGTGCTGGCTATCCTTGATTAATAGTTGCTTTTCAAATGGAGATTAATCCTGTCCCTCAGAATCTTTTCCTATAATTTCCCTACCACTGATGTTGGAATCACTGGCCTGTAATTACCTGATTTTTCCCTACTTCCCTTTTTGAATATTAGTACCATATTAGTTATCCTCCAGGCCTCTGGCCCCTCTCCTGTGGCCAGAAATGATTTGAAAATCTTCACAGCAGCCTACATGATATCTCATCTGGGCCTAGGGATTGATCCACTTTTAAGTCTGCTAGAATCACTAATACTTCCTACCTCTCAATGCTAAGCCAGGGTTCCATTCTGAGATCTTCCCATTCAGTTACAACACCAATTGGGATCGCAACATCTTCCCATAGTTCTTGTGAGCGAAGAAGACAGAAAACTAAGGATCTGTGTCAATTACTGGGTGCTCAACACAAAGACAAGGATTGAGGAAACATTACAAGTCCTCAAAAGTATTTCTGCTTTCTCACTGTGGTCTATGGTTATAACCATGCTACCTATCACTGAGGAATATGTTGAAAAGACTGCATTTCAAATGAGTACCAGAGGACTTTGTGAACACATGAGAATGCAATTTAGGCTTTGTAATTCCCTTGCCACCTTCATTTGTGTGACGGATTAGACTTTTGGCGATCTTAATTTTCAGGCCTTCCTTGTACATCTGGATGAAATATCCATCTTTGGCCAGACATTCGAGGAGACCATTGAAAGGCAAGAAGTTGTCTTAGCCCATTTGTTGAAGCTTAACTTGAAAGTCAAACCAAGGAAGTGCCAACTTTCTAGAAAAAGCGTGGTACCTTGGGCACTTTGTCATCAGGGAAGGCATCACTCCCAATGGGAAAGTATCCAAATAGAACGAGGAGAAACAGAGAGAACTACATATGTTCCTTGGTCTGTTTGGCTCCTATAAGAGGTTTGTGCAAAGCTATGCACCACTGGCATCCCTGATGCACAACTTGTGAAGGAAACCAGAGAATGCTCAGGCAGCTACTGGGAAAAATTCATGAGGCATAATACTTCACGATACTTTGCAGGGAATCAGACTCCAGTACATGTAGATTCCTTTTGCACTTACAAGCATTATCCTGGCTACCTGAATTTCCATCTCCCTTTTCAACTGGAAACCAATGTTAGTTTCCTTGGTTTTGAAACAGGGCTGATGCATTCGAAGGCAGAAAACAGTCATTCCCACTTACGCATCTGAAGCCAAAAGAAAGGAATATACAGAATTATTCCACTATGAAGTTCGAACTGCTTTGAGGTGGGCTATTTTCCATAAATCCAGGCATATTCTGACTGGTGTGTTCACAGACAACAACCCACTCAGCTACTTTCAAACGTCCACTAAGCTTCAAATAACAGAAACTTGATAGACTGCTGAACTCATTCTGATTCCAGATCAGGTACAGGTCAGGCAAAAGTAATGGAAATGCTGATGCCCTTAATTGGAAGACTGACCATGGGAGGAAACCTATCTGCCCAACTTAAGGAGGCTGTGGCTGATGCTTTGTCCATGCCTCAAGCCAAAAGTAGCATTCAAACCCCAATTCCCCATGACCTTGTGACTAGGATTCAGCAGATTGTCACTGATACATTTATGAGTGCAATCCAGTCCTTTTCATACATCATCTCCTTGGGTTCACCATACATTTAGATGGAGATGGCCAAGTTGACGAGTGAATAGCTGAGCATCATTTGAAGCTACCCCAGGGATTCGTGATAGCATCCAGGAGGACAAAGAAAGAAATGCTGTGAAGAAAATGCGATATGATCACAAAGCTAACAAGGTGGACTTTCCAGTTGGTGTGAGTGTCTGCCAGAACAGGAATATAAGGTCAGAATATGATACAGGATGTCTGGGATCCCGATCCCACAAAGTAGTCAAGCAGCTGAACACCATCTATGTTGGTGAACCAGTAGCAGGATGGTAGCCTCAGAAAACAGTTTACAGAGGAGATTTGCTTGAGGCCAAAAGTCTAATGATGGTGAGGATTCCTCCTCATGCAATGGCATCACGGAACCTGAAGTGTCCGCAGACAGTGGCTCGAGTGAATGGGAAACCTGTATTGACGAGGAATCCTGGAGTGAACTGTGTGTTGCAAATCCAGAGGATGTGTCCAGTTTAAGACAGTGGAAGAAAACACAAAAAGGGACATGCTGTGACTTGGCAACTGAAGCGACAATGATACAAGTGTTGCCAATCGTACAATGCCTGAAGACATGACCAACCTAGACCCCCATCTGGTTGATCCATTACAAAGCAGGCTATCGTTGCATGCGCTGACTCCCGTACTATCACCCTTCTAAGAATGGTGATCAATGCACATCATGCCAGATGTTGACCTGAGCAGACCGTCATTATTAGTTCATCTGCTAGCTCCTGTATCATAGCAACCAGTAACACTATAGAGTCCGATTTTGCAGCCAATTAATATGGTTATATCGGGGTAGTGAGGAGTAAGGACAAACATATTGAATGGAGCAGCCAAAATAATGTCCGATGGTCCAGTGATTAGTCAGATTGAGTGGAAGATAAGTGAAGGAGAACAGCAGAGGGTGAGAAGGGGGAGAAAGGAAAGGGAGATTGGATGTAGGAAAGAGGGAGAGGAGAGAGAGGTTAACAAGAAGATCACTTGGAAACTGTTATGAAGCAGAGGTTGATCCCCCCTCTGAGAACTAACACCGAAATACCCAAAGAGGAGTACCTCACCTATAATCTGTAAAACGTGTGTGTGAAGTGGTGCGACCTGCTCTTCAGCAACTTCTAGTGATTAAATAAAAATAAATCCCTGACACTCACTTTAAAATCAATACGTAACAATTTATTTATCTAACTAACTGTGAGCAAATTAACTAAACTGTTAACAAACCAAATAAATCTCTTCTATTAACTATTCCTGAATAAAACAAGATTCTACTGATATGCTGTTCAAATAAATACAATTCCCGCTCGTTAACAAAGTAGAAGTACAATCAGGATTTGTGTCTTCCGGAATATTCTGGGCGTTCTCCGTTGATTCTTCTGTCTGGAACTTCTGTCTTCTTTGGTACCTTTGCTATCTAGATGGTGCTTTCTCTAAGACATAGATGAAGCTACGAGAGCCAGTGACTCTCTCTCTCTCTCAAGAGAGAGAATGAGTTGTGAGCTGCGAGTTGTTAGCCCTGGCAGGAAGCAGTTGCTCTACCCTCTTTGTTCCACTGCCCTCTTTTTTTTATACCCTGATGACATATCAATATTTCCCACATTAGGATTTATTTGGCTGTTCATTAAAAACTATCAACTTGTTATAACTTAAGCCTGGAGATAGAAAACCAGAACTCCATCCATGATAACTCTCATTGATTACCAACTGTCAACTATTGTCAAAGACATTGTGCCAACTAAATTATGTTAAAATTGTTGGTTGTGTGTCCAAGGACATGACTAGTGGAGATGACATTAGCAAAAGAAGTGCTTAATTGACAAACCTTTCAATAATTCATGGCAAGTAATCAAAGCTACTTTCAGAGCACTTGCTTACATCATTAACTGCACAATACTTAAGGAAGAGCATCAGTTGAATTCTACCTGATTTCTTTTTGTTTTATTTAGAAAATAATTTGGAACAATGAACATGTGTTTCAGCGAAAGTGGGCTAACGCGAAATGTTTATTTGGCAAACAACCAATCAATCAGATCAGGTGAGTACTAATGGAGTATTATCAGATTGTATGATATCTTAATGTATGCACTGGGGGTGTGTGGGGGCAGCAAGTTTTCTCAAAATGTTCAAGGCTTACTCTAATCACCTTCTGTTGTCTCTCTCACAAATCCCATCCCTGTTTGCCCACCTCCCCGAGCTTGATGATCCCTCGGGCATCAGGAGAAGGAAGAGATGCCCAAAGAACCACCATCATATATGAGCAGCTCACACTCTGGCAACATAGGTACTCGCACATCAAAAAGAAATGGTGCACATTTAGAGCCAGTGGCATGCGGTGAAGGACACAGCACCAGATTGCAGGAGGAAGTGGTCTGAGTCAGGGACATCTATGGACAGATACGCTCAGAGTAAGGAGGGAAGTCACAATGATGCACAATGAGACATTGAAGGAGAGCCTCAGCTTTCACCTTTTGGGGCACCGTATTGAATTGTGGATGTCTGGTAGTTCCCTGAGGCAGTGGAAGTTCACGCACTGCAAGTGGAGAAGTCCATCGTGGTGATGAGCTTGACCATGTCTCAAGTTCTCAATCATATGAACTGCATTCATGAGAGAATAGTCATCTCATGGAGAGTCACATGCAGCATAACATTGAATGCATACAAGAGCAACATGATATCCTGCAACGAGCTCATGGCTTACACAATTACCTTTCCAGGCCATTCAGAGTGAGTGCTGATTGCTATGGAGTAAATGAGGATGTTTGCAATAGTGGCACAATGGTGGCTGGAAGGGATGTTCCATCTAACCTGCCTGAATGCCAACTTGGGTGCAGCAGCAGATATGTTGATATCCGACCGAGTTCCTGGAGGAAATGCAAGCTCACACACTTGACAATGGGGAAATCAATCACGGCGATGAGCTTGACTCTGACAACATTTTAATCTCACTTCCAGGCTTCCCCAGTCCTGCCTCTAGTGCCCTCAACTATAGTATATGTCCCAGTGACAATGGCTGCCACTGCAGAAATACAGAACCCGCAGTTTCGTATTAGTCCTCAGTGTGTCCCTGCAAAGCAAGGCTGGCCACCATATTCCACAGTTTCATGTAGCTCGAGAGGTGAGCAGTCTGGCTGCAGCAACACAGAGTAGGGGGTTAATGCACTGTTTACTTTGATCACTAAAAGGTTTACAGTGTTGTCATTTACTCTCGTAATGTTAATAATTTCATTTGCGTTGTAAATACACTATACTTCCTGCAGAGTAGACCACTCATTGTAGAATGATAGCTGCAAATTCCAAGTAAACATAAAATAGGTTTTAATCAGTGGCAATAGAAACTGCAGCAAGTAGTCTTTCCCTTAGTTGGAGTTAGCTGACTCCAACCCTCACCTGCAGCCAACAAAGACCTAGCTATATGGTCCAGAAGGGATCGAACAAGTCAAGGGAAATTTACAGGCAACACTCCAGTACAATGGAAAGCAGATATTGGAAGCATTGTATAGAAGTGCTTGCATAGACATCAATTTTATTGGGAAAGTGAAAGGGGTCAATCAACATGAATCCAAATATGACTTAAAAAGCTTCTCAAAATTATTTACAGATCTGGGAAGACTTAAGACGGAATATAGCATCGCTTTGAGAAGGGGTACTAAAGCTGTGTGTCTTTTCACACCTAGGAAGGTACCACACCCACAAATGAAGTTGGTTCAACTACACATGGAAGAGATGATCAGATTGGGAGTCATCTCTCTTGTCACTAAGTTGGTGTGGTGTTACGGAATGGTTCCGGTTCCTATAGGATTCCTTCACATAAGTGTGGACTTAGCTCAATTTAGTAAGGCTGGAGTAAGGAAAATTCAACTGATGTCCCGTTGATGAAAGCCTGGCAAAGCTGTCCAGTAGTACCATGGACAAAAAAAAGGGTGCCAATAGCTTCTTTTGGCAGTGCCTTTGCATAAAAAGTCAAAATACTAATGACCTTCATTACTCCATTCATGAAATTTTGCTCTAATCATTTACCATTTGGTATAACCTCAGCACCACACGTTTTCCAAAAACCCATGTCTAACACTTTCCAGGACAGGGCCTCAGAAGGAATAATATCAAGTGACACTTACGAAGCAATAACTACTCACTCTTGCAAAGTATGGGTTCTGCCAGGTTCACTGAGCTCCTTACCTCGTTAAGTCAAAATAGCTGAACTCGAGGTGAGAAGTGAGTGACTGGCCTTGACATCAAGGCAGCTTTTGACCTAGGGCCCGATTTTACTATTTTCATTCTAAGTGCTGAATCTGGACGCAATTCAGATCCGACTTGGAAATCTGCTTTCAGGCGCTCCCACACGCACTCAGCTTGAAAAAAAAATTGCAGGACTGAATTGTGCTGTGGACGGGGCTTAGCATGCCCAAAACGATCGGAGCTCTGAACTGCGCATGTGCAGAGAGACAAAAAATTTGAAAATCGCGTTGCTGTCACGTCGCTCCCGGGCCGCAAGAAGTGGATAAAGCAGCCCGGGAGCGATGGCCCCCACAGACATCACCCCCCCACCCCCACAACATAATTGTCCCCCTTATCCATCCACCCCCCCGCTACCCAGACCGATCGCGACCCCCTGCCCCCTTTCCCCCCCACCGATCGCCCGCAGAGTGGCAGCGGACCCTCCCTGCCCCCCCTACACCAGAGATCCATCTGCCTTCTCTCCCCCCCCAAGAGAATGATCTGCCCCCCCCCTCCCCTCCCCCAGGAATGATCTGGCCTCCCTCACACCCCCTCCCTCCCCAGAGAATGATCTGAACTCCCTCCCACACCCCCTGCCCCTCTCCCACCAGACAACAATCTGGCCTGCCCCCCCTCTACCAGACAATGATCTGCCCTCCCCCCCCTCATCAGACAACAATCTGGCCTCTCCTCCCCCCCCCCCCCCCACCAGATGACAATCTGACCTCCCCAATGCCCTCCCCCACCAGACAACCATCTGCCCTCCCCCCCATCCACCATAGATAGATCTGACCCGTCTCCTCCCCCCCCCGACCAGAAAATAATCGGGCGTCCCTTCTTCTGCCTGCCCCCCCCACCAGAGAATGATCTGATTCGCCTCCTCCTCCCTCCCCCCTCTCCCTCCACCACTGATCTGAGTCAGAGAACCGTTGGAAGCACTGAACTTAGCTCTTCTGCAGCTGGAGCGCCCGAAACAGACCTTTGCCGAGCAGGTCTGTTTCGCGCCGAATCTGAACACGCGAACACGATAGTAAAGGGGAAAATGCTGATAAAGTTGGGTAGGCGGTTCATTAATTCAATTTAAGTGCATGCAAATGCACTGGTGTTCCGCAGGGCTCTGTATTGGGACCTCTGCTGTTTGTGATTTATATAAATGATCTGGAAGAAGGAGTAACTGGGGTGATCAGTAAGTTTGCGGACGACACAAAACTGGCAGGACTTGCAGATAGTGAGGAACATTGTCAGAGGCTACAGAAGGATATAGATAGGCTGGAAATTTGGGCAAAGAAATGGCAGATGGAGTTCAATCCTGATAAATGCGAAGTGATGCATTTTGGTGGGAATAATGTAGGGAGGAGCTACACGATAAATGGAAGAACCATAAAGGGTGTAGAGACGCAGAGGGACCTGGGTGTGCAAGTCCACAGATCTTTGAAGGTGACGTCACAGGTGGAGAAGGTGGTGAAGAAGGCATATGGCATGCTTGCCTTTATAGGACGGGGCATAGAGTATAAAAGTTGGGGTCTGATGTTGCAGATGTATAGAACGTTGGTTCGGCCGTATTTGGAATACTGCGTCCAGTTCTGGTCGCCACACTACCAGAAGGACGTGGAGGCTTTGGAGAGAGTGCAGAGGAGGTTTACCAGGATGTTGCCTGGTATGGAGGGGCTTGGTTATGAGGAGAGATTGGGGAAACTGGGGTTGTTCTCCTTGGAAAGATGGAGGATGAGGGGAGACTTAATAGAGGTGTATAAAATTATGAAAGGCATAGATAGGGTGAACGGTGGGAAGCTTTTCCCCGGGTCGGTGGTGACGTTCACGAGGGGTCATAGGTTCAAGGTGAAGGGGGGGGAGGTTTAACATAGATATCAGAAGGACATATTTTACACAGAGGGTCGTGGGGGCCTGGAATGTGTTGCCGGGCAAGGTGGTGGAGGCGGACACACTGGGAACGTTTAAGACTTATCCAGACAGCTATATGAACGGAGTGGGAATGGAGGGATACAAAAGAGTGGTCTAGTTTGGACCAGGGAGCGGCGCGGGCTAATTGTTCTTTGTTTCTCGTTTCAAGGCTTCATTCTATGATCATCTTGCTGGTGCCAGTACAGAGCGAGACTGCGGATAGTTGGGAACCTGTCTCGGGGGCAGGGAATTCAGATGGTGTTCGTAAAGCAGAAGTGGAAATGAATAGGGTTGGGAAGCATTTTCTGATCAGGGCCAGTGTGATCTCCTGGACTCGTTTCGATCGCCTCAGGGGGTCGGAGAGGAATTTCCCAGATTTTCTTTTCCCCATATTGGCCCTGGGGTTTTCACTCTGGGTTTTCGCCTCTCCCTGGAGATCACATGGTCTGGAATGGGGGGGTGGGGGTGAGTTAATAGGTTGTGATGAACAAAGCATCGTAGCTGTGAGGGACAGCTCGGTGGATAGGATATTAGGATGTAGATAGGCTGGAAAATTGGGCGGGGATCCTGGATTCAGGATTCAATCCTGGACCGGGGAGCGGCGCGGGCTTGGAGGGCCGAAGGGCCTGTTCCTGTGCTGTATTGTTCTTTGTTCTTTGTTCTCACCTTGACATTCAATGGTATTACCATTGCTGAATCCCTCACTATCAACATCCTGGAGGTTACCACTGACCAGAAGTTGGTCTAACCATATAATTGCTGGCTACAAGGGCAGGTTAAAGGCTGGGAGTTCTGTGGAGAGTAACTCACCTGACTCCGAAACCCTGTCCACCATCTATAAAGCACAAATCAGGAGAATGATGTACATAAGAACTAGGAGCAGTAGTAGACCATCTGTCTCCTCGAGCCTGCTCCGCCTTTCAATAAGATCATGGCTGATCTTTTCATGGACTCAGCTCCACTTACCCGCCCGCTCACCATAACCCTTAATTCCATTACTATTCAAAACTTTATCTATCCTTGCCTTAAAAACATTCAATGAGATAGCCTCAACTGCTTCACTGGGCAGGGAATTCCACAGATTCACAACCCTTTGTGTGAAGAAGTTCCTCCTCAACTCAGTCCTAAATCTGCTTCCCCTTATTTTGAGGCCATGCCCCCTAGTTCTAGTTTCACCTGCCAGTGGAAACAACTTCCCTGCTTCTATCTTATCTATTCCCTTCATCATCTGATATGTTTCTATAAGATCTCCCCTCATTCTTATGAATTCCAATGAGTATAGTCCCAGTCTACTCAGTCTTTCCTCATAAGCCAACCCTCTCAACTCCGGAATCAACCTATTGAATCTCCTCTGCACCCCCTCCAGTGCCAGTATATCCTTTCTCAAGTAAGGAGACCAAAAGTGTACACAGTACGCGAGATGTGGCCTTATCAGCACCTTATGCAGCTGCAACATGACCTCGCTGTTTTTAAACTCCATCCCTCTAGCAATGAAGGACAAAATTCCATTTGCCTTCTTAATTACTTGCTGCACCTGCAAACCAACTCCTTGTGATTCTTGTAATACTGTCCACTTGCCTAGATGAGTGCAGCTCCAACAATACGCAAGAAGCTTAACATCATCTAGGACAAAGCATTCCACTTGATTGACACCCCATTCACCACCATCTTAACATTCCTCCACCACCAACTCACAGTGGCAGCAGTGTGTATCATCTACAAGATGCACATCTTAACTCGACAGCAACTTCCAAACTGGCCTGTACCACCTAGAAGAACAAGGGCAGCAGACACATAGGAGCACCACAACCTGCAAGTCCCCTTCCAAGCTACATACCTTCCTGACTTGGAACTATAATTGTTATTTCTTCGCTGCTGCTGGGTCAAAATCCTGGAACTGCCTTTCTAACAGCACCATGGGTGTAGCTCCATGGATTGCAGCGATTCAAGAAGGTGGCAGACCACCAATTCTCAAGGCAATTGGGGAATGGCAACAAAATGCTGGCCTAGCCAAAAACGCCCACGTCCCTAAATAATGGTTTTGTGCGAAAAGGAGGGAAGTGCAAAATTTGTGATGGGTGATGGTGAGATTGAGTGCAAGGATAATAGGATAAAGTAAGTGTTGGCTGATGGATGGGCATTTGAAGAGATTCATGGAGAGAAAGGAATGAGTGCAGCCGCAACATGTGCTGGTTTGAGGAGTGCTGTGTAGGAGAATACTGGAGAAATCAGTGTGGGTCTTCACACCTGAAAGTGTTATGCCACTCACCTTTTCCACCTCCCAAGGTTCTTGATCTTCCTGATGCACTGTCTCCAAATTGGAGAGACCACACTTTTTCTGCTGACTACTTTGATGGTCGTTTTGCATGCAGGCCTGGTTGGTTTGAGAGGCAGGCCTCTTCCATTTCTCAGTGTAGTTTCTCAGATTGTACAACAGTATCTGCAGGTAACAGTGAGAGATTCAGAAGCAGCTTTCAAGATTCCCTTTCCATTCTTATGGTTGCTGCAGCTTCAGGAATCTATGACCAGTTGAGATTTTTTGATCCATGACCCTTTAAATTAGAAATCCTTTCAGGGATTCTGTGTGTCACCCCACCTGCCCTTTCTGGTTATTTGGGAAAACAAGAAGCAGGATGTCAGTGCTGTGGCTGAGTTAATGGGCAGAATTTAACGACATCATCATGCCCGTTCTGCAGTGGGAAAAAGTTGGAAATTCGGGCGTGCTGCGACTAGCGGGAATGGTGCCCGTTTTCGCGCCCATTCCCATTTTACCAAGAAAAAAAATCGACGCAATCAAGACCCCGCCCAAAATAGGCGAAATGTCAATTTGCATTTATTTGCATTCATCACAATTAGCGAGCTTCACTCCTAATCGTCCCAGCTCACCTGCCTTAGCGACCTCATTCGCTGCAGCAGGATCAGTCAGGAAAACACCTCAATTACAAAAGTCTCATTCAGGTGCTTGAGCAATGAGGGTGAGCGAGGAGGTAAGTCCCTGCTTTCAAACTGCTCTGTGCTGCTCAGCGGTGGTTGTTTCGCGATGGCCATCGTGCGTTTTGGGTCGGGGGCGTCCTGCGAATGTGTGGGGGTTGGGGGTTGCTTTTGTTCATGGGGTCCGACTTCGGCTCTCAGCAAGGACCTGGGTCAGAGCACTGACCTCGGGTCTTAGCGCTGACTCGGGTCCTAATGCTGGCAGTAGCAAGCACTGTTGCTGTTGGGGGATGGGCTGGAAATGCTCTGCAGCCTCTCAACTTGTCAAGCAGCACTGTCTGGATGGGTTCTGGGTGTGTGTTTGTGAGTAGGGGGTGAAATAGGGGATGCTGTGTTGCCATTCTGGTGGGCTGTGGGGGAGTATGGGGAGTGTGTGTTGTTGGGGGGCTGCGGGTCGGCCGTCGGAGGCAGGACGTGGCCACCATTCACCCTGGGGGTGAGGGGGGGGGGTGCAGGGGGGTGGCAGGAGAAGGAAGGAGCGGAGACCCCGGCAGTTCTGCATGAGAGTGTCCTTCGAGCAACTGTCGGACGTCGCGTGCCGCCGACGGCTCCAGCTCTGAAAGGAGACAGTGCGACACCTGTGGCATTTGTTGCAGGACCTGGCACCTTGGGGCATGGGGGGCACCCACTCCCGGTGGCTGTGAAAGTGACAGCTGCCTTAAACCTTTACACCACCAAGTTCTTCCAGAATGCCAGTAGAGACCTTTCCTAACAGCAGGAATCAAACAACAGAATTTCCCAATCATCCGTACACAAGTGTGTCAAGGAGGTCACGGATGCCCTGTATGCCTGGGCTGGCTGGTATATTAAATTTGACCAGGCCCAGCAGGAAGCCTATGCTGCAGGATTCACGGCCATTGCGAGGATGCCAAATGTGCAGGGGGCTATAGACTGCAGCCACGTCGCCCTCAAGGCCCCGAGGGAAGATTCCAGGAAGACAGGGCTTCCATTAAATAAATGTGCAGTTGGTGTATAACCATCAGCTGAACATCATGCACATCTGCTCCAGACACCGTGGCAATGTGCATGACAGTTTATGTTGAGGAGCTCCGATGTCCCGGCGGTCTTTGAGAAGGAGCCCAGGGTACAGTGATAGCTCATGGGGGACAATGGGTACCCACTTCGGACTTGGCTGATGATGCCTCTGCGGAGGCCTGAGACTGAGGCAGAGATCCAACATAATGAGGCCCACGTTGCCATCTGTTCAATAGTGGAGCGATGTATAGGGCTCCTTAAAATGCGGTCCAGGTGCCTGGACTGCTCTGGCAGGGCCCTCCAATATAGCCCCCTGATATCATCCCGCATTGTGCTGTGCCCTGCACAACCTGGCGCAGCAGTGAGGAGATCTTTTGGAGGAGGAGGAAGACGTGGAGGCTGACCAGCCAGGTGTCGCTGGGGAGGAGGCCGCCTGAAGAAGAAGGAAGTGGAAGGGGAGGAAGATGACAACGACAATGAGCAGCACCATCCATGCGCTAGAGGACTGGCGGCAGCAAGGTCAGGCATGCGAGGGAAGCCCTGATCACCATGCGCTTTGGTCACTGGGGGCTTGTGTCGCTGCATGTGGGTCCCATTACCCTTCCCACCATGCAGTCCTACAATCTCCTGCAACATTGTAGCATCAGAGTGGTGGGCCTGGGTACGCTGTGTTAGCGAGTTTCTGTGGTAGGCAGGAGGGTGAGGAGGGTGATGATGACTCACTATGCGCCATTGTGATAATGCCCTAGCGCAAAGTAGTCTGACTCCTACCTGAGCTCCGCATGTATGCTGGCACCTGGGCCCACATCTCGGTGGTGGGTGAGGGAACACTAAATCCCCATGCAGACTCCGGTGTGTGTATGGGTGGGGGAGAGGGGGGGGGTGGGGGGAAGGGAGAGAATCTTCCGTGGGTTCTGGGGATGCCATGGAGGATGCTATGAGTCGTTGCCAATGCATGCCACCCGCTGTAGCCAGTGAATTATTTGAATGCCTTGATTTTCTCAGTAGCAGTGCGTTGAGGGGCCTCCCTCACTGACAACATGATGGGTCCCTTCAGCAACCGTAAGTACATTCCTGTTAGAGAAGACAAATTAGTCACAGGTGTAGGGTTAAATTACAGATATTGGTGCCAAAAAAAGTGCTTTCAAAATAAGTGCTAATGTAACAACAAGTGAACGTGAGACTTTAAAGTGCCTAACTATTCTACCCAACTAGTATACCCTTTACCTGTGCCATCTTAGTACCACTACAACTTTTTAACTTTACGTGGCCTACCACTGCGTCTCGGTGTCTCCCCAGGATGTACATCGGAGGTGTAGGTGGCCAGCTGCCTACTGTGCCCTGTGGCCTGTGATGCCCTTGCCAATCGTCCTCTGGAGGGCCTGGACCTTGAGGCCCTGGCCAGCTTCCAGATGCCTGAGACATATCTATGACACGCTCATCATCCCGCTGCCCCTGAGATGTCCTCGTGTCAGGAAGGGGGGAGTCAGAAGGTGTAGCCACAGCCACAGTCTCCTGGCTGGAAGGCCCCGGCATGGGCTCGAGCCCTCCCTCGAGGTTCCTGTGGGGCTCTGGGTCACTCCACGGGACGGCAGTGCTTCTGGAGTGAGTTCCAATCCTGGAGGACCTGCACTCTTGTTATGGTGGCTGAGCCCTTCTGCGATGGCCCTCTGAATCAGGGGCCACCTGTCAATTGCAGCAGCAAGCGCCCTCTGAGACTGGGCCACACTCTGCAACCCCTCAGCCATGATCCTCTATGACTGGGCCACTTTATCAAAGGCTGCTGCCATAGCCCACTGTATCTCAGCGCTGTTCCACTGGGTCTCCTGCAAGCTCTGCAGCCTCTCAGCCACGACCCTCTGTGAGTGGGCCACATTCTCAAGAGCTGCAGCTGTAGTCTGCTGTGTCTCCGCACTGTCTCCGCTGGGTCTCGAGCCTCTCAGTCATGGGCTGCAGAATCTTGGGAGCCCCTCAGCTGTGGCCCTCTGTGACTCTGCCATCACTTAGACCCTAATACTCATGGTGAGGATTTCCTGCCCCAGGCTTTCCACCGCAGATGCCATCCTTGCAGTGTTGGCCTGTGAACCACGCAAGACAGGCAACAGCCGGTCTCTCTGAAAGCTTTGGGACTCATCCCAGCAGCCTTGCAGTCAGTCGAGTGTTGCTGTCAGCCCCTCCTGCATTCCCTGGCTCTGTTGCTGCATCTCCAGCAGCTGAGGAAGAAGTGATCACAGAGCCCCAGCTTGGAGGCTGGGGCTAGCTGAGTCCTTGTCTGCGGCAGGCCCCCGCGTGCCAGAGGCCTCAGACGTTCCCTCCTCCACCCGATATAATCAGCAGATATGTCGTGTACACCAGACAGTGACCCAGATGCCTTGCCACTAACTTGACCCACCAATGTGAGAGTCTCTGGGATGGTGAATTGTGAGGTGGAAGCTGATGCAAAACTGGTGCCGGCCTCAGAGGTCCCTTCATTGGCTTCCTCTGAGGAGTCTTCCAAGCTGTCAGGGGCAGGATGGGTGGGGGCAGCGATGGGGGCCGTGATGCCAGATGGTCCA
The DNA here is from genome assembly GCF_964213995.1 of Mustelus asterias. Lineage (NCBI taxonomy): Eukaryota > Metazoa > Chordata > Chondrichthyes > Carcharhiniformes > Triakidae > Mustelus > Mustelus asterias. The sequence continues at coordinate 89,925,650 of NC_135809.1, forward strand.
GGAGCATCGGTGTCCCTTCCTGCAACACAGGACACAAGGTTAAGTGTAAGGGAGGAAGAGGAATCCGGGCTGCATGCAACTTATTTGAGATATCTTCAAGACCTCCAGCAACCTGACCAGATCAGCATCAGAAAAATGGGAGCTGTCTTCCCTTCCTGGAGGCCATTTCTTCCTGCACTGTCTGTCTGTCCTTGGGGTTTTTATGGAGCTGTCCCTTGTTAGGGCAGAGCAGCTGCAGACCATTTGGGCAGGTCACCTGCCCGTTAGAGCATTCCAGTGAGTTTAATGCAGTTTGCCTTGTTACCATAGAGGGGAAACCAAGTTAGCACTTGCAGGTGTGCTGATGGAAGAGTGGGGGGGGGGGGGGGGGGAGGGAGTGTGGATCTGTGCCTTTGCGATGATCGGGGGCAGGCAGTGAGAGAGAGGATCATGTCAGTCAGCTATCTGGGCCAGGGGGGTGATGAGGGGCCATGTGCGGGGGGGCTGGGTAAGAGGATCAGTAATGTTGGGGGGAGTGTCCGATGTCCATGGGGGGGAGGGGTAGGCTGCATTTGGCCTGGGGGTGCTATGTCAGGATAGTTGCTTTTTTTTTGCTTTTTCTGTGCATGTGCAGTTTGTGGCTCCGATCTGAGCTGCAGGTTTTCTGGTGAGTTAAGCCCCGCCCTCTATCTCTAGTGGCTAGAAACAGTCTAGCCCACTTTTTCAAAGACTTAATTGCTAAGATTCGGTTTGAATACGTGCCCGATAAATGGATCAGGAACTCTCCCATTTTCATGCCAGCTGGACACTTAGAAAAAATCTTGTAAAATTCCGCCCAATTAGTCACGGCAAGGTGTGTGGCAGATCCCAACCGTTTCCTGAATTGCAAATGAACCTGTCATTTGGCGAGGGATTATGGTTTAAAATGATACAATTGATTTTGTCTTCCTGACATCTGAACTGTCCTCTGTCCGGTTTCAACCATATGGGACCAATTAAAATTCATTTTAACCAAAAGAATGAATCAGTGTATTGGGGCTGCGAGGAAGTGCCACAATGGGGGCAAATATTGCATTAAAGGACTGTACGGTGGCATAGTGGTTAGCACTGCTGCCTCACAGTGACAGGGACCCGGGTTCGATTCCTGGCTTAGGTCACTGTGAACATTCTGCCCGTGACTGCGTCGGTTTCCTCCGGGCGCTCCAGTTTTCTCCCACAGTCCAAAAGACATGCTGGTTAGATGCATTGGCCATGCTAAGTTCTCCCTAAGTGTACCCGAACAGGCGCCGGAGTGTGGCGACTTAGGAATTTTCACAGCAATTTCATTGCAGTGTTAATGTAAGCCTACTTGTGACACTAATAAATAAACTTTAAACATTAATTTTGCAAAGTGAGTGCTGGGGCTGAGGTGAGTTGCAAATCCTCTTGGCCTCAGCATTGAGAGACTCAGATGATTCTAACTCCTGGGTTTCATCAGTATGTCCCTGTCGGTTCCCCACCCAAAATTGTTGGGATGTAGAAACTGATTGGCAGGCGAGAGCAGAGTGTCAGGTGATAGGAAGTCATTGTCTAGAACCAAAGGCTCACATTTTAGAATGGTCATTGAGATGAGGAATGGCAGGGTAACTAACATGTACATCTGTAAGTCATGAAGGTGTTAGTGTTTTCAGAATAATTCTATGGCTCTCATTAAAATCATTCCTCTCACACCAGTTCACTGGAATGGCCAGTGTCTCTGCTGTCTGAAATCCAAGGGACTTCGGCTTGAAAGTATGTGGTTTAACCATTCTTTATCATCCTGAAACGCAAAGATAACCTCCAGCTTCACATCTTAACTGTACTTCTGTTTCTTCCACCCTCTCCTTCCAACAGCAAGTGCAAGAAGTTCATGGAATTCTTTTCAGAAATATTAAGACCCATCCATTCATTGGTCTCTGCTGCTTCTTTCCCTTCCAGTCCACTGGTCCATATTTCCCCTGATTTTCCCTTTCCCTAGCCCTGAACTAATATTTACCTAGTGTCTCTTCTATGCCCTTGTCACACTCTCTCCAAGCTCACCTTGCCGAGTGAATCCCCTTCTGCTTCCGCAACCCTAATTTCACCAAATGCCCCATGTTAGCTGGTAATATTAATTCTTTCCCACCATCCCTACTGCAAATCTACTGCCATTATTCACTCCTCATTAAACCCACTCTGGTGCCTTTGTTCTTCAAAACAAAGTACTTCCTCATCTCCAATCTCTCTTTCCCCTCCAGAGTTTTTGAACATGTTGCCTTGCAAATCCGTGCCCCCTTTCTCACAACTTCATTTTTGATTTCAATCAAATTGGGTTTGTCACTGTCATGATGCTGAAACCACCCTTATCAAAATCACAAATTACATCCTATGTGACTGCTGCATGATAAACTATCCCTCCTGGTCCTTCTTGACGGCTCTGTAACCTTTGACGTTCACCATATCATCCTCTTCCAATGTCTCTCCTTCATAGTCAAGGTCAGTGAGACTGGTTCCAATTTTATTTATCTAGTCATAGCCAGAGAATCACCTGTATTAATCTCTCTTCCCTATCTTGTACTGTTACCACTGGAATAGCCCAACAATAGATCGTGTCCCCCTCCTATTTCTCACCTCCTGTAGGTGGACTTACAATGAAACACATCGTGCCTAGGCTCAGGGCCCTGACCAATCGGGGGCCCATGCTGCTGGGTGGCTTTGGGGCACCAATGAGAGCCTGAGAGCTCTGAATTTGCTGATAGGCTCATGAGCTTATCAGCAATCAATGCAGAGCATCATTAGGCTCTGATTGGTGGAGATCCCTAAGGTTCTAAGGAGATCAGAACAGCCTGAACTCACAGCAGGCTTGCCTTGGGTGCGAGGGCTGGGGAAAAGGTGCCGGCAGTTGCCAAGGGGAGCAGTGGGGTGACTCAACCAGGCCAGCAGTAAGGTTGAAAGGGTTGGTGGGCAACAAACCGAGGGCGAGGGGAGGAGGCTAGCCAGCCAGCAGGCAAAGCAGCCAGTGAGTGAGCAAGCATGTTTCCCAGGGTTGTGGTTAAGTAGAGATGAATTGTGAGGGCTGAGGAGGCACTAGTAGTTGTTGAGTGGAGCAGCGGGGTGACTCAACCAGGCAAGCAGGATTGAGGAGTTCTGGTGGACAATGACCCCAAGGCTAGGTGAGGTGAGGAGGCTAGGCAGCAGGCAAGGCAGCCAGAAGAACAGCAAGGTTATGTGTGCAGGGGAAACTTGAACCTCAGCCAGGGTTGAGGGAGACTGGGCAACCGAGGCCAAGGCCATACCATATCCAGGCAGCCAGTGAGCCAGCACAACAGCAAGCTTGTCGAGTGAGCAGGGACAACGTGAACCCCAGGGCTGAGGAGGGTAAAAAAGCCTCCTCATTAAAATCAAGAAAGATCAGTCAATATGATCTGAGCAGAAGAAAAGCTAGCTAAATTGCCATGGATTGCAAATAACTGATGAAACAAGAAAATCTTAAAAATATGCCCCTTTCCATATTCTCTTGTTTAAATTATAATTTTCAAGTCACATGCAGACTGGAGAATAACCTCCATCCCCCATAACTCTTAATGCTGGCCTTCAGAAAGTTCCTTCTGGATAAAGAATGGAATCTTGCCAGACAGTTGCCAGCAAAGCCACTGATATTGGACTTGGAGTCACTGCACTCCACTTGATTAGAGCATTTGCTCCTGTACTGGACTTTTTCTGGCTTGTGCTGTGCTGCAATCATATCATCAGCTGATTTCCCCATTTTGTTGCTCATCGGCCAGTTCCATGTTTGCTCGCCTCAAGACATGTGGGCAGTAATATTGACCACCTCTACTGTCATGCTGACAACAGGAAAACTTAGATTTCAAATGATCAATTACAGGCTTGTTTTCATAAGTTAAAAGCACTCAAGCAGTTAAAGCAATGATTTGTCTTTTTTTGTATTTTGGCGCCTTGCATTGTGGGTTTGAATTTGAATTAATTATAGGCTTGCTTTCATCAGTTATAAAGCATTGAAGCAATGTGTAGTGATTTGGGTACTTGTACCTTTTTGGCTTCCAATGGTTTGCATTATGGATTTAAATTCAGCAATTACAGGCTTGAGTTCATAAGATGGAAAGCACTGAAGCAGTAATTAGTATACTTTTCTGTATTTTTATGGTTTGCATTGCATGAGCCGAGGGTGGGCTTGGTCAGGAGGGCAATGATATCATTTGGAGGTGGGACTTGACATTACTGGTAGGTGGGTCGTGATGTCACTAGGGATGGAGCGCCATGTTACTGGGAGAGGTGGGTGTGACATCAGGAGTGGGCGGCACAGAGGCAGAGCACAGGGCCCCCAAAAAATAAGTCCACCTTTGTCAAAAGGGCCCCTCAGCAATATTGTCCATAAATCCAAAGGTAAATTCACCAAGCATGCTTAACAACACCTACCTGCATCTCACTACCAACTCTCTTGACTGCTCCATTGAATTTGTCACAGAGCATTATTGACATCCAGCAATGGATGAGCAGAACGTTTCTGTAACTAAATATTAGGAAGACTGAAGCTACTGAGCTGAATTCTCTCATCTCACCCGCGACGGTTTGGTCGTGGGCAGGAGCGGAGAATCTAGTGGGAGCCAAAAAGACAGAAATCTGCCGGCATAATCTGCAATCCCCCAATAGCAAGTCGGTCACCCCACTGGCTGGTGGCGTGAATATCATTTACATCAGACCAGCAGTAAATTACATTGGTCTATATAAAAAGTGGTGTGCACAAGGCAGTCTTCAGTTCACAAGAGACTTTGATGTGAGTGCAACGTATAAAATCTACCTGCGATAGTACTGCACTGATCTAGATGCACTGCCAGGGCAGACCTGTTCCTGTACTGGTAGCCCAAGCCCTGAAGGAGTCTACTGCTCAAGTGCAGAAGCACCCTCGGCAGCTTGCACCACTGGAGTTGGTGCGGGCACACAGGCAGAGGGGATTCTGAGTGGCTGCATACCCTTGGAGTGTCCTGAATGCAGGCTGGTGCTCATCCTGAGCGCTGTGACGGTAGTTCCTGAGTCCCTTCATCATCAGACAGCTCCAGGGGTTCGGGCCACAATCTGCTGGTATGTAAAAAAAGTACAAAATGATAGTTTTAATGGATAAGCTGAAGCTAATTCAAAGTACGTTGCACTCACTGGGAATTGCAAAGTTTGGTGAAGTGATGGAGTGGAGATCTGCACTAGGATGTTGAAAGAGATCAAGCTCCGCATTGCCAGAAGAGTGATCCCTGTCTTCACCAACAAGTTTTGCTTGAACTCATTGATGGCGAGAATCTCTGCCGTCCTCCCCTGGTTTTGGCTCACTCATGTTTATGGTATGCAAGGTTGGCCTGTATGGAGACAAAAATAGACATGTGATGCAAATGATATTCATGCCACCAGCCAGTGGAGTGACTGACTTGCTATTGGGGGATTGCAGTTTATGCTGGCAGATTTCTATCTTTTTGGCTCCCACTAGATTCTCCGACCAAACCCGTCGTGGGTGAAATGAGAGAATTCCGCTCAGTAGCTTCGGTTTTCCTAATATTTAGTTACAGAAACTTTCTGTTCATCCATTGCTGGATGTCAATAATGCTCTGTGACAAATTCAGTGGAGCAGTCAAGAGAGTTGGTAGTGAGATATAGGTAGATATTGTTAAGCATGCTTGTTGAATTTACCTTTGGATTTATGGACAATATTGCTGAGGGGCCCTTTTGACAGAGGTGGACTTATTTTTTGGGGGCCCTGTGCTCTGCCTCTGTGCCGCCCACCTCTGATGTCACACCCACCTCTCCCAGTAACATGGCGCTCCATCCCTGGTGACATCAAGACCCACCTACCAGTAATGTCACAGGGTTTAAGCAGAGCTTGGTTGAAATGCAACCTCTGTTTTTGGTGTGCCCTCCCCAGAAAGGACAGAGAGGAGACTGTGAGCAACAAGAAGTTGGAATGCTGGTGTTGTGAAAGACTTGTTGAGATAGAAAATGTTGATATGTGTCTCCCACGACTCAACCATAGAATCCCTACCGTGCAGAAGGAGGCCACCCAGCCCATCGAGTTTGCACCAACTCTCCAAATGACCATCCCATCCAAGCCCACCATATCCCTGTAACCCTGCGCATATACCAGGGCTAATCCACCTAACCTGCACGTTTTTGGACATGTGAGATCCATGATGAGAGTAGCCATTTGAATACATGATGCCATACTGAGAGATAGTGGAGGAAGCTGAGGGAGGACTTACACTGGCGGAGCAGATTAGATCATTGATCCACTTTCTGCACTGTGTGGCGCTTCATGGGCGAGTGACAGCCACTAACTTCCTGGGGAACAGCCTCCCAGGCTGGAGAGGTGAGGTTATTGTGCTTCTTTGAGCACATACCTCTGGGGCAGGACTCATTAAATAAGGACCTTGAGGGCCTTGGTGATGAAAATAGGTGCTGCCTTCTACTTGAAGCTACCTGCCTTTTGCTTCCTGATATGCTGGAGGATCTCCTGAAGACTGATGGGCTGGAGAGAGTGATGTGAGTGTGCTGGTGTTTAAATATAGCACTGGAACATTTGAACCCACCAGCTGACAGCGGGCAAAGAAATCAGCTACTGTTCCACCAGGTGATTTGGATATCCCTGTGCATAATTAATGACTTTCTGGCCCTAACCCAGGACAGCTTAAAAGAAAACTTATTAAATTAAAATAACTCAAGTCCCTTATCCATCTCACGTGGTGCCTACCGGTCATAGATGCAATCCCAGCATACTGGTGGATACCATATGCATTCTCTCCATAGACATCCCAGACCTTGACATAATCATGGAAGAGTAGTCAGGCTGAACAGCTGTTCCTATTTATAATTTTTTGGTTCACCTATGCTTGCCACAGGACAATATACCATGGTGGGATTTGAGCCTAGAACCCAAGAGTATTGTTCTAAGTTTATGGTTTACCAGTTCAGTGACTTATACCACTAGTCCACATGAGGAACCAGAAGCAGAAGTGCATTTCCAGTTAATTCCCACCACCTGCAAACAATTCAACACAATTAAAATTCAATTAACATCTCTATCTGGCATTATCTCAGATTTAAAATTCTGAATCCCATTTTCAAATCCTACGAGGCTTTATCCCTCTATTTTTCTGTAGCCTCCATCCCTACAAGCCTTGGGATTTTTGCACTCCTCCAATTGTGGACTCTTATGCAGCCCAATTTTAATTGCTTTAGCATTGGCAGCCATGCCTTCAGCTATCTAAGCCCTAAGATCTGCCTCTCCACCTCCTTTAAGTTGCACCTTAAAACTTAGCTCTTTGTCCAAGATTTTGTCACCTATCGTAATGACCCCTTGTCCACCTCAGTGTCAACTTTTGTTTGATAACACACCTGTAATTTTCCATGGAATGTTTAACTATGTTAATGGTACAGTATAAATGCAAGTTGTTGAATTTATTCTACACATTTAGAAATATACTGAGAGAAAATTTGATTAAAATATTGTAAATCTTGATAACTTGCAATTATTTCTATTTGTAGACTGTATTTTGGAGAGCGAATTGCCTTGTATTTTGCATGGCTTGGTTGGTACACCACCATGCTGATTCCTGCAGCTATATGTGGACTCTTAGTCTTTTTATATGGAATGGTTTACTTTGGACAGGGCCAAGTGAGGTATTGGATGTTTTCATTATAGTTTGAATGGAGTATTTCCATTAGAGTCCATAGCAAATAAGAGATTCTGGGGGTGATTTGAAAACTGGCGCAACGCGGTGGTAAAGTGTGGCATAAAGCACTTAGTGCGATTGGGACCAGTTTTCACGACCAGCGCCATTTTACAAGCGCCGGATTTCCGGCATGGTCAGTTTCTCGCCAGAAATGGGCGAGAGGCAGGTTAATGTATGTAAATTTATTTTAATGCTGTTTTACATCTGTTTAGTGAGCTCCATCGTCTGGGCTCACCCCCCTTTATGACCTCGCCAGGAAAGGTTCTCACCGGCGAGGCATAGACATGTTCCCCATGAACGGTGAGCAGTCGTCTTGGCCTTGTCGGTGGAACCAGAGGCTATTGAGGCCCCCCGGGAAGGCCGTGGGCAAAGCGGGGTGCCCCTCGGGCAGTGCTAGACTGGCAGTGACACCCTGGCACCTGGGCAAGACCTACTGGGCAGTGCCAGGGGCGGAGCAAATGGGGGAGGGGCCAGTGGGGTGGGGCCAATGTGGGCTAATGGGGGAGGGGATAATGGGGACAGGGCCAGTGAGGATGGGGCCAGAGGGGGCAAGGCTAATGGGGGGAGGGGGCCTGCTGCCACCCTGCAGGGATTAGTGGAGGGAGGGAGGGAGATGGGGCCCACTGCAATTCTGCAAGGATCGGTGGAGGAGGGAGCGAGAGGGGGCCTGCTGCCACTCTGGAGGGATTGGTGGGGCGGAGGGAGGGAGAGGGAGCCCGCTGCCACTCTGCAGCAATCAGTGGGGGGAGGGTGGCGGGTCCACAATTGGTAGGGGGAAGGTGGCGGATCGGCGATTGGTGGTGGAGGGGGAGTCCGCGATTGGTATAGTCGGCAGGGAGGGAACGGCAGGGGCTATCTTGGGCCGTGGGCCCCTGTGATTGCAGGGTTGGGGGAGCTGCTTCAGGCAGCCTGCATTAGCACGGCCTGACAGCTCTCTCCTTTCTGTCAGACCCCTGCTACCTCTAATGCGCATGTACAGCATCAGAGGCCTACACAGGCACATCACCTCCCTCTGCATGTCCGGGCACGTTAAGCTCTGCCCACAGGCTTCTGCAGTAAGGAACAGAGTTGCTCAAAGTTTTGCAGGCAGTGTACATATGGAGGTGGGGTGGGGGGGCCTGAAAACATGCACAAAAGACAGATCTGAAACTCTCCCAGTTTCAAGCCCACCCAGCATTTAGGAAAAAAATGGTAAAATCGCCCCCACTGTCTCTCTCTGCCCCCCCTTCCCCCCCAAAAAAAATCATCAAATTATATGATGATTGGGTGAGATAAATAGAGTTGGAGGAAGCTGGGTATGGACCGTTAGTATTGACAAAGGCAAGTTGTGACAAATGGACTGCCTAATTTTGTAATTTCTATGTTTCAATCATCTGTGATTTGCTACAGGTTTGACTTGGGATTTCATAGAATTCCTTCACTGCCGAAGGAGGCTATTCAGCCTATCGAGTCTACATCAACTCTCCAAAAGAACATCCCACCCAGGCCCAACCCGTAACCCCGCACATTTACCATAGATAATCCACAGATCTTTGGACAGTATGGGGCAAGTTACTGTGGCCAATCCATCTACAGCACACCCATGGACCGGGGGGGGGGAGGCGGTGGGGGGAAGCGGAGCACCCGGCGAAAACCCATGCAGACAAGGTAGAACTTGTAAACTCCACATAGACAGACGTCCAAGGCTGGAATTGAACCTGGTCGATGGCGCTGTGAGGCAGCAGTGCTAACCACTCTGCTACCATGCCATCTGAGTTGGCCCTAATGTCTGAGCACTTCCAATTTTTACAAAGTATTTCCTTGGAAGTTCAATGCAATGCTTTAACCGGTTGTTTTCTCCCTCATGAATCTTCAGTAAGGAAATCTGCAGTGCCCACACAATAATCATGTGTCCAACGTGTGATCAGATGTGTCCATTCTGGAGACTGTCCGATACGTGCGCCTATGCAAAGGTACAGTAAAATGTCTGATTGAGGAAACTGGATATTTTAGAAACTGTAAGCATCTCATCTGTAAGACCATCATTGGGAGAGTTGATCAGTTTTTATATCTATTCTACTTCTCGTTGTTTTTAAGATGGAGATCAGGATTGTGGGTACTTGAAAACTGAGTGAAATGATGCTGCAAAATTTTAAGAATCTTACATTATGATGCTGTATGGCTTTCATAATATAGTGTGTCAGATACAGGCTACCCAGGTTATTGAGCACTGAGATGTGAAAACGTTTTAACATCATAGCACAAGCCACTTAAACACTTCTATGGTTTTATATCAATTGCTTTTCTGGAAAATGAAAATTAGAAAATGTAGGTATAGTGCAGCATAATCTGCTAGGGTGCTGAGGTTCTTAGCATTGCTAAACTCATTGTGACTGAAAATTATATAATAATCTGATGGCCCTATTGTTATGTCATCACATTAAGGGAATATGCAAATGAACAAGTAACCAGGAAGCAACCAGCAGCTTGTGTGTGCACATGTGTGTGCATAGAAACTGCAGCTGTACTGTCTTTATAAGTATTACTTGCTGAATCCATAAAGTAGATTTGCCTGCTGAACATCCTATGCAGTATTTTCAAATAAACTAAACCTACATATAGTTTAGCAACCATTGTGTAAGATTGGTGAGTTTGTCTGAAGTAGACGTCGAAACACAACATCCATAGTGCATTCACAATATCACAGGTGTCCAACACCCACTTTAATATAGTGTTTCATGGTTGATCCATTCACCATGATTGGGCCTTCTTTGTTAAAGGGTCTGCCTGGTAGTTGTGATACAAAGATTTATGTTGTCTCGGCAACATGAATGCTTATTTACTGAATATTGTTGCTACTTAGAAACTATTTAGATCTTCAAAACTGTATCCCCTTTTCCATCTGTACTGACTGCTGTATAATCAAAGTTAAACATCAAGGTCTATTCCCCTGGATGCCTCCTGGGCCTCAAGGTCCAGAAGCGTCTCAATATTTCAGGGCTCAAACAGGCACTAATAAAGGAATCTGTCTCAAAGTAACTCTGGAGGCCCTGTGTACAGCAAAAATGGACACTCACTGTATTGAGAATGACTGGGCAAATTTCAGGAATATAGTGTACTCCACTGCTCTAGAGGCTCTTGCCTCAGTCCCTCATTAGCATCAAGATTTGGTTTGATGTAAACCATCAAATAAGCTATAGAAATTACTGGAGGAAAATCATTGCCTCTACAGGGTTTACCTCAATGCCAAGTCATCAAGATAGGTAGAAAGATAAATTGTGAAGAGGGCATAAGGAAGCTACAAAGGGATATAGATAGGTTAAGTGAGTGGGCAAAGATCTGGCAAATGGAATATAATGTGAGAAAATGTGAAATTGTCCATTTTCACAGGAAGAATTAAAAAGGCAGCATAATACCTAAATAGTGAGAGATTGAAACGCTTTGAGATGCAGAGGGATTTGGAGTCGTAATGCATGAATCGCAAAAGGTTAATATGTAGCTACAGCAAGTAGTTAGGAAAGTTAAGAGAATGTTATTGTTTATTGTGAAGGGAATACAAAGTAGTGAGGTGATGCTTCAGTTATACAGGGCATTGGATCACATCTTGACTACTATGGCCTTCTTCAGAAGGATGTAAGTGCATTGGAAGCAGTTCAGAAAAGGTTTGTGATGCGCTATTGACGCGCTATTCAGACACGAGGCTTGAAGCTCAGTAAATGAAAGGCTTTTATTTACTGTTAATGAAGCTACCAGAACTTATATACACTATCCCAGACTGAAGGGGTCCCGGCCAGAGCAGGGACTCTTATACCTCTCCCAGGAGGCGGAGCCCGACTGGGATGTGCCACAACACTACAATACAAAGGTGTAACAACCCCACCCTAACCCAACAGCAACAATAGCACAATCCAACAGTAACATATGTACATCCTTGTAGTCCTGGCCAGTCCCTGGCTCAGCACTATCCAGTGGGAACCAATGATGGTTCACCACATTCACCCCTCCTTTGAAAACAAAGGCCGGCGGGGTACAAAAAAACCAGAATAAAATGTCAGCAGTCTATAAGTTCAGACAGTCAGGGGGACCGCACCGTCGTTGTGACCTCCTCAATACCGGCGGTGACACCGGAGTAGGCACTTGCGGTGGCGTTCTCCCCAAAACGGCGTCCAGCTGTTCTTCCATGGACTCACAGGCCGGTTGACCCTGAGGTGACGACCATCTTCTGGGCTCAGGCAAGCTGTACATGGGAGTAAAATGGTTAAGCAATGGTCCCGATGCTGCCCGCGCCGTGTCCGGGGAAGAAATAAGAGATAATGGGTTTGTTACTGGGGGTATGGGAGCGACAGGGGTTGTTACATCCCCTGCTGGCACCAGGTCTCGGATCGAGACCGTGTCCTCTCGCCCGTCAGGGTATGCCACATAGGCATACTGAGGGTTGGCGTGGAGGAGATTGACCTGTTCGACCAACGGGTCGGACTTGCGGGCCCTTACATGTCGCCGCAGGAGGACGGGTCCTGAGTATGTCAACCAAGACGGTGATGAGGTCCCCGAGGAAGACTTCCGAGGGAATGAGAACATCCTCTCGTAGGGAGTAGCATTGGTTGCCGTACACAGGAGGGAGCGAATAGAATGGAGCGCATCAGGGAGCACCTCTTGCCAACGGGAGACTGGAAGACCTTTTGACTTCAACGCCAGTAAGACAGCCTTCCAGACTGTAGCATTCTCGCGTTCCACCTGTCCATTACCCCTAGGATTGTAACTCGTAGTCCTACTAGAGGCGATCCCGTATGAGAGCAGGAATTGCCTCAAGTCATCGCTCATGAACGACGAGCCCCTGTCGCTACGGATGTAGCTGGGGTACCCGAACAGGGTAAAAAGATCACGGAATGCCTTGATCACCGTGGCAGCGGATGTATCCGAGAAGGAACAACAAAAGGGAACCGAGAGTACTCATCAATGATATTGAGAAAGTACACGTTCCGATCTGTTGAGGGGAGGGGGCCCTTAAAATCAACACTCAGTCTCTCGAAGGGACGAGTGGCCTTGACTAAATGTGCCCGGTCAGGTCGGTAAAAGTGCGGCTTACATTCCACGCAAATCCGACAGCTCCTTGTTACCGACCTGACGTCCTCTACCGAGTAAGGCAGGTTGCGGGCTTTTACAAAGTGGTAGAGCTGAGTGACCCCAGGATGGCACAGATCATTATGGAGGGCGTGCAATTGGTCCTCCTGAATACTGGCGCATGTTCCACGCGAGAGGGCATCCGAGGGCTCATTGAGTTTCCCTGGACGATACATGATATCGTAGTTATAGGTGGAGAGTTCAATTCTCCACCGCAAGATCTTGTCATTCTTGATCTTGCCCCTCTGCGTGTTGTTAAACATGAACACCACGGACCGCTGGTCCGTGATCAGGGTGAACCGTTTTCCCGCCAAGTAATGGCGCCAGTGTCTGATGGCCTCCACAATGGCCTGGGCCTCCTTTTCCACCGATGAATGCCGAATTTCGGGGCCTTGGAGGGTGCGGGAAAAAAATGCGACGGGCCTGCCCGCCTGGTTAAGTGTGGCGGCCAGGGTGAAATCAGATGCATCGCTTTCCACCTGAAAGGGGATGGACTCGTCTACCGTGTGCATCGTAGCTTTCGCGATGTCGGCTTTCAACTTATCGAAGGCCAATCGGGCCTCTGGCATTAGGGGAAAAGTCGCGGACTTAATGAGTGGACGGGCTTTGTCCGCGTAATTGGGAACCCACTGCGCATAATAAGAGAAGAAGCCTAAGCATCTTCTCAGTGCTTTTGCACTAGTAGGTAAGGGAAGTTCAGCAAGGGGGCGCATACGGTCTGGATCAGGGCCAATGACCCCGTTTTCCACCACGTATCCTAGGATGGCTAAACGGCGCGTACGAAACACACACTTCTCCCTGTTGTAGGTCAAGTTCAGGCGAGATGCAGTGCGTAAGAAGTTCAGGAGGTTTGTGTCGTGGTCCTGCTGGTCATGGCCGCAGATGGTGACATTATCCAGGTACAGGAAGGTATCCCGCAGCCCATTCTGGTCCACCATTCGGTCCATAGCACGCTGGAAGACCGAGACCCCATTGGTGACACCAAAAGGAGCCCTGAGAAAATGATACAAGCGACCATCCGCCTCAAAAGCCGTGTATTGTCGGTCCTCTGGGCGAATGGGGAGTTGGTGGTAGGCAGACTTGAGGTCTATGGTGGAGAACACCCGGTACTGCGCAATCTGATTGACCATATCAGATATGCGCGGGAGGGGATACGCATCCAGCTGTGTATATCGGTTAATGGTCTGACTGTAGTCAATGACCATCCGGGGTTTGTTCCCGCTCTTGACCACCACGACCTGTGCTCTCCACGGACTAACACTGGGTTGTATGATCCTTTCTTTGAGGAGCCACTGAACCTCAGATCTAATGAAGATCCGATCCTCAGTGCTGTAACGCCTACTTTTAGTTGCGATGGGCTTGCAGCCTGGCACAAGATTCTGAAACAAGGAGGGTATGGTGATCTTCAGCGTCGAGAGGCTACAGGCGGGGCGCGTTGGGCAATTTGGAGGCTGCTGCTGTTTTCCCACTGCCAGTGAAGGGAGTGGCCCACCGTACTGAAGGATTACACTCCTCAAATGGACCATGAAGTTTAGTCCGAGAAGTACTGGCGCGCAAAGATACGGCAACACAAGGAGCTTGAAGCGCTCGTAAACTGTGCCTTGTACTTTCAAGGTTACCACGCAACTCCCTAGCACGGCAACAGACCGGGACCTTGATGCCATAGAGATTGTCTGTTTGGCAGGTTGAATCTGGAGTCCACACCGCTTCACAGTATCTGGGTGGATAAAGCTCTCAGTGCTCCCGCTGTCAAACAGACAATAAATCACATGGTTATTTACCTGGATATTCATCATAGATCTGTCGAGTCTATGAGGCTTGGCCTGGTCCAGGATGATCGACGCCACCGTTGGTTCATGAGCGCCACTGCAGGCAGCTGAAATCGATGCGGAGGACCCCTGCTGGTCGTTCGTGGTCAGTGTCGACCAACATGGCTGCCCCCATGAATCGCACGTGGGTGAGGGCGCCAAACTCAGCGACCCCTGGTGGTCATACTCCTCCGACCCCGTCGACCGTAATGGCGTCGTCCTGGTCTCGCACGTGGACGAACCCCGCGACGACTTCGACGATGAAGACCCAAGCTCTGAAGAATCGCAGGCCGCACTGCCGTTCCTGGGTTTAGATCGGCACACTTTTGCATAATGCCCTTTTTTACCGCATGCGGTGCACAATACAGCTTTAGCGGGACACTTTTGCCGGGTATGCTTCGCTCCTCCACAGAAGTAGCACCGCGGGCCGCACGGGGCTGCAGCCGTCGTCTGGCCCGAATGGGAGCACGCCATTACACAGCATTTCGAACCCGAGGGACGAGGAGGGATTTGCGACTGCTCCTGCCATGTTGTCTCCACGTGGTCCTCCGGATATAAAACTAAGCTCTTTGAAGCCTACTCGAGCATCTCTGCTAACTCGATGGCCTGGGTAAGATTAAGGTTACCCTTCTCCAACAGTTTAAGTCGAATGTACGACGATCCGACCCCGGCCACAAACGCATCTCGGGCGAGGTCGTACATGCTCTGCTCAGCCGACACAGCTTTGCAGTCACAGCCCCTGGCTAGCTGTAGGAGCTCACTGGCATAGTCCTCCATCGTTTCGCCAGACTGCCGTCGTCGAGTGGCTAGGAGGTAACGAGCGTGTATCTCGTTAGGTGGTTTGGTATAGCGCTTCTTTAGAAGCTCGAGGGCCTTAGGGTAATTAGTGGCCGCACGGATCGCGAGGTAGACAGTGTCGCTTACCCTCGCATGGAGGACCCGGAGTCTGTTGTCATCTGTGGTGACCACTGCGGAGGCTGCCAGGTAGTCTTCGAAACACTTCAGCCAGTGGTCGAAGGTGTTAGAAGCGCCCACCGCACGTGGATCTAGCGTAAGGCGTTCCGGCTTGAGAATTTGCTCCATACTCTCTCTCTTTTTTTTCCGACGAGAGTTTAACGACAGTAAATAAAATTGATGCGCTATTCAGACACGAGGCTTGAAGCTCAGTAAATGAAGGCTTTTATTTACTGTTAATGAAGCTACCAGAACTTATATACACTATCCCAGACTGAAGGGGTCCCGGCCAGAGCAGGGACTCTTATACCTCTCCCAGGAGGCGGAGCCCGACTGGGATGTGCCACAACACTACAATACAAAGGTGTAACAACCCCACCCTAACCCAACAGCAACAATAGCACAATCCAACAGTAACATATGTACATCCTTGTAGTCCTGGCCAGTCCCTGGCTCAGCACTATCCAGTGGGAACCAACGATGGTTCACCACAGTTTGCTAGTCTAATACCTGGAATGGACAGATTGTCTTATGGGGAAAGGTTGGACAGACTAGGTATGTATCTGATTGAGTTTAGTGGTGTAAGAGGTGACTTGATTGAAACATGTAAGATCCTGAGGGATCTTGACAGGGTGAATGTGGAAAGGATGTTTCCTCTTGTGGGCGAGTCTAAAGACCACTGTTTAAAAGTCAGTGTCTTGAGACAGAAATCAGGATTCTTCTCTGTCAAAAAGCTGTGGGTCTTTAGAACCCTAGTCCTCAAAAGGCGGTGGTAGTGGTTAATTCTTTGAAAGGAAGATGTGGTTAGATTCTTGATAAGCAAGGTGCGGGGGGAGGGCAGATAAGTTATCCAGCATAGGCAGGAATGTGGAGTTGAGGTTACAATCAGATCAGCCATCATCTTATTGAATGTGTTAGGGACCAGATTAGAAACTGCAAGGTATATTATGAAGTTAATATAGTCTCCAACTATTTTTGATTTTGGCATTAATGTGAGTGTAAGCTGTTTTGCTCCAGATGTGATTCTATTGATCCACTGGGAAGCTTTAAAAACAAATTTTATTTAACAATACAGTTAAGATATAACAAAAATAATTGGTATAACTTTTACCAATTGAAATACTTAAACATGACAAGGTATAATTCTTAACCGGTAGCTATCTCCATTAGTTCCAATTTAAGCAATATCCCCATAGACGTAACCTCCTATTCAGAATCAGTTAGCAAAACACCACACAAGCTTACGTGAGTTGCTAGTCTTAGAGCATTTTAACACCACTGGACAGAGATACAGAGATACACCTGTCTTCACAAACATCAGTTCTCCAGAGAGAGACAGAGACCTATCTTCACACAGCAGAATTCAAGAGAGAGCGGGAGAAAAGACCTCTTGCCTTTTGCAGACCTCTGGAGAGAGCTACCCCTTTTCTAGTAGGTCCCAGACTACAATTTCCAGAGAGAGAGAAGAGTTACTGCTCTGTACAAATTCAAAAAGTAACTGCCTGCTTTTTCTCGCTATAAGCCTAGCTCCACCCATTCACATGACTCTGACTTCTTGTCAATCAACCTAATTAAACCCTACTCTGAAACCTCAGGGGACTGTCCAAAAAAATAACAAAACTGCATTAACTCAGATTAAAACAAACACTCCAATAATTATGAGCAATTATTCTTCTGCATTATCATCATGTGAGCTACCAGTTGCAGACACTCAGCACCTTAATCAGAATTGAAGTCTAAAAGAATCCCTTCACAAGAAACATGACACAAATACATTTCTTAAAGGCACAGTATCATCACAAATGGCAGAGCAGGATTGAGGGGCAGAGTGGCTTACTCCTAATTAACATGTTTGCATGCTCATCACTATCCAAGCGAGTTGCCTACCAAAATATCCACAGGACTGTCTAATGCAAATTCATAGTGAAGTAGAAAACTTGCCTGAATCAGAAAGCATGTGACTTTTGGTGACATGCAGAGCACCAAGACTGGAAAAGGTTCTACAATGGTCTAAAATCTATCTGCGGATGCCAGTCTACTCGTTTGTCACTAATCCTCAGGTCAATGTTAATCACAGTAAAAGCTCAAATTCTATAAAATTGGGCAAAGAACTTCAAACAGATTCTCAATCAGCCTTCATCCAACAATGAACAAGCAACCATAAGGTTGCCATCATCCTCCCACACTGTTAGAAACAATGTATCAAACTTCTGTCTGGCAACAAAGCTTGATATTTATTATTAGGAGCCAAGGTCCACAAATCTGGAGGTCAATGTCTACTGAAGAAGCTCACTGAACTCGGTCTGTAGGATCAAGGAACCGTCCCGCAAGAAGTTTTGCTGTTATTTCTGCTTGTTCACATAAGAGGGGGGGCATCAGGGTGAATGATCTAACTGATCATGGCACCATCATGCAGGAATCCATTCAAGTGGGGAGAGCAGAAAGGAATGCAGTGGTACTAAGGGACTAAGTATAATGAGTGGAATTAACGTTGTTCTTTTCAGTTGCGAACAAGAATCCACAAGACTATGTTGGCTTCTTGGTACCAGGGTTTGTGACATCTGCTAAGGGATTATAGTGGGAGGGGGATGACCCAGTCGTCATGGTCCACGTTGGCAGGATGAGGAAGGAAGTTCTGCATAGTCTGAGGAGCTAGGCACCAAATTAAAGAGCAGAACCTCAAAGTAATAATCTCTGGTCTATTACCTGAAAATTGGCATAGGGCAATCAAGATTAGAGAATCAAATGCATGGCTCAAAGACTGGTGTGGGAGAAGTTTGTTCTGATTTATGTGGCACTGACACCTGTGCTGGGAAACTGGAACTTTATGTTGGATGGTCTTCACCATGCTGGGGCTAGCATTCTAACAAGCTGCATAACTAGCCAAGTGGAGAGGGGAAGATGTGGTAGATCAAAAAGCTGAAACAAAGCAAGACCGAAAGGTATTAATACAAGAAGTGATGAACAGACGTAATAGAAAGGGATAGAGTACAAACCTAAAAGGAAATTAGCAGTCAAGGCTAGATTGTACAAAAGTTTTATTCTTTTTCGGCTATTTGAATGCACGTAGCATTCGAAACGAAACAGATGAACTGATTGTGCAAATAAAAATAATTATGAACCAAAAACCATTACAGAAATATGGCTGAAGAATGACATAGATTGGGAACTGAATATGGAAGGATAAAGTTTAAAGATTATTTATTAGTGTCACATTAAGACTGCAATGAAGTTACTGGAAAATCCCCTAGTTGCCACACTCGGATGCTTGTTTGAATACACTGAAGGCGAATTTAGCATAGCAGTGCTGCTAACCAGCATGTCTTTCGGACTGATAAGGAAGCTAGGATAAGGCGCAATGGTGGTTCTGTTAATGATGGTATTTGCACATTAGAGAGGGTAACCTAAATTCAGGAAAGCAGGATAGAGACAGTTTGGGTAGAGATCTGAAATGATAAAGGCAAAATGTCATTTGTAGGAGTGGTGAAAAGGTCCCCTAACAGCAACCACGTGGTGGATAGAGCATAAAGGAAGAGATAATGGGAGCTTGCCAGAAAGGTTAGATGATAATCTTGGGGGATTTTAATGTGCATTTGGACCGGAAAATCGGACATGCAAATGTCACCTAGATGAGGAGTTACTAGAATGTTTTCAAGATAGTTTTTAGAACAATACATTTTGGAGTCAACTACAAAACAGGTTAAACCTCGTATTGTGCAAAAAGATAGGATTAGTCGATGACCTCATAATGAAGTTACCCCAAGGTAGCAGTGATCATAATACGCTTGAATTTAACATTCAGTTTGGGGGAGAGAGGAATGGGCCTGAGACTGGTATTTTAAACTTAAATAAGGACAATTATGAGGGCATGATAGCAGAGCTAGCTAAAATGAACTGGTAAATTAGAGGGATATGTGAATAGAGATTCAGTGGCAAGCATTTAAGATGAGCATGTCAGAATACACAGATTAGAAACATTCCAATGAGGAGACTAGGTGAAGTGTTGTGTCTCATAGTTTCCTTTGTCTTAATTAACCACCAATTTGATGTTGTCTGAAAATTTGAAATCTTATTTCTGATTCTCAAGTTCAAATCATTAATGCAGATTGTGACAACAAATGGTCCCAGCACTTATTACTGTGGTGCACCACTTCCTGCCCCTTGCCAGTCTGAGTAACTACCTTAAAACCTAACCTTGTTTTCTGTTTCACAGTTAGCTTGCTGTTCAGTGACTGAAAATATTCTGATCATGTTGTGATCTTTATCGTGAATCTGCTATGCATTACTTTACTGAAGACCATTTTGAAAATCCAACTGTATTACATCTATTGCATTAGACTTGTCCACACTTTCTGTTACTTCACATAATTCAACTAAGTTGGTCAAGCAACATCTTCCTTTTTAAAATCTACACTGACCACTGTTCATTATATTTTCACTTCTTGGACCAAAGTTTTCTCCCACACCTCCCCTTTTCCATGGGAGTGTGGTAGCAGGTGGAATGGGGGGGGCAGTAAAATCAGCTGGCAGGTTTCCACTGGAATTTTATCAGGGTATCTTTTGGGTCTGTCCTTGGGTCAGGTGAGACACTGATAAACCTTGGCAGCCTGGCTAGGGAGCAAGGAGATGGTCGTTCCTGTTCAGGCACTTTGTGCCCAGGAGAAGCCCTTCAACAGTGATTGCCAGCCTACCAACCCCAACCCCACACCACCACCAGTTGTGGTTCCTGACCCTAACATAACTACCTAATTTAGCTCAGTATCTCGCCTCCGGTGACAATTTTTCATTGAGGACTGACTACACTCCCAGAAATAGCCACTGCTCTCAGTGGTGCAGTTGCTTCTGGAGAACTGGCAGACTACTACTTGATGGTAGAAGTCCAACCTGAGACAATTGACAGGCAGATAAATCCATCAGACCTTTCTGGCACTGCAGTTGTGGGCTCACCCCTGACTTTGCAGCTGGGGACGGGGCCACTGCATAGACCAAACAATTCTGCCGAAGTGTTTTCCATTACATCTTTGAGTAAAGATTATGTTATCTTTCCTACCACTGACATTTAGCTAACTGATCTGTAGTTTCCTGGGCTTTTTCTCTTTCCCTTTTAAAATATAGGAGTATCACTAACTGTCCGCCAGACATGACTCCCTTTTCGAATGAATTTTTATATGCATGTTATAGTGCCTTTGCTAAGTTGCCTTCAATTTCTTTTAATATGCTAGAAACAATGGGCTAGGGACTTTTTGATCTCTATTAGTTTGATTCGTTCACCAATTATCTCCCCATTTCTTTCTTAAATGTCTGAATGGCCATGATTTTGATGTGAGTGGAAAGGAATGCCTTTCACCGTTCACTTCATACACTTGTCCACAGAAGTTTAGTGGGCTTGTCATTGGAGATTTTAGGTTAAAAATGAGATTGCTGCCATCCTAGAGTGCTTAGGTCATGATTGTTCATACTCTGTACTTGTTCCTATTGAAGCTAGCAGAATACAAACTTCATGAAGCTCCCTCATTTCCAGCAGTAAAGGCACTGTTGGTTGGCTGAACACTTGACAGATGATCCAGCAGGTCTTTTGTTTTCTTTCACAGAATGTGGGCGTTACTGGCTGGACCAACATTTTCGTTGTCAATCCCTAATTCCTTTGTGAAGGTGGTGATGATCTGCCTTCTTGAACCGCCACAGTCCATGTCGTGTCAGTACACCAACTATGCTCTTTTAGGGAGGGAGTTCCAAGACTTGACCCAGAAACAGTGAAAGAATGGCAATGTTGTTCCAAGTCAGGATGGTGTATGGCTTGAAGGGGAACTTGTGGGTGTGATATTTCCAAGCCTTGGTTCTTCTAGGTGCCAGAGGTCATGGATTTGACAGGAGCTTTGTTGAATTGCAGCAGTGCATTTTGTAGATGGTACCCACTGTAGTCACTGTGCGTCACTGATGGAGAGAGTGGATGTTGAATGTGCTGGATGTGGTGCCAGTCAAGTGGGCTTCTTTATCCTGGATAGTGTCGAGCTTCTTGAGCAGTGGAGCTGTGCTCATCCAGGCAGGTAGAGAGTATTCCAGCACACTTCTGACTTGTGTAGTTGATGGACAAGCTTTGGGGAGTCAGGAGATGAGTTATACGCTGCAGAATCTCCAGCTTCTGACCTACTGTTGTAGTCTAAGTATTTACATGGCTGGTCCAGTTTAGTTTATGATCAATGGTAACCCCCAGAATGTTGATAACGGGGATCTTTGCAATAGTAATACCATTGACTGCCCAAGGGAGATGGTTAGATTCTCTCCAGCTGAAAATGGTCATGCCTGGCACTTGAGTGGCATGAATGTTACTTGCCACTTATCAACCCAAGACCGAATGTCTTCCAGGCCTTTCTGCATATGAGTATGGACTGCTTTGGTATCTAAGGAGTTATGAACAGTGCTGAGCATGCAATCCTCAGTGAACATCCCCACTTCTGACGTTTTATGGAGGGTAGGTCATTGATGAAGCAGCTAAAGATGGTTGGACTTAGGATGCTACCTGAGAAACTCCTGCAGTGATGTCCTGGGACAATGATTTTCTGCCAGCAACCACAACCATCATTCTTTGTGATAGATATGATTCCAACCACCTGATTGCCATTGATTCCAGTTTTGCTTGGGTTTCTCAATGTGACACTCCATCAAATGCTGCTATGATGTCAAGGGCAATCACTCTCTCCTAATAAGAAGATAAGGAAATAAGTAAGAGCAGGAGTAGACCACATGGCCTGCTCTGCCAATCAATAAGATGAGCTTCAAATCCATTTTTCTGCCTGATCCCCATGCCCTTAATCTGCTGAGAGATCAAAAATCGATCTATCGCAGCCTTAAGTGAATTCAACAATGGGGAACCCACAATACTCTGGAGTTGAGAATTCCAAAAATTCCAAGGAAGTTCTCCTCACCTCAAGTCCCATATCATCAGTCCCTTATCCTGTGACCTTATTCTCTGACCAATGGGAAAACTACGTCCACCATATCAAGCACTTCAGAATTTTGTTGGTTTCGATAAGATTGCCTCGCATTTTTCTAAACATCAGAGAATATAAGCTCAATTTACTCAACCTTTCATCATAGAACAACCTTTTATCATAGAACAACATAGAGATTGAGCAGCTTAGGCCAATACTCGCAGAAGTTTAGAAGAATGAGAGACAATCTAATTGAGGTATATAAAGGTTAAAGGGGATTGAGAGGGTAGAATGAATGTTTCCCCTTGGTGGGCATTCTAGAATGAGAAGCCATAATTTTAGGCTCAGGAGTAGCAGATTTAAAGCAGAAATGAGGAGGAAATGCTTCACTCAAAGGGTGGTGAATCTGTGGAATTCTCTACCCCAGAGTGCAGTGGACACCGGAACAGTAAACAAGTTTAAGGAGGAGATATATAGGTTTTAAAAAGTAGCATGATGAAAGGTTATGGGATGGGAGCAGGCAGTTGGAGATGAGGTTTGAGATGAGATCAGCCATGATCGATCGTATTGAATGGCGGAGCAGGCTCGAGGGGCTTAATTGTCTACTCCTGCTCTTAGTTTGTATGTAACCCCCTCATCCCAGGGACCGATTTAGTGAGCCTTCATGTAATGCAAGTATATCTGTTCTTAAATATGGAGGCCAAATCTGCACCAACTATTCCAATTGTCATCTCGTGAAAACCCTCTGCAACTTTAGCAAGACTTGTTTATTCTTGTATCCCAATCCCATTACAATTAAAGCCAACGTGCCATTTGCCTTTCTAATTATTTGCTCTACCTGCATGCTATCTTTCTGCATTCCTTGTACCAAGTCCCTTTGAACATCAACACCTGCAATTTTATCACCTTTTTAGAAATATTCAGTTTTTTTATACTTATGACCAAAATGGATAATATCGCATTTCTCTATATTATACTCATCTTGTTGCCCACTCCCCTAACCTTCTATACCGCTTTTCATCCTCTCTTGTGTCCTCCCCACAGCATTCCTTCTAGTTTGGCATCATCAGCAAACTTAGATATATTACTCTCTGCCTCTCCTTCTTAGTCATTTAATATAGATTATAAGTATCTGAGACCCCAGCACTGATCCTTGCAGCACTCCACTATTCATTGCCTGCCAATGTGAAAAAACCCTGTTTATGCTCAATCCCTGTTTATTATATATTGAACAATACTCTACCCATGCCCCTAATTCCAGAAGCCCTTATTTTGTCTATTAACTTTTTGTGGAGGCTTTTGGAAATCCAGGTATAATAGATCTCCTGGCTCCCTTTATCTACTCTACTGGCTACATCCTCAAAAAACTCAAAGAAATTTGTCAAACAGGATTTTCATTGAGTAAAACCATGTTGACTTGTTCTAATTATAATACGCTTTTCCAAGTGCATTGTTAAGACTTCATTAATAATAGATTCCGGCATTTTCCCAACAAATGATATTAGGTTAACTGGTTTGTAGTTCATTGCTTTCTCTCTCTCCCTCATTTCTTGAGAAGTGGTATAATATTTGTCAACTTCCAATCTAGTGGGAGTATTCCTGAACGTGAAGAACTTTGGAAAACCATAGCTATCACATTCACCATCTCTACAGCTATCTCTTTTTTGTAGAATAAACCAAGGTGTAGAGCGTCAGGTCCCAGGAATTTGTCAGATTTTAGTTCCTTAATTTTCTCCACTGCTTTATCTCTGTTGATACTAATTTCCCTAATTTTGTCACTCCTTTTAACTCCTAGGTTATTGTCTATTTCTCGTATGGAAATTGTGTCTTCTACTGTGAAGACAGACAAAATATTTGTTCAATCCTTCTGCCACTTCGCCATACTAATTTCTACTGTTTCTATTTCCAAGGGATCAACATTAAATTTAGTTACTCAATTCTTTTTTATATACTTATGAAAGCTCTCATAATCTGTTATATATTTCTGCTATTCTGTTTTTTACTTTTTTATCAATATTTTGGTGGCCCTTTGCTAGTTTCCAAAACACATCCAAACGTCAAATTTGCTACTTTTTTTTGTAACATTAAACCTCTTATTTTAATCTGATGCTATCCTTAACTTCATAAATAAGCCACAAGTTCATCCTTCTTGCTGAGTTTTTGATATTCAGTGAAATGTATTTTTGTTGAACATCTAACCTGATGGATATTCATAAAGACACAGCAAAGTGAAGCCACCAACAAAGCCTGATGGTTAAAAGGGCCAATTCTTTATTAGGCTGAGGACTGTGGGAGCAGCAAAGTAAGAGTTTTAACAACACCAGGTTAATGTCCAACAGGTTTATTTGGTAGCAAATACCATTAGCTTTCGGAGCGCTGCTCCTTCGTCGAATGGAGTGGAAATGTGCTCTCAAACAGGGCACAGAGACACAAAATCAAGTTACAGAATATCTTGTCTGCTTTCTTGCATGTTTGTAGAAACTTGATGTCTGTGTCGATATGCGCGATCTTACTGTGTTCACCCCAGTCCAACGCCGGCATCTCGACATCATGACTACCATGAGCAGCAAAGAACAGGATGTGCAGATGTGGAACAAATACGGGAATTGATTAGACAGTGGCTGTTGCTATGCCTTAAACAAGACAATGATTGAACACAGATCCCTGTGTGTCGTGTTCCTGAGAGAATTACGACTCCCTGACAAAGGCACAACTTCAGTTTTCGTGACCAAAAGACAGTGGTTAATTAATGCCTGTCCTTGGAGTACGTGACTGGAAGCATGACCAGTACCAGCAGGATCGCTTTAAGAAGGAGAGACAAAGAGACACGGCAACCATAACCCAGGATTAATCACAGCAGAAGCAAGACCCCGAGTCTAGGATTTGGAGACACCAAAACAAAACCCATCCGCAGCGAATCTGATCAGTTCGCCTCATCATGGATAGTATCTTTAAGTTTAAGTTGTGAGTTTGAATATTTTGTGAAGTTTTGATACCCTTTGATTACTTATGTGTAGGTCAACGGTAGAAGGGGGGAGTCGCAAGATCTAATGGTGGCCAGAGTCTCCCGGGTGAAGGCCCCAGAACGGGCTCCTGCCCTGTCCTGCCGGACTCTTGCCGCTACCTGTCCTCCATCCACTGGCTCCTCCTTGGCCCCCTCCACATCCTCTTGGACCCCCTCCTCCTGAGGGGCATCTGCCTGTTCGCCCTCCTCTTCCTCCTCCAGGTTGTGGAGTGCACAGCAGACCACCATGATGCGGGAGACAGTCAGGGGGCTGTACTGGAGGTCCCTGCCAGAGCGGTCTAGGCAGCGGAACTGCATCTTCAGGAGCTCGATGCATCACTTGACGATGGATTGGGTGGCAGCATGAGCCTCATTTTATCGGTCTCCGCCT
Organism: Mustelus asterias; assembly: GCF_964213995.1. Lineage (NCBI taxonomy): Eukaryota > Metazoa > Chordata > Chondrichthyes > Carcharhiniformes > Triakidae > Mustelus > Mustelus asterias. Next base: position 89,951,545 of record NC_135809.1, read on the forward strand.
CAGACTCTGGCCTCTGCACTGGTGACATCAGCCAAGTTCTCAGCAAGTAGCCCTTCTTCCCCAGGAGCCATCCCAGCAGCCTGGGCTAGTCTTTGAAGAGGCCGGGTATTTCAGAGCTCTGCAAGACGGAGCTATCGCGCACACTCCCTGGGTGGCATGCAGACATGTGCATGACATTTATCTTGTGATCGCAGTTAGTAAGGTTATCCCACCCAGCAACCTGTATCCCCAGGAGTCTGGATGGTGGCACGGCAACACCAAGCCCTGCCACTTCAATGGGTTGGGTTGGTGACCAGCCCTGCGCCCCTTAACATGGGGCACACGGAGAACATATGGGTGGCTGTGCGGGGCGGGGGTCCCGATTGGGAACTTTTGATACGCAGGCATAGGTACACCCATTTGGAAGTCTGGTGCAGTGGCTTCCGGGAATTGTTTGCAATTCAGCCAGATGGAGAAGGAGCACTCTCGTGTCTAGTACAATTGGGTTCCCATTGAAGGCAGCACTGCAAAATCCATGCAGGAGCTGTGCTAAGCCCCTTGCTTGGAGCAAGAGCTGCTGCTTGTTACTGTTAGTGCAGTTTAGGGTGGAATGTCAAGCAGAAACCACAGTCTTTCCAGCAGACAGATGGCAGGGTAAACATGATGACATCTGTGGGGTTGAGACCTCGTATGCAACCCCTGGGGGTCGTTCAGTGGGCAGCGATGATTCACGAGGCATGCGCCTCAGGTTGACGGCAACCCCTGGCTGCAGGACCGCCCCCCCCCCCCTACCAGCGTGAGCCTCCCCAGCACCCATGCAAATACCCCACCTCCACCATGGCCATGGCTGAAATCCCCTGTCCCACAACCCCGGAGGTTGGTGCTCAGTGTTAACTCACCTCCTCGCTCACCTTCGTCACTGCTGCACCTTATATAGAGCAACTGTAATTCTCACTGGCGTGACCTCTGACTAACGAGGTCATTAAGTGACGGGGACAATTGCATGCAAAACTCACTAATCATATTGAAATGTATTCAAATGCATGTAAATTGACATCTTGCCCATTTTGGCCGTGATCCTGTTCATTCCCAGAAAAAGTGCCTGGTAAGATGGGAACTGGCATGAAAATGGGCGCATTTCATAGAATTATAGAATCCCTACAGTACAGAAGAAGCCCATTCGGCTCATTGAGCCCGCACTGACAATAATCCCACTCTATCCCTGTAACCCCACATGTTTACCCCTGAAACTAGGGTCAATTTAGCATGGCCAATCAACCTAATCCGCACATCTTTGGACTGCGAGGAAACTGGAGCACCCGGAGGAAATCCACACAGACATGGGGAGAATGTGCAAACGCCACAGAGGCAGTGACCCAAGTCGGGAATTGAACCCGGGTCCCTGGCGCTGTGAGGCAGCGGTGCTAACCACTGTGCTACCATGCCACCCATTTTTTGCTTCTTGCCTTGCAAAACTATGGGCGGGACAAGGTCGTAAGATAGCACCCTATGACTCTTTTGATCTCATTAATTACTTGTATCATCTAAAGTGTTGCATAGCAGTTGGTCTATTTAATTTCTGTATAATATTATACCAATTGTAAGAGTGGTGTAAACCAAGGAAACCTCCTGTGCTGAAAGTACAAGGAAATTTGCATTTAGCACAACAATGGTGCATAAGAGGTGAAATGTACAAATGTATTTGATCTTTTCAGTGGAAAACTGAAGAAATGCTGAAGCCAATGAGGATCTTATGAGTCATAATATTTGCATGTTCTATAATATACCTTGATTTCATCATCAGGTGGACACTATACTTACATCATTGGAACAATTCTATGGTTGAAGGATTGATGGGTAGCCAGGTTGAGTGAGGAATCTTACAACATTGGCCAGCAAAATATGATTTGCTTTACATTAATCAATTCGGTAAACTCAAGTAAAAGCATAAAATTACGTAGAATCCCTACAGTATGGAAGGAAGCCATTCGGCCCATTGAGTCTATACTGACCACAATCCCACCCAGGCCCTATCCCCGTAACCCCATGTATTTACCCCACTAATCCCCCTAACACTAAGGGGCAATTTTAGCATGGCCAATCAACCTAACTCGCATATCTTTGGACTGTGGGAGGAAACCGGAGCACCCAGGGGAAACCCACGCAGACACGGGGAGAATGTGCAAACTTCACACAGACAGTTACCCAAGGCTGGAATTGAATCCGGGTCCCTGGTGCTATGAGGCAGCAGTGCTAACCACTGTGCCACCAATCCTTAACTGTATTAACAGTTAATACAGTTAAGAATTCAATGAGTAATACACAATGTATTTTGTGACAAGCGGTCAATGCTAATGATCAAACTTCTTTTAATTCTTTTCATGCAGATTACAGAGCTGTTTGACCAAGAAATAACACTTTACTTTGCTATGTTCATGGGAATCTGGGGTATGTACTCTCCTTGTACAACACTACATATTAATTTTGTTTTTTTGAAATGGTAAAGTTAGATGCTGAGTTTAAATGAGATCCATGATCAATAAGATTATAGTTGAAGACAACCATGTGTATTGAACCTTTGTGGGTTACTATCATTTGGAAAATTATGAAATTTCTTAACAACTTTATGCATAAAATATTTTGCCTTTACCTTAAAGGAATTTTCTTGTGCCCAATGTAATATTCATTCTTTGTGATTGAGTGTCAATGGTGAGTGTCAACTGGTAATTCAGTGGTTTTTTTTAAGCTCTTGATACGTTTGCATTGCTGGCAAGGTTGGCATTTATTGCCCATTCCTAAATACCCTTTTTTCTTGAACTGCTTTAGTCTTTGTGATAAAAGTACTCCCACAATGGTGTTAGTTAGGAACTTCCACAATTTTGGCTCAGTTACGGTGATATATATCCAATTTAGGGCTGTGTGCTTTTATGGGGAGCTTGGAAGTGATGTCATTCTCATGCACCTGCTGCCCTTGTCCACCTAAATGATGGAGGTCTTGGGTTTGTGAAGAGCTGTTGAAGAAACTAATCACTGTAAGCTTGAAATCAGTTTTTACCTAGCCATCACGTATTCACACTTTTCAGTAGAGGGAAGGACACGGAGACAGTGAGCAAAATCACGATGTTTGTTTTTCCTTCCCTTTCAAGCCAACTGTCCAATTCCAAATACGACCACAGCTAAGGTAAACTAACTCAGTACAGAGTGGGATTGTTCTGATTTTTTTTCTATAACAAGTATGGCTTGTTATAATATGTTCCAAGTCTATCCACTTGGGGATTTGATCCATACCACAAAATTAAGTCTATTTGTATAAAAGTGTAAATTCGTTTGTTTGCACGATAATATTCTTTTTCATTAAAGACTGAAATATTGGCAACCTCATTGAATATTTCTCTCTCAAACTGTAGCCACCGTGTTTCTGGAGCTGTGGAAACGAGCCCGAATAAAAGTTGTCAGCGATTGGGATTTGTTCCACTGGGATGAGGATGAGGTAATCACCTGAGCTGATTTATCCACAGACGGCTAAGTCATTAACATTGAACAAGTGTTTGAAAACATGATTGATATCTTGCTTATGACCCTGATAATAATTTGGAGAAGTGTCTTAGGTGGGTGATTGGAGGTTCAATATCACATAGATGATGTTGAAGTAAACTTGCCTGTCAGTGATATTAAACACAGCTAATTTAAGTAATTTTACTTCTGGATTTGCTGTTGATTGTGAGGACCCATATGATGCGGTTGGAACTGAAGTATCTAAAGGTTCAATACAAAGATTCAATTAGGAGGACTTTGGTCCAAAACAAAAAACTAAAAACTGTGACAATGGATTCAGGATGCTCCAATGTTGTGCCCCACTTAAATGATCCTGCCTTGAAATGCTGCTGAGGGCTGTGAGGAGCTGAAGAAAGATACTTCCCCCACCAATGGAAAGAAAAAAATCTGCTACAGCCAAAAAGAAAGCATGGCTGAATGTGGTCCAAGAGGTCAGCAGCAGAAGTATTGAGCCATGCTTCTGAATTCAGTCCAGAGAGTGCTTTAATAACCGAAGCAAGTTAGGAATTGTGAGTACAGTTAAACATTCACCTTCAGTTAAACATTCACCTACAGTCTACCATGTGCGTCTCAATTACTTTGATTTGTGAAGCCTACTCCATTAGGTCACTCCTCATGCCTATTTAACACGCAAGTGCACCTTTCTCCATACAATTCCTCATATTTTCACCTATCCATCTATTACTGTCACCCGCCTTCATTATTTTGCAATTTTCTACTCCTTCATTACCAACTTTACAAATGCAGTATATTTATTTGGTGAACACATGGAACTAGAATCAGTCATAGATATGCTCTTTCTGTCTTTTCAGATAGAAGTCCAGAACATTAGGTGGAGAACTGGAGGTAGGCCCTCAAAGACTTGCTGGGTAATGGCTGCAGAGGAGGATAGCTGGAGATTAGTGAGGTTTGGGTGTCCCTAACCATTGGAGCTAAGCAAATAGAGACCTCCCAGGTAGCTAGTGATGCAACTAAATATCAGTAATCCATATGTCATAACCGTCATGTGGCTTAATGTCACCACCGAGATGAACATTATCTTCATAATAACATGCAATATTATAACCTTGTCAGTACTAATATGTATCTTCTTTCATCGACTGAACCTTCATGCATGCAGCCGGAATCCATAGTCCTTATGGATGATGACTTCTTCTGAGGTGCATTGTCACGCAACTCAAGCTTATAACAAAGCAGCTCAGTTACTTGCTCTTGGGCTTATACTGGTGACCCATTGTTAACAGGTGAACAAGAGCATGCAGCTATAAAGTGTTAATGTTGTAGCACAAAGCCCTTTCCAAGCTCTGTTCAGCAGTATGTAGCTGCTATACCCTGGGAACTGACGAGGAAAAGGAAAATAATTAAGGAGCTCTGTGAATGTGTGCTCATGGGCCTTCCAAACACAACAATCACGATTGCAGAGAGAATGTGACAGTTTGCCTCAAACATGAATGGGATGATGCCACAAAGCATTGCTTTTTGCATGGAATGAGCAGAGAATTTCATGGAATATCAGACATAACAAACAAATCCCTGCATTCCTTGACCATGGCCAGACACTCTGGATGCCAACATATTTGCCACCCTAAGTAGGAGGACCTTAACTTTGACTTGCATTGAATTATACCTTTGTGCTCTCAGCATTTGGCCAGCCCACGCGAGGGGCGATGGTTGGGACAAGGGGGCATGGAAGTCCGCTCAAAGCACTTCTAATTCTTATCCCTTTCCTTCCAACACCACCTCTCCTACCCAACTCAAATTAGTACCTGATGTCATGTCTTGATAGCTACACAAATGTAATTGGACAGAAATCCAAAAAGTCAGAAGTTATTGAAGTCAATGCAAGAGGCCTGATGGACAAGGCAGATGAAGTCAGGGCATGGATGGGTACATCGGACTGGGATATTATAGCTATTGCTGAAACATGGCTAACGGAGGAGCAGGATGGCAGCTCAATGTTCCAGCATACAGATGATATAGGAAAGATAGTACAGAAGGTAAGGGAGAAGGAGGAGTTGCATTTTTGATTAGGGAGAACATTTATTTTGATTTATTATTGTCACATGTATTAGCACACAGTGAAAAGTATTGTTTCTTGCGCGCTATACAGACAAAGCATACCGTTCATTGAGAAGGAAATGAGAGAGTGTAGAATGTAGTGTTACAATCATAGCTAGGGTGTAGAGAAAGATCAACTTAATGCAAGGTAGGTCCATTCAAAAGTCTGACGGCAGCAGGGAAGGAGCTGTTCTTGAGTCGGTTGGTACATGACCTCAAACTTTTGTATCTTTTTCACGACGGAAGGAGGTGGAAAAGAGAATGCCCGGCGTGCGTGGGGTCCTTAATTATGCTGACTGCTTTGCCGAGGCAGCAGTTTGGGAGGCCAGTTTGCTTGATGGATTGGGCTACATTCACGACCTTTTGTAGTTTCTTGCGGTCCTGGGCAGAGCAGGAGCCATACCAAGCTGTGATACAACCAGAAAGAATGCTCTCAGTGGTGCATCTGTAAAAGTTGGTGAGAGTCGTAGCTGACATGCTAAATTTCCTTAGACTTCTGAGAAAGTAGAGGCGTTGGTGGGCTTTCGTAACTATAGTGTCAGCATGGGGGGGGGGGGGGGGACCAGATCAGGTTGTTGGTGATCTGAACACCCAAAAACTTGAAGCTCTCGACCCTTTCTACTTATCCCCATTGATATAGACAGGGGCATGTTCTCCTCTATGCTTCCTGAAGTCAATGACAATCTCCCTCATTTTGTTGACATTGAGGGAGAGATTATTGTCGCTGCACAGTTCACCAGATTCTTTATCTCATTCCTGTACTCTGTCTCATCTCGTCATTGTTTGAGATCTGACCCACTACGGTGGTGTCGTCAGCAAACTTGAGAGAGAATATATTTGAGGATTCGCCCACTGAGTCTATATGGGTAGAACTGAAAAATAAGAAGGCAGAGATCACTTTGATAGGATTGTACTACAGACCCCCAAATATTCAGTGGGAAATTGAGGAGCAAATATGTAAGGGGATTACAGATAGCTGAAAGAAAAATAGGGTGGTAATAGTAGGGGTCTTTAACTTGTCCAACATTGTCTGGGACAGCCATAGCATTAGAGGCAAGGAGGGAAATTTGTTGAGTCTATCCAGGAGGAATTTTTCATTCAGTATGTAGATGGGCCGACTAGAGAGGGGGCAAAACTTGACCACCACTTGGGAAATAAGGAAGAGCAGGTGACAGAAGTGTTGGTGAGGGATCACTTTGGGACCAGTGACCATAATTACATTAGTTTTAAGATAGCTATGGAGAATGATAGGTCTGGCCCAAAAGTTTAAATTCTAAATTGGGACAAGGTCAATTTTGATTAGACAAGAACTTCAAAAGTTGATTGGAGGAGTATATTGGCAAGCAAAGGGACAACTGGTGAGTGGGAGGTTTTCAAAAGTGTGTTAACCAGGGTTCAGAGTAAGCACATTATTTTTAGAGTGAAGGCTGATAGAAGTTGGGAACCCTGGATGAATCGGGATATTGAGGCCCTGGTCAAGAAGAAGAAGGAGGCATATGACATGCATAGGCAGCTGGGATCAAGTGGATCCCTTGAAGAGTATAGAGGTTGTCAGAGTAGAGTTAAGAGAGAATTCAGGAGGGCAAAAAGGGGACATGAGATTGCTTTCACAGACAAGGCAAAGGAGAATCTAAATACAAATACATAAAGGGGAAAAGAGTAACTAGGGAGAGAGTAGGGCCTCTTAAGGATCAACAGGGTCATCTACGTGAGGATCCACAAGAGATGAGTGAAATGCTAAATGAATATATCTCATCGGTATTTACTGTTCAGAAAGGCATGAATGTTAGGGAGCTTGGGGAAATAAATAGTGATGTCCTGAGGTGTGTACGTATTACAGAGAAGGAAGTGCTGGAAGTCTTAATGCGTATCAAAGTAGATAAATCCCCGGGACCTGATGAAATGTATCCTAGGACGTTGTGGAAGGCTAGGGAGGAAATTGTGTGTCCTCTAGCATTGATATTTGAATCATCGACAGCCACAGGTGAGATGCCTGGATATTGGAGGGTAGCAAATGTTGTGCCATTGTTTAAGAAGGGCTGCAGGGAAAAGCATGGGAACTGCAGGCCGGTGAGCCTAACATCTGTTAGGGGTAAATTGTTAGAAGGTATTCTGAGAGATAGGATCTACAGACAGTTAGCGAGGCAAGGACTGATTAGGGATAGTCAGCATGGCTTTGTGAGTGGAAAATCATGTTCATGAATTTGATTGGGTTTTTTGAAGGGGTAACCAAGAAGGTAGATGAGGGCAGTGCAGTTGCCGTTATCTACAAGGACTTTAGCAAGGCCTTTGACAAGGTACCGCATGGTAGGTTGGTGCATAAGCTTAAATCTCATGGGATCCAAGGTGAGGTAGCCAATTGGATACAAAATTGGCTTGGTGACAGGAGACAGAGGTGGTTGTAGAGGGTTGTTTTTCAAACTGGAGGTCTGTGACCAGTGGTGTGCCTCAGGGATCAGTGCTGGGTCCACTGTTGTTTGTTATTTATATTAATGATTTAGATGAGAATTTAGGATGCATAGTTAGTAAGTTTGCAGATGACACCAAGATTGGTGGCATAGTGGACAGTGAAGAAGGCTATCTTGGATTGCAAGGGGATCTTGATCAATTGGGCCAGTGGGCCGATGATTGGCAGATGGAATTTAATTTAGTTAAATGTGAGGTGATGCATTTTTGGTAGATCGAATCAGGGCAGGACCTACTCATTAATGGTAGGGTGTTGGGGAGAGTTATAGAACAAAGAGATCTAGGGGTACAGGTTCATAGCTCCTTGAAAGTGGAGTCACAGATGGACAGGATGGTGAAGAAGGCATTGGGCATGCTTGGTTTCATTGGTCAGAACATTGAATACAGCAGTTGGGACGTCTTGTTGAAGTTGTACAAGACATTAGTAAGGCCACATTTGGAATACTGTGTACAGTTCTAGTCACCCTATTATAGAAAGAATAATATTAAACAAGAAAGAGTGCAAAAAAGGTTTACTACGATGCTATTGGGACTTGAGGCTGGATAAACTGGGACTTTTTTCCCTGGAGCATAGGAGGCTTAGGGGTGATCTTATCGAGGTCTATAAAATGATGAGGGGCATAGCTCAGCTAGATAGTCAACATCTTTTCCCAAAGGTAGGAGAGTCTAAAGGGGGCATAGGTGTAAGGTGAGAGGGGAGAGATACAAAAGAGTCCAGAGGGGCATTTTTTTCACTCAGAGGGTGGTGAGTGATTGGAACGAGCTGCCAGAGGTAGTAGTAGAGGTGAGTACAATTTTGTCTTTTAAAAAACATTTTGACAGTTACATGGGTAAGATGGGTATAGAAGGATATGGGCCAAATGCAGGCAATTGGGACTAGCTTAGTGGTAAAAACTGGGCAGCATGGACAGGTTGGGCTGAAGGGCCTGTTTCCACGCTGTAAACGTCTATGACCCGAAGTGCATTCCAATGGTCAGAGCAATTATCTGAGCAATCATCTTTACCTCTTCTGATACCGAAAGGATTGCACCATGTAGGAGTATAAGAAAAGGAAGAGTGAAGTTTTGTAGTTGCACAATATGTTTGTGTGAGAAAATGTCATCTTAGAAAATTACAGTTACTTCAAAGAAGCGCATAAAGTTTATTTGTTTGTACCACATTCCCATCTTAATTTTTTGGATGACAAAGTTATCTTTTGACTTGATTAATGGGAAGACCATAAATCAACAAGTACCTGTGGATTTATAAAGGGTAGTTGAGTGTTTGCAAGACTACTTTGTGTTAGTGACATTCAGAAATGTGCAGGGAGATTGACCATTGCATATGATTCTGACATCTGTTCACTGGTGTAACCTAAATGAACCTTGAATTAATAAGGGAGCCAAATCGCAATGTGGGAAATGGGTGTTGCATTTCCCTCATCATGTTCTTTCTCTTTCCTCCTTGGAATTGATCTTAGACGATCTATGCACTCAGCCTTTCTCATCTTACCAGTCGGAACCTCATTGCAGTGCAATGCTGTGCAGAGCACAACACACTATAATTCTGGAGTACATGGCTGGTCTATTCTGAATGTCACCAACCTGAGCTGTCCAGGCACCTGAAATCATTTGAAATCTTCAGTATGTCATTAAATTATTCTTTCATATACCTGCTGGTCGTGTAACATTCATTGTAGCATTGTTGGTCTTCATTGGTCAGGTTTCTGATGGATAATATCAACCAAGTTTGCAATACGGTATCCCTTGTCTCCTGGTAGGTGCAAAGTGATTGGCCAAATTTGTACCAAGACAAAAGAATCATAACACTCGTTGAGAATCTTGTGCATACCTGTAGAATTAGCTTTTTATTATTGCATATCAGTGTCATCTTGGATTGGAAATCCATGAGGTTCACCAAGACTCCTGGTTGATCTGGGATATGCAGGTCGCCACATGTGTGCAGCTAATGATGCCCAAGGAAGCCAATGAGAGACACAAATGGGAGTACAGTTATTCAGATTGATGTCACTGCAAGCAACATTGACATGCATTGCCTTGGCAAACAACCCACTGGTCATTTGTCTTATGGCCTGTTGTGGCCCATTAATTGGGAGGTCCAAGTTATTGCATATATTCCTTATTGCATAAGGGGCGGCACGGTAGCGCAGTGGTTAGCACTGCTGCTTCACAGCTCCAGGGTGCCAGGTTCGATTCCCGGCTCGGGTCACTGTCTGTGTGGAGTTTGCACATTCTCCTCGTGTCTGCGTGGGTTTCCTCCGGGTGCTCCGGTTTCCTCCCACAGTCCAAAGATGTGCGGGTTAGGCTGATTGGCCAGGTTAAAAATTGCCCCTTAGAATCCTAAGATGCGTAGGTTAGAGGGATTAGCGGGTAAATATGTGGGGGTAGGGCCTGGGTGGGATTGTGGTCGGTGCAGACTCGATGGGCCAAATGGCCTCCTTCTGCACTGTAGGGTTTCTATGATTCTCTGATAATTACACAAGATATACAGTTCAGAAACTAGCCATTTGGCCCAACCAGTTCAAAAGGACAATCAACCAATTTCAGAAATAATCACAATGAAATAGGCCAATTGGAGCAAGGCCTCTTGGCTCACTGGATCAGTGATCCGAAAGGTGTTTCTCTGGCCCATTTGATTTATTCCATCTCGCTGTTCCTGGGCAGAAAAGCTCATGGCCTACAGTGAGGATTGAACGACAGGGGTTGAGGCAAAATGATTGGTGTAAGAATCAAAGGTGTAACTGATCCCTTTAAATGTACTGGAAAGTCTAAACATTGACGTTCAGAGGTATAAATGGCATGACAACATTTATTGCAAGGGCTTTGACAAAATCTTCTCTAGCTTCAGTGATGACACCTGGAGTATTGCCTGCACTTGTCTGGTCATTAAAAAAAATCTTTTGAAGCAATTATATATTTGTCTTTTGGGGGGATTATTACCGTAGTGTCACCATATCAATTTACTGCGATCAGAGGGGTGTTCTCTGTTGAGAGGTGAAATATATTGGGCTACATTTACCTCAAGATTAGGGAAAATTATGAGGTGGTTTCATTGAACTAAACAGTTATGAAGGGGATTGAAAGATTTGGGAGGTTGTTTCCCCTGGCTATGGAATATAGAGAGGGGAAGATGCAAGGAGTGTACTGCTGGGTAGATTTGAGATAATCAGTCAATTAATTGAGATAAGGTGAAATTACTACACTCAAATACTTGGAATATTTTTGAATTCTCTACTACCGTATTTCTGGATGTTCAGTTGTTGACTAATTCAAGGCTGATTTTTATTATTCATTTGTGGGATGTAGGCTCCACTGGTTGGGCTAGCATTTATGGCCTGTAACTAATTGTCATTGTTTATTTGGAGGTAATGCTATCCCTTTAATAATGGGTTATTGGAGAGTCATACTGAATGCACATTAGTAATTGGACAGCAGTAATATGCGTAGATATTAGTGTAGTGGTATTATCATTGGACTAGTAATCCAGAGACCCAGGGTATTGCTCTGGTGATACCCAGGGTATTGCTCCAAGACTGAAAATATGAGGGGTCTGCCATGAAGAAATTGTATTGGTTACTGAAAATTTGAAATCAGAGTATTTTGATGACTGATCCATTTAACGATGCAGCTTTAGATAGCAGTAGCATTTCCACAATGTGTGGGGTGGATGGGTTTAAATCTGGAGTCACTTGGTGAGCCAGATCGATGGAAGGTCAAGGAGTATGAAAGTTCTACATGCTTCAGGAGAAGACAACACGCTAATGTCCTCCAAAAGGGTAGTCTTCCTTTGCAGAACAGCTGGGATCAGCCTTTCACTAGTGCAGATGTAGTTTGTAGTGACTTACATCTGTTAAGCGGGCCTTCGATGAAGAAAGCACAAATGGCAATAGACATGATAAATGACAGAGTAATTATGTTTGGGAGACTGTGGATCTACGTTTTACTAGATCAGGTCATTATTGCCTGTTATTAAGGAAGCCAGAAATTTCTCAAAGAATTCATGGAAGTCTTGTTAACTCCTGGGAAGAAGAATCTGGTAGACAAAAAGAAGATCTTTGGAAGTTGCATAGATGGTTTGCACATCTGGGGTCACAAAAACTGAAGGCTTTTCTGTGAGTTGCTGCAGGGCTTGGTTAAGAATCTGCTATCTATGCCTCCTATAATTTTGTAGATCTCTATCAGGTCGCCCCTCAGCCTCTGTCTTTCCAGTGAAAACAATCCAAGTTTATCCAACCTCTTGGCAGAGTGGAAACAAAGAGTAGGAATTAATGGGTGCTTTTCAAATTGGCAGACAGTAGCTAGTGGGGTGCCACAGGGATTGGTGCTGGGACTCCAGCTATTCACAAAGTATATTAATGATTTGGATGAGAGAACAAAATGTAACATCTCAAAGTTTGCAGATGATACCAAGTTGGGTATGAGGGTGAATTGTGATGCAGATGCAGGGATCCTTCAGAATGAGCTTTATAGGTTGGGTGAGTGGGCAAATCAGTGGCAGATACAGTATAATTTGAATAAATATGAGGTTATTCACTTTGGAAGCAAAAACAAGAAGGCAGATTACTACCTGAATGGCTGTAAATTGGGAGAGGGGAGTATGCAGCGGGACCTGGGTGTCCTTGTGCACCAGTCACTGAAGGTAAGCATACAGGTGCAGCAGGCAGTAAAGAAGGCAAATGGCATGTTGGCCTTCATTGCGAGAGGTTGGGAGTACAGGAGCAGGGATGTGTTGTTGCAATTATACAGGGCCTTGGTGAGGCCACACCTAGAGTATTGTGTGCAGTTTTGGTCTCTTTTTCTGCAGAAGGATGTTCTTGCTCTCAAGGGAGTGTAGCGAAAGCTTACCAGGCTGATTCCGGGGATGGCGGGACTGATGTATGAGGAGAGATTGACTAGGTTAGGACTGTTTTCGCTGGATTTCAGACGAATGAGGGGGGATCTCATAGAGACTTATAAAATTCTAACAGGACTAGACAGGGTAGATGCAGGGAGGATATTCCCGATGGTGGGGGAGTCCAGAAACAGGGGTCACAGTCTGAGGATTCAGGGTAGACCATTTAGGACGGAGGTGAGGAGACATTTCTTCACCCAAAGAGTAGTGAGCCTGTGGAATTCATTACCACAGGAAATAGTTGATGCCAAAACATTGAATGTATTCAAGAGGCAGCTGGATATAGCACTTGTGGCGAATGGATTCAGAGGTTATGGGGAGAAAGAAGGTTAGGCTATTGAGTTGGATGATCAGCCACGATCATAATGAATAGCGAAGCAGGCTCAAAGAGCCAAATGGTCTCCTCCTGCTCCTATCTTCTATGTTTCTCTCCTCACACCTAAAACACTTCAGAACTGGCACATCCAGGTAAACCTTCTCTGCACCCTCTTAAGCTCAATTTCATTCCAGCTACCCTTTCTCCTCAAGATGTCAGCCAGGGACTGTTGGGTACCCATAGGGAGGAGGATCAATAGGTGAACACCCTGGGGCCATGCACCCAGGGGACTCAGGGAGTGTCCAGATTATCCGAATCCCCTCTTGCTTATATCCAACAGCTCCAGTTGTACAGGCTGAGGAGAATGCCACTGCCACATAGCAGGACCCCAAAAGCAAGCCTTGGCCCTCCAGGTCTTGGCACTCTGGAGGACACCTGCCAACGTCATCACAGATAGTGTAGCAGTCAGCAGGTTGCCTCCACCTCTGTTGTGCATGTCAGGGGAGCATCAAGATGTAGCAGCAAGGTTAGGAAAGGTAAGAAGCAGCAGTTGCATAGCCTGAGCCTGGGTGTTAATCTCTTGTACTTAATGTTCAGTATTGTAAATAAAATCCCAAAATTGTCTCCTTGCATATGGCTAATTTTTATGATGAACAGTGTTCATGTCACTCAGATGTGAAACTTTGGTTCCCCCAAAAGATGATGGCAGGTGTCTCAAGTCTAGGTCTTCTTCCCTGTGGAGTATGTAATCTTCAGACCAAAGTGACAGTTCAGTCCCAACATCAGTGGCTACATTAGTGATGCCAGCACCTCAATGGTGCTTGTATTTGCTGCCAGAATGTTGTGGGAGGTGTCACAGAGTTTCGTCAGTGTCTATGTGTACAGAAGAGTACTGTTCAGGCTTCCTCCAAGTATGTTCAATATGGAGGACTACAGGTTCATCAGCTGATGGAGGATGATATGTAGATTCCAACAAAAGGTATTCCTTCCCTATATTTGCTCTGATATTCACTCCATAATCTTATACCAATGTGTCGTTGCTTCTGATATGTCTCCCTTCAGGATGTTGACGGAGGAGGTTTGAATGTTGACTGATTGGTACAATTCTGTGAATATGGCTACACAAGCTATTCCTTGACTAGCTTATGGGTAGCGAGGGACAGTTATACAATAAATATGCATAGACATCTACTGTCAAAAAATAGATTTCATATTCACTTAACAATGCAGGCCTGAAGTTAATTAATCTTCATTATTAGTGGGCTTTGAGAAAAATCCACTCAAATTATTTATTTTATGTATCAGGAGGAACTTGCTCTTGGGTTAATATACACCCCTGATGAATCACCGGCAAAATATCAACATTCGTATCTGCGAACCACAATAGTCCTCTTGCTTGGAGGTGTTCTGGTAAGTGAATCTATAGTATGTGCGGTAGATAAATATACAGTGTCAATCAAAATTGTACTCAATCCCTACATCCAAAAATGGCAAACATTGTCCTCAAACAGTACAAAATTAATTTGTGAATGAGTGTTATCCAGGCCTATCGTGGGAAGCATGATGGTACGGTGGTTAACACTGCTGCCTCACAGCGCCAGGGACCCGGGGTGAATCCGGATGTGGGTGACTGTGTGGAGTTTGCAAGTTCTCCCCATGTTTGCATGGGTACTTCTGAGTGCTTCAGCTTCTTCCCACAATTCAAAGATGTGCAGGTTAGGTGGTTTGGCCGTGCTAAATTGCTCCTTAGTGTCCGAAGATGTATAGGTTAGGTGGATTAGCCATGTTAAATGCGTGGGATAGGGCAGTGGAGTGGGCCTGGGTAAGATGCTCTTTCAGAGATTCAGTGCTCGATGGGCCAGATGGTCTCTTCCTTCACTATAGGTGTCCTATGAGTGTGGGATGCACCATTGACCACGTCCTGTGCAGCTGACACAGCGTTTTATTTTATTTATTCGTTCATGAGATGCGAGCAACCCTGGCTAGACCAGCTATTATTGCCCATCCCTAATTGCCCTTGAGATGGTAGTGGTGAGTTGTCTTCTTGAGCTGCTGTTTATGTGTTGTAGGGACTCCCACAGTACTGTTAGGAAGGGGGTTCCAAGAGTTTGGGACAGCAACAGTGAAGGAACTGTGATATGCTTCCAAGTCAGTATGGTGTGTGGCTTGCAGAGGAACTTGAAGATGGTGGTGTTCTCGTGTATCTGTTGCCATGGTCCTTCTAGGTGGTAGAAGTTGCAAGTTTGGAAAGTACTGTGAAAAGAGCTTGGTGAGATGTTGTAGTGCACCTTGCTGATTGTACACACCTCGACCACAGGTGGAGAGAGTGAATGTTAAAGTTGGTGGATGGGGTGTCAATTAAGTAGGCTGCCTTGTTCATGATGGTGTCAAGCTTCTTAAGTGTTGTTGGAAGAGATGGTGACATAGTGGTATTGTCACTGGACTAACAATCCAGGGACCCAGAGTAATACTTTGGGGACTATTATACTACTGGGTTTTTTGAAAAATACATCTGCTTCACTAATGTCCTATGGGGAAGGAGTCTTGTCCTTACCCAGTCTAGCTTCTATGTGACTCCAGACCCAAAGCAGTGTGGTCGACTCTCAGCTGCCCTCTGCAGTGGCTTAGTAAGCTACTCAGTCATAAACCACCCAGTTGTATTGCTCACCTCCACATTTTCAGGGGCAATTCGGGATGGCTGACCAATGCTGAACTTGCCAGAGATCCCCAAATCCTGTGAACTATTAAGATAAAAAAGCACGAGAGGTTGTGGTTTAGTTGGTGATATTTCAGCACTGCTATCAATACTCTTCGCCAGATTTTAGACATTGACTTCCCTTGTCATCCAATCCCGTTCCCTTCAATGATGTTTCCTTGAGGGTCTCCTGGATCCCTGTGGAAACATGGCCTCACCTTTTTTGTCCAACTTGATCTGTTACGCTTCCACCACTGCATCTGTGAACCCTCTTCTTGGCCTGGTGCTCTATTTTCTTTATTTAGATTTGCACCAGCATCATCCATTATCAGCTTTCTCTGCTTTACATTGAAAAAGATCCATGGGAATCACTACTGATGGGCAAGAAAACTCGTATGTACTGTCAAATTGAAAAGGAATGAGGATAGCTACATAGAATATATAGCACATATCCTTTTCTAGTTTTCCAATAAAAGCATGTATTCTATTCACCTCAAACATTCCCTATAGCAGTAAGTTCTGTATTTTCACCACTTTGGAGACGATGATGCTTCTACTGATTTCCCTGATTTCTTTTTTTTGTGTAGGTTAGGTGGATTAGCCATTGTAAATGTGTGAGGTTGCGGAGATAGTGCAGGGTGTGGGCCTTGATATAGTGCTCTTTCAGAGAATCAGTGCAGACTCGATGGCTGAATTACCTCCTTCTGCACTGTAGGGATTCAGTGAGAAATTTTATTTTTCAAGCTTCTTTTCCCAAAAGTGAAAATACTGCCTCTACCTGTTCCATCAAAATCTTTCAAATTATAAGAGGAATTATGTTGAATGGAGTAAGAGCTACAGAAGGGCAATTATGAATCAAAATTATTCAGGTGAGTAATTAATTTATTTCATGGGGAGGGAACTGGATGACAATCAATGCTCTTCTTCTGTGATGGCAAAATCCTTCTCAATCATTGATGGACATTTTGCTGTCCACTTACCATTGCCACATCAGTTTGTCCCCAATCCTTTTTGGCACTGTGCCAGCTTGGTGCTGCAGATGTTCCAAAGGATTTTCCCATGACTCTTTCCTCAAGACGGCTGTCTGTGCAGTCTTTGTCTTAACTACTTCTGTAGTTAAGACAAAGATCACTGTCCTCCTTGACCTCAGCCTCCTGCAATGTTTCATTGAAGCCCTTTGCAAGTTAGAGGAGCACCTCATAGAATCCTACAGTGCAGAAGGAGGCCATTCGGCCTGTCGAGTCTGCACCGACCACAATCCCACCCAGGCCCTATCCCCATAACCCATGTGTTTACCCTTGCTAGCCCCCGACACTAAGGGGCACCTGGAGGAAACTCATGCAGACATGGGGAGAATGCGCAAACTTCACATAAACAGTGACCCAAGCCGGGAATCGAACCCAGGTTCCTGGCGCTGTGAGACAGCAGTGCTAACCACTGTACCACTGGGCCACCCCATCTTTCAATTAGGCACCTTGCAGCCTGCAGGACTTAACACAGAGTTCAACAATTTCTCTCTGTAACCTTAGCCCTGATTTTGTTGCCTTTTTCTTCATAGGTTTTGGTTTTAATTTATTTTACTGAGTTTTTGCTCTCAAAGTGTTCTTCATAGTTCCATTTATGCCACCTTGAGACACAACTTCTGTTTCTTCACCTGCCTTCACTTTGATTTTTGATTTGATTTATTATTGTCACATATATTAATATACAGTGAAAAGTATTTTTTCGTGCGCGCTATACAGACAAAACATACCGTCCATTGAGAAGGAAATGAGAGGGTGCAGAATATAGTGTTACAGTCAGAGCTAGGTTGATCTAGAGAAAGATCAACTTAATGCAAGATAGGTCCATTCAAAAGTCTGATGGCAGCAGGGAAGAAGCTGTTCTTGAGTCGGTTGGTACGTGACCTCAGGCTTTTGTATCTTTTTCCCGAAGGAAGAGAGAATGTCCAGGGTGCGTGGGGTCCTTAATTATGCTGGCTGCTTTGCCGAGCAAGCGCGAAGTGTAGACAGAATCAATGGATGAGAGCCTTGTTCGCGTGATGGATTGTGCTGCATTCACGACCTTTTGTAGTTCCTTGCGGTCTTGGGCAGAGCAGGAGCCATACCAAGCTGTGATACAACCAGAAAGAATACTTTCTATGGTGCATCTGTAAAAGTTGGTGAGAGTCGTAGCTGACATGCCAAATTTCCTCAGTCTTCAGAGAAAGTAGAGATGTTAGTGGGCTTTCTTAACTATAGTGTTGGCATGGGGGGACCAGGACAGGATGTTGGTGATCTGGACACCTAAAAACTTGAAGCTCTCAACCCTTTCCATTTCGTCCCCATTGATGTAGACACTTGTCCCATTACCACTTCCTTTGACCTTGTACTACCAATCCTTAAGTCTATTCTATCTTCCACATTTAGTCTATTCTATCTTCCACAATAACACAGACCATTTGTTCCTTTTCCAACTCTTCCTCCCTTTCTTGCTTAAATTTCACTTTTCACAGTTCTAATCAAAAGTCATCAAACTGAAATTTTAACTCTGTTCTCTCTCCACTGATGCTACCTTTTATGCTGAGTATTTCCAGCATTTTTTATTTTTATTTCAAACTTCCAGCGTCCAGAGTATTTTACTTAATATTTCTAATGTTTTTACAATGGTATTATAGTGTAAAAGGAGTTCACATTCAAATTGGAGAGGTAGTGGTGAGGTTGTATTGTTACTGGACTAGAAATCCAGGATAATGCTCTGGGGACCAGGTTCAAATACCACCATCATAGTTGGTGAAATTTGAATTCAATAAAAAATATGGAATTAAAATTCTAATGATGATCATTAAACCATTGTTGATTGTCGTAAAAAACCATCTGGTCACTCATGTCCTTTAGCCAAGGAAATCTGATCTCCTTACCTGGTCTGGTGGCACAGTGGTTAGCACTGCAGTCTCACAGAGCCAGGGATATGGGTTTTATTCCAGCCTTGGGTGAATGTCTGTGTGGACTTTGCACGTTCTCCCCATGTGTGCATGGGTTTCCTCTGGGTGCTCCGGTTTCCTCCCACAGTCCAGAGATGTGCAGGTTAGGTTGATTGGTCATGCACTTAGTGTCCCATGATGTGTAGGTTAGGGGCATTATGGGTAAATACATGGGGTTACGAGGATAGAGGGTAAGATGCTCTGTTGGAGATGGAGCAGGCTCGATGGGCTGAATGGCCTCCTTCTGCACTGTAGGGATTCTATGGCCTACATGTGTTTCCAAATCCACAGCCAGGACTCTTAACTGTCCTCTGAAATACCACTCAGTCCAAGGGTATTAGGAATGGGCAATAACAGCTGGCCCAGCCATTGATGTCCATACCCTATAATGGTCTTTTTAAAAGTTCAGTGATTTCTAGAAGATTGCTGTTTTGGGCACATCAACAGCACCCCCTGTGGGAATCAGTAACAGCAATTTCTGGAGTTTGGCATTTAACTGCATATGTTCAGGCATGAGAAGTTGCTGTCACTGTCAGTTTCGCAGTTGTAATGTTGACAAATTCTGACAGTTCCACAGTCAATAAATGCAAGGTTCAGGCCAATGTTGCATTCTTACTCTCTGCTTGCTACTCCAACTACTCCAGCCTCACTACTCAAAATACTCTGCTCCCTCGTTGAAGATATCATAGAAACCCTGCAGTACAGAAAGAGGCCCTTCGGCCCATCGAGTCCGCACCGACCACAATCCCACCCAGGCCCTACACCCATATCCCTACATATTTACCCACTAATCCCTCTAACCTACACATCTCAGGACACTAAGGGCAATTTTAGCATAGCCAATCAACCTGACCCGCACATCTTTGCACTGTGGGAGGAAACCGGAGCACCCAGAGGAAACCCACGCAGACACGAGGAGAATGTGCAAACTCCACACAGACAGTGACCCAAGCCGGGAATCGAACCCAGGTCCCTGGAGCTGTGAAGCAGCAGTGCTAACCACTATGCTACTGTGCCGCCCCTGTTTATTGTCCTACAATCACTGCACCACACTTCTCTACATCTCTGATTGTGCACTCACTACTATTACAACCCTTACTCCCACATCTGACGCACCACCTAACAGCTCTTCAACCATGACTTGCACATTCTCTAACTATCTCACGAGACTGTCACTAACATAAGTGTTTTCTTGCAAGGAAAAATTGAATACAACTCCAGACATGCTGCCAGTGAAAAAGGTAGAGTCTTTCATTTCAAGTGTAAAGATGTGCACAAAGCCTGACACTGATACAGGGCGCTATTTTACCATTGCGTCGGGCGTGAAAAAGTGGTAAAGTCGGGTGTGAGGCCACTAACGTGATCCGCACCCGCGTCCGCGCAGATGGTCACTTTACCGAAACCCGAGAATGGTCGCGATCCGATTCGCGCCCAACACGGGCACAACGGCGATTTAAATGCATTTGCATGTATTTCAATTGAATTAATGAACTGCCCACCCAACTTTATCAGCATTTCCCCCTTTACCGCCGTGTTAGCCGATCCGGAGTCGCGCCGAAATGAACCTGCTGAATAAAAGTCTGAATCGGGCGCTCCAGCTGCTGAAGAGCAAGTTAAGTGTTTCCAATGGCTCTCTGAATCAGATCAGTGGTGGGTGGAGGGGGTGGGGGAGGCGGGTCAGACCATTCTCTGGTTGGAGCTGGGGGAGGGGAGTGAGGCCAGATCGTTGTCTGGTGGTTGGGGGGTGGGGGGGGGGGGGGGGCGGCGCTGATCGTTGCCTGGTGGTGTGGGGAAGGAGGGAGACAGGTCAGATCATTCTCTGGCTGGGGGGAGGGGAGTGAGGCCAGATCGTTGTCTGATAGTGGCGGGGGGGGGGGGGGGGGGGGGGGGGAAGGCTGACCATTGTGTGGTGGTGGCGGGTGGGAGGGCCGATCGTTGTCTGCGGTTGGGGAGGGGGGGCGATCGTTGTCTGGTGGGCAGGGAGGAGGAGGCGGGTCAGATGTTCCTCTGGGGGGTGGGGGGGGGGGGTGGTGAGTGAGGCCAGATCGTTCTCTGAGGGTGGTGTCGGGGTGGGGGGCGGGGGGTGGGTGAGTGAGGCCAGATCGTTCTCTGAGCGGGGAGTGTGGTGTGGTGAGTGAGGCCAGCCCATTCTCTGGGGGGGGGGGGGGGGAGAGTGAGGCCAGATCGTTCTCTGGGGGGGGGGGCGGGGATTGAGTGAGGCCATTCTCTGAGGGAGGGGAGGCCCGATCGCTCACTGGTGGGGGGGCAGATGGATCTCTGGTAGGGGGCAGGGTGGTCCGCTGCCACTCTGCGGGCGATCAGTGGGGGGGGAGGGGGTAGGGGGTCGCAATCGGTGCGGGTAGCGGGAGTGGGTGGATAAGGGAGACAGTGATGTGTGTGGGGACCATCGCTCCCACTTTTCGCTCCCGTGCCGCTTTCTCCGCTTTCTGTGGCCCGGGAGCGATCTGACACAGGCGTGCTTTTTCAAATTGTTTTCCAACCGCGCATGCACAGTTCAGAGCTCCGATCGTTTCGGGCACGATAAGCCCCACCCCCGAATGGGACCCGTGATTTTTGTTTCAGGCTGAGTGCGTATGGGGGCGCCTGAAAGCAGATTTCTAAGTCGGATCTGAATTAAGCCCAGATTCAGCACTTAGAATGAAAATGGTAAAATCAGGCCCACAGTGTCACCTGAAGGTGGCCCTCAGGAGCATTCAGATACCCACCATGGAGTGAATTTTATAGCATCCACCGCCCAATTGATGGCCACTTAGGACCTCATTCTGCCACTGCCATAATAATACATGCGGCAGGGAAAGTCAGAAGAAAGTTGGCCATCCTGCAAGTTTAGCAGCTCAGGCTAAAGGTAGGAAGGAAAGGCACGAAACTCCTTTGGGATAGCCCCTGTGCCAATTGGGGGCACACACACACTGACCAAACTAATCAACCTATTTATGCCTTTCCCATTCTAGCCTTTTAAACGCCAAACCCCTCTCCCCCCCCAACACCCTGCCACATCTCTCGCCACGTTCCCTGATCTTTCCCTGAACAGAATCCGTGGACTTCGTTTTAAGTCCAGGAGGTGCCTTCCTTCCTTCTCAGGATTGTGTGTTATTCCAGCAGTGGCCATTACTTCCTTCTGGCTCTCAAGTACTATAAGGCCTCCCTGCCAAACTGATTGACTGGCAGCTCTCGAGGGCTGAACTTCCTTTGCCTTCGAGGCAGAAGATCCACTCCCAGGCAATTAACACTGCTCCCAGCCTATTATCACTGGGGGGAAGCTGGTTTTAAAGTTGGTGAGCTAAGCCTCTTAAATGATAAATCACTGGACACAAATTTCCAGGAACTGGAGCAGGAGGATTGGATACTACAAATGCCACCTTGTTAATGAATGAGACAACACACTAGCTCTGTTGCAGATGGATGCAGGAGCAAACCAAGAGTTCAAGATTCTGAAGAAGGCTGTTTAGCTTGCACTGGGAAATGATGAGTGCAATGGGCATTGTAAGGGCTGATCCTTCAAAATGGCAACTCATAGCTGTGCTGCAAAGCTCTTCTGGCATGGTCCATGCAGTAGAAGCGTTATTTGAGCATGCATATTGCTTGTGGTTCATGCTGTAAGTTGTTGGATGAGTTTTATGAAGCAAATTAGGCACTGGGACTTACCAAAATACCACAAGTCCGGGCCCCTTATTTATATTTTAATTGTTTTGAATTGTATACTCTGGGCACCTATGGAAAAGCCTGATCTAATATTGTGGAGGACACGTTTCTGGATCAAAATGAACACTTTTCCTTTCCAGCATATTGGAGACTTTTGATCGATTTAGCATCTGAAAGCAGGCACAACGTAATTATATTTCTAGACCAACATAGTTCCTTGGTATTTCTATTTAACGTGCTAACTATATCAATGTTGTGTATACCTCCTCCTCCTGTCCTTTATTGTCTGTCTTTATTCAATATGTATCAACTATAAGTATTATGTTGTGTACGTGTCACCCTGTTCGTAGATTTTACTATTTATTTTGGTTTTTAACTATCTTAGTTATTAGATTTATTCACTCCATTTTTCTGTTACTGTCTCTGCCTGTGCTAGCTGTATGAATGTTATGGTTTTCCCTCTTAAACCAATCAAATACCTTCACCTGTGTTGGCCATGTTAATGTTGGATATCTTTGCTGTGACTCCCTTTTACTACTGTTGTAACCCCCTTGTGTCCTTCCCCAACTGCATTTGGCTGTGTATGTTATGTAAGTTTTTGTATCTTTCATAATAACTTTCCTTTACTGTTCCTGAACTCTCTTTGACAATTTTTGTTTCTTCTTTTATTTTACAGATTACCATTATAATCAGTATCACACTTGGCATTGTGATATTCCGAATTGTGACAGCTGTCATCCTGACAAAATCATCAGTGGATGTTATGCATGAAAATGCCAATTCAGTGGCTATAATAATTAGTGCTATGTTGCATTTCGTCATAGTTATAATAATGACTAAGGTATGACTGGTGCAATTCACTTTGTCCAACTTATGAGAAATCCATTTCTAACATCAGACATACAAATCAGTATTTTCTCAGAGTACTCAGATCACAGAGATTTTATTTTTCAGTTGGCACATCAAGACACTTAGCAGCATAGATCTGTTTCTAAACTTGGATAAAATGATGACTCTGCTTCCACCGCCTTTTGAGGAAGAAAGTTCCAAAGATACACAACCCTCTAAGAGAAAAAGAAATTCTCCTCATCTATCTCAAATGAATGACCCCTTATTTTTAAACAGTGACCCCCCCCTAGCTCAGGATTTTGTGACAAGAGTAAACATTCTCTCCACCTCTTAAAAATTTCAATCAAGTCGTCTTGATCTTCAATCAAGTGAAACTCCAGTAAATATAAGCCTAACCTGTCCAACCTTTCTTTAAAGGACAACCTGCTCATTCCAGATATTAGTCTAGTAAACCTTCTGTGAACTGATTTTAACGCACTTACACCTTTCCTTAAATAAGGAGACCAATACTGTATGCTGTACTCCAGATGTGGTGTCACCTGTGGCCCATACAACTGAAGCATAACCTACCTGCTTTTGTAAACAATTCATCTCACAATAAACGATAACATTTTATTAGCTTTCCTAATTATTTGCTGTATCTGTATGCCTTTTGTGATTCATGCACAAGAACACCTAGATCCCTCTGAATCTCAGAATTCTACAATCTCTCACCATTTAGAAAAATGCTTTTTTAATTCTTCTGCCAAAATAGACTTTCACATTTCTCCACATTATGCTCCATTTGCCAGATCTTTGCCCATTCACTTAAACTATCCATGTCACTTTGTAGCTTCCTAATGTCCTCTTCACAATTTATTTTCCTATCTACCTTTCTGTCGTCAGCAAAGTTCACAACCATACATTCAGTCCCTTCATCCAAGTCATTTAAGAAATTATAAAAAGTTGAGGTCCCAGCCGGATCCCTGTGGCACACCACTTATAACATCCTGCCAACCAAAAAAAAGACCCTTTTTTGCCAGGCAGCTGAATATTCCGGGGTATAAGTGTTTTAGACGAGACAGAGGAGGGGCTAAAAAAGGTGGGGGAGTAGCGATATTAGTTAAGGAGCATATTACCGCGGTGCAGAGGGTCGACAACTTAGAGGGGTCATGTACTGAGTCGCTGTGGGTGGAACTCAGAAACAGGAAGGGTGCAGTCACTATGCTGGGGGTGTACTACAGACCACCCAACAGCCCACGGGAAGTGGAGGAAAGGATATGTCAGGAGATTCTGGATAGGTGCAGAAAACATAGGGTTGTTGTAGTGGGGGACTTTAATTTCCCTAGCACAGACTGGAAAGTGCTTAGAGCTGGGGGTCCGGACGGGGAGGAATTTGTAAAATGCATACTGGAAGGTTCTTTGGAACAGTATGTAGATAGCCCGACTAGAGAGGGGGCTATACTGGACCTAGTTCTGGGAAATGAGCCCGGTCAGGCCGTCAAAGTTTCGGTAGGGGAACATGTGGCAAATAGTGACCACAACTCTGTTAACTTTAGGATAGTAATGGACAAGGATGAGTGCTGTCCTACGGGCAGGGTGCTAAATTGGGGGAAGGCTGACTATAGCCGGATTAGGCAGGAATTGGTGGATGTTGATTGGGAGAGGATGTTCAAGGGTAAGTCCGCGTCTGGCATGTGGGAGTCTTTTAAGGAACTATTGATAAGGCTGCAGGATAGGCATGTGCCTGTAAAAAGGAAAGATAGGAAAGGTAGGATTCGAGAGCCGTGGATAACCAGGGAAATTGAGGATCTGATTAAAATGAAAAGGGAGGCGTACGTTAAGTCCAGGCAACTGAAAACAGATGGAGCTCTGGAGGATTACAGAGAGAGTAGGAAAGATCTCAAACGGGGAGTTAGAAAGGCAAAAAGAGGTCACGAGATGTTCTTGGCAGGCAGGATTAAGGAGAATCCTAAGGCATTCTATTCATACGTTAGGAACAAAAGAGTTGTCAGGGAGAAAATCGGACCTCTCAGGGACAAAGGAGGGGAATTATGCTTAGAACCCAAGGGAATAGGGGAGATCCTAAATGAATACTTTGCATCGGTATTCACGAAGGAGAGGGGCGTGTTAACCGGGAGTGTCTCGGAGGGAGGTGTTGACCCGTTAGAGAAAATCTCCATTACAAGAGAGGAAGTGTTAGGTTTTTTAGGGAACATTAAAACTGACAAAGCCCCAGGGCCTGATGGCATCTATCCTCGACTGCTCAGGGAAACGAGAGGTGAAATTGCTGGGCCTCTGACGGAAATCTTTGTCGCTTCTTTGGACACGGGTGAGGTCCCTGAGGATTGGAGGATAGCGAATGTGGTCCCGTTGTTTAAGAAGGGTAGCAGGGATAACCCAGGAAATTATAGGCCGGTGAGCTTGACGTCCGTGGTAGGGAAGTTGTTGGAGAGGATTCTTAGAGACAGGATGTATGTGCATTTAGAACGGAACAATCTCATTAGTGACAGACAGCATGGTTTTGTAAGAGGGAGGTCGTGCCTTACAAATTTGGTGGAGTTTTTTGAGGAAGTGACAAAAACGGTTGATGAAGGAAGGGCCGTGGATGTCGTCTATATGGATTTCAGTAAGGCATTTGACAAAGTCCCACATGGCAGGTTGGTTAAGAAGGTTAAGGCTCATGGGATACAAGGAGAAGTGGCTAGATGGGTGGAGAACTGGCTTGGCCATAGGAGACAGAGGGTAGTGGTCGAAGGGTCTTTTTCCGGCTGGAGGTCTGTGACCAGTGGTGTTCCGCAGGGCTCTGTACTGGGACCTCTGCTATTTGTGATATATATAAATGATTTGGAAGAAGGTGTAACTGGTGTAATCAGCAAGTTTGCGGATGACACGAAGATGGCTGGACTTGCGGATAGCGAAGAGCATTGTCGGGCAATACAGCAGGATATAGATAGGCTGGAAAATTGGGCGGAGAGGTGGCAGATGGAGTTTAATCCGGATAAATGCGAAGTGATGCATTTTGGAAGAAATAATGTAGGGAGGAGTTATACAATAAATGGCAGAGTCATCAGGAGTATAGAAACACAGAGGGACCTACAAATCCTTGAAGGTGGCAACACAGGTGGAGAAGGTGGTGAAGAAGGCATATGGTATGCTTGCCTTTATAGGATGGGGTATAGAGTATAAAAGCTGGAGTCTGATGATGCAGCTGTATAGAACGCTGGTTAGGCCACATTTGGAGTACTGCGTCCAGTTCTGGTCGCCGCACTACCAGAAGGACGTGGAGGCATTGGAGAGAGTGCAGAGAAGGTTTACCAGGATGTTGCCTGGTATGGAGGGTCTTAGCTATGAGGAGAGATTGGGTAGACTGGGGTTGTTCTCCTTGGAAAGACGGAGAATGAGGGGAGATCTAATAGAGGTATACAAGATTATGAAGGGTATAGATAGGGTGAACAGTGGGAAGCTTTTTCCCAGGTCGGAGGTGACGATCACGAGGGGTCACGGGCTCAAGCTGAGAGGGGCGAAGTATAACTCAGACATCAGAGGGACGTTTTTTACACAGAGGGTGGTGGGGGCCTGGAATGCACTGCCAAGTAGGGTGGTGGAGGCAGGCACGCTGACATCGTTTAAGACTTACCTGGATAGTCACATGAGCAGCCTGGGAATGGAGGGATACAAACGATTGGTCTAGTTGGACCAAGGAGCGGCACAGGCTTGGAGGGCCGAAGGGCCTGTTTCCTGTGCTGTACTGTTCTTTGTTCTTTGTTCAATCAAAAATAGACCCTTTTTTGCCTACTCTGTTTTCTGTTGGCTAGCCAATCTTTTATTCATCCTGTTTATCCAATGTGTTACCCATTACACCACGAGCTTTACTTTGCACAATAACCTTTGATGTGCCATCTTATCAAATGCCTTCTGGAAATCTAAGTACAGCCCATCCACCGGTTCCCCTTTATCTACAGCATCTATTACTTCTTCAAAAGATTTTAGTAAATGGGTTAAACATGATTCCCCTTTCACAAAACCATGTTGACTCTGCCTGTTTATCTTGAATTTATCCAAATATACCTGTTATAATAGCTTTAAAAACAACTTCTTACATTTTATGTAAGACAGATATTTCCCACTTTCTCCCTTTTCGAATAAAGGAGTTACATTTTCAAACTTCCAATACAATGGAAACTTCCCTGAATTTAGGGAATTTTGCAAAATTAAAACCAGTGCATTAACTATCTCCCTACCCACTTCTAGAATGAAGTCCATCAGACCCAGGGATTTGTAAGCCCACAGCCCCAACAATTTGAAAAATATATGTGGATGAGATGTAGAAAAAGGATGTTGGGGTGAGTCTTGATTGCCAGAAAGAATGATGGGAGTGTGGTGTATTTGAGAAATGTGAGAGATGGATAATACGATGGACCTCAAAAGTAATGGGCAAATGTATTCACTCACCTTGACTACCAGAGTGGGGCTTTCTTTCTGCTCTGCTGCCAAGTTCTTACACTTTGGGCATTAAGCACCTTTGTCACCTGTTCCAATTCCTTTTTGAAGGTCTGATTTATAGGCTAACTGCCCTTGGCAGAAACATGGCATTTCTACTGGCTTTCACTTGTCTCAACAGTGCTTCCAGGTTGGTGTCACTAAAGTGGAATGTTGTTCCCTTAGCATTTTGCAACATCACCCGACATCCTGAGGTCTCCCAAGTGATTGTCCAGGAGCTTCCAGCATATTTACTTTCTAGGAATTGTATCTTTTAAAATTTATTCTTTCACATGATACCTTTTAAAAGGAAAAGCTGCTTGAAGTATGTGGCTTGGTTGCACTAGTTGACCACCTGCAGTGCATAGAGGTTGCCAGTGTCACTGAGAGATGTACAGTGTGTGTGTGTGTGTGTGTGTGTGTAGGGGAAATGAAGTGAATACATCAATTTTATGTGCTTCCCACGTGAGAATTGGCACCTGCAGATTGTAAAGTGCAACCCCTGTGCCCAAAAACCAGGTCACATCGATTTCTGGATTGATGCGTCCATAAGTATTTTATCATAAAAAAGTGAAGAAGCTAATCGTTGATGTGTTATATTCCAGGTCAATTATATAGTTGCAAGGAAGCTGTCTCAGTTGGGTATGTAATTTTATAACTCTGAAGTACATTGTAAACAACATACAAGTTATGATTTCAAATATCCACAAGCCATTGTGAATGCACGTTCAGCAAGTCTTCCCCATATATCAGGAAAATCCTGTGCCTGCTTTCGATTGGGAAATTGTCCAGGCCACCAACATGACCCCAGCCACATCCCCTTCAACCCTCTGGTATGCCAATTGAAAAATATTTTTTAGAAAGCACCCATTTTAACCTGGACTTACTATTGGGGCCCAATATGTCCATCTAGTGATCAGAAATAGGAAAGTATCCAGTATAGGAAGTCCCAATTCCAAACTGTATTCTGGAACAACTCCATTTGCATTGTTTGCCTCATAAGGGAAAGGCAAAGATTTCACCTTCTGCAAAGCTAAAAATGGTAGTTGTTCAGCACACACATGTCTCTGCTATTTTCTGGCAGACTGCACAGGAGTGCCACTGGATATAATGGGTGTCCATTGGAAGCCTAAATTATTTTAGAGGCCATCAGTGTAATGGTGGGAACATTTCAAAAAGCAAGACAGTTTAGTTATGCTATGAATGTGAGTGGCATTGGCTTGTTCAATGGGTTAGACACTGCTCTTTAATTATGGGTAATTGAATTTAAATGCTACCCTGACTGGTGGAAGTTTTATTTGCTTACTGGTTGCACTGTGGTCAGTTTTGGCATCTTAATTCAGTTCCCAAAGGGCTTGAACCCAAAAAACAAAATCTGACACCAATGAACAATATCATAAGAAAGCTGCAGGGGTTAGGGAAAATGTCTCACTAGTGGAGTTGGAATTTTGGGCTGAGCCACATTTCAAGAAGAGGGGACAGTTGTAGTTATACAGGGAATGTCACAGTCAGGATAGATCAAAAATTCACTTGTAATGATCTTCTGATGTTCTGCAGAAAGGAAGCGCACTGTGTTGGCTCGAGAAAACAGCTTCACTATAAAAATGTTCACATTCCAGTTCGTCACAATGTTTGCTTCCAACGTTTACATTGCTTATTTTCTGGGAAGGTGGGTACTCTTATAAACATCCTGGTTTTTATCAATTAGCAAGTTCTTGATTCATTGTGAGCAATGTTATGAGAAATTTGCTAGTATTTTGAAAGAGTGAGTTTGTGTTAGGGTGGCACAGTGGCACAGATGTTAGCGCTGCTGCCTCACAACGCCAGGCACTGGGGTTCGATTCCAGTCTTGAGTGACTGTGCAGAGTTTTCCTATTCTCCCCATGTCAGTGTTGGTTTTCTCTGGGTGCTCTGGTTTCCTCCCACAGTACAAAGATGTGCAGGTTAGGTGAATTGGCCATGCCAAATTGTCCCTTTTTTGTCCACAGATGTGTAGGTTATAGGTGGATTAGCCACGGTAATGGGTTACGGGGCTAGGGCAGGGGGTGTGCTTGGGTAAGATGCTCTTTCAGAAAGTCAGTGCCGAATCAATGGGCCAAATGACCTCCTTCTGCATTGTGGGGATTCTAAGATTCTATAGATGCAGGCTGGAGGCATGTGGTGAAGGGAGGGGTGGGGGAATAGTGGTGTGGGATAATGTGATTAAAACTCCAAAAGTGGTGTTGGATCAGAAACCCAATGTGTCCCTGCACACTTCGGGGTTTAATCCAGAGCAGTTTACAAGTGGATGGGAAAACCCCATGCAGCTGTCAGGTAAGCCATTCAATGTTTAATTCCCCAATTAGCTCAGGATTTAACCTAGAATTCTGACTTTAACAGTTTGTGCTTCTGTTTCCTGAGCTGTGTGCAACTAGCCATCTTGAAGGAGGCAAAACTCCCAGCAAAGCATCAACAGAGCAGAGGATCAGCTCTCAATATATGAGCACTAGTGTCTCAGGAGCTTAGGCTCTTTTGGCCAGTCATTGCTGATATTACAGCACCATCAAATACGATCTGCTTCCTAGTGGACCAGTGGACATATGCCACCAGTGGTTGTCAAGTGGCTGTTTCAAAGGCCACATGCCCCATCCTTTGTTCTCTCCCTCTACTTGGAACAAACATACATACGAACATGAATTCGTAGCAGGAGTAGTATGCCCCTCAATGCCTACGTTTCCATTTGATAAGATAATGGTTGATCTGATTGTGGTCTCAACACCTGTCTATCCCCAATAACCTTTGACTTCCTTGTTAGTCAAGAATCTATCTAACTCGGCCTTAAAAATGTTTATTGACCCAGTCTCAACTGCTCTCTGGGAAAGAGAATTCAACATACTAACAACCTTATGAGAGAAATCCTAATCTTAGTTTTAAATGGGAGACTTTGTGCCCCTAGTTCTAGTATCTCCTACAAGGGATAACATCTTCTTGCATCTGCCCTGAGAAGTCCTCTCAGCGTTTTATATGTCTCAATAAGATTAACTTTCATTCATCTAAACTCCAATGGATACAGGCCATCTTGTCCATTCTTTCCGAATAAGAAAACCCCTTCGTCCCAGAAATCAGGCGTGTGAACCTTTCCTTCTCTCAACCTTTCCTGCTACTAACTAATTTCAATGTTATCCTTTCTTAAGTAAGGAGACCAAAACTGTACACAGTGCTTCAGATGTTGTCTCACCAAGATCCTGTAAACTTTGTCATTTTAATACTCAATTCCACTTTGCAATGAACAGCAACATTTCATTTGCCTTCCAAATCACTTGCTGTTTCTGCAAATCACCATTTTGTGGTTCAGATACCAGGGCACCCAGATCCCTCTGTACTGCAGTGTACTGCAATCTCTGTCCATTTAAATAATACACTGCTTTTCTATCTTCCTGTCAAAGTGGACCAGTTCACATTTTCTAGCATTATACTCCATATGCCAAATTTTTGTCCACTCACTTAACGTATGTATATTCTTTTGCAGGCTCGTTATGTCATCTTCACAATCTACTTTCCTACCTATCTTTGTGTCATGGCAAATTTAGTAACCATAAATTCCACCCTATGCTCTCTTCTCCTGCAAGGAGAGAAAACACTACTATGAATGTAAGAAATGGTTTGTGTGAAAGGAAGGAAAGGGCACCATTTGTGGAGGGTGACTATGAGGCATGGTATGAAATGGCATAAATATGAGGGTGAGCATCAGTGTTCGCTGTTCAGATGAGGATGTGAGCAGGAAGTGGAGCAGCTTGGTATTTTGATCACAGGGATTGTGCAGGAGGATGCTGGAAAAGTTAATGGGCAGAATATTCTCAGAAAAATTCTAAGGGAGTGATCTCACCAAAAGCTAAACCAGCGAGGAATGGGAGAGCTTCAGACTCGTTTTTTCGGTGAGTAAAAAAATCCAATCTTTTGACACTTTTTTATTCATTCATGGGACATGGGCGTCAATGGCTGGCCAACATTTATTGCCCATATCTCGTTGTCCTTGAGAAGGTGGTGGTGAGTTGCCAGCGTGAAATGCTGCAATCCACATGCTGTGGGTTGACCCACAACGCCATTAGGAAGGGAATTCCAGGATTTTGACCCAGCGACTTTGAAGGAACAGCGATATATTTCCAAGTCAAGATGGTGAGTGGCTTGGAGGAGAACTTGCAGGTGGTGGTGTTCCCATGTATCTGCGGCCTTTGTCTTTCTAGATGGAAGTGGTCGTGGGTTTGGAAGGTGCTGCCTGTGCATCTTGTTGTAGATAGTACACATTGCTGCTACTGAGCATCGGTGGTATAGGGAGTGGATGTTTGTGGATGTGGCACCAGTCAAGGAGGCTGCTTTGCCCTGGATGGTGTCAAGCTTCTTGAGTGTTGTTGGAGCTGCACCCATCCAGGCAAGTCGGGAGTATTCCATCACACTCCTGAGTTGCGCCTTGGAGATAGTGGACAGACTTTGGGGAGTCAGACTTCCCCAGATCACCCCTCCCCCTCCCCCCTGATCACCACCCCTGCAGAGTTTCCCCCTTCCCACCCCCCCAATCACTACCCCCTGCATTGTTCCTCCTTTTGCACCCCTTCCCCAATCCCCCAATCACCCTCCCCCATTACCATCCCTACAGAGTTTCCCCCTTTGCACCCCCCCCCCCCCGCCCCCCGGTCACCACCCCTTCAGAGTTCCCCCTCTCAGCCCCTCCCTGGTCACCAGCCCTGCAGCGTTCCCCCTCCCTCCTTCCCTGGTCACCACTCCTGCAGAGCTCACCCCCTCCCCCCAATCACCACCCCTGCAGAGTTCCCTCCCATCCCCCTCCATCAGCACCTCTGCAAAGTTTCCTTGCCTCCCCTCTTATTATAACAAAGCAGCCACTAGTGATTCTTGCTATGTTGCAGCCTCTGGGCACATTTGGTATCATGAGAGCACAGTACTGCCCTCAAGTGATGTTAGACGGCACATGACCCAGAATTAATGGACAGTCTCGAGGTGGGTCGTAATATGTAAGGACCTGGTATAGAGTCCTCTCCATACCTGTAAATATGTGCATAGTTAAATATTGTTTGTAAAGACTTCCTTGTAACTTAAAACTGCTTCATGGTGTCCAAGCAATATCCTTAATGGGTAGTGACAAAAGAACAGATCATGGAGCCAGCTTGGGATAAAAAAATCCACATCCTCACCACAATGCTGAATAACCGAAGAAAAATAACACCTTCAACACTTTCTGCAGTGAAGAAATCTCATTCCAGAAGCTAAGACGCTGAACAAGAGTCTGCACATTCTCCCCGCGTCTGTGTGGGTATCTTCCGGGTGCTCCAGTTTCCTCCCACAGTCCAAAAGACGCGCTGGTTGTTAGGTGCATTGGCCATGCTAAATTCTCCCTTGTCGGAATTTAGTGACTAGGGGATTTTCGCAGTAACTTCATTGCTGTGTTAATGTATGCCTACTTGTGACTGTAAGAAATAATAACTAAAACTCACTAGAAAAGACTGCAGAAGCTTTTTTTTCATAAAGCAATTCTTTGACCCCCCCCATGAGTGAGAAGTCTGCCTTCAGTCCCCTTCCTGACCCACAGCACACTGTCAGAGAGCAAGAAGTTCCTAAGCGGCTCCCCAATGCCACAACCATTTTAGGGCCTCAATCTTCAGCAGCGTAAATCTCGCGAAACATCCGGGAATGAGGCCTTTTCCCGCTGAAGAGGCCAGCAGCATAGCGTTGAGCAGGCCACTGCTCGTGCACCGATCAGTGCCAAGATCGACGCTTGTGCAGTAACCCCACACTGCCAGCCTCCCGATCGCTGGCCAGCCCCACGACTCCTCATCGCTGGCCCTCCAACTCCATCATGACCCGATCGCTGATCCCCCAAACATGTCCGGCCAGCCTCAACCCCACTCCCGGCCTGCTTTGATCTCCCCTCGCACCCTCCACCCTCCCTGGCAATCCTTAACTCCCAACAGCCACGATCGCTGTCCTCACTCCCTCTATCACTCAGCCCGAGTGCAATGTGGCAGCAGGACCCCACTCACCCCCACCAATCTCACCCCATTAGGCACTGCCTCCCGTTAGCCCCGCCTCA
The DNA here is from genome assembly GCF_964213995.1 of Mustelus asterias. Lineage (NCBI taxonomy): Eukaryota > Metazoa > Chordata > Chondrichthyes > Carcharhiniformes > Triakidae > Mustelus > Mustelus asterias. Next base: position 89,985,521 of record NC_135809.1, read on the forward strand.
TTGGCACTGCCCCTTGGGCAGTGTCAGCGGTCAGGCTGGCACTGCCAAGCTTGCAATGCCAGGGAGCAATGCCCAATGCCCCTTACCTCCGAGGCTCTGAGGGGCCTCAGTTGCCCCCCTTCCCGCCAGCGGGGTTGGGCTGCTAGCTCCCTGCAAGTGGGGAGCTATTGTAAACCCCACTGGAGTGAAACACTCCTGGTGTGGGGATGGGAGGGGAAAGCTTGCGGGTCCAGACACTTCAGTCGCGGGGCCCTCTAATAATATTCAAAATACGTTGAAATGAGGATTTGCTTAATTTATGCAGCTCTGCGCCAAAGATCAGCGCCGCAAATCCAGCTGCCGGTGACTCACAGAGGTCGTGGCACCCAACAGGAAGCCCGCAAAACCACCTCCACTTGAGTCTCCCGACCTGCTGCGCGACAAAAGCGGCACAGTGGGCTGGGAGAATTGCCCCCGGGCATGCGCAGAATTCGCGCTAGCGTTCCCACCACAGGCACATCTCCCTATGCCAGATTTCTGGTGCCGTCAGATCTGCGCTGGAAACCGGCAGGAAGTCCAGGTAAATGATTTTAATCTGTTTTTAATATAAGTTAAATGTGATTAGCGGACCCAGAACTGAATTCTCTGAACCTGCTAGCCTCTTCCGTCAGATTGTTCCACTCCAGTGGGGTTTGCAGTACGTCCCCACTTTCGGGGAAATATCAGGACGACCCCACTGGAGTGAAGGGGGGCAATCGGGACCCCCTGGGGGGATCAGGTGGAGGGGTGGTGCCTCTTGGGCATGGACACCTTGGCAGTGCCAGCCTGTGCCCTCTGGCACTGCTGAAGGGGCAAAGTGCCAATGCCAAGGGGGAACCTTGGTACTGCCCACTGGGCATGGGGCAGTGTCAAGGGGTGAGGCCTATTGTAGGCGAGGCCTAGGGGCAGGGCCTGGTGGGGGCAGGGCGTAAGGAGCATTCAGTGGGGATGTGGGGTCCCACTGCCACTCTGCAGTCGGGATCGGTCGGAGGGAGGCCAGTGATCGGGGCGGGTTATGGGGGGAGGGGGAGCCATGGGGGTCTGCCGGGGTAGTGGGGATCTGTCGGGGGGTGGGGGGGGGGGGTGGTGGGGTGGTTTCATCACTAGGGGTGTTGGGGTGTTGCTGGACATTGGGATGGTCCGGGATGGGAGCGGGGTCTGTCGGGGCTGGCCCGGGAATGGTCGGGGGACCCGCGATCAGGCTGTCAGGGTTAGAGGGGGCAGCACTGCGGGGGTCCCGTGCTGGCCAGCGATTGAGCTGGCCAGTGATCAGGAGGCTGACAGTGCGGTGCCATTGTGCATGCGCAGAGGCCCGGCTGGTTTCAGCTTCTCCAGTGGGAATAGGCCCGCCCCCTGAAATCTAATGATATTCACGCTGTTGCACAGAGTGTGGGAAATTCTTCTCTGAACTCCCACTTAATAAACCGGCGTGAATTACTCCTGTTTTCCTGCGAATTCAATACTTAGAATTTTTTTGGGAGAGTTCTGACCACTCTTTCTCAAATCAGACTTTGACTACACACTTAGTCAGTTACTGAGATCCTTCAATGTGACTGTGAGGTCCTTTGGGTGGATCATGTTCAAGGTCAGCATAGCTAGCCAACTAAAAGGACACTCTAATAATTATGAGGCAACTGGATGTCGACCATGTTGTGCTTTCTCTCTATGGTGATGCACATACAGCAGCAGGTTTGTTTCTAACTGAGATCCCAGCAAGGTGTTGTACTGCTGTTTAATCTGTGCCATTTGCTATCTGCTTCAGTCAGAGGGATGGAGGTGGACGCCTTCGAGAGGTACAGCTGGTGGATGACAACTAACTTGCAACTCCATATCTTTATCCTGCTGAAAGATTATGTCTGACAAGAGCTAATCTGCCTAGGCTTCCTATGATACTAAGCCAATTGTTTTTCTACAGAGTCTCTGAGGTGGTGGTGACAAACAGAATAGTGTCAGAGGGAGGCTTCTCGTAAATAGCTCTCACCACCCTTTTCAAAGGGCAATGTCTCAATGCATAGTCATGAATGAAGCTGGGGTAACACCCATCTCTGGTGCTCCAGGATGTCCTTCAACAGAAAGGGATGGGATGGACAGAGGCCAGGCAATAGATTCAACACTGAGCTGCTGGCTTTGAAATGGAGGGAAACCTAAAAGGGGTTTGCTCACTAAAATTACTACTTCAATGCATTCACAGATTTATTGAAGCGTTGCTGTTGCAAGCTGCAGGTAACCCTATTCTGGTACGGGTTCTCATCCAAATGGGGAGAAAGATGACCTGTCACATATTGGTACAGAGCCAGGAGGTACAATGGCCTGAGCAGCAAGAGGCAGCAAATCGTCAAGAAGGTCAAGATAATGGCATACAGGATCTACTGCAATGGTGATAATTGTCTCAATTATGGGTGTATCGCAGTTGGTGCTCATACCTAAAACTGAGTGAAAAGTAATGTCAGAGACACCTTCATACTTCCTGGGAAGTGGTTGCTCACATCTGTCAGTTTCTTCAGGATGAGCTGCAGCCATAAGGACTTGGAGGGCATTCCATGCCAGTGACATTTAAACTGACTGCAGCCTTGAACTTCTTTGCCAGTGGATCTTTCCAGGACTCCACAGGAACTTGTGCAGCACCTCTCAGTCAGCAACACAAAACTGCATACAGGAAGTCACAGATGACCAGTTCGGGAAAACTGCACCAATTTGTACAACTCCACCTGGATCCCGAAAGCCACTCTGCAAGAGCATTGGAATTTGCAGCAGTTTTAGGTTTCCTGCAAGTGTGGGGCTCAATTGACTGCACATATGCGGCCTCGAGAGCTATCTCGCAAAAGCCTGTCATGTTCACCAATAGAAAAGCACTTCATTCTTTGCACATGCAGCTCAGGTTGGCATGGTGGCACAGTGGTTAGCACTGCTGCCTCACAGCGCCAGGGACCCAGGTTCAATTCCAGCCTTGGGTGACTGTGGAGTTTGAATGTTCTTGTGTTCCAGTTTTCTCCCAAACCCCAAAGATGTGTCGGTTAGGTTGGTTGGCTGTGCTAAATTGCCCCTTAGTGTCAGGGGGAATATGAGGTTAGTAGGGTAAATATGTATGGTTGCGGGAAAAGGGCCTGGGTGGGATAGTTGTCAGTGCAGGCTCGATGGGCTGACTGGCCTACTTCTGCACTGTAATGATTCAATGATTTGTGATCATAGAAGGAAAATCCTGCATGTTTGTGCTGGACCCCAGGGAGCTCTATATTCCACAGATTCTGAGCCACTTCCAGGTGCCACAGATTTTTAAAGAAACTTGGCAATTTCAGGGCTGGCACCTCGGAGGCAAGGGAAACATGCAGAAGAAATGGTTGATGATGTAAGTTCGCATTCACAGTGTTGCTGAGGAGATCTACAGGGAAGCACATGCCTCCACCAGGTTCCTGATTGAGCAGATAATAGGCCTCCTGAAGATGAGGTTCAGATGTTTGGACTGGTCGCACAAGGATCTCCACGTTCACCACAGGAAATCTTCCAGTCATTGTTGTTTACTGCATCCTGCAGTAAATCCTGGGAGAATTGCCCCCTATTTTTTTCCAATGTACTTAATTCATGAGAGCTGAATTAAATTGTACATCTGCCCTGCTGTTGGTTTGATCCTTTGATTGTGCCAAACCCTGTTAAAATGCAGAACCCTGGTGCTAAATGCATGCATTAGAACTTGTACAGTACATCCTTTTTTTGCTGACCTCAGGCATCTGGAAGGAGAATTCACTCTTGACGTCACAAAGTCTGTGTGCACGGCAACTGGGAAGCAATATCAAATCTAAATTCACCAGGATAGGATTCTTGTCACTCTGCTATTAAAGTAGGGGTTAGTAGGGATGCGGTCAAGAAGGCGTACGGCGTACTAGCCTTCATTAATCGAGGGATTGAGTTTAGGAGTCGGGAGATAATGCTGCAGCTTTATAGGACCCTGGTTAGACCCCACTTGGAGTACTGCGCGCAGTTCTGGTCACCTCATTACAGGAAAGATGTTGAAGCCATTGAAAGGGTGCAGAGGAGATTTACAAGGATGTTGCCTGGATTGGGGGGCATGCCTTATGAGGATAGGTTGAGGGAGCTTGGTCTCTTCTCCCTGGAGAGACGAAGGATGAGAGGTGACCTGATAGAGGTTTACAAGATGTTGAGAGGTCTGGATAGGGTAGACTCTCAGAGGCTATTTCCAAGGGCTGAAATGGTTGCTACGAGAGGACACAGGTTTAAGGTGCTGGGGGGTAGGTACAGAGGAGATGTCAGGGGTAAGTTTTTCACTCAGAGGGTGGTGGGTGAGTGGAATCGGCTGACGTCGGTGGTGGTGGAGGCAAACTCGTTGGGGTCTTTTAAGAGACTTCTGGATGAGTACATGGGATTTAATGGGATTGAGGGCTATAGATAGGCCTAGAGGTAGGGATATGATCAGCGCAACTTTTGGGTCGAAGGGCCTGTTTGTGCTGTGGCTTTCTATGTTCTAATCAACCTGAACTTTAACTTGTTTTTCTCTCTACAGATGCTGCCAGACCTGTTTCATATTTCTAGCATTTTCTGTTTTGATTTCAGAGTTCCTACATTGCAGTATTTTGCTTTTGTGTTGTTGCATTTGAAACTGTATTTTATCATGTTCATCTGACTATACATTTCCACATAAATGTACAGTAGTAGTTCACTATGCAATAGTATTAGAATACTATACATTTCTTTCTTTGATAGGATCAATGGGCATCCAGGTAATTATGTCAGAGTAGGAAACAAGTGGCGACTTGAAGAGGTGAGCAAACAATTTCTAATTGTTTTCATTCTCTTCAGAGAAACACAGCACCATATATTATCATTAACTTATTTATCAAGACAGGCTAATGAGTTGTATCTTGTATACAGAATTTATGGAAATTAACTTCTAACAAGGGGATGTGGTGGTGTAGTAGCATTGTCGCTGGACTAGTAATCCAGAGATCCAGTGTAATGCTCTGGGGATCTGGATTCAAATCCCACCTTGGCTGATGGTAACATTTGAATTCAATAAAAATCTGGAATTAAAATTCTAATGATGACCATGAAACCATTGTTGATTGTCGTAACAATCCATCTGGTTCACTAATGTCTTTTAGGGAAGGAAATCTGTCCTTACCTGGTTTGGCCTACAGATCCTTGGCAATGTGGTCGACTCTTAAATGTCCTCAGAGATAGGCAATAAATGCTGGCTCAACCAGGAATGCCCACATCCCATGAACAAATAAAAAAAATTCCTCCAATTAAATACTGTCTGAATATACCATCCTTTTATAAAGCTAAGATTCAAAGATAACTCTTTGCTCTTAACTTTTTCTGAGGAAAAATGGTTAAAATCTTCTGAAATTTTAAAAGGGCTTTCATGTTTTTCATGTAGATTTTTTTTACTTGAAGCTGTCTTTGGTTTGTGCAATAGTTCTCACATATTAGTATTTTTTACATTTTCACATTTTGTTAAGTACATTTGTTTACTTCTTTTATTTTTTTTCATGATGTATTTGCATTGTTTTTGTGATGAAGCAATTTGTGGAACTTAAAAGTAATTTTAAATGTCCTGAAGTGATTCAGGGGCATTATGATGCAATTTTTTCTTAACGTCTAGGAGGTTGAGGATGAGAAGGAAGTTCAGTATGTTTACACCTGAGGAGATTGCACAACCTGTTGTTATTATGATGTGGAGATTCTGGCATTGGACTGGGGTGAACACAGTAAGAAGTCCCAACACCAAGTTAATGTTCAACAGGTTTATTTTGAATCAGAAGCTTTCGGAGTACTCAGCTCGTGATACCAAATAAATCCATTGGACTTTAACCTGGTGTTGTGAGACTTCTTACTGTTGTTATTAATCACTGTTTGGGTGCTCCAAGAGTTTCTTGGAAATAAAGAAGTTGAACTTTTGCCAGCACTTCTGTGTTGTGGTGATGCATTTCTCTCGGTTTGAACTGTGACCTTGAGGTACCATCTTTCTCGATTAGCAGAAAATAACCTTGAATTGCTGGAATTAATGGATTTGTAGAACATTTGCTGTGAGGGATATATGCCCAATCTGCAGACTAACTTAGATGTGATACCTTTGAGGTTATTGGCACACAGAATAATGCAGTAAAAAGGCTAGACTATTCAGTGAGAGCTTGATGTGGACAATGATAAATGTCCATCTTCTACTGCTGTTTTTAGGTCTTGAAGCCATTTTCCCTGGTAATCACTTGTTGCTACAAGAGTGCACTGCTATTCTCTGGAGCAGGCATCTTTAAGTGCCAACAGGAGCAACCCTTCATATTACACTTCATGTAGCAACATGGCTGGGTATTGTACGACCCCATCCTTTGCCCACAGAAACTGACTGACTGCCCACCCACTTTACTCAAATTATGTAGGGTAAAAATAATCTCTTACGACTCTGTAAACAAGTTCATGAATAGAACAATGGTTAACACCTATGTTCTCTCTCTTTCCAGTGTCATCCAAGTGGCTGCATGACAGATCTCTTAATTCAAATGGCCGTTGTTATGGTGTTGAAACAAGTACTAAGCACCACCGTTGAGTATGCTATTCCGTAAGTTTACCTTCACCAACAGTAAATCGGTAACATGCAAACCAATATGTGTTACATACAGGGTAACACATGACTGAGGGCTGAATCAGTTATATAGGAATATAAGAAATAGGAACAGAAATTGGCTATTTAGCCACTCAAACCTGCTCCACCAGTCAACTAGATTGGCCATTTTCCCATGCTTGCCCATATACTTTGATATCTTTAACAACTAGAAATCTATCCATTTCTGTCTTGATCATACTCAATGACTGAACCTCCACAGCTCTCTGGGATAGAGAATTCCAAAGATTCCGCTCCCTCTAAGTGAAGAAACTCCTTGTCATCTCAGTCCTAAATACCCTACCCCTTATTCTGAAATTGTATCCTTGGGTCCTAGAACTGCCCCTCCCCCCCCCCCCCCCCTCCCCTCACCATCCAGGGACAACATCCTTTCCTACATCTACCCTCTTGAGCCTTATAAGGATCTTGTATGTCTCAGTGAAGTCACCTCTCATTCTTCTAACCTCTAGAGAATACAGGCTCCTCTCAATTTCTTCTCATAGGACAATCCCACCATCCCAAGGATCCATTTGGTGAACTTCTGTTGCATTCCCTCTGTAGCAAGTATATCCTTCCTTTGGTAAGGAGACCAAAACTACATGGATTCTCCCATGGCTACACTTTTGTGCTCCTGTACTCAAATCCTGTCTCAATAAAAGTCAACATGCCATTTGCCTTTCTAATTGCTTATTGCAGCTGCATGTTAGTTTTTAGTGATTTGTGAACAAGGACATCCAGGTCCCTTTGGACATCAACACTTCTCAATCTCTCACCAGGGAGAACTACTCTGCATTTCTGTTTTTCCTATCAATGTGGATGAATTTACATTTTTCCAATAATGGGTGGAATTCTCTGCTCTGGAGACTAAGGATGAATTTCCAATTTGTTCACTAAGTGCTGTGCTTGGTTTGTAAAACAGCAGGTGGGTTTTCACGTCATTGTCTGCTGCATAGCTCATTAAATATTCATCCATGGGAAACACGCTAGTGTAGTAGGTAAAAGATACCTCTTGAGACTGGTATGAGTCAAAATAGAGTAGGCTTTATTCTCACAAGCTTGCGGGAGAACTTGACCCCTTGAAAGCGGAAGCCAAAGTTCTCTCTGAACACACAAAAGTGGGGATACATATACAGCATGGCTTCTAATACTGGTCACGAATCAACCCCAGACCAGTCACAATTCAAACATACAATTCACAACTGCTGGTCACGAAGTAAGCTTCCAGACCAGCTACAAACTAAAAATACATTTATAGCTTCTTGACCATAAACCAGAGGTATCTGGTATTCTTAGGTCACGAAGCAGGCTGTGGCTTCCTGTTCTCCGCAGCTCCCCCTTTGAAGATACTAGCGCACCCTCAGCTGCCCCAGCGGGAGTCCCTCTTTAAATGGCCGTATCGCACTCCACATCTTGTAATGCTTTCTTCCATTTACATTTACCACGCAAGCCTGTAGAAAAGATAAGACTTGCATGTCTGTAAACACATTCACATTTACATTTACATTTGACTATCTATTGTTATAAGAATAAAAGTTAACTTGTATTAATGTCAGAAGCAGTATAAACAAGGGGATTAGCCATAATGAAGGGTTATGCTTGTGACACATTCCAAGTACAAAGTTCAACCTTTTAGGTACAAAATACATTAACCCTTTCCCTTTAGGTACAAAATACATTGAGTACAAAAACATTAACCCTTTCCCTTCTTCACTAGAATGCTGATGGGTGGCCTCCGATTTGCCCACCACTACTGACCTCACCACTGCCTCACACCGGGTACCATATTTAAAGCGCAGTCACACACTCCGGGACTGAAGTACAAGAAGATGGCCCCAAAACCAAGGAAGACTGTTGCTCCCAAGTTCAGTTACGCCTCCCTAGACCACCTGCTGGACGTGGTTGAGGCCTGGGATGCCTTATTCTCCAGCTCCAGCTGCAGGTCCACCAACCTCACTACTCCGGCTTGAGGGGTAAAGGTAACGGTGGTCAACTCACCACACAAGGTCCACTACCCTGTGCAGAAAGAGAATGATCTCATCTGTACCGCCATGTTAATTCCATCATGTCATTACTCTTTCCTCACGGACTCACCAGCCCATCACGCATTCACATTGATCTCACACATTGCCACCTCAAGGATCACCACCATTCACTCCCACACACACACACACCTTCACATCTCCATCAGCTTCATACCTTCTCAATTTGTGTCCACATCCTGTCCATGGCTCCACTCACCACACACTCTCTCCATCTGTCATTATGCAGATCAAGCTCACACACAACAACAGGGGGAGTCCTAGACTGGGAGAGGAGTGCTCAACATCAAGATCTATTATCCCTTTGAGGAGCATGCCATTGCGCTGGCTGGAAAGAACATAGAGTGTGGCTTTGGTGACATGCAGCACTTACCCAAGTGAGGATCCTGCACCAGCTCATCCCACAGACAATGACATTATGAGTGCCTTGTAATCTTTTTTCAAGTTATCTGCCATGGACTAATTTTTTCTGCTCTCATTCATAGGTATATCTTGAAAACACCTTAGGAGATCTGCAAGCCTGCCCCTCAGCTCCAGCTTCAAGGACACCTCGGATTAGGGAATTGAACTAAACGCAGCTTTGAAAACCTTTTGCAGTACTCACTCACACCCTCCAACAGCGCAGAAATATACAGTGAGACCTAGATCTAGAGCAGACCTGGGGTCACAATCTGAACCACAATCTGATCCACACTGCAGCAGTTCAAGAAGGCAGCTCACTACCACTTTCTCAAGGGCAACTAGGGATGGACAATAAATGCTAGCTCTAGCCAGCAATGTCGACATCCTGTAAATGATTTTTTTTAAAAAAGCACAGCGCAGATTCCTGTCCACACAGCCGGCGGAGACAGAGACATTAGAGATTGTTGGCACAGGGAGGACTGCTGTAGCTTACAATTCTGCTGAGTCCTAGTCAGGTGACAAGCCTCAGGACTCAGTTCAAAATCAATTGCTGGAGCTGCAGTAACAGACAAGGGAATATCAGGAAGGGATATCAGCTGCACTCCTCAGATTGCAGCAAGCATTGGAGGAGTCTGTCCACATTCATTCTGAGTTGGTTGCACCAGCATGCCAATGCCAGCAGGTTGGTGGCCTCCATGGAGACTTTGGTCCAAGACATCAGTCCTGCACCCTGGTTGTAACCCTTGATGACATTCATTAGTGGCTATGTGAGAGGGAGGTGGAGCAGCTCGATTGTACTCCAGTGCCTTTTTTCCTCAAACAGTCAGCCAGGGGCCCTCAAGCACCCATAGGGGGGAGGATCACCCGGTGCATGCCCCGGGGCTATCCATCCAGGTGATTCTGCCAGTATCCAAATAATCCCAATACCCTCTTCTGTGAACCTATCAGCTCCAACTCTGCAGCCCGACAAGGCTGCACCTGCCCCACAGCAGGACATCCAGAGCAGGTAGGGCCCTCAAGCTCTCCGTTCTCCAGAGGACACCTGCTAAAGTCATCATAGACAACAGGACTTAGCAGTCAGCAGGCTGCCTCCACTTCAGCTCTGGTTAGGAAATCTAAGAAATATTAGGAGCACTATGATGGCATGGGTGTTAACTACATGCTTATAATGTTTACCAATGTAAATACAATGCAACACATTTCACATCTGTTTTTGTGTATGCCTCTTTATCGTGAGCTGTGTCACTGTCAAGCAGCTGTGCCATCATGTTCCCTCCCCCCACTTAATGCAGATGTTGCTATCTGGCACCTTTCATCTATGTGCTCTGCTTCCATCGCTCAACAGTGTGTGCTCATTCACACATCATTCCCGACATAAGGGATACATCATCCTTAGTGTAATGTTTTCTCATGCATGAACCTGGTTCACATGTTTACAGGTCATGCATTGCTAATTATTACCTGTATAAGGTTGAGGCTGATGGGTTCTCCCAGTCTGTCTGCTTTCAGGAAATGTCAAGTCGAGTGCAGAAGGAGAGATTTTGAAACAGATGAAGAAGGGCCATGTATACAGGAGCCCCACATATTCTGTGCAATGCAGTAAGGGTTCGAAATTGCAAGTCCCTCCTCAGAGCTCAGGTACACTCCTGTGTGCCAGTCGTGTTTCCAAGTTTCCAAATGCACATGTGGCAGGCTCACCAATAATTGTGAGGACCTTGCCACCTTAATGTGACTCCTAGGCTACGCCTCCTTCAGCTACCTTCTGGTCATGCCACTAATACCTGCATCCTTGAGGGTGTATTACTTTTCATTTGTCCATCCAGCGGCCACAAGGCACTAGTAACAATGTAGGCATGCAGCGCTCTCTGTGATTTGACCTCAACTTACCAAGGTCAGTGATGGTGATTGAAACTGGTGAAATATTATGGTCAGTGGAGCCTTAGAGCAAGTTCTGGAAGCACATATGGTGGATTGAACGAATGCTGAGGGAAGCAATTGGATAGGATCAAGGATGTAGTGAATCTGATTTATTCTCTTTATTACTAAGTGAAGGCAACATTGAGGGCTTCATAATTTCTGAGCCTTCTGCAGATCCTCACAGACAGCCATGCTGGTGAACTTTGCTCAATAGGAAGTATTGTAATGTGTGGCAGGCAACTTTTACAAACTGAGCATCCTCAGTTAGTTCACTTCCATCGAAAGGTGAAGATGAATGCAGACCAGCATCTCTGCAAATGCCAGAAGTCAATGTGTTTGAGAACAAGGAGACACGGAAGACACAGATATATATGAAAGGTTCTCTGGAAACCTATATTCTGTCTTTGGCTGCCTTGGCCAAATAAATGCTTTTCAGTAGGATCATTGATGTGACACAGAGAGTGTACTGTTGGATCTCATGGAGGAGCTAGTTGAAATTAAAGGCAATGAAGTGATGAGTCCATCGAAGATAGTAGATCAACTTCTGCCTCTTGTAGGCTGCCATTACAATTGGCATGCGTGAGATTTGTTGGAAATTTCAGCATCCTCAGATGTCTGTCTCTGGGCCAACCTACTCCAGCTAGCGCCTTATTTTAAGAAGGATATATTCTTCAAAGCAATAGGACAATGTAAACTTCATGTGAATGCACTCATAATCAGAATGAAATGGATAATTGAAAAGCGAGTATAGCTGCATTGGACCATGTTGAAGAACACCAATCCTAGAGGATGATTAATACTGCTCGTCCTCCTCATCTTGGTGGCTATGAGGGTCACGTGCATGTCTGCCTTTTCTGGCCTCTTCGCCTGCCATCTTGGCTTTCTTGACCTCACTTCCCTTTCAACATCCTATTAATTGGAGGAGACCTGCAGCTCTTCCATCTCGGCATCTAACAACTCCTCCCCCTTTGTATCGCCAGGTTGTGAAGCTCGCAGCAAGCCACAGTGATCCATGAAGCCCTCTGGCCAGACCTGTTCAGGCATAGGAATCACATTTTTAAAATGCCTAGGGTGTGCTCCACCATTATTCAGGTAGCAACATGAGCATCGTTGTACCATCTGCCCAAGACGGTTTATGGCCTCTGAACGGGCATTCTTTCCAGGTAACCATTGTTCCCGAGGAACCAACCCTGGACGCTGGATTGTCCGTTGAAGATGTCTGTGATCTGCTCAAGATATAGGAATCATGGATGCTTTCAGGAAATCTCATGCAAACCTACAGGATTTGCTTATTGTGGTTGCGCAACAGCTGCATTTTTAGCAAGTGGAAACCTTTCCTATTGATATATTGGAGTGCTTGCTGCCAGGGGGATCATAAAACCACATGAGTGCAGTCAATGGTGTTATATATTTGGGGTTGTTGTGTTGTAGCGCTGTCACTAGTCGCATGTATGTTTTGTGACATCATCAGCTGCTTTGTGGGCTTTTGCCTAGTCTAGATCAGTATTTTTCAAACTTTTTTTCCCCGGGATCCACTTTTGCCAACTGGCCGACTTTCAGGACCAGTCAAGTAGACTGTCAAGTACAGCAGTGAGAGTGTGTTGATTGCTGTCATGCAAGGCTGCTTAACTGCACGGCATTGAAGACCCTGAAGAATGACTCTGCCCTCCAGGGAATTGCTTGAAAGCTAATTGCATACCTCTCAAGATTCAGCTGTGTCTTATCAAGATGAGTCTTATTGCCAGAGTGACTAACTGACAATTCCTTGAGGAGTCCAGCATGCCTTTTTAAATATCCACAGCTAGAGCTAATTGCATGGTCTGGAGAAGAAGGTTAACCCTTTGGAACACCAAGCTTCAAGAGTGTAGATGCATCTTTCAATTCAAGCCTTAGCAGTACACAACTCGCACTGTGGAAAGCCTCCAGGCAAGGTAGAATGGTGATAGCTGGTACCACTCCCCTGTTCAATATCACTGGGTGCACCATCAGGATGCATACCTTGTTATGCATTCGTTCAACTGCACTTTAGCGTTATGCGGGGTCAGGACTTATGGTCTTTGTGGGGGTGGGGGGGGGGGGGTGTATGGGTCAGATGCCATGAGGCAGTAGAGACTCAACACTATTTATCCTGCTGCAGAACAGTGGAAGCTGTGGGAATGTGACTGTAATGCCAGAGGGGGTGGTGTGAGGGAGAGCAGAAATTTACACAGATAATGGGAAGCATTTGGATGTAAGTCATAGATGCGTGGAGTGATGAGGGTCAGGGCTCTGTTACGACTCCTCAGTGCTCACTGGTATTCTCACTTTTACAGTGCACGATTCATGAGAATCACAGAACTTGTCGAGTTGGCATTTCTACTGATCAGGATTGGCCAGCAGCAGAGATAACTACATGTTGCTGCATGTGGCCAGGACCAGCGCCCTGCAGCTGTTCAAGGAGCAGGGCCACACCTGGAGGTACAATGCCAGAGACAGCGGTGGCCGAAAATCTTCTGGCGTCGATGTTCATACGTTCAGTTGTCCAAACTGCAGTGCCGGAGAAGACGTTGTCTGTCCGGGGGACAGTGGACCACCTCTGCTACATACTGAATAAGCTGACACTGCATGGAACTGGAGGACAACCAATGCCTGTGGCCCTTAATGCCAATTCTATTGTCTAGTTAGTCTTGTATTGTGACAGTTGTTTGACAACCAATGCCTGTGGCTGTAAGTTCGCTTAAAAAATCAAACGAACTTACGGCCGCTCTGAACTCTTATGCTAGCAGTTTGTTCCAGGGCAGCACAGGGACATCTGTGGCTTCACCCAGTCTGCTACTCACAAATGTACCAGGGAGGTGACAGGGGCCTGTATATCAGGGATGCCAGGACCATGGCCTTTGTCCACCTAGCAGGGATTCCCTTGCAACTCTATTTATTCCATTGCATAATTTGTTGTGCACACAAATAGCATGGCAATGGACATCAGAGTGTAAGAAAACATTAGTCAGTTAAAAAAGAAGTGTTGGTACATTTCAACCCAAAGTTACCAACACAACTTGCCTGTGATGCCTCACTGTACGGAGTTGGAGTGATGGTATCACACATTCTACCATTAGGGGAAGAAAGACCAATAGTTGTTTCAACATGCTCATTAACAAGTGCTGGATCAAATTACACCCAGTTGGAGAAAGAGGTACTAAGCTTTATCGTGCGGAAATTTCATCAATACCTCGATGGTTATCACTTCGCACCGTTGACGGACCAATGTCCCTTAACAACTATTTTTGGGCTGCATAAAGATATTCCATTGCTTGCTGCAAGCAGATTTCAACGATGGTCTTTAATATTTTCTGCATACTCCTATGAGATCAAGACCGAGAACCATGCTATTGCTGATGCTTTGTCGTGATTGCCTCTGACTACTGATCAAGAATCACCCAGTAGTATTTCCAATATCTTCTACTTTTTGTAGATAGAACACATCCCAGTGACTGCAGCTGAAGTCCAATGACAAACTAGAAATGATCCCTTGATGGAGAAGGTGCAGGAAATGGTGTTAAAAGGGAGGACACCGGAAACGATCCCACATTTTAAAGACGTATGTTCCCAGAAAACATGAGTTGACAATACAGAGCAGATGCCTGTTTTGGGGGATAAGGATAATAAATCCATCACACTTGCAACAAAGTTTTTTTTATTAGTGTCACAAGTAGGCTTACACTAACACTGCAATGAAGTTACTATGAAAATCCCCGAGTCGCCACACTCTGGCGCCTGTTCGGGTACATTGAGGGAGAATTTAGCATGGCTAATGCACCTAACCAGCATGACTTTCGGACTTTCAGAGTATCAGAAGAATTACTTGAAGGACATCCAGACATAGTTTGAATTAAAGAACTTGCAAGGAGCTACTTCTGGTGGACTAGACTAGATGCCCAAATCAAGGATAAAGCAGTACTCTATCAGTCTCATGCCCAGAGAAGGAATGCACTAGTATTGTCCCCATTGCATCCATTGAAATGGCCTATGTCTCCCATGTCTACATATTGACTTTGTACATCCATAAGAGGGCACATGTTCATGATTGTCATTGATGCACATTCTAAATGGCTGGAAGTTGTTCTAATGAAGTCAACAAATGTGGAACAAACCAACAAAAAATGTGGGGTTACGGAGCAGACTCGATGGGTTGAATGGCTTACTTCTGCACTATAGGGATTCTATGATATTATCATAGAAATCATAGAAACCCTACAATACAGAAAGAGGCCATTCGGCCCATCGAGTCTGCACCAACCACAATCCCACCCAGGCCCTACCCCCATATCCCTACATATTTTACCCATTAATCCCTCTAATCTACGCATCCCAGGACTCTAAGGGGCAATTTTAGCATGGCCAATCAACCTAACCTGCACATCTTTGGACTGTGGGAGGAAACCGGAGCACCCGGAGGAAACCCACGCAGACACGAGGAGAATGTGCAAACTCCACACAGACAGTGACCCAAGCCGGGAATCGAACCCAGGTCCCTGGAGCTGTGAAGCAGCAGTGCTAACCACTGTACTACCGTGCCGCATGTGGCATCTCATTATGTGGCATCTCATGATGAGGTTGGCTGGGATTCATCTGACCCGCCCTTACCTCATCAGCTCATACTTCTGGGTGTCATATTTAAATGGCACTTGCGTGCACATTTACTCTCTGAAGCCCAGGTTTTGTTACAACAAGCACTGGAATGGACCCCATAAAAGACAAGTGATGTTCCCGAAGTTCAGCGACAAGGCACCGGCGGCATTCATCCATGTAGTCAAGGACCAGCAAGAGATACTTTACCCCATGATGGAAGGCAGAGATCCACCAAACTCACTACCAAGGCTTGGGAGCAAGTCACCAGGATGGTTGGCACCTGTATTCCTCAGAGAAGGGCTGCTCTCCAGGACAGGAAGAGGATAAATGATCTCATCTGATCATCTAATCTCCTCACTCTAAACTCACACTTGCATCAGGCGTTCGCAGGGGGGCAGACCATAGGGACCTCACACAATACCAACACAAGTGACAGCACCACTGATTCTCTCACACATGCTTATAGATCTTCATCTTTTCTCACATCCTACACAAGCTAAATCTTCAAGCATTACAGTAGTTCACTTAGCACACACTGAAGGCAGGCATGCTTATTTGCTTATCATTCTAATACAGCCACCAGCAAAAAAAGACACACTGCCAGCCAGCCCTTTAGCCCAGGCCACCTTGGATGAGCATCCTGAGGACCCACTAAACGTAGAGTCAGCGCTGCATTAACCTAGACCCTCTGCCAGCGTAGACACACAATTTGGTGCAACCTAGTTTTAGAGCAGGTTCAAGGTCACCATCAAGTGAACATAGCACAGTTTTGAGTCCACAGCAGGTGGGGGTAGTGATAACCAAGGTCACTGACACTTGGAGGATTGCTGGAGCCCAGGCTACTGCTGAATCCAAGAGGTGGAATGGGCCCTCAGAGAGATGTTGGAGCTGCAAAACAGCAGGAACACAGCAGGCAGGGTTGTCAGAAGCTGTCAACACATTCGATGTGGATGGAGGAGTCTGTCAAAGTTATCTCTGTTGTTGTGATGTCAACATGCCAACTTATCGAATTCGCCATTGGAAGTGTGGCAACTGCATGGAGACCTTGGCCCAACAGTTTGTGCTGTATATGTGTGCGGACAGGCAATGGCAAACATTCAAGGAACACATGGGGAAACTGCAGCAACTGTTTATTGCTGTCTGGCCCAAAAGCAAAATGGGTAAGAGGACCAATCCATCGCTTACAAAGGAAATTAGAGATAGTATTCAATCCAAGGAAAAAGCATACAGATAGGCCAAGAAAAATAATAGGTCTGAGGATTGGGAGCAGTTTAGAAGTCAGCAAAGAAAGACCAAGGAATTGATTAAGAAGGGGAAAATACAGCACGAAAGTAAGCTTGCAGGGAACATAAAGACTGACACTAAGAATTTCTATAGATATGTGAAGGGAAAGAGGTTGGTGAAGACAAATATTGGTCCCCTACAGACAGAAATGGGGGAATGTATAATAGGGGACAAAGAAACGGCTGAACAGCTGAATACATACTTTGGTTCTGTCTTCACAAAAGAGGACACAAATTAGATACCAGAAATGTTGGAGAATGTAAGATTTAGTGAGAGGGAAGAACTGAGGGAGATCAATATTAATAGAGAAATGGTGCTGGGAAAATTGATAGAATTGAAGGCGGATAAATCTCCAGGGCCTGATAATCTACATTCCAGAGTACTTAAGGAAGTGGCTCTAGAAATAATGGATGAATTGGTAGTCATCTTCCAGGATTCTATAGACTCTGGAACAATCCCTGCAGATTGGAGGGTAGCTAATGTCACTCCAATATTCAAAAAGGGAGGTAAAGAGAAAATAGGGAATTATAGACCAGTAAGCCTAACATCGGTGATGTGGAAAATTCTCGAATCTATTATCAAGGACTTTTAGAAAGCAGTGGCAGGATCAGACAGAGTCAGCATAGATTTATGAAGGGGAAATCATGCTTGACGAATCTGTTGGAATTCTTTGTAGAGTTGATAAGGGGGAGCCAGTCGATGTGGTATATTTGGATTTTCAGAAAGTGTTTGACAAAGTCCTGCATAAGAGATTATTGTGCAAAATTAAAGGGCATGGGATTGGAGAAGTGTATTGAGATGGATAGAAAACTGGCTGGCAGAGAGGAAACAAAGAGTAGGAATTAATGGGTCCTTTACAAATTGGCAGGCAGTAACTAGTGAGATGCCACAGGATCGGTGCTGGGACTCCAGCTATTCACAACATATATTAATGATTTGGATGAGGGAACAAAATGTAATATCTCAAAGTTTGCAGATGATACTAAGTTGGGTGGGAGGGTGAACTGTGATGAGGACGCAGAGATCCTTCAGAATGATCTGGACAGGTTGGGTGAGTGGGCAAATCAGTGGCAGATGCAGTATAATTCGAATAAATGTAAGGTTATTCACTTTGGATGCAAAAACAAGAATGCAGATTACTACCTGAGTGGCTGTAAATTGGGAGAGGGGAGTGTGCAGCGGGACCTGGGTGTCCTTGTGCACCAATCACTGAAGGTGCAGCAGGCAGTAACAAAGGCAAATGGTATGTTGGCCTTCATTGTGAGAGGTTGGGAGTACAGGAGCAGAGATGTTTTGTTGCAATAACAATAAGAAGTCTAACAACACCAGGTTAAAGTCCAACAGGTTTACTTGGTAGCAAAAGCCACTAGCTTTTGGAGCACTGCTCCTTCATCAGGTGAGTGGGATCACCTGATGAAGGAACAGCGCTTCAAAAGCTGGTAGCTTTTGCTACCAAATAAACCTGTTGGACTTTAACCTGGTGTTGTGAGACTTCTTACTGTGTTTACCCCAGTCCAACGCCGGCATCTCCACATCATTGTTGCAATAATACAGGGCCTTTGTGAGGCCACACTGAGAATATTGTGTGCCGTTTTGGTCTCCTTTTCTGCAGAAGGATGTTCTTGCTCTCGAGGGAGTGCAGCGAAGGTTTACCAGGTTGATTCCGGGGATGGCGGGACTGATGTATGAGGAGAGATTGACTAGGTTAGGATTGTTTTCACTGGAGTTCAGATGAATGAGGGGGGATCTCATAGAGACTTATAAAATTCTAACAGGACTAGACAGGGTAGATGCAGGGAGAATATTCCCAATGGTGGGTTGTCCAGAACCAGGGTCACAGTCTGAGGATTTGGGGTAGACCATTTAGGATGGAGATGAGATATTTCTTCACCAAAAGAGTGGTGAGCCTGTGGAATTCATTACTACAGGAAGGAGTTGATGCCAAAACATTGAATGTATTCAAGAGGCAGCTAGGTATAGCACTTGGGGTGAATGGGATCAAAGGTTATGGGGAGAAAGCAGGATTAAGCTACTGAGTTGGATGATCAGTCATGATCGTGATGAGAGGTGGAGCAGGCTCAAAGGGCCAAATGGCATCCTCCTGCTCCTATCTTTTATGTTTCTACGGACCTGAACATCATCACTATGACCACAAGTGGCTTGCGTCAGTATCCATTCAATAAATGTTCCACATTCCCTGATTGAAATCCTATAGTTAAGATGAGAAATGCTCACTGTTATTATGGCCATGAAGGCCACAGGGAATCATTGATAGATCTCCCTATGGACTTCATGGACAATGAACTACCTTATTGAACGAGTGGAGGCTCACCCAATAGGAAGCTGTTGGAGGGGTTTTTAAGCTTGTTACTCTACTCAGACTGTTGTCCCAAGGTGAAGATTACCTGACTGTAAGTCGCAGGTGTGGCCCTTTCCTTTGGTGCACAATAAAGGATGTTGGTGATGGGAAAATGGTTTTTGGCGGAATTATTACATTAGCGATGAGGAAACATTTTTTTTGCAATCTCTCCCTCCATATAACCTTGGTAAGTGAAGAATCTTTTCTGGTAAGAAAAGGCCATTATGCCTCTTTTTGGGAAACCCGAGCCCCATGACACCAGTGAGGAAGACTGGACCCAATACACTGAGTGCATGTGTTATTTCTTCCATGCGAACAACATTGAAGGAGATGAAAAACAAATTGCCATTGCAATTCACCATTCACCAAATTCACCAAATTCAGAGCAGCTTTCTCGAAGGTCAACCCACGGAAAGCGACTGGCCCAGATGGGGTGCCAGGACGAGCACTTAGATCATGCGCAGATCAGCTGGCGGGGGTATACGCAGACATCTTCAACTTCTCTTTACAACAATCTGAGATCCCTATCTGCTTTAAGAAGATAACCATCATCCCGGTACCTAGGAAAAACCAAGCAGCGTGCCTCAATGACTATCGTCCGGGCTCTGACATCCATCATTATGAAGTGCTTCGAAAGGCTAGTCATGGCACGAATCAATTCCAGCCTCCCAGCAACCTGGATCCACTACAGTTTGCCTATCGTTACAACAGGTCCACAGCAGACACCATCTCCCCGGCCTGCACTAAACTCTGGAACACCTAGATAACAAAGACACCTATGTCAGACTCCCATTTATTGACTACAGCTCAGCCTTCAACACCATTATTCCCACGAAACTCATCTCTAAACTCCATGGCCTGGGCCTCGGCTCTTCCTTCTGCAACTGGATCCTGAACTTCCTAACTCACAGGCCATAATCAGTAAGGATAGACAACAATACCTCCTCCACGATCATCCTCAACACCGGTGCCCCAAAAAGCTGTGTTGTCAGCCTCCTACTATACTCCTTATACACCTATGTCTGTGAGGCCAAATTCCTCTCCAATTCGATTTTTCAAGTTTGCTGACGATTTCTGATAGATTTCTGATCAATAAGGGTTATGGGGAGCGGGCGGGTAAGTGGAACTAAACCACTATCAGATCAGCCATGATCTTATTGAATGGCAGGGCAAGCTCGAGGGGCTAAATGGCCTACTCCTGCTCCTATTTCTTATGTTCTTATTACGACACCATCGTAGTGGGACAGACCTCAAACAATGACGAGACAGTACAGGAATGCAATAAAGAATCTGGTGAACTGGTACAGCGACAATAACCTCTCTCTCAATGTCAACAAAACAAAGGAGATTGTCATCGACTTCAAGAAGCGTAGAGGAGAATGTGCCCCTGTCTACATCAGCGGGGACGAAGTAGAAAGGGTTGAGAGCTTCAAGTTTTTAGGTGTCCAGAGCACCAACAACCTGTCCTGGTCTCCCCATGCCGACACTATAGTTACAAAAGCCCACCAACGCCTCTTCTTTCTCAGAAGACTAAGGAAATTTGGCATTTCAACTATGACTCTCACCAACTTTTACAGATGCACCACAAAAAACATTCTGGTTGTATCACAGCTTGGTATGGCTCCTGCTCTGCCCAAGACTGCAAGAAACTACAAAAGGTCATGAATGTAGCCCAATCCATCACACAGCCTCCCATCCATTGACTCTGCCTATACTTCCCACTGCCTCAGAAAAGCAGCCAGCATAATTAAGGACCCCATGCATGCCGGACATTCTCTCTTCACCTTCTTCTGTTGGGAAAAAGATACAAATGTCTGAGGTCATGTACCAACTGACTCGAGGACAGCTTCTTCCCTGCTGTCATCAGACTTGAATGGATCTACCTTGCATTAAGTTGATCTTTCTCTACACCCTAGCTATGACTGTAACACTACATTCTGCACTCACTCGTTTCCTTCTCTATGAACGGCTTTGTCTGTATAGCGCGCAAGAAACAATACTTTTCATTGTATGCTAATACATGTGACAATAATAAAATCAAAAAGTGATATTGTTCACAGCATGCGGGGCCCCGACTTTCAACATGAAAAGTCTGACCTATCCGGTTGCCCCTGACTCAAAAACTTTTAATGAACTAGTAAACCTCGTTTTAAAAAAAAGCACTATGATCCTAAGCCCTCTGTAATCCTCCAGAGGTATTGCTTCAACATGGCTGGGAGAACCCCTGGGGAATCTGTCACTGAATTCTTGATTAGATTGCAAAAATGGCTGAATATTGTGAATTTGGAGCGCCTCTTAATGAAATGTTGTGAGACAGATGGGATTGTGGCATAAATGACCTAACCACTCAAAAGAATTTGTTGGACTTTAAAAAAAGCCATTTGAATTAGCTGCTGAGAATACAAAAAAAGGGGCACAGGAACTACAGGGGGTATCAGGCAGCAATGTCCTCCAACTAGGGGGAGGGACCACATGTAATCAGTCCTTAATGGAGAATGCTCATGCAAACCAGGTGTTAAGGTTCCTTTTTCAAAAGGAGCCCCCTCGTGTCACCACCAGACTCAAGAAAAGGCAGAGATGACCCCAAGAAAGGTGCAGTTGCCAGATGACAAAGTATTGCAGGCAATGTCAAAAAACATAGCCAAGGTGAAGTTTCAGGAACAGGTAAAACATGTGTTCTCCAAGAAGAAAGCCAAGACCAGTATCTCAGTGTGTCGTGCAGGTATCCTCTCTTCCAGAATTAGGGACACTACAACTGAATCATATTATCACAACAAAGGTTGCCCCAACAGTGTTAGAATTACTGGTGAATGGCCATCCCTTGAGACCCCCCCCCCCCCCCACCCATCATCAGACCTCCCCACCCTGGGTTGCCAGCATCAGGACTCTCCCAATGAGACCCGCTATGCCCCCTCCTGCATACCCTCCGTGCCCACCAATTACCCTGCACACCCTCCTCTGTTGACAACTCCCCTCCCCCTTGCATTGCCCTCCCTTGCGTATCCTCCTTCCCTGCATAAGCACTCTTTGTTAATAGTTCCCCCCATCAAAGCCCCACACCCACACAGGCCCCACAACCTTGGCATTGCCAGGTGGGCCCTGCCAGGGTGCCACTGCCTGATGGGCACTGCCTCACCCTGTGGACATATGGCACCTTTGATGCCCTGTCCCCATGCCTTAACTCCTGTGCACTATGGTGAGTCATTATGTTCAGATATTTTCCTCTAAGCTGTCCTCCAAAATCAGTGCTAGTTTCCGAGCTGGTGCTGGCAACAATCACATAAAGTGATGGTGTATGCTCAATAATGCTGAGCTTCTCTACATATATGAGAAGATGATGTTAACATCCTGAACAGAGGAAATGAAAAAGAGGGACAAGAATTTGCTTGTGGTGTGAGGGACAACAAAGAGAAAAAAGTGGATATTGCAAACATTTATATGGATTGAGAGAAAAGACAGAAGAGGCAAACCCAAGTGGAGCAACCTTCTGCAAATAAGGGGTGAAAGCATTTGTGAAAGTCTTGTGAGGTGCTTGTTGAATATGGCTATCATGATGGAAGAAGTATTAGTGTGTATGTGAGTTGTGGGTAAGTAAGGGTTGTAGTAGTTTGAGTGTACAAGCATAAGGTGATGGAAATGTAGTAAAACGTGCTGCAGTGATTGTAGAAGAATGGATGTTAGTATTGTGTGTACTGTCAGTGGTATAACTGTATAATTAATGAGGCTCTGAGTTGCCCTGCTGTGATCAGAAAGTATTTTAGCACTCTCCTCTTTTTGGATAATTTATTTTCTTTCTGTCATTGCAGCCAAGTCCTTGGTGCACCATTGACATACCCAGTAATCTCTTCTAACTGTTCCCTGAGTATATACCTGGAAGACTTCTGTTCCCAGGAGAGAAAAAGGATGTGTCTCCTTTTCTCTGTTGTCTGCACCAAGGCCTCCAGTGGATCATCAGTGAATCTTTGCGTCTGCTTACTTCTTCCTTCAGCCAGTTGTCCTTGGAAATCCACAACACATCTCTTCTTTAGAGTTGCTGACTGCCTTTAAGTACACTCACATAATGTCACCCACATTTTCAGTAAGCAAGCAGCCTGTAATAGTGAGGGAAGAACTGGCGGTACATTTGGATGATCAAAATTTGTAGGTAGCAGAGATTTGCTGGTTACCTTAACCTTCATTGGTGAAAATGATGTGTGCTTCATCCATTGCACACACATTTTTGGATGAACTCTAATTTCTAGGTCTTAGGATTTTATGAAGTGCAATGTGATGGAATTCAAATCTTGATGTTATATGGATCTGTGTACTCGTTTACCTTTAATTATCCTTGTTTTACAGAGCCTTTAAACGTAAATGGAGGAAAAGAACAAGGTTAGCAAACCAGAGTGTAGAGGATGTAACTAAACACTGGATCAAAAACTACAGCTTAAATGAATTCAACTCTTATTCTTTTTTCAATGAGTTCTTAGAAATGGGTAAGTCTATTAAATTTAAACACATTCTCTCTTATACCCACCCAACCCTCATCATAGAATCATAGAAACCCTACAGTGCAGAAAGAGGCCATTTGACCCATCGAGTCTGCACCGACCACAATCCCACCCACCCCCATATCCCTACACATTTACCCGCTAATCCCTCTAACCTACGCATCTGAGGACACTAATTTTAGCATGGCCAATCAACCTAACCCGCACATCTTTGGACTGTGGGAGGAAACCGGAGCACCCGGAGGAAACCCACCCAGACGCGGGGAGAATGTACAACTCCACACAGACAGTGACCCAAGCCGGGAATCAAATCCAGGTCCGTGGAGCTGTGAAGCCACAGTGCTAACCACTGTGCTACCGTGCCGCCCTATTGCAGTGTAGAGCTGATTATCTTCTGAAGTGTCAAGCAGCAGTGTCGGTGGTCACTACTGCATAGGTTCTGGGTGTGTTTTAATGGGGGAGGAGGGATGGAGGGTCTGTGGGGGAGAATGGAGGGGCTGCGTTGTTGGGGGGCTGTGGGGGGAAATGGGGGGCTGTGTTGCTGGGGGCTGTGGGGGGGAATGGGGGTTGTGTTACTGGGGGGCTGTGGGGAGGAATGGGGGGGCTGTGCTGCTGGGGGGAAGTGGGGAGGTATGGGGAGTGTGTGTTGCTGGGGGGCTGTGGGGGGGAATATTGGGAGTATGTGTTGCTGGGGACTGTGGGGGGGTGGGGTAATGGGGAATGTGTGTTGCTGTGCCCGGAGGTGACAGAATTCTTTAACCTCTCCATCTGTTTCTCCCCTTCCCCAAATTCGCCCCCACTTCAGATTAATGAGATGACTTTTGCAAAGCAATGCATTGATCTTGCTGTTCCTTTGGCTTCTGCTGGAGCAGAGGAGGAAGAGCAGGAAGATGAATTGTAGGCATGGGAGGCCCAGGCCTTACCACACACAGGAGGAGAGGGAGTCAACCACCGAAGGCAGGATGTGGCCGCCATTCACCGGGGGGTGGCAGGAGAAGGTGGGAGCAGAGACCCCGGCAGTTCCATACGTGAGTGTCCTTCGAGCAACTGTCAGACATCGCATGCCGCCGACAGCTCCATCTCCAAAAGGAGACAGCGTAACGCCTGTCCCATTTGTTGCAGGAACTTGCACCTCAGGGCATGAGGGTGTACCCACTCCTGATGACTGTGAAAGTGACGACCGCCTTAAACTTTTATGCCACGGGTCCTTCCAGACTGCCAATGGAGACCTTTGTGGCATTTCATAATCATCCATCCACAAGTGTGTGAAGGAGGTCATGGATGCTCTGTATGCTGAACTGGCCAGGATATCAAATTTGACCTGGATCAGGCCCAGCAGGAAATGCGGGCTGCAAGATTCGCAGCCATCGCGGGAATGCCCAATATGCAGGGGGCTATAGACCTCACCCACGCTGCCCTCAAGGCCCTGGTGAAGAATCCAGGAAGATTACTGAATAGAAAGGGCTTCCATTCAATGAATGTGCAATTGGTACTTGACCATCAGCTCAACATTATGCACGTCTGGGCCAGACACCCTGCAGCATGCATGACAACTTCATATTTAGGAGTTCTGATGTCACGGAGGTCTTTGAGGAGGAAACCAGGGTGCAGGGATGGCTCGTGGGGCACATGAGGTACCCACTTCGAACTTGGCTGATGATGCCTGTGCGGAGGCCTGAGACTGAGGCAGAGACCCGATATAATGAGGCCCACGTTGCCATTCAAAAGTGGAGTAGTGCATAGGGCACCTCAAGATGCAGTTCAGGTGCCTGGATCGCTATGGCGGGGCCCTCCAATATAGCTGCTTGATATCGTCCCGCATTGTGGTCGTGTGCTGTGCCCTACACAACCTGGCGCAGCAGCGAGGAGGCCTTCTTGAGGAGGAGGATGTGGAGGCTGACCAGCCAAGCGTCGCTGGGAAGGAGGCCGCCGAGCAGGAGGAGGAGGAAGAGGAGGAGGAGGACGACGAAGAGCAACACCACCCAGGCATTGGAGGGCTGGCGGCAGCAAGGGTCAGGCATGCCAAGGCGGCGAGGGAGACCCTGATCAACACTTGCTTTGGGCAATAGGTGGCTGTGGTTGCCACACGTGGGTTCCCTTCTCTCCCCCTCCTCCACCCCTCGTAGTCCTACAAGCCAGGGTACACTGTGTTAGCGAGTTTCTTTGGCAGGCAGGAGGGTGATAACGACTCATTAAGCACCATTGTGATGATGCCCTGGTGCAAAGCAGTCTGACTCCTACCTGTGCTCAGCATACAAGCCAGCACCTGGGCCCACATCTATGTCATGGGTAAGGGATCACTAAACCCCCTATACAAGGCCCCAGGGTGGGTGGGCTTTGGGAGGGGAGAAATCTCTTGTGGGTTCTGGGGACGCCATGGCAGATGCTGTAAGTTGCTGCCAAAACATGCCACCCACTGTAGTCAGTGATTTATTTGAGCACCTTCATTTTCTCAGTGACAGAGCATTGAGGGACCTCCCCCACTGACGTCAACATGCCTCCGGCGACCATCAGGGTAAGAACGTTCCTGTTAGAGGCAAATCTGAAACAAATTAGTCAGAGGCAGGTGGTGAAATAACTTATTGGTGCTAATAAAAGTACCGATTGATAAATGATGACATAAAAACATGTGAACAGGAGTCATTAAAATGCATAAATATTCTATCTACCTAGTGCTGCCCTTCACCCGTGCTGTCTTAGTGCTGCTCCAACTTCCTAACTTTATGTGGGCTACCGCTACGTCTTGGTGCCTCCCCAGGATGTACATCGGAGGTTGAGGTGGTCACTTGCCTACCATGCTCCATGACCTGTGATACCCTTGGCGATCGTCCTCTGGAGGGCCTGGACCTTGAGGGCCCTGGCCGGCTTCCAGGTGTCTGGGACATTTCCATGACACCCTTTTCATCCCGCTGCCCCTGAGATGCCCCGATGTCAGGAGAGGGGGAGTCAGAAGGTGTAGCCACAGCCGTTGTCTCCTGCGTGGAAGGTCCCGACACGGGCTCGAGCCTTTCCTCCTCCCTCGGGGGTCCTATGGGCCCTGGATCATTCCATGGGATGGCGGTGCTTCTGAAGTGAGCTCCGGAAGCGCTGGCGTCACCTGACCCTGCCTGTCCTGGAGGACCACCTGAGTTCTCGCCATGGTGGTCGAGCCCTCTGCGATGGCCACCTGAGTCGGGGGCCACCTGTCAATGGCCACAGCAAGTGCCCTCTGAGACTGGGTGACGCTCTGCAGGCCCTCAGCCATGACCCCCTGTGACTGGGCCACGTTCTCAAGGGCTGCTGCCATAGCCCACTGTGTCTCGGTGCTGTCCTGCTATGTCTCCTGCAAGCTCTAGAGCCTCTCAGCCATGGGCCACAGAATCTCGAGAAGCCTGTTGAGGCCCTCAGCTGTGGCCCACTGTGACTGGGCCGTGGCCCTCTGGAATTCCACCGTCACCTGCTGTGCCTCAGCCATTGCTTGGAACCTGCCACTCGTGGTGAGGATCTCCTGCTCAGGCTTTCCACCGCAGACGCCACCCTTGCAGTGTTGGCCTGGGAACCATGCAAGACAGGCATTGACTGGTCCGCCTGAAAGCTTTGGAACTCCTCCCAACAGCCTCTCAGTTGGTCCAGTGTTGGTGTCAGCCCCACTGCATTCCCTGGCTCTGTTGCTGCATCTCCAACAGCTGAGGGAGAAGTGATTGCAGAGGCCCAGCATGTAGCCTGGGGCCAACCTCTTCTCTGGATGCCCCCATATGCCAGAGGCCTCGGACGTTCCCTCCTCCATCTGATGTACATCAGCAGATGTGTCGTGCACACCAGAGAGTGACCCAGATACCTTGCCACTAACTTGACCTACCAATGTGAGAGTCTCTGAGATGGTGAATTGCGAGGCGGAAGCTGACGCCAAACTGATGCCAGTCTCAGAGGTCCCTTCACCGGCGTTCTCTGTCAGGGGTAGGATGGGTGGTAGCAGCAGTGGGGGCCGCAATGCTAGATGGCCCAGGCGCGTCGGGGCCCCTTCCTGCAACACAGGACACAAGGTTAAGTGCAAGGGAGGAAGAGGAAACTGGGGTGCATGTAATTTACTGGAGATATCTCCAATGAGTGGAGGATTGGCAAATGCTCACTTCCATGCTCCAGCCCGACCATGCTGTCACTTATCGTCCGCATCCCCTCCTCGCCCACAGGTTCCAGCGCCCGCTCCTCAGAGGGGGTGAGGACTCAGATGTCAGGCTCACCGCCCCCTGTCTTTGCCCTCTCCCGATGGTTATGGGCATTCTCTTGTGGGGACAGAAGGAGCCATGAAAAATCTGATGACATGAGTCCTGCAGGGTATCATGGGTGGCCTTCAGAGGGCAGAGGGCTGTGATATTCTTGGTGGGGGGGGGGGGGGGGGAAGGAGGGAGGTGCTGGGGGGTCAAGGGCTGGAAGTATGCAGGGTGCTGAGGGTGGAGGGATCTGGGGGTCATTTAGGGGAAAGATGCTAGATGAGGTTAAACACTCATCCTTGCTGCCCGGATTAGGTCATTCATTTTTTTTCCGGCACTGCTCTCCAGTTCTCCTGGCCAGTGCCCTGGCACTAACACACTCTGCACAGCCTCCCAGGCTGCTCTTCCATCGCTTCTCCTGGGATGATGTCCTGCTGGGGAGAAGAGAGTGTCCCGCCTTGCCTCCACTGCCCCCACCAACCTGGCCAGGTCAGATTCTGAAAATCTGGGTGCTGACTTCCTGGAGGCCATTTCTTTCTGCACTGCCTGCCTGTCTGTCCTTCCTTGGGGTTTATATGGAGCTGTCACTTGTTAGGGCAGTTCAGCTGCAGGCAGTACGGGCGAGTCATATGCAAGTTTAATGAAATTTACCTTGTTACCATGGAGGGGAAGCCAAGTCACCACTTGCAGGTGAGCTGATGGGGCGGTGTGTGTGTGTGTGTGGGGGGTGAGGAGCAGGGGCGGGGTGGTGCAGCTGGGTGGAGAATCTGTGCCTCTGTGATGATCGGGACAGGGGAGAGAGAGGATCATGTCAGGCAGCCATTGGGGCCAGAGGGTGATGAGGGGCCATGTGCAAGTGGGTCCAGGGGGACATAAGGGGGTCAGTAATGTTGGGGGGGGTGGGTTCTGATGTCCGTGGGGGGGGAGGGGGAGACTGTCTGGTGAATTAGGCCCCGCCCACTGCCTCTCGTGGCTAGAAGCAGACTAACCCAAAATTTCAGAGACAGATTGGGTGTGAAAACTCACCCAAAAAACAGATTAGCAACTTTCCCATTTTCACGCTAGCTGGACACTTAGAAAAAATTCCACCCGTGGTGAACAGGGTGCAATAATTAGGTTAATAATTTGATTTCCAGATAGTGGCGATGGATAAAGTCAGCAGTGTGTGGCATGTTGAGCATTATGCAGGCTTGTGGTAGATTCCTCCTTGTAATATATTTGCATGCTATGCATACTCATTGCATGAGGACTTTTTCATTATATTCTACCTCATGATAAAATCAGTGACACATGGGAATCTCATGGCACCTAGTTCACAGTCATTTAAAAGTGGCATGCACCTGTCGCCTTTGTGCAATTGTGTGTAAGGTCAGCAGTTTTCCTTGTTTAATTTGATGGCATAAGGGAGAGGAGTGGGAGAATGGACTCTTGCTTGGAGGCTCAGGACTGACAAGGGTGACTCAGTGGTGAGGGGTTTTTGGAGTGACACAGGGCATTGAGGAGTGGAACAAGAATACAGCAGGGGACAAAGAGTGGGTTGGGGGTATGGAGGAGTGAAGTGGGATAGGCCCGGTGTCCTGGATCTGATGGAGGGAGTTAGTGGGGTCATTCAGTTAGGTTAGAAAATGAGGAGCCTAAAGTGCTGTGTCAGTACTGCCCAAATGTGTGTCCAACTCAGGATGTTGCCTGGCAGAGTCCTTACAAAGCGTTGAGTTCACCTACAACAATTCAGTTACCCTTGCTGAGAATGATCTTGGACAATGTGCTTTACAATGCATAGAAGGGAGGACCAGCTGAGCCAGCAAGTTCATTCAAGTCCATCAGAGTGGCGAATACAACACTGGACACTAACATGAATATTCAATAAAGATGAATGCAAAAAAAAGACAAAAGGAAATTTCCCTAACTCCCCTATAACCATCAATGTATGAGAATCATGAGGCATGGCAGTACAGTTAGCTCTCTGACTTAGCTCGGCTCAGCAAATAACGATGATGCATTAGAAACTAGAAGCAGGATTAGGCCATTCGGCCCTTCGAGTCTGCTCTGCAATTCATTTTGATCATGGCTGATCATCGAATTCAATATCCTGTTTCCCCTCTTTCCCCCATATCCCTTGATCCCTTTAGGCCCTAGAGATATATCTAATTTCTTCTTGAAATCAGACAACATTTTGGCCTCAACTACACTTTGTGGTAGTGAATTCCACACATTCACCACCCTCTGGATAAAGACATTTCTCCTCACCTCAGTTCTAAAGGTTTATCCTTTCTACTCAAACTATGACCCCTAGTTCTGGACTCCCCCAACATTGGAAACATACTTTCTGAATCTACCCTATCTAACCCTGTTAAAATTTTATAAGTTTCTATGACATCCTCTCTCACTTTTCTAAATTCCAGTGAATATAATCCTAACCAACTTAGTCTCTCCTCATATGACAGACCTGCTATCCCAGGAATCAGCCTGGTAAACCTTCACTACACTCTCTCTATGGCAAGGACATCCTTCCTCAGATAAGGACACCAAAATTACACATAATACTCCAGGTATGGTTTCACCAACGCCCTATACGATTGCAGCAAAACATCCCTATCCTTATTCTCAAATCCTCTCGCAATGAAGGCCCACATATCATTTGCCTTCTTTATTGCCTGCTGTACCTGCGTGCTTACTCTCAGCGACTAATGCACGAGGACACCAAGGTCCCACTGAGTATCGACCTCTCTCAGTTTACACCCGTTCAACTAATAATCTATCTTCCTATTATTGCTATCTATGTGGATAACCTCACATTTATCCACATTATACTGCATCTGCCATCCATATGCCCACACACTCAGCCTGTCCAAATCACTCTGAAGCATCTCTGCATCCTCCTCACAGCTCACCCTCCCACCCAACTTAGTATCATCTGCAAATTTGGAGATAATACATCCAGTTCCCTCTTCCAAATCATTAATACATAATGTGAACCCGTATAGACTGATTGGGCGAACCCTCAAATATAATCCATTTCAGTACTGCCGTGATGTTCCCCCTAATCAAAAACGCAACTCCCCCTCCTCTCTTACCTCCTGTTCTATCTTTCCTATAGTATCTGTACCCTGGAACATTGAGCTGCCAATCCTGCTGTTCCCTTGGCCATGTTTCAGTAATAACTATAATATCCCAGTCCCATGTACCATCCGTGCCCTGAGTTCATCTGCCTTGCCCATCAAGCCTCTTGCGTTGAAACAAATGCAGTTTAATTTAGACTTCCCTTGCTCTCTGCCCTGCTTTCTTAGACCATCTATCTAGTCATGTTTTGTACACTCCCTGTGTTTTATTTTTCTTGGCCTTACTGGACCTATTCATTGAGTTCTCCACAGTCTCTGTACTCTGTACTGTGGCCCTTTTTGATTTTTGACTTTGGTTTCTCTGCCTTTCACTTTTCCCCTTGCTGCCTTTTGTTTCTGTCCCCACTTTACTTCCCTCTGACTTTCTGCATCGGTTCCCAGCCCTCTGCCACATTAGTTTAAACCCTCCCCAACAGCACTAGCAAACACTCCCCCTAGGACACTGATTTCAGTCCTGCCCAGGTGCAGACCATCCGATTTGTACTGGTCCCACCTCCCCCAAAACTGGTTCCAATGTCTCAGGAATTTGAATCCCTCCGTCTTGCACCATTTCTCAACCCACGTATTCATCTTAGCTATCCTGACATTCCTACTCTGACTAGTACGTGGTACTGATAGCAATCCTGAGATTACGACCTTTGAGGTCCTACTTTTTAGTTTAATTTCTAACTCCCTGAATTCAGCTTGTAGGACCTCTATAGATACATGAAGAGAAAGAGGTTGGTGAGGACAAATGTAGGTCCCCTACAGACAGAAACGGGGGAATGTATAATAGGGGACAAAGAAATGGCTGAGCAACTGAATACATGCTTCGGTTCTTTCTTCACAAAAGAGGACACAAATCAGATGCCAGAAATGTTGAAGAATGCAAGATTTAGTGAGAGGGAAGAACTGAGGGAGATCAGTATTAGTAGAGAAATGGTGCTGGGAAAATTGATGTAATTGAAAGCTGATAAATCCCCAGGGACTGATAATCTACAGATTGGAGGGTAGCTAATGTCACTCCAATATTCAAAAAGGGAGGTAGGGAGAAAACAGGGAATTATAGACCTGTAAGCTGAACATCAGTAGTGGGGAAAATTCTCGAATCCATTATCAAGGACTTTATTGTGGAGCATTTAGAAAGCAGTGGCAGGATCAGACAGAGTCAACATGGATTTATGAAGGAGAAATCATGCTTGCTAAATCTGTTAGAATTCTTTGAAGATGTAACTAGTAGAGTTGACAAGGAGGAGCCAATCGATGTTGTATATTTGGACTTTCAGAAACCGTTTGACAAATTCCCGCATGAGAGATTATCGTGCAAGATTAAAATGCATGGGATTGGGAAAGTGTATTGAGATGGATAGAAAACTGGTTGGCAGAGAGGAAACAAAGAGTAGGAATTAATGGGTGCTTTTCAAATTGGCAGGCAGTAACCAGTGAGATGCCACAGGGATCGGTGCTGTGACCCCAGCTATTCACAACATATATTAATGATTTGGATGAGGGATCAAAATGTAACATCTCAAAGTTGCAGATGATACCAAGTTGGGTGGGAGGGTGAACTGAGATGAGGATGCAGGGATCCTTCAGAATGATCTGGACAGGTTGAGTGAGTGGGCACTTCAGTGGCAGATGCAGTGTAATTTGAATAAATGTGAGGTTATTCACTTTGGAAGCAAAACAAGAAGGCAGATTACTTCCTGAATGGCTGTAAATTGGGCGAGGGAAGTGTGCAGCGGGACCTGGGTGTCCTTGTGCACCAGTCACTGAAAGTAAACATGCAGGTGCAGCAGGCAATAAAGAAGGCAAATGGTATGTTGGCCTTCATTGCGAGAGGTTGAGAGTGCAGGACCAGGGATGTGTTGTTGCAATTATACAGGGCCTTAGTGAATCCACACCTAGAGTATTGTGTGCAGTTTTGGTCTCCTTTTCTGAGGAAGGATGTTCTTGCTCTCGAAGGAGTGCAGCGAAGGTTTACCAGGCTGATTCCAAGGATGGTGGGACTGATGTATGAGGAGAGATTGACTAGGTTAGGCTTGTTTTCGCTGGAGTTCAGACGAATGAGGGGGGATTTCATAGAGACTTATAAAATTCTAACAGGACTAGACAGGGTAAATGTAGGGAGGATGTTCCCGATGGTAGGTGTGTCCAGAACCAGAGGTCACAGTCTGAGGATTCAGGGTAGACCATTTAGGACACAGGTGAGCAGACATTTCTTCACCCAAAGAGTGGTGAGCCTGTGGAATTCATTATTACAGAAAATAGTTGATGCCAAAACATTGGATGTATTCAAGAGGCAGTTAGATATAGCACTTGGGGCGAATCAGATCAAAGGTTATGGGGTGAAAGCGGGATTAGGCTATTGAGTTGGACGATCAGCCATGATCGTAATGAATGGCGGAGCAGGCTCTAAGGGCCAAATGGCCTCCTGCTCCAATCTTCTATGTTTCTATATTTCATCCCATTTTTAACTTATATCATTGGTGCTTATATGCACCACGACAGCTGACAGTTCACCTCCCCCTCCAGAATGTCCTGCACCCGCTTAGCGACATCCTTGACCCTTGCACCAGGGAGGCAGCATACCATCTTGAAGTCTCGTTTGTGTCTGCAGAAACACCTGTCTTTTCCCCTTACAATTGAGTCCCCTAATACTTTAACTCTTTTTCCTGCCCACCTGCCCAGCAGAGCCAGCCACAGTGCCATGAACCTGGCTGCTGCCACCTTCCCCTGGTGAGCCATCTCCTTCAACAGTATCCAAAACGGTATATCTGTTTTGGAGGGGGATAACCACAGGGAACCCCTGCACTGCCTTTCTACTCTTCCTCTATCTGGTGGTCACCCATTCTCTATCTCCCTCTGTAATTTTTATCTGCGGTGTGACCAACTCATTGAACGTGCTCTCCACAACTTCCTCAGCATTGTGGATGCTCCAAAGTGAATCTATCAACAGCTCCAGAGCCGTCAAGCGGTCTAACAGGCGCTGCAGTTGGACACACTTGTATGTGAAGGCCAGGGACACCGGAAGGGTTCCTGAATTTCCCACGTCACAAAAGAGGAGCATGACATGGGTCTGGGATCTCCTGCCATAACTTAACCCATAAGTTAACTTACAACAACAACTACAATGTCAAGAAAAACAACTTACCAGTTACCAACCAATCACTTACCTGCTGGCTGTGATGGCATGGTTCGATTTCTTTCTACCTCTCACTTGCCCTCGCGGGTCTGCCTCTCTCTCTGCTCCTCCCAAAGATGAGCACCTCTTTCTTCTCAACACCGAATTTCCGCTCAGCTCTAAATTCGCAATACTCTCACTCCTCCTCAGAGGGAGGAGCTTTGAACAGTGAGTATAAAACTAACTCGGGGATAAAAACAACTAGCTAGTGGCATCACAGGAAAGCTGTGATCTGATTGGTTGGTAACAAATCAGATTTAAAACCCAAACTAAGTAGAAATAGCTGGACAGGCGATGTGCTGGAGCTACTTGATGTGGGAGCTGGTAGATCCCATTGCGAGCTGCCGTGACCACATCAGCAAGTGTTGGCAGCTTGAGGAACTCCGGCTCAGAGTTGCTGAGCTGGAGTCTGAGTTTCGGACACTGCGGCACATCCAGGAAGGGGAGAGTTACCTAAATGCTGTGTTTCAGGAGGCAGTCACACCCCTTAGATTAAATATCTCCAATTCGGCCATTGGTCAGTGACAACAGGGTGTGACTGAAAATGAGGCAGGTAGAGAGATCTGAAATTCAGAAATGGAGAAGACTCAGCTCTTGACCTTGTCCAATATGTACGAAGTACTTGCTCCCTGTGTGGATGAGGAAAAGGACTGTAGGGAGGATGAGCTAACTGACCACTGCACCATGGTGCAGGAGGCCACTCAAGAGGGTGGAACAAAAAGAAGAGTGGTAGGGGATTCCATAATTAGTGGGACAGATAGCATCCTTTGTAAGCAGGATAAAGAGTCCCCTATGGTATGTTGCCTACTCGGTGCCAGGGTAAGGGACATCTCTAACCGGCTTGAAACGATATTGGAGTGGGAGGATCCAGTTGTTGTAGTCCACGTTGGGACAAACAGCTTAGGCAGGAATAGGCAGGAGAACCTGTTTGGGGAACATCAGGAACTAGGAACCAATTTAAAAAGCAGGTCCTCAAGTGTTATAATCTCTGGATTATTACCTGAGCCATGTGTGAATTGGCAGATAGAAGAAGATTCGTGAGGTATACATGTGGCTAAAGGAGTGGTGTGGGAAAGAGGGGTTCCATTTTGTGGGGAACTGGCATCAGTATTGGAACAGGAGAGAACTGTAGCGATGGGACGGACTCCACCTGAACCGATCTGGGACCAGGACCCTAGTGGATAGGCTAAATCGGGAAGTCACAAGGACTTTAAGCTAGTTAATGGGGGCAGGACTCAGTATGCAAATTGGCAGGAATAAAACTTAAGGCACAGCAGATAAAGAGACAACTATGGGAAGAAGAGCAGTCAACACAGCACTGAGGGTGCTGTACTTAAATGCACGCAGTATACGGAACAAGGTAAATGAGCTGGAAGCACACATTGTAATTGGAGGGTGCGATGTTGTGGGCATCACAGAGATGTGGCTGCAAGGGGATCAGAGGTGGGATCTGAATTCCAAGGATATGTGTCCTATCGAAAGGACAGGCAGATCGGTAGAGGAGGTGGGGTTGCTTTGTTAGTAAGAAACAAAATTAAATCATTAGCAAGAAGTGATATAGCGTAGAATCTGTGTGGGTGGAGTTGAGGAATTGCAAAGAGAAAAAGACCCTGATAGGAGTTATGTACAAATCCCCATGCAGTACTCAGAATGTTGGATAGAAAATAAATCAAGAGATAGAAAATGCATACAGGAAAGGCAATATTACACTAATTGAGGGATTTCAATATGCAGGTGGACTGGGAAAATCAAGTTGGTAACGGACCCCAAGATAAAAAATTTGTGGAATGTCTACGGGATGGTTTTTTTGGAGCAGCTTCTGCTAGAGCCCACGAGGGAACAGGCACTTCTGGACGTGATGATGTGTAATGAGGCAGACTTCATCAGGGAACTTAAGGCGAAGGAATCCCTAGGGGACAGTGACCACAATATGATAGAATTCACTTTGCACTTTAAGAGGGAGATGTTGGAATCGAATATAACGGTGCTACAATTGAGTAAAGGAAACTATAAGGCCATGAGGGAGGAGCTGGCCAGATTTGATTGGAAAGGGAACCTAGCAGGAAAGACTGTGGAACAACAGTGGCAGAGGTTTTTGGGGATAATTCAGAACGCACAACATGAATTCATTCCAAGGAAGATGAAGCATGTTAAGGGGAGGACGAAGCAACCATGGCTGACAAGGAAAGTCAGGGATAGCATGAAAACAAAGGAAACAACATACCATGAAGCAAGGAATAGTGGGAAGCCAGAGGATTGGGAAGCCTTTAAAAACAAGCAGAGGACAACTAAAAAAACAATAAGGGGGGAGAAGATGAAATATGAGGGTAAGCTAGCTAGTAATATAAAAGAATGCTGCAAGAGTTTTTTTTAGATATGTAAAAGGTAAGAGCCAGGCAAGAATAGACAATAGACCCCTGGAAAATGAGGCTGGAGAAGTAGTAATGGGGAACAAAGAAATGGCAGAGGAACTGAATGGGTACTTTGTATATTTAGTTCCCAGTCCTGACCATCCTGCAGCCCTGTCTCAGAAATGGCTACAAATCATAATCTCCAATTTGAATTTGTACCAGCAGCTCATTCAATTTATTCATCACCCTCCATGTAATTGTACATAGACTTCTTATTTGGGCCACACATTCTAACCTGTCCTTCAGCACTGGTGCTTTACTCACCTGTTTACTATTTCTTTTTCTGGTTTAATCAATATACTTCTAATAGTTTTGCCATTACCTGCCATACCTGAAGTAGGATTCCTGACTGTTTCTTTACTCTCTGCCCTGTACTTCTTTTTGAAACTGTGTTGACTTCCCCTGAGGCCTCTCCTCCCTTTACTAGTTTAAATTCCATTGACCACCCTATTTATCCTTTCTGCTAGGACATTGGTCCCAGATCAGTTCAGGTGGAGCCCGTCCCAATGCTACAGTTCCTACTTCTCCCAATTCTGATGCCAGTGCCCCACAAAATGGAAGCCCTCTTTCCTGCACCACTCCTTTAGCCATGTGTTTACTTCCCTAATTTTCTTATCTCTATGCCAATTTTCATGTGGCTCAGGTAATGATCCAGAGTTTATAACCCTTGAGGTCCTGTTTTTTAAATTTTGTTCCTAATTCCTGATATTCCTCAAACAAGATCCCTCCCTACTCTTGCCTATGTTGTTGGTCCCATCACAGTCCACAACAACTAGATCCATCCCCCCGCCCTCTCCAATATCCTTTCAAGCCGATTTGAGATGTCTCTCACCCTGGCATCAGTTAGGCAACACATCGGCTGTGATTTTCTCCAAAAAAATGACTAAGTGTCATAATGGGGAGAAAACTGGAATGATCTGCGCTGACCTGTCCATGGACAAGACCGCAATCATCCCACACCTAGTCATTTTTTTGGGAGAGTGGAGAGTTGCGAACCACTGAGGGTGTGGCCGCTGATCCTGGCTACAAAGCAAAATTACAATGCACTGGGAGACCCCTCCCCTCTTCTCCCTCGGACATTGGGACTCCTCCTTTTGGCGGCATGTTTCCCGCCCCTCCCTGATGTAGATCACCAACATTGGGGTATTGAATATCCCTTCATGACCCACCACATGCCTCCCCCTTCATAACCCCTGACACGCCCCCCCTTTTATGACACCAACATGATCTACTTCATGTTGCAACCCTTCATGCCCAGCCTTTCACAATACACCCTTCACGATCATAGCACCCCAACATAGCCGCCCCCCCCCCCCCCCCCCCCCCCCCCCGCCCCCGTCAAAGCCTCTGCTCAGGCTCCATACCCACTCTGGCCCCAGCACACTGGAAGCGCCTGACTGGCACTGCCACGGTGCCAGGTGGGCACTGCCCAATCATGTCCCTGACCAGCCTGGAGCTTCAATGGCCTCCAAGCACTCCGGCTTGGCCATTACACCTGGTCTCCGCTAGTAGAGACCGATAGTGATTCCCGCTGGGCTCATGCCACTCCCAAGGGTCGGAAGATCCAGGAGCTGGGAAAATCTGGTTTCAAATGAGCTAAGCATGATTGAATGATACTTTAAATATACTAATCAGCCTCGGGGCACAATCCAATTTGCACCAGTAGAAATGGACCAGGACGATTGCAAACTGTTTGTGGCTGAGCGAGAAACTTGTTTTAAGGCTGCACACTGTTTTCTGGGATCACCAGAATCTGAGCCAGGCCTGGCGACACCGGAAAATTGCCCTCACCATGCGGGACTCTTAATACTGTTTACAAAGAATGCTATCCGTACCCCTGATTATACAATCCCCTACCACTGCCACTTTCTTTTTGCTCCCCCTGCTTAAATGGCCTCCTGTACCAAAAGTTCAAGTTTATTTAATAGTCACAAGTAGGCTTACATTCACACTGCAATGAAGTTACTGTGAAAATCCCCTAGGCGCCAGAGTGAGGCGCCTAGTCGGGTACACTGAGAGAGAATTTAGCATGGCCAATTCACCTAACCAGCATCTTTCGGACTGTGGGAGGAAACCAGGAACACCTGGAGGAAACCCATGCAGACACGGGGAGAACGTGCAAACTCCACACTGACAGTGATCCAAACCTGGAATCAAACCCGGATCTCTGGCGCTGTGAAGCAACAGTGCTAACCACTGTGCCACCGTGCCAACCTACTGCCATGGTGCAGTAGTCAGTTTGCCCATCCTCCACACAGTCTTTTTCTTCAGCCACATTCAAGAAGGCAGTTCACCACTATCTTCACAAGGACAGTAAATGTTAGCACGCAATGACACCCATACCATGAATTACTAAAACAAGTTTTAAATGTTCGAAAGACGAAAAGATAACTGAAAATAGTAAATATTACAGTGCTGTGTAAAAGTATGATTGCCTCTTGTTGCCCTGGAGAAATCAGTTAAGTTCTGACATTGAGCAGCTGTGCAAGAGATGCTAGCAGTGACATTCACTACCAAGGCCACCTCCAATCACTGTGGTCTGAATTATGCCTTTCTTATGCTCGTTCCCTAGGGGAAAAGAAAGTGGGTGCTTTTTTCTGGATAGTAATTAAAGTCACCTCACAGATCTTCAAGTTTATTTGTTTAGTGCCCTGAATTAGCAATAGCCTCACAGATTGCAGTGAATCACATTTTGAAATCTTTTTTGTTGCTCCCTATCCTGTGCTCCATGTTGCTAAGCCAGTTATGAGCAGGGTTACTTGGATATTTTATTTGCCCAATTTCTTCCTCATCCTCCCTCCTGAAGACAGTAAATCCCTTGCAGGAGTATGACTCCACAGGTGGTAAGTAGCCTCCAGTACTTTGTCAACTGACTGTTATTCAGTATGAGCCTTGGCAGTGACTATTGGCTGTCATTTGTGGATTACCTAAGTGGTTATGATAGCTTTGTAATCTATCTCTTTTCATTTTCAGCAATTCAGTATGGTTTCACCACAATATTTGTTGCAGCCTTCCCGTTGGCTCCATTACTTGCTCTTTTGAATAATCTATTTGAAATTCGATTGGATGCCAGAAAGATGATTTGGCTTCTCAAGCGGCCAATACCACGAAAAGCAAAAGATATTGGTAAGATTTTAACCAGTGCTGTTTATTTTGTTGTGTGGTACTGAGGGAAAATTATTTTGTGCACCTTTGACAAAGTATAGTTTGATTCATATTCGTCCAAATCATACAAGGTTTTAAGGTGCTGCCTTCAAATTATTAATACATAATGTGGTTGATAGTTGGTGCTACCTGTGTCATGGCCCAGCTGTAATTCCTCGTTCTATAGTTCTTGACATATAAGAGCAAATTTATTTCTTCGGCATTGGAAATTAAACATTGCCTTGGATGGAGTGTATAGAGGAAAACTGGATAGAAAAGATCACACATTGAGAATACAATAAGTTGGATTTAATGCCCACTTAAAGGCCTTAGCCTGCCACCATTGGTATTCTGAAGGCGCTGGATACTGCAAATGCTATGGGTTTGGATAACATTCCGGCAATAGTACTGAAGACATGTGTTCCAGATCTAGCTGCTACCCTAGCCAAGCAGTTCCTGTACAGCTACAACACCAGCATCTACTTGATAAAAATAGTAGAAAATTGTCCAAATACGTCCTGTCCAAAAGCAGGACATATTCAACGCAGCCAATTATTGCCATTTGCTCAATGATAACCTGTTCACAGATACTCAGTTTGAGTTCCCCCAAGCCACTCAGCCCCTGACCTCATTACAGCTTTGGTTCAAACATGAACTCAAGATGCAGGTGCAAGTAAGTGACTGTCCTACTGCCCTTGACATTGAAGCAGCATTTGACTAAGCATGGCATCGAGGAGTCCAAGCAAAACTGATGATAATGGGAATAAGAGGAAAGCTCTTCATTGGTTGGAGTCATACAGAGCAAGATGGTTGTGGTTGATGGAGATCGATCATCTCAGTCCCAGCACATCGCCACAAGATTTCCTCAGGTAGTATCCTAGGCCCAACCATTTTCAGCTGCTTCATCAATCCTTCCCACCATTGTAAGATGAAAAGTGGGTATGTATGTTCATGGATGATTGTACAATGTCAGCCTCAGATACTGAAACTGTCCTTGTCCTTTTTCAGCAAGACTGGAAAACATTCAAGCTTGGGTTCATAAGTGACAGGTAACAAATGTGCCACATAAGTGACAGGCAATGACCATCTCCAACAAGAGAGAATTTAACCCTCTTCCTACATTTAATGGCATTATCCTCACTGAATCAATACCCCGGGATTACCATTGATGAGAAACTGAACTGGACCAACACTATAACTATTAAGGTTACGAGAGCATGTCAGAAGTTGGAAATTCTGCATTGATGACTGCACAATGTTCAGTACCATTCATGACTCTTCAGATACTGAAGCAACCCATGTCCAAAGGCATCAAGACCTGGACAATATCCATGCTTGGGGCTGACAAGTGGCAAGCAGCATTCGCGCCACATAAGTGCCAGGCAATGACCATTTCCAACAAGGGAGGATCTAACTGTCTTTCCTTGACATTCAATGGCATTACCATTACTGAATTCCCCATTATCAACAACTTGGAGGTTACCGTTACCAGAAACGGAACTGGACTAGCCATATAAATTCTGCGGCTATCAAAACAGGTCAAAGGCTTGAAATCCTGTGGCAAGTAACTCACCTGACTCTCAAAGGCACAAGTCAGGAATATGATAGAATACTTTGGATGAATATAGCTCCAATGACACTCAAGCTCAGCACCATCCAGGAAAAGGCAGCCCGTTTGATTGGCACACCATTCAAGACGATAAACATTCACTGCCTCCACCACCAACACACTGTGTACCATCTACAAAATGCACTACAGCAACTCACCAAGACTCTTTTGTCAGCACCTTCCAAACCTGCAACCTCTCTCACCGAGAAGGACAAAGGCAGCAGATGCATGGGACCATCAAGTTTCCCTCCAAATCACACAGCACCCTGACTTTGAACTATATCTGCCTTTCCTTCATAGTCGCGGAGTCAAAATTATGAATAGCCTCCCTAACAGCACTGTGGGTGTACATGAATTGGGGATGTTCAAGAAGGTAGCTCACCAACATAGACTCATAGAACCCTACAGTGCAGAAAGAGGCCATTCGGCCCATC
The DNA here is from genome assembly GCF_964213995.1 of Mustelus asterias. Lineage (NCBI taxonomy): Eukaryota > Metazoa > Chordata > Chondrichthyes > Carcharhiniformes > Triakidae > Mustelus > Mustelus asterias. The sequence goes on from NC_135809.1 coordinate 90,027,321, forward strand.
GAGTCTGCACCGACCACAAACCCACCCAGGCCCTATCCCCATAACACCATGCATTCACTCTAGCTAGCCCCCCTGACACTAAGGAGCAATTTAGAATGGCCAATCTGCCTAACCCGCACATCTTTGGACTGTGGGAGGAAACCAAAGCACCCGGAGGAAACCCACGCAGACATGAGGAGAATGTGCAAACTCCACACAGTGACCCAAACCAGGAATCAAACCCAGGTCCCTGGTGCTGTGAGGAGCAGTGCTAACCACTGTGCCACCGTGCTGTCCTTCTCAAGGGTAGTCAAGAATGGGTAATAAATGCTGCTCTTACCAGCAATGCTCACATCCTGTGAAAGAAAAAGTATCATCAAAAATTCAACCAGTGGCAGACAGGGGTTTGCCATTTGGGGAGACCGACAAGCAAACTGCTGCCAAGAAGGGGCAGTCTCTTGTTGTAAGGCACTCCGTGCCTGATAAACAGATTTGACATCAGGAAGTGAGGGAGTCGGATGAGAGAATCTCTCCTTCCCTTTCCTCCAACCTTATTTTACAAACCTTTCTCCAGATTTGCCACATTGAACACCAGTAAAGGCCCAAGAGAATTATCAACAGTGACCACTGCTCCTGGTCTGATACTAGAGCTCATGGGGTGAGATTTCCACCTTACTGGGGCAACTTCTGCAACTAAATGCCCCCTAGTGAGCTGCTAGCCCTTACAGCAGGATTTGGGACTTCATTCCCCTGGAGCTCTCAGGAATCATGTTGGTGGGGGTACCCTGGCTTTGGTGGCAGATGTTGAGTGGAATTTCCCAAAATGTTTCTAAGTGTCATAACAGCGTGAAAACAGGAATCCTTCATGCTGGTTATCTTGGCGAGCTCGGCACTGCAACCTTCCGGCACTCTGTCAATATCTTTGACAGCTGGGAGCTTTGTGCCAAAAGGAGGGGGAGGGGGGGGATGGAGAGGTGGGTGGGGGGGTGGAGGGGGGGGAGGTGGATAAATACATTGGTGGCGACAGCTTCAGAATGCTCGGGCGCCATTGTGCAGGATGCCCCCATCTCCTACTGGACTAGTGAACCTCAACCTACCCCCCCACCCTCCACCCCCAATGGATATTGGACCCCCTCCACCCATCTTCAACGACATTGTTAGCCCCCACACCAAGACAGGTTGCCGGCATCATGGCATCAGGGCCCTCCTGATGAATCCCCTGATGGATCCCCGATATGCCCCCTCTGTGACCCACCCTGCATGCCCCCCCTGTACAACCCCCCCTTGCATAGTCACCCCTCCTGCATGACCACTGCCCCTTGCAGTGTGTGGTGAACCACTGTAGTATTGTCTGTTTGAGTGATATGTCTGGACACGCCCCTGCTGCCTCAATCCAGGGCTCCGCCCTTCTCTGGGTATAAAGGCGACTGCTCTCCGCCCCTTTTGCCTCAGTTCGGATCAGCTATCGGTTCGGGTTTGCTCCAATTCTTTCGTAAATAAAAACCTGTTATTTCGCAACAATGAGTCTTTGCATAATCAATGGTGCATCAATTTTATTTACGCAAGTTTTTGGGATGGAGCAACTCTTAAAACCTGATAAACTTGACTTGGACCCCCAGGCTGTTGGGGCCTCAAACTGTTTTGATCACTGACTGCACTGCTTCGAGACCTTCATCGCCTCCTCCTCCGCCGTCGTTGTAACCAACATCGACAAACTACATGTACTCCATGCCCGCGTCAGCGCTCACATCTTCGCGATAATCCGAGACATGGAAACTTACCAGGAGGCAATCGATCTCCTAAAGGGCCAGTAGTACCGGCAGCCAAATTAGGTCTACGCCAGACATCTGCTGGCCACTCGCAGACAGCAGCCGGGGGAATCGACTGAACAATTCTGCACTCGGCAGAGCCTGCAGCTGCAAGGCATTTCAGCCGCCCAAAACGCCGACGACCTGACCAGAGATGCCTTTGTCGTGGGCATCAGGTCGACCTATATCCGGCAGCGTCTACTGGAACAAGGTGGGCTGGACCTGCAGAAGACTGTGGCACTTGCCAGCTCGCTGTAGGTGGCTTTTCGGAATCTCGAGGCCTACACCCCCGACCACGAGGGCACACCATGGACACCGCGACCGCCGCCATCTCTGTACCCGGGAGGGCTGCAAACCTACGCCATGCCCCGTCCCGACACCGAACTGACCACTGCGGCAGTCTCCGGAAGCCCGAGGTGCTACTTCTGCGGCCTGGAGAAGCACCCATGACGACGCTGCCCGGCGAAAGACGTGATCTGCTCCGGCTGTGGTAAGAAGGGCCATTACTTGAAAGTCTGCAGAGCAAAATCGGCCTCCAGGCCCAGCAGCGCCGCGTGCGATCCATGGGAGGCACCGTCTTCGATGCCATCGGCCGCGTGCGATCCGCGGGAGCCGCCATCTTAGACGCCATCGGCCGCGTGCGACCCACGGGGGCCGCCATCAGCCACATGCGACCCACGGGGGCCGCCATCTTGGATGACGTCAGCCGCGTGCGAGCCACACGGGCTGCCATTTTGGGAACCGTCACCACGTGCGGCTCCTCGCCTAATCCGACGGTGGCCTCGGTCGTGTTGGACCAGTCCAGGCCTCACCAACTCACCTGGTCTATGATGGACATCAAGGTAAACGGTCACACTACAAACTGTTTATTTGACAGTGGGAGTACGGAGAGTTTTATCCACCCTAACACGGTGAGTCACTACGCACTGCCAGTACTGCCAATGCAGCAATCAATCTCCATGGCTTCGACGTCCCAGTCGATGAATGTCCTCGGCTACTGTGTGGCAACTCTGACTGTACGGGGCACGGTGTACGAGATGTGCAGGCTCCTCGTGCTGCCACAACTCAGCGCTGCTGTACTACTGGGGCTAGATTTCCTGTGTTCTCTTGGGAGTGTCACCATGGTATATAATGGACCTTTTCCCCCAATCTCCGTCCGCAATCCGCAGCTATTAGACCAGCCACCGCGCACCACCTGTGGTCTTTCGACCCTTAAAGTCGCCCCTCCCTCGCTCTTTGAACACCTCACCCCCGACTGCAAGCCCATTGCCACCAAAAGCAGACGGTACAGCACTGGAGATAGAGCGTTTATTAAGTCCGAGGTGCGACGCCTCCTGGGGGAGAGGATCATTGAGGCCAGTACCAGCCCCTGGAGAGCCCAGGTGGTGGTTGTTAAGACTGGGGAGAAACATCGCATGGTCATCGATTACAGTCAGACCATTAACCGATACACGCAGCTGGATGCGTATCCCCTTCCCCGCATCTCTGACATGGTCAATCAGATTGCACAATATCGGGTGTTCTCCACCATTGACTTGAAGTCTGCATACCACCAGCTCCCTATCTGCCCGGAAGACCGCCAATACACTGCCTTCGAGGCGGATGGCCATCTCTATCACTTCCTTCGGGTCCCCTTCGGCATCACCAACGGGGTCTCGGTTTTCCAGCATGAGATGGACCGAATGGTGGACCAGAACAGGCTGCGGGCCACCTTCCCTACCTGGATAACGTCACCATCTGTGGCCATGATCAGCAGGACCACGACGCCAACCTCCAAAAATTCCTCCACACCGCGGCACTCCTCAATCTGACCTATAATAAGGAGAAGTGCGTATTCCGCACGCGCCGCCTCGCCATCCTTGGTTGTGTTGTGGAGAACGGGGTCATTGGCCCCGATCTCGACTTCATGCGTCCCCTCTTGGAACTTCCCCTCCCCACCACCCTCAAAGCACTGCGGCGATGCCTGGGCTTCTTCTCGTACTACGCCCAGTGGGTCCCCAATTATGCGGACAAAGCCCGTCCGCTCATCAAATCCACATCTTTTCCCCTGACGGCGGAGGCTCGGCTGGCCTTTGACCGCATCAAAGTGGATATCGCGAAGGCCACGATGCAAGCTGTAGACGAATCCATCCCGTTCCAGGTGGAGAGCGATGCGTCTGACTTTGCCCTAGCCGCCACTCTTAACCTGGTGGGCAGACCCGTGGCCGCCTTCTCGCGCACCCTCCAAGGCCCTGAAATTCGACACTCCTCTGTCGAAAAAGAGGCACAAGCCATCGTGGAGGCTGTACGGCACTGGCGCCACTACTTAGCTGGCAAATGGTTCACCCTGCTCACGGACCAACGGTCCGTTGCCTTTATGTTCAGTAACATGCAGCGGGGCAAAATCAAGAACGATAAGATTTTGAGGTGGAGGATCGAGCTCTCCACCTACAATTACGACATTTTATACAGGCCTGGGAAGCTCAATGAACCCCCAGACGCCCTGTCTCAGGGGACCTGTGCCAGCGTGAACCTAGACCGATTACAGACTCTCCACGACGACCTCTGCCACCCGGGGGTGACCAGGTTCTTCCACTTCATCAAGGCCCGGAACCTGCCCTATTCCATCGAGGAAGTCAGGTCTGTAATCAAGCACTGCCAAGTCTGCGCGGAGTGCAAGCTGCACTTCTATCGGCCAGACAGAGCACACCCCATCAAAGCCACCTGCCCTTTCGAACGCCTAAGCGTTGACTTCAAAGGCCCCCTCCCCTCTTCTGACCGCAACATATACTTCCTCAACGTCATCGATGAGTATTCGCGGTTCCCCTTCGCTATTCCCTGCCCGGATATGACCTCGGCCACGGTCGTCAGGGCCCTGCACAGCCTCTTCACCCTGTTCGGTTTCCCTAGCTATATTCATAGCGAACGGGGTTCCTCTTTTATGAGTGACGAGCTGCGCCAAACCTGCACTCCAAAGGCATAGCCTCGAGTAGGACCACCAGCTACAACCCCAGGGGGAACGGACAGGTGGAGAGGGAGAACGCGACAGTCTGGAAGGCCGTTTTATTAGCTCTCCGGTCTAAGGGTCTTCCAGTCTCCTGCTGGCAAGAGGTCCTCCCTGATGCACTACACTCAATTAGGTCACTACTGTGCACGGCTACCAATGCCACCCCTCATGAACGAATGTCTGTTTTCCCCAGGAAGTCCACCTCGGGGACCTCACTACCATCGTGGCTGACGTCCCAAGGCCCTGTCCTGCTCCGGAAGCACGTGTGGACCCATAAATCGGACCCCCTGGTCGAAATGGTCCAACTCCTCCACGCCAACCCCCAATACGCCTATGTGGCGTATTACGATGGGCGGGAGGACATGGTCTCCATTCGCGACCTGGCACCCGCGGGTACTACGTCCCACGGCCCCTCACCCCCAGCTCCCAACATTGCCCATGATGCACCAGGGTCACAGCACGCTCATCTAGCCCCCGGGTGCGGCACGCCTGAGCCCCAGGAGCCGCCTCCACACACCCGGCAGTCTGAAGGGGCTACGGACGGCTTTACCGATTACAGACTGACGTCTGACTCACCACCACGGTCTCCTGAACCGGCACCACGGCTGACACTGTGGCGGTTGCAGCGGCAGATCAAGCCCCCGGAGAGACTGAACTTGTAACTCTGTGACTGTCATTCCACCACCTCGCCCCCGCCAAACTTTTTTTTTGAACAGGGGGTGGATGTGGTGAACCACTGTAGTATTGTCTGTTTGTGTGATATGCCTGGACACGCCCCTGCTGCCTCAATCCGGGACTCCGCCCTTCTCTGGGTATAAAGGCGACTGCTCTCCGCCCCTTTTGCCTCAGTTCGGATTAGCTATCGGTTCGGGTTTGCTCCAATTCTTTCGTAAATAAAAGCCTGTTATTTCGCAACAACGAATCTTTGCATAATCAATGGTGCATCACAGTGCCCCCTCCTTGCAGAGCTCCTCCCTTGCAGAGCTCCTCCTTTGCAGAGCTCCCCCTTGCATGACCATCCACCTTGCAGAGCTTCCCTCCTTGCGAAAAACCCCCTTGCTTAGCCCTGCATGAGCCCCCTGTCATTGTGCATAGCTCTGCCCACCCCCACTCAGGTCTCACCCTCACTCAGGCCCCATCCCCAGTCAGGCCCCACCCCACTCCCCATTAGGCCCTGTAGATCTGAAGTTGTAGAGGTTGTTTATAAATATTCAGGGGGCAATTCTCCCAAAAAAGTTCTAAGTGCTGAATTCATGGGAAAACTGGTGTAAATCATGATTGTTTTTTCCGTGCAACTTCAAACTTAAATCTCCTACAGTCTGTGCAATGCAGAGGTCACAATCGTGAATCTCATTAAAAGCTCGGGGGAGCAGGGCCCATTCACAGCGGAGCTGACAGTTCCGGGGCCTCTGCACATGCACAGTGGCCCTGATCTGTCAGCCTGCACTTTGCTGGCCAGCTCGACCGCTGGCCAGCCCGGGACTCTTGCAGTGCTGCCCCTCCACCCCCTGCCCCCATGAACATTCCCAGGCCAGCCCCGACCTCCCTCCCGTCCTGGAGCGTCCCGATCTCTCCACCCCTCCCCCTCCCCCAGCAGTAACAATAACTCCCACCCCCCCATCTCGGCAGACCCCCACCCCCCACGGGAGGCAGAATGCCCCACCCCGACTGACCCCCTTCCCAGCCCGCCACAATCGCTGGCCTCCTCCAATCCCGACTGATCCCCATGCAGAGTGGCAGCGGGATCCTCCCACCCCCACCAATCACCCTAAGTCCCATCTCTAGGCCCCACCCCCTTGGCACTGCCCGATGCCCATTGGGCAGTGCCAAAGTGCCCCCTGGGCATGGGTACTTTGTCCCTTGGGCAGTGTCAGGGGCCACAGGCCCATGCCCAGGGGGCACCACCCCCTGCCGCCCGACCACCTGAGGGGCCCTGATTGCCCCCCTTCATTCCAGCGGGGCCTCGCTCTAGTTCCCCGAAAGTGGGGAGCTACTCTAAACCCTGCCGGAGTGAAATTGTACTGGCGGGATGGGAGATATAATTTAAATGTCATTATCGGGCCTGGGACTGAAGTCTCCGGGCCCGATAATGACATTTAAATTATATTCAAATAAGATTAAAATAACTTACCTGCTGTTCCCGCCGGTTTCCAGTGTGATCCCGACCGCGCCGGATATCCTTCACTGGGAGATGCATGTGCGTTGGAAACAAATGCGCGAATCCCGTGAATCGACGTGTGCGCGATTCTCCAAGCCCAACCTGCCAAAAAAATTAGCGGGCCGAGATGAGAGAATCGCGGCCTCAGTGTCTGATAATGATGTGGCATTCCTGATAAGTGAAGGCCATGGGAAAAGAAACAAGAACAAAAGCAGAAAACTGCAGTTACTAGTAAGCTGCCAAGTATTTCCAGCATTTTCTGTTTTTCTTCTAGAAGGCATCAAAACAGGTTCACTTTATTATCTCCATGACTAAGTAATTTGTCAACACAAGTATGCCTGCAGCATTGACCCTCACCAGCCAGGATTACATATCCACTTAAGGTTTGTGTTCATTTCAATTGAGAAGCATAGAACTGGAGGACTGAATTCCCAATATGCAGTCCCAATGGATATGACTACAAACTCGAAGCCACATTTATATTATTGGTCCTTCAGATGAACGTATTAAAAGCTTAAGCAAAGCAAACAGGATAAATTAAGGAAGTAAACCTGAAAAGGAAATACCCAAGTATTCTGAGTTTTTAGATTGTGGCAATTAGAAAATATGGGTCAGAGATGTCTCTGTATCTGTATCCTAGGAATATGGCTGGAGATTCTGGAAGTAATCGGTGTCTTTGCCATTATTGGAAATGGGTTGGTAATAACCATCACATCAGATTTCATCCCTCGAAAGGTGTACCAGTACAGTTATAGTCCCTGTGCAGTTCAAAAGAATACCAGCATTGAGTGAGTACATTATGTGAATTATTACAATAGAACACAGACAGTAAAATCTATTAGACAGAGTATGTCCATATACAAATGCATGGAAAAGTGTGCACATAAGAATGAAAGATTGAAATAATGCAGTGGAAGAAGCTTTTACGGCTGCTGGGAGTGTATTATTTTACTATCTCCCACCCCTTCCACCTTGTTAAAGTCTCAAAGAGAAGAAAATCCTCTAACCTGTAAACTGCTTGTGGATTTTTTCATTGCTTGCAAGGTCTCAGTCTTTTCTTAGGCCCTACATAGACCAGATTTTTCAGAACACAGTTGGATGAACCTTGGCTGCAATCAGAACAAATCAATGTGCAAAGAAAGCAACAAATAGGTGTTAGGTCCCTTACTTGCATATTCAAAACTCTATAACACCTGTTTCAGACACAGGTACTTGTCACCTGTTTGGATACATAGTCCAATATAGAAGTCAACTCTCCCACTAGATCTTCAGTGTCCCATAAGAGTGGATCTCCCATTTAGAATTTGTGAGCACATTTCATCCATAATATTGGAAATTTGGTGTCAAATTTCTAGGCCAGTGACTCCCTTCTCTGAAGCTGGCACATCTGCCGAATATTTTATCTCAATTCCCACCCCAACTGTCATTGCAATGAACTCTACTTGTTCTTTATTGCTCTGGGATTCTGCCCTTCTTTGAACATCTCATTTCTATTGTCCTTCCCATTTCTTCTTTGAAGTTCTCCTCATCACACCTCTACCAGATGGACTGCAGCAGTTCAAGAAGGTTGCCTACCACCATGTTGCCAGTGGTGCCCACATCCCATGGAAGACTAAGTTGCCCTCCTAAGTGCTCCATACTCTCATCACTCCTTTCTCACCCAGCCTCTGCCTCAGGTGAAGCATCATCCTCAGAAATAAACTTCATGTAGTGCCTTCTGATTTGTTTCCGCTCCTGTCATGACTTAACCTTTCTTTCCACACCTTTGATCTTGGTATCTGGAGAAATCTCCAAGTTGTCTCCAAAGCTTCTGCTTTTGCCAGAGCCACTTTTCAAATCTCAGAGCATCTACAATCACATTCCTTCCTGGGAAGATACTAACTGCAACTTCCCTTTCGGACAGTTATCAAGTTCTCAATGTCCTCTCCTCTTCCCCCACCCCCAACCCATCTTGACATAGTGCACTATACCTACTCAACAATACCTTTCCCTCTACCATTGTTGCCATCATCCTCTCAGTTTCCTGCACCCCCAAAATTATACCTGAATAATTTTCACTTTTGTGTCTTTAAACCTCAGGGGTTTGAGTGTATTTGACCAAGTATCACAGATCTGTCTCAATCTTTACAGTCACTCTTTCATCAGGCCCAAATGCACTACTCTAGATTTATCTTGGAGAGTAAAGAGAATTTCAGGGGCTTCTTTTCTGAACAACTCTGCTGTCTCACCTTTATTTTCAACACTGGATCTGAAGAGCTCCTGGATTTTTTGTCTCTTATGATCAAAATCATCTTTCAATTGTTTCAGCCATCTCATTTGCTTTTCCTCTCCCTTGGTTCTCTTTTCAGCACTACCCTGCACAACCCCATATTTATAACCTCTCTTTCCTATTCCCTTACAGACCTCGTCAAGTTCCCTATGAGATGTAACTTCCCATTGCACACTTGCTTCTCTTTGGCTCAAAGATGCCAAAATGTCCATGCTCTCCCAAGTAAGGTTGTGCCATTGCTTTCAATCTCTCTATATACTAAACATTTGGGTTAACCACCCCCCACCCCCCCCCCCCCCCCCACCCCCACCCCCGCCACTCCCCACAAACCCACTCATCCACCCTGACAATGGAGGCTATATGGTTAAAAATTTTAAATTGGACAATGCAACTTCAATCTGCTGCACGGTGGCACACTGGTTAGCACTGCTGCCTCACAGCGTCAGGGACCCGGGTTCAATTCCGGCCTCAGGTCACTGTCTGTGTGGAGTTTGCACATTCTCCCCATGTCTGCGTGGGTTTCATCCGGGTGCTCCGGTTTCCTCCCACAGGCCAAAGATTTTTTTCAGGTTAGGTTGATTGGCCATGCTAAATTGACCCTAGTGTCAGGGAATTAGCAGGATAAATATGTGGGGCTACGGGAATAGGGCTGGGTGGGATTGTGGTCGATGCAGACTCGATGGGCCGACTGGCCTTCTTCTGCACTGTAGGGATTCTATGAACTTCTATGAGTTCTATATTCATTGTTGCCACTTTTATGGCCTGATGTTTCTCTGTCCTGCTGTAGCAAGTTAGAACATTTCAATATAATATTCAATTCAGGCTCCCACACTGGGAAACCTGCCTACAAAAGGGAGAGTGGAGTTACCGGATCGAATAGGCAAGTGCTTTGAAAAATGGAAAATTTAAATATTTTGGTGTCAAATGTGATTATTTCTAGTTTTTGGGAACCAGTAGACATAATGGTGAGGAAGGAAAAGATCAAGCTTGTTGGGTAAGGGATGTCAGATCCCAGAAATTGGGAAGAATCATAGAATGACGACAGTGCAGAAGGACGCCATTCAGCCCATCAAGTCTACACCAACCACAATCCCACACAGCGCCTATTCCCGTAATTCAACATATTTACACTGCTCATCCCCTGAACCTACATATCTTGGCGCTAAGGGGCAATTTAGCATGGCCAATCAACCTAACTTGCACATCTTTGGACTGTGGGAGGAAACCGGAGCACCCGGAGGAAACCCACACAGACACGGGGAGAATGTGCAAACTCCACACAAAGTTACCTGAGACAGAATTGAATCCTGGTCCGTGGCGCTGTGAGGCAGCAGTGCTAGCCACTGTGCCACCATGCCACCATCGAGCCAGTAATTGGGATGGCAAAAAGTAAAGGTCGTAATCGAGAGAAGACTTGCTTGAGGAGTGCTCCACATGGCTCCTCAAACTGCGCTGTATTGTGGGGTTGTCTTTCCAATTAATTCCTTTTGTACTTCAAGATATGCAGAGCCTCAACTGAGCTGATTGAGCAGCTTTTCATCCGTGTCCTTAAATTTACATTCTCGGTGTCCATGTTTCAATCTTATTATGAAATCACCAACGAGTTCACCTGATCCCTGCTCCAGGCTTTGAAATTCATAGTGATAGATTCAATGATTTGACTTTTGCTGGAGATAAACACAGAATTTTTCAAACTTTTTGTCTGGGTTTCTGCTGTGTTTACTCACAGACAACCATTGCTCCCATATTATGTCTCTGATTACCATAAGTTAAACATTTAGACTCTAAATGCTGGAACTTCAGCAAGATATTTCAGACTGTTTTCCATGTGGCTGATGTGCTGGTAGATTAATACTTGTGCTATGATCTCAGTTGATGTTACAATGTACGGGAAGATCCCAGAATGGAACCCTGGCTCAGAAGACTGTAACTTTTATTATTTTTATCAAAGGTGGAGGAACCAGAATACAGGACCTGCTCAACAGTTTTAAGAAGAAGAAAATATTTATTAAACATGAAAAATGGATAAGAATAGAATAGTCCTTTACTGCTCTTTTAGCTTAACCAATGCACTTTAAGATTTATACAGATGACAAATTCCATTTGAAACTACAATGGTCTCATTAGCACACAAAGTTAGTGTTTGTGGATTTCTCGTCAGAATCTCCCCAGATGATTGTCATATGAGAGTTTTCAAGCTTCACTCCCAAAATATTTGATTTGATTTATTATTGTCACATGCATTAACATACAGTGAAAAGTATTGTTTCTTGCGCGCTATACAGTCAAAGCATACTGTCCATAGAGAAGGAAATGAGAGAGTGCAGAATGTAGTGTTACAGTCAAAGCTAGGGTGTAGAGAAAGATCAAATTAATGCAAGGTAAGTCCATTCAAAAGTCTGACAGCAGCAGGGAAGAAGCTTTTCTTGAGTCGGTTGGTACGTGACCTCAGACTTTTGTATCTTTTTCCCAATGAAAGAAGATGGAAGGGAGAATGTCCGGGGTGCGTGGGGCCCTTAATTATGCTGGCTGCTTTGCCGAGGCAGTGGGAAGTGTAGACAGAGTCAATGGATGGGAGGCTGGTTTGCGTGATGGATTGGGCGACATTCACGACCTTTTGTAATTACTTGCGGTCTTGGGCAGAGCAGGAGCCATACCAAGCTGTGATACAACCAGAAAGAATGCTTTCTATAGTGCATCTGTAAAGGTTGGTGAGAGTCGTAGCTGACATGCCAAATTTCCTTAGTCTCCTGAGAAGGTAGAGGCGTTGCTGGGCTTTCTTAACTATAGTGTCAGCATGGGGGGACCAGGACATGTTGTTGATGATCTGGACACCTAAAAGCTTGAAGCTCTCGACCCTTTCTACTTCGTCCCCGTTGATGTAGACAGGGGCATGTTCTCCTTTACTGAAGTCAATGACAATCTCCTTCGTTTTGTTGACATTGAGGGAGAGATTATTGTCGCCGTACCAGTTCACCAGATTCTCTATCTCATTCCTGTACTCTGTCTCATCATTGTTTGAGATCCGACCCACTACGGTAGTGTTGTCAGCAAACTTGAAAATCGAATTGGAGGAGAATTTGGCCACACAGTCATAGGTATATAAGAAGTATAGTAGGGGGCTGAGAACACAGTCTTGTGGGGCACCGGTGTTGAGGATGATCATGGAAGAGGTGTTGTTGCCTATTCTTACTGATAGTGGTCTGTGGATTAGGAAGTTCAAGATCCAGTCGCAGAAGGAGGTGCCGAGGCCCAGGCCAAGGAGTTTGGAGATGAATTTTGTGGGAATAATGGTGTTGAAGGCTGAGCTGTAGTCAATAAGCAGGAGTCTGACATAGGTGCCTTTGTTATCTAGGTGTTCCAGAATTGAGTGCAGGGCCAGGGAGATGGCGTCTGCTGTGGACCTGTTGCGGTGATAGGCAAACTCTAGTGGATCCAGGTAGTCCAGGAGGCTGGAATTCATTCGTGCCATGACTAACCTTTCAAAGCACTTCATAATGATGGATGTCAGAGCCACCGGTCGATTAGTCATTAAGGCACGCTGCTTGGTTTTTCTTAGGTACCAGGATGATGGTTGTCTTCTTGAAGCAGATAGGGAACCTCAGATTGTTGTAAAGAGAGGTATGCTTGAAATATGCTTGAAAATCTTCTCTCGTAGCAATACATTCACTCAGTGATCCACATTCCAAAATCCAGGTCACATTTTCTGAAAGATCTATTTGACCCGAGCTTCCTCTCCACTTTTAGCAGTAAATCCATGCCAGGATTTCAGATGAACCCTTTCAGGTTTTTGCTGTTACACTAATTCTGATATCCAGTCAATGCATTATAATCTGTTTATAGATGACAGTAAAACATTTCAAACCTTAGGATTAATTTTAGAAACCGGTGGCACAGTGGTTAGCACTGCTGCCTCACAGCACCTGGGACCCAGGTTCAATTCCGGCCTTGGGTCACTGTCTGTGAGGAGTTTGCACCTTCTCCCTGTGTCTGCATGCGTTTCCTCCGGGTGCTCCGGTTTCCTCCCACGGTCCAAAGATGTGCGGGTTAGGTTGATTGGCCATGCTAAATTGACTACAGTGTCATGGGGGATTAGCAGGGTGAATAACAGGTTGTGGGAATAGGGCCTGGGTGGGATTGTGGTCAGTGCAGACTCAATGGGCTGAATGGCCTCCTTCTGCACTGTAGGGATTCTATGATTCTTTCTCTAGTGTTCTCACCAATTGATTTCTCCTCAGCACTCTCTGGTGTCCCTGAACAGAATCTTGTTCTAATTCCCAGTTTCTTCTTTGTTTCCTTTAAACCTGGAAATGTTTCTTCATTTCTCTAGCTTCTTAACTAGTTGTTCTTTAGATCTTTGGTACTAGCTGGCTGAACTATTACAGTATTGTTCGATTTTTCTTACAGAAAAGCTAAAAGAGCTGGTTCCTCTTTAGCTTCCCCTAGCAGAGCTGAGAGAGGGTTGTGTATTGCTTCATGGTCTGTCTCCACTGCCTGCCACTACTTTCAGCTGAAACTAAAGAATAAAAAAACCTGCCTGCCATCTTACAGGGCTTCTCTAGTTGCTCAGCAACGATATTTACTTTTCACGCTAAAGCTCTATCTCAATAGAATCTCAGCAGGAACTGAAATTGATCCCTACACAGACTAACACTTTTGTTTAGCATGAAATTTAACTACAGGCATAGAAACATTAAATTAAACCTATCTAAAACTATACCTTATTTTTAATGTTTACCCATCCAAATATAAACCCTTTAAAACTACCTTTGGTTTCCTACTCTTCGGACCATGCTGGAGGCATCGCCAGCACGGCCCAGTCACAGAGGACCATTGCTGAGGGCATCACTAGTATTGCTCAGACAATGGCAGGCTTCCAAGACTGACATTGCCAGATGTTACTGAGGCTTCTGGAGCCCACACCAGCTTCCCATCTGTCCCATGGAGTGACCCAGGGGGCATCAAGCACTCTAAGGGAGGAGGAAACCATAGAACCATAGAAAATTACAGCTCAGAAACAGGCCCCTCGGCCCTTCTTGACTGTGCAGAACTATATTTTGCCTAGTCCCACTGACCTGCACTTGGACCATATCCCTCCACACCCCTCTCATCCATGAACCCGTCCAAGTTTTTCTTAAATGTTAAAAGCATTTACCACTTTATCCAGCAGCTCATTCCACACTCCCACCACTCTCTGCGTGAAGAAGCCCCCCCCTAATAGTCCCTTTACCCATGCCCTCTGGTTTTTTTCTCCCCTAGCCTCAGTGGAAATAGCCTGCTTGCATTCACTCTATCTATACCCATCAAAATCTTTTACACCTCTATCAAATCTCCCCTCATTCTTCTACGCTCCAGGGAATAAAGTCCCAACCTATTCAATCTCCCTCTGTAACTCAGCTTCTCAAGTCCCGGCAACATCCTTGTGAACCTTCTCTGCACTCTTTCAACCTTATTTACATCCTTCCTGTAACTAGGTGACCAAAACTGTACACAATACTCTAAATTCGGCCTCACCGATGCCTTATATAACCTTACCATAACACTCCAACTTTTATACTCGATACTCCAATTTATAAAGGCCAATGTACCAAAGGCACTCTTTACGACCCTATCCACCTGTGACATCGCTTTTAGGGAATTCTGTACCACATGGCAGGTTGGTTAAGAAGGTTAAGGCTCATGGGATACAAGGAGAAGTGGCTAGATGGGTGGAGAACTGGCTTGGCCATAGGAGACAGAGGGTAGTGGTCGAAGGGTCTTTTTCCGGCTGGAGGTCTGTGACCAGTGGTGTTCCGCAGGGCTCTGTACTAGGACCTCTGCTATTTGTGATATATATAAATGATTTGGAAGAAGGTGTAACTGGTGTAATCAGCAAGTTTGCGGATGACACGAAGATGGCTGGAATTGCGGATAGCGAAGAGCATTGTCGGGCAATACAGCAGGATATAGATAGGCTGGAAAATTGGGCGGAGAGGTGGCAGATGGAATTTAATCCGGATAAATGCGAAGTGATGCATTTTGGAAGAAATAATGTAGGGAGGAGTTATACAATAAATGGCAGAGTCATCAGGAGTATAGAAACACAGAGGGACCTAGGTGTGCAAGTCCACAAATCCTTGAAGGTGGCAACACAGGTGGAGAAGGTGGTGAAGAAGGCATATGGTATGCTTGCCTTTATAGGACGGGGTATAGAGTATAAAAGCTGGAGTCTGATGATGCAGCTGTATAGAACGCTGGTTAGGCCACATTTGGAGTACTGCGTCCAGTTCTGGTCGCCGCACTACCAGAAGGACGTGGAGGCATTGGAGAGAGTGCAGAGAAGGTTTACCAGGATGTTGCCTGGTATGGAGGGTCTTAGCTAAGAGGAGAGATTGGGTAGACTGGGGTTGTTCTCCTTGGAAAGACGGAGAATGAGGGGAGATCTAATAGAGGTATACAAGATTATGAAGGGTATAGATAGGGTGAACAGTGGGAAGCTTTTTCCCAGGTCGGAGGTGACGATCACGAGGGGTCACGGGCTCAAGCTGAGAGGGGCGAAGTATAACTCAGACATCAGAGGGACGTTTTTTACACAGAGGGTGGTGGGGGCCTGGAATGCGCTGCCAAGTAGGGTGGTGGAGGCAGGCACGCTGACATCGTTTAAGACTTACCTGGATAGTCACATGAGCAGCCTGGGAATGGAGGGATACAAAGATTGGTCTAGTTGGACCAAGGAGCGGCACAGGCTTGGAGGGCCGAAGGGCCTGTTTCCTGTGCTGTACTGTTCTTTGTTCTTTGTATTCCCAGATCCCTCTGTTCAACTGCACTCTTCAGAGTCCTACCATTTACCCTGTACGTTCTACTTTGGTTTGTCCTTCCAAAGTGCAATATCTCACACTTGTCTGCGTTAAATTCCATTTGCCATTTTTCAGCCCATTTTTCTAGTTGGTCCAAATCCCTCTGCAAGCAAGCTTTGAAAACCTTTCTCACTGTCCACTACACCTCCAATCTTTGTAACATCAGCAAATTTACTGATCCAATTTACCACATTATCATCCAGATCATTGATATAGATGACAAACAACAATGGACCCAACACCGATCCCTGCGGCACACCACTAGTCACAGGCCTCCACTCAGAGAAGCAATCCTCCACAACCACTCTCTGGCTTCTTCCGTTGAGCCAGTATCTAATCCAATTTACTACCTCCCCATGTATACCCAGCGACTGAACCTTCCTAACTAACCTCCCATGAGGGACCTTGTCAAAGGCCTTGCTGGAATCCAGGTAGACAACATCCACCGCCTTCCCTTCATCCATTTCCCTGGTAACCCCCACGAAAAACTCTAATAGATTGGTCAAACATGACGTACCACGCACAAAGTCATGTTGACTCTCCCTAATAAGTCCCTGTCTATCCAAATATTTGTAGATCCTATCCGTTATCACACCTTCCAATAACTTGCCCACCACCGACGTCAAACTTACTGGCCTATAATTTCCCGGATTTCTTTTGGAACCTTTTGTAAACAACTGAACAACATGAGCCACCCTCCAATCATCCGGCACCTCCCCCGTGAAGACTGACATTTTAAATATGTCTGCCAGGGCCCCTGCAAGTTCAACACTAGCTTCCCTCAAGGTCCATGGGAATACCCTGTCCGGTCCTGGGGATTTATCCACTCTGATTTGTCTCAAGACAGCGAGCACTTCCTCCCTTTTAATCTGTAAAGGTTCCATGACCTCCCTACTTGTTTGCCCTATTTCCGTAGACTTCCTTCACTCTGTCTGCCAAAGCAACCTCATGTCTTCTTTTAGCCCTCCTGATTTCCCTCTTAAGTAGCTTCTTGCTCTTTTTATACTCCTCGAGCATCTGATCTGTTCCTTGCTGCCTGTACATTTCATACAACTCTCTCTTCCTCTTAATCAGTGTTACAATCTCCCTCGAGAACCAAGGTTCCTTACTCCTATATACTTTGCCTTTAATTCTGACAGGAACATACAAACTCTGCACTCTCAAAATTTCTCCTTTGAAGGCCTGAAACACTGGAGTCCATCCCGGGGCCTCCCACCAGGGAGACTCTAGCAGTCTCCAGCCCTTCTGAATGCCTCCTCCAGCACATCTCCTGGGCAGCACGCAGTATGGGGTTATACAGCGTCACCTATGATACCTGAAAGTCGTTCGGGGCCCTTCAGGTACTGGCCCTCCAGATGATACCTGCCAAGGGCATCACAGGCTAGAGGGTACAGAAAGCAGCAGACCGCTTCCACTTCTGATATGCAATCTGGGGGAACACCTAGAACGAGTGGGAGGGAATGTAAGATCAGGAAGATGCAGGAGCACTGAATTGGCACAGTTGCAGTTTCACAATTTAATTAATAAGAAGGGGCACAAAATGTTAAGTCTCAGTATTGGACCAATGTTCACATCCAAACCAAGTTGCCTTTCATTGTGTGCTGTTACCCTCAGCAGTTGGGGGAGGGCACGGGATGGAAGTTTTTGGTCTCCAGCTCAGACCGCTGACCTTCACAAAGGGCCTACAGCCTCACCCTCAAGTGGGAGGCCATGAGGGCACCAGCCTCAGACATGCTGGTTTGACAGCTTCATCATTCAGTGAGGCAGAACTCCCTCCCTTCACTACTCCCACCTACCCACACCTTAACTATGGACAGGATAAAGATGCGTCCATCACACACTAAGGAATGACCTGGGAAGTCAGTGAAATGTCAGAGGAAAGACAGGCGTCAGATACTTTCTGATGATGTGGAACACTACAGTTTTCCTCCATCAAGTCGTCATCACCCTCCTGCCTTGCAAGCAGACCCGCTGACACTGCCAACCCAGGCCCATCACCCTGGTGTGAAGTAACAGTGATCCTCAGAGAGGGGGAGAACTGTTCATGGGGCAGGGGAAAGGTTGAAAGCACGTGGCCAGACACCAGGGTTAAGGAAGGGGGAGAGGCATGAGTTGGAAGAAAGGGGAGATATGAGGGTTGGAGAAATTGTGAGGGGGCGTGAATAAGGAGGGTGGTGGGGATTGAGCTGCTGGACATTTATCCTCCTAGGCCGCAAATATGGAGACTATGAGAGCCTCCCTGGTCCTCCAGCCCTGTAAGACCCTGGCCCACGCCTGTCCAGCTTCCTCTTCAGACTCCTTCTCACCCCCGTCCAGGTCTGCATCCTCCTCTGGTGAAGCTGCCTGGTCCTTTTCCTCCTCCAGCACCATGTCGCTCTGCTGCTGTGCCAGATTGTAAAGCACGCAGCAAGCGACCATGACCCACATGAACCCCTGGGGGCTGTACTGCAGAGTCCTGCCAGAGTGGTCCACACAGCAGAACTGCATCTTCAGAAGGCCTATGCAATGCTCGATGGCGTTCCTGGTGGTCTCATTGTCGCAGGTTTCTGCCTGTCTTGGACCTCCGCACAGGCGTTATTAGCCATGACCCTTGTTACCTAGTAGGTAACCCTTGGCCCCCACCAGCTGGCACGGTGGTACAGTGGTTAGCACTGCTGCTTTACTGTGCCAGGGACACGGGTTCGATTCCTAGCTTGGGTGACTGTCTGTGCAGAGTCTGCACGTTTTCCCTGTGTCTGCATGGATTTCCTCCAGGTGCTCCGGTTTCCATCCACAGCCTGAAAGACGTGCTGGTTAGGTGCTTTGGCCGTGCTAAATTTTCCCTCAGTGTAACCGAACAGGAACTGGAGTGTGACGACTAGGAGATTGTCACAGTAACTTCATTGCAGTGTTAATGTAAGCCTACGTGTGACACTGATAAATAAACTTTAAACTTTGTAGCCCCTCAGCCAAGGGTTACCCTCGAAGGCGGTGGAGACCTCAAGAATGTGCCAGGATGAATGCATTGTGCACGATCCCAGGATGATGTGCATGGACATGCATGATGTTCAGCTGATGGTCGCACACCAGCTGGATGTTCAGGGAGTGGAACCCCTTCCTGGCGATGGCACTGAATCCTGCAGACCAGGCATCCTGGTGGGCCTGGTCTAGGTTGAAGGAGATGTAGTCCGATGCTTGGGCATAAAAAGCATCCATTACCTCGCGGATACACCTTTGCACAGAAGATTTTGGGATTCTACTGGTCAAGCTCTGGAATGAGCCAATGGCAAAAAAGGTCAAGGCAGCCATGACTTTCACAGCCACTGAGAGTGAGTATCTTTCTCCTATCGGTGCCAGGTGTGTGAGCCCTTGGCACAGGTGCTGCGCTGTGTCCCTTCGAAAGTAGAGTCGTGGTGGCACAAATTGTCCAACAGCTCATGACAAGATCAGTGCCTCTATAGATATGTGGTCTATAGTATCGCTGTCTTCTTGGCCATTCCTCGGCTTGATGGGCGGCCAGCACCTGAGCCTCTGCGGCAGCCCCCTGGTGTTCCAGGGCCAGCTCATGTGATGCAGGGTCAGGCTGGGCAGGCCCTGTCATTCTCGCCACCACCTCTGTGACTTGATGGCAGTTAGCAGGAATATAGCAAGCTGGTATGGCTTCAAACCCATATTCATCTTGAATTGGTGACACTCCTGTCCTCCCTATGCCCATTGTGTCCAGCGTTTGAAGGCTGAGCACCACTCCCGCTGCCTAGCGCTGCTTTAAAGCAGCTGTTGTCGACACAGTGAGCTGGTATGCTCACATACATTGCCCCATGGACCTTCATCTTGCTTCATGGATTCTGGATGCATCATCCCTCCGTTTACTTCATGTTCTTGTAATAGTGGACACCCCTAGGTGGTCGCGAGCTTCATGGCCCTGCCTGTGACTGCCTCTTCCCCTGAGCCTTGATTATGTTTAGCATCTGTGGGGGATAGCGGATTTATCAACGATGAGGGACAGTTGATAGGTGGATCAGGGTCAGAATGAATGTCATAGAGCACAGCAACGCGAGGATGAATGTCTGGTGGAACTTCCTGGGTTAACTTCAAGCTATCTTCTTCCAACCAAATAACCAGACTCCAAAAGGCTGGGCAGCCACAATATGACCTTATCTGAGCTGTGACAGCTGTTTGTGTAGCTTGAATGTTCATTCTGTGCGGGCAAGCATCTCCTGAAGAAGGTGAAGTGGTGCCACATACTAAGGATTTTGGTTATTGACAAATATGTGCCTTTGCTGGAACCTTTGCTGCACTGAGTGATATAGCCACTGTTTAAAGTACGTGCCTTGTCAGAAAGCAGCTGTGATCTTTAGGAGGATTCAGAGATTATAAATATTAAGCTTTGGGGTAAGGATGAGACCAGCGGGAGCAGCTGTAGGGCAGGGACAGAGAGTATAAACCTCAATGAAACGCTTGCTGAATATCTCAGCAATGAGGTTCTTGATGTGACATGGGCTATCTGCCAGCCTTTCAACTGTAACAGGGGCATCTGATCATTCTGAGCATGAACCTCGACAATTCTCCTCCCTCATCAGCTGCGGGACTGTCAATGAAGGGAGTTCCATGACTTGTGCCAACAGCTTGTACTCATCCAGGCTTACAAAAGGAAGAGCCCTTGGTATTTTTGACTAATCTGACTCCACCAAAAGGTTTGATCAATTAAAACAAAAGGGTTTTATTCAACTAACATCCACATGGAACATTACACTCTACCAATATACTTATTGGATGATGATGCTTACGTTCATGGAGAAACTGGCCAGGTTCTTCTGGGTCCTTTTGCTTGTAATCTCTTGCAGTGTTGATCTCACGTTCTGCTGGTGTGGACTGTTCCTAATGACGTTTTTGTAGGCCCTCTACTCGAGCCTGCATTTTTTTTTATTGGTACTTTATTTTTAATCAAAAAAGCCAATTCAAATTAAGTCCAATCATGGTCCCCACATGAGGGACAAACAAGATCCAAGCTGACAAGACAAGACTTTGCATCCCATCTTGGGCTCGATCAAACAAGATCCAAGCTGACAGGATGAGGCATTGCACCCACTCCTGGGCTTGATCTAATGCTTCATCTTAGCCAAAAGGCTGAGATGGCTTGATTTTACCTCATTGGCTACCCTGATCCTTTACTCTAGCCTAGCTTAGGAAAACTATGATCACATAGTTATTACACAACATAACATGACATAACTATGATCACCCCAAGTGCAATGGGCTAGTCTTGTCCCCTGCCTCATCGTTGTTTCACCCCTGCCAGGCACTGATTGACACAATTTTGTCGGTAAGGTGGCACAGTGGTTAGCACTGCTGCCTCGCAGCACACAGGAGCTAGGTTCAATTCCGGCCTCGGGTCACTGTCTGTGAGGAGTTTGCACTTTCTCCCCGTGTCTGCCTGGGATTCCTCTGGGTGCTCCGGTTTCTCCCACAGTCCAAATGTGTGCGGTTAGGTTGATTGGCCATGTTAAATTGACTCTAATGTCAGGGAATTAGCAGGGTAAATATGTGCGGTTACAGGAATAGGGCCTGGGTGGGATTGTGGTCGATTTGGTGCAGACTCGATGGGGCGAATGGCCTCCTTGTACACTGTAGGGATTCTATGAATTATCTTTTCAATTCCATCAGCGGTTCATCTTGTTATGCAGCAGTTTGTGGCTGACACAATTATCCTGACATGCGACAGTTTGTGCCCAGCAAACCAGTTTGAATCATTCCCTTTGGTAATTGACTCATAAACTGGGTCAGACAGGCTGTTAACCCATTAACTTCCAGTCTCCTTTTAGAGCCCCTCAGTCAACATTACACAAACATATCTTGTGAGTGAGAGGAGTTCAAATAGGACTGCCAATGGCTGGGTATCATTACATGAACCCAAGACTAGGCCAGATTGTGAATGAATTGCTGATTTTAGTATGCAGGGGTCCAGATGACCATGTTTCATGAAGTTGGCATTGGACATGAGACCTCATAGCTGTTACAGGACACAAAGAAGAATGAATACTTTTACCAGTCAGGTGCCTATCTAAGAGTAAGTTGCCACTGTTTAAACACACCATGAAGCTGGCCAGCCAAGGCACCCCCGTCCCAGAGGAGAAACCCTGAGGTCCCCCCGCTTCTCTCCAGCATGACCCCCGCTTCTTCCAGTTGGAATGCACAACCTCCCCATGCAACACAGAAAACTTTAAAGCAGGCCACTTACCTCCTTGGTCCCCCTCAGATTCCATAGCACCAGGACCTGACTTTTCAGGAGCATCACCAAATCACGGCCACATGACTTCTGGTGTGGGGCGGGGGGGTGCATTGCAGGAGACTGAGGAGGAACCAGATCAGGTTCAGCTGGGTGAATGCGATGGATTTGACGCCTGTCAGGAATCCAGTTTTAGCCCTGACGCTCCATTCAGCAGGACGTTGAGATTCCCACCAGCGGTGAACAGGGCCAGTGAATCCCCCCTCTATGTTTCTGTAAGGTCACCTTCCATTCTACTAAACTCCAATGGATACAGATCTTTTCCTCATAAGACTTATTGCAATATAGTACTGGAATAGTGACTTACAGAGTGCACTTGTAATCTATATTACCCATTTCATTTTGTTAAATTTGCATCAGTGTTTCTCCGTCACCTGTTGCTCCTGACCCAAATCCTTGGTGCCTCCTGAATTCTTCTTGATGTTTTCTACATCAGACCTATTTGTGTCCATTATTTTATATCTTGCCAGAACTGTGTCAAAACTGGCCCACAGTATGGGCCAAAAGTACCCTAAAGTATGTTATGAAGCCCAATTAGACCCCAATAGTTTTTCTATTTTAAGTTTATTTATTAGTGTCACAAGTAAGTTTACATTAACACTGCAATTAAGTTACTGTGAAAATCCACTAGTCGCCACACTCCGGCGCCTGTTCGGACACACTGAGAGAGAATTTAGCATGGCCAATTATTTGATTTAATTTGAGAGAAAGGTCAACTTAATGCGAGGTAGGTCCATTCAAAAGTCTGATGGCAGCAGGGAAGAAACTGTTCTTGAGTCGGTTGGTAGAAGGCTGATTTGAGTGATGGATTGGGCTTCGTTCACGATCCTTTGTAGTTTATTGCGGTCTTGGACAGAGCAGCAGCTGTACCAAGCTGTGAAACAACCAGAAAAAATGCTTTCTATGGAGCATCTGTAAAACTTGGTGAGAGTCGTAGTGAACATGCCAAACTTTCTTAGTCTCCTGTGAAAATAGAGGTGTTGGTGGATTTTCTTAACTATGCGTCGGCATGGCAGGCTCAGGACAGGTTGTTGGTGACCTGGTCACCTATGGTGGTGTCATCAGCAAACTTGAAAATTGAGTTGGAGGGGAATGCACCTAACCAACATGCTTTTTTGGAAGGAAACCGGAGCACCCAGAGGAAACCTACACAGACACGGGGAGAATGTGAAGACTCCACACAGACAGTGACCCAAGCCGGGAATCGAACCTTGGTCCCTGACGCTGTGAGGTAGCAGTGCTAACCGCTGTGCCACCATGCCGCCCTATTTTGGCATTAGTTTGAGGATAAGGTGCTTCACTCCAAATGTGATTCTATTGACACACTAGGAAACTTTTATCAAAACAAACTTTATTTAATAATACAGTTTAACTATAACAAATGAATTAGCTTAACTTTTATCAATTGAACAATACTTAAACATGACAAGATACAGTTTTTAACTGCTAACCTATCCCTATGAGTCCAACACCTCCTCCACGATCATCCTCAACACCGGTGCCCCATAAGGCTGTGTTCTCAGCCCCCTACTATACTCCTTATGCACCTGTGACTGTGTGGCCAAATTTCCCTCCAATTCGATTTTCAAGTTTGCTGACGACACCACCGTAGTGGGACAGATCTCAAACAATGGCGAGACAGTAGAGACGACAATAATCTCTCCCTCAATGTCAACAAAATGAAGGAAATTGTCATCAACTCCAGAAAGCGTAGAGGAGAAACATGCCCCTCTCTACATCAACGGGGACGAAGCAGAAAGGGTCGAGAACTTTAAAATAAAAGAGAACTGTGTGTTTTCTCTGCAAACTTAGCTCCACTCATTCACATGACTCTGTCAATCAACCTAATCAAAACTCTGCTCTGAAACCCCAGGTAAAACCCAAATAAACAAAAGTGCATTAGCTCAGCTTAAAACAAACACTTCCCCTGCATCCTCAGCATGGAGCTGCCTGGTTTGCAAACAAATCAGCACCATGTAAAACAGAGCTGAATTTTAAACATACCCCTCACAAGAAACATGATATAAATATATTTCTTAAAGGCAAAGTATCATAACACCTTTTTCCACCTGAATCCACCCCTCGCCCCAAATTATAGGACTCTCACTTCCAGAGAGACCCTCCAATCACAAGGGTATCACATGCACAACGTTTCTGCATACTTAGCCTCTTTGCCTTTCTTGACTTTTGCAACGTTATCTCGATCTATCAGTGCAAGAGCTCCAACAGACATGGAAGTCCCAGGTAGTTTTAATACTTACATAGGCATTAGTTTTCCTTCTAGTTTATGTAAACATCATTCTTACTGTTAACTGCATTAACCCTTACATCTCAAGTATTTTGGCATGTTTTGTCATCTTAAAGGTGAATATTAAAGTGCAAGTTCAACTGTATGTGTTTCCTTTGCAGTTGTCTGACTGGGTATGTTAACAATAGCCTTTCTGTTTACCATCTGAAGAATTTTGACGATGAATTTTTTCCTTTGGATGATGGGGCAGGCTTGTTGGGATTCACAATAAACCACTGCAGGTAAGATGGTAATCCTAATCTTGACATCTATACATTGAGGTTTTCTAGCAGGATTCTCTGGATAATAAAATATATATTAACAGGTTTTCCTTCTCCCTTGCCCAGGACACTGAGGCCAATTGAGATGTCCCGCTGTTATCCTTAGTGAATTCAACACAGTCTAGGGAGTAAATCTGGGACCTTCCAGGTCTGTAAGGTTCAGTTACACAGTAGGCAGGGACTTTACAAACTGAGTTATTGGGAAAGGTTAATATCTTTTAAGTTCATCAGTCCCCTGAAATTTGTTTTTTACCCCATTTTCCTTACTTGACACAGGGGACAGAACATTTTGAAGCTCCTAGTAGTGGAAAACAAAATGGACATGGAAAGGGAGTCAAAAAGTCAGATTCCAGAATGCAGGATAAATTACTTAATTAAATTGGCTGTGGACTGATGGCAGATTGAACTTCCCAATAGCAAGCATTAGGAACCTTTTATTAATACAATGTCGTGCAACCTCACCAGAATTAAATGTACAAAACGAGAAATACATACCTTCAGATTCACATCTGCTTTAACGTGGTGTGCAGTGGGTGAGGTAGTCTTTCTGGTGGACTTTCAGTGAGTAGGAGCTGATTTTCCTTGTATGAGGAGCTTTGTTCAACTACTAGAGAGGAGGAACTGTTGATTGAAATCAGTTGGTGACAGTCAAAAATGAAGTAAACATGGCTGACCACAGGAGGAAGGAAAAGTGGTAGCAATCAAAGAGGAATGGGACATTGCTAACTGAGGGAGGGAGATACAGAGGTGAAAAGGGGAATGGGGCATGCTGACTGAGGGTAGGAGAGAGACAGAGGTGGTAAAGGGGAATGGGACATGGTTGATTGAGGGAGGAACAGAGGTGGCAAAGAAGAATGGGGCTGGTTAACCAAGCAATGGAGGGAGATTAAGGGATGGCAAAGGGGAATGGACATGACTGATTGGGAAAGAGGCAGCAGTGGCAATCAAAGGGGAACAATGCATGGATGACCAAGGAAGGAAGGGAGAGATGGAAATCGCAAAAGGGGAATGGGACACGGCTGATTGAGGGAGGGATGCAGGAACAAAGGTGGTGCCTAAAGGGAATGGGGCATTGCTGACTGAGGGAAGGATGGCGGTGGAAGTCCTACAAAGTCTCATGGGGATCAGAGGGAGGAAGCTGGACTGGGAAGGTCAATGTCAAAATATGATAGGTCAATCAGGATTGTGGGTTTTCAAGGCTTATGCAGGGAAGGTCAATGATGAAGTTCTGAAGTTGAGCATAATAGAGGAAAGTTCAAGGATAATAGAAGGTGGGTCAAGGATGAAGGATGGTAGGTCGAGGATAACGATGGGTAATTCCAGCATTTAGGGGGGCTGACTTATGGTAATAGGGAGAAACTCAAGGATAAATGTTAGCTGACCAAGGCTGATTTGAGGGGAGGGGAGGGGAGGTCGAGAGTCACTGAAGGCAGGCCTAAAGTGATAGATAGTAGATCAAAAGTGATTGAGGGAGGGTGCAGGGTGATCGCTTCCAGTTCTAGGGTCACTGTATGAGTGTGCACAGACATGGCTTTCTTAAGAAGAAAATTCTATAATTAAGGTTGAGGATGGAGTTGACCATGGGTGGAATGAGTGGAGACCAAGGTGTGGCTGATGCTAAGTATAAGGCTACCTATTTGTCAAAAATATTCAGGACATAATGGGGCACCTCAAAGACTGTGCTGACCAGATCTTTGCCTCCCTGTTGTTCAGTTTTTGAAAAATTAATTTATGCAATTTGGGCATCACTGAACTAAGCCAACATTTATTGCCCATCCCTAATTGCCTTTGAGAGGACATTTATGAGTCAATCACATTGCTTTGGGTCTGGAGTAGACCAGGTAAGGATGGCAGATTTCCTTCCTGAATGGACATTAGTGAACATCAGTTCACCTCAGGCAGAGAGGATGGGTCAAATTCCCCCAGTGTTAGCTGCGGAAGAACTGGCAAAGTATGACCCAGAGTCAGGCAGAGCAACAGCCCAAATGTGAAAAAAGAGCACCAGCAACAGGTCAGATAGCTCCGGCTTCGAGCAACCAGAGACCAGTGTAATGTCAATCATTGGTACATAATCAAATATACTGGAATCAGTGTAACCACCTACAAATATCAAAGAGGCAATGTCAGAACTGGCTGAGGACCCTGGTTCAATTGAGAGTGCAGGAGGGCATGCCAGGCATACCTGAAAATGTGGTATCAACCTGGTGAAGCTACCAAACAGGACTACTTGCATGCGGCATAAACAGCAAGTGATAGACAGAGCTAAGTGATCCCCACAACCAACGGATCAGATCTAAGCTCTGCAGTCCTGCCACATCCAGTCATGAATGGTGGCAGTCAATTAAACAACTCACTGGAGGAGGCTCCACAAATATCCCCATCCTTAATGATGGTGGAGCCCAGCACATCAATGATAAAGATAAGGCCGAAGCATTTGCAGCAATCTTCAGCCAGAAGTGCCAAGTGGATGATCCATCTTGGCCTCCTCCAGTGGTCCCCAGCATCTCAGATGCCAATCTCCTCATAGAAACCCTACAGTACAGAAAGAGGCCATTCAGCCCATCGAGTCTGCACCGACCACAATCCCACCCAGGCCCTACCCCCATATCCCTACATATTTAACCCACTAATCCCTCTAACCTACACATCTCAGGACACTAAGGGCAATTTCTTTTTAGCATGGCCAATCAACTTAACCCGCACATCTTTGGATTGTGGGAGGAAACCGGAGCACCCGGAGGAAACCCACGCAGACACGAGGAGAATGTGCAAACTCCACACAGACAGTGACCCAAGCCGGGAATCGAATCCAGGTCCCTGGAGCTGTGAAGCAGCAGTGCTAACCACTGTGCTACCGTGCCGCCCTCTCCTGCCAATTCGATTCACTTCATGTGATATCTAGAAATGTTAGAGGCACTGGATACTGCAAAGGCAATGGAGCCTGATAACATTCCGGCAATAGTACTGAAGGCTTGTGCTCCAGAACTTGCTGCTCCCCTAGCCAAGCTCTTCCAGTACAGTTACAACACTGGCATCTACCTGACAGTGTGGAAAATTGCCCAGGGTATGTCCTATTAGCTGCGGAAGAACTGGCAAAAAAACAGGTCAAATCCAACCCGGCCAATTACTGCCCAATCGGTCTACTCTTGATCATCAGTAAAGTGATGAAAGGGGTCATCAACAGTGCTATCAAGCAGCACCTTCTCAGCAATAACTCGCTCAGTGACGCCCAATTTGGGTTTCACCATGGTCATCCAGCTCCTGACCTCATTACAGCCTTGGTTCAAACATGGACAAAAG
The DNA here is from genome assembly GCF_964213995.1 of Mustelus asterias. Lineage (NCBI taxonomy): Eukaryota > Metazoa > Chordata > Chondrichthyes > Carcharhiniformes > Triakidae > Mustelus > Mustelus asterias. Next base: position 90,055,490 of record NC_135809.1, read on the forward strand.
AGCTGAATTCCAGAGGTGAGGTGAGAGTGACAGCCTTTGACATCAAGGCTGCTTTCGACCAAGTGAGGCATCAAGGAGCCCTAGCAAAACTGGAATCAATGGGTATCAGGGGGCAAACTCTCCGCTGATTAAAGTCATACCTGATACATAGGAAAATGGTTGTGGTTGTGGGGGGTCAGTCATCTCAGCTCCAGGACATCTTTGCAGGTGTCTCTCAGGGTAGTGTCCCAGGCCCAACCAACTTCAGCTGCTTCATCAATCACCTTCCCTATGTTATTAGGTCAGAAATGGGGGTGTTCACCGATGATTGCACAATATTCAGCACCATTTGCGACTCCTCAGATAGTGAAGTAGTCCATGTTCAAATGCAACAAGATCTGGACAATATCCAGGCTTGGGCTGACAAGTGACAAGTAACATTTGCACCACACAAATGCCTGGCAATGACCATCACCAATAAGAGACACGAACCACCGACCCTTGACATTCAATGCTGTTACCATCTCTGAATACCCCACTGTCAACATTCTTGGGGTTACCATTGACCAGAAACTCAACTGGACTCACCACGTAAACACAGTGGCTGCAAGAGCAGGTCAGTGGATAGGAATACTGCAACAAGTAACTCACCTCATGACTCCCCAAAGCCTATCCACCATCTACAAGGCACAAGTCAAGGATGTGATGGAATACTCCCTACTTGCCTGGATGGGTGCAGCTCCAACAACACTCAAGAAGCTTGACACCATCCAGGACAAATCAGCCTGCTTGACCGGCACCACATCTACAAACATCCACTCTCTCCACCACCGACGCCCAGTAGCAGCAGTATGTACTATCTACAAGATGCACTGCTGCAATTCACCAAAGATCCTTCAACAGCACCTTCCAAACCTATGACCACTTACATCTCGAAGGACAAGAGCAGCAGATGCATGGGAACACCACCACCTGCAAGTTCCCCTCCAAGTCACCGTCCTGACTTGGAAATATATCGCCGTTCCTTCGCAGTCGCTGGGTCAAAATCCTGGAATTCCTTCCCTAACGGCATTGTGGGTCAACCCACAGCACGTGGACTGCAGTGATTCAAGAAGGCAGCTCACCACCACCTTCTCAAGGGCAACTAAGGATGGGCAATAAATGCTGGCCAGCCAGTGATGCCCATGTCCCACGAATGACTAAAAAAAAGTCACAGCAATGCAAGTCATTTTAAATGTCATCATGGTATTGAATTTCTCTGTCTATGGATCTTTCCAGGGCTCCAGGAGGTAAATGTGTAGTATCTCACAGTCAGGAAATCACAAATGCATCATGTTAACAAGAGTCAATGAATTTGTGCAATTCACCACAGGCTCCGGGAGGCAGGCAGCCAGAGTTGTTGGTTTTGTTGTTGTTGCTGGATTGCAATTGATTGCAAACATGTTGTGCTGACAGCACCCTGGGAACAGTCAGCAGCATTCAAACCAAAAGTAGCTTTTATTCCCTCAATGTGCATCTGATCTATGATTGCCTCAAACAAATTTTCCAGGTGTGTACTCACTTTCCTGACAGTGGTCTCAATTCTTACATCTTCATTCACTCAGGTGCCAGAATGGTTTGATCCCCTTCAGCAACTGCAGGAATGACTCCTGGGTGACAGGGAATACCGACAGAAGACCTAACTCATAACAACTGAGCAGAACCCACAAAGCCCAGCAGAGGATAGGTACAATGCCATCCATGCCTTAACAAGGGCAACAATAGAACAGAACTTTGAACTGCTGACAATGAGGTTCTACTGCCTGAAACACTCAGGTGGAGCACTGCAGTGCACGCCAGGGACAGTCTCCAGGATCATTGTGGCTTGTTGTGCCTTCAAAAGCTCACGTGGAAAAGGAGTGAGGAATTTACAGAAGGAGGAGTCTGGTGCCTCTTCAGAATAAGGATGGGAAGAAGCTGACATTCATGAGGGAGTGGATGGTGAGCTGTAGCTGCAGATGCCACAACAATGGAGTGATGCACCACAACACATTCATTGTATCCAGATTCCAACTAGATTGAGACTCTTGATCTGCTCCTCAGTAAAAATCATGATGAAAGTGCAAGCAGAAGTGAACACTCCTTCCACACCAACCTACATGCCCACAACCTCTGGCTCCTAGTAGGAAAAATGCTGAGACTCTTGGCACAAACAAGCCCAAGCTTTCATGGAAGCCACATACACTTGTGATTTGGAAGGCACATTGACTCAGTGATATATCCTCAAAATTATAGCAATGTATGATAACTTGGCCACAAAAAGATTGTCAAACTTGTGATATTCAATCTCCTTTGGTTATAAAAATATCGAAATACAATACAGCATGGACTAAGAACTGGAGGCAGCTAGTTACACAGGTCCCTTGAGATAAGACTAAACCTGCGAAAGCCCATGCTACCAATGACGTCGTTGGTGCATGCTGACACGAACTAAAGAAATCTGTTTATACATTCAAATAGGAAAATGCTTACTATAATATTCTAAAATATTCCCCCCATCCCCCCCCCCCCCCCCCCCCGCTTCATTTCAATCCCCTTAAGGAAAGAAACATAATGAAACTCAGTCTCAACTATATGTTAGTATTTCAGGAGCTTTGCAACTACACTGTGACCTGTGCAGTAGCACTGGTAATTCAGAAGACACTGGTGAGGCTTGTTTCAGTGGAGCTGGACTTGAGGGTGCAGGAGTAGGTTGTGTATCTGTGCATGATCTTACTTGTGTGCACAGACACCTGGCAGTTTGCTATCATTTCCTCTGTTGCTCTTGAAATGCCTAGCTGTTATGCTGCGGATTGGACTCGTGCCCTGAATTTGGTAATGCCCAGATGGTCTTGGTGGATTTTCTGGAATATCTCCAGCTAAAGTCAGGCTGGAATGACTAACCACTCACAGTATACTAGCAGAAAGTGCTTCGGCTGTTGAAACCAAGCCTCCACGGTACTACTGCTGGCCTCTATGGCGGGCACTCTTGTTGACAGTAAAGGCAAGTGCTGGCACACTTCTCATCTTGTATTTGTTCCTGGAGGTTTGCTGGAGTTTTTCTGTGGTAGCCAGCAAAGTATCTCCTCACCAATTGTGAAAATGATAAAGTTCCTCGATCAGGTTGACATTGTGTTTCACTGGAAGGTACACTATGGCCCTGGAAAGATTGCTGTTTATTTTTCCTTGAATATATACCCTTTCGTATGTAAACCTCATTAGGTGTAGATAGAATCTCTAGGTTCTGGGGAGCCATTTTTGGAAGCTCCTTCTCATCTAACAGCAAGGCCAGTGGCGTATGGTCTGTTTATGTGGTGACTCTCAAGCCAATAACATAGTCAGAAAACTTCTCACATGTTTAAATTACTGCAGGAGCTTCTTTTCTGATCATGGTATACTTTATCTCTGCATCCAATAATCTCCTAGATGCATAATACACTGGTTGCCAACATCCTTCCAGTTTTTCCTGAAATAAGACTGCTTTGAGGTCTGCAGATGAAGCATCCGCTTCTATAGTGGTGGGCAGGGATGGGTCATAGTGGGCCAAGATATTTGTTGAGAACAGCATTGCTTTGCTGCAACCTTGTTGCTGGTGCATGTCTCAGCACCATGCTTGTTCTTCCTTGTAAGTTGCTGCAGGGATTCTGTGATCTGTACCAGATTGAGTAAAACTTCAGCAACTGTTTCACTATACCCAAGAATCTTGAGAGGCCCAGGATCAAGGATGGGGTTGGGAACTCACTGATAGCTTTTGTTTTCTGTGGGTCTGCTGTGATGCCTCTATTGGTGACCATGAATCCTAAAAATCAAATGAAGATTCTGGAGAGCTTATATTTTCATTCAATGTTAGCCCTGCTTCTTGCAAGAGTTCTCGGAGCACAGTGAGCCTTTTGTTTTGTTCTTCCAGTGTCATGCCACAGATCAAAACATCATCTAGCAAATTACTGCCTTGTGGCCTTGCAAAATGGCATTGTGCATTGAAAGATTTTCAGTGACGAGGTAATTGCAAATGGCAAGTGGTTGAAGCAGAATCTGCCAAAGGGGATGATGAATGTGGTCAGCAATCTGGCCTTTTCATCTAGTGTAAGTTGCCAAATGTGGATGTTAGTGTCAAGCTTTAAAAACGCTTTGCTTTTAGAGAATTTGGTCAGGCTTTCATCCACTGAGGACATTGGGTAGACTTCTCTTGCCACGGCTTTATTGCGCTGTGTCAAGTCAATGCAGATATGGATGGACATGTTTGGCCTTGGGACTGGGATCATTCTGGATAACCAGTCAGTTGGCTGAGTGATGGGAAATGACCCTCAGTTTTGTCACCTTGTTCAGCTGTTGCTGCTCCTGCTTCATGAGTGGGTGGGATATTTTCCATGGCATGAAGAGACACATGGGCTTAGCATCCTTCCTCAATGTAATTCTGTATGTGGTCCTCAGTCACCCCAATCCAGCAAAGACACTCAGGAACTCTCTTTGAAATTTCAAACTAGGCCATTGCTGGTTGACCTTGTCAATATTCTATGAGGTTGAGGTTGACCCAGACTTTTTGACATAAAGGAAAATATTCTTGGTTGTGGATGATGAACAGGGTCTCATGTTCTTTTGTCTTTTTACCGGAGTGTTGCCTACAGAGTACCTTTTTATTAATATATAGAAACATAGAAGATAGGAGCTGGAGCCTGCTCCACCATTTATCACGATCATGGCTGATCGTCCAACTCAACAGCCTAATCCATTTTCTCCCTATAATCTTTGATCCCATTCTCCCCAAGTGCTTTCTAGCCATCTCTTGAATACATTCAATGTTTTGCATCACTACTTCCTGTGGTAATGAATTCCACAGGCTCCCCACTCTTTGGATGAAGAAATGTCTCCTCCAATGGAATGTTAACATCACAGGCAGGGCCAGCATTTATTGTCCATTCCTAATTGCCTTTGAGAAGGTGGTGGTGAGCTTCCTTCTTGAACCACTACAATCTCTGAGGAATAGGCACACCCACAGAGCTGTTAGCAAGGAAGTTCCAAGATTTTTGCCCATCAACAGTGAAGGAATGGTGATATATTTCCAAGTCAGGATGGTGAGTGACTTGGAGGAGAACTTCAAGCTGGTGGTATTCCCATGTGTTAATTACCCTTGTCCTTCTAGATAGTAGCGGTCATGTGTTTGGAAGGTGCTTGGTAAGTTTCTACAGTGCATCTTGTAGATAGTACACACTGCTGCCACTGTTTGTTGGTGGTAGAGGGAGTGGTAATCAAGTGGGCTGCTTGTCCTAGATGCTGTCAAGTTCCTTGCATGTTGTTGGGTCTGTATTCATCCTGGCAACTGACATCACAGTCCTGACTTGTGCCTTGTAGATGGTGGACAGACTTTTGGGAGTCAGGAGGCGAGTTACTCGCCATAGGATTGCTAGCCTCTGTCCTGCTCTTGTAGCCACAGTATTTATATGGCTAGTTCAGTTCAGTTTCTGTTCAATGGTAATCACCAGGATGTAGTGATGACAATGCCATTGTAAAGTTTAAAGTTTATTTATTAGTGTCACAAGTAGGCTTACATTAACACTGCAGTGAAGTTACTGTGAAAATCCTCTAGTCGCCACACTCCGGCGCCTGTTCGGGTACACTAAGGGAGGATTTAACATGGCCAATGCACCTAACCAGCCTGTCTTTCGGACATGTCAAGGAAAGATGGTTAGATTTTCTCTTGTTGGAGATGGTCATTAGCTAACACTTGTGCGGCATAAATGTTACTTGCCACTTGTCAGCCCAAGCCTAAATATTGTCCAGGTCATGCTGCATTTGGGCATGATCTACTTCAGTATCTGAGGAGACAGGAATGGTCCTAAATATTGTGCATTCATCAGCGAACATCCCCATTTCCTACTTTATGGTGGAAGGAAAGTCGTTGATGAAGCAGCTGAAGTTGGTTGGGTCTAGGACCTTTCATTGCAAGTTTGATGTCGCCTGCTCCATACAGATGACTTGTGGGTGGCATCAGCCTTTGGTCATCAGACACGGTTCCTTGTCTGAGAGGGCAATTACATTGGCTCCCATGTCCGAAGTTCGAGAGGCAACCATTTACTGAAATGTCTGCATTTCAGAATGAAAATTCCAAATCTTTGACCTCATTTTTTTTTTGTGTTTTGATTGTGTTTCCTCTTGATATGGTACCTTGAACTCCTGAATCACCTTCAGATCCTCTGTGCATCTGGTTGTTTTAGTTTTGCATAGCTTTCCAAAATATCTCATGCAGTTACAATTAAAACACTGTGCTGAGATTGCTAGGTATTGATTATGCCTGTGCGGTTGCTAAGCTCTACAGTGCTTGCATGGCTGTCCATCCTCTATTGGTCAGTTAGGGCTGTGGTCTTTTATCTGCGTCTTGTGAAAGCATGCAAGTGTGCAGTGGCTGTGGGGCGGACTCTGCGGGCAGAATCTTAGGCCGAGACGCTCCACGTGCAGGAATAATGGTGCACTCAAAATCCAGAGAGTTTTGAAATATGTGATTCTCGCTGGCAAGATCACATTTTGCAATTTGGGCGGTGTGATGCAATGTCAGGAACCACATTTTACTGCATTAACATCTCATTAACGAGCACTCACTCCAGATATTGAGGTTGCATGGAATATTCAGCAGACACCAGCGTTTAGAACATTTAGAACAGCTCTACATAAACGTGAACCTGACGCCTTCACCTCCGAGGGGGATATTTTAAGGTAAGCGCTTAGGCAGCCATTTCTCCTCAGCCTGCCTAATACTCAAGGGGCACCAGGGAGAATGCTGGGGACACGGGTAAGTACAGCTCAGGGCCGTGAATGAGGAGGGGTCAATCTCATCATACCGGAGGAACTGGGAGGTGGGTGTGGGGAATGGGCAGGTCAGATGTGCAGTTGATGTTGTCTACATGGACTTTAGCAAGGCCTTTGACAAGGTACCGCATGGTAGGTTGTTGCATAAAGTTAAATCTCACGGGATCCAGGGTGAGGTATCTAAATGGATACAAAATTGGCTTCTTGACAGAAGCCAGAGTGTGGTTGTAGAGAGTTGTTTTTCAAACTGGAGGCCTATGACCAGCGATCAGTGCTGGGCCCACTGTTATTTGTCATTTATATTAATGATTTGGATGAGAATATAAGGGGCATAGTTAGTAAGTTTGCAGATGACACCAAGATTGGTGGCATAGGAAATAAGCACCCTCAAAACCTTCATTCATATGACCTATCTCAAATAAGTGGCATGCTGCCCAGATACATTTCCCTCCCTTGTACTGAATCTTGTGTCCTTTGTTGTAGGAAACGACCCCGATGCACCCGCCCCATCTGGTGTCACCAACCCCCCTGTTGCTCCTGCTGACTCACCCCACAGCGGTTCAGAGGAAACCTTGGAGGAAAGTCCTGAGAAATCCTCCAAGGCCAGCACAATTCATTCAACACAGGCATCCGCCGCACAATCCACCAGTGCAGATACTATCACCACGGTGGGACAAGTTAGTGGTGAGGCTTCTGGATCACTTACTGGTGTGCACGACACAGCTGTAGATGCACATTGGGTGGAGGCAGGAATGTCCGAGGGCTCAGGCGGAGGTCGGCTGGTGGCAAAGAATCAGCTGGTCCCAAGCCAGGTACCAGGATGCTGGGATCGGTCATCCCGAAGCTGCTAGAAATGCATCAGCAGAGCAGGAGAGGCTGTTAGCAATACTGCAGCAACTGCGAGGCTGTTTGAAGGAATCCAACTGACTTCCGTCGAAGGAGGTGACGCTGGCACAGCGTGGTACCCAGGCCGAAACTGCAAGGATGGCGTCCACAGTGGAAAACCTGGTGCAGGAAATGGCCCCCATGGGTGACAGGGTCCAGGGCATCCTGAACACACAGCAGGCCATGGCGGAGACACAGCGTGCCATGGCCGAAGGTGTTGCTGGTATTCTGGAGACATACTGGGCCATGGCCACAGGTCTAGGAGGTATTCTGGAGAAACAGCAGGCCATAGTTATAGGCCTTGAGAGCTTGACCCAATCTCAAAGGGCTAAGGCTGAGGGGCTCCAGAGCTTGGCCTGGTCACAGAGCCCTGTCTGGGGGTTCCAGAGCTTGGTCCTGTCTCAGAGGGCCATTGCAGAGGGCTCGCATATCATGGGGCATAGAGTTGGACCTCCAGGACTGGCAGAGCCAGGTGATGCTGAGGCTTCTGGAGCTAACTCCAGCTGCCCCACCATACGCTGGAGTGTCCCCACGGCCAATGGGCACCCTGAGGGTGGAGGAAGAGCTGGAGTCCATGCCGGGGCCTTCCAGCCAGGAGACCCCGTACAGCCCCAGACCTTCTGAATCCCTTCTTCCTGCTACTGAAGCATCTCACAGGCATTGGAATGAACAGGTCTCCCCAGAGGACGCCCGCCAAGGGCATCACAAGCCACAGGGCAAGGAACACGGTTGAGCACCTCCACCTCTGATGTGCATCCTGGGGGGACATCTAGACATAGCTGTAAGCCTTGTAAGATTAAGAAGTGTAGAGTCATCAAGAGGGCACAGGTGAAGGACTGTACTTGTTAGTTTTAGGATAATAGGCACTGTTTAGAATCATGCACACCTGTTTTGTTGCACTGTCATATATCATCACTTAATGGCATTATGCTGTTAGTTTCACCAATAAATGTCATTGCACCCCACAGCTTTGACTAATCTGTATGTGATTCTCCATCCACAGCGATGACTGTAGCCCAACCACACACATAGAGGCACAGAATAGGCTCCCCTATTCCCAATCCCTGTGCCAGATGCCTGCCTGCCGTGGAACTCCAAGCGCTCATCCCAAGCAGTCCCAGCAGATGGGACTCTGTCGACCCATAATGACAGACAACCTGCCCTGGCATTCCCAGCACCCACTGGACCCTGGACTGACTCCCCAGGCCTTCCCTTTCCTCACCCCAACCCCCAGAGCATTGCACTGCATCCTCACTCAGACGTGGGTCCAGGCGCCAGTGTACAGTCGGAGAACAGGTAGGAGTCAGACTTGTGTTGCACCAGGGCTGTGTCACAGTTTGTCACACAGCGAGTCGTCATCACTCTCCTGCCTGGACCAATAGCTCGCTAACACAGGCAATCGAGGCCCATCACCCTGGTGTGATGTCAATCAGACCAATGGGGGAGGATAGTGTGGACAAGGGTGGAAGGAGAGGGAATGGTGGGGGATTATGGCTCCCAGAAGGTGGTGGGTGGGTGGGGGTCGCAGTTGCCAAGCCGCACGCCAACAATTGGGTGAACATTGCTGTGACGAGGGCCTCCCTCCGTGCCCTGCCCTGCCAGACCCCCGCCAGATGCACCTATCCTCCATCCACCGGTTCCTCCTCAGACTCTGACTCCACATCTTCCTGGGCCCGCTCCCCCTCCTCCTCCAGGATGTCTCACCACTGCTGCGCCAGGTTGTGGAGCGCACAGCAGACTACAAGGATTTGGGAGACCCTCGGGTGGCTGTACGGAGGGCCCCGTCAGTGGAACTGTGTTTTCAGGAACCCAACACACCACTCAATGATGGACTGGGTGGCAGCATGGGCCTCATAATGGGTCTCTGTATTGGTCTGTAGCCTCAGACAGGTATCTTCAACCAACTCTTAGCGTATAGACCTTGTCCCCCCACGAGCCATCCCGGCAGCCTGGGCTGGTACTCGAAGTGTAGGATGTAGCTTTCATGTATGCTTTCCAGGTGGCGTGCATACACGTGCATGATGTTCATCCTGTGGTCACAGCCTGCATGTTCAGCAAGTGGAACCCCTTTCTGTTGATGAAGCGCACTCCCTGACCTTGCGGAGACTGTAGAACAACGTGTATGCCACCTACAGCCCCCTGCACATGGGGCATGCCGGCAAAGGCAGCAAAGCCTGCAGCACAGGCTTCCTGTTGGGTTTGGCCCATGTTGAAGTGGATGTATTGCCAGGCTGGGCAAACAGGGCATCCGTGACCTTGCAGACACACTTGTGCATTGAGGGCTGCGAGATGCTACAGATGTCCCCACTGGATTCCTGGAAGGATGCAGTGGTGTAGAAGTTTAGTGCTGTTGTGACCTTCACTGCCACCGAGAGGGGGTGTTCTTCTATCCCTCAAGGTGCCAGATCTGCGAGGACCAGACATAGGTGCCACACTGTCTCCTTACTTAGATGGACTTGCGACGGCACACAGCTTCCATCAGCTCATCGAAGCACCTGCAGGTCCTTTAGATCCTGGATCTCTGCCTCCTCCATCCGCTGCACCTCTCCCCCACGGGAGGATGTGCAGCCCCGTCCTGGTCCCGATCAATGGCCCCCTGTCCTCCTGCTGCAGCCTCTGGCCTGGGTTCGCTTTGCAGTGGCTGGACGTCTCACTCCTCCTCATGGCCACTACAATGATTGCCATCTCAATTGCTGCCAATCCAAAATCCATACTTGTGTTTTGGGTGGGTGGGGGGCAGGTGGGGGGGAATGGTTGTTGGAAGGTAACAGAGAGAGAGAGATACAGGTAGTACAATTATCCATCCCGGGGCCTCACTCCCTCCCATCAACTAATGTTCCCATGAGTCTGGAAGCTGACAACCTGACACCATCCCCGATACCAATTAACACATCCTCACCACGGCGGGCATGGAGAGCATATGGGTAGCAGTGCGGGGTCCCCACTTGAAGCATAGACATGGGTGCAACCACTTGGATGTGTGGTGCATTGGCTTCCAGGAATGGCTGGCAGTTCAGCCAGGTGGTGGAGAGACACCCTCATGACTATCGTAGGATGGGTTCCCATTGAAGCCAATGCTGCAGAGTTCATGCAAGTGTGAGGAGCCATGTTAGCACCTGCAGAGCTCCTTTTTTTGGGGCAACAGCTGCCAGACTTGTTGTTTGCTACTGTTAGTGGGACCTGGGATTGAATGTCTGCGGTAAAGCACAGAGCATGCCAAGTGGACAGATAGCAGGGTAACCAGAGCAATATTCATGGAGTTGGTAGTTGACCTCATGTGAAACCCCTCGGGGGTGAGTCTGCAGCCAGGGGGAATTCACGCAACATGAGCCCCAAGCAAACGGCAACCCCCCGACCTGAGGACACCCAGACGGGCATTAGCCCCTCCCAAATCCCACCATGCCCTCCCACCACCCCCCCGCAACATGGTAGCAGCTGTGAAGTACCCCGCACTCAGGGGGGTTGGTGCTCAGTGGTACTCACCTCTTCGCTCTCCACACTACTGCTGCACCTGGCCAAGACTTTTATAGACCACCTGCGATTCGTGTGAATCTGTAATGTCACACTGGAGAGGTGGAAAAGTTACGGGAGGGGAGGAAACAGCCGTGCCGATCTCGTTAATGATATTGAAGTCCATTCAAATGCACACTAATAAGATTTGTGCTCATTTTGGGTATGAGACTGTTGGTGCCAGGAAAAAGTGGCTGGGAAGATACCAAACCGCTTGATGCTGAGTGCGAATCTGATTTTATGGCTCGCGCCCTATTTTCCGGCCTTCCACGCTAATTAACCAATGCTGCAGGGTTGGAAGATTGTACACCTGGGGCACTATTTTACGAGCAGCTCGCTCGGGCTTGGCTCATAAAATCCCACCTGAGGCCAACAGAAAATTTCATTCTGTGAGTCTTGCCTGCCCCGGAATCAGGGCAGGTGAGGCGGTAAAGTTCCGACACTGATGTTTAAGTGGAAATCCAGCCATTTCAGCTTTTAACATAAATTGATTCAAACATTTGTGGAAATAAATTCTAACAACACTAAATTAATCTTCAAAGGTTTTGTCGTCTAGATAATCAAAACTTTGTAAAGTGTTACAACAGTAATTATTTTACACTGTGGTCAAAGTGCTGCATCTTGCTGTTAATCACTCTTCTTTGTTGTTACTAGTGCTGGGCCAGAGATATTCTTCTGAATATATATAATGCTTGCTTCATACTTCTGACTGCATCAGGCTCACAACTTTTGAGTTTATTCAAGGGGAGGCAATGGCCTAGTGGTACTATTGCTAGACTATTAATCCAGAAACTAATTTTCTGGCGACCCAGTTCGAATCCTGCCATGGCAATTGGTGGAATTTGAATTCAATAAAAAATATCCGGAATTAAGAATCTGCTGATGATCATGAAGCCATTGTCGATTGTCAGGGAAAACCCATCTGGTTCACTAATGTCCTTTAGGAAAGGAAATCTGCCACCCTTACCTGGTCTGACCCACATGTAACTCCAGAGCCAGAGCAATGTGGTTGACTTTCAACTGGTCTCGGACATCTAGGGGTGGACAATAAATGCTGGCCGACCAACGACGCCCATGTCCCATGCATGAATTTTTAAAAAGTAACTTGTTTCATTCCAGGTATCGTGACTACAGAAGTGAACACAGCCATAAGCATACTGGCCAATTCTGGCACATTTTTGCTGCACGTTTGGCCTGTCTTGTTTTATTTGAGGTAAGTAATAGCTCCCTTCTTAACAGTGCAGTTACACTGTATTGAATACCAGAGCCCTAAGATTCATCACCAATTAAGCATTTCTGGAACCTAAAGACAAAGTAACTGTGTTTACTGACCTGTAAATTGAGGCAGAAGCTATTTCTACCATGTGTGCGAAACAATATTTCCCTCCTTCCCACCAGCGGTAAAGCTATAGGGAGAGATATTACTGTTCAAACCTGCCCTGCACAGGAAACAGGCCTGGGAACAAATTGCAGAAGATTTTTGATGGAAATATATGGACAGATGCGATGTGCACTGCTAATTGCAACCATAGAAGGAGAATGAGCTATAGATTTCTATATATCCTTAATCTTCTGCTTTGTAAAACGTTCACTATCTCTGTTTATCCCAATCAGTGTGAGGGTTTGTATTTTATTGGATATTATATAAGTAATTCTAATATGGTTGGTTTGCAAACAAAGTAAGGCTATAAAATCAAACAACTGTCTCCATTTCTGTTTTAGAATGTTGCTGTTTGCATCAAGTACCTTGCATGTTGGTTCATCCCCGATGTGCCAACGTCAGTCCGAAATGAAAATCTAAGAAAAACGTACTACCGATTAAGGGATGAGCTCAGGTAAGTTTTTGTTAGATTGATACTGAGATGCTATGAAATCCAGAGCTCTAAAAATACTTTTTTAGTCCCATGATGTGAAAATTCTAGCCCTTAAGACAACAATTAGATGATTGACCATTTACAAAAGCAAAATACTGCAGATGCTGGAAACATGAAATAAAACCAGAAAATACTCAACAAATTGGCCATATATGTGGCGAGAAAATAATAGTTAATTCAGATTGATTTAGATCAATCATCTTTCATCAAAACTGGGGAAAATTAAACAAGTGAAGAGGCAGGGGAAGAGGAGGAAAGAACAAAAGGAAGATCTGTGATGGGGTAAAATGTAGGATTGATTAAATGAAAAAAGGAATGATGGTCCAAAGCAAAAAGAGATGGTAATGGGACAAATAAAGAAGCAACAGGGGAAAGGGGAGGGGGGGGGGCAAGTAAAAATGCAGGTGTTGCATCTCTTGGGAAGGATCTGGAATGGTGTTGGGACTTGTGTCGCAGAGTGCTGTGCAGGGAGTGAAAGATGTGTTGGGTAGCAGAAATGGAGAATGATCCATTGAATATGGACCACTGGCTTGTGGAAAGTCAGACAAGGAGAAATTTTTTTGTGGTTCCGAAAGTGTTAACAGAACAGCAGGAAATGGAATCAACACGGTTAAGGGCCTGTCAGCTAAGGTTGAAGGGAATTTTTGGTTGAGATGAAAGGAAGACGTATCAGAAGCAGTGGTATCAAAGGTCGTGTCAGTGGAGAGAGAAACAGAGAATGGAATAGAGTCCTGACAAGAAGTGGGAGGAAGTGTAGTCAAATTAGTTATGGGAGTCAATATGTATATAATGAATATTGGTTGATAGCCTATCCCCTGAAATGGAGGGGGCAATTTTACAACTTTATCACGCCCGTTTTTCAGTGAGGTGAGGTCGTAAAATCGGGAGTGGACGAACAGGAAGGGCACCTATTTTCGCGCCCATTCCCATCTTACCAAAAAAAGGGTATGATCTGAAACTCGCCTAAAATGGACGAAATGTCAATTAGCATGCTTTTGCATGCATCTCAATATAATTAGCGCAGTTCACTCGCAATCATTCCACCTCACTTACCTCAACGACCTCATTTCTGGCAGCTGTAAAAGTGGCAAGTAAAACACTTGCTCTATAAAAGTATGTTGCAGGCGTATATTGTGGGTGAGCGAGGCAGTAGGTTGTTATGTGTACAGGTTTCTGTGCTGTGGGGGGAGGGGCGTGGTGGGTGGGGGGCGTGGTGGGTGGAAAACGGAAGTGGCCATGATGCATTCCAGCATTCCAGGTCGAGGAGGCCTGCATGTGTGCTGGGGTCTGGGGTGAACCAAGGTGCGGCTGGTGTCCAAAGTCGGGTCTTAGCACTGACCTCAGTTGTTAGCGCTGACCTTGGGTCCTAATAGGCGGGTGTGGGGCATGGGGAGTGTTGTGGAGAGTGTGGGCAGATGTGGGTGTAGCTGTATGGAGACCCTATTGATCCTCTCAATGTCCTCTCCCTTACCTGAAACAAACACACATTCCCCCCTTTCCAGATTTGAGAATGGCGTACCAAATGGTGCCAATAGATGTTGCTGTGATGCTTGTGGCTGCTGGTGCTGCTGAGGAACAGGAGGAAGAATTGTGAGCACGGCGAGGGCAGCCCAGACTACAGGCTGAAGCAGGAGGAGAGGGAGCCAATTGGCCCAAGGGGTGGGCCAGAAGAGTGAGGGTCTGGCGACCCTGACACTTCCGCACACGGATGTCATTTGTGCAGCAGTCTGACAGCATGTAATGGCGCAGGCTCCGGCTCCAAAAGGAGACAGTGTGGCACTTGTGCCGTCTGCTGCAGGACTTGGCACCTCATGGCACAGGGGGCATCTACTCCCCGTGAAGGTCACGGCAGTCGTAAACTTTCATGCCACTCAATCCTTCCAGGCTGCCAGCGGGGACGTCTGTGAAATCTTGCAGTCCTCCGTGCACAAGTGCGTGAGGGAGGTGACGAAGGCCCTGTACACCCGGGCTGAGCAATCCATTATTTTTGACCTGGGCCAGGCCCAGCGGGAAGCCTGGGCTGCAGGATCTTCCGCCATTGTAGGGATGCCCAATGTGCAGGGGGCCATTGACTGCACACACATCGCCCTGAGCAGAACTCCCAGCAGTTCAAAAACAGCCGTACCCTGGAGGGCCGGACCGGGACGGCCCTGGCCAGCTTTCTGGTGTCACGAACGTATCCATGCTACCTTGTTCATCCTGCTGCCCTTGATCCCTGCACCGGGATCAGGAAGAGAGAAGTCAGAAGGCGCAGTGATGGCTGCTCTGGGTGGAAGGCCCAGCATGGGCTGCAGCCCTTCCTCCTCCCTTGGAGTGCAATGGGCTCCTGGGTCATTCCGTGGGATGCCAGAGCTTCTGCATTGAGCTTCAGAAGATCCAGTGTCACCTGGCTCTTCCAGTCCTGGATGCCCACCAGCGTTTTTGCAACGGTGGGTGACCCCTCACCGATGGCCCTATGAGTCTGGGGCCATCTGTCAATGGCAGCAGCAAGTGCCCTCTAAGACTGCACCATGCTCTGCAGCCCCTCAGCATGTCCCGTTGTGAGTGGGCCATGCTCGGAAGGGCTACTGCCATAGCCCGCTGTGTCTCGGCGCTCTCCCGGAGGGTCTCCTGCAACCTGTTGGGCCTCTTGGCCATGGGCCACAGAATGTCAGTTAGGCTGCCGAGTGCCTCAGTCATGGCCCTCAGGGACTCCATCGTGGCCCGCTGCTCCATCGGCCATGGCTTGGACCCTGCCACTCATGACGATGATTTCCTTCTCCAGGCTTTCCACTGCAGACGCCATCCTTGCAGTGTTGGCCTGGGTACCATGCAATGCTGGCAATAGCTGCTTCACCTGAAAGCTCTGGGACTCCTCCCCAACAGCCTCGCAGTTCCTGCAGTGTATCTGACATCCCCTCCTGCATTGCCCGGCTCTGTTGCTGCATCTCCAGCAGCTGAGGGAGAACTAATCACAGAGATGCAACATTTGGCCTGGGGCTAGTTGAGTCCTCACGTCCGGCGGGCGTCCACGTGTCAGAGGCCTCAGACGTTCCTGTCTTCACCCAATGTACATAACAGATGTGTTGTACAAACCACAGAGTGACCCAGAACTTGACCCACTGAGGTGATATTCTCTGGGATGATGAATTATGATGTGGAAGCTGTCGCAAAGCTGATGCCAACCTCAGAGTTTTCCTCCTCCCTTTCCTCTGAGGATGTCCTGTGGAGTTTTAGCGGGAGTGGCGGGGGGTGGGTGATGTCAGACGGGCCTGGTGCATCTGGGTTGTTTCCTGCAGCACAGAACAGAAGGTTGAGTGCAAGGGAGGGACAGGATTCTGGGCTGCATGCAACTTATTTGAGATATCTCAAACATTTGGAGAATTGGCAGGTGCTCACGTAT
Source organism: Mustelus asterias (assembly GCF_964213995.1). NCBI lineage: Eukaryota > Metazoa > Chordata > Chondrichthyes > Carcharhiniformes > Triakidae > Mustelus > Mustelus asterias. The sequence continues at coordinate 90,071,939 of NC_135809.1, forward strand.
GTGTTGCAGCTTGGCTGTCACTGATGGTGCAGTCATCATCTTCCCCTGCCACATCCAGTGCCCGCTCCTCGAAACCGGATAGAACTCTTAGATCGGGCACACCACCCACTCTCTTTTGCCACTCCCGATTATTGTAGGCATTCTTCTCCTAAGGGGACAGAAGGAGGCATGTAAAGACGGATGGTTAAAAGCATGCAGGGTGTCAGGGGATGGCCCTCAGAGGGCAGGGTTTGTGTGGCAACTCAGGGATGCGGGGGAGGGGGGGTGGGGGAGAGGTGGAGGCAGGTGCTAGGGGGTCAGGGGTTGGAAGCAAGCATGGTGTCGGGGGGTGCACACAGCAGGGGTCAACTATGCCAGAACAGGATGTGCACTCACGCATGCTGCCCTTATGAGGTCATTGATTTTTTTACCGGCACTGGTGGCCTGTTCTCCGTGCCAGTGATCGGACCGTGCACTGACTGCAACTGCCACCTAGGCCGCTCTGCCTTGCACCCCCATGCTCAATGCCTGTCTGGGGGGGGGGGGGGGGGGGGGGGGGGAAGGTGTCCCTCCTCTCCTCTACCGCATATAGCAGCCTTGCCAGCTCTTCCTTTGTAAATCGCGGTGCAGTTCTTCTGGCAGCCATCCTCATGCCCTGTCTGCCTGTCTGTCCATCCTTGGGGCTTACGTAACAGCTCTCCCTTGTTAAGATAGTTCAGCTGCAGACAGCTTGGGGAATCACGTGCCCGTTAGGGGATTCCAGCAAGATTACATGCAGTTTGATTTGTTGCACTGAGGGGGAAGCCAAGGCAACATTTGCAGGTGTGCTGATAGGGGAGTGGGTGGGGGGAGGACTGTGCTCCTATGGTGATGGGGGGATGGTGACAGGGAGACTCTGCAAATGAGGGGGAGGGGGGGAGTTGCACACTGTCATCAAGGACATGGGGTGGAGAGTGGGTGAGGGACACCCTGCAATCGGTGGGGGAGGAGGGAGAGTGTGTGAGGGTGGGGTGTCAGGGTGTGGGATCCGTGGGGGGAGGTCGAGACCCTGTGGGAGGGTCTCCGATGTCCGTGAAGGGTAGGGGGAGGCTGTGTCCACGGCTGGGGTAGGGAGGGTGCTGGAAGGGGAGCTGCCATTTTTAAAGTTTTTTGCACGCATTTTGTCGTCTGATCCGAGCTGCTGGCTCTCAGGCAATTTAAGCTCCCCCCACCCCATGCGAGTTTCCGTTTCTGCTGCTTTTTTTGTCTAAGCGCATAAAATCGCAGATTTGAACTTGCTCAAAAAATGGGTGTGAAACTCTCCAGTTTTCCCACCTGTCCTGGTCTTAGAATCTTTTTGGTAAGATCGCCCCCGGGGACACAGGTTGAGGAAAGGAAGGGGAGATTTGGACAAAGAACAAAGAACAATACAGCACAGGAACAGGCCCTTCGGCCCTCCAAGCCCGCGCCGCTCCCCGGCCCAGGATTGAATCCTGAATCCAGGATCCCCGCCCAATTTTCCAGCCTATCTACATCCTAATATCCTATCCACCGAGCTGTCCCTCACCGCTACGATGCTTTGTTCATCACAACCTATTAACTCACCCCCACCCCCATTCCAGACCATGTGATCTCCAGGGAGAGGCGAAAACCCAGAGTGAAAACCCCCAGGGCCAATATGGGGAAAAAAAATCTGGGAAATTCTTCTCCGACCCCCTGAGGCGATCGAAACGAGTCCAGGAGATCACACTGGCCCTGATCAGAAAATGCTTCCCAACCCTATTCATTTCCACTTCTGCTTTATGAACACCATCTGAATTCCCTGCCCCCGAGACAGGTTCCCAACTATCCGCAGTCTCGCTCTGTACTGGCACCAGCAAGATGATCATAGAATGAAGCCTTGAAACGAGAAACAAAGAACAATTAGCCCGCGCCGCTCCCTGGTCCAAACTAGACCACTCTTTTGTATCCCTCCATTCCCACTCCGTTCATATAGCTGTCTAGATAAGTCTTAAACGTTCCCAGTGTGTCCGCCTCCACCACCTTGCCTGGCAACACATTCCAGGCCCCCACGACCCTCTGTGTAAAATATGTCCTTCTGATATCTGTGTTAAACCTCCCCCGCTTCACCTTGAACCTATGACCCCTCGTGAACGTCACCACCGACCCGGGGAAAAGCTTCCCACCGTTCACCCTATCCATGCCTTTCATAATTTTATACACCTCTATTAAGTCTCCCCTCATCCTCCGTCTTTCCAAGGAGAACAACCCCAGTTTCCCCAATCTCTCCTCATAACCAAGCCCCTCCATACCAGGCAACATCCTGGTAAACCTCCTCTGTACTCTCTCTAAAGCCTCCACGTCCTTCCGGTAGTGTGGCGACCAGAACTGGACGCAGTATTCCAAATGCGGCCGAACCAACGTTCTATACATCTGCAACATCAGACCCCAACTTTTATACTCTATGCCCCGTCCTATAAAGGCAAGCATGCCATATGCCTTCTTCACCACCTTCTCCACCTGTGACGTCACCTTCAAAGATCTGTGGACTTGCACACCCAGGTCCCTCTGCGTCTCTACACCCTTTATGGTTCTTCCATTTATCGTGTAGCTCCTCCCTACATTATTCCCACCAAAATGCATCACTTCGCATTTATCAGGATTGAACTCCATCTGCCATTTCCTTGCCCAAATTTCCAGCCTATCTATATCCTTCTGTAGCCTCTGACAATGTTCCTCACTATCTGCAAGTCCTGCCAGTTTTGTGTCGTCCGCAAACTTACTGATCACCCCAGTTACTCCTTCTTCCAGATCATTTATATAAATCACAAACAGCAGAGGTCCCAATACAGAGCCCTGCGGTACACCACTAGTCACAGGCCTCCAGCCGGAAAAAGACCCTTCCACTACCACCCTCTGTCTTCTGTGACCAAGCCAGTTCTCCACCCATCTAGCCACCTCCCCCTTCATCCCATGAGATCCAACCTTTTTCACTAGCCTACCATGAGGGACTTTGTCAAACGCTTTACTAAAGTCCATATAGACAACATCCACGGCCCTTCCTTCGTCAACCATTTTGGTCACTTCTTCAAAAAACACCACCAGGTTAGTGAGGCATGACCTCCCTCTCACAAAACCATGCTGACTATCGTTAATGAATTTATTCCTTTCTAAATGTGCATACATCCTATCTCTAAGAATCTTCTCCAACAACTTCCCCACCACGGACGTCAAGCTCACCGGCCTATAATTACCCGGGTTATCCTTCCTACCCTTCTTAAATAACGGGACCACATTGGCTATCCTCCAATCCTCTGGGACCTCACCTGCGTCCAGTGACGAGACAAAGATTTGCGTCAGAGGCCCAACGATTTCACCTCTCGTCTCCCTGAGCAGCCTTGGATAGATTCCATCAGGCCCTGGGGATTTGTCAGTCTTTATATTCTCTAACAAACCTAACACTTCCTCCTTTGTAATGGAGATTTTCTCCAACGGTTCAACACTCCCCTCCGAGACACTCCCAGTCAACACATCCCTCTCCTTTGTGAATACCGACGCAAAGTATTCATTTAGGATCTCCCCTACTTCTTTGGGCTCCAAGCATAAGTCCCCACTTTTGTCCCTGAGAGGTCCGATTTTTTCCCTGACAACCCTTTTGTTCCTAACGTATGAATAAAATGCCTTGGGATTCTCCTTAATCCTGTCTGCCAAGAACATTTCGTGACCCCTTTTTGCTCTTCTAATTCCCCGTTTGAGTACTTTCCTACTTTCTTTGTACTCCTCCAGAGCTCCCTCCGTTTTTAGCTGCTTGGACCTAACATACGCCTCTCTTTTCTTTTTGACCAGTCCCTCAATTTCCCTGGTTATCCACGGTTCTCTAATCCTACCCTTCCTATCCTTCTTTTTTACAGGCACATGCTTGTCCTGTAGCCCTAACAACCGTTCCTTGAAAGACTGCCACATACCAGATGTGGATTTACCCTCAAACAGCCTCTCCCAATCAAGAGCTGCCAATCTCTGCCTGATCCCAATAAAGTTAGCCTTCCCCCAATCCAACACCTTACCCTTGGGACACCACTCATCCTTTTCCATCACTATCCTAAAGCTAACAGAATTGTGGTCACTATTTGCCACATGTTCCCATACCAAAACTTTGAAGACCTGACCGGGCTCATTCCCCAGTACCAGGTCCAGTATAGCCCCCTCTCTAGTCGGGCTGTCTACATATTGTTCCAACGAACCCTCCTGTACACATTTTACAAATTCCTCCCCATCCAGAGTCCCTGCCCTCAGCGATTTCCAGTCTATACCAGGGAAATTGAAGTCTCCCACTACAACAACCCTATATTTCCTGCACCTATCCAGTATCTCCTGACATATCCATTCTTCCACTTCCCTTGGGCTGTTGGGGGGCCTGTAGTACACCCCCAACATAGTGACTGTGCCTTTCCTGTTTCTAAGCTCCACCCAGAGTGACTCGTTACACGACCCCTCTGAATTGTCCTCCCTCTGCACCGCTGTAATATGCTCTCCAACTAATACCGCTACTCCCCCACCTCTTTTGGCCCCTCCTCTGTCTCGCCTAAAACACTTGTGGAGATGAGGGATGGATAAAAACGGGCAGTAAAACTAATAAGATTTTCCTGTTCAGGGCAGATACCAGTACAGCCATTGATGTACTGGAGAAAAAAAGTGAGAGGGGTTCTGGGCAGAACGAAAGCAAAAAATATTTCACAAAAAAGTGTAGCTAGGGCTTATATGAATTCCTATAGCAACACCTTTGATTTGGACGAAATGAATGGAGTCAAAGAAGAAATTGTTCAAAGCAGACAACAGAAGCTGGTGGTGAATGAGGTTTAGCTGGGCCTCCATTCAAGTAGAGAGAGCTTCAGGGCGGCACGGTAGCACAGTGGTTAGCACTGCTGCTTCACAGCTCCAGGGTCCCAGGTTCGATTCCCGGCTCGGGTCGCTGTCTGTGTGGAGTTTGCACATTCTCCTCGTGTCTGCGTGGGTTTCCTCCGGGTGCTCCGGTTTCCTCCCACAGTCCAAAGATGTGCGGGTTAGGTTGATTGGCCATTCTAAAAAATTGCCCTTAGAGTCCTGAGATGCGTAGGTTAGAGGGATTAGTGGGTAAATATGTAGGGGTATGGGGGTAGGGCCTGGGTGGGACTGTGGTCGGTGCAGACTCGATGGGCCGAATGGCCTCTTTCTGTGCTGTAGGGTTTCTATGATTCTATGATTCTATGATTCAGTCCATCCCAGTTGAATCCGAGGTGTAGAGTGTTTGGGCGCCCATGGTGAAAAGCTGAGACCAGAAAATTAAAAACTTAAGGTAGTGAGTGAGATTGTCTGAAAAAGCATGAAATTTGATGGGATGATACTAAAAAGATGGAGAAAAAAATAGAGCGGAGATAGGAAGAGATCAGCTGTATGTCCGTTGGGGGATGGGGAGTGGAGGGGAGGGGGGGGGGGGGGGGGGTTGCAGTTGCTGGCAATAGTGATGAATCTACTATTGCTGTTTGTGAGTGAAGTGACAATCCTGTTTGTGAAGCTTGGGAAGGAGAAGTATCTGTGCAGAGTTGTGGGCATGAAAATGGTCACCTACTGTTGGCTATCACCCAAAGTCAAAATTTGAAATTGTTTTTGTAGATAGGATTATCACATTATGATAGAAACATGAGGGGAAATCAAGAATGATCAAAGATAAGTATTTGTGTTGCTTGGACCTTTTGAAGTTATTCAAAATATTTTTTCTCTTTAGGCTTTTAGCATTGAAAACTCCACTAGCTTCACGCAGTAATGTGCCGAATTACCAATTAATTGTGTGAAAGGTATGAAAATAAAGATAATGCTCCAAAGATGATTGCCGAAGAAAGCTGACTGCCAATTTGTCTGAGAATACAGTGCCATCTATATTTCTGCACTGGGTTAAGCAAACAAAATGGAGAAAGATGAATTTGAAAAAAAATCAATATTTCATGCAGCTGAATCCAGTCAGTAAAGGATGTACTATGCTGTCATCAAAATGGGCTGCAGCCAAAAAAATACAAGATGGCTTTGTTCAGTTTGACACTAATGAAGCTGACCAATGTTCACGTTTCTTCATGGTCATGGTTTAATGTTTTCCTAAATTCTAACACAAAAGCATATCAGACTTGTAACAGGAACCCATCAGTATTGCACTCTGATAACCTCAATTTTTAACTTTATTCAAACAGTTTATGAAGGCACAGTGCATGTAATCCTAAGGAGCCTGCCAGACCCCAGGCTCGGTAGAGTCGTGAGCTTCCAGTCTTATAAATGACAGTTCTGTGCACACCAACTCCCACACCATCCCATCAGTCAGAAAATCTGGAGAGGTTGTAGATCCCAATCTGTAAAGTCCCAGAGGCTGAAAAATCTGAGTGAGTTCAGGAGATCTCAATTTGAAGAATCCGATAGAATTGTCAATCTCTGGAATTAATTGGACCTGTGGTGAAAGAAGACTAAGTTCTAAAAGATCTAAAACTAAATTATGTCCATGTTTAATCAGAAATCAAGTGTCCATCCTGTACCTGTAATTACAATTAAAAATTAGAAAGGGGACATTGGGAAGTTGAAACAATTTTTGGTTAATAAATGTTGCTGTCCCAATCCAGGATGCTTTGGTTTTAGAAACACAGAATTTTTATCACTGTTTATTGATTTACAGCCTCACCTTTCCACCCAAAAGGACGTACCAATACCGTTTGTGATATCCTTTCTTCCACATACATCTAATTGGTTTGCATTTAGCCATGTTATATTTCAAAAGAACAATGAAATACTAGATAACTGAGTAGATTTTTAATCTAATTTATTTGTTTGTGGAATATGGCCATCACTGACAAGGCAGAATTTATGCCAAGAGTATTAACAGTCAACCTTATTGTGTAGAACTGCAGTTATTTGTAGATCAGACTAGATAGGTATTGTAAGACTATTTCCCTCACGCATGTTAATGACCCGATAAATATTTACAACAGTTTGTTATATTTTCCTCATATTAAATTGAAAATAATAGTGTTACAGTCATCAAAACTCACCCAAACAGATGTCGATCGATCATACACAGATGGAATCAAGTTTTTGTTAGCCTAAAGAAGGTCCCAGGCTCCTCAGACAGTCCATTTCAATTGCATTGTTGGAGATCAGTTTTTCTATAGTAATTGTTTTAGTTTTATCCACCCCTGAAAGCACGATCTTGATGGTGAATAATTTCATGTGTAGAAACAGAAGAACCTTTGCCCAATTGATCAATCTTTATGTGATGGCATCATATCTGAGCCTGATTCTGCTCTAACCCAGTGTTCACAAACCTAGCCTCTTACCTAACCTTGTAGCTGCAGTATTTATGTGGCGAGTTCAGTTAAGTTTCTGATTAATGGTGACTGCCAGGATGTAAATAGTGGGGGATTCGGCAGTGGTAATGTTGTTGAATGCAAATGGGAGATGGTCAGATTCTCTCTTGTTAGAAACGGTCATTGCATGGCACTAATTCAAATATTGCTTTTCAGGAGCCTAAGCCTGCACTTCACAGTCAGAGTCACTGGACTGCAGCCAATAACAAGAATCTTAAGACCAGTTGTAGTTCTAAACTATTAATGTGACTGAGATCAGTTAACTCAATACAGACTGCATAACAAACCTTCTGGTTTGTATGGCTTAGTGTTGCAATGGAGTTGTCCTTTCTCATTGAACCATGGGAGCTGGTAGGTGTCATGAACTTGAAATTTCACAGTTGAAATGCATGGCATGGCATTCGTATGGTCCATTGAAGAAACGTTGTGAATTGATACTAGTTCAGGAAGCAGATAATTTGCAGGCTCCTCTAATTTTTCATATAAACTTTGACAGATTGAAAACAATCAGGATTATATCATGTTGATTTCACCCTAAATAGCTAATGGCTGCGATCTTACCATTTTGCCCCGCCGGTCGATGGGTGGGGCAAGCTGGTAAGATCACAAGAGAGCCAGGAAATAGGGTTCGCACCCAATTTCACCTCTCGCAATCTTACCGGCACCAGACATCAGGCAAGATAAACCTCCCACCTGAATATTTAAATTCTATTCAAAGTAGAATTTAAATATTACAAGTAAGCCAGGACGCAATCATCCGGGCTCACTTGCCTCTGCTGCCCTGTCGGTGAAGGTTCTCTCTGGCGAGGATTACGTATGGTCTCCATCAACAGAGACCAGATATGATGGCCTTGTCAATAGGACCGAAGTCTTTTGAGGCCCATCTGGGTGATCCAGGCACCGGGCAGTGCCAAAGGCAGGGCCTGAGGGAGGCAGGCCTGAGGGGGGGGGGGGATGCTGTGAACACTGCAATAGTAATTTGAGAGTGGGAGGGGGGGACGCTGTGGGCTCCGCAACCAGCGATCGGCCAGTCCATGTGCAGGGTGGGGCGAGCTCGGCTGTGGAGCCCCGCAATAGCGCTGGGGGAGGGGGGGCATGCAGGTTGGGGGAAATCGGATGGCCAGTGCGGACGGGGGGATCGGTCACAGAGGCCCAGTAGCTGGGGGAGGCAGTGACTGACAGATATCTGTGAACACAGAGATCCGAGCATGCACAATGGCACCTGCTGCTGCTAACTGCCATCTTTCTGTGAGCTTTGCCTGCCGCCCCCCCCCCACCCCCTTCATTGTAAAAAATGAAGCAAAATCTAGTTCCTGCCAGCAAGGGAGGGGGGGGGGGGGGGGCTTTGCTGGCAGGAACTAGATTTTGCTTCATTTTTTACAAAGTGAGTTTAGATTCCATTTTTAACTCGCCCAAAATTACAGTGTGATTCTCTCCCATTTTCATGCTGCTTTGGCACTTCAAATTCTTTTGATAAGATCACCCCCAGTGTCTCTTTTTCATCAGTGTCAGCAGTGAGTTTCTTTCCATAGCTCATCAGCAAATGCTAAGTTAACTGATCTCTGTTACAACAGGAATTGGCTTCAACACCTTTGACTCAGTGAGGAATATAGATAGTAGGCCTGGTTCCTACTTCTGTCTGCTTAGTAGTGGCCCCTTGCTAGAAAATGTAAGTGTACAAATTTAGGGCAAGAAAAATCGAGCTTATTTGGAAAACCTCTCATAGTTAAAGAAGATGCCAACACTTAGAATTTTCAAGGAAATCAGGTGGGCAGGCCTTGGCCTGATCTGTTGCATCATAGAAAGCCACCCGCACAGAAGGCATGGCCAGAAAACCCAACCAAATGTTCCATATTCTAATGCAACTACTCAAATTACTGGGAGTGGAGTGGGGTTAGACCCCAGTTCAGTGTTAGAAAGCACATTGGTTTGTTGATAATCGTTATATTTCTCACTCTGTAAAGGTTCCAGGCACTCAAATCTTGAAGGCATTGATCCAGTCCAGGACCTTCATTAAAAAAATGTCCTGAGTCTTTCCTAAGGGTGATTTAGTCCCCTTTAAATGGGCTCCCTCCCCTCCAACGGCGCCTCTTTGATCATGGTGTGCTCCCTGTTAGGAGCAGATGTTGCACTAAGAGCTCACGTCACAAAAGTAATGACTCCCAACATATTAAAATAATACAGGTCATACTGGTGGACAGACCCTTATCTGGCAGGAGGAGGAGAATTCAAACCTCTCTTTGCTTGCACACAAAGAACGGTGAACTGAGCTAAACCTGGATGAACCATACTGCCATTGAAGAAAATTGTGAAATAAAAATATACTTATTGACTGTAAATAACTGTCCTTGAGCCAAACTTAACTCTTTGAATTGAGATTCTGATTGGAAATGTTATAAAATTAAATATTGCTGCAGTTTGGATGTTAATTTCCAACACATTTCTGCTGTTCTGTGTAGGACTACTGATTGTTGTGATTTTTACCTTATCAATTTACTCGGCTTGTGATTAAAGCTTTGTGTAGAAACTGCAAACTCATATCATTTACTTACATTTTGCTACAATCGTTGTTAAAGAATATATAAATATGATGTAAGGTAGCAAATACAACTTGTGTTAAAACAATATAAATGCATATCCGTTACATTTTTGAGTTTTCTGTTTTGTTTCTTGCGTCTTAGATCATTTTCATGAGTGAATTCCAACTGAGCATGGCTTCAAGTGTGTATATCCTTGCCTTGAGATTAGCTTTCAATAGTGTGCCTAGGAAACAAGAAAACCATGTAGCTACTCAACTTATGGTTTCACAATGTAAACTGTAGAAGATCATATGTTAAATTTAAAATATGAAGCAATTGTTTTTCAAAAATATGATCATTATAATATAAATAGTCAATCTTTCATACCATTGCAAATGGAGATTCAATCATGAGTGCTATTTTCATTCTAGCAATTAGAGGGTCCAAAATAATTGGAACATGGCTAAAGTAGGAGTGTAAAGATCAAGATGAGGGTGGTGGAGTGAAGTAGAAGGGAAAGGTATATTGAGTCAGGAAGGATAGATGCTGGCATGATCAGGAGAGAGGGAGGTAAAACAATGTTAAAAGAGGTGAAGTGCTGAGACATGACAGAGGAGGAATGTTAGAGATCTGCATGGGTGAGAAGGGGACAGGAAGAGAGAATTGAAAGTTGCTAGAAGATGTCAGAATGGAACTGATGACTAAGGAAGCAGCTGTCCTGTTGGAACTGATGGACATTAATACTGGAAGGAAAGGAAACCAGAGAGCCTGTGAGGAAGATAGAATGTACTGAAGAGAACAGGGAAAGGGGAGAGCTTGCGAGAGGGTCACTAGCTGGGGAAAGTAGCAAAGAGGATGGGGAGAAGGAGAAATTAGAGTGAAGTTAAGGATAGAAGATAGAGATTTGGAGTAGGGTAATTACATCACTAGAGAGAAGAGGAAGAGGACAAGCAACTTGGACAGTGAAGAGTGGAGATAAATGAACTAAATCAAATAGTTTACACAATTAACTAAAGTAAAATAGGAGGTTAATAAATTGAAAAAGTCCTTGTATATTAACATTAATTAATTAAACATCTAAACCTGAATCATTTAAAGATCTGAATAAAGTTAACCAAAGAATGGGGCTTTTCTGGAAAAAATAAATCCATGACTGTTGAGAGTCCAGTTGTCAGGGATGGGAAAAATGGTTAAACCAGATTGGTAGTTGAAGTACAGTACTGCAAAACAGCAAGCCAGCAGTAATTGAGTGACATGAATTAGGCACAGCAACAGTGATGCTCCCACTAAATAGAAGGGGCCAACATATAGCAAAAGTCCTAGCACTAGAACCCAGACTAAGCTGGGTTATATGCCAGCATTATCTACAATGGGCTCATTTTTACCAATGTATCTATTGTTCTTTGGCAAATGCACTACTACACTGCACTTTGGTAAATTCTAAGTATTGCAATTAGAGTTGACATAAAGGGCTTTTGCCTCCAGTGACTGTTGGACACATACATCAACTAACATAATGGTATACTCACACATTGTTGCATATTGTGTGGTGGTGAGGTGGAAGGAGCGTTTTTCTTTCAGTATGATGGGCATTCTTCTCAATTACTTTGATTTAGTGGTGTGCATAGAATTTGGGGAAGAATTCCAATGGGTTGTTCATAGAGTGAGAGGGAGGGTTCTCAGTCCTTGAAAAAGCTAATCAGTTTTTTTGCTTGCCTATATGTCTGCATTCAGTTTAAAGCTGTCTCCGTTGCAGGAGAGCTCATTTTTCACTGTCCAGCTAGAACATAAGAAATGGGAGCAGTAGACCATACCGCTCCAGCAGCCTGTTCTACCATTCAATATCAACATGGTTGATCATTGGCATTAAATTCAATTTCCTGTTCATTTGGTCTCAGGTCTCTCTGGGAGACCAAAAATGTGTGTATCTCACCCTTAAATATTTTCAACAATGGAGCAACATTCCTTCTTTTCATTAACTTGCAAAATCTCTTACAATCTGTTTTTATATTCCTGGCTAGTGTACCTTCCTATTTTTTCATTTTTTGATCAAAATTTTGGTGGCCTTTGTTGATTTATAAAATACTGTCAACATTCAGGCTTGCTACTACTACTACTACTGCTCGCAACATTATAAGCTTCTTCTTTTGATCTAATAATAGTCTTAACTTCCTTAGTAAACTAAGTATGCATCTTTCTTGCTGAGATTTTGCTTTTCAATGGAATATATTTTTGTTGAATATTTTTAATTCTTTCTTTAAATGTTACCCACTGTTTATAATGTCCATACTTTCGGATTCCTGAAGGTAGCAGGACACGTAGACAAGGTGATCAAGGAGACTTATGGGACACTTCCCTTTACTGGCTGAAGCCTAGAGGATAACAGAAGAGGGGGTATGCTAGTGATGTATAAATGTATGGGAAGAATATGATTTCATTAAAGGGAGAGAGGAGATTTATGAGGATGTTGCCAGAAACAGAGAACTTAAACATAAGTGGTTGGTAAGTTGATGGAGAGGATCCTGAGAGACAGGATTTATGATCATCTAGAGAAGTTTAGTATGATCAAAAGTAGTCAGCACGGCTTTGTCAGGGGCAGGTCGTGCCTTACGAGCCTGGTTGAGTTCTTTGAAAATGTGACCAAGCACATTGACGAAGGAAGAGCGGTGGATGTGGTCTATATGGACTTCAGCAAAGCGTTCGATAAGGTCCCCCATGCAAGACTTCTTGAGAAAGTGAGAGGGCATGGGATCCAAGGGGCTGTTGCCTTGTGGATCCAGAACTGGCTTGCCTGCAGAAGGCAGAGAGTGGCTGTGGAGGGGTCTTTCTCTGCATGGAGGTCAGTGACCAGTGGAGTGCCCCAGGGATCTGTTCTGGGACCCTTGCTGTTTGTCATTTTCATAAATGACCTGGATGAGGAAGTGGAGGGATGGGTTGGTAAGTTTGCTGACGACACCAAGGTAGGTGGTGTTGTGGATAGTTTGGAGGGATGTCAGAAGTTGCAGCGAGACATAGATAGAATGCAAGACTGGGCGGAGAAGTGGCAGATGGACTTCAACCCGGATAAGTGTGTAGTGATCCATTTTGGCAGATCCAATGGGATGGAGCAGCAGTATAAAATGAAGGGTACCATTCTTAGCAGTGTAGAGGATCAGAAGGACCTTGGGGTCCGGGTCCATAGGACTCTTAAATCGGCCTCGCAGGTGGAGGATGCGGTCAAGAAGGCGTATGGCGTACTAGCCTTCATTAATCGAGGGATTGAGTTTAGGAGTCGGGAGATAATGCTGCAGCTTTATAGGACCCTGGTTAGACCCCACTTGGAGTACTGCGCGCAGTTCTGGTCACCTCATTACAGGAAAGATGTTGAAGCCATTGAAAGGGTGCAGAGGAGATTTACAAGGATGTTGCCTGGATTGGGGGGCATGCCTTATGAGGATAGGTTGAGGGAGCTTGGTCTCTTCTCCCTGGAGAGACGAAGGATGAGAGGTGACCTGATAGAGGTTTACAAGATGTTGAGGGGTCTGGATAGGGTGGACTCTCAGAGGCTATTTCCAAGGGCTGAAATGGTTGCTACGAGAGGACACAGGTTTAAGGTGCTGGGGGGTAGGTACAGGGGGGATGTCAGGGGTAAGTTTTTCACTCAGAGGGTGGTGGGTGAGTGGAATCGGCTGACGTCGGTGGTGGTGGAGGCAAACTCGTTGGGGTCTTTTAAGAGACTTCTGGATGAGTACATGGGATTTAATGGGATTGAGGGCTATAGATAGGCCTAGAGGTGGGGATGTGATCGGCGCAACTTGTGGGCCGAAGGGCCTGTTTGTGCTGTGGCTTTCTATGTTCTATGTTCTATAAGGAAAGAATGAAGAGGTTGGGTTGTTTCCTTTGGAACAAAGGAGGCTGAGGGGAGATTTAATTGAGGTGTATAATTTGTGAGGGGCCTAGTACTCCAAAGACCCAAGGTAATGCTCTGGAACCCATTTCTGAATCCCACCACAGCTGATGGTGAAATTTGAATTCAATAAAAATCTGGAATTAAAAGTCTAAGATGACCATGAAACCATTGTCGTAAAAACCTATCTGGTTCACTAATGTCCATTAGGGAAGGAAATCTGCCACCCTTACCTGGTTTGGCCTACCTGTGACTCCAGACTCACAGCAATGTGGTTGATTCTGAAATGGCCTAGAAAAACACTCAGTTAAAAGTCACAACAAAAACAGGAAATGCTGGAAAATCTCAACAGGTCTGACAGAATCTGTGGAGACAGAATAGAGCCAATGTTTCAAGTCTGGATGACCCTTCGTCAGCTCTGCACAGTGGCATCCAAGCAATCTGCAGCGGGCTTCTCTGGCGAGCTTAGGCTCCTCCGCCCCCACTGGTGAGAATTGCATTTCTGTCCAAAAAAGTGAGTGTCAGAAATTTGCATTTGCAAACTCACCCAAATTTTTTTTGTAAGATTGCGCCCTTAGATATGCACTTGAGGTTCTGTGAGCTATGCCAACGGATCAAAAGCTGGAAGATGGAATATAGGTGGTGGCTCGTCTTTGGTTGGTAGACTTGATGAATTGAATGATCGCCTTCTGTATCATAAATCTTGCTATGCCTCTATCTACAGGATGTGGTACAGAAACTCACCAAGGCCCCTGCGACAGCCCTTCCAACCTGGAACTTCTACTATCTAGAAAGACAAAATCAGTGGCACGAGAACACCACCATCTACAAGTTGTCTTCCAAATCTCACACTATCCTGAATTGGAAGTATATCGCCATTCCATCATTGTCACTTGTCAAATCTTGGAACTCCTTCCAAACAGCATTCTGAGTGTACCTACACTGCATGGACTTCAGAGATTCTCAAGAAGCTCACCACCACCTTCATAAAGACAAATAAATCTTGGCCTTACAAGGGATGCCCATATCCCATCAATAAACAAAAGGAAACACAGAAACACGGTATATTTGATTCACTTCATATGATATGAAGCAATGGCTCAGTACACTAGATATAGCAAAGGCTATGGACCCCCAACAATGTCCAGATTATTGTGCTTAAGAATTAGCTACATTCCAGCCAGAGTATTGCAATACAGCCAAAAAGCAGGCATCTGACTGACAATGTGGAAAATTGCCCAGGTATTTCCTGTCTACAAAGCAGTTTTAATCTAATCTAGCCAATTACCATCCCATCAGTTGACTTTCAATTATCAGCAAAGTACTGAAGGGCATCATCAATAGTGCATTAAGTTGCACTTATTGAGCTTGCCAATGCAGAGTTTTGACTCTGACAGGACCACTTGGCTCAAAAACTCATTACAGCCTTGGTCCAAATATTCACATGGGAGATAAATTCCAGACGTGAGGCGAGAGTGACAACCTGTGATTGTGCATCCCATCCTGCCATCAGTCACGCCTGCAATATTGATCCACCCCTGACACTCCTTCCAGTAGCCAACCCCTAGCACCTTCCTCCAGCTCCTCTAGCAACCCCCGTCACAACCACTGCCTATCGAGGCACAGCCCCGACAGACCCCACCCAACCAAACCCCCAACACCCCATGCCCTTCCAGCCATCAGCTTTCAATTCCCCTCCCCCCCTTCTATCCCCACAGGAGAAGATGGCCCATATGCTCCAGGAGGGAGAAAACAGGAGGTGGGGTCTCCAACATGTGAATCCTCACTCCCTTTGAGGAAAGAGCCCTTGATCTGGTGGGGGAGGACGAGGACTGTGAGCGACAGCCAGGTCAGATTGCAATCAGGAAGTGATCATCCGCAAAACCTTCATTCAGAGGACATATCACAAGTAAGTGGCATTCTGCCCAGAACCCGTCCCTGCCTTGCACTGAACTTTGTGTCCTTATTACAGGAGATGACCCCGATGCACCTGGCCTGTCTGATGTTGCCATCTACCGAGCTGCTCCCACTGAGACACCCCACGGCAGTTCAGAGGACACATCAGAGGAAGGCCCCAAGGACATCACCAGTCAATGAGCACAGGCTTCCACCACACAAGCAATCAGCAGATATTTTCACCATGGAGAGTCAAGTTAGTGGTGAGGCCTCGGGGTCATTGTCTGGTGCGCACAACACAACCGTTGATGTACACCTGGTGGAGATGGGAACATCCAAGACCTTGGGCTTGTGGAAATCTGCTGCAGGCAAGGAATCAGCTGCTGGGCTGGGCTGCTGAGACTAGTTCTCCCCAAGTTGCTGGAGATACAGCAGCAAAGCCGGGGAATGCAGGAAGAGCTGTCAGCAACACAATAGCTACTGCGAGGTTGTTGAGAGGAGTCCCACACAGACTGCAGGTGCAGGAGATATTGCTGGCATTATGTGCTACCCAGGCCAACACTGCAAGGATGGTGCCTGCAGTGGAAGGCCTGGTTCAGGAAATAGTCACCATGGGTGGCAGGATCCAAGGCACTGCCAAGTCACAGTGGGCCATGGCCAAGACACGGCGGGTCATGACTGCAGGCTTCGAGAACATGGCCCAGTCGCAGAGAGCCATCTCTGAGGGGCTCCAGAGCGTGGCACAGTCTCAGAGGGCACTTTCTGCAGGCCCTAAGAGCTTGGCCCAGATTCAAAGGGGCATCACCAAGGACTCACACATCATGGGGAGAACACACTTTGGCCTCCAGGACTGACAGGGCCAGGTGAAGCCAGGACCTCTGGAGTTCAGTCCAGCTGCTCCGCCGTCCCATGGAGTGACCCAGGGGCCTATTGGCACCCAAAGGGATGAGGGGCTGGAGCCCATGCCCAAGCCTTCCACCCTGTTTCTGGTTTTCCGAATCCCCCCTTCCTGATACCGGTGCATCTCATGGGCAGCAGGATGAACAGGGTGGCACAGATACATTCGTAACAGCAGAATGTCAGCTGGGGCCCTCCAGGTCCTGGCCCTCCAGGGGTCGCCCGCCAAGGGTATCACAGGTCATGGGGTGTGAAACTCAGCTGACTGCCTCCCCCTGTGGAACACCTAGATCTAGCGATAAGCCATGAAAATTTAAGAGGTTGTAGGGCCATAAAAAGGGCACAGGTGAAGGACGGCACAAATATAGGTTTAGGAAAATAGGTACTGTTCAGAATCACACACACTTGTTTTATTGCTAAATATCGCCACTTAATGCTAATGCACTGTTAGTTTCACCAATAAATATTGCAAACCACAGTGGTGACTAATCTGTCTGATTCGGCTCTCACAGGGATGACCGTACCCAGAGGGGCTCAGAGTGTCATTCTGCACAGGAAAGGCCCTTTGGCCCACCAACTATGCGATCCCCATCGCCCAGTGACTGTGCCAGTCCCTGACTGTCTTGGGACTGACTCCAAGTGCTCATCCCAAGCTGCAGCAGCAGTGGGTGCCCAGTAGGTCAACTGTGTCACACATCCTAGCATGGCAACTCGGCACCAACTGGACCCTCGCACTGCACCACCCCCCCACCCTAGGGCATTGCACCGGATAGCTGTGCCCCTGACATTCACTCAGACGTGGGCCCAGACACCAGTGTGCAGTCATAGAACAGGTAGGAGTCAGACTTGTGTGGCACCGTGGCTGCATCACGGTGTGCCGCATAGCAAGTTGTCATCATCCTCCTGCCTGGACCAGTAGCTCGCCATCATGGCCAACCGCAGCCCGTCACCCGGGTGTGATGTCAATGGCAGGGATGTGAGGGTTGCAGGTTCCAGAGGGGGTGGATCGCACGCCCCCTAGTCGTAAAACCTTGTGGCGATGAGGACCTCCCTTGCACCCTGTCGGACCCTTTCTGCCGCATGTCCTCCATCCCCGGCTCCTCCTCAACCTCCTCCACATCCTCATGGGCTCCCTTCTTCTCAGGGGTGTTGGCCTGCTCACCTTCCTCCTCCTCCAGGAAGTCTTGCTGTGCAAGGTTGTGGAGTGTACAACTGACCACCATGATGCAGAAGACCCTCAGGGTGCTGAACTGGAGGGCTCCACCAGAGCAGTCCAGGCAACAGAACTGCATCTTCAGGAGCCCGATGCACTGCTCAACGATAGACCGGGTGGCAGCGTGGGCCTCATTGTAATGGGTCTCCGCATCAGTCTCTCTGGCATCATCTGCCCAGTTCTTAGCAGGTAGCCCTTGTCCCCCACAAGCCATCCCAACAGCCTGGGCTGGTTTGCAAAGACCCTGGGGATGTCAGAGCTTCGCAAGATATAGTTGGCATGTACACTCCCCGGGTGGTATACACAAACATACATAATGTCCATTCTGTGGTCGCACATGATCTGCTTGTAAAGGAAGTAGAACCCCTTTCTGTTGACGAACCACAAAGCCTGATGTTTTGAGGACCGCAGAGTGACATGCATGCAATCACTAGCCTCCTGTACGTTCAGCATGCCGGTGAGTGACAAAGCCTGCAGCCCAGGCTTCCTGCTGTACCTGGTCCACATCAAAACTGATGTACTGGCCTGCCCAGGTGAACAGGGCTTCTGTTACCTCATGGACATTGTGGACTGAGGACTGGGAAATCCCACAGAGGCTGGCAGCCTGGAAGGACCCAGTTGCATAGGGGTTGAGGGCTGCAGTAACCTTTACCGCCACTGGGAGCAAGTGTCCCCCTGTCCCTTGAGATGCCAAGTCTGTGAGGACTTGACACAGGTGCTGCACCAACTCCTTGCTGAGCCGGAGCTTGTGGCAGCACATAACATCCGGCAGCTCATTGAACTGCTGGGGTCTCTGGCTCCTCTGTGCCCCAGCTCCCCCTTCAGGCCAATGGGCACCCTGCCCCCGATTGATGGTCCCCTGTCCTCCTGCTGTAGCCTCTGGCCAGGGCTGGCCTTGCATGGGTGGACATCTCCCTCCTCCTCCTCCTCTGCAGCAGCAGCCACAAGAATGACTGCCAGGTCTATTGGCTCCATGCTGACATCCATCTTTGCTCTGCGCGGGGGGGGAAAAGAGAGAGAGAGAGAGTGTGGTTACCCATCCCGGGACTCACACTCCCTCCCAGCAACTCGTGTATCATATGAGTGTGGATGATGTGGAAGGACAAAGGTTATACATGGGTGTCCAGCAGCGATCCCCGAGACATTATGTTAAACTAAGTCAATGCAGTGTCATGAGCAGCTGATGCTGCCAATCTCCATGGCTGTGTCTTGTGAATCTGTGCAAGCCTAATCTTTGTGGAATGTGGGTCCTTCATTACAAGGCAAATTTGCAGCAGTGATTTCTACATATGAAAGATGAATGATAGGATATCTCTTCAATTAGTGCTGACCTGCCTCAAGATAGACATTTCCTCCCAGGACAAATAGCTTTTTCATCAACTTCCTGGATCATACCAGGAACCTCTACAGTTTAGTCTTTTAAACTGCGTCTGAAACATATTCCCCATGCAGATCCTGCCTCCACTACTGTTCCTGGGATCAGCAAGCCCGACTCCATCTCACCCATGCTCTCAAGAGTGAGGATAAGCCATTTGAGCAGCTTTTCCCAAGGTGGACATGGCGAGCCACAGATTTCATATCTCTGTGGATCTTCATTAGGAATGAAAATTGAGGCCTCTGTCACTTCATCCATATTAAACATTCATTCCCTCCGCCACTGCCGCAATTTGTCTGTACTGTCTCACAAGATGCACTGCAGCAAGTTACATATTTCTTTCAACAGTATTTTTCAAACCTGTGACTTCTACTGGCTTTGATTTATTATTGTCACATGTATTGGTATACAGTGAAAAATATTGTTTCTTGTGCGCTGTACAGACATAGCATACCGTACATAAAGAAGGAGAGAGTGTTACAGTCATAGCTCGGGCGGAGAGAGAGATCAACTTAATGCAAGGTAGGCCCATTCAAGAGTCTGATGGCAGCAGGGAAGAAGCTGTTCTTGAGTCGGTTGATACGTGTCCTCAGATTTTCATATCTTTTTCCCGATGGAAGAAGGTGGAAGAGAGTATGTCCGGGGTGCATGGGGTCCTTAATTATGCTGGCTGCTTTTCCGAGGCAGCGGGAAGTGTAGACAGTGTCAATGGATGGGAGGCTGGTTTGAGTGATGGACTTGGCTCCATTCACGACCGTTTGTAGTTTATTGCAGTCTTGGGCAGAGCAGGAGCCATACCAAGCTGTGATACAACCAAAAAGAATGCTTGCTATGGTGCATCTGTAAAGGTTGGTGAGAGTTATAGCGGACATGCCAAATTTCCTTAGTCTCCTGAGAAAGTAGAGGCATTGGTGGGATTTCTTAACTATAGTGTCAGCACGGAGGGACCAGGTCAGGTTGTTGATGATCTGGACACCTAAAAACTTGAAGCTCTCGACCATTTCTACTTCGTCTCCATTGATGTAGATGGGGCATGTCCTCCACTGCGCTTCCTGAAGCCGATGACTAACTTTTTTGTTCTGTTGTCATTGCACCAGTTCATCAGATTCTCTATCTCTTAACTGTACTCCATCTCGTCATTGTTTGAGATCCAACCCACTACGGTGGTGTCATCAGCAAACTTGAAAATCAAGTTGGAGGGGAATTTGGCCACATAGTCATAGGTGTACAAGGAGTATCGTAAGGGGCTGAGGACACAGCCTTGTGGGGCTTCAGTGTTGAGGATGATCGTGGTGGAGGTGTTGTTGCCTATCCTTACTGATTACGGTCTGTGGGTTAGGAAGTTCAGGATCCAGTCGCAGAGGGAGGAGCCAAGCTCCAAGCCACGGACTTTCCTGGAAGAACAAGGGCAGCAGATGGCGTGAGAATACCCACACTTGGAAGTTCCTGACTAGGAATTACAATGCTGTTTTTTCATCATTGCAGAATTAATTCCTAATACACCCCCCTTAGCCTAACTCTGGGTGTATCCACAGCTGATGAAATCTAATGGTTCAAGAAGGCAGCTTACCACCACCTTCTCAAGTGCAATTCGAGGTGGGCAATAAATGCTGGCCTTATCTCAGACAACAAAGAACAAAGAACAATACAGCACAGGAACAGGCCCTTCGGCCCTCCAAGCCCGCGCCGCTCCCCGGTCCAGGATTGAATCCTGAATCCAGGATCCCCGCCCAATTTTCCAGCCTATCTACATACCAATATCCTATCCACCGAGCTGTCCCTCACAGCTACGATGCTTTGTTCATTACAACCTATTAACTCACCCCCACCCCCCCATTCCAGACCATGTGATCTCCAGGGAGAGGCGAAAACCCAGAGTGAAAAACCCCAGGGCCAATATGGGGAAAAAAAAAATCTGGGAAATTCCTCTCCGACCCCCTGAGGCGATCGAAACGAGTCCAGGAGATCACAATGGCCCTGATCGGAAAATGCTTCCCAACCCTAGTCATTTCCACTTCCACGAACACCATATGAATTCCCTGCCCCCGAGACAGGTTCCCAACTATCCGCAGTCTCGCTCTGTACTGGCACCAGCAAGATGATCATAGAATGAAGCCTTGAAACGAGAAACAAGGAACAATTAGCCCGCGCCGCTCCCTGGTCCAAACTAGACCACTCTTTTGTATCCCTCCATTCCCACTCCGTTCATATAGCTGTCTAGATAAGTCTTAAACGTTCCCAGTGTGTCCGCCTCCACCACCTTGCCCGGCAACACATTCCAGGCCCCCACGACCCTCTGTGTGAAATATGTCCTTCTGATATCTGTGTTAAACCTCCCCCGCTTCACCTTGAACCTATGACCCCTCGTGAACGTCACCACCGACCCGGGGAAAAGCTTCCCACCGTTCACCCTATCCATGCCTTTCATAATTTTATACACCTCTATTAAGTCTCCCCTCATCCTCCGTCTTTCCAAGGAGAACAACCCCAGTTTCCCCAATCTCTCCTCATAACCAAGCCCCTCCATACCAGGCAACATCCTGGTAAACCTCCTCTGTACTCTCTCCAAAGCCTCCACGTCCTTCTGGTAGTGTGGCGACCAGAACTGGACGCAGTATTCCAAATGCGGCCGAACCAACGTTCTATACATCTGCAACATCAGACCCCAACTTTTATACTCTATGCCCCGTCCTATAAAGGCAAGCATGCCATATGCCTTCTTCACCACCTTCTCCACCTGTGACGTCACCTTCAAAGATCTGTGGACTTGCACACCCAGGTCCCTCTGCGTCTCTACACCCTTTATGGTTCTTCCATTTATCGTGTAGCTCCTCCCTACATTATTCCCACCAAAATGCATCACTTCGCATTTATCAGGATTGAACTCCATCTGCCATTTCCTTGCCCAAATTTCCAGCCTATCTATATCCTTCTGTAGCCTCTGACTATGTTCCTCACTATCTGCAAGTCCTGCCAGTTTTGTGTCGTCCGCAAACTTACTGATCACCCCAGTTACTCCTTCTTCCAGATCATTTATATAAATCACAAACAGCAGAGGTCCCAATACAGAGCCCTGCGGTACACCACTAGTCACAGGCCTCCAGCCGGAAAAAGACCCTTCCACTACCACCCTCTGTCTTCTATGACCAAGCCAGTTCTCCACCCATCTAGCCACCTCCCCCTTTATCTAATGGGATCCAACCTTTTTCACTAGCCTACCATGAGGGCTTTGTCAAACGCTTTACTAAAGTCCATATAGACAACATCCACGGCCCTTCCTTCGTCAACCATTTTGGTCACTTCTTCAAAAAACACCACCAGGTTAGTGAGGCATGACCTCCCTCTCACAAAACCATGTTGACTATCGTTAATGAGTTTATTCCTTTCTAAATGCGCATACATCCTATCTTTAAGAATCTTCTCCAACAACTTCCCCACCACGGACGTCAAGCTCACCGGCCTATAATTACCCGGGTTATCCTTCCTACCCTTCTTAAATAACGGGACCACATTGGCTATCCTCCAATCCTCTGGGACCTCACCTGTGTCCAGTGACGAGACAAAGATTTGCGTCAGAGGCCCAACGATTTCACCTCTCGTCTCCCTGAGCAGCCTTGGATAGATTCCATCAGGCCCTGGGGATTTGTCAGTCTTTATATTCTCTAACAAACCTAACACTTCCTCCTTTGTAATGGAGATTTTCTCCAACGGTTCAACACTCCCCTCCGAGACACTCCCAGTCAACACATCCCTCTCCTTTGTGAATACCGATGCAAAGTATTCATTTAGGATCTCCCCTACCTCTTTGGGCTCCAAGCATAAGTCCCCACTTTTGTCCCTGAGAGGTCCGATTTTTTCCCTAACAACCCTTTTGTTCCTAACGTATGAATAAAATGCCTTGGGATTCTCCTTAATCCTGTCTGCCAAGAACATTTCGTGACCCCTTTTTGCTCTTCTAATTCCCCGTTTGAGTATTTTCCTACTTTCATTGTACTCCTCCAGAGCTCCCTCCGTTTTTAGCTGCTTGGACCTAACATACGCCTCTCTTTTCCTTTTGACCAGTCCCTCAATTTCCCTGGTTATCCACGGTTCTCTAATCCTACCCTTCCTATCCTTCTTTTTTACAGGCACATGCTTGTCCTGTAGCCCTAACAACCGTTCCTTAAAAGACTGCCACATACCAGATGTGGATTTACCCTCAAACAGCCTCTCCCAATCAAGAGCTGCCAATTTCTGCCTGATCCCAATAAAGTTAGCCTTCCCCCAATCCAACACCTTACCCTTGGGACACCACTCATCCTTTTCCATCACTATCCTAAAGCTAACAGAATTGTGGTCACTACTTGCCACATGTTCCCCTACCAAAACTTTGAAGACCTGACCGGGCTCATTCCCCAGTACCAGGTCCAGTATAGCCCCCTCTCTAGTTGGGCTGTCCACATATTGTTCCAACGAACCCTCCTGTACACATTTTACAAATTCCTCCCCATCCAGAGTCCCTGCCCTCAGCGATTTCCAGTCTATACCAGGGAAATTGAAGTCTCCCACTACAACAACCCTATATTTCCTGCACCTATCCAGTATCTCCTGACATATCCATTCTTCCACTTCCCTTGGGCTGTTGGGGGGCCTGTAGTACACCCCCAACATAGTGACTGCGCCTTTCCTGTTTCTAAGCTCCACCCAGAGTGACTCGCTACACGACTCCTCCGAATTGTCCTCCCTCTGCACCGCTGTAATATGCTCTCCAACCAATACCGCTACTCCCCCACCTCTTTTGGCCCCTCCTCTGTCTCGCCTAAAACACTTGTACCCTGGAATATTCAGCTGCCAGTCTTGTCCCTCTTTTAACCAAGTCTCTGTCACCGCAACCACATCCAAATTCCTTGTGCGCATTAAGGCCCCAAGTTCGTCTGTTTTACCTGCTACGCTCCTTGCATTGAAGTATAAGCACTCCAGACCCCCAGGCTCAGTGAGGTCGTCCTCCCCCAGATTGCTCTTCTTCTTTGCCAGCCTTGTCCCAGCCCCAAGCTCGTCCCCAGCCACCACACTTATAGACCTAATAGTTTGATCCCCACCCCCCTGCCATACTAGTTTAAACCCCCCCGAACTGCACTAGCAAAGCTCCCAGCCAGGATATTTGTGCCCTTCCAACTTAGTTGTGACCCCTCCCTCTTGTACAAGTGCCATCCTCTCCTGAAAACCTCCCATTGGTCTATGAAAATAAAGCCCTCCCTTCTGGACCAGTCCTTTAGCCAGGCATTCATTTGAACCAACTCCCTATTCTTAGCCTCACTGGCACAAGGCATTGGGAGCAGCCCAGAGATGGCCACCCTCGTGACCCTACTTTTTAACCTATTTCCCAACTCCCTGAATTGCTCTCTTAGGACCCCCCTACTCTTCCTATCTACGTCATTTCCACCAATGTGTATAATGACATCCGTTTCTTTATCTTCCCCTTTTAGTATGCCTCCTATCTGCTCGGAGACATCCGTGACCCCAGCACCAGGTAGGCAGACTACCATCCTGGAGTCCCGTTCGCCCGCACAGAATCGCCTGTCTGTGCCTCTAACTGACGCATCCCCCACCACTATCGCTCTCCTAACCCCTCTCTTTCCTTTCCGGGCCACAGAGCCTGACTGTGTGCCAGTGACCTGGTCACTGTGTCTTACCCCTGGAGAGGCACACTCCTCCACACTATCTAAAACAATGTACCTGTTTTGGAGTGGGACAACCACAGGTGACCCCTCTTCTAACTGTCCACTCCCCTCCCCTCTCACACCTGTCACCAAGCCCTTCCTATTTTGAGACACCTCTGGAGTCCTCCCTTGTACTTTACCCTTCTGCCCTTTACTCCTCCTAACTGTGACCCACGTGTCATTCTCCCGATGCCCCGGTGTAAATAGTTGCCTATAACTGCTGTCAATTTTTCTCCCATTTTCCCTGACTAGGCTAAGGTCAGCGATCTGCAGCTCCAGTTCCCTAACACGGTCCCTCAAGAGCTGCAGTTCCACGCACCTGGTACATATGTGAACCTCTGGGAAGCTAGGTGTTTGCAGGAACTCCCACATCCCACATCGGAAGCACTGAACTGGCCGATCACTCATACCTGCCCTTATCCTTTATAGGGTTGGGTAAAAAATAACTAGCCTTGCCTCGCCCTTTCAGCCCAAGCCCTGTGAGCCAAAGCCCTTATAGTGCACACTCTGCTACCCACTCACTCCACTGCCCGCTCCCGACGCTGCCCGCTGTATAGTGTAGACGGCTTTTTATGCTCCCGGCGAACCCCCCAAGTAACTGCCTTTTATACTAAGACATCGGCATTCTGTAAACAAATTGTAAAAATGGGCCCACCATCCTTTTAACTATCCTTTCACCTTTTATACAATTATAAATTATTTTTTGGTTCTCTGTTACCTGCTAATCTTTTCTCATACTCTCATTGCCCTTCTTATATCCTTCTTTTGCCACTTCAACTTATACCTTTGTTGTACCTGTTAATTCTCAGATACTTTCAACCAGTTTACTTATTCCAAGGTTTTACCCCGGTGCCCTTATTTGCAAGGTGGACAAAGGACAAACACAAGTAAAGGTTCAACAAGTTTATTAATAATAACACTATTAACCCTTAAATTACCCACATAAAACAAGAGGGTACCCCAGATTCAAGTATACTACCCGTAAAGATGGTTTGGTTAAACTGCAGGCCCAATTCTCTGAGTCCCTCTGGTCTGTCGTCACGAAGGTGATTCTCAATGGCAAGCTTCTTCCTTCCTTCCTTCTCTGGTCAGTCTTCCGAATGGTCACGGCCGTCTCCCCTGTCGAGTCTTCGCTCCGTGTGCCTCTGAGTGTGTCCCTTTATCCCCAGCCTGCTTGCCTTTCCAGAAACTTCTCTGGCTTCCGGCCAATGAGGTCCCAGGAGGGGGTTCCAATACCCAGTGGGTTTCTTGATGTCTGCCTGACAGGACACCAGGGTCCGCCCCCCCAGGTGTCCATCTCCATGTTGTTGAACTTGTTATCAGATAAGGTTTCTACAGGATCTCTTGGTGACAGAAAGTCTGGCCCGATCTGGGCTTCTAACAATAGACCGATGCATTTCAATGAGGTGCCATGATCTCCTGCTAAGTCTCAAGTAGAGTGTAACGACCTTTGATGGGTGGTTGATGGGTCAGGCCCAGACACATTTGTGTATTTGTACAATTGGCCTGTCTGAGGTTTGACTGTGTTTGATTTCAAAATGCTCAATTCTTTAATTTAGGATATCTAATTTTATCAGCCTTAAAACTCGGCCCTGTTTATATCACCACACCTTCTATTTTGCCTGGTTTTCTACTGTATCCTGTCCTTGATATTATCATAATTTTCTTTATGTTTTATTTTAATCTCTATTTTCTTTGTCAGCCAGGAAACACTAGCTTTGGAGACACCATCTTTCCTCCTTGTACGAATGTGCTTGGTTTATCCACAAAGTATCTCAACTTTAAAGGCCTGCCACTCGTTTACCTTTTTCCTGCGAAATTTATCTTTTGTATCACTGAAATTGGCTTTTCCAGTGGATACTTTCACCTTTAATTTCTATTTGTAATTTTCTGTAATTACTTTAACCTAATTATATTATGATCACTATTATTCAGATGCTGTCTTTCTGCAACACACTCCAATTACATTACCACATTTCCCAAAACTAAATTTCGCATAGCTTCCTTCCTCTTTGGGTGCAGAGAATGCCGATTTGAAGCAGATTGTAGGAGTTCTTCACCCTCCTTGCACTTTTCTGTTTTTTAACCACAGTCTATATTAGTGTTCCAATGATCCTGAATGCATTGTTCCATTGTCCTGCCCGATTCTTCCAGTACCCGTTCCTCAGTTTTTCTGGCCCACCTCATGGTAAACATAGGGCTGGGAAATGCAACAAGCCATTCAAAAGATGGTTGACTTTGGCAGGACCTGAAGCTGCCATCGGCAGGAGGGATGGTAATATCCCATTCATTGTTCCAGTGTACCTCCACAATTTTCCCTGTCCATTGTCTAGTGGCACACTCCCCATTGCTTCCCTTTGTTCCATGTTCACATGCCCCTCCCCATTATTTCAGTGATCCCTCTTGTTCCACTGTGACTCCCCAGTGTCCCCACCCCCTTGTTCCAGTGACCATCTTATTGTTTCTGTGCCCCTCCAAAATGCCCCCCTCTCCAGTGTATCAGTCCTCACTTTCCAGTGCTCTCACTACATTGTTCTGGTGTTCCATCAACCCACCCCAGTGTTCCCTTTCCATTGTTCCAGTGACTCCCCCCCCCCCCCCCAGTGCACCCTTCCATTGTTCCAGATCCCATCCACGTGACTCCCTTAACATTTTTCTAGGGGTCCTCCCCAATACCCTTTATTGTTCCAGTGTGCTCCCCAGGGTTCCCCCATTGTTCCACTGACCTTCCTCAGAAACCCTTCACATACTCCCTCTGTAGTGGCAGAAAATGCTGGAAAATCTCAGTAGAACATAGAACATAGAACATAGAAACCCTACAGTGCAGAAGGAGGCCATTCGGCCCATCGAGTCTGCACCGACCACAATCCCACCCAGGCCCTACCCCCACATATTTACCCACTAATCCCTCTAACCTACACATCCCAGGACTCTAAGGGGCAATTTTTAACCTGGCCAATCAACCTAACCTGCACATCTTTGGACTGTGGGAGGAAACCGGAGCACCCGGAGGAAACCCACGCAGACACGAGGAGAATGTGCAAACTCCACACAGACAGTGACCCGAGCCGGGAATCGAACCCAGGACCCTAGAGCTGTGAAGCAGCAGTGCTAACCACTGTGCTACCGTGCCTGGCAGCATCAGTGGAGAGATAAACGGAGTTAACATTTAAAGTCCGTATGACTCTTTTCAGAGCTCTGAAGGAGTCATACTGATTTGTAACTGTGGGCGGGATTTTATGAAACCGTATAATCCCATCTGAGGTCAACACACCTTTCCATGGTCCGTCCCTCGCCCGCTCCGATTCCCGTGGTGGGCAGGTTGGTAAAATTCCAGCCAGTATCTCTGTTTCTCTCCTCAGAACTGCTGCCAGACATGCTGCATTTTTCCAGCATATCTGTTTTTATTTCACATCTCCAGCATCTGCTGTATTTTGCTTTTGGTAAAATTTTATAATGTTCCAGTAACTTTGTCCAGTGCTCTTTCCATATTGTTCCAGTAACCCACCCCAGTGCCCCCATTGTTTCGGTGGTCCTCACTAGTGCCATGGTGGCCCTACCTACCTCTCTCTCATTATTCCTCTTATGCTCCCTCTGTATTGTTCCAATGATTCGCTCAGTGCTCTCTCTCCATATTCCAGTTGCCCACCCCAAACCCCACTGTTCCCTCTCCAGGACCTCTCCCCAGAACTGCCTCACAATTGTTCCAGTGCACCCTCCCCATTGTTCAAGTGATCCTCTACAATGCCGATTTTCTACTGTGCCAGTTATCAAGTGTGCCCTCTAATTTCTAATGTTGAAGTTCTCCTTTCCCCATTGTTCCAGTGACCTTCCTGTGACCTCAACATTGTTCTAGTGATCATTGTCATCATTCCTACAGTGCAGAAGGAGGCCATTTGACCCATTGAGTCTGCACTGGCCACAATCCCACGCAGGACCTATCCCCGCAACCCCATGTATTTACCCTACTAGACCCCCTGATACTAAGAGGCAATTTAGCATGGCCAATCCACCTAATCCGCTTTGACGAGCTTTGACAAAGAAGTCATCTGGACTCGAAACGTCGGCTCTTGTTTCCTTACAGATGCTCCAGACCTGCTGAGATTTTCCAGCATTTTCTCTTTTGGTTTCAGATTCCAGCATCCGCAGTAATTTGCTTTTATCCACCTAATCCTCTCCTGGGTTCCCTCATTGTTCCTTCCCCTTGTTGCAAACGGCCAAAGCTGCTTTATTCCCCTCCCATTGTTCCTGTCCTCCCCAATGCTCCCCCCCCCCCCCCCTCCCCCTCCCCTTGTTCCAGCGCTTGCTTCCCAGTCCTGCCTGCACAATGTCCCAGTTCCACCCTCCCCGGTGCCACTCTTCCGTTGTAGCCCCTCCCCCTTCTCACCTGTCTCCTTTGCTGCCGTGTCGGGCTGTGTCGCCAGTGAATGATGCATTTCAGGATTTGTAGTCCTCTTTGCCTTTGCTCCTCATCTATTCAGGTTGAGAGGCAACAGCCGCCAAGACTACAATCCCCGCATGCAGAGCGCTGGTAGCCGGAGTCAACGCACCTGCTGCAGTCGATTCGAGCCAGCGGAGCAGTGAGGAAGCTGCAGTAATTAATTCTTGTTGATGGATTCATAGAAAAAATATTTTTTTTCAAAACACACTCAGATAATTGTAACGAGTGCAGGAATTATTAGCTACAATTTAACTCTTGGATTTGCGGGAGGTACTTACCGTGTTGAACTGCTTATTCTCGTATACCTTGGTGTTATTTGAAATGTGGGTTTTGATGTAGCTGGAAGACGTTTGCGGTTTATACGGTGGTAGATAACCTCGACTCACCTGGAGACACACCTGGATTCAATATGAATTTGTAATCTGCCTGGACTCCATTCTCTGATGCCTGGACAGCAAACCAGAGTTTGACATTTTAAAATACTGGGGATTGCTCGGAAATTCAGTGAGTTTGTGCCTTGTCATTTTCTGATACACCTGGACCTTAATTTGTGGTTTGGCCTGTGACACATAATTGGGAGGGCAAAACGGCAGTGGACCATCTTAAAAAGACACACCGATATGATGTGGGAGAGCAAGCAATTTGCCTGGATTCGAAGTTCCTGTTCAATACTGACTGTGTGTGTGCTGCTTAGCAAAGCTGGAATTGCTGAGGCAAATGACCAGAAGAAAAATGATATCTCAAAACCAGGTAAGATCACTAAGTATCAGCTTAAAAAGTGGGCCTCATCAATCTAGTACCAGTATCTGCGTTTTTGGTGTTAATATGACTTGTATCTCTTGTGTATATTTTCAGGAGAATGCCAACTCAGTAGAAAACCTTTGGGTAAAAAAGTAAGAGCAACTGTCAGCCATCTCAATCTGAAGTAGAGAGTGTACAAATCAGAATCTTTAATTTTTAAGAATCCGCTTGTGTCCCCATAATACGTTTAATGTGGAAAAAATCCCAAAACACTAAAGAAAATGAATGTGAAGTCAAAGAGATTAGCTGAAATTAGGTTTTTGCAAAATCAGCTACTCTTCAGGCTCAACATATGGATGTATTCACATTCAATTTAAAGGGAGAGTCACAGTTCTTTGCATGTGAGCACAGTTGATGGTATAAAGATAAATCTTGGAAATAGGAGAGTACATTTCAGACATATGGACTTGCATCCTAAATGTAGATTACTATTTTCACCGTAACTTCATTGCAGTGTTAATGTAAGCCTACTTGTCACACTAATAAATAAACTTTATTTTAGGTCATATTAAAAGCAGTTGGGAGCCATCAATAATGTTACAGAGAGTTTCCCAAATTGACTGCCTTCTTTGTGAGGAGCTTATGCAGATATTCTCTCCTGCAATGCCTAGAGCAAACCCCACTGCTGGGTAGAGACAATATTGTTCAGATGGTTGATGGTTGTGCTCTTGAATATCTTGCCAACACTCATTACCTAGGCTCACACTCAACAAATGACCGTACAGATAAAATACTGGAAGGCTGCTAGAGTTTGTGGAACTATATTCCAGCAAGATTTGGCACCTTCAAAAGAGCAGAGGAATAAACTTAAAAAGTAGAAGTGGAGGTTTGACTTCTAGGATAGAGTTGGCATAAATAATTAGAAAAAGAAAATATTGGAAATATACAGCAGGTCTGGCAGCATCAAAGAACAAAGAACAGTACAGCACAGGAAACCGGCCCTTCGGCCCTCCAAGCCTGTGCCGCTCCTTGGTCCAACTAGACCAATCGTTTGTATCCCTCCATTCCCAGGCTGCTCATGTGACTATCCAGGTAAGTCTTAAACGATGTCAGCGTGCCTGCCTCCACCACCCTACTTGGCAGCGCATTCCAGGCCCCCACCACCCTCTGTGTAAAAAACGTCCCTCTGATATCTGAGTTATACTTCGCCCCTCTCAGCTTGAGCTCGTGCTCGTCACCTCCGACCTGGGAAAAAGCTTCCCACTGTTCACCCTATCTATACCCTTCAGAAAGAAACAGCATTAACATTTCAAATTGGTGACCTTTCATTAGAATTGAAAGATGTTCAAGTTCTGAGGAAAGGTCATCCAAATGAAACGTAAACTCTGTTTTTCTCTACAGGTGTTGCCATAACCTGCTCAGTATTTCTAGCATTTTCTGTTTTTAATTGATAAGTGGTCTGGTTGCAAATGTTAATATTGTAGTTAGAATGTTGCAGCTGTTGTTCTCTTATCCAGTTGCAAGCACAGAATCAGACTCCTAGTTTTGAGTGAATTGCATTCCAAAATATGATCAACTAATATTGGGAGGAGGAATGGGGGCTGGAGGATTAGGGGATGCCAGTCAGTTTGTAGTTTAGTTGTGTAATGATTTCAGTTAGAACATACTGCATTTCATGCAATTAGTTCTTCTTTAAAATGTTCACTCTTAATAATGGGCTTTCCTCAAATTGGCTATGGCTCTGTATGGGGATCTGTGTAAGTAGTTCTGCTGGCCCAGGGGAAACTTCCTGATGGGAGGCCAAACCCGTTGGGCAAGGGCACAGCTGTTCAGGAACTTGCAGATCATGATTTGCTCTCAGAACCATGGGAATAGTGTTACACACTTTAAATTCACCAGCATGCCCTTGGGCAGTTCATCCATGCCACACCTTTTGCTTTCCTCAGTTCCATCTGTCATCTCTGGGAATTTATCTATTTTGGGCCTGTAGAGTCTGTGAGGCATGTTACGTGAGCAGTGAGAGAGGAGCTTAAAGTGCTGAGCTATGTCATGTGAGGGTGAGTCAGATACTGGCAGATAGTGATATTTACACAACACCTGCTGCTTGGTTAAATTTATACTGTTTTGGTCCAGGTAATGGAAAGGTATGAAGTACCTGTATACAGACCTGCAGGTTCGACTGGCTCAAATGTTAACCCTTTCACCAATAAACTGAATGCACTTCTTTTTCCTTTGATTTTTCTCCCTTCTCCCCAGACAACTAACTATTTGATGGACATTTGTTTTCAGCGCGCTTGAGCGACTTGCAGGGAACATTTTGCACCTGTGGAGCACCACAGTTTTGCAGACTTTCATAACCTGTGATGTGTAGCAGTAGCTTATCACTTTAATGTGTCCTTTGATTAAAGAATATGCCTTTCTTGAGGCTGACTCATTCTCTGGAGGGCAGCGTAAATATAAAGTATGAAGGCCTGAAATCCCTTGGGCTAAATTCTTCCAATTAAATATCCACTGTATTTTGAATGTCTTTAATGTTTTAACCTTCATCATCGCGCCTGGTAAATTATTCCAAATGATCTTCATTTTTGGGTAAATTACTTTTTTCCGATATCTGCCCTAAATTTATTTTTGACTAATTTTCAGCAAAAATCTGAAAGACAGAGAGCTCTCACTGATTCACCTCTACATTCTTTTCAGTGTTTGGAGAAACTTGAAATTATCAGGAGCAGTTAGTGGGGATTTTATGAACAAAATAGAAGTGCATAGAATTAGAGGTAACCTTCTGAAATGGGTTAGTAATTGGTTCGGAGGTGGAGATAAAGGGAATATACTCTGAGATGTATCAAGTGGTATGAAAACAAAGTGCTGGGAAAGCTCTGCAGATCCAGCATGATCTGTGGAGAAAGCAACATAATTAATGTTTCAAGTTCACTATGATTCTTTGGAAATGTTTTTTTTCAACCCGGCAATGGAGGGTGGGGCTGGATGTGAACTGTTCAGGCCTCTGTTAAAGGAGAAGCAAAGAGCCCACAGACAGTCCTGGTAGAGAATGGAGTTATAGAGGAATTTGGCCGTTCATAGAAGGGGAAGTGATTAGGCTAGGAAACTGGAAAATGTTGAAATGACAGGGCATCAGAAGAATCACAGATGTAGGTGGGAAGAGACTTGACAAGCGGATGAACAAAGTAGAGTCAATATAACAAGAAGTAAGTTCAGTGGGGGAGGAACAGGCGAAAACAATGGATCTACCAGGACAGTCCTTGTGTGCATTTTGGAAAGGAGGTAGAAGTGGGTGGTTTGGAGTTGGGGGACTGTAAGGTGGTAAGCTGCAGAGGGAAGATCTCCAGAGGCGATGAGGTCAGTGATAGTCATGGAAACAATGGCTTGGCATTTAATGGTGGAGTCATGGTCCAGAGGGAGGTAGGAAGAAGTGTCAGAGGCTTGGTGTTCAGCCTCTACTAGGTATAGGTCAGTATGCCAGACAACAGCAGCACAGCTCTTGTCTGCAGGTTCAATAACAAAGTCAGGATTACACTTGAGAGAAAGGAGTGCAGCAAGTTCAGAAAGAGACAGGTTAAACCAGGAGGGGAACAGAGAAATTAAGATGGATGCTAGTTCTCGATGCACAGGTCACAAGTTGATGGATCAGAAGGAGGAGTCCTGGTGGAAGGAGAATACTGGAGCAGGGTGAAAGGGTCCATTGAGCAGTGGGAGGACCCCCTGCCAAAGAAAAGAGCATGGAGGTGAAAGCAACAGAAGAAGAGTTCAATGTCATGCCGAGTCAGAAATTCATTAAGATGAGGGTGTAAGGAGATAAAATTAAATCCTTTGCTGTGCATCAGAAGGTGATAGGGAATGCAGGGTGAGAGGTGAGATTAATCCAGAGGGCTGTCAGTATTCATAAGTTTTTGGAGCTTTCACTCAAGAATAAAACTAAACTGGGAATCAGGGCAGCTTTGAGATGGAGTGAGGAGTCATGTGTGTAAATGTGCCAGTGCTCCAGGTAGGGAATGTGGGCAGCCCAATATCACTCTTTAAAAAAACAGTCCCTTCGGGAGGGCAATTATACATTTTCAAAATCATATTTCCCATCCTTCTGGTAGGCATTATCCAATAAACATTAATACATGTTAATCAATAATCATCACTGTCACCAACTCCAGCCAACAACATTTTACATCCTGACCTCATGGGATCTTATTTGTCCTTAATTTTGAATGTTACCTTCCTTGGTTGCCCAGCAACACAGGATGCTGGACAATGAAATGGGAGAATGCTTCCCACAGACTCAAACCCATGTGACACTCATCCGACCCTGAGAAAATCCTCATGTCTGCCTTGCACCTGCGTTATTAATTTTAAGCTATATAGTTCTATTTCATCAAACTGGCATTGGTAGCCATTTTGTTCCCGACAACTGCTGATAAAGTGGCCGCATCCAGTAGAACCATTGTCCTATGGAATGCAGGCCCTGTCTTCAACCTCATCCCACCAAGCCCTGCTGTATCTTGCTATTGGCTGAAGTTTTACAAAATGTATTCTAAAAGCAAAATACGTGTTTTTAAATGACATGTTATTCAGTTAGAGCTGTCATTTATAGCGGCAACCCTTGTCAGCATTCCTTATAATCTTAAGATCATTCACCCTTAAATCAGTATTATGTTAGTGTTCTTAAACCCATGATTATTTTATAAGCCTATTTTAGCCCCCCTACATCAGGAGGGAAGCAAGGTAAAGAGAGAGGGGGTTTGGGAAAGAATTCCAAGGTTATGGCCACCAAAGATGGAGCAATTAAAATGAGGGAGTCCAAGAGACCAGAAATGGAGGAACACGTGTTAAAGGATTGTGGAAATGGAGGGGTGAGACCATTGGAGGGATTTGACCATTAAGAAGGGAATTTTAAAATCAAGGGTGTTGTTTAATCAGGAGCCAGTTTTGCGCAGTGCAGGTGTGATGGGTGAATGGGATTTGGTGTGAGTTAGGACACGACGAGCAGAGGTTTGGATGACATCACATTTAGGGAGGGTAGGTTATGGGAAGCTGATCAGGAGTGTGCGAGAAGAGTCAAGTCGAAAAGAGTTGGAGGTGGGCGGATGTATCAGGTCCTTGCCATCCATCTCATCGGGGCCTAGACTTTTCTATGCTGGGACTTTGGGATGACAACATGGATCCTGGATGTTGCTCGACAATTCTGTCATGACTTTGACCTTTACAAGCTCTGTGGAGGGTTATTTTATCCTGCAGTTTATTATTAATGCTGAACTTTGTTCCCTTGAAATTTTAATCCCGATTTTGTGATGTTGGCATTTACTGCCTTTTATTCTGTTATACTGTGAAAATCAGGATTGTCTCTTTTTTTCTCCTTGTTGGTATTTGCCCATTGGTGTGCTCCAGTGGTGGGGCGAGGGAGGCTGTAGTTTGTGGCCCTCCATTCCATTGGGGAGTATGCTGAGTTGGTTTTATGGCATCAGGGTTGTTAATATTTACCTGGTTTGTTTTTAAAGTGCTGTAATCTTTGCACTTACACCAAGGGAGTACAATTTTTAGTACCCTTCACTTTATTTTTTATATGAGTAGTGTTTAAGCAGGGTGGTGGGTAGGTGGTTTGGTGCAGAGATGGTTGGTATGGCCTTATAAATCTTCATTGTGGGTGAGGAGAATCTCCTGTTAGAGCTATTGGGATCGCGCTTTTCTT
Organism: Mustelus asterias; assembly: GCF_964213995.1. Lineage (NCBI taxonomy): Eukaryota > Metazoa > Chordata > Chondrichthyes > Carcharhiniformes > Triakidae > Mustelus > Mustelus asterias. The sequence continues at coordinate 90,107,638 of NC_135809.1, forward strand.
AATTTTGTTGTTCTGGAATTTAAGAACCCTCCTTTGTTTCCTAAGAAAGTACAGACAGATCATGTATTCTGGAAAAGACCAGGGGGTTTTTTTGTCGCTGGCGTCTCTGGTGTTGTTCAACTAGGGGAATTATGTTCTTGTGCATGCCCAGGCATAGTTGACTAAGAAGTCTCACAACACCAGGTTAAAGTCCAACAGGTTTATTTGGTAGCACAAGCCACTAGCTTTCGGAGCGCTGCTCCTTCGTCAGGTGAGTGGGAGTTCTGTTCACAAATAGGGCACATTAAAGACACAAACTCAATTTACAAATTAATGGTTGGAATGCGAGTCTTTACAGCTAATCAAGTCTTAAAGGTACAGATAATGTGAGTGGAGAGAAGGTTAAGCACAGGTTAAAGAGATGTGTATTGTCTCCAGCCAGGACAGTTAGTGAGATTTTGCAAGCCCAGGCAAGTCGTGGGGGTTACAGATAGTGTGACATGAACCCACGATCCCGGTTGAGGCCGTCCTCATATGTGCGGAACTTAGCTATCAGTTTCTGCTCAGTGATTCTGCGTTGTCGTGAAGGCCGCCTTGGAGAACGCTTACCCGAAGATCAGAGGCTGAATGCCTGTGACTGCTGAAATGTTCTCCAAAAGGAAGAGAACACTCCTGCCTGGTGATTGTCGAGCAGTGTTCATTCATCCGTTGTCATGGCATCTGCATGATCTCCCCAATGTACCATGCCTCGGGACATCCTTTCCTGCAGCGTATCAGGTAGACAACGTTGGCCGAGTTGCAAGAGTATGTACCGTGTACCTGGTGGATGGTGTTCTCACGTGAGATGATGGCATCTGTGTCGATGATCCGGCACGTTTTGCAGAGGTTACTGTGGCAGGGTCGTGTGGTGTTGTGGTCACTGTTCTCCTGAAGGCTGGGTAGTTTGCTGCGGACAATGGTCTGTTTGAGGTTGTGCAGTTGTTTGAAGGCAAGAAGTGGGGGTGTGGGAATGGCCTTGGCGAGATGTTCGTCTTCATCGATGACATGTGGAAGGCTCCGGAGAAGATGTAGTAGCTTCACCGCTCCGGGGAAATACTGGACGACGAAGGGTACTCTGTCCGCCGTGTCCCGTGTTTGTCTTCTGAGGAGGTCGGTGCGGTTTTTCGCTGTGGTGCATTGGAACTGTCGATAGATGAGTCGAGCGCCATATCCTGTTCTTATGAGGGCATCTTTCAGCATCTGGAGGTGTCTATTGCGAACCTCCTCATCTGAGCAGATCCTGTGTATATGGAGAGCTTGTCCGTAGGGGATGGCTTCTTTAACGTGTTTAGAGTGGAAGCTGGAGAAGTGGAGCATCGTGAGGTTATCCATGGGCTTGGTGTACAGTGACGTGCTGAGGTGACCGTCCTTGATGGAGATGCGTGTGTCCAAGAATGTAACCGATTCTGGAGAGTAGTCCATGGTGAGTCTGATGGTGGGATGGAACTTGTTGATGTCATCATATAGTTGTTTCAATGATTGTCCTGGCTGGAGACAATACACATCTCTTTAACCTGTGCTTAACCCTCTCTCCACTCACATTGTCTGTACCTTTAAGACTTGATTACCTGTAAAGACTTGCATTCCACCCTTATTTTGTAAATTGGGTTTGTGTCTTTATATGCTCTGTTTGTGAACAGAACTCCCACTCACCTGATGAAGGAGCAAAGCTCCGAAAGCTTGTGCTACCAAATAAACCTGTTGGACTTTAACCTGGTGTTGTGAGACTTATTACTGTGCATACCCCACTCCAATACCGGCATCTCCACATAGTTGACTAATCCTTGGGTATCTAGCCTTGTTAAGTTAGCCTTTTATTTTGATTTAGCTGTATAAATAATGGCAGTGGTTACTTGGCTCATCGAATGTAAGGTGGGCATATTGTCCGGTTGTTAGGGTTTCTCTGTGGGGAAATGGGTTGAATCCCATTGATAGCAGTGTGTAAACGGCACCCTTGGGGTACCTAGAGAAAAGGATAGTTTGCTTTGCTCAATGTATAAGAATGATGTGAATATTCTTGTCTTATTGGCCCTTAGTGTGTCATTGAGTAGGTTAGGGCAGTGGTGGTGATAGAATCCTGTTCCTTGTGAGGTTATGTTGTTCTGCTCTTGGTATCTTTCCTATGTAAGTGTATGTTGAAAGACTATGTCTGGCCTCTATTGGATTGTCCTGTTGCTCCCCTCTTTTTGAAGCTTCCTTTCTTTATCTGGGTAGGTGGGGTGTCGATATAGGCTCTGATTTGTTATCATTAACCCAAGAGTGTTTTCCTTACCTTTATGGGAAGGGGGAGATATCTCCCTGAGATACCCTGTTGATGAGTGTCTTGATGATTTTTCTTCTCCTTGTCAGTAGGATTTGCTTAGTGGAATATGGTTTAAGTTCTTCGGTGATGTGTAGCCTTGTCGGTGCCTTTTATGTGGCTGGAGAGGAGGGAGGCTTGTTGTGTTGCGAATCTAGGCAAGGTGTACGAATCCTTGGCTTACTGGTTCCTGTACGCAAGAGCGTGCACTACCACATCACACCTTCTACCGATGGCAGTATCTTGATGATCCCCTTTTTCTGTGTTATCCTTTCATTGCTTGGAGGTCCTGGCATGTTGAGTTAGGCCCCGGTTAGTTGTATGTTACCCCATAAGGGATCCCATATATTGTGCAGCTCTGTCTCTGTTATCCTATGGAGTGGTTTTATCCTGAGATTCCCCGATCTGGTATCCTTTCTTTATCCATACAAGAGGAGATGCAGACTACAATGATTGGCAATTTGCATAATTTGTATGAATATTTGATCTTTCTGTACGTTAATGTGGAATAATGATTACTCTGTGCTATACTAGATTTTGGGAATTCGTTGCATCTTGTGGTAAATGTGAGATAGAAAACTTTCAATAAAAACATCTTTCTTAAAAAAAAAGAACCGAGTCGAGAAATTCCAAAGGCATGGGTGGAATCAAGTGATGTTATGGAGGTGGAAATAGCTGGTCTTAGTGATGGCATAGATATATAATCAGAAGCTCATCGGGGGCCAGGTATGAACCAAGGCTGCAAACAATCTGCTTCAGCTGACATTTGCCAGTGGCTAGGGAATGGAATTTGTTGTGGGATCTGAAGATAATGTTTAATATATTTTAATATTTTTTATCCCAATATTTAATTGGAGGAATTTCCTGCTCATCCAGTATTTTTCTCCTGAATATTGGATGGTAGTTTTGGCGAATGGATGCTGTCCACTCGCTTTGGTGGTGATATCGGAGTTCTCGTGTGGTGGATTTCTTATCAAATACATTGGGAGTTGGAATGCCTTGACTTGGCTGTGTGTGGATCTGGGTGTTTGGCACAGGACTGATATGTGTAGTTAGCTGTGTAATACCATCAGCTAAAGGCAAAATACTGCGGACGCTGGAATCTGAAACAAAAACAGAAAATGCTGGAGAAACTCAGCAGGTCTGACAGCATCTGTGGAGAGAGAAAAGGGAATAACTTAGCCCTGATGAAGGGTCAGCCAGACTCAAAACACTGGCTCTATTCTCTCTCCACAGATGCTGAGTTTCTCCAGCACTTTCTGTTTTCTTTCTAATGCCATCAGCTGTTTGGCTTTGATATGGCTCCAGCGTGGTTTGTGGAGCTAGAGTTCTGACATGCCTGGTGTTGTATGGCTGCTTTGGTGCTTTGGCAGGGGTGGCTGTGGCTGTGGCACGGGTGAAGCTGGATGAGTTTGCTGAGCATCGGTATGTAGCACAAGAGCTGAACGACTGAAAATTTAGTCAGGTTTTCTATCGTTCACATCTGGTTGAGGTTGAATTGTGTGCCAGGTAAATGTAAAATATTTGTAAAAGCTGGGGCACTGACATTTCTTTCCTTTTTAAATAAATATTGACAGATTTCTCATGTGTTGATGCTGACCGCTTCTATGACCATTATGTGTGGACAGAGCAGGAACTGATTCATCACTTGTTTTGCCCCCTGAACGAGGAGCTGCTGCAGCTGATAAACTCTTCCCATGGGTTCACTGTTGAATGGAGCAAGAACTGTCTTCCTTTGAATATTAACCAGAGTTCCCGCATTATTAGCACTACCTATCCAAATGGGACCGCATTTCTCACATTCCATGCACTCCACAACATTGATGCTGGAAATTACACCTGCACTGTCAGCTTGACCAGCCAGAGGTATCATTCCTTCACCATGCGACTCCGATTGGAAGGTGAGGATTTAGCAGTTCAATATGATTAAGTGGTTTATAAAACCAGGAAGGATCAAGTAAATATCTGAGTTTATCAAAATCTGATATGGGAAAGCATTGGTTCTAAGGGGTAGGTGGAGGATGATGTGGGAAAATATCATTTTTAAGAGGTGGGTAAATTAGCATTCCATATTTTCTTGCTCAATTTAAATGCTTTGAGATATCTTCCTGCACAGACATGCAGGTTTCAGAAGTATTATTTTTCTCTAAGCACTTTGTGATTTTATTTTCTTTAGTCAGTTTCTTCTTCAGTTGCACAAAGTACAGAAATCTGTCTGTCCAGACATTGCTTTTACATGAGGTTGTGTTATACATGTGTGTCTGAATTGGATAGTTGATAAAGTGGCAGCTAGCGTGAGGAAAATGATGCATGATGGCAGTAATAGAACAAAGAGAACAAAGAACAGTACAGCACAGGAAACAGATCCTTTGGCCCTCCAAGCCTGTGCTGCTCACTGGTCCAACTAGACCATTTGTATCCTTCCATTCCCAGACTGCTCATGTGACTATCCAGGTAAGTCTGAAACGATGTCAGCGTGTCTGCCTCCACCACCCTACTTGGCAGCGCATTCCAGGCCCCCACCACTCTCTGTGTAAAAAAAAACGTCCCTCTGATATCTGAGTTATACCTCGCCCCTCTCACCTTGAGCCTGTGACCCCTCGTGATTGTCACCTCCGACCTGGGAAAAAGCTTCCCACTGTTCACCCTATCTATACCCTTCATAATTTTGTACACCTCTATCAGGTCTCCCCTCATTCTCCGTCTTTCCAGGGAGAACAAGCCCAGTTTACCCAATCTCTCCTCATAGCTAAGACCCTCCATACCAGGCAACATCCTGGTAAACCTTCTCTGCACTCTCTGTAAAGCCTCCATGTCCTTCTGGTAGTGCGGCGACCAGAACTGGACTCAGTACTCCAAATGTGGCCTAACCAGCGTTCTATACAGCTGCAACATCAGACTCCAGCTTTTATACTCTATACCCCGTCCTATAAAGGCAAGCATACCATATGCCTTCTTCACCACCACCTCCACCTGTGCTGCCACCTTCAAGGATTTGTGGACTTGCACACCTAGGTCCCTCTGTGTTTCTATACTCTTGATGGCCCTGCCATTTATTGTATAACTCCCCCCTACATTAGTTCTTCCAAAATGCATCACTTCGCATTTATCTGGATTAAATTCCATCTGCCATTTCTCCGCCCAATTTTCCAGCCTATCTACATCCTGCTGTATTGTCCGACAATGTTCATCGCTATCCGCAAGTCCAGCCATCTTCGTGTCATCCGCAAACTTGCTTTTAACACCAGTTACACCTTCCTCCAAATCATTTATATATAGCACAAATAGCAGAGGTCCCAGCACAGAGCTCTGCGGAACACCATTGGTCACAGACCTCCATCCGGAAAAAGACACTTTGACTGCTACCCTCTGTCTCCTGTGGCCAAGCCAGTTCTCTACCCATCTAGCCACCTCTCCTTGTATCCCATGAGCCTTAACCTTCTTAACCAACCTGCCATGAGGGACTTTGTCAAATGCCTTACTGAAATCCATATAGACGACATCCACGGCCCTTCCTTCGTCAACCGTTTTTGTCACTTCCTCAAAAAACTCCACCAAATTTGTAAGGCACGACCTCCCTCTTACAAAACCATGCTGTCTGTCACTAATGAGATTGTTCCATTCTAAATGCGCATTCATCCTGCCTCTAAGAATCCTCTCCAACAACTTCCCTACCATGGACGTCAAGCTCACTGGCCTATAATTACCCGGGTTATACCCGCTACCCTTCTTAAATAACGGTACCACATTCGCTATCCTCCAATCCTCAGGGACCTCACCTGTGTCCAATCAAGAGACAAAGATTTCCGTCAGAGGCCCAGCAATTACATCTCTTGTCTCCCTGAGCAGTCTAGGATAGATGCCATGATGCCCTGGGGATTTGTCAGTTTTAATGTTACCTAAAAAAACCTAACACTTCCTCCCTTGTAATGGAGATTCTCTCTAACGGGTCAACACCTCCCTCTGAGACACTCCCAGTCAACAAGTCCCTCTCCTTTGTGAATACTGATGCAAAGTATTCATTTAGGATCTCCCCTATTCCCTTGGGTTCTAAGCATAATTCCCCTCCTTTGTCCCTGAGAGGTCCGACTTTTTCCCTGACAACTCTTTTGTTCCTAACATATGAATAAAATGCCTTAGGATTCTCCTTAATTCTGTCTGCCAAGAACATTTTGTGACCTCTTTTTGCCCTTCTAACTCTTTGTTTGAGTTCTTTCCTACTCTCTCTGTATTCCTCCTGAGCTGCATCTGTTTTCAGTTGCCTGGACCTAACGTATGCCTCTCTTTTCTTTTTGATCAGATCCTCAATTTCCCTGGTTATCCACGCCTCTCGAATCCTACCTTTCCTATCCTTCCTTTTTACAGGCACATGCCTGTCCTGCAGCCTTATCAACTGTTCCTTAAAAGACTCCCACATGCCAGACGTGGACTTACCCCCGAACAACCTCTCCCAATCAACGTCCACCAATTCCTGCCTAATCCGGCTATAGTTAGCCTTCCCCCAATTTAGCACCCTGCCCGTAGGACAGCACTCATCCTTGTCCATTACTATCCTAAAGTTAACAGAGTTGTGGTCACTATTTGCCACATGTTCCCCTACCGAAACTTTGACGACCCGACCGGGCTCATTTCCCAGAACTAGATCCAGTATCTAGTTCTGGGAAACTAGATAGCCCAACCCTCTCTAGTTGGGCTATCTACATACTGTTCCAAAGAACCTTCCAGTACGCATTTTACAAATTCCTCCCCATCCAGACCCCTAGCCCTAAGCACTTTCCAGTCTATACCAGGGAAATTGAAGTCTCCCACGACAACAACCCTATTTTTTCTGCACATATCCAGAATCTCCTGACATATCCGTTCCTCCACTTCCCGTGGGCTGTTCGGTGCCCTGTAGTATACCCCCAGCATAGTGATTGCACCTTTCCTGTTTCTGAGTTCCACCCACAACGACTCATTACATGACCCCTCTAAATTGTCCACCCTCTGCACCGCGGTAATATGCTCCCTAACTAATATCGCTACTCCCCCACCTTTTTTAGCCCCTCCTCTGTCTCGTCTAAAACGCTTATACCCCGGAATATTCAGCTGCCAGTCCTGTCCTCCTTTTAACCATGTCTCCGTCACCGCAACCACATCCAAATTTTGCGTCAGCATTAAGGCCCTAAGTTCGTCTGCCTTACCCGTTACACTCCTCGCATTGAAGCAGATGCACTCCAGACCTCCAGGCCCACTCAAGTCATCCTGCTCCAGAATGCTCTTCTTCCTAGCTAGCCTTGCCCTGGCCCCCAGCTCGACCCCAGCCTCAGTACTTACTGACCTACTGTTTTGATCCCCACCCCCCTGCCACACTAGTTTAAACCCTGCCAAAACACTCTAGCAAAACTCCGAGCCAGGATATTTGTGCCCTTCCAGTTAAGGTGTAACCCATCCTTTCCGTACAGGTGCCATCCTCTCTTGAAGACTTCTCAATGATCTATGAATTTGAAACCCTCCCTCTTGCACCAGTCCTTTAGCCACGTGTTCAATTGTAGGATCTCCCTGTTCCTGGCCTCACTGGCACTAGGCACCGGGAGCAGTCCAGAGATTGTTACCCTAGAGGTCTTATTTTTTAGCCTAGCACCCATCTCCCTGAATTGCTCTCGTATGACCCCCCTGCTCTTTCTACCTACGTCATTTTCACCAATGTGTACAATTACATCTGTTTGATTACCTTCCCTTTTTAATATGCTTCCTACCCTCTCGGAGACATCCAGTACCCTGGCACCAGGGAGGCAGACTACTATCCTGGAGTCTCGTTCACGCCCGCAGAACCGCCTGTCCGTGCCTCTAACCATCACATCCCCCACCACTATTTCTCTCCTAATCCCCTTCTTTCCCTTCTGGGCCTCTGAGCCTGTCTCTGTGCAGGCGATCTGGTCCTTGTGGCTTACTCCTGGAGGGTCATTCCCCTCCACAGAATCCAAAACAATATGCCTATTTTGGAGGGCAACCACAGGGGATCCCTCCACTGACTGCTCACTCCCTTCCCCTCTCCCATCTGTTGCCCAGCCCTTAATATTATGGGAGACTGCCACTGGGGTACTTTCTGGTACATCACCCTTATGACTTTTACCCTTCCTAACTGTGACCCACTTGTCTTCCTTCTGAGTCCCCGGTGTGACTACCTGCTTATAACTTCCATCTATTATTTTCTTATTTTCCCTGACTAAACTGAGGTCATTAAGCTGCAGCTCCAGCTCCCTTACACGGTCCCTCAGGAGTTGCAGTTCCATGCATCTGGCACAGATATGGATCTCTGGGAGGCAAATCGTCTCCAGGAACTCCCACATCCCACACCGAATGCAGTGAATTGGCCTCTCATTCATACCTGCCATTTCCTTTGTAGTTTTGGAAAAATAAAACAACCTTCCTTGCCTCCGCCTGTTTTTGCCGAAGCCCTGTGAGCCAATACTGAAACGTGCCAGAAATACCAACAATGAGGTTGACATTTAGTAAATGAGACAAGAGAGCACTCAGTAGAGTGCCTACCTCCATCGTGCTGTGTTCACTCAACATTATTACAATTTCTTTGCTCTTTCTTTAGACTTTTCTCTGCCTGGCTGACGCACTGTAACCTGAAAAATATTTTAATTAAGATTCCAGCTCACTGAGCAGGCTTAAAGGCAATCTACATCCAACAACCTACTCTGGAATCTGTCAATTAGTCATTGTTTACAGACAGAGTAATGGGTGAAAAATTGCACGCTACCTGGAATTATCCAGTATAGAAATACAAAGGATCTTGAACCAAAGCAGTGCTCTTGTGCACCCACTGGAAAATGACACTGGGGAAGAAGAAATGGTGGAGGAGCTGAATAGGTACTTTGAGTCAGTCTTCACAGTGGAAGACACCAGTAACACACCAAAAACTCAAGAGAGTCAGTGGGCAGAGGTGAGTGTGATGGCCATTACTAAGGAGAAAGTGCAAGGCAAACTGAAAGGTCTGAAGGTGGATAAATCCCCTGGACCAGATGGACTACATCCCAGAGTTTTGAAGGAGATAGCTGAAGAGATTGTGGAGACATTAGTGGTGATCTGTCAGGGAGGGTCGAAGAGGACTGGAAAAACACTAATGTAACACCCCTGTTTAAGAAGGGAGGGAGGCAAAATACAGGAAATTATAGGCCGGTTAGCCTGACCTCGATCGTTGGCAAGATTTTAGAATCCATTATTAAGGATGAGATTTCAGAGTACTTGGAAGTGCATGGTAAAATAGGGCAAAGTCAGCATGATTTCATTAAAGGGAGATCGTGCCTGACAAATCTGTTAGAATTCTTTGATGAGGTAATGAGCAGGTTAGACAAAGGAGAGCCAGTGGACATTATCTACTTGGATTTCCAGAAGGCCTTTGACAAGGTGCCGCACAGGAGACTGCTGAGTCATAGAGTCATAGAGGTTTACAGCATGGAATCAGGCCCTTCGGCCCAACTTGTCCATGCCGCTCTTTTTTTTTTAAACCGCTAAGCTAATCCCAATTGCCCGCATTTAGCCCATATCCCTCTATACCCATCGTACCATGTAACTATCTAAATGCTTTTTAAAAGATAAAATTGTACCCGCCTCTACTACTACCTCTGGCAGCTCGTTCCAGACACTCACCACCCTCTGTGTGAAAAAATTGCCCCTCTGGACACTTTTGTATCTCCCCCCTCTCACCTTAAACCTACGCCCTCTAGTTTTAGACTCCCCTACCTTTGGGAAAAGATATTGACTATCTCTACCTTGTCTGTGCCCCTCATTATTTTATAGACCTCTATAAGATCACCCCTCAGCCTCCTACGCTCCAGGGAAAAAAGTCCCAGTCTATTCAGTCTCTCCTTATAACTCAATCCATCAAGTCCCGGTAACATCCTAGTAAATCTTTTCTGCATTCTTTCTAGTTTAGTAATATCCTGCTGAATAAGCTAAGAGCCCATGGTGTTAGAGGCAAGGTACTAGCATGGATAGAAGATTGGCTGACTGGCAGAAAGTGGCAATAAAGGGGTCCTTTTCAGGATGACAGCCGGTACGAGTTCCACAGGGGTCAGTGTTGGGACCACAACTTTTCATTTTATACATCAATGTTCTAGATGAAGGAACTGAGGGCATTGTGGCTAAGCTTGTAGATAATACAAAGATAAGTAGAGGAACAGGTAATATTGAGGAGGCAGGGAGGCTGCAGATGTACTTGGACAGATTAGGAGTGTGGGCAAAGAAGTGGCAGATGTAATACAACATGGGAAAGTGTGAGATAATGCTCTTTGGTAGGAAGAATAGAGGCGTAGACAATTTGGTAAATGGGGAGAGAATTAGAAATCAGAAGCACAAAGAGACTTGGGAATCCTAGTTCAGGAATTTGCAGGTTGAATGGTAGTTAGGAAGGCAAATGCAATGTTAGCATTCATTTCGAGAAGACTAGAATATAAAAGCAGGGATGTACTGCCGAGGCTTTATAAGGCTCTGGTCAGACCACGTTTGGAATATTGAGAGCAAATGTGGCCCCGTAATTAAGGAAGGATGAGCTGGCGTTGGAGAGGGTCCATAGGAGGTTCACGAGAATAATCCCAGGAATGAAAGGCTTGATGTATGAGGAGCTCTGGGGCTACACTCGATGGAGTTTAGAAGGATGAGGGGCGACCTCATTGGAACTTACTGAACACTGAAATGCTTGGATAAAGTGGACGTGGGGAGGATGTTTCCATTAGTAGGAAAGACTAGGATCCGAGGTTGCATCTTCAGAGTAAAGGGATGACCCTTTAGAACCAAGGTGAGGAGGAATTTCTTCAGCCAGAAAGTGGTGAATCTGTGGAATTCACTGCCACAGAAGGCTGTGGAGGCCAAGTCACTGAGTGTATTTAACACAGAGATAGATAAGTTCTTGATTGGTAAGGGCATCAAAGGTCACGGCGAAAAGACAGGAGGATGGGGCTGAGAAACATATCAGCCATATCTGCATGGTGGAGCAGACACAATGGGCCGAAGGGCCTAACTCTGCTGCTATATTTTGTGGTCTACTTAATCAAATGTCAGTGGTTAGCACTGCTGCCTCGCAGCTCCAAGAATTAATTCTGGCTTCGGGTCATTGTCTGTGTGGAGTTTGCACGTTCTCCCCATGTCTGCGTGGGTTTCCTCTGGGACTCCGGTTTCCTCTCACACTCCAAAGATGTGCAGGTTAGGTTGATTGGCCATGCTAAATTGCCCCTTTGTGTGGTTAACAGGATATGGCCTGGGTGGGATTGTTCTGGGTGCAGGCTCAATGGGCTGAATGGTCTTCTGCTCTGTAGGGATTCTATGATTACTCCTGCCCACCTTCAGTGGCAAAAGTAACTATGTATAGAACTGTCTAATGGGCCCAAGGCCTGGGGAGGGCAGCGCTTAGATTCCAGATTGGTGAGTCTGTGTATCAGCATTAGAGTGTGATATTCTCAGACATCACAGTAAATCTGGATGTTTTTGCTCAGGTCAGAAAGGGACAGTCAACATGGCTTTGTGAGTGGAAAATCATGTCACTCAACTTTGAGTTTTTTGAAGGGGTAACCAAGAAGGTAGATGAGGGCAGCGCAGTCGACTTTGTCTCCATGGACTTCGGCAAGGCCTTTGACAAGGTACCGCATGGTAGGTTATTGCATAAGGTTAAAGCTCATGGGATTCAGGGTGAGGTAGCCAATGACAGAAGTCGGAGGGTGATGGTAGAGGGTTGTTTTTCAAACTGGAGGCCTGTGACCGGCGATGTGTCTCAGGGATTGGTGCTGGATCCACTGTTATTTGTCATTAATATAAGTGATTTGGATAAGAATTTAGGAAGCATGGTTAGTAAGTTTGCAGATGACACCAAGATTGGTGACAAAGTGGATAGTGAAGAAAGTTATCTAGGATTGCAACAGGATCTTGATCAATTGGGCAAGTGGGTTGATGAATGGCAGATGAAGTTTAATTTGGATAAATGTGAGGTGATACATTGTGATAGATTAAAGCAGGGCAGGACTTACTCAGCTAATGGTAGGGCATTGGGGAGAGTTAAAAAAAAAAAGAGATCTAGGTGTTAGGTACATAACTCATTGAAAGTTGAGTCACAGGTGGACAAGGTGGTGAAGGAGGCATTCGGCATGCTTGGTTTCATTGGTCAGAACATTGAATACAAGAGTTGGGACATCTTGTTGAAGTTGTACAAGACATTGGTAAGGCCACACTTGGAATACTATGTACAGTTCTGGCCACCCTATTATAGAAAGGATATTATTAAACTAGAAAGAGTGCAGAAACGATTTACTAGGATGCTACCGGCACTTGAGTTATAAGGAGAGGCTGGATAGATTGGGACTTTTTTCTCTGGAGCGTAGAAGGCTTAGTGGTGATCTTATCGAGATCTATAAAATAATGAGGGGCATAGATAAGGTAGATAGTCAACATTTATTCCCAAAAGTAGGAGAGTCTAAAACTAGAGGACATAGTTTTAAGGGGAGAGATACCAAAGGGTCCAGAGGGAAACTTTTTTCACGCAGAGGGTGGTGAGTGTCTGGAACAAGCTGCCAGAAGTAGTAGTAGAGATGGGTACAAGACAGGCGGCACGGTAGCACAGTGGTTAGCACTGCTGTTTCACAGCTCCAGGGACCTGGGTTCGATTCCCGGCTTGGGTCACTGTCTGTGTGGAGTTTGCACATTCTCCTCCTGTCTGCGTGGGTTCCCTCCGGGTGCTCCGGTTTCTTCCCACAGTCCAAAGATGTGCGGGTTAGGTTGATTGGCCATGCTAAAATTGCCCCTTAGTGTCCTGGGATGCGTAGATTAGCGGGTAAAATATGTAGGGATATAAGGGTAGGGCCTGGGTGGGATTGTGGTCGGTGCAGACTCGATGGGCCGAATGGCCTCTTTCTGTACTGTAGGGTGTCTATGATTTCAATTTTGTCTTTTAAAAAGCATTTAGTTACATGTGTAAGATTGGTATCGAGGAATATGGGCCAAACGTGGGCAATTGGGACTAGCTTAATGGTAAAAACTGGGCGACATGAACAAGTTGGGCTGAAGGGCCTGTTTCCGTGCTGTAAACTTCTCTGACTCTAATTGTTCACTACAAGCAATATCCAGTATAGAAATACAAAGGATCCTGAACTAAAGCAATGCTCTTGTGCACACGTTTTACTTGATCAAATGTCACGGTAGTTTTGACAAGATTGTTGGTAGCAAACAGTCTACTGTTTAGTGAGTTGTTAGACTGAGATCTGATTGTGCTTGTGTGTGAAATGTGAAGATGTCCTGCTCCCTAAATATATGGACTCACTGATCTAGTATCTAGATTTGGCTCTGATGTTCACCCTATGGTAAATTATACTTGCTTTCGTGCCCTAAAGTGATGATATCCACTTCAATGAGGTATTAAATGGTGGTCAGTACTTCCAAAATGATGCCTCAGCAAAGGTCAATGATTTTGGGGTAGAAAAAAGAGCCCATGAGGAATTGAACTCTATCCTGCCATGTTAAACATGTTGCTGGTACCTGTGATGAGAGAGTCTGTGCCAAACACCTCACAGGTCCTAATTGGTCTCTATAAATGGCAAGTAGTGCTGCAGTCTTGAAATGCACAAGGTGTCCATGTTGGTGCACCATTATTAGAGATGCTGGGATCAACCCCATATTCCTGTTTCAGTTCTAAATTATGTTTAGATTTAAATATAATGCAAATCTAATGTAACATCGACGCTGGTTCTAGACATGTAATGTTAGTCACTGATTACCTCTGCGAGATTCCTTGTGCTTCAACCCCATCTTTCCTGTTGTCCTAACCCTGATCACTTGGGCGTTAGGATACTGCAATCACCTTGAATTATCAGGTTTCTGTTAGGCCCGTGTTTACCTAAAGAGCTTGTTGCCTGTTTGCTTTTTGCTAAGGGTCAACACCCAGTATTGGTACTGATCTGAGTGTAGAAGTAGTGTGGATATGTGACCTTGTGATAATTGTGTTAATAAACAAGGATATCAGAGTTTGAATTTGCATTTTGTTCTAAGAGATTGGTAATCTTGCATATTTTGTATGCTCGCGCTGCCACTACACACCCCACCCCCATCACCCTCACAAGCTGACTCTCTAAGTAGTCACACTTTGTTTATCAGCAAGCTATTTAACATTGGAAGGCAATGTACCTGAACATGATCCATGCCCTCAGCCAACCTCTGCACAAAACATATCCAGCAAAGTCACTGAATAATAAGTAGGAGCAGGAGATCAGTTTAGAATCTTTTTCCCCCTTCCATGTGTCAGGTCAGAGTACTCATGTCAGTTGGACACCACCAACCATTACCTGGCTGAAATTTGTTAAATTATCATGGATCAGGAATCAACAATGAAGTCTTCTGGACTGTATGTCTGTCCTTATTGCATTGCTGAGCACTACTGTACTGTGCACAATCCAATGTCCTTTGTAGAGGAGGAGAGTGGGAATAAGTGAGTCTTTTTGTTCCAGATTAGGCTTTTTTGGTTGTTCTGTCATGTAGTACATGTTTAAACAGGATGTTAACAATTGATCCTTTTTTGTATTCCCTTCCAATTGTTTAGTGTGGACACACGATGAACATGAATTACTAGAGAGCAATTGGAATTGCAAATAAATATGCTTGTAAATAAACCTGCAGGCGATGAAGAGAGTTGTTAAAGTAAACAAAATCAGAACCTATTCAGTGCAGATACATTTCTATTTTTATGCAGAAAGAGCAGAAGTACAGATTTATTTTGTTTATGGAAACCTCCGTCTGCTTGTTCCTCCAAGACCAAACTGTATTTTGTGACTGGTATGACTGACAAGTAGACCACTTCTGGCTAGCTGCATCTTGGCTGCCAGGAGTGTCTTGTCCTTTCCCTACAAAAGAGATCTTGTAGATCCCACTCTGTTGCGGAAGGGTCTTTTTAAATCTCTCTATAGTAAGTCAGCACTTAACATCGACTTACTTAACATTATTTCACTTAAGTAGTGTCAATATATCTGCTTAATGTTGCCAGATTCACCTTAATGTAATTTGCCGCAGACGTTCTCTTGTGTGGCCTGCCTGCTCACATGAAATTCTTGCCATGCTTCCGCTCTTGCCCTCAGCACCTCTTCCTCCGAAGCTGCAAATGAGCTCAAGTCTTGGAGGAGGAACCTCCCCCTTCTCCAATCAGCTTGGCTCATGTAGATCAGGCCCAGGACAGGGTGGTTTGGTCGCTTGCCCTGTCTTGTCAGCCTGGATCTGAAATGTCTCAGCTTGTTGAGACTCTGAATTGGATTTGATTTGATTGAATTGGAAAAGTATATAAAAAAAAACCGAATCCTGCACTTGCTGACTTCCACCCTTTTATTTTGGCCTCTCTTCTTACCTTAGCCCCTGAAGTCTGTTCTTCAACTGCTCCTCTTCTGGCTCCTAGCTTCCCTTCTGAACTCTGACTGAGGTCCTGGCCTCCATCTAATAGTGTTTTATGATTAAATGATTTGGAATAATGTGACTTTGTTTTTTGTTTAGGCAGCCGCTGTAACCTTCCTCCTAAGTTCCTGTCTCCTCCTGGAAATCAGACTTATGCACTGAACATAGGCTCCTGGCTTGTGTTGAATTGCACAGTGAAGCTATTTTATGATCAGAAGTTCAACTGGTGTGACCCAAGCATCGAGTGGAGTAAGGATGGATATGTGATCACCAACAGTAGCAAATACACCTGCACTGAGGAGACCAGGTAATGTGTTGTATGAGCTTATAGTTCCCATTTTCTGCTGCAGTATATAGAGACAATTAACATGACACTGTTGCTTCATGCCATCTGTCTATCCATGGTAACTATCCATCTCAAAATTCCTTTAACAAAATCAAACTTTGCTGCATTTTATCTTCCCATCTCCCACCATCAAATAGGCTCTCAACAATTACTATCAAGGTTTGGATATGAAGAATGTGCCACATGAGTGAGGTGCATCTTGTGAATTTGTAGCCTGGGATCAGCATCTGCATGGCATGGTGACAAAAGAAATTGATTGAAAATTGTAAATGTTACAGCACAGAAGGAGATCATTCTGTCTGTTATGTCTATGATGTGGAGATGCCGGCGTTGGACTGTGTGCGCGTGTTTTCTTTAGTTGGGGATGGGGGCGTATATCATTTCAGTGCAAGTAATGAGAACACTGCTAACTTATGTACTGTTGAAGACTTTGTGCAATGAGTACTGGCCGAGACAGTGAAAGGGCTACAACGGCATATGGGAATCCAAAAATCGATGTCCAGGAGGCTGGGTGGACAATATCTGTTAGTTTCCAATCCTAGCGGGGTGACAAAGTGACAGATTTTGTGTTGGGTATATTTACTATGTCATCTTGGTATGAAATTCTCTCATTCTGCCACCGGTGGAAGGTGGATATGAATGTATATATTCTCCCATTCCAGTAGAGGGGAGTATTTTTTGACCAAGAGAGTGCCTCAATATATTGGGAAAGTATAAAGGCATAAAATATCTTTATTGGAGCGGTGGGTATATTTTCAATGTGCAGTGGGGGGGCAGTGCATTGAACAAAAACTAGGGCCTCCCTGCTGATTATTTTCTATGTTATCTGATCATAGAATCATACACCGAAGATGACCACTTGGCCCAGTGAGCATGTGCTGGCTTTTTAAAAGAACTATCCATTTAATCCCATGCCCTGCCCTTTCTATATAACCCTGAAAACTTTCTCCTTTTGTATACTTATCCAATTCCCTTTAGAAATTATTGAATCTGTTTCCACCACTCCTTTTTGGACAATGTATTCCAGATCATAACAAATCACTTTGTTTTTAAAGAAAAAGCTCGTCCTAGTTGTTAATTTCCAAATACATTGGTTTCCATGGTATTCCTCCTTCCTCCATCCTCATGGTGTTGAAATCAAGACACCTACTATAACCTTTCAGTACCTCAAAACTCCTTGCCTCTCACTCTGCTTTTTATCCTTACAATCTATGGTTCGGCTTCACCTTGTTGCTATTTTTTCTATTGGCTTTATCTTCTCTTCTGTTCATCCTCAGTGTACTCTGTACCATTTGCCTGAATCCTGCATTCAGGATTTTCAATTTGAAAGAAATATAGTGAGTACTGCAACATTACTCAATCAGAGCAAAGCACGATCCTGTTTGCACCTGATATCCACACGATTAATTGAGTGGACTGTCATCAGGCAGTGGAAAACTGGCTGAATTTCTGTGCTTCTTAGCCCAAGAGCATTGAGGCCATATGTATCACCCCAACTGCTCTCCTATCTGTCGTCAACAAACTCCACAGCAAAGCAAGGAGTCAGCCTGGGATCTCCTGAGATGTTTCTTGGTATCACTTTGGTGCCATTTGAATAGTTTCTTGTTGTTGCAACCCTTTGTTTGTCCATTGATAGTCTTTTACTACAGACATTGCGGTTGCATCTGACATTTTAATGTGTCTCTGTATTAAATAAAAGCCCATTTGTATTTTAAATCTTTTAGGTTAATTCCAGTGTGAGTGCAGATTCAGCAATACTTGTTCTGTCTGTGCAAACTGGCTGATATTACCTGTACATGCTGTAAAATGCTGTTGTCCAGCAGATATTGCTGACCAGTCATCACAAGTGTGGCTCCAGCAATATTAGCTTCACCACCTGCACTAATATTAGTAGAAAGCACCTTACCGGCAATATAGGTAAATGTACTTTGTCTTATTACTTAACAAATATCAGTTGCAAGCAGATTTCAGAATGACAGACTGCTGAAAACACTGTGCCAGACGTGTTCCTGCTCTCAAGAATGTGGTTAGATTCTGCCCTTACCCATTTGATTTAATGTATTATTATCACATGTATGAGTATACTGTGAAAAGTAGTGTTTCTTGCGCACTGTACAGACAAAGCATACCGTACATAGAGCAGGAAAGGAGAGAGTGCAGAATGTAGTGTTACAGTCATGGCCAGGGTCTAGAGAAAGATCAACTTAATGCGAGGTAGGTCCATTCAAAAGTCTGATGGCAGCAGGGAAGAAGCTGTTCTTGAGTCGGTTGGTATGTGTCCTCAGACTTTTGTATCTTTTTCCCAACGGAAGTTGGAAGAGAGAATGTCCGGGGTGCGTGGGGTCCTTAATTATGCTGGCTGCTTTTCCAAGGCAGCGGGAAATGTAGACAGGATCAATGGATGAGAGGCTGGTTTGAGTGATGGACTGGGCTTCTTCACAACCCTTTGTAGTTTCTTGCGGTCTTGGACAGAGTAGGAGCCAAACCAAGCTGTGATACAATCAGAGAGAATGCTTTCTATGGTGCATCTGTAAAAGCTGGTGAGAGGTATAGCGAACATGCCAAATTTCCTTAGTCTTCTGAGAAAGTAGAAGCGTTGGTGGGCTTTCATAACTATAGTGTCGGCATGGAGGGACCAGGACAGGTTGTTGGTAATCTGGACACCTAAAAACTTTAAGCTCTCGACCATTTCTACTTTGTCCCCATTGATATAGACAGGGGCATGTTCTCCACTACGCATCCTGAAGTCAATGACTATCTCCTTTGATTTGTTGACATTGAGGGAGAGATTATTGTCAGTGCACCAGTTTACCAGATTCTCTATCTCTTTCCTGCACTGTGTCTCGTCATTTTGAGATCCGACCCACGATTGTTCCACAGGAGCAGGCTGAGGGTAAGGGAGCTTGTGTGTGCACTAATTTATTTAATTATTTTTCAGTTAAATTAGTGAAAAAAATCGGAGGTTTTTTTTCTAAACAGGAAATAGGCCCAGCAGCAGCAGCCTGGGAAGGTTTTGGAGGGTTTAAAAGTAGGCCGCACCTTTGAGCGGGCAGCGTCGTTAGCGGGCAGCGGAGTGAGCAGGGGACAGAGTGAGAGCTAAAAGGGCTTTGGCTCACAGGGCTTCGGCGAAGGCGAGGAAGGTTGTTTGTTTTTCTTTGGTTACACCCCCTTTTTGTTTTATCCCAAAAACTAAAAAGGACATGGCTGGTATGAGTGGGAGGCCAGTATACTGCATTCGGTGTGGGATGTGGGAGTTCCTGGAGACAACTTGCCTCCCGGAAGTCCATATCTGTGCCAGATGTGTGGAACTGCATCTCCTGAAGGATCGTGTAAGGGAGCTGGAGCTGAGGCTCGATGAACTCAGTTTAGTTAGGGAAAATGAGAGATTAATAGATAAAAGTTATAGTCAGGTAGTGACACCAGGGTCTCGGAAGGAAGACACGTGGGTCACAGTTAGGAGGGGTAATAGTCAGAAGGGTGATGTGCCAGAAAGTACCCCAGTGGCAGTCTCCCATAAAAGAAAGGGATGGGCAACAGATGGGAGAAGGGAAGGGAGTGAGCAGTCTGTGGAGGGATCCCCTGTGGTTGTCCCCCTCCAAAATAGGTATCTTGTTTTGGATTCTGTGGAGGGGGATGACCCTCCAGGGGTAAGCCACGAGGACCAGATCGCCTCCACGGAGACAGGCTCAGGGGTCCGGAAGGGAAAGAAGGGGTTGAGGAGAGCGATAGTTGTGGGGGACGCAATGGTTAGAGGCACGGACAGGCGCTTCTGTGGGACTGAACGAGAATCCAGGATGGTAGTCTGCCTCCCTGGTGCCGGGATACTGGATGTCTCCGAGAGGGTAGGAAGGTAGTCAAACGGATGTGATTGTACACATTGGGGGAAATGATGTAGGTGGGAAGAGCAGGTGGGTCATACGAGAGAAATTCAGGGAGTTGGGTGCTAGGCTAAAAAGTAAGACCTCCAGGGTAGCAATATCTGGACTGCTCCCGGTGCCTAGTGCAAGTGAGGCTCGGAACAGGGAGATTCTACAGTTGAACGCGTGGCTAAAGGACTGGTGCAAGAGGGAGGGTTTTAAATTCATAGATAACTGGGAAATCTTCAAGTCAGGATGGCAACTGTACAGAAAGGATGGGTTACACCTTAACTGGAAGGGAGCAAATATCCTGGCTGGGAGTTTTGCTAGAGTGTTTCGGCAGGATTTAAACTAGTGTGGCAGGGGGGTGGGGAACAAAACAGGAGGTCAGTAAATACTGAGGCTGGGGTCGAGCTGGGGGCCAGGGCAAGGCTAGCTAAGAAGAGGAGCACTCTGGAGGAGGAGGACCTGACTGGGTCTGGAGTGCATCTGCTTCAATGCGAGGAGTGTAACGGGTAAAACAGACGAACTTAGGGCCTTAATGCTTGTGCGGAATTTGGATGTCGTTGCGGTGACGGAAACTTGGTTAAAAGAAGGACAGGACTGGCAGCTGAATATTCCGGGGTATAAGTGTTTTAGGCGAGACAGAGGAGGGGCTAAAAAAGGTGGGGGAGTAGCGATATTAGTTAAGGAGCATATTACCGCGGTGCAGAGGGTAGACAACTTAGAGGGGTCATGTACTGAGTCGCTGTGGGTGGAACTCAGAAACAGGAAGGGTGCAGTCACTATGCTGGGGGTGTACTACAGACCACCCAACAGCCCACAGGCAGTGGAGGAAAGGATATGTCAGGAGATTCTGGATAGGTGCAGAAAACATAGGGTTGTTGTAGTGGGGGACTTTAATTTCCCTGGCACAGACTGGAAAGTGCTTAGAGCTGGGGGATCGGACGGGGAGGAATTTGTAAAATGCGTACTGGAAGGTTCTTTGGAACAGTATGTAGATAGCCCGACTAGAGAGGGGGCTATACTGGACCTAGTTCTGGGAAATGAGCCCGGTCAGGTCGTCAAAGTTTCGGTAGGGGAACATGTGGCAAATAGTGACCACAACTCTGTTAACTTTAGGATAGTAATGGAAAGGATGAATGCTGTCCTACGGGCAGGGTGCTAAATTGGGGGAAGGCTGACTATAGCCGGATTAGGCAGGAATTGGTGGATGTTGATTGGGAGAGGATGTTCGAGGGTAAGTCCGCGTCTGGCATGTGGGAGTCTTTTAAGGAACTATTGATAAGGCTGCAGGATAGGCATGTGCCTGTAAAAAGGAAAGATAGGAAAGGTAGGATTCGAGAGCCGTGGATAACCAGGGAAATTGAGGATCTGATTAAAAAGAAAAGGGAGGCGTACGTTAAGTCCAGGCAACTGAAAACAGATGGAGCTCTGGAGGAATACAGAGAGACTAGGAAAGATCTCAAACGGGGAGTTAGAAGGGCAAAAAGAGGTCACGAGATGTTCTTGGCAGGCAGGATTAAGGAGAATCCTAAGGCATTCTATTCATACGTTAGGAACAAAAGAGTTGTCAGGGAGAAAATCGGACCTCTCAGGGACAAAGGAGGGGAATTATGCTTAGAACCCAAGGGAATAGGGGAGATCCTAAATGAATACTTTGCATCGGTATTCACGAAGGAGAGGGGCGAGTTAACCGGGAGTGTCTCGGAGGGAGGTGTTGACCCGTTAGAGAAAATCTCCATTACAAGAGAGGAAGTGTTAGGTTTTTTAGGGAACATTAAAACTGACAAAGCCCCAGGGCCTGATGGCATCTATCCTCGACTGCTCAGGGAGACGAGAGGTGAAATTGCTGGGCCTCTGACGGAAATCTTTGTCGCTTCTTTGGACACGGGTGAGGTCCCTGAGGATTGGAGGATAGCGAATGTGGTCCCGTTGTTTAAGAAGGGTAGCAGGGATAACCCAGGAAATTATAGGTCGGTGAGCTTGACGTCCGTAGTAGGGAAGTTGTTGGAGAGGATTCTTAGAGACAGGATGTATGTGCATTTAGAACGGAACAATCTCATTAGTGACAGACAGCATGGTTTTGTAAGAGGGAGGTCGTGCCTTACAAATTTGGTGGAGTTTTTTGAGGAAGTGACAAAAACGGTTGATGAAGGAAGGGCCGTGGATGTCGTCTATGTGGATTTCAGTAAGGCATTTGACAAAGTCCCACATGGCAGGTTGGTTAAGAAGGTTAAGGCTCATGGGATACAAGGAGAAGTGGCTAGATGGGTGGAGAACTGGCTTGGCCATAGGAGACAGAGGGTAGTGGTCGAAGGGTCTTTTTCCAGCTGGAGGTCTGTGACCAGTGGTGTTCCGCAGGGCTCTGTACTGGGACCTCTGCTATTTGTGATATATATAAATGATTTGGAAGAAGGTGTAACTGGTGTAATCAGCAAGTTTGCGGATGACACGAAGATGGCTGGAATTGCAGATAGCGAAGAGCATTGTCGGGCAATACAGCAGGATATAGATAGGCTGGAAAATTGGGCGGAGAGGTGGCAGATGGAATTTAATCCGGATAAATGCGAAGTGATGCATTTTGGAAGAAATAATGTAGGGAGGAGTTATACAATAAATGGCAGAGTCATCAGGAGTATAGAAACACAGAGGGACCTAGGTGTGCAAGTCCACAAATCCTTGAAGGTGGCAACACAGGTGGAGAAGGTGGTGAAGAAGGCATATGGTATGCTTGCCTTTATAGGACGGGGTATAAAGTATAAAAGCTGGAGTCTGATGATGCAGCTGTATAGAATGCTGGTTAGGCCACATTTGGAGTACTGCGTCCAGTTCTGGTCGCCGCACTACCAGAAGGACGTGGAGGCATTGGAGAGAGTGCAGAGAAGGTTTACCAGGATGTTGCCTGGTATGGAGGGTCTTAGCTATGAGGAGAGATTGGGTAGACTGGGGTTGTTCTCCTTGGAAAGACGGAGAATGAGGGGAGATCTAATAGAGGTATACAAGATTATGAAGGGTATAGATAGGGTGAACAGTGGGAAGCTTTTTCCCAGGTCGGAGGTGACGATCACGAGGGGTCACGGGCTCAAGCTGAGAGGGGTGAAGTATAACTCAGACATCAGAGGGACGTTTTTTACACAGAGGGTGGTGGGGGCCTGGAATGCGCTGCCAAGTAGGGTGGTGGAGGCAGGCACGCTGACATCGTTTAAGACTTACCTGGATAGTCACATGAGCAGCCTGGGAATGGAGGGATACAAACGATTGGTCTAGTTGGACCAAGGAGCGGCACAGGCTTGGAGGGCCGAAGGGCCTGTTTCCTGTGCTGTACTGTTCTTTGTTTGTTCTTTGATGGTGTCATCAGCAAACTTGAAAATAGAGTTGGAGGGAAATTTGGCCACACAGTCATAGGTGTATAAGGAGTATAGTAAGGGGCTGAAGACATAGCCTTGTGGGGCATCATGGAGAAGGTGTTGTTGCCTGTCCTTACTGATTGCGGTCTGTGAGTTAGGAAGTTCAGGATCCAGTCGCAGAGGGAGGAGCCGAGCCCCAGGCCACAGAGTTTGGAGATGAGTTTTGTAGGAATAATGGTATTGAAGGCTGAGCTGTAGTTGATAAATAGCTGACATAGGTATCTTTGTTATCTAGGTGTTTCAGGGTTGAGTGTAGGACCAGGAAGATGGCATCTGCTGTGGACCTGTTGCGGCGGTAATCTGGCAGGCCAGAATTGATTCATGTCATGATTAACCTTTCGGAACACTTCATAATGATGGATGTCAGAGCCACCAGATAATCATCATTAAGGCACGTTGCCTGGCTTTTCTTTGGTATTGGGATGATGGTCGTCTTCTGCAGCAGAAGTGACCTCCGGTTGGTGTAAAGTGAAGTTGAAGATGTCTGCGAATACCCTCACCAGCTGATCCACCGCAGGATCTGAGTGCTCGTCCGGGTACCCCATCCGGGCCAGTCGCTTTCCGTGGGTTGACCTTCGAGAAAGCAGCTCTGATGTCTGCAATGGTGACCTTGGATACCGATTCATCCGAGGCTTCTGGGGTGGACGGTGTGCTCTCGTTGACCTCATGCTCAAAACAGGCACAGAATGCATTGAGCTCATTGGGGAGGGGTGCATTTGTGCCAACATTTTTATATGCCTTCACCTAGTAGCCTGTTATGTCTTGCAGACCTTGCCATATTCAGCGGGAGTCTGTTTGGCTAGCCTGGGACTCTAGCTTGGTCCGGTACTGTCTTTTGGCGTTTGTTGGAGATGGCTCGCTTTCAGCTGCTGGCCTGAAACGGTTTTTCCAGTTGGGCAAGTTGATCATGATGACGGCCTCCTTGTCCACACAAACAATGTTGTTGGTGTTTCCATGGTACTTTTTATCTCCTGTTACACACCATTATGGTAGAAAACTATCAATCAGTAACTAATAAAGTACATGGAGCAAACAAAAAACATTTGAACACAGTGCATTTCATACCATTCTCCCACAGACATGCAAAAAGCTTGGAGTACATTTGCCTCTGTCATGAATGTGAGTATTGAAATCACACCTCCAAAATAGTGTCAGTTTGAACAAAGAAAAATACAGCACAGGAACAGGCCTTTGCCCTCCAAGCCTGCACTGATCATGATGCCCTAATTAAATTTTTTTAAAAACCTTCTGCCCTTATTCGGTCCATATCCCTCTATTCCCTATTCATGTACTCATCCCGATGCCTCTTAAATGTTGCTAATGTGCCTGCTTCCACCACCTCCTCTGGCAGTGCGTTCCAGGCATTCACCACTCTGTGTGAAAAACTTCCCCTGCACATCTCCCTTAAACTTTCCCCTTCTCATCTTGAACCTGTGCCCCCTTGTAATTGACACTTCCACCCAAGCAAAAAGCCACTGTCTATGCACCCTGCCTATGCCTCTCGTAATTTTGTAGATCTCTATCAGGTCTCCCCTCAGCCTCCATCTTTCCAGTGAAAACAATCCTAGTTTATTCAACCTCCCCTCATAGTCAACACCCTCATGACCAGGCAACATCCTGGTGAACCTTCTTTGTACTCTCTCCAAAGCTTCCACATCCTTCTGGTAGTGCAGTGACCAGAACTGCACACACTACTCCAAATGCGGCCTAACCAAGGTTTTGTATAGCTGCAACGAGATTTCCCAACTCTTGTACTCAGTACCCCGGCTGATGAAGGCAAGCATGCCATATGCCTTCTTAATCACCTTGGCCACTTGTGTTGCCACCTTTGGGGAACTGTGGACCTGCGTGCCCAGATCCCTCTATGTTAATATTCCTAAGGGTTCTGCCATTTACATTATAATTCACACCTAAATTTGATCCTCCAAAATGCATCACCTCACATTTGTCCATTTTAAACTCTATCTGCCATTTCTGTGCCCAAGTCTCCAATCTATATCCTTTTGTATCCTCTCTCAATCCCCGACACTAACAGCAACTCCACCAATCTTCGTGTCATCCACAAACTTACTAATCAGACCACCCACATTTTCCTCCAGATCTTTTATATATACAAACAACAGAGGTCCCGGCGCTGATCCTTGCAGAACACCACTAGCTACAGACCTTCATTCTGAAAAACCCCCTTCCACAGCTACTCTGTCGCCTATAACCAAGCCAGTTCTGTATCCATCTAGCCAGTCCACCCCAAATCCAATGTGATTTTAGTTGTACCAGTCTGCCATGTGGGGCCTTGTCAAATGCCTTACTAAAGTCCAAATAAACTACATCTACAGTCCTTCCCTCGTCAATTATCTTTGTCAATTCTGCAAAAATCTCAAGTTGGTGAGACATGACCTTCCCCATATAAAACCATGCTGCCTGTCATTAACTAGTCCATTTTCTTCCAAATGTGCATATATCCTGTCCCTCAGTATCTTCTCCAAAAGTTTCCCCACCACTGACTTCAGGCCTATAATTCCCTGGATTATTCCTGCTTCCTTTCTTAAACAAGGGAACAACATTAGCTATTCTCCAGTCCTCTGGAACCTCGCCTGTGGTCAAAGAGAATGTGAAGATATCTGATAAGGCCCAGCTATTTCTCTCTTTGCCTTCCGCAGTAACCTGGGATAGATCTCATCCAACCCCAGGGCAACTTGTCGACCTTAATGCAATTTAGGATACCCAACCCTTCCTCCTTCGATATATTGACATTCTCTAGTGTTCACATACCTATCCCTGACCTCAACATCCATCATGTCCTTCTCCTTGGTGAATACTGATACAAAGTACTCATTAAGGATCTCACCAACTTCCTGTGGCTCCATGAATAACTTCCCTTCATTGATCTTGAGTGGACTTGCTCTTTCTCTTGTTATCCTCTTGCTTCTAATATACGCATAAAAAGCATATATTAGAAGCTGCCCAAGTTTGCTAAAGACATTGCATGGCCCCTTTTAGCCCTCCTGATTCCGTGTTTAAGTTCCTTCCTATTTTTGCTATACTCCTCAAGGGCTTGATCGATTTTTAGATGCCTAGACATATCATATGCCTCCTTGTTTCCTTTTGACTAACCTTACAATTTCTCTTGTCATCCATGGTTCCTGAATCCTGCCATTTCTATCTTTCATTTTTACAGGGACATGTCTGTCCTGCACTTCAGTCAACTGGCCTTTAAAAGCCTCCCACGTGCCAGACATGGATTTGCTCTCAAATAGCCGCTCCTAATCCACATTCCCCAGTTCCTGCCTGATTTGTTACTTTTTTCTTATTTACTAATCAACAATGCAGTCAGCTACATCTGGCAATGTGTTGGACGCATTGCTGTAGAGTGGAAGAAATGTCTAGTAGGGCCTGTGAGGTTCAACATCCCCAGAAATACCTGTTCAGCATTCTTGGATTTGGCCAGTTGTTCTTTAGATTTGGAAAGAACAGAATAAACTGCATTTGCCATTGCATTTTTGTTGTTGTCCCAAATTCTGTCAGTTATATCATGATGAGGATGGGTGATGAGGGCCCGACCGGTGACAAACATTTTTTAAACAAAAAACATTTTTAAACAAAAAAAATGTCGATTGAATTCTTTGTCTACCTTATGAATGTACTTGTGGAATATTTTTAGTAATCAACGACCTATCCTGTTCCCTGACAGAAGTACCTTCCTCTTTAAGAACTAATTTGGGCTAATTCAGTCATCAGCTTCAGATTCCTCAATATCTCAAGATTAAAGTTCCATCTGATTCCAGAAGATGATTTCTGTCTTTGGTCTGTCTATGATCGTTCCCCTTAGCAATAAGTATTCCGCTTTGGATACGGTTGAGGGGGACGACATACCAGTGGTGAGCCGCAGTGAGAGGATCTCCGGCACTGAGTCCGTCCCTGTGGCTCAGGAGGGTAAGGAGGAGACCGGGAGGGCAATACGTGTGGGGGTCACAGGGTAGTTGTCATGGGGGACTTTAACTTTCCAAATATTGATTGGAACCTTTGTAGGTCAAATAGTTTGGATGGGGCACTTTTTGTGCAGTGTGTGCAGGAGGGTTTCCTGACACAATATGTGGATAGGCCGACAAGGGGTGAGGCCACATTGGATTTGGTACTGGGAAATGAACCGGGCCAAGTGTTAGATTTGGTTGTGGGAGAGAACTTTGGAGATAGTGACCACAATTCGGTGTCTTTTGTTATTGCAATGGAGAGGGATAGGGCCGGACAGCAGGGCAAGGCTTACAATTGGGGGAGAGGTAATTATGATGCGATTAGGCAAGAATTAGGGGGCATAAGATGGGAACAGAAACTGTCAGGGAAAGGCACTGATGAAAAGTGGAACTTTTTCAAGGAACAAATACTGGGTGTCCTTGATAGGTATGTCCCTGTCAGGCAGGGAGGAAATGGCCGAGTGAGGGAACCGTGGTTCACAAAAGAGGTGGAATGTCTTGTGAAAAGGAAGAGGGAAGCTTATGTAGGGATGAGGAAACAAGGTTCAGATGGCTCGACTGAGGGTTACAAGTTAGCAAGGAACGAGCTGAAAAAGGGGCTGAGGAGAGCTAGGAGGGGACATGAGAAGTCCTTGGCGGGTCGGATCAAGGAAAACCCCAAGGCTTTTTACTCTTATGTGAGGAATAAAAGAATGACCAGGGTGAGGTTAGGGCCGGTCAAGGACAGTGGTGGGAACTTGTGTATGGAATCAGTAGAGATAGGCGAGGTGATGAATGAATACTTTTCTTCAGTGTTCACCAAGGAGAGGGGCCATGTTTTTCAGGAAGAGAAGGTGTTACAGGCTAATAGGCTGGAGGAAATAGATGTTCGGAGGGAGGATGTATTGGCAGTTTTGAATAAACTGAAGGTCGATAAGTCCCCTGGGCCTGATGAAATGTATCCTAGGATTCTTTGGGAGGCGAGGGATGAGATTGCAGAGCCTTTGGCTTTGATCTTTGGGTCCTCGCTGTCCACGGGGATGGTGCCAGAGGACTGGAGAGTGGCGAATGTTGTTCCTCTGTTTAAGAAAGGGAATAGAAATGACCCTGGTAATTATAGACCGGTTAGTCTGACTTCGGTGGTTGGTAAATTGATGGAAAAGGTCCTTAGGGATGGGATTTACGACCATTTAGAAAGATGCGGATTAATCCGGGATAGTCAGCACGGATTTGTGAAGGGCAAATCGTGCCTCACAAATTTGATAGAATTTTTTGAGGAGGTAACTAGGTGTGTTGATGAAGGTAGGGCGGTTGATGTCATATACATGGATTTTAGTAAGGCGTTTGATAAGGTCCCCCATGGTCGGCTTATGATGAAAGTAAGGAGGTGTGGGATAGAGGGAAAGTTGGCCGATTGGATAGGTAACTGGCTATCTGATCGAAGACAGAGGGTGGTGGTGGATGGAAAATTTTCGGACTGGAGGCAGGTTGCTAGCGGAGTGCCGCAGGGATCGGTGCTTGGTCCTCTGCTCTTTGTGATTTTTATTAATGACTTAGAGGAAGGGGCTGAAGGGTGGATCAGTAAATTTGCTGATGGCACCAAGATTGGTGGAGTAGTGGATGAGGTGGAGGGGTGTTGTAGGCTGCAAAGAGACATAGATAGGATGCAAAGCTGGGCTGAAAAATGGCAAATGGAGTTTAACCCTGATAAATGTGAGGTGATTCATTTTGGTCGGACAAATTTAAATGTGGATTACAGGGTCAAAGGTAGGGTTCTGAAGACTGTGGAGGAACAGAGAGATCTTGGGGTTCATATCCACAGATCTCTAAAGGTTGCCACTCAAGTGGATAGAGCTGTGAAGAAGGCATATAGTGTGTTAGCTTTTATTAACAGGGGGTTGGAGTTTAAGAGCCGTGGGGTTATGCTGCAACTGTACAGGACCTTGGTGAGACCGCATTTGGAATATTGCGTGCAGTTCTGGTCACCTCACTATAAGAAGGATGTGGAAGCGCTGGAGAGAGTGCAGAGGAGATTTACCAGGATGCTGCCTGGTTTGGAGTGTCGGTCTTATGAGGAAAGGTTGAGGGAGCTGGGGCTGTTCTCTCTGAAGCGGAGGAGATTGAGGGGAGACTTAATAGAGGTTTATAAAATGATGAAGGGGATAGATCGAGTGAACGTTCAAAGACTATTTCCTCGGGTGGATGGAGCTATTACAAGGGGGCATAACTATAGGGTTCATGGTGGGAGATATAGGAAGGATATCAGAGGTAGGTTCTTCACGCAGAGAGTGGTTGGGGTGTGGAATGGACTGCCTGCAGTGATAGTGGAGTCAGACACTTTAGGAACATTTAAGCGGTTATTGGATAGGCACATGGAGCACACCAGGATGGTAGGGAGTGGGATAGCTTGATCTTGGTTTCAGATGAAGGTCGGCACAACATCGTGGGCCGAAGGGCCTGTTCTGTGCTGTACTGTTCTATGTTCTATGACATTGCCCAGATTTGAGTGTTATACAGCATTTCACGTTGTTAAAAAGGAATCTGAATTGAGTTTCCTGATAAATGAATGGATACCCAATGAGGCGCAGGGTGCATGGATTGGGTCCAGCCTCTGGCTGGTAGTGAGTTAATTGATCTCAGCCAGAGCAGCAACTAAGGTGCTACAAGGGACTAGCAGGGAACAATCAGCCCTAGTTCCTATTCCTGATTATTATACATTATCCCTCCTGTAGAAATTGCATCAGGACATATGGTGAGAACAGCATAGGCAGAGCTATGATGTTCCCTCAATTATCCAATTGCTGACTTCATCTACCCTCGTAGAAGTAATGGGGTTGCCATTCCTCCCAGTGCCTATTGAATTGTAACCTGACAGAACAGATAGACGACCAGAGACTTTTTACTTTCTGATGGCAGTCTACCCTCCCTGAAATCATATTCACTAGCCCAAGTACCAGCCTTCCTTGTCGAATCATTGTGCTTGGCAAGAAATATTAAGTGCTGTACCGTGGCGGCATGGTGGCACAGTGGTTAGCACTGCTGCCTGACAGCGCCAGAGACCCGGGTTCGATTCCCAGCTTGGATCACTGTCTGTGTGGAGTTTGCACATTCTTCCCATGTCTGCGTGGGTTTCCTCCGGGTGCTCTGGTTTCCTCCCACAGTCCAAAGATGTGCGGGTTAGGTTGATTGGCCATGCTAAATTGACCCTGATTTTGGGGGAATTAGCAGAGTTAATATGCAGAGTTACCGGGATAGGGTGGGATTGTTGTCTGTTCAGGCTCAGTGGGCCGAATGGCCTGCTTCTGTACCAGAGGGATTCTATGATTGTAAAAGCGAAGCAATTAACCTGAAGCTCTCTTCACCTGTAAGTTTCCCAAATTTAAAACCAGCAATCTGATTCTGTTATGGATCTGCATAATGAGATTACTCAAATCACGCCAAACGTGAATGATGTTTCTTGTCAGTAGATATCAACTTTAAGTAAAGAGATTTAAAGGCCATTTAAAGTTTTTTAAAAATGTATTTATTCATGTCACAAGTAGGCTTGCAATGAAGTTACTGTGAAAATTCCCTAGTCGCCACACTCTGGCGCCTGTTCGGGTACACTGAGGGAGAATTTAGCATGGCCAATGCACCTAACCAGCATGTCTTTCGGACTGAGTTTGTCAGATGCCAAGAGATGAGTAAGGGTGAGGGTTCCAGCTGTGGTGAGGGTGAGTTAGAGGCAGCTTGTGGATTAGAAGGGTGGAGTGAGGTGGCAGCGTTGCAAACATGGAAGGAAGTGGTCTTGATGATGGATTTTGAAGCTCAGATCCGTATGAAACAAGACTGTCTCTCAGTGCTTCACCATCATTGAATTAAAGTGAAGATATTGTTGTGTAGGTAACACAACAACCAATTTTCACACAAAATCCCATAGACAGATGAAACAAATGGTTTTCCTGTTGTTGGTTGAGGAATAAATATTAAGTAGGCCACCAGAACTTTCCTGTTCTTCAAATACTGCTCTGTAAACTTTTACATCCATATGAATGATATCAAATCTATGGGTGGGATTTTACTGCCTCACTCATCCCAAAACTGTAAAATCTCACCTGAGGTCAATGGACCTTCCCATTGTCCACCCCTCGCCTGCTCCGATTCCCTCGCGGGCAGGGCGATAAAATTCCGGCATATGTCTCAAATGGGCCTCTTTCTGTGCTGTGCTATTCTATGATTCTATCATAAGATAATGGCCTTGGTTTACCGCAGTGAAATACAGCACCTCTCCAAATGCAACACTCCCCAGCTATTGCACTGGAGTGTCTGGTCAATTCCTGGAATGGGGCATGAACCCACAGCCTTGTAACTCAGAAAAAAATGACCATTCTACCTGTGAGCCAAGACTAGCACAGAATGAAGTAATTCTACTTCTGAATGATGTCGGAACATGGAAATATACAAGTTATCATGCAATAACCCCGGAGGAGATATGACTGTTGAAATGGAACACGTGCAGCTGAGGAGGTCAGAGCCGAGGCTGATATTGGACTCTGCATTGTTAGTTAGATAATGTAATGGAATCCTTTTCATATCCTTGTTCATCAGGTTTAATAATAATGCTTCGGAGAAGTTTCTCTCCAGTCTTCTGAATGTCAGCGTGACAGACGAGGGTGACTATGGGATCTTCACCTGTTTCATAAGAAAGGAATCGGCAACCTTCACATTACAAAGAGAAAGTGAGTCAAATGCTACCAGACTCTTACTAGTGTTAACATTAAGAATCAAGACTATTCTTTCTGATAGGTGTGGATCCTCATGGTTTGCCTGTAATAAGGCGTATTTTCAGGGCAGAGGCTTATGAATGCTTGATGCTAAGGGGGTGCTTGGTATGGACAGGGCCCTATTCACCAGCACTTCCATCCTTCACCCTGATCAATAAAAATTCACAGCAATAAGACATGTAAACCAATAGAGCTTGAGACATCAGTACTCGGGGATTAGCCAAGTATTTCATTTTGGATAGGCTGAGAAATGAGGGTCCCAGATAGCCACAGTGCCTGTTCTAGTTAGTCTATGCCAGACTGGTGTATGATTTGTTATTTACTGTTTTTTGTTCCTGGTTGTAGAGAATGCCAGTCATATGCCAGCAGTACTGGCTGCTGTCCTGGTGCTGTTTACATTACTCCTGGCTGGATTACTGTATGTGAAGTGTCGACTCAATCTGCAACTCTGGTACAGAAACAAATACGGAGAATTTGAAGTCAATGGTAAGTGTTTCTTTTTACTTCAGGTTGTTTTTTTTTGTAAAAGCTCCAGAATGGCTATCCCTAAATCCATCAGCAGGACCTCTTTGAATCTCTGGCTAAATGATCTGGAAAAAAAATCCTTAAACTATGTTAAAGCGGAACACCATGAATGCTGGAATTCTGAAATATTAATAAAGGGTTGCTGGAAATGCTCAGTAGGTCAGGTAGTGTCTGTAGAGAAAGAAACAGAGATAATGGCCAAAATCTTCCATCTTCCTGTGCTGCTGATGGAGTTTTGGCTGGAACAGATCCCACCGTGGACAAGACCTCAGAATCTCACCCAGTCTTTCAGGTTGATAACTTTCATTGGAACAGCTGATTGGTTCTGATAAAAGGCCACCAATTTGAACGGTTAACTCTTCTTTCTCCAGAGGTGTTACCTGCCGAGCTAAATGTTTCTAGTATTTTACGATTTTTATTTCAAGTTATCCCTCAGTTTCTTCGCAGCTGACCAATGATCTCGACTCTTCTGCAAGCTCGTGGTGGGGCATGTTATGATCAACCTTAGCCCTCTCTGCACCTTCATCGAAATGGCGGTTCTTTGTGTGTGCCATTAAGACACCGAGTGTCGACAGAACATTTTATTTTAGTATCATAACTAAATCCTATCAAGCTCTCTCGCGTGCGCATTGCAACAGAGGCCGTTAAATACAGTAAAGTCCTTCCTTTCGTGACTTCCTTGTTCGAATAATCGTACTTTGCACGCCGCATCACATGAGCAAATGTTCGTTTAACTATGTTTTCTTACCCCGCTCTCCTCTTTCTCTGGGGAGGTGGCAGTCATAACGGAGCAGAGACCTTGGCACATTTTATCGGGGAGATGTGTCAAAGTCCCTGCAAGTGAATTCCTTCCATTAGTCCTGGTTGTGGACATTTAATTATCCTTGTTTTAACTACCTTTCCGACAGGTGAGAAGCGGTATCAGGAATGGTTAGCTGAAGTGCAGCCCAAACACACATTAATCTCGAACCAAAAGAGAAAATGCTGGAAAATTTTAGCAGGTCTGGCAGCATCTGTAAGGAGAGAAAAGAGCTGATGTTTCGAGTCCAGATGACACTTGTCAAAGCTTTGACGAAAGGATCATCTGGACTCGAAACGCCAGCCCTTTTCTCTCTTTACAGATGCTGCCAGACCTGCTGGGATTTTCCAGCATTTTCTCTTTTGGTTTCCGATTCCAGCATCCGCAGTAATTTGCTTTTATTTAGACGTTAATCTAGAAATGTCTGAATCTCTCCATCCAGAGTTGCAATAATGACTCTGTTCAATTTTGTCTGCCAGTTTTGGGGTGATTCATGTTTTCTTGAATGAGGATCATCTCTTAAAATTTTCAATGCCTGTCTTTTATTGCTCAGAGGCTCCCCCTATCTGTTGTATACAGGGACTGTACCGCAATTTGCTGTGCAGTAAATACGCAGACCAATGCTGCCCTCTTATTGCCGGAACCTATCTAACTGCCTCCCATTGAAAAGCACGTTCATCATTCGTGATTTTGCCTTTTGCGAGATTTAGCGGGAACCTAACCTGCACAAATGGTGGGACTTCGCTGTTGCGGTCAGAATCTCTGGGTAATTTTCCTGTCCCCAAGCCAGGCCAATGAGGACAGTAATAGTGCCCCTGAAATCAGCTCCCACAGCATCACCAGAGACTGAATCTGGGACCTTCCTGCTTTGTATGGTTTAATAGCGCACCCAATGGTACAATACCTACGAAGTAGCTGGAAATATGCACTCAGGTTTGTAACTGTCATTCCTGTCATGACTCGGTGTACATTGATTCATGGTACATTAAAAGTTAAAATTCTCCAGCCTTCTATAAATGTTTTCACACATTGAGGATAACTGCTCAAAACCAAAATCAAAGAGGGTAAGTGTCCTTCATAATATGGGTGCGTAAGAGTGAATCTGATGGCAGGTGGGGAGACAATGGTGTGATGGTAAGTCTACAGAAAGCAACACAAATCCAACCCATCCACTTATTGTCCAATTGGACTACTCTCGATCATCAATAAAGTGATGGAAAGGGTGGTCGACGGTGCTATCATGCAGCACTCAGTCGTAACCTGCTCACTAATGCTCGGTTTGGGTTCTGCCAGTGCCACTTGCCTCGTCACCTCATTAAAGCCTTGGTCCAAACCTGGACAAATGAGCTTAACTTGAGAGGTGAGGTGAGAGTGATTGTCCTTGACACCAAGACAGCTTTTGATTGAGAGTGTCATCAGGGAGCCTGAATAAATTTGAAGAAAATGAGAATCATGGGGGGAAAATCTCCACTGGTTGGAGTCATAACTAGCACAAAGGAAGGTGGTTGCGGTTGTTGGAGGGCAATTATCTCCATCTCAAGACATTGCTGTAGGAGTTCCTCAGGCCCTAGGCCCAGCCATCTTCAGCTGCTTCATCATTGACCTTCCCTCCATCCTAAGGTCAGAAGCGGGGATTTTCGTTGATTGCACAATGTTTAGCACCATTTGCGGCTCCTCAGATATTGAAGTAGCCCATCTCCAAATGCAGGATGATCTGGACAATATCCAGGTTTGGATTGATAAATGGCAAGTAACATTCATGTCATGCAAGTGCAAGGTAATTCCCATCTCCAACAAGAGAGAGTCTAACCACCTCCCCATCATTTGCAAATCCATTACCATCTCTGAATCCCTCACAGTCAACATCTTGGGAGTTCATTGACCAGAAACTGAATTAGACCAGCCATATAAACACTGTGGCTACAAGGGCAGAGGCTTGGAATCCTGTAGTGAGTACCTCCCTGACTCCCTAAAGTTGTCCACCGTAAGGTACAAATCAGGCATGTGATAAAATCCTCTCCATTTGCCTGAATGAGTGCAGCTCCAACAAAATTCAAGAAGCGCAATACCATCCAGGACAAAGCAGCCTGGTTGATTGGCACCCCATCCACCACCTTCATTCACTCACTCCACTGACGAGCCGTGGCAGCAGTGTGTACCATCTACAAGGTGCAATGCAGCAACTCACCAAGTAACAAGTGCGGGTTGGTCATGTAGTGTTACCTATGGGCAGTGTGCAGGTTCAGTGAATCACTTTTCAAATCCAGTTGGCAATTTATTTGTCAAGAGACTAGTGTCAGGCTGACATTATCTACAGATGGTAAGGAAACTGGCAGATGATCTATGAAATTGATTCAAAGCTTTCCGTTTTATAATGTGCTTTATAGAAAGTGCAGGAATGTTAATTTCCCCTTCTGATTTTTCTATTCCCAGATGGGAAGTTGTATGATGCTTATGTTTCCTACGTGTCTGCTGATGATGACCGTAAATTTGTCAACTTCATCCTGAAGCCACATCTGGAGAACAGATATGGATACAAGCTACACCTGGATGATCGTGACATTCTGCCGGGATCAGGTGCTTCTCCCTTTACACGAATCAGAACTAAGATGTTGGGCCCAGAGCAGCACTATCTGACGCAGCCCTTCGATTAATCATGGGTTACATGGCTCAGGGAGCAATGCTGTCACTGACATTGTGGGACAGAATTCCATTTGGTGCCATGGTTACCTCACCAAGTGCTGGTTCTAGATGTTTCTGGATAGTGAGCATCAGTGGGCAGCTTGATTATGGGGACATTAACATTGGGGCCAGTCTGTTCTCAAGTTATTGCAGCAGGAGTTATTGGATAATGATCAGATTCCGGAACCTTGGCTGAGTTCCTCTGTTCCTATCAGAGATATTCAGCGGAGTCTGTGTGTTCAGCATAGCCGTTACCATCGGAGTTGTCCCGGAGCTGCTAACTTTCCTCAGTATTTTGTTTCCTTTACAAGAATGTTTTTAAATCCAAAGCTCAACTGATGCTTGAAGGGGGTCAGTAAAGAATAATAGAATCCACAATGCAGGACTAGTACGCATCTGAATCAACATAATTACTTCATAAATGTATTTGAGTAAAATCATCTTGGTGTAAACTTTTATGCTGTAACCTGCTGCTATGATATAACAGTCCTTCAAGCTTCTTCACTAGTTTATCACTGACTACTGTTTCTTTCTTGACATAGAGCCCTCTGCAGAGCTGATAATGAACATTAGTCGCTGCCGCCGTCTGATTGTGGTGCTGTCCAAGGCATACCTGGAGCAGGACTGGTGCAGGCTGAACTTTAGGTATCTCCCACACTAAGCTGAGAAATAGCCAGGGGTAGGGGAAAGTGGCACATTCTGTACAACCATTTAAAAGAAGTGTGGACAGGACACGTGTCATGATATAAATGAGTGATTTAACATGTTCTGCCAGTTGGATCTCCAGTGGAGTTACACGGTTGGATTGATTGGGAGACAGGCCGAGAATGGTCGAGTCATTAACCTGTCGTCAGCATTTCTGGAACTCTGGCACCTCGGACAATTTTCTGTAACATGAGGAAAGCTGCAATGGGTCAATGGCATATAATCTCATCCCAACATAATATCCTTCCAAATAATTAATATGTTAAAGTAGTGTATATATAGGCCAAGCTATAGAAATACTGAACATCTTGTACGCTCTAAAAACAGTGTATCATGCTCCACCTCCATGTCACCAATCGTTAACCGTTTTCAATAATAGATGCCAAGTAATACATTACTGGTCCAACCAGTTAGATGTTAAGTGGTAATTAATTAAACTATTGACTTTTCTTGTCTACGGACTCCTGCCCATATTAGTGCTGTTTAAACTGAGTTTTCTAATTGCACGTTAGGGATTAAAATGACAGGTCTGTATCTTCCACTATGTTTTAGGAACTTGTGTACCCGGTACCTGTTCACGGATGCCATCGTCAGGGTATGTTTAGTAATGTGACACAATTAACTGGCATATAAACAAGTAGGGGATGCACCATAGTAATGTTAAACTGGAAGTGTTTAATGCTGATGTTACATTTGTCGTAGTGGAAAATGTAGTTTATAAATGGAACTCTACACATATACATTAAGGAGGTAACACACTGTCTGAAAATGCAAAGAAGCTAGAATGGATCCTTGTGGTATTGCCCTGTATTTTTATACTGAAGAGTTTGAGTATTGGCCAGAAATGTTTATTTGTAGGTTTATAAATGTGCAGATCCTAAGGATGTGCGTAATGATTGTTGGGATGAAGGGGGATTTATGTGTCAGATAATTGTATCCAACTCCAACAATATAGGATACATACATTTTGTTTGATCCATGAACTACCTTGGAGAAAAATTAGAGATTAGATACCAGGATAGGCATATATAAAAGATGGCATTTAAAGTTTCTGAGTACAAGAGATGGCTCATGTTGGATACAACAAAAGCTTTGCATAGCCAGCATTGTGTGTGGCTAATGCTTGGTGCAGCTAAGCTTTGGTATGATTCAGGTCTTAGGAAAAGGTGAAGGACAAATTCTGGTATGGTCAGGATACTATAAGACCTAGAGTTGGCCATGCAAGATTAAGCTAAGGGCTGGATTGATTGGTGAGATACTGATTTGTATTGTAGAGTTTGTTTATTATTCTGACATGTATACCTTGCCTTTTGCAGGGAAGCTCTATGGCAGCTGTTGGATCTCTCCAGAAGGCCTATATTCATAATGTTTGAAAGCCAGTACAGAGAACTGTCTCACCCGGCGATTCAGCTTCTCAAAGCACAGAGGAAAAGCATTACTCTTCTACTCTGGACTTCCACGTCAATGGTATGGTAGTTCAACATCCAAGCTAAAAGTAACTGGTACCTGACCAAATGGAATAGCTTTGAAACTCTATTCTGTGCATACAAGACCTAAATGGTCGAACTTGTACATTAGCATACTAAAAGCGATAGATAATGATTATACTTTTCTCCGATGTTTCAGCCAGTGGTGAGGCGGATCTGGGTGAATTATTCCAGCTGAAACAGGAGAAATGGGGTGAGGCATAGTGGTATACAGTCAAGATGAGAGATTCTCCAAGACTTTAGAATTGACGTCATAACACAGCACCCCTCAGTCCTGCAACCCCATCAAGTCAGATGACCAAGCCTAGTTCAATGACAAGCAGCATAGGCATCCCTGAAAATAAGGAGCAAACGTGGCGAAGTTGCAACACATCATCATGCATGCTAAACAACATGCTATAGCCAGAGCTTACTGTTGCTACACATGACGGATCTCATCGAAGACAACAGGCCTGCCAAACACAGTCCTAAATGGAGGTGGACAATAACAATATAACATTTTTTTTAAAATCCAAAAACCCCAAATTTGACACCAAGCCACGTAATGAGATAATAAGATAGATAACCAAAAACCTGGCCAAAGTGAGAGGTTTTAAGGAACATCTTAGAGGAGCAGAGAGGTTTAAAGAGGCAGAGAGGATTAGGCCTAATCAATGGGATGCATGGTCACTGGTGGTGCAGCAATCAAAGTTGAGATGCACAACAGACTGGAGTTGTGGAAACATGGAGATCTTGGGAGGCCTGAGGAGGTTATAGAGATAGTGAAGAGGGGACAAAGACATGAAGGTATTTGTGAAGAAGGATGAATTTTTTAAAATTGAGGCATTACCATTCTTGGGGAAAATGTAGGTCAATGAGCAAGGTTTCAGGACTTGGCATGAATTAGGATGAAGGTATCTGAATTTTGGATAAGCTCAGGTTTGTGGAGGATGGAAATGGAGGGGGTCAGCGATGACAGTATTAGAATGGTCAAGGCCAGATAGAAGAAAAGCATGAATAAGTGTTTCAGCACCAGATGAACTGAGACGGTTGACGTTGCAGAAGTGGATGTAGGCCATCTTGATAGAGTGGATATGTGGTCGGAAATTCATCTTGGTCAAAAGGAAAACCAGGGTTATGAACAGCGTAGTTCAGCTTCTGCCAGTAAGAAAGGGAGAAGCTCAGTGGTTAGTGACAATTCATCATCTTCAGTGATGGCGGAGCTCCGCACAAAAGCAGAAGAACGTTCCCAGCCATCTTCAGTCAGAAGTGACAAGTGGAATCATAGAAACCCTACAGTACAGAAAGAGGCCATTCGGCCCATCAAGTCTGCACCGACCACAATCCCACCCAGGCCCTACCCCCATATCCCTACATATTTACCGACTAATCCCTCTAACCTACACATCTCAGGACACTAAGGGCAATTTGTAGCATGGCCAATCAACCTAACCCGCACATCTTTGGACTGTGGGAGGAAACCGGAGCACCCGGAGGAAACCCACGCAGACACGAGGAGAATGTGCAAACTCCACACAGACAGTGACCCAAGCCAGGAATCGAACCCAGGTCCCTGGAGCTGTGAAGCAGCAGTGCTAACCACTGTGCTACCGTGCCGCCCGTCTTGGATTCCTGAGTCCATTACAAAGTCAGCCTTCAAGCAATTGGACAAATGTTGACGGATACAGAGGTCTGTGGGTTCAAATACATAGTTATTTGAAAGTGGCAAGACACTGAGACAGCAAGTAACAAATCTATTGGGATCTTGGGCTTCATATAGAGCAAAGAAACTTACAGCACAGGAACAGGCCCTTCGGCCCTCCAAGCCTGCACTGACCATGCTGCCCGACTGAACTAAAACCCCCTACCCTTCCGGGGACCATATCCCTCTATTCCCATCCTATTCATGTATTTGTCCAAACGCCCTTTAAAACTCACTATCATATCTGCTTCCACTACCTCCCCCGGCAGCGAGTTCCAGGCACCCACCACCCTCTGATTAAAAAAAACTTGCCTCATACATCTCCTTTAAACCTTGCCCCTCGCACCTTAAACCTATGCTCCCTAGTAATTGACTCTTCCACCCTGGGAAAAAGCTTCTGACTATCCACTCAGTCCATGCCCCTCATAATCTTGTAGACTTCGATCAGGTCGCCCCTCAACCTCTGTCGTTGCAGTGAGAACAAACCAAGTTTCTCCAACCTCTCCTCATAGCTAATGCCCTCCATACCAGGCAACATCCTGGTAAATCTTTTCTGTACCCTCTCCAAAGCCTCCACATCCTTCTGGTAGTGTGGCGACCAGAATTGAACACTATATTCCAAATGTGGCCTAACTAAGGCTCTATAAAGCTGCAACATGACTTGCCAATTTTTAAACTCAATGCCCCGGCCGATGAAGGCAAGCATGCCGTATGCCTTCTTGACTGCCTTCTCCACCTGCGTTGCCACTTTCAGTGACCTGTGTACCTGTCTATCCAGATTCCTCTGCATATCAATACTCTGAAGGGTTCTGCCATTTACTGTATATTTCCTATCTTTATTAGACCTTCCAAAATGCATTATCTCACATTTGTCCACCAAATCCATGTTGTCTCTCGCTAGTACCTCCACTTATTTCTAAGTGGGAGTAAATCCTGTCTCAAAGAATCCTCCCCAATAATTTCCCCATCATTGACGTAAGGTTCACCGGCCTGTAATTACCTGGATTATTCTTGCTACTCTTCTTAAACAAAGGAACAACATTGGCTATTCTCCAATCCTCTGGGACCTCTCCTGTAGCCAGTTAGGATACAAAGATTTCTCTCAAGGTCCCAGCAATTTCCTCCCTTGCCTCTCTGTTTTTTGGGGTGTATTCCATCACGCCCTGGGGACTTGTCTACCTTAATGTTTAGTCCACCGTGTCTGCACTGGCCAAAAGATTAAAAAATTAAAAACTAGCCACCTGTTCTAGTCCCACCTTCCAGCACCTGGTCTGTAGCCTTGCAGCTTAGAGTACTTCAGATGCAGATCCAAATATCTTTACACCCTTCCTAACAGCACTGTGGGTGTACCTACTCCATGTGAACTTCAGAGGTTTGAGAAGGCAGCTCTCCACCACTTTCTCGAGGACAATTTGGGATGGGTACTCGATGCTGGCCTTGTCAGTGTTGCCCACATCTCATGAGAAAAATTAAAAATATATAGTCAAGGATGAAAGAAGGCCCTCCACCCTGTGGAAACGACTTTGTCTGGGGATATAATTTTCCATTTTACCATCCAATCTTATTCTGTTGAATTAAGAAACTAAGAACTATTGACTGGAGGTGGAACAGGAACTTATGAAATGACCAGAGCACACATTGTAATTGGACCTACATGAAAAGGAAAAGTTGAACAGACTGAGTTTTCTGGGTTCCTATTCTTACTTTATATTCTTGTGGCACTTGCACTTAACAGACACCATCCTCTGAGTTCTGGAAAGAGTTGCGATTGCTTTTGCCTCGGAAGGTCCCTCACCGATGTGTCATGGCGGATCCCCAGACTCGACTCCAGGATGACAAGGACCCTATGCTGATCCTTAACCCGGATTACCTGGATTGCAGATCTGATCCTGACCCTGAAGGAGATCTGGGTGAGTGGAGTGATTGATTTGAGAACACAGTTCTAAAAATGCACACCGAGTTAGGACACCAGTAAAGTTGAAAAGAACAAAAGACACCTTCGGTTTTAAAAGCCTGTGAATTGTAGGAGTTATTAGGCAAGTTGAGAAGTGTTTTTTTACGGAGGTTTCAAAGGTACAGAGGAAGGTGGAGACGCAGAGCAGATAAAGAGGACATTTCATAGTGATGAACCTAAAAGGCTGAAATTACAACCAATAATAGGGAAAAGTGGATGGAGGTGCTGAAGGCCAAAATGAGGAACAGAAAATTCTGTTGAATTGGATGCAGAGCTTGAGGTGATTAGGACACAGTTTTGAAAAGATTTAAACACATATATGCCAATATTAAGTTTGAGATGTCAAAGGACTGGGAGTCATTTAGATTATGGGATTTTACAAGTGTCAGAATTTAATATGAACTGAAATTAGTAGAGGGTGTAGAAAGGGAAGCTGACCAGGATGGCATTGGCATGGTGAGTCTGGACAAGCAAATGTATGAACAATTCAGGGAGTAGATAAATGGAGACAAGGGAAAAGGCTGGCTATGTATCTGTATCGGAGAAGCAAATAGGTAATCAATTTAAAAATAAAGACACTTGGTTACTCTATGGCCTTCTGGTCTGAACATTAACTTTAATGACTTCAGACCTTAGTAATATTTTCTATTTCTTTACAGCAGGGGGTGCTGGTGATTTGATCATGTTAAGTCTAATAGTGTAGGGTTGCAGGGTGTGGGAAGAGGGAAAGTGATTAGTTGACTTTGTTTTTAAACCATTTATGAAAATGTGGTGCTAGTGGGGTCAGGGGAGAGAATCTGTGCCTGTGCTATTGTCCTGTTTTCTCTCTCTCTTGTTTTCATTTTGGATCTCCTACATTTGCAGTTTCGGCTCTCTTGTTGGCTTTTCCTTTGTGTGGTCCTCTCGCATTTCACTGTAACCACTTATATGTTCTTTTGATCTTTAATTCCTTTCCATTGCTGATTATCACTGAGATTATCTTTTGCATCATCAGCTTTCAATTGGGCAATTTATAGGTTACTCAACCCATAAAGTTTGATTGAAGAGATTATTGTTTCTTGATTAACTTTCAATTGGCAAAGGACAGTCAGAATGTTAACCCATTTTTTCCTTTTAATCACCAATTTTGTGATTTCAGCATTTTTTTATTTCTACTTTTCAAATAACTAAACCTGATTATTGATGATTTGACTGTAATTACATTATATGATGTCAGTTCTCTTTCCTGAGGTTCCCAAATTCTAAGGACAAGTCTGCAAATTGGGGAAAAAAAAGATTTAATACTGTGCTTAAATGTAGGTGAGGACTTTATCAGTAATTCAAGCTAACTCTATGCTGTAAAAGCAGCAGGGCACTTTATCTGCAATTTGCACTTGGAGGCTTGTATGAAAATAGAAATTTAAGGCACATATAGGTTAATGTTGAAAATAGACGGTGATCATTGTGTTGGGTAGTATTTTAGTTTAATCTGGAGAGGATGCTCAAGCTGCTATGGCTTGGTTCTGTTTTCCTGTCGATTCAGGGCTGAAAGCTGCGTTTTCCTTCTCTTCAGCTCACCCTCTTCAGCCCACCTTTTCCCACTTGTTCCTCTCTAACCTTCAATTCTTTTTGTGCTATCTCATCTCCAAATGTTTCCAGATTGCTTGTCTCTTTGATTCTGTCTCCAGCTCATTTCCCCAGTTTTCAGGCTTCTGGTCACTCCAATCTCAGAGTCCTATCTCCTGCTTGATCTCTCTATTTGCTGGCCTCCCATTTGCTTACCTGGCTCTTTTATGGTGTACTTTTACAGTGATGGCAGTGTACTCACTTGCTTGTCAGCAGCAGGGTGTAAGTGCAACCATAGAAAATACACAAATCCAAACACAACTTGCTGCACATCAACATCCCGGGTACAAAGCATAATGACAAATGTAAGAGTTCTCAGGCAGTCCCTTACACATGATGAATCAGTGAAGTCTCTGCTCAATCATCTAGGAAGCTGCAGTAACCGTGTTTGGCAACTGAAGGAACAGGAACAAACATTGGTTTGAAACCACATTTGTGAAAATGACTCTTGTCAATGAAGCAAAGAGCACAGGTTATCCAGCTAACAACATCTCCTAACTCTAAAGCACATGACAATCTCATCCCAATCAAGGAAGTTGTGCAGAAGACAGCAAGGTACTATGCCAACACGTACTGGATTAATCTATGCAAAGAAATACAAGCTGCTGGTTGACGATGATAATGTTTGCATTATTTTGATGGTATTAAAAAGCACTCAGCCCCACCATCACCAAAGTTGTTCCTTTGAAATGTGCCAATGGGGAAGTTCTCCCTGATAGGGACAAGCAAATGGTCCACTGGTAGAGTACAACTCTGAGCTACACT
This sequence comes from Mustelus asterias, assembly GCF_964213995.1. Taxonomy (NCBI): domain Eukaryota; kingdom Metazoa; phylum Chordata; class Chondrichthyes; order Carcharhiniformes; family Triakidae; genus Mustelus; species Mustelus asterias. The sequence continues at coordinate 90,151,891 of NC_135809.1, forward strand.
CAAGTGTCATGGATATCTGCATGTGCTTAATGATCTGCAGCTATCTGTCATGATGCAGAGCACTCATTACTTGGGCTTGACTCCCTGGCAACAAGGAAAGTACCTGGAAAGGATGAAATACCAGTTCTGCTACTCAAGTAGGGAAAATCTCACCTGCTGCCATATTCCTTTCCTTCCCCTCAGCTGGAGAGTAGGTTCTGACCTACTGGAGATGTGATGCAAACATCACATTGTGCAAAGATGATTGAGAGGAGTGTACCAACTACCCAGACATCTCATTCCACAGCGTCACCAAGAAGGCCTTTGCCAGAGTCATTCTAATGAGGCTCCATCGATTAGCCGGCAGAATATACCCAGTGGCACAATATGGCTTCAGAGCAGCAGGTCCAGCTTCAAGAGAAATGCAGAGAGCAGCAAACGTCACTCTACCATGCTTTTGTGGATATTACGGAAGTACCTGACACCATGAGCAGGCCAAGTCTCTGCCAAATACTAGGGACAATTGGCTGTCCTCCCAAGCTTTGCAATCTCAAATGTTTTCATGATAACATGCATTGGCACCATTCCGTTTGATCCTCCACCTATGACAGATTTGAAATCATGGAGTAGGGTGAAACAGGGCTGCATCTTAGCTCCTATTCTGTTTGGTATCTTATTCTGTGTCTTTCTGACCTATTCTTACCCTACTGACATTGAAAGAGTGTACCCCCATACATGGCCAGATGGGAAACCCCTCAACCCATCAAGACTGAAAGCCAAGATAAAAGTGCAGAATGTTTGGATCGGACAATTTCTGTTGGCTGATTATGCTGCACTTGCTGCTCAGACAAAAGACCAACTCCAAAGATTCATGGATTGTCTGTCCCATGCTTGTCATGTTTTCCCTCACCCTCTGTGTCAAGCAAACTTGGACAGAGTGTTGTGTCTCTGCCTGTGACAAGACTCAAAACACTGCTGGAAACAGTCAGAAAGTTCTGCTACTCGGATCCATGGTAATGGATGACTTGCCCCTTGATAACTAGTTCAGCACATGCATCGGCAAGGCAGCCACTAACTTTGACCAAGTAACAAAATGGATATGGAAAAACAACAAACTGACCTGAAGGACCAAGATGCTTATCTGCAAGACGTGTACCCTCAGCATAGAGTCATCGAGGTCTACAGCACAGAAAAAGCCCTTCGACCCTCCATCATTGCCCATCAATAACAACCACGTAACTATTCTAATCCCATTTTCCAGCACTTGGCCCATAGCCTTGTATGTTTTGGCATCGCAAGTGCGCACCTAAATACTTTCTAAATGTTATGAGAGTCTCTGTCTCCACCACCTTTTCAAACAGTGAGTTCCAAACTCCCACCATCCTCTGGGTGAAAAAATTTTTCCTTACATCCCACGAAACCTCCTGCCCCTTACCTTAAATCTCTGCCCCAGTTATTGATCTCTCCACCAAGGGGAACAATTTATTCCTGTCAAATCTCTCTATGCCCCTCATAATTTTATACATCTCAGTCATGTCCCCCTTCAATCACCTCTGCTGCATGGAAAACGACCCCAGTCTATCTAATCTCTCTCAGTAAGTTTGCAGACGACACGAAAATGGCTGGACTTGCAGATAGTGAGGAACATTGTCAGAGGCTACAGAAGGATATAGATAGGCTGGAAATTTGGGCAAAGAAATGGCAGATGGAGTTCAATCGAGATAAATGCGAAGTGATGCATTTTGGTAGAACTAACGTAGGGGGGAGCTATACGATAAATGGCAGAACCATAAAGGGTGTAGATACGCAGAGGGACCTGGGTGTGCAAGTCCACAGATCCTTGAAGGTGACGTCACAGGTGGAGAAGGTAGTGAATAAGGCATATGGCATGCTTGTCTTCATAGGATGGGGCATAGAGTATAAAAGTTGGGGTCTGATGTTACGGCTGTATAGAACGTTGGTTCGGCCGCATTTGGAATACTGCGCCCAGTTCTGGTCGCCACACTACCGGAATAATGTGGAGGCTTTAGAGAGAGTACAGAGGAGGTTTACCAGGATGTTGCCTGGTATGGAAGGGCTTAGTTATGAGGAGAGATTGGGTAAACTGGGGTTGTTCTCACTGGAAAGACGGAGGATGAGGGGTGACCTAATAGAGGTGCATAAAATTATGAAAGGCATAGATAGGGTGAACGGTGGGAAGCTTTTTCCCAGGTCGGTGGTGACGTTCACGGGGGGTCATAGGTTCAAGGTGAGGGATGGGAGGTTTAACACGGATATCAGAAGGACGTATTTTAGGCAGAGGGTGGTGGGGGCCTGGAATGCGCTGCCGGGCAAGGTGGTGGAGGCGGACACACTGAGAACGTTTAAGACTTATCTAGATAGCCACATGAACGGAGTGGGAATGGAGGGATACAAAAGAATGGTCTAGTTTGGACCAGGGAGCAGCGCGGGCTTGGAGGGCCAAAGGGCCTGTTCCTGTGCTGTATTGTTCTTTGTTCTTTATTACTAAAACACTCCAGCCCAGGCAACATCCTGGTAAATCTCCTCTGCACCCTTTCCAGTGCTATCATATCCCTCCTATAATGTGGATTCCAGACTACACACTGTTCTCTAACTGTGACTTAACCGACATTTTATACAGTTCCAGCATAACCTCCCCGCTCTTAAACTCTATGCCTTGGCTAATAAAGCAAGTATACCATATACATTCATAACCATTTTATCCACCTGTCCTGCTACCTTAAAGGACCGGTGTACATGTACACCAAGGTCTCGCTGATTCTCAGTGCTTCCCAGGGTCCTGTCATTCATCATGCATTCCCTTGCCTTGTTTGTCCTGCCCAAGTGCATCACTTCATACTTATCTAGATTAAGCTCCATTTGCTACTGATCAGCCCATCTGACCAGCACATCTATATTCTCCTGTAATCTAAGGCTATCCTCCTCACTATTTACCGACCCACCAATTTTTGTATCATTCATGAACCCTCGTACATTCAAGTCTAAATCATTTATATTACTATATGACAGTGAAGTTTGGACACCTTACACTGGCTAAGTACAAAGCCTCAGTAACTTCCATATCTGGTGTCTATAACACATCCTTAGCATCACATGGAATGACAGACTCCAGTGAAGCAGTCATTTCTGAGGCAAACATGCCAAGCATGCTACTGCTGGTCAAACAAAAAAAGTTTCACTGGCTTGGGCATGTGCCCAAGATGAAAGATGGCCATATCCCCAAGAATATTGTTATACAAGGAAGTAGTCCATGCCAAGAGACCACCATGTTACCCAAAGCTCTGATTCAAAGATGCTGTCAAGAGATATGAAAACCCTCACCATCAATCAATCAATCACAACAAGTGAGAAACTCCAACTGACAATTGATGTAAATGGCAACAGTAGGCAGGAATTTGCCACCATCACGACATGTGATTAGAAGCTCCAAAGCAGATGTTAGTCCTGCAAACAGGGCCTCAGCAGAGATCATCCCACACAACCGACCAAGGGGCAAGTTCAAATGTGGCACCTGTGGTAGACTTGGCCTTTCCAGAATCCACTTGTTCAGCTATCAAAAGAAGTACAGTAGATCTCGCCTGACCCCACCAAAGTTCTGAGGCTGCTTTCCCGTCTTCTGGTGCAGATGGAAAAATACCAACAAAGACAACATCTTTTACCATGGGCAGTGTGTATGTGGAATAACCAACACCTGTTAAAATCAAACATTTTCCCCCCTCCTCCAGGTGACTCATAGGGATTTTCTAAATGAGGCATAGATTATGTTTTCATGTATTATGGCCGGAGAATGGGGAGCTGGCCTTGTATATTTGCAATAAAAAACAGAGTCGATCAAGTCAGTTGCTTCTGACCTTCTTCCTCAACATGTCTTTCCGTCTCTTCTCTCAGTAGAATTAATTCTGCTTACCTCTTGAATGCTGTTTGCTTCAATATCACTTGCTACTAACCCACTCCAAACTCTGTTACCCTTTGGGTGAAAAGGTCTGACTTTCCTCCTTACTCCAAACTTCTCAATTTTTAATGTTACATCCAGCCCGAGTGTGTGCAATTAGGATTTCATCAGTCAAATTTGAGGAAATGTGAAATTTCTCTCCAACGAGGAGTATCGAAGTCTAGCGGTGACTGTTTTTATTTTTTCCCTAGGAGTGAGAGCACCGATTTACAAAGGCCCTCCTCCACCTGTATCTGCCTTTCCTAAAGCACCAAAGGCTAATCACAGTGTGGAACCTCCTTATGAGGACATAGAGAGAAGTGAAGTGGATATTGCAGATCTTGGATCTCGAAATTATGGAACAAGAACAGATTTCTATTGCCTTGTAACTGAAGAAGATATTTGAACCTGGGCAATCACAATGCATAGCAGTGAACCATCCTTTCCTGCCCCATTAGGGCTGTCAACTTTGTATCTCTACCATGCCATCCCAAAAATTAACATCTTATTTATTTTGTTAAATTTTCAAAGTTCAGCCCTTCCTGAAAATACTTGTATCTCATGTTTTGTGAGAAAGTTGTGCGATATGTTGCCATGATACCAGCAATTCTATAAACTTAGTTTTTGTGACTCAATGTCTGAGCCAGCTGCATAATCTGTGACAAGATCTCAGTCCTGTCACACATGGCTGCTAATGGCTGGAATTCTGCCCATTTAAAATGGGTGAAATGTTTTTGAAAAAGACCGTACATGTTAAACATTCAGTTTTGTTTTGACATGTACAGTGTCTGACCTTTCCTCAAAATGTAATCTATATACGGCTGGAGAAGCAAATGATGGGATGGAGTATTTTTAGTAATCTGCTCTATCCCCAGAGCAAACACCAGCCTCAAGATTAGTGGTGACGTTTGGAGTTTTCCTTCACTGCTGTGCAAGATGTGGACCCCCTACTGCTTCTGATTCCCTCCATCATCCTATGTGATTGATCATCAGTGGAGTAGGGGGAGAGTGGGGAATGTTTGGCATATTTCCTTTTCTCTCTTCCCCCCACTAGCCTTTCTCACTATTGCCTTCCTGCAGCTGAAAGGGCTGGATTTTAGAAACCCTCTGCATAAATGTGAATGCTATGAGCTCTTTGGATAATTAGGGAAGGTATGTACCGAACTGATGTTCTTTTTTTCTACACTTATGGTGTCCCTTGTGCGCATGAAAACGGTGTATTTATTGGGATGCTGCAATCAGAGGTTATCATCTGCACGTTATATTGATTTGTTTTTATGGGTTTAGTTTCTCTCAGCTGCTCAAATCAAAATGTTTTAGTTTTAAAAACCTCTTATTAAATTTCTTTTTATTCTTTTGCTGCAATGCAAATAATCCAATCATGTGAAATGTCTCAAATATTTTCTCATCCTAGCATCTAGATGAATCTTTGCTGTGTGTTCACTGTATGTTTAATGTCCTTTACTGTGTTGTATGCAATGTTTTGTACAAAGTTATCATTTCTTTCCTCATTTACTGTGCCTCTATTTCTTGAAGCCAAAATAACATTTTTATAATTGCTTTATCTGCCTGTACTCACACTTTAAGGGAATTCTGTAAATGGATCCCTGTCTCTTCTCTCCATCCGTTTCCTTAATCTTTTCACTCAATTCATATTCCAATTTCTTTTCTCCCAAAGCCACCTGTCTCACACTAGCCACATTAACTTGCATTTGCCACCTATCTGCTCATTCTGCTAACTTTATTGATTTACAATGCAAAGGTAGGAAACTTGACAAATTTCAAGATTGAGTTCCCTAGTGACAGTAGGCCAGCCCTAGGCTATCCAACCCTTCTCCAACCTAAGCAAAAAAACTTACTCTAACCTTTTCTGTACCTGGTAACCAACTTCCCATTCATTTTAGTATATTCACACTTGTAGCATACAGCTGAGGTTTTCGGAAGAAAAGACATCTTGTGAGAGACCTTGGCCCCAAATTTACACTAACTTTGAAGCAAATTTGAGGTAAACTATGGAATGGTAGGACTGCTTGCTGGGTTGCTGCCCTCCTGGTATGTTGTGTGGCCTTTCCCTCCCTGCTTGCCAGTTGCTGGGTGGTCACTTTTTTACTTTCAGAAGAGAAGGACCTAAAACCCAAACTGAATTAAGTTAATGGAAGTGCAAGTTAATTGTTGCCAGGATCAACTGAGACTTAAGTCTTTTCCTTCAGGGATTACAGAAATTGGTGGGTGAGGGTGGTTTTGGAGCAGGGTCTTTTGATTTTCACCTTAATTGCACTGATTGTTTGTGGCCCAATTAGAACATTTCTGCACCACTTCCACCACTGCCTCACCACAAGTTGCAGTTATGGAGTTCTCAATGAACATTCCCTTGTTGTTTTGATGGAGAGGGAAGATGTGGAGCTCTGGATGGAGAAGCATGAGGTAGCATTTAGCATGAAAACCTGTAGCCAAGATCAGTTCGTGTTTGGGCACTGAGCTCTCGCATTGCCTGACTAAACCTTTGTGCCTTTCCATTGCTCTTTCCTTTAAGATTCTTCCTTTAAGATTAAAATCTCCTTATGGCTCAGTTTTAAGATTTATTTAAAAAATATTTATTCTTGAGATGTGGGCATTACTGGCTATGTCATAATTGCCTGTGAGAAAGTGAGGGGTGAGCTGCCTTCTTGAACTGCTGCTGTTCATGTAGGTGCACCCACAATGCTGTTAGGAAGGGAGTTCCAAGATTTTGACTCCGTGACAGTGAAGGCCTAAGTTGATACCAGTTATCCCATCCCTACTCATTCCTTTTAGGTTTTTTACCACTCATTGCTGTGGAGCTGGAGACTTTTAATTCCAGATTTTATTGAATTTGAACTTAATCTGTGGTGGAATTTGAACCTGAGATTGGATCTCTGGGTTGCAAGGCCAGTGACAATAGCACTACACCATTACCTCTTCGGATATGTTTAATAACTTTCCTGTGAAATGCTCAGGATAGTTCACTACGGTCGAGACACTACGTAAATGGAAATTGTTTTGGTTATAGCATCAGCTGATTTCAAGAAGCTACAGGAAATTAGTATATTATAAAGTTGCAGCAGCAACCCACTCATGCATGAAGTGATTTTAATGAAAAACATCTGATTCACCTTGTTACTGGCCCCATTTTGAAAAGGGAGTTTGCCAGATTTGGTATTGGCAGTGTGCTAAAACTATACAGTTTTATCATGTTGCTGAGGTCCTCAAAGGGCAGTGGGTGGCACTCTCAGCATTGAGGTTCTCTGGCAAAGTCCAGAAGCCTTCTGAAAGGCAAGGGTAATCAGTTATTCAACTTACATTTTTTTATATGACTGGATGCAAAGAATGCTGGATGTCTGTGCCATTATGAAATAAGTTGCCCCTTTTCTTGAATAGACTGTTAGGGTCACAAATAATTGACCACAGCATAAGTGCACCTTCTCTCTTCTCAAGCAACTCTTTAATTTTACAACACTCATGTTTGGACACCTGATGCACAAAATGGCTGCAAGGACCACCTGGTGGATCTGTCCTTGGGGCTGATACCAGGTAGGGTTACTCCAACTGCTTACCCCTCTTCAGAACTAGTGTATGGGTGAAAGTGGAGCAGCGACCATAGCACAACACTGAAGGTGAAGTCTGTCTGTTTGTAACTTAGATTGTGTGCTCTCCTTACCATCTCAATACTGTCCATTTTCTCCTGCACTGTCTTACTCTTGTAACTGTTTTTGCTGAAACTCTTTCCTGGCTGTTGCATTATATACAATTTTCCTTCAATAGAATCCAGGCAGTGGAAGAAATGCAGAACTGCACCACTTGATGCAAGATGTCACATCCACTTTGTATGTTTGGGAAGGCACAGCCTCTGCAGAATTCAACATGTGGATAAATGACTTACAGAAATCAAGGAAAGAGAGTTCAAGGCCTTGTGCTTTCTGCAGAACTTGTGAAACTACAGAAAGTGATAGAAGTGGATAGCAGGTCAATCAGCAACTAAAGTGGATAAGTGGCTAATATCCAGAAAACCAAAACATAAGGCATTCCAACTCAGCTGTTAACTGACCAGCATTTTCTGCATGGTTTTTTTGTTTATTCTAATTTTTGCTGTATTTGCATTACTCAAATGATTGCATTAATTATGTGGGAGTTCTGATATTTATTTGTATTAAGTGGGAGCTCTGATATTTGTGAAGGGATAATTCAGCTGCCTACATTAACATTGTCCAGTAAAGAAATAGAATTACAGCGACATCCAAATTCTGCTTCATTTCATCATTCCTTCTCAATCTCTCTCCTTACAAGAGGAATATTGGGGTGCAGGCAAGTAGGTTGCTACAGAACATGGTATTGGAAATACCTCCAATGAATGAGCCTTCACCCCACACCATGGCTGATCTGAGCGAGGAAACGGAAGTAGTCAGCAACTAGTCTCATTGAGTTTACACCCCCTCCCCTCACTCACTAGATCCTCAACTCTTCAGCAAATCCATTATCATTGAAACAGGTTGTTTCTTGTATACACCAGCCCACTCTGTCAATAAAACTGACTGAGCCATTGAATAAATGCTGTCAAGCTTCAAGTGGCTAGAGCAGCAGCTCAGAAAATTGGACAGAGGCTGAACACAGATTTGGAGACATAAGCAGGCCAGGATCTGAGTTGCTATGCTTTGGTTTTCCTTGGGTTGGAATGAGGAAGAGCCAACTCCTGCTGCATCATATGGATGTCAGGTGACAAATGTGTGGCTCACAATAAGCTATTCATAGCCAACCTTCACATGTAACTTAAATGGTAAGCTCAGTTCAAGGTGTTAATCTGGAATGATACCTCAGCAAGAGGGGAATCAAAGATATTCACATACAGATTGGCTAGGTTAGCCAAAAATATAGAAATTATACAGGATAAAGGTCTATGGAATAGGTTGCATTTCAGCCATGATCTCACCAAATGGCAGAGCAGCTCAAAAGGCTAGCTGAACAAATTTAACCATAGCTAAATGGCCTATTCCAGTTCTTATGAATCTGCAATCATTACCAGATTACTGCTGAAACAATGGCAGCTTCAGCCCATACTTCGCTGATCACAGCTTATGCAACTAACCAATTAGACAATACATGAAGTAGACTATATTATTCAGAAACAAAATGAATGTAGGAACAATGTGTAGCAAGCATGGAATATTTTGCATATCATAGAATCCCTACAGTGCAGAAAGAGGCCGTTCAGCCCATCAGGTCTGCACCCACTTGCTGATTGAGGAGCTTATCCAGGCCCTATCCCCATTACCCAATACATTTAGCCCACTAATCCCCCTAACCTACACATCTTGAGACACTAAGGGGCAATTTAGTATGGCCAATGCACCAAACCTGTGCATCTTTGGAATGTGGGAGGAAACCAAAACATCCAGAGGAAATATATGGGTTAGATTTAAAGTCATTGCACCATGTGCATCTTGTACATAAACCCACTAAATGCTAGAAGTGCGGATATCGATTAGCACCTCAATGAGAAGTGTGCAATCCTTGATCACTTTTTCCAGGTACAGATACTCCCATGTCCACAGTGGTGCTCAATACAAGGATCAGTTCTAATGAAGGATTAGCCCTCAAGTGTTCACCTTTTCCAATGCTGACTAGCAAGCTATGCACTTCCAGTTTCCACTCAGATATCCAGAATTCAGAGCTTTAACCACTTCTACCTTTCTATCCAGCTGCAACCCCTTCTTTCACCTGCAAGTACGACTGGCTCCCCTACCTCATCAACAGCATGTCTCCCTTCATATAATAGGGTTTTCCTGCACCAGCAATGTCTTGTAGGTGATTACCCACATGCAATTAATTTCATCAGGATGCTGCTGCTTCAACAGTATCATCTACAAGCTCTTCTGGTAGTTAATGTGCCACAAGGCAACACACAGATGGCTAAAGCAGCACGCTGCCACACCAAGTAGAAAACTGTTCAATCCCTGTTAAGTCATAGTTAGTTGATCTCAGCAAGGCCAGGAATCTGGATGGCACAACTTATCTCAGTGCCCAGTTAATTCAATCACTGATAGGATTCAACATCACCTTTCCAGGCTCAAGAAAAATGCCCAGTTGTTGATAGGAGTCTCCAGTGCCTATGGAACCACAACACCACAAAACAGATGGAAACTGGAAAAACAGAACTACTTGCATGTTAGATCCCAACTCAAGTTAAATCGTCTAAAAATGAAGCCTGGTGTGATGAGAGCCTCCTTTTTGGTAGATGCAAGGATTCTACATAAAATTAGTTGGAAGTGTCAATCTCACAAAACACAAAGTGTAACTCAGCACTAAGTTTCACTTAGTGCCACAGGTCAGAAACTGACAAATGTGACAAGGCAATAACAGACACTTGATGTTAGAGCAGAGACATCATATCCCTGTACACAAGCCAATAATGCGCAATACTGATAGGCAAGTGGGAAAGAGTTCCATTCCCCAGCACCAACAATTGTTATCCCAAGCACAACCAAATGGTTTGTAGGGCACAGCATAAACATACTGGAGTCAAAACTGTGTTAAAGGAAGTGATCTTTATTGTTACGTATTCACAGAACAGGCAGGTTGTATACAAACCCGCTGGATGCAGACATGCTAAACGTACGGGACATTACACTTAGTATAACCCAATGTATACAACAGTTCCACCCATCTCAGATATCGCAATCAAAACAGCAAAGCCCTTCTGAAATCACTGCCGGAATAAAGCAGCAAATGGGCACTTCGGCACTTCTGAGTGATAACAGGCCTGACCACGTCTCTACTGCCAACTTAAAATCAGAAGGGCTGTCATTGAAAATGCTTGTTCCCTTTAAACTGTCCCTTTTTAATTTACTGGAACATTAGACAAATTATCACTCAATGCATTAATGGGACAACCTCACTGCTGGTAAGTACACACAACCAGATTTAAGACTGAAAGTATAAAATCATTAACATTGGACGAATGTGCCTACACTTTCCAAATAAAACTGTACATGTTTTACATGCAGTGGGAAGATGGGCAAAGATAGTAGCTGTTCACATGATAGAAGCTCCCACCTAATTCACAGGAACATCTGGAGATGTGGGTTGGAGCAGGACTAAATGAAGACAGTTGCCGTTGATTGCCTGCTAGCCAATAATTGCTTTCTTTTTGAACATGGGTAGCAGCTGTTACGTGCACTGCCATGGCGCAGGTTTCCGAGGGTAGCAAATGGACTCAGTAATGATCCAGTTCCTGTGTTTACTCATCCTTCTGCCCGTTCGATCAACTGACTGAAACTGCAATCGGCTTTGACACAGAGACAAAGGCACTGTTCTGTCGACTTTTAGGAAGCTCACTGGCTGGAAGTGTTTTATGGTTCTAGGCACATCATATAGTAGCTTTAGTGAGGAGATGCGGGTTTCAGATTCTGTTCCCAAGTCGACTCTGGCAGAGGCCACAGCTTAATGCTCCTGTAGTAACATCTTACCGGTGCTCAAATGGTCAGAGTGTGGAAATGGATTATAAAAGTACTAGTGCCAGATTTGTTTTTAGTAATTCCCTTTAGGTGTCTTTAGGTTAGAATGCCACAATCAACAGCATTTTACAGTAAAAACACAAGACTAAAAAAACGGCAATCTGACTTAAGCTGAAAGCAAGGCTTATACACAAGCAATTTCTCAAACCACTGGATAACCAGCAAGACCTTGAAGTCAAAGGCATCCAAAAGACACAGACTGAGCTTTAAGCAGATAGACCCCAAGGTATCTGAAACCCTGATACAAAAAGTGACAAAAAATTGCCTGAAATGATACAGGAAGGATGATCTACTTTCAGTTTACACTGATACACAAAACATTAAAATGCAGGAGAGCAGTGGGGGGGGGCATGGTTCAGTTTCCTCAAGTTCATTCAGAGCTACATTAATATAAATGAACAAATGATACACTAGAAAAAAGTAATAGGCCAGATACAAACTATGACCAGCCCCCATCATCAAGTTACTGCACTGGTTATATTAAACATATATACTTTTAAAGGTACCTGCAGTACAACGGGAAGAAAGATCAAAACTTTGAAATCAGTACAATCATTTTGGAAAGTTTGCACTAATTGAGTGCAGACTGGGAGCATACGGTTCACAGCTGGTGCAGTTGTCAGAAAACTGTCAATTTTTTAAAAATTGGATTCCAATTATTTTACTATCTATATATATTCATCTGTTTGAGCAACCCAGGGCTTTAGATCAAAGGGAGCTTTGAGCACCCTCCTGCAGCGCAATGGGTGTCCATTTCTTTTCTTAAATAGTCTTCATATCCAAACATCAAAAACTGAGACTTGTGCTGCAGCATAAAATCTCTGATGGAGGTTGTAATTTATTTGAAGACCTGATGAGTGGGTATCAGATGCCAACTGCACATTGATTTCCCCAATGAGAGCTGCTGCAAGACACCAAGGGAGAACCGTCAATGCCAGGAAAAAATGGTTATCATATATATAAAAAAAACATAATATATTTTCTTTAAAAAAAACTGAGCGTGACAAGTGGCAACATCACAGACAACAGGATTAGTTTAGGGGTCATCTTATGACGGGATCTATTCCACTACAAAGCTTTTCTTTCAGCTGCGCTCACTGAGGTTCCTGTGAGGTGGCAGCGGCCGGGCCCCTCTAGTACACAGATGCATTTCGGATCCCACAGCACAGCACCATGCTGAAAATCATCTCAAGGATCTGAAATTGAGACATAAAAAGGAAAAATGTTGTAAGATCAATTCCAAGACTTGATCAGTTACCAGGTAATATCCACACTAGGATTTTCAAAATATTCACTCACATTCCTGGGCTGCGCATTATTCACTGATCTCAATGTGCACGTGGATACTGGGTGAAGATAGAATCAGCTTCAGCAGCGATCACTTCCACAATAAACCGTTCTGACATTTGGCTAAATTTGAGTTGTGTTTAATTTGAGCAGGCAGGGACCTTACACACATGGTTAGTGAATTGCCAATGTGAGAAGCACTCTCCAGCTCATCAAATGAGGACGGGGGAGAAATTAGGTTTGGAAGCTAAATGGGCAGTGCCTACAGCAGCACCTTAAAGGGGTGGAGGCTCCTGCAGTGGAAACCAGCAGCACTCCAGAGCAATTCTGCAGAACCTACAGCAGCAATCAAATTACATTTGGATCTTTATGGTTCAAAATCCACAAGCAGCTGCCATTAGATAAGACCTAAACCTCAATCCAGCTTTCCCCAATTATGGCTCAGAATCCCTTTATGTTGACATTGGTCATTTCTAGACATGCGTGGCAGGTAAGAGCTAGTGGCAATCAGGCGGACAGGATGAGAATATGGTTTTGATTTATTATTGTCACATATGTTAGCATACAGTGAAAAGTATTGTTTCTTACGTGCTATACAGACAAAGCATACCATTCATAGAGAAGGAAGCAAGTGTGTGTAGAATGTACTGTTACAGTCATAGCTAGGGTGTAGAGAAAGATCAACTTAATGCAAGGTAGGTCCATTCAAAAGTCTGATGGCAGCAGGGAAGAAGCTGTTCTTGTGTCGGTTGGTACGTAATCTCAGACTTTTGTACCTTTTTCCCGACGGAAGTGGAAGAGCGAATGTCAACTGTATCATTTGACCCCACTCAGCTTGTATGCACAAGGTGCACTCCAGCAGCTAATTTGGCCATCTTGGATTGGTTACCTGCTAGTTTAACCCCACTACCACCTGCTTAATAAGAGCAAGGGGGAGGAAGGTCAGAACATGTGGCCTATGTTTTCTAATTCACTGTCCTCAATTCCACATCAATGGGCAATGATCTGGTACAAGCCCATAACCATTAGAAATCAATAAGTGGCCCAAACCTCTTTCAAGTAGGAGTCTTATAGCTGACATAGGCTATGATTTACAGGAATGGGAGACTATGCCTCATCACTTTTGGTTAGATTCAAACCCAGGACCCAGAGATGGAAGGCTATCTAATGCAAAATAAATGTTTCGAGAGTTACCCTACCAAAGAATCCCTACATTATTTGGGGTTCTGGCTGTTAGAGAATTAAACGGTTCATACCATGATGACTGCAACAATGACAGCAGCAATCCCGATGATGTATAGCTTCTCTGTAAACAGCTCGTTGATCCGTGTGCCACAGTCCACCTAATAAACCAAATTATATTAGCAAAGCATTTTAAGTCAGGCTTGTCATCAAGCACTGCAACTCACTAGAAATTTGCAATAGTTCATAAATAACTCCCAAAGTTCATTTGATCTGTCAAATAACCCATTAAGTGCATTGTCAATGCACTGAGGAAATTGTAACTGGATTTTTGTCCTGATCTTAATTCACTACTTCAAATTGTTTCCAATTCCCATGATAGACCAGTAACCCTCAACACTGCATTGAGGGATGGGGCAAAGCACAGTCCCTAAGCCTGAAACAAATATCTGAAAGCGATTTAAACATTTATAATTACAGTATCCACATTAGAAATGTGGTGGTCACTGACTAGAAAGTGTCCATTTACATCTTATTTCAAACCAAGTAGCAACTCAGTAAAAGCACTTGGATTGCAAGCTTTGAAGAATTGAACACTGGTTCAGTCTTGCTTCTATACCCACAGGGTCACCATTCCAGCTAATGAACTAAAGTAAAATCTAGCCTCAACTTGAACATGTGCTTGTTTCTGGCCACCAGTTCATACTGTAAACACTGCTGGGTCTAACTAGCATAGTAAGAAGTTTAACAACACCAGGTTAAAGTCCAACAGGTTTATTTGGTAGCAAAAGCCACAAGCTTTTGGAGCCTTAAGCCCCTTCTTCAGGCGAGTGGGAATTCTGTTCACAAACAGGGCATATAAAGACACAAACTCAATTTACAGAATAATGGTTGGAATGCGAATACTTACAGCTAATCAAGTCTTTAAGATACAAACAATGTGAGTGGAGAGAGCATTAAGACAGGTTAAAGAGATGTGTACTGTCTCCAGACAGGACAGCCAGTGAGACTCTGCAGGTCCAGGCAAGCTGTGGGGTTACAGATAGTGTGACATGAACCCAAGATCTCGGTTGAGGCCGTCCTCATACACACGAGGACGGCAAGTATTCGCATGTCCTCATAGGTACTTCTGCCAATTGTCCATTTGCTTGTGGACCTGAACAGCAAGTGTGAGTCACTGTGGATAGTATCACACTCCATCCTCATCCTAAACTCTTAACATCTGGTCATTTTCCAGAAGAATGTCATTCAATAACCAGTGGAAAATGGACCTCTGGTTAGTTTACCATTCTTATCCTGGGAATAGAAAGATTGATTATTACACGACAGACGCTACCCCAGCCGAGAACAGCTAACGCAGTATAGACCAGCATCATGTCTGCATGGTCTGGTGCTTAACCCACCAGGTAACTGAGGGAGTTCCTCCTGAGACTTTGTCAAAATGAAACAGGACTTCAAACCAGCTCTGTAAGCAGTGATCAGTCGAGGAGAGAATAAATTGCTACTTACTTTGGTAAGTAAACCCACTCCCGTCTGTTTGGGGCAGAGCTCATTTGCCAAAATCTTGGTTGCAAAGTTGGCTCCACAGCAATCCAGCTGAAAGAGAAAGAGGACAGGGATAGAAAAAAATTAAAGTAAACTGAAGGATAAGCTCGTTTCGATATGGTAATTAATAGTAACAGAACAAGTATTAATGATCCTACAAGCAGTGCTAAATCCCACAAGCTCAGAATGGAAAGGCTGGCAGACCCATAAATATCAGAGACACACAGACGAGACTTGTCGCCGTGGCTGGCAGTTTAAACAGAGACAAGTACACCGAGGGTATACTGGCACCATCCCAGGTGGCTGGATCTGCAACATTGCATGCAGAGCTGCGAGTATCAGCATCTCCACCAGAACAAGACACCACCTCATTCCCAGGAACTTGTTTCCACTATTTGCAGCATTAGACAGGTAGCCCCTCACCTCCATGCTCAGTCCCTCAACATCTACAGTTTCCTTGGTAGATCTTCCTTTTTCTACATTACCTGCTGCTATGAGTACAGTAATATCAGACAGGGAGCTATGAAGGAGTGTGCCTGATTCTCTGCCCATTCAAAATAGCAGCAGAAAAATCCTCAGGCTC
The DNA here is from genome assembly GCF_964213995.1 of Mustelus asterias. Lineage (NCBI taxonomy): Eukaryota > Metazoa > Chordata > Chondrichthyes > Carcharhiniformes > Triakidae > Mustelus > Mustelus asterias. The sequence goes on from NC_135809.1 coordinate 90,167,945, forward strand.
TCTTTGGGACTTTTCTCCAACCATTACTCACCAAAACAAGTAATTCAACGTTCCATGGGCAAAGAACAAGAAAACCTGTGTCGCTTCGTTAACACTTCCTGGCATTTTATAAACCTTGTATATTTTCCACATATGGCATTAACTCACTTATACAGCAAAAAAACTCAGAAAATGTGCAAGCTGCTTTATTAGATCCACCTCAGGATGGATGGGCAGAAGATGCATAACCTCTGCTCAGCTCCTTGTGATAAGAGTACGGCTAAGATAACTCATTCACCTTGTACAGCCAGTCAGGAGCCCCAGATCCTCTTCAAGCAATTCTATTGATTTAAACAGCACAACAGGACTTCCCTTGCACTTCATTTGAAATGATGTCATTAAATTCCCATCCAACGCTGAGTGAGTGACCTGACCTTCCCCATCCCTCTCTCTCCCCATACTCCACCCATCCCGGACCAAAACAACTTCAGAGAAACAATGGCAACATTGTGGAATCTTCACCCTCTTCCACCGACTAGCAAAGTGAGCAAATACAACAGCTTCCCTATCTGAATAAAAATGAAAACAAACAAGAGTTTTCCACAGGCTTTTCTGTAACCTTGGCAGGAACTTGGCACAAATGCAACAGAAATAACAAACTGCTCTTTTTCACCATTCACCCGATTGCGGTGGGAGGGGAGGACCATCTCCCACTGGAGAAACCCAATGGAAATTCTTGGCACAGGCAGAAACAGCAAGATCAAATACTCCCCCAGCAACACAGGTCACAGTGATGTCCATTCACGCCCAGAACTCCTTCAAATTATATTGTATAGTTGAGAATATTTCTGTGTCTCACCGCCTTGTGCATTGCAATCAACACGGCTTTAGCCTGCTCCTTCTTCTCTGGATTTTGCAATGGTGTAATATAAGCCGTGGAGGCTTGGTCATAGAACGCTTTCATCTCCCTAGCTACCTGTGAGAAAAATAAAATATTTAGCTCCACACAGAAACACTTGAGCTTCATACAAGTTAAACAAAAGGAGGAGATGTTTTGGCGGCAGGAGTGAGGAGCTTTGAAAAGTCCATGCGACAGCCCAACTCTAACCCTCTCCACCAGAACTGCTGCTACTCAGGAGACTCAAGCACATTTTTCAAAGATATATTATTAAATCTTAGCTTTCTTCAGAGGGGATCTGTACTCCCATTACTCTTACTGACGGCTGGTCACATCATCCATGTCCTTATTCCTAGTGTTACTTCTCTTTCTTATAGGCAATGAGACTTAGTGAAGTAAGTTTCTAAAGTGCTGGTATCTCACCCAAGCAGTTAGTACACAACTGGCAATCTCTGCTCCCCTTAACCTCCCTCTTATCTCCCAGTACAGCACCTTCTCTACAAGTACACCATCCAATAGCTCTCCACTCCCATTAAGGTACAGTAAACTTCCATTTGAGATCTGCTATCTCCATCTTTCACCCAGTACGAGGTTCAGCAGTCCTGTTCCTCAAAGTTCCCCATTAACACATGACAGGATAGCCTCCCCCGAGGATATATTGAGACAATTTTATCCCCTCCCCCAATACAAGGTCAGCTAGTCCCCTTCCCTTTTCCCCAATCTCGTAACCTCCCTCCACAATAGGCCTGATCCATCTCTATATCCTGCTCCCCAATACAGGGTTCCCACCCCACTTCTCCAATACAGTGCTGTTTACTTTGGACATTCAGGAGACTGGGATAGTTGAGATGACTAACCTCATCCTTGTTTACGAATCCCCAGATCCCAGCAGCCACTTCACAAGCAAAGAGGATTACCAGACAGGCGAAGAACTGAAAGGAAAAAAGGGCAGAAAACATTAATGCAGCTGTGGTCACTAACATCTGCATATTACCCATTGCATTGCACAGATAAAGTACAGACTTTCCATCACTTCTGCTTGTTGCAACCAACCCAACTGAATCAATGAAGCTGAGAGTGCCATTAATGTTAAAAAATGCAGAGGCGCTACACAATGGAAAGAGGGGAAGGGACACAGCATCATAGTGGAAAGGTGAATGAAGAAAAAGTGAAGTGCTCAGGATGAATTTCTAGAAAATTGGATCAAAATGGTTTCGTGCACAAACTGCCGTACAAAGTGAGGAAGACTACAAAGGGCACGATAGTCAGAAGAGCCAAGATCCAGGGGGGCAACAATGTTGGAGCATGTTCAGAATTAGCAAAGGCATGGAATAATGGGATGCCAGGGATTTTAAATGGGTCTGAAAGTAATGGAATTAGGAGGAGGAGGATGGCAACTACAGTGTGGGACAAGAAAAAAAATTACTTTTCAACTGATCCTCCCAGGCCTCAAAAATCATTTTCACACCTCATTCTGAGGTGTTTCCATCCATAGAAATGGCTTTGCGGTCCTAGCTACGTATAGAATACCCATCTAAATCTATTTGAGAGGCTTCACTCTGAGTACCTCAGCTGCCTATTAAAAACAGTCAACAAGTGTGGCAGTGGGACTGAAAACTAGTGTTAAGCCCATTGCTTCGATTTTGATTCCTATTTGGAGGTTAAGTCCTGGGGAATTAAATACTTTATTTCATGGGCTGCGGCAAGTTTCCAGGATTTGTTTTGATTCCAATGAGTAGCATTGATGGGCAACATAGATACCTCAGTACCCTGTGGTACAAGATACACAGAACAATGCAGACTTATATCACTGCAGAAACCAGCCAGCTGCTCTTATTAAGCAACAAAAATTGCCAGCGCTGGGCTGGAGGTTCCCTTCTCATAACAGAGAAAGACAAGACCTCAACAATGCCACTGAGCCTCAAAACTAGTCACACTCAGGAGGACAAAAGAAATGTTACACCAACCAAGGCGTACACAGCCAGCATACACATATACCCACACACCACACAGTACACAGTACATAGTTGCGTACTCCCATGTGGGTGTATGACATATTTCCCCAATGGTTTGATGGATAGTCTCTTTTGTGTTTGGTTATTAATAAACCAAAAAGATGGAAGACCAACCATCAGAGCATTCAGTCAATATAGAGATACTGCAGGAACAGACAGCAATGAGCTGGGTGCTGTCACCATGCATTAGAGGCTGAACCTGCATCCGTGAATGTCACCAAATGAGCCAGAGATCTATGATATTCCAATATGACTCTCCTTCAGGATTCTGATGTATTAACGCCTTCCCTCTCCACAGATGCTACTAAGTTTTTCCAGCACTTTGTTTTATTTCAGATCTCCAGCATCTGCAGTATTTAGGTTTTATATTAAATTCTTCAGGGACTCCCTATTAATGGCATAGGAGCAGGAAGAGCAGTTATTGTTAGAGATGCATTACTTATGATTGGATAGGCACGAGTACAACAATTTCTGCTCATGAGGCAATTCCCTCATTCCAGGACTCCATCTATTTGTGAACCTTCATTATATTTCCTCTAAGGCAATTATATCCTCAGGTAAGGAGACTAAAATTGTTAAAGTACTCCAGATGTGACTTCCTCAACACCCTTTATAATTGAAGACTTCTTTACAAATTCTTTAATACAAATATGTTGAGTAATTAAATCTGCCATCCTTTCCTGGTGTGGCCTATATGTGGCTGATTCTTAACTGTCCCCTACAATGGCCTACCGAGCCAGTTGAACCAAACTGTTCACCACATTGACTGCAGCAGTTCCGAATGGTGGCTCACTGGTACCTTCTGAAGGGGATGAGCACTTGGCACATCATGACATTCAGGGCTGTGGACCAAGTGCTGGAGATGTGATTAGGTGGGAGTTCAGGTGTTTCTAATGCGTTGATGCAGACTCGATGGGACGAAGGGTCTCTTCTGCGCTGTATGATTCTATCTTTGTTTGAACGAGACGACCAAAAAAGCACGCAGTTTTCCAGATGTGGTTTCACCAGGACCCTGTACAGCTGTGGCAAAACTTCCCCACTTTTACATTCCATTCACAATAAAAGCCAACATTCCATTTGCCTTCCTAATCCCTTGATATACCTGCACACTATGTGTTCGTGTACCAAGACACCCAGATCCCTCTGTACCTCCGAGTTCTGCAATCCCTCTCCATTTAAATAGTATACTGCTTTTATATTCTTCCAGCCAAAAAGTGGAGAAGTTCACATTTACCCATTTTATTCACCATCTGCCAAATTTTACCTTGTTAACATGTTCTTATCCCCTTGCAGACTCTGTACATCTTCTTGACAAGTAACTCCTACCTACCTTGGTGTCATCGGCAAATCTAGCTACCACCCTTCTTCCAAGTCATTGATATAGACTGTAAGTAGTTGAAGACTGAGCACTGATCCCTGTGCACACCACTAGTCAAGTTTGCCAATCTAAAAAAAACATTTATTCCCTATTCTAGCTTCGTGTTATCTAACCAAAAATCCTTTGTCCATGCTAGTGTTATCCCCTACACCATGTTTGCTTATTTTCTATAGCAATCTTTGATGTGGTATCTTACCAAATGCCTTTTGGAAATCCAAGTACACCATGCCTCCTGGTTCCCCTTTATCCATCTTGAATGTTATTTTGTGAATAAGTTCTAATAGATTAAGTAAACATGATTTTCCTTTCACAAAGCCATGCTGGCACTGCCCGATCACATTGTGATTTTCTAAGTATCCCTGCTATTATCTCTTTAATAATGGATTCTAGCACTTTCCCTTGGACAAACTTAGGCTAACTGGCCAACATTTCCCATTTTCTGCCTCCCTCCTTTCTTGAACAAAGTTGTTACATTTGGTATTTTACAATCCGCTGGAACCTTGCCAGAATCCAAGGAATTTTGGAAGATTATAATCAATGTGTCTACTATCAGTGCCACCACTTCGGTTCTGATGCAGGAGCCACTGTCACAGTCAGCAGAGACACAGGCTGCAGGACAGGGCAAGGCCCAAGATCCCAGGAAGCGGGAGGGGGGGGGGGGGGGGGAGGGAAAGAGAGCAGGGATTGAAAAGCAGCTGGTCACTGAACCCAGAGTAAGTGCATTTTCCCAGTGATACACGTTAGGGACCTTTTGGACACACATACAATCTAGAAAAAAAACACTTCTGCATTCTCACAGCTTTCAAACACTTTAAATTTGCAAGCAAGGGAGTTTAGCCATTACTGTAGTTACAGATTGCAGTAGTGAATCAAGGCAGGCATCAAAATCTCCCTGTCCTGGAGCCAGCAGCCTGGCCTGTGGAGTGTTAAAGCTAAACAATAACAGAAAGGAATGCTTGTCTTACCGTTCCCAGCATGCATTGAGATTCCTGGATGGCACCATAGCAACCAAGAAACCCGACAATCATCATCACAGCTCCAACACCAATCAGAATGTAGACTCCTGTGAGGAGAGAAAGGGCAGTGATTAACATGCAAAAGCAACAGCACCAAATCAGAGCCAAGTACAGAAACACTTTTATTTAGCTCACTGCTATGTCCATTCACCCAATGTTCTCTTCCCTCTCCCTTTTTTATGTTTGTATTTTGGTGAGGTCAATTCTACTGTAACTTTGGAATATTCAACCAAACTATCAATTGTTAGCACATCACGCACTGCAATTAGTCCAAACATCCCTGGATTACCAGAGTGTTCTGCTGGATATGTGGCAAGTGAGGACAGGATTCAGTCTGCTGCTGATGCCTTCATGGCTGACTATCTGCCAACACTCACTGCATCAATTAGAGTTGATGGAATACGCGGGCAAGATGCTAGAAAATAACCTCAGGGATATACTTGATCAATGAGGTGGGAATGGGTTGCTCATGGTGCGTGTGGAGTGAGCAAACTATTCTGGTGGCACAGTCCCAAACACATAATCAAAACCAAAAATATCTGCACCATGACAACAGCAAACTCCATAATCCCTTTCTACAAAAAAAAACCCATTTCAATGAATGTCACATTAGCATTCAATATTTGAATGCTATCTGTGGGTGGACCTATTACTGAGTAAGAAGTGGATGACTGACAGCAGTTACAGGTGTATCAGTCTAATTCTCTTTACGAAGAACTGATATTAGATCTTGCACATGCTTTGAGGAAAATTGAAGTAGTGAGACTGGGGGTATATATTGCAGATACAGGAGCATTATGCTGCTGCCCGTCACAATAAAGAGGCAAGCATAAGTGGCAACCATTTAGCACCAACAGTTCTACACGCAGAGGGAAATAACAGACCGACTCCATTCCTGATGTACTTACCATGACAGTGTTGAGACAAAAGAGCTGGACACAGGAGAAAATACAATTTAAAGTTTATTTCTTAGTGTCAAAAGTAGGCTTACATTAATACTGCATTGAAGTTGCTGTGAAAATCCCTTCGTCGCCACACTCCGACACTTGTTCGGGTACATTGAGAGAGAATTTAGCATGGCCAATGCACCTAACCAGCATGTCTTTCGGACTGTGGGAGGAAACCCATGGAGACACGGGGAGAGCGTGCAAACTCCACACAGACAGTGACCCAAACCAGGAATCAAACCCAGGTCCTTGGTGCTGTGAGGCAGCAGTGCTAACCACTGTGCCACCATACCACCCTTCATCCCCTTGCCATCTGAGCCATAGATATCCAATATGTTATTTTAGCTCATGACAACATTGCTTAAATTCACTTGAATTAGATGATGGAGGACAGAGCTAATTTAGGTTTAAAATGTTCAAAGAACAGATTCAGAGAAACGAGTTCCTCTGGCAGGGGAATCTAGAACATGTATGCATCATCTTCAAATTTGATTCAGGAGTGAAATCAGGAAATAGTTTGCCACACAAGAGATTAATGAAAATCTGGAACCCATTCTCTTGGTAAAGGCAGTGAATGCTCGGTTTAAGATGGAGAATGACAGATGTTTATTAGGTAAGGTAGCAAGGGATATGGACCAAAGGTGGCTAAATGGAGTGGAGGCCCAGGTTCAGCCATGATCTAACTGAACAGTGGAACACACTTGGAGCTGAATGGGCTTACTCCTGCTGTTTGGATCAAACCACTTTCTAAAATGGCTCAAAAGGGCAAATGTAGCAGCAAGTTGAAAATTGAGAACACAGACAACAAGTGCCCATTTAAAATATTTGAGTGTTGTTGCAGTTCAAGAACACTGCTCTTTTCCAATAGGAATTTTAATGGGCAGCTGAATGGAACAGGCAGACAGATCTTTAAATCAATCATCTCGATGGGCAATATCTCCAACAATTCAACTCTCCAAGTATCAGCCTACCTCTTGAACCATTGACCTCCTGCCCAAGAGACAAACATGACACCAGTTTACAACACAAATCTACATCTAAATACCAGTAAAAGACTAAATATGGAGATTAAAACATCAAAATGAAAACATGCTGCATAGAAAGAGTGTCACAATCAATGGGAGATGAAGGGAACAGTCACTAAACCCGATCACGCCACCTCTGGCTATGACCAGAATACAATATGCATCTGTTTGATGTGGTCTGCGTTCTATAAACCCATTGTACTGAGATGCAATACTACTGACTCACAAAAGACATCAGGACACAACCAACTCCATGCTGCCCCAGTGCCAGGACTTGAATAAAAGCCTCTTTTAGATTCATCTGCATTTCAAAACTTGTTTTCTTGTTGTGATACACTACCAATTACTAGGCTGGTACAAGAAAGGACAGTGATTTACAAGGCACTGTGCGCCAGCTGCTCAGGGGGAGGGGGCTTGCACTGGAGAAAACAGGGGAGGATTCACATCAGCAGCTGAAATTCAAACAGCTCTGGGCTGGTGCACTGTGGGGTAACAAGCTGCACCCGGAACATTAACTTCTTTCAACTTCAGAGATGTTGACTGATTCACTGAAATCCCAACATTTTCTTCAAGACTTCCCAAGCCACACCATCCTGCCTGTATACCACTATCATAGAATCCTACAGTGCAGGAAGCCGCCATTTGGCCCATTGAGTCTGCACTGACCACAGTCCCACCCAGGCCCTATCCCCATAACCCCATGCATTTACCCTAGCCAGTCCCCCTGACACTCAGGGGCAATTTAACATGGCCAATCTACCCAACCTGTACAGCATGGTTTTGTACGAGGGAGGTCATGCATCACAAATTTGGTTGAGTTTTTTGAGGTGGTGACAAAAACGATTGACGAGGGAAGGGCTGTAGATGTCGTCTATATGGATTTTAGTAAAGCGTTTGACAAGGTCCCTCATGGCAGGCTGGTGCAAAAGGTTAAATCTCACGGGATAAAAGGTGAGCTAGCTAGATGGGTGGAGAACTGGCTTAGCTATAGGAGACAGAGGGTAACAGTGGAGGGGTCTTTTTCCAGTTGCAGGTCTGTGACTAGTGGTGTTCCGCAGGGCTCTGTACTGGGGCCTCTGCTGTTTGTGATATATATAAATGATTTGGAGGAAGATGCAGCTGGTGTGATCAGTAAGTTTGCGGACGACACAAAGATTGCTGGAGTTGTGGATAGTGATGAACATGGTCAGAGAATACAGCAGGATATAGATAGGCTGGAACATTGGGCGGAGAAATGGCAGATGGAATTTAATCCAGATAAATGTGAAGTGATGCATTTCGGTAGATCTAATGTAAGGGGGAGCTATACAATAAATGGCAGAACCATCAGGAGTATAGACACACACAGAGGGACCTGGGTGTACAAGTCCACAGATCCTTAAAGGTGGCAGCACAGGTGGAGAGGGTGGTCAAGAAGGCATATGGCATGCTTGCCTTTATTGGACGGGGCACAGAATATAAAAGTTGACATATGATGTTGCAGCTGTATAGAACGTTGGTTAAGCCACATTTGGAATACTGCGTCCAGTTCTGGTCGCCACACTACCAGAAGGACGTGGAGGCTTTGGAGAGAGTACAGAAAAGGTTTACCAGGATGTTGCCTGGTATGGGGGGTCTTAGCTATGAGGAGAGGTTGGGTAAACTGGGGTTGTTCTCCCTGGAAAGACGGAGGATGAGGGGCGACCTAATAGAGGTGTATAAAATTATGAAGGGCATAGATAGGGTGAACAGTGGGAAGCTTTTTCCCAGGTCGGAGGTGACGAACACAAGGGGTCACGGGTTCAAGGTGAGGGGGGCAAGGTTCAACACAGATGTCAGGGGTATGTATTTTACACAGAGGGTGGTGGGGGCCTGGAATGCGCTGCCAAGCAAGGTGATTGAGGCGGACACGCTGAGATCGTTTAAGACTTATCTAGATAGCCACATGAACAGACTGGGAATAGAGGGATACAAACGAATGGTCTAGTTGGGCACATGAGCGGCGCAGGCTTGGAGGGCCGAAGGGCCTGTTCCTGTGCACTATTGTTCTTTGTATCTTTGGACTGAGGGGGGAAAAACTGGAGCACCCGGAGGAAAGCCACGCAGGCATGGGGAGAACGTGCAAACTCCACACAGACATTGACCCAAGTCAGGAATCGAACCCGGGTCCCTGGCACGGTGAGGCAGCAGTGCTAACCACTGTGCTGCCATCCTCTACCGCCCATCTAGCAGGTCTGTCACGCCAGTGGGGCAGGATATACCCAGGGATGGCGATACCAACATACAAATGAGGAGGAAGCCACTCAGGCCCTCTGGCCTGCTCCACCATTCAATAAGATCATGGCTGATCTGATTGTAACCTCAACGCCCCAGCCCCGTCTACCCCCAATAACCTTTCACCCCTTGTTTCTCAGGAATCTATTTAGCTCTGCCTTAAGAATATTCAAAGATCCGGATTCCACCATCTTGAGGAAGAAATTTCCAAAGACAATCCTCAGTAAAAAATTCTCCTCATCCGTGCCTTAAATAGGCAACCCCTCATTTTTAAACAGTGGCCCCTAGTTTTAGATTCTACCACAAGAGGAAGCATCCATTCCACACCCACTTTGTCAAAATGCCTCAGGTGCTTGTTTCCATCAAGTCACCTCTTACTCTTCTAAGCTCCAGTGGATACACGCCCAGCCTGTCCAACTTTTCCTCTTGAGCCAACCCACCCATTCCTGGTATTAATCTAGCAAGCTTTCTCCGAACTGCTTCCAATGTAGTTACATCTTTCCTTAAAAAGATGTACTCTGTACAGTTCAAAACCATGTTTACTCTGCCTGATTACCCTGATTTTTTTTTAAAGTACCCTGCTACAACATATTAAGTAATAGCTGCCAACATTTTCTTTTTGATATTGCAGGAATCTGGAATATTGGCTGTCGGGTAGGATTATGCCAGGCTATTGATGGACTAGTCTGTGAGACAGGTCGCCCAACTTTGGCACAAGTCTTGCAGGGGCCACCAGGCAAGATCTGTCTTTCGCATATCTAATACCTAGGTGGATGCAGGGCGATCTGCTCAGTTTTATTCTTTTTCAACTTCCCTGTTGGTACAACGGAGTGGCTTGCTCGGCCATTTTGGAGGGGAGTTAAGGATTAACCACATTGCTGTGAGTCACCTGTAGGCCAGACCAGATTAGGATGGCAGCTTTCCTCCATTGAAGGACATTAGTGAAGCAGATGGGTTATAACAATTTGAATGACTAAGACTAGCTTTCAGAGTTATTAATTAATAGAATTTAAATTTCTTCAGTTGCTGCAGTGACTCTGGAACTTTAGTTCAGGCATCTGCATTACTAGTCCAATCAGATATGCCTATGTTCCCCTAATACATTTCTAAACTTTCATCCCCACCCAGTTCAGACTCAGTGGCCTGTTTGCAGTTCTAGACAAAGGAATGTTCCCCAGTGGCACTTGATCAGTAGAGCAGAATCTGGAAAACATTACAGTAATTGGTTGCAGGCCTGTATTAAGCTTAATGATGTGCTATGAAAATATTTGTAACAGCAAGAACAGCATATTATTACCACACTGTGGGTGGTGAGGTGGGGAGAAGGGAAGACAAACAAAGAGGACCGACACTGCCATATCCACACCGCACATCCTAAATTCAGGCCCCAGCCTGAAGTCCCACATTCCCTGTCACCCTTCTATAACAGCTTTTTTTTTAGCCTCATCAGTTTTATTTCATATTTGTTTAGAGCATAGGGTGATTGGATGTTTCAGCTTCATGCAAAATACCTGAAATTTCAGCTGAGGAATCAAGAGGTTGAGGCCCAAGATCAGATCAAAGGGGATTTCCTGTTGATGCTGAGAGTCAGAACCCCTTGGACATAAATATAGACTTACAAAAAAAAAATCCCCTTCCACAGCACTGCAGCTGCTGAAAACAGCGAAAATTGCAGCTGGCACAGTTTCCACTGCTGAACCTTTCCCATAGTGGTTAGCACTGCTGCTTCACCTGGGTTCGATTCCCAGCTTGGGTCACTGTCTGTGTGGAGTTTGCAAGTTCTCCCCATGTCTGCGTGGGTTTCATCCGGGTGCTTCAGTTTCCTCCCACATTTTGAAAGGTGTGCTGGTTAGGTGCATTGACCCGAACAGGCGCCGGACTGTGGCGACTAGGGGAATTTCACGGTAACTTCATTGCATTGTTAATGTAAGCCTTACTTGTGATTAATAAATAAACTAACTTTAATTTTGAAGAAAAAAAGAGGGCTCCGGTGTACCTCACATTCAGTTCCTACCTCCTCAGAGGGGCCCGGTATTCACAAGATACCGTCTCCATTCCTCACCCTGCCCCCACTCCTCACTGTCACTATCAAAAATTCTAGGTGAACCTGAACTAAATGGATTTGGAGGGAAAAGAACATTTTTAAAACGATATTCCCAGTTAGTGACAGATGACAAGTATGTTTATGTAGGATGTGCTGCAAATCTCACTTGATCATGGTCAGTCTGTAGCTCAACTCTATTTTACCCATCCATTATCCAAACCTCTTGTTACCCTCGACAACTGATCGTGATCCCGTGTGTACTGCCTTTTGAGGAGCAAATTCTAGATTTCTCCCAGCCTTGGTGGGAAAGGTTGTGCCTTCTTTACCAGTTCAGAGCCAAGTCATTCTCAGCAGTCAGCTCAAAAAACTGGACTGTTGGCTCACAGCCATTCAGAACAACTCCTGGACCTGAGTTGATGAGGAGAGGACCTGAATTTTGTTCTCGTGTCCCTTCTCAACCCAATGAGCACCATATCTTGGGTACGGAATCTGCTGCCCGTCAGTCAGATGTTGAGAAAGGAGCAGGGAGAGCGCCCGCTCTGACCACTGCAGCTTCCTGATCACAAACTCCATCCAGAAAGTGTAGGCTCCACACAGTCACATCAGAAGTTTCAAAAAAAAAGAGAAACATGGAAAAATGGAAATGCTCAACTTGTGGTGAGAAAGACAAGTTAATGTTTCAGTCCAGGCCCTTCAGTAGAATTGGGTTAATACCCGAAATGTCAACTCAAATTCTCACTCCACAAATGTGTCATTGTGTGTGTTGTTTTTAAGTATCTTGTGCTTTAATTTTATCCCGCACATCTCTGTTTTTGTTTCGGATTTCCAATATTGGAGGCATTATGCTCCATGTATTCCCCCGCAATGTGGAGCTATTAACTGTGTTTCCTGAACAATTTTCCATCAGAAATGAGGCAAAACATAGGAACTCCAGAACTATTGGCATTTCTTCCTCTTACTACAGTCCTGATTCAACTCTGACGCTGCTCCCGATCATTTACCACCAGCTGGCCCCATTTTACTGGCATTGACTCCCTTGTAAAGTGAATTAGATCAACAACCCAAGTTACAATTTAAATGTTTATTAACGCTGACTATTCACACCAACTACCTCAGCCCATCCCCAGCCTCAAGGGCACTTTCCTCTCATTCTGCAGCCAGCAGAAGAAATACGCAGACTTCCTGTGCCTCAGACAGAATCCCAGCACTCCAACAAAGGTATATTTAAACTGGATATAAACATTGAACTTCCTGACATTTGGGGATGTCAGTGTTTGCTTCCACATGCAATCTGAACTGCGACACTAAGGCTCCCGGGAATTGCAAGGAGCAATAAGATTTGCCGCCCAGTTGTGGGTTAACAATGCCGGCAAAGTCGGGGATACTGGCGATTCCCAGTCCGAGGTGGAGAGGTTGGGGCTTCTTGAATAGCAATTGTTTGTGCAAATGAGCGGCTTATTCAGCCACTTCAGAAGGCATCAAAAAGTCAAAGCTGACACTGGTTTCATGCATATTAACGAGCACACAAAGTAACAGGCTTTTCCAATAGTCTTCCAGCTTTTATGTTCAACTTTCTGGTACAAGTCCACAAGTGATCAAAATTACCAGATATATCAAACTCAAACTCAGCTCCTGGGTGTGAGACCAGTATCACAGCCACTAAACGACAATTGACGTGGCAAGGTAATAGGGACGGACAGCAAATGCTACTGGAATCCCATGGCTCTGCTAACCCATCCCTACTGTACAGCTTTGTCTCAAATTCATTGTTACAAGAATTGTTAAATGAGCTTACTGGCATGAGGTTCAATTGTTGTATGAACAGACCGCACGCGCACGCAAAGGCATCAGGATGGCTTCTCACTAAGCCAGACAATGCTTGGCACTCTTTCACCACCAAGCCCCAGAGGACCCATTCCACTGCCAGATTAGAGAAATCCTAGAAAGGTACAACCCATCTCCTTCACCAGGTCACACCCGCAATTTACCATCACCATTCCCAATCCTTCACCAGGTCACACCCGCACTGTACCATCACCATTTCTAATTCTTCACCAGATCACACCCGCACTGTACCATCACCATTTCCAATTCTTCACCAGATCACACCCGCACTGTACCAACTCCATTCCCAAGTCTTCACCAGGTCACATTCTCACCAAAACCTTTGACAATTTTGCCATTGAGATGTTATGCTGTCAAACAGGGCAGTGATTAGAAACTCAGATCAAATAGTTCAAATGTCCTTTCCTTGCCTTTAATTGGAGTATTTCTGACCTCTCTTCCCTCTTTCACTTGCTCTCCTTTCTGTGGATAAGCTCTCTATCAATGCTGACTATAAATCCACAACTACATTGATTACATCTTGCCCACACCGTCTGCAAGCATCCCTCATTCTCACTTTCTCCATTGCATTTGTTCTAATAATGTCACCTTCCACACCAATATTTCATGCTCACCTTCCTTTATCTCAAAAGGAGGATTATCTTCACCATGGTTGACAAGGTCTTTGACTGTTCCTGTTCTATTTCCTGCACTTCCACCTTCACCCACATCTCCACCCTCTCAGAATCACATGACGATTACACCTTATCCTTAGCTTCCATCCCACTAGCCTCCATATTCAATGTTGTCAGCCATCTCCAGTGTCATGTCACTGCACCCCTCTCCTTTCAGCATTCTGCAAATTCCAGTACTGGGAAACCAAACACAGATTAGATGCTCACTTTTCACAACACTTCCATTCAGTTTTCTAGTGCAACAAGTTGCTTACAGTTCCCAATTGCCTCCCATTTTAATTCTCTGTCCCACTCCCATCTTCCTGTTCTTGGTCTTCTCTGTCCCAAATGAAACTCAAGGAACACCACCACCTCTCCTGATTAAATACACATGACCTTCTGCACTCAATGTTGAGTTCAACAGCTTCAGATCATAATCATTATTCCCATTCACTCAGCCAACAGGGGCTGGTAATGATTCCACTGATACGAGATCCATCATAGACTTTCCCTTTGCTCTTTCCTCACCCTTCCTCTATACTTAAAACCTGTTATATCCCTGACATTTTCTAACTGAGATCATTAGTCTCAAATGTTACGTTGGATTTTAATCGCCACAGATGCTGCGAGGCCTGAATAATTTCACTATTTTCTATATTTGTTTCAGCTTTCCAACATCCACAGGACTTTGCTTTTAAACTTATTTTATCTGTACTGCACAATCGCCCCAAACAGTCTTACTGCCATGTAACAAATCTGTAACGTATGCATCTCACCCTAGCACTGTTCAGCTCAAAATAATCTCCACAGACACGAGTTTGGCACAGAATGTGCAGATTTACTGCTGGCTGCTGAACAGCTCACCTAGATGTGCACACACCCCCGCATAGTTTATCCATAATGGAAATCCAAATGACAGTACTGAATACCTCCCCATCACACAATGGCACAATTCTCAGTTAAACTAGAGCCGGTTTGTGTTTTCAATAATCCCTGCGCATCTCTCTTCTGGTGCTACAGTTCATTTCCAATGACCAGTTGTGGGGAATACAGGGCATATTCCTCCCCCTTAATGTTGCTTTCAGCATAGATTATGCCCATTTATTCCTCCCACACCCTCCACATTATTGAACCGTCTCAGGCATCGCATCACCACCAACATTCCTTCCTCCCCAAATTACAGCCCGAGAAATAAACACCCCCCCCGCCCCCCACAAACACCCCCCCGCCCCCCACCCCACAAACACCCCCCCCGCCCCCCACCCCACAAACACCCCCCCCCACCCCCCACCCCACAAACACCCCCCCCCCACCCCCCACCCCACAAACACCCCCCCCCCGCCCCCCACCCCACAAACACCCCCCCGCCCCCCACCCCACAAACACCACCCCCCCAACCCTGCCCCACCAACATCCACCCACCCTGCCCCACCACCCCCTTCCCCAACACCTGCCTTACTTGAATACCCTATTTTTTCCCTTTTGGCTCATGCCATTTTCCAATATAATTACAGCTGAGAATCCAAAGATGTACAGCTTAGGTGGACTGGCCATGTTAAACTGCCCTTAGGTGTGCCCAAAGATGTGTAGCGTTGGTAGATTAGCAATGGTAAATTCACAGGGAAGGCGGGGGGTGGCAAACCTGGGTGGAATGCTCTTTCGGAGAGCTAGTGTAGACTCGATGGGTCAAATGACCTTTTTCTATGATTTTATGGAGGGGGAAGCAAGGGATAGCGAGCACCAGATGAAGGGATACTTCTGCCTCATTCTCCTAGAGAGTGGATGGGTGAATTGTCCTGAAAACTTCCAACCCAGGAGTCTACCGATCTGCTCTGCAGCCATCTCATTCTGTTGAGTTGTTCATCTCTCCAGCTGTTGAGAACCTATTGAAACCTGCATCCGTGCCGAACTACACTGCACCATCAGTTTAAAACGAGTTTCTCTCAAAATGGCCACCCGCCCAGTTAATATGGAGAACTGGTTGCAAGGGAAGGAATGAGCCAGAGAAATCCCAGCGGGAGAGCCGGCTGGAAAGTACTCAAAACAAGGCTGGGCAGCTGGCCAGCAAAAAGAAGACGATGAGTGGAAAAGCTCAGCGTCCCAGCCAGCATTCCTATCCAACTGGCTGATTCCGGCTCCATGAGGAGAAACACTGCTGTTTGCACAACACACAGGATTGCACCAGACACGAGTCACCATGGTGACCATCCAGTTACATAAAAAAGGGTCGCAAGAGGATCACTAGGCAACATTTAACCCTCACACATACAGCAGTCGTGGAGAAGGGTTTCCCAGCCAGAAACAGACAATTCAGTTTTCAATTCAATCTGACTGTTATCGCGGTAAAATGTTTCCTCTCTAAATTCACACCTGCCCCACAGTCTGACTGACAGACTTCCAGGAGAGCTTTCCAGCACAACACACTACAATATTTCAGTAGTGACTTGCATCGTGCAAACACCCTTTAATCCTTTTAAATCTCAATAATCCTGGTAACACAGCCCACCTACAGGATACAGAACTGGTTCCTTATCAAGCCTTCAGGATGCTCCAAACCACTTCATTATCTAGTAGATTATTTTGGAAGTACAGTCACTACTATGGTGGAGGTGACAGCAGTAACTAATTTGGACACAGCAAGATACCAAGAAGAGCAAAGCAGATCAATCAGCTGGTTGGAGGAGGAATGCCAGTCAGAACTACAATTTCCTGCTATCTTGCTAAAAATTCCACAGGTTCTCAAAACCAATCACCCAAAAAGGCGGCACCGATTTTGACTTGATACAAATCCAAAAGACATGATCTCAGACAATGCAACACTCCTTCAGTGTCAGCCTCGGTACGTGCTCAAGTTCAAGAGCAGGACTTTCCAACTAAGGAGCAAGATCAGCCGAGTGCAAGTTACATTTCCCCCACCTCCTTCCAACAGCACACACCACAGTCTGTACACAGTAAACAAAACACTCAATTCAAAATAGTGGTTAAATGATTAGGCTTTTTTTATTCATTCGTGGGATATGGGCGTCGCTGACTGGCTACATTTATTGCCCATCTCTAGTTGCCCTTGGAGGCCAATTGAGAGTCAACCACATTGCTGTGGCTCTGGAGTCACACGTAGGCCAGATAAGCTAAGGATGGCAGATTTCCTTCCCTAAAGGACATTTGTGAACCAGACGGGGTTTTCCGACAATCAACAATGGTTTCATGGTCATCAGTAGATTCTTAATTCCATATATTTTTAAAATCGAATTCAAATTCCACCATCTGTTGTGGCAGGATTTGAACCCAGGTCCCCAGAACATCCATGTTTACCATCCAAGGTCCAAAACACTCCAGGTTAAGCAGCGTTTCACCTCTTTCAATTTGGCCTATTGCGTTCGGTGCTCCCAATGTGGTCTCCTCTATAATCGGAGACACCAACCGTAGACAGGGTGATCGCTTTGCTGAGCACCTTCGGTCTGTGCGCAATCAGGACCCTGACCTTCTCGTTGCTTTCCATTTGAGCACACGATCCTGCTCCCATGCCCACGTCTGTCCTTGGCCCGCTGCAATGTTCCAATGAAGTTCCACGTAAACTTGAGGAACAGCATCTCATCCTCCAGCTAGGCAATTACAATCTTCTGGTCTCAACATCGAATTTAACAACTTCAAATGATTAGCTCTCCCCCACTTCAACCCCTTTGTTTTCATTTAATTTTTAACTGTTCTCTACCTTTTATTTCTTTATTGTCTTTCTTCATTTTTCTCCCCCCCCACTCTTTCCCCTTATTTTAACCCCCCTTTCCTCACTCTTTCTCCCTAGTTGCTTCCCCTTTGCCCCTTTTTCTCAATTTTACCTCTCTCCCACCCATCTCCCCACTCCCCCCACATCTCCATCGTCACAGCTCACCCTCCAATTTCAGCATCTCTGCTGTTTAGCCATCACATCTTTTATTCTCTCTATGGACTGCCATTAGCAGCCTTTCCCCTGGTTTCTGTGGCTATGACTCATCTTTCATTCCCTCACCCTGCTGTATAAATATCTCCCACTTTCTATGCCTTTTAGCTTTGACAAAGGGTCATCTGGATGCGAAGGGTCAGCTCTTTTCTCTCCTTACAGATGCTGCCAGACCTGCTGAGATTTTCCAACATTTTCTCTTTTGGTCCCCAGAACATTAGCTGAGTTTCTGGATTAATAGTTTAGTGATAATACCTAGTCTCAGGTTGGGCAGTTGGGGCACTATAATTGGCCTCAGTGCCTCGATTAGGAAGGTGGAAGTTATTACACAGCACCATGAGGATCATTGAGTAGATGAGGTTCTCTTCACCACTGATGAGCTCAGCGTCGTGCAAAGAATGGTAGCTTGGCTGAAGTGGAAAGCTGCAGGAGATGATGGAAATGTGCGTCAGCAAAAATCAGCACCATCAGAAAGTGAGGTTGGAGTGGAGAGAATATGAAGGCATTCACATGCAGATCCTCAGCGCAGTCAGTCTAGAAACAGGTGCAAAGCCTGTATGCTTGACTTAAACACAACACTTTCCTTTCATTAGTGCTTCAGTCATCCAACTGTTCCTAGACTCAGCTGTTTTGCTCAAGAGATAAATTTGCTCAATGAAGCCTTTCCTGCTCCTGCTCTCTCCACCAGGACACTGACTAGTTCACTGCAGTCCTGTCTGCTGGTAGTATCATGGTGAGCATAACTGCCACTCAAGCAGCTGATCAGGATTTGACTCCCAGCCATCGATGTTCAGTTGGTGGCATTCTTCCTTCGAGAGTCAGACAGTTACAGGTTTAAGTCCCAATCCACAGGACTTGAGCAGAAGACTTAGGGTGGCACTCAGTGCAGCACCGAGGGAGTGCCGCCCGCCCATTAAATGTCATAAAAGATCCAATGGCACTATTTTGAAGTAATTATCCCAATGTTATAAAAACAAGAGTGCTGGAAAAGCCCAGCACATTTGGCAGTATCTATGGAGTAAAAAGAGTTAATGTTTAGAGCTGAATATAACCATTTAGGGAGACATGGTGGTGTTGTGGTAATGTCACTGGCCTAGTAATCCAGAGGCTCAAGCTAACCCACCATGGCCATTAGCGCAATTTAAATTCAAAGAATAAAAAAAAAAGTAATTGAAAAGCTATTCTCGGTAGCGGTGACCATGAAACTTCATCAATTGTCATAAAGACACATCTTGTCCTCAAGGGAAGGAAATCGGTCTACCTGGTCGGGCCTACCTGTGACTCCAGGCCCACAACAATGTGGTTGGTTACTCTGAACGATCAGAAATGTTCAGTTCTAGGCCAGTCCAGGATGGGCAACATAGGTCAACTCTGCCAGCGACATTCACATTCCATGAAAAGAATTTTTAAAATTCTGAAGTCATATTGGACTCAGCGTTAACTCTGTTGCTCACTCCACAGATGCTGCCAGACCTGCTGAGTATTTCTGGCACTTCTCTGATTTCCAGTATTTGCAGTGTTTTATTTGAGAGTTTTGCAGGTGCCCCAGCCAATATTTATCCTTCAATCTAAATTGAAAAGATTATCCAGTAAAAAAATCACATAGCTGCTTGCGGGAGCTGCTGGTGCAAACTGGCTGCCTTCCTTGCTGAATTAAACAAAAAGAAATAGGCTATACAACCGCTTGAGCCAGGCTCTGCTATTCAATACCATAACTGATGCCGAAATTCCATTTTCCCACCTGCTCCTCATATCCCGCAATTCCAGGAGAAGAATATCAGTAACAGTATTTCAAAAAGTACTTAATCGGCTACAAAGTGCTTTGGGGTGTGTGATGGTTGTGAAAATTCCAGTCATTTTTAAAAGCCTTTTTCATTACAAAGTCCATTTACTCTCATGACTGCAGAATAGCTGGTCAGCCAAGACAGCAGTGCGATAACCAAAAACAAAGGTGACAAAGGCAAGGATGTGGGTTTCAGCGGGCAAGATGGAGGTGCTCAATTTTACAAAGATCTTTCTGTTGGAGAGGAAAAGCAGTTAGAAACTGCGCTTCTGATCGAACAGAATGTCACGTTCACAGATAATCTGAATGAGCATGAGGCAGCGACTGGAAAAAAAGAATGGATTGGTGCATAAGTACAGAGTTTGCGGTGGGGAAAGACTTAGCCATCTGTTGTTTACATGGATCGAAGTATATGCTTGTCTGACACCCAGACTAACAGCAGAGGAAGTAGAGGGGATAAGAGGGGCAGTGGAGAGGTAAAGGTTGGCATCATTGGCACACAGAGTCAGAGGGTTTACAGCATGGAAACAGGCCTGCGGTCCAACTTGTCCATGCCGCCCACACACCAGGAAAGCGGTGAATGATGTTGTTGAGGGATAACATGGAGAAAATATCAAAGTACAGAATCAAAGACCAATGGTTTGAGGACTCTGTAGGTGATGGTCAAGTTTGTGGAAAAGAGAATACTTTTAACAAAGTGCTGTGGCGATAATCAGATAGGTGCTCGTGGTGCAGTCAGAGGAGCTCTAAATTCAGAACACTGAAGTGGGAGTTTTACTCTGTTCATTCAAACACACTTAGGTGAGATACAGCACAAATCAAATACAGTATGGAGCGAGCTTGGTTTCGGGTTTAACAATTGCTGTACCTGACCTGGGAATGCCAAACCTGCTCAGCACCATTTTCCCCAAACAGTAACTGCTCTCACAGAGAACTGCATGGAAATGAAAATGGTGAACATTTGGTCCAAATGCCAGATCCTGATTTTTTTTAATCATTGCAAAAGAAATCATAAACAGCAGCAGCAACAAAATGCTTTTAGCAGTGTTGGCACTTCGCCACGGATGGAAACCATCATTGCATTTTGTGTATATTGGATTCATGTATATTGGATTCGGTCCAAAGCCACAGCGCCACCAGCTAACAAGAGCCAGCTGGAGATGCTGCACAGCCTCAGCAAAAGCAGGATGAGTCAGAGGAAAGGCCATCGGCAGCTGCATGAACACGGGACTCAGTAATTCCACATAGCATCCCCAAACCATTCACTGCATTCAGATAAAAGCCAGTTAGAAAAGGGCACTTTTTTAAAAAAAACTTGCAAGCACAAAATTCAAAAATTAATCAAACAAGACCCTGTGAATAAAAGCACCACCTTGAATGTCAGTCACACAGAGCAGGAAATTCCAGTTTAATCCATGACCCAGGGATTGCTAATCTCAGCTGGAATACCCTGCTATTAATCTCAGAGCCCCGGGGAAAAATAAAATCAGCCATTGTTCACACGCAAGATCACTGTCCACTGGTGAAAAGTAAAGACTGGGAAAGAAGGGATCAGGTTCAGATGCGAGGCCCCTGCAGTCAAATATCCTAACATTTAATGTTAGGGCTTGCATGAATGTTAAGCATGAAAAATAATTAGTTGTTGATATAACCAAATTGGTGGACTAGCAGAATCAAGTAGGGTAAAAACTTCAAAAGGTTTGCCTTGGAAGAGGGGATTGGAAATAAAAAACTTGCAAAAGGAGCTTCTTGCAGATACCCAGGACAAGGTTCGAACACCCACCAACCACCCCCAAGTGCCTTCCAAAGTCAAAGTCAGTATGCTGTCTCACCTGGCACATCAATACTTTGATCAAAAGACTTCTACAGATGATGTAGAAATGTCTGAACCAACCAGAGGTGGAAAAGTAAGTTGCAACAAAGAAATAAGTAGTTTACAAATGGATACAGATAGGTTAGAGTGGTCCAAAATTTGGCAGATGGAATATAACGTGGATAAGCGAGGTTATCCATTTTGGTCAGAAGAATAAAAAGGCAACAGTTGCAGGTGCAGCAGGTAATAAAGAAAGACAAATGGAATTTTGGTATTCATTGCGAATATATAAAAGTAGGGAAGTGCTGTTGCAACTGTATACGGCATCGGTGAGACCACATCTGGAGAACTGCACATTTTTGGTCTCCTCACTTGAGGAAGGATGTAAATGTATTAGCAGTGATTCAGAGAAGGTTCACTAGATTAATTCCAGGAGTGAAGGTCTTGAACAGAGCTTGAGCAGTTTAGGCCTATATTCACTGGCGTTTAGAAGAATGAGGTGTACTAGATGCTAAAGAGGATTGACAGGGTAGACAGAGCAGATGTTTCCCTTTGTTGGACATTCTAGACCAAGAAGCCGTAGTTTTAAGAGGTGGCAGATTTGAAACAGAATTAAGGAGGAATTACTTCACACAAAGAGCCCTGAATCTGTGGAATTCTTATTGCCACAAGGCAGCTTATAATGAAGTTACTGTGAAAATCCCCTAGTCGCCATACTCCGGCGCCTGTTCCGGTACACCAAGGGAGAATTTAGCATGGCCAATGTACGTCTTTTGCACTGTGGGGGGAAACCGGAGCACCCAGAGGAAACCTACGCAGACACAGGTACAACATGCAGACTCCGCACAGACAGTGACCCAAGCCAGGAATCGAACCCGGGTCTCTGGCGCTGTGAGGCAGCAATGCTAACCACGGTGCTGGTTATGGGGAGCGGGCAGGAAGGAGATGAGGCTGAGATGTGATCAGCCATGATCGTATTGAATGGTGGAGCGGGCTCAAGGGGCTGAATTGCCCACTCCTTGTTCTTATGAGACAGCCTCCTACTTGCAAATCTAGAACAAAGCTGGGCTGTTGTCCTTCATCTACTGCAGAATATTATTCAATTATTTTTACATTTAGATCCCTTTATGGCTGAGCCCCTTCTCCATTGTTAACCTCCTCCCACCCAGAGCACACTACATTCCAAGCTCCAGCCTCCTTCACCCTCCAATATTGGCAGATGTGCCTTCTGGGCTCTCAGCCCCCAATTCTCGAATTTCCACCTCCCTCTTATAAGAGGTTCTGAAAAGCCCACTGTTTTGCTCAAGTTGCTATGATCAGTTTCTTTGTCTGTGTCTTTGGTTTTAATTATGCTCCTTGGCAAGAGTTTTGGGTTATTTTTCTACTTTGGTTAGAAGTTGTTGCTTTTGCTAAAGGTGAACTACTCAGACAATGGATTTCAGGCTCTCTCTTGCATAACCTGTCGCCACCCAATGATCACCAGGGCCTTTTATCAAGCTGAAAACTTAACATGGAAAAAAAGTGGTTCTGGAGAGGAAGGCAGGAGATCCCAGTTACTGCCAAGGAGGAAAAGCACACTGGAATCCAAAAAAAAAAAAATAGGGTAACCAACCATTCCATATTTTAAACCTTTGTCCTATGTCAGGGAGAAAAGTTCCCCGAAACACCATTTGCCCCGTTCTTTATACACCTACCAGACTCCAAAATCCAGAAAACTAATTGCTGGGATTTTTTTTAAAAACCCTTCTACTTGGCAGTCCCCTCCCCTCTGAACGCTTGATGGTTACACGTGCAGGAGGACTAACAGGCACACACTTTGGGAGAGGGGTGAGCTAACTCCTGTGTCTTTTTTTCCCCCCTTACGTGCACTGGGCTCTTGCCAGCAACCAAAAGGAGAGCAAGCAGGGGAGTACAAGACCACTTGGCCGACTGTGTACATGCAAGTTTTCGTACTGAGATGGAGGCCCTCTTTTCCTAATCCTGCTCTCAAACCCCTCCCTTGTTTAAGTGTTGGACAGGGCCACTGGGAGAGCAGGGTTTGGATGAAACTTTAGAAATTAGCAGAGGAGTACTGACGAAACAAAGCAGTCTCAAGGTTAATGCAGGTACAAGCAGGGGTTTCAGCAGGGTAGAGGCAAGTTGCAGTAGAAACAGCATTACTGGCGACAGCTAGCCCATCAGGTTTGAAGCTCAGCTCGGGTCAAACAGGGTACCGAGGTTACAGGCCATCTGGGTGGGGTGGTTATGGTGGGTCACAATAGAACGAGATTCAAAAAGTATGAATTTTGTTTTCCCAATGTTAGGGAATAGAAAGTTATGGTTGGCCATCAGATAGACATTAAAATCACCAAGTTTCATTCAACTTGTGAAAGCATCTAATACACTCCATTCATACTGCAGTTTAATCACTCACATGCATTCACTCAATTAATAAGAATCTTCATTCCTCCTCCTTTCCCCATAGATCAGTTACTGTGACCAGACCGATGCTTCGCTGCAGGCCTCAACTAAATACTGCCCCCCACCTTCTCCCGAACCCCTCCCAGAAACTGGCTGCCACAGTCACAGAGGGGAAGACTTGTAAATAGTGCGTCTCTCAGGCTCCTCTTCTAGCCCCCACCCCCACTCCAAGTCAATGAAAAACACGACAGCTCAACAGGAAGTTGCTTCAAGTGGAAAGTATGCACGAGTGCTCGACAAAAAGACTAAAGGTGTTGCCAAGTTCCTCTGGCAAACACAGAGAAAACAGGAGTGTCTAACTGACCAAATGGCTTCTTTGCAACAACCCCCCACCCCCCAAAAAAAGCCCAAAAAGAGCCCATGCACTGATCGCCACAGCTGTACACCCAGTCCTTTAAAAAGGATTTTCTTCATGAAAAGTGATCCCTAGAGATGCTGTAGCCATTCAGCCAAACACAAACAGTACTGCGGTCTGTCTTACAAAGATGCTTTAAAGCTAAATCAGGAAAAGACTAGCTGTGTACAGCTCAATACTTACTCCTTGCAACAAAACCACTCGATGTTGACCAGTTTGACAGCATAGGGTTTCAAATAGATTTTCCCAGTAATTTACTCAAAATACTTCATGTTACCTCACCAGTCACTGTCCACTCCTTTCTGTGGTCTCCTGTATTCTCATGCACCAACCCCACTGCATCTCACTTCTGCATCAGGAGCACTTATGGAGTACATACATCATTCCTCTCGATCCCAGCTCCACACTTGTTGAAACTATTCCCTCCCAATCCCAATCCTCATCCTCCCCCATTTTTAAACAACAAAGTACCACCTCATATTCCAGTCTCCTTCACTCCTGTCTACTTCTCTCCTCCAACCCCTTCCCCTACTGGTTTCTTTCCTCCTCCCATGTTCCCTGTGCCCAAGTCTCCCTCATTGCTATGTGCCCCCTTAATAGCAGATTTGCCTTCCCTTTTCCAAGTGTTTCCTTACTTTCTTCTGGTGGACACCTCCCTCTTCCCATGAATCTCACCTTCGCCTATCCCTTCAGGTTCCTCATTTGAAGGCAGTGGGTACAAAAAAAGTTTATTGGAATGTTAACCTCCATCTCATGAGGGCTGGAACATAAAAGGGGAGTTATGTTGCAGTTAAATAAAACTCTGGTCAGGCCATATTTAATGTACTGTGTTCAGCTCTGGGAAAGACATTGTCTGACACCTGTCTGATACTGAAGCTAAAGGATTAACACAAGAGAACAGGATGCCGAGGCTAATCTGGATTTGAAGAGTAGAAAATTAACAGGCGATATAATTTATCTGATAAAGATGGTTAAAGTATGACAAGAGCACAGAGAGCATATTGCCTCTGGTTGGAAGACTACCGAACAAAGGAGCACAATTTAAGATTAAAACAGAGGTCTTGTCGGAAAAGCTTTTGTTTTCTAGAAAGGGTTTGGGAAGTCTGGAAATCTCTTCTTCAAATAGTAACTGAGGCAAATTAATTGCAAACTCCAAAATAGAAATTGATAGATTGTCAGGCAGGGATATCAAGAGTTTCAGAGCAAGGCGGGTAGATGGAATCGAGAGAGATTAAGCATAATTTAAACAAACAGAACAGAGAGACTGAATGGTCAATTCCTACCTGCTGCTCTGAGGGAACAATAATTCTATTTTGAGAAGACGTCACCATTTGGCACTTCTAACTGGTAAATACTCAGAATCCCTATATTGCAAAAGCAGGCCACTCGGCCCATCAAGTCTGCACCGACTCTCCAACAGAGCATCCCACCCAGATTATAAACCTGTTAACCACCCGTATTTACTCCATTAGTTCCCCAAACCTACACATCTTTGGGCACTAAGGGACAATTAAGCATCGCCAACCCACCTAACTGCACACTTTTAGATGGTGGGAAGAAACCAGAGCACCCAGAGGAAACCCATGTGGACCTGGGGAGAATGTGCAAACTCCACACAAACAGTTACTCAAGGCCAGAATTGACCTCAGGTCCCTGGTGTTGTGAGGCAGCAGTGCTAACCACTGTGCCACCGTGATTGATCAAGAGCTGCACCACCCCAGATGCTGTGGGAACAAGGGCCAGAGGAGGATCAGGTTTGTCTACAGTATCTTTTAGAGCTCAATAACTATTCTACTTTCACAAGTATCCAACCTCAGTTCATGACAAACGTCCACAAGTGAAATCTCGGTTGATAGCTGTTGTGACACTTTTACAAAGAGCTGCTTTGTGGTCACTTTATTATATACTGGAGGCCAGGGCAGCTTCTTTTTATACACAAAATGTGGGTTTTTGAAATTTAAAAATGATTTGAAGCATAATTAAATGCGTGAATGATTTAATGGAAACTGTAATTTTGCAACGAGGATGGTTATTTTTGGCCTCTTGATGATTTAACAATTCCCAGTGAATGTGGTTAAGAGGATTGTACTGTGGGTAGTAGAGTCACAAAAACTTGCGCGCACACAGTACCGTTACCATGGTTTTAAATCTTGCAGTCGTGCTCTTAGCTGCCAATTCGCATTTAAGGAAACCCTACCGCATGAAGTCATCTCAAAACATCCAGTTTAATATTCCCTTCAAAGCATCAGTTCTTCTGAATAGTAGAAAATCCCAGCAGCTCTAATGGCTCAATGGATGCACTCACCATCTAGTGATGGCACAAAGCCACGTATCCTCGCTCACCTTCAAGTCAGAGGTTGTGGGTTCACATCTTACTCCAAAAATTGTGCATGAAACCAGTGCAGTGAGGGAAGGCTACACGATTAAAAGTGCCTTTTTTCAATGAGATGTTAAACCAAGACCCTGTCTACACTCTAACATGGATGCAAAAGCTTGGTTCGAGGTTAGAGGGCTGTTAAAGGAGGAAGTAGTAGCAGAGCAGAGGGAATTCCACAGCATGGGGCAGAGATCAATTGATAACAAAGGGTCAAGCGGGTGAAGTGCTGGAGAATGGCTGGTGCTGTGGAACTGTACAGTCAAGACAATGTTTTTAGAAGAGGAGAGAAACTGGCGGGGTGGGGAGGAAAAGAGAAAGCGAGAGAGGGGGGGACGCAAATCTTTCAGTAAAATGGTTGCAATGGTCCATCATCTAATTTCAAAGTCAAGGCAGCCCAAATCATCAATCCTTCTGGCTTTTTTCTCCCCCAAATGAAACTATCCAGCTCTGAAATGTAAATCAAAAAGGCTGATTAACACCAGAGAGAAGAAGTTTTCATTCTGATCACATCCACTGCCTGGTAATAGGAAGCAATGATATCTGTACAGCACCATCTCCCTGCTTTGCCTGCTCCATGACAATTGAATTTACACAAGACTATCTGCAGCATCAGTCCAGGTTCAATCCTCTTGCCTGCAATGAATAATTTTGTTTTCAGAGGCTCTGGAACCAGGCTTAGGGAAATGTCAGTGTAAGGCTGTGAGGCCATGATGATTTTCACATCCATCTAGTGTCTGGGACTGCCATGTTGTGCTATAGAACACTAGAAAATCCACAAGCTCTGCCTTCATTAAACTTTGGGTGCGATGGTAATTGAAGATGGTTTTGCTTTGCTACGTGTCAGAATTATAGTGGCCGGTCTATTTGTTAGCACTTGCACAGTTATTACAATCGTACATGGGACTGAGATTCCACCCTGATGGCAGGCACGTTCCGTACAGCTCGGCAATGGGATGAGTATAACACTGGCTTGTATGGGTCATATCATTCAAGAGTGTGTATTGCTTAAAAGCACCAACTGCTCACAAGACAATCAAAGAGTAAAATCATTGGGAGAAACTGGTCTATTTTTGGTGAGGTATGCAAGATCAGTCAGGGAAACCTATGGGGTGGCACTTTGGCAAGCACTGCTGCCTCAGCGCGAGGGACCCGGGATCAATTCCGGCCTCGGGTCAGTGTATGGCGGAGTTTGCACGTTCTCCCCGTGCACTCCTCCAGGTGCTCCAGTTTCCTCCCACAGTCCAAAGATGTGCGGGTTAGGTGGATTGGCCATGTTAAATTGACCTGTGTCAGGGTGATTACGGGGTTACAGGAATAAGGCCTGGGTGGGATTGTAGTCAGTGCAGATCTGATGGGCCAAAATGGCCTCCTTCTGCAGTGTAGGGATTCTATGATTCTTGTCTATGAAACTCAGCAAGGCTTCAGATGATGCAAGTGGAATTTTAAAAACAAAATTTGTTTAGAGGAAGTGATGTTAACACCACAGCTGCCCTCCACTTGACCACAGATATTGGTAGGTTAATTACTTAAAGGTATGTTGTAACAAAGCTTGCATCTGCAATGTCCAGCCATAATTTACTTCTAGTAGCTGGGTGCTTTATGAACTTTCACCCATACCCTGGTGAACAACTTCAAGAAGCCCTGTGCTCGTCTTAGGCCCATCTTGTGACCACTCTCAACATCTGCAACAGCCTAGTAAATGAGGCACTGTCTCATCAAACACTTTCCCCTCTTGTTTCACCTCACTGAGCATTTGTGAAATCTTGGACATTATCCCAGTGGAAACAAGTGAAGCCAACAACTGACACAAAGATCACCAGAGAGATCTGAAGCATACTGGATTCAACCTGACGGCTGCATTATTAACAGCTGCCAAATACAGGTCTGCCACCCAATAAGAAAAGGGTGGTACCACCTCAAATAGTCACCAACACTGACCAATATTCCGTTATCATGGTGTCAGCACAGGTTAAATATCAGGCATGGGATTTTTCAGTCAGAAGTTATATATTCTTGCTGCAGTCATCGGTTCCATGGGATAGCCAAGGACAGTAAAACTACCTATTTCTCCCTTTTCAATATTTCCACACCTCTCCATCTTCGTACAAGTAGGAAACACACTCCTCAAAATGGCTACGTATTCTTGGGTCAATTCCACATTGTACTTTCACTCAGTGATGATCCAGCAGGAGAAATGATAGCGTTTAGTTGATACCCACCAATTAACAAGATGCAAGTGAAAGGGATCACAATCTCCCAAGGTGGGATAATTGTTGCATATAATAAATATATATAAAATAGGTTACATTTAAGACAGTAATATCACCCACAGCAAAATCAGTCACACCTTTGAGCTTTGGTGTCAATTCATGGACATGTTGAACAGAAAGAGTTTTGTCATCATTTTAAAAACTCTACGGATCCAAGGGCACTTGGTCTCCAAACGTCAGGTCACAAATGTCTTGCACATTCCTTTTTGCACAAGCCCAAAAACAATTGGCAACCAGAAATCCGTCTTTCCTGTGCAATTCCTGCTAGCAGTCTGGCTTAGCTTCCTCACAATTCTCACCAAGTCACATTTCCTGCTCAGGAAAAGATCTCTTGAATGTCATTGATTCATTTAAGGCGTTCAGGAAGTCAGAGGTGAAGTCATTACTTTCATCTCTGTACCAGTGGAGACAGATGTCAACCTCTGGCACCAAGCATCGCATTGCAGGGCTGAGTCTTAAAACTCTAAAAACTTCATTCTTTCACAGCCAAGGGGGCAACAGGGATGTCAAATCTGTCCACTGCACAACAGGCAGGCACCAGGGAAGAATGGCAGTGGGCTGCAGCCGAGTTAGAAGCAGAAATCCTAAAGACAGAGTCAGTGAAAACCTCAGCCGCATGGAAGTTATTTGCAATAACAGCAACAGCACAGGAGTCTGAGAACTCAGTGCTCACTAGCCACATACAACATGAGTCAATGTTTACTGCAACTCTGACAAATTCTTCTACATTGGTTGAAAAAAATATATATTTTTCTGCTTCTTAAAAAGAGTGCTTACATTTGCCAGACAACTTGTGTCATTGTTTGAGACTGTTTATAGCAACAGTGGGACGAAAGGAATATTTAAAGTAACTGCATGTCTTGCAGCCCTCGCCCACCTAGTGTGGGCAATTCAGAATCCTTCAACCATTTCATATTGGCACAAGCTCAATCCACATTTTCAGTTCTGTAATTTGGAGGCAGGGGTCTTTCTAGAAGTTGGCTGTCAGCTGCAGGAGCAGACATTTTCTCTACGTGGTACCTATGGTTGAATTATGAGTGCCAGACGGTCCCAGTGGGCACACATGCACCATCTTGTCACTTCATCTAGACATTTGTGGTTCTCACATCCATTTCATCCCCCCTCAACCAACCATGTCAAGTTGATTACAAAACAGAATGGGAACACAGGTTCCAACCCCAGAGGTAGCCTTGCCACTCTGATTTGATTTGTCACATGTATTAGCATACAGTGAAAAGTATTGTTTCTTGCGCGCTATACAGACAAAGCATACCGTTGATAGAGAAGGAAGCAAGTGTGTGTAGAATGTAGTGTTACAGTTATAGCTAGGGTGTAGAGAAAGATCAACTTAATGCAGGGTAGATCCATTCAATAGTCTGATGACAGCAGGGAAGAAGTTGTTCTTGTGTCAGTTGGTACGTGACCTCAGGCTTTTGTATCTTTTTTCCTGACGGAAGAAGGTGGAAGTGAGAATGTCCGGGGTGCGTGGGGTCCTTAATTATGCTGGCCGCTTTGCCGAGGCAGCAGGAAGTGTAGACAGAGTCAATGGATGGGAGGCTGGTTTGCGTGATGGATTGGGCTACATTCACGACCTTTGGTAGTTTCTTGCGGTCTTGGACAGAGCAGGAACCATACCAAACTTTGATACAACCAGAAAGAATGCTTTCTATAGTGCATCTCCCCCACTCTCCCCATCCATTTTCCTAACACCTAGCAGAAGCAGCAAAATCCAGAATTTGTGCCATGAAGAAAAATAAGCAGCAGGAAGTCAAACTGACATTCACCAAAGAAACAGCAGAAGGCAGATACTGGGCATTCTGACAACTCATTACAGGCAATGACAGCTATACTACAGAAAGAAGGCAAATGTAAAATCACAATCAAGGCTTCAGCAATGGCCATGATATCCATGTTGATGCAACTCTCAAACGAATACGAGAAGAAAGAGGTACAAATGGTACATTTGGGCACTCGAGCAACATTCCCATTTCTCATCACTTTCTAATATGACTTGCAGGAAGGTGTAATGTGAACATTACATGTAGACAGAATAAAATTTCTTATGGTGTGCCCCCATCCCAAAATCCAGAATGAGCCTGTTGGTTGTTCCATCTGGAGAGATTGATGTTTATGGGAAGGACTGATCTGTCCTGGTTAGGGAGAGTAATCTTTCCTTCCATTGCGCAAGGCAGAATGGGTTACATCTCCCTATTTGTAGGAACGCTTCTTCATCAAATCATCTTAGGGGGCCTTTAACATACAACATGGTCTCTGTTCTTGCATATTGACAACACATTGTTGATGTCCTAAATCAGTTTTCCTCCAGAGCAGTCAATCATAACTACTGTTGTTTGCAAAACTTGAAGCCATCCAGATTGTAATGTCAGATGTGGACAAGTTACTGGAATGAATTATCAGGGACTGTGATCAATTCTTATTTGTCCAAATGCTCAGTTGGCACGGATGTGTGATGGAAAGTTCATGTCTAACTAATTACATTTTATGCAAATATCATTAACAAGGTGTCAATGGTTGTCCATATGGACTTGATTTAGCATGGCCAATCCACCTAACCCACACATCTTTGGACTATGGGAGGAAACCAGAGCCCCCCCCCCCCCCCCCAAGGTCAAGGGACCTCTTTACAAATAGATTAGTAATCACAGACCTCATCTAAATTATACTATACAACAGCTTCACAGCTCCAGGGTCCCGGGTTCGATTCCCGGCTCGGGTCACTGTCTGTGTGGAGTTTGCACATTCTCCTCGTGTCTGCGTGGGTTTCCTCCGGGTGCTCCGGTTTCCTCCCACAGTCTAAAGATGTGCGGGTTAGGTTGATTGGCCAGGTTAAAAATTGCCCCCGAGAGTCCTGAGATGCGTAGGTTAGAGGGATTAGTGGGTAAATATGTGGGGCTAAGGCCTGGGTGGGATTGTGGTCGGTGCAGACTCGATGGGCCGAATGGCCTCCTTCTGCACTGTAGGGTTTCTATGATTTCTATGATTAGAACCCCTACAGTACAGAAGGCAGCCATTTGACCCATCAAGTCTCTACCGACCACAATCCCACCCAGGATGGTCCTGGAACCCCACACATTTACCCTGCTAGTCCCCCTGACACTAGGGTCAATTTAGCATGGCCAATCCACCTAGCCCACACATCTTTGGACTATGGGAGGAAACCAGAGCCCCCCCGCCCCCCCCCGAAGGTCAAGGGACCTCTTTACAAATAGATTAGTAATCACAGACCTCATCTAAATTACACTATACAACACTTAGAATATTAAAGCTGCATGCAAGGATTATTTTAATCATGTTTGGTTTGTGTGCCACTGTCAGTGACAATGCCACTGTCCATGCACTCACTGCCTGGGTGAGACAGCCCACTCTGCAGCCACATGCCCCTCACTCCAGCTTGTGCTTTTTGTATGATCTTGCAGGACCCTGGAAAGTCTAGTCTTTCAAGATTTCAGTACAACCCCAGGCTCAAACTATCCAGAATTATGCCATTTTGATTGCACCTTTTTTTGGGCTGGCACTGACCAGGTCACCTCAGTTTCTCTGAACAGACCAATTTTCAAGCACGTTGAAAA
Source organism: Mustelus asterias (assembly GCF_964213995.1). Classification (NCBI taxonomy): domain Eukaryota; kingdom Metazoa; phylum Chordata; class Chondrichthyes; order Carcharhiniformes; family Triakidae; genus Mustelus; species Mustelus asterias. The sequence continues at coordinate 90,200,583 of NC_135809.1, forward strand.
GTCCAAACACCTCAGGAGAACAATCTCAACTTAAAGTTCTTGTCAAACTAATTTGAGGCATATAGAAGGCAATCATTTCCTTTCAAAACCACACCAAAGAATGAAGAACACGGCCCGACAGGATCAGGAAACCTAGCCCAATCACACAATGCACTCCCTTTCCCTTCAAACTGACAGTATTCCAAACCCGTATTCGGCTGTCAGCATCAACCCTAATGAACTCAACAACTTGAACTTGCAGATTTAGCGGCAAAAATTCAAAGACACCAGGTGCCAAGTACGAGCACGGCCACAGTCTGATCAAATACAGTAGAGGCTGGAGGCCAACACTTGGTTCATAAAGTCTGCAATTGACTCTTGTCCAATTCCTTTCCTTCTTGCAGGGATATCACTCCACAGGCAATACCCTCTGGTATTTTGCCCAAAAGGCATTCTTCAAACTTACTGCCAGACATTAAACGCCAACAATGTGTGTCACTGCAGGAATTGCAGCTCAGCCCCACCCATTCTTGGTCAGAATTGCTGAATAAATTTAGGTGCTCAGCCCAATCATCTCTCCTTAATCCAGGTGCACCAACGTACCACCTCATTTTCTGCATCATTATCAGCAGCACAGACTGGGAATTAAATCTGCAGTTTCTGGCCTGCAAGGCTCAGTAACCCATCAAGCTTTGCCATTAATAACTACACCATCAAGGGAACTAAAAGTTTTGTTACAGAATCTTTTAACATCCTGAGATTCCTCCATGGCTTTATGGAGGAGTCATGGTCTTCCACCATGAATCATTTGGCTACCAGTGGCAGAGTGGATATGTTGCTGGACTAGTAACCAGAGCTTGGTATAATCATTGTTGATGCAAGCTGAAACGTCAATACAACAGTTGGGGAATTTAATTTCAGTTAATTAAATCTTATATTGGCAAAGGTCACCATGAAACCAGCAGATAGTCAGGACATCCACAGTGATTCACTAGCAGCCTTTACTAAAATAAATCTGCCACCCTTACATGGTCTGGTCTCCATGTGACTCCAGGTCTACAGCAATGTGGTTGACTCATAACTGCCCTCTGAAAATCAGTTGGCAAACCACACAGCTGCCATCACCACATCTCAAAGGCAATTAGGATGGGCAATATCCACATCTTGTGAATGAATAATTTTCACCATTTTCCTTTTCAGGATGGCAGCACCCAACAGCATAAATATCAGACAAACTTAGCCGTGAAACACAGTGCACTTTCTTTGCTTTGCTTCCCTTTAGACTTCATGATTTAACAGTACAGACAGCACTGCCATCTATCCAGGAAGTCATGGTGGGAGCCAACAGTTGATGTAGTTTATATGGATTTCAGCAAAGCCTTTGACAAGGTCCCACATGGGAGACTTGTAAAGAAGATAAATTCACATGGGATACAGGGTAATTTGATGAAGTGGATTCAAAATTGGCTCAGTTGTAGGAGACAGAGGGTGATGACAGAAGGCTGCTTTAGTGACTGGAAACCAGTGTCCAGTGGCGTACCCCAGGGATCTGTGTTGGGCCCCCTATTATTCATCACTTATATAAATAACATTGATAAGTATGTGGGAAGTTGATTAGTAAGTTTGCGGATGACACAAAGATTGGACAGGTAGTTAACAGAGAGGTGAAGTGTCTTGAGCTACAAGATATAGACGAAATGGTCAAATGGGCAGATGAGTGGTAGATGGAATTTAACCCTGAAATGTGTGAGGTGATACATTTTGGAAGGAGTAATTTGACAAGGAAGTATTCAATGAATGGTAGGACACTAGGAAGTTCTGTGGAACAAAGAGACCTTGGCATGTTTGTCCACGGATCTCTGAAGACGGAAAAGTTTAAAGTTTATTAGTGTCACAAGTAAGCTTACATTAACATTGTAATGAGGTTACTGCGAAAATCCCCGAGTAGTTACACTCCGGCGCCTGGTCGGGTACACTGAGGGAGAATTTAGCATGGGCAATCTACCTAACCAGCACATCTTTTGGACTGTGGGACGAACCCGGAGCACCTGGAGGAACCCACGCAGACATGGGGAGAACATGCAGACTCCACATAGACTGTGACCTAAGCCAGGAATCAAACCCGGGTCCCTGGCACTGTGGCAGCAGTGCTAACCACTGTGTCACCGAGCTGCCCAAGGAAGGGCATGTTAGTAGGGTGGTGAAAAAGGCACATGGGTCTTCATCAAAGCCTTCATCAGTCGAGGCATAAATTACAAAAGCAGGGAGGTCATGTTAGAGTGGTATCAAACTTTGGTGAGGCCATAGGTGGAGTACTGTGTGCAGTTCTGGTCACCACATTATAGGATGGATGTGATTGCACGGGAGGGGGTGCAGAGGAGATTCACCAGGATGCTATTTCTATGATTTCTATGATTTCTATGCTGCCTGAGATGGAGCATTTAGGTTATGAAGAGAGGTTGGATAAGCTTGGGTTGTTTTTGTTAGAGCAGAAGACTGAGGGGAAACCTGATCGAGGTGCACAAGATTATGAGTCATGGACAGAGTAGATAAAGAGCAGCTGTTCCCCTTAGTTGAAGGGTCAGTCACGAGGGGACACAGGTTCAAGATGAGGGACAGGAGGTTTAGGGGGGAACGCAAGGAAAAACATTTTTACCCGGAGAGTGGTGACGGTCTGGAATGCGCTGCCTGGGAGGGTGGTAGAGGCAGGTTGTGTCATCCTTTAAAAAGTAACTGGATGAACACTTGGCACATCGTAACATTCAGGGCTATGGGTCAAGTGTTGGCAGGTGGGAGTTCAGGTGTTTCTAATGTGTCAGTGCAGACTCGATGGGCCAAAGGGCCTCTTCTGTGCAGTATGGTTCAATGATTCTATCGCTGCTTAAATTGATCCAATTTCTGAGGTCATGATGGTTCAATATGACTTGCACACGGCATTGTGAAAGCCAAGATAGATACGAGGGTCCAGCACAGATCTCTACACTCTTAATATTACTAACCAAGAGAGCCAACACATTCCTAAGCAGGGAGGTTAGGTTGCACTTTTGTATGTGGGGCTCGAGTGATGTGCGCCTGATTGAGTACACGGGAAAGCAATTGTGTGCTTCTAGTCAGTGCACAGATGTTTTGGGTGTACACAACACAATTCTGTTTCAAAGACAGAATAAAGCCTTGTGCAGCAGCAGTTTTCTCTGCTTCCCTTTGTCTTAAAGGTGCCAACATGCAGGGTCATCCACATCTCCAGGATCACTGTTCCTCAGCCAAATGACAAGAGTTATAGGGTGAACATTGCCAGACTATTGGACTGGAAGGGACACTGTACAAGCCAAAACTCATATAACATAGAACAGTACAGCACAGAACAGGCCCTTCGGCCCATGATGTTGTGCCGAGCTTTATCTGAAACCATCATCATCACCAGTGCTCAACACAAACATTCCAGCAGAGGTCACTGAATAGCACACGGAGCAAACCAATTCTTTCCCTTATCTAAAGCATTGAAGCCTATCTCAGAATCCAAACTGAGACAGACACAAATCTCCAAGTTGTACTCAGTATGGATTAGACTAGAGCAAATGCAGGTGGTTTTGGAGACAGATGGCAGCAAACTCTGCAGTTTCTTCTGTCAATGGACCCCCACAACTGGATTCAGTGGGAAACCGAGTTGTAGAACAGCGCAGTTTTTGAATTGCTATATTGAGCAAGAGGAGGAAATGATTTAAATGTGTTGCCAGATTTAATGTTAATTACGTATTTTTCAGACAGGATATTGAGGAGTGACAATCACTTCCCAGTGAGGATGTTTTTCTGATCAAAGGGTCACATTTGATGTCTAGCCAACAAAGCGTGTGTGGCCTCCAGAAGCCACAGGTTAACCTCTGGAGGCAATAAGATAGTCAGAAATTTAGTGTCAATCGCACATTGGACTCCAATGGGTCAGCAACTGACTATTATGATAAACTATCATGCATTGGTTATGCTCTCCCCTCCAGGCACACATGTGCCCAATTCATTTTTTCTTTGAAATCTGAATTCTTGAAACACAAAGGAGATTCCACAGAAATCTGTCTCTACTCAAATGGCCCCATCGTGGGACAAAGATCTTCCTCGGCAGTTGTCTAAGCTTACTTTCCAAAATGTAAAATACACACTGCAATGATTAGAATTTTCCATGGGTCCCCTTCCCTGAAAGTAAAGGTATATTCTAGAAAGAGGGCTGTCAAAGAATTTCAGTGAAGAGTAAGGGTAGTTTGTCCAGGGCGATAGTCTAGTTTTGGATCTAGCCACTCTCCTGGTTAATCAGGGTTTAGGGTGGTTCAGCTGGTTAGATGATCTTTATTTTTGGCAGGTCGATCACATATGACTCAACTCTGGCAGCAACAACCAAAACTACTTCCTGAAAATCTCAAAGGATCATAGAATCCCTACAGTACAGAATGAGACCATTCAGCCCATCAGTTCAGCACAAACTCTCCAAGAGTATCTAACTTGCACATCTTTGGACGTGGGAGGAAACAGGAGCTCCCAGAGGAAATGTACACAGACAAAGGTGCCCCTTGAGCACTGAGAATATTAATTTAAATTTAATGCAGTGTGAAAGCCAATGATACACACCCCTGGTTGGGGGTGGGGAAAGAGAAAGAGAAGGGGAAGGAAAAGGAGGAAAAGGAGGAAAAGGAGGAAAAGGAGGAAAAGGAGGAAAAGGAGGAAAAGGAGGAAAAGGAGGAAAAGGAGGAAAAGGAGGAGAGAGAAAGGCATTGCTCCCCATTAATCAATATAAAATCACTTCGTAGAATCCCTACAGTGCAGGAGGCCATTCAGCCTAGCAAGTCTGCACCAACAACAATCCCACACAGACCCTATCCCCGTAACCCCATGTATTTATCCTGCTAATCCCCCTGACAATAAAGGGCAATTTAGCATGTCAAATCAACCCAACCTGTACATCTTTGGATTATAGGAGGAAACCGGAGCACCCAGGAGGAAATCCACAGTCACCCACAGCTGAAATTGAACCCCGGTCCTTGTCCTTTGCTGTAGTGGGACTAACTTCTGCTGCCACCTTGCTAAACCCCAACGGGGGTTGGGGGGGAGGAGTTGTGCATTATGGAACAGGCAGCACCAATCCGAGAAACTCATCGGATCATACTGAAGGGCAGCCCCAATTATTACTTCAACATTACCACGACCACACTTAACGAATCTCCTGTGGAGACATTCACATCGTTATACAGTCAAGTCTGCTACATGTTAAACTTATTCAGTCCAACAGCAAGTATACACAAGGGAAACTTTTTTCAAATTATTACAGGCCATTTTGAAGGCATTTGCAATTTGATGGACAAGGTAATGTTTCTTAAAAAATCCATGAACTTCAGGCCAATGAGTTTTAATTATAGCAAATGATCTTAAGATGGCTTTATCTTTAAATCTGAAATCCAAAAATGACTTTCTTCAATTCTTGCCGACCCAGATCTTTTCAGTTTATCAAATCATTAGTTAAGCATGCATCTCATATATCCAAGTCCAGTCTGAAGCCAGAGATCAGCACTAGCATCTTCTAAATTCTCGTCACCAACTTCAATGCAGGTCAGTTCCAAACCTCAATGGAGGCCCCGGGTCACTGGATCCAACCACGAGCAATAAAATTCATAACATTTAGCAAATCGGAATTCATAAGCAGCTATTTTCAAAAACTAACCAGAAACAGACAAAATGATCTCGAACAGCCACTGCTAAATAACCCCCTCCTGTAGAAAGCCCCATCCTTTAAGGCAGAGTGAGTAAGAGCAGGCAATCCGGTCATGTCAATCCACTGTTAAAATTTGCAGAGAGAGAGAGCTTGAGAACTTCTATATTTTTATTATATTATTGGCCCTCAATTGTCACAGAATCAGAAACTCAAATGTGCACAAAGCACAGTGGAACTCACTTCTGGTATAAAATGTGGATTTATAACAAGACAAAAACACAATCAGACGTGACCACTGCCATGGCTGCAGATCTGGAATCCTCAGAATTGACTACAAAATATGGTTTTGAGGTCAAGCACTGGTGGATTACCTTAAAAATTAAGGCAACATAGATATTGCCAAGGAAACACTTAAATGCATTACTGTGTAAATGAAACTTGTAGGACCACCACAGTACAACCAATAATTGCAGAACTTGAGGGTTCTGGCGCACACATCCTCCTGTTGACTGCCCAAGGAGAAAAGAAATGCATATTAACTGATATTGTTCAGGGTTTGTTCTTTTCAGTACTCTCTCCTTCAAAACTGGCGTCATCAATCCCTCTCCTCAAAAAAAAAACCCTTCAACACACCATCCTTGCAAACTATTGTCCCATCACCAACCTGCCTTTCTGGGACTTCCATGCTCGATTCCTCCAATCAGGTTTTTTCTGCCTATTCTGACATCATTACCTGTGGTACCCCTCAAACACCCACTCTTGGCCCCTTCCTCTTTCATATTTGCATGTAGCCCCGAGGTATATCACTGAAAATAAAGCATTAGTTTCACAGGGACACCCGATGACAGTCAACATTACCTTATTCAACTCCTTCATTTTTAAATTATCAGACTGCTTATCTAAGATCCAGCATTCGATCAGCAGAAATTCTATGTCCCTGGCACAAATTGTTGCATCTCCCATGTTTGAAGAGGAACATACAAATATCATGTATGTCACGCTACAGCCAGTCAGTCAGTTCAATCACATTATCAAAATGCACTGACTGCCATTCATACAAACAGCAGAGAAATGTAGTGAGGAGGTTTCTATTCATTGAGCTTATTTCAGGTTGCCACTGGAAACACCACCAATATTGATCCATGCAGCTGATTCGTGAAGAAAGTTGCCTTGTTTGTGCATCATTAAAAACAACTTTCATTTATACCAGACCTTTAACATAGTTAAACATCCCAATAGGCCTCATGGCTACTGAATGAATCCCTCGCACGGGCAACTATCAGAGGCTGAAACAGGTTCTTTGCAACCTTTGTCACATCTGTACCAGAGGAGCTTCTGAACATATATGTGCACGATAACCAAGACCTATTTCTATTTCCAAAAATCACCCAACTGCTTGTCTCAACTCATCTGCTCCTGAAACTCTTACCTGAAGTAACCTTTGTTACTTCTAGGATTTGACTAATCCAATGCACTTCCAGCTGGCCCCTCACATTTACGCAATGCAAACTTGCAGTCACCCAAAACCCTGTTCCTCATTTCCTTACTCGCATCAAATTCCATTCACCATCAGTTGCGTTGACCGACTTACACTGGCTCATGGTCAAGCAGCATCATTTACCGGATGTGGATGATGCTAACTAGGGCAGCATTTATTGCCCATCCCTAATTGCCCGAGAAGGTAGTGGCTTCTTAAACTACTGCAGTCCATGTGGTGTAGGTACACCCACAGTGCTGTTATGGAATTAGTCCCAGGTTTTTGACCCAATGACAGTGAAGGAACAGTGACACATTTTCAAGTAAGGATGGTGAATAGCTTGGAGGGAAACTTCCAGGCAGTAGTGGGATGTTTTACCACCTGAAAGGTGTGGGATGGATACAAACTGTTATTGCGATGCACAAACAAGATGACTCTGTCCATACATCAGCCAAAGGCTACTGGGTCAACATTGGCGATGTCTCCAGTGACAACCTGCAATAAACCCAATGGATAAAAGCCCTAGTGCCCTAGCCCTAGTATTTTTAGCCACTGGTAAAATTGAGGCTGCGGTGGAGTTCCACGGCTTCCTTTCTGTTTTACACGGGTGGAAGTTGGCACATCTTAGTAATATGCATGAAAAAAATTGTTCTACCCTGTCCCATTTACTTATTGACCATCTCCTTTACAGCTGAACAGAAAGCAATAATTCCAAAGCATAATGAGCTGTTGTGGATTACACACTTATGCTAATATCTTTACAACACTTTCAAGCCCTGACCTCATTTTCCTGCCACCCTCACAGGTGATTTCAACACTTCATACACAGACTGACAACTAACAGTCAACAACTGCTGAAGCTCTAACAGCATCAGAGTTAATCCATTTATTTCACAAACCTTCACGGAAAAGCAACTGTGTAAGCTTCTACATGATTAAAAGTAACACAATTCTCTACAGTATCCCTGGTTATTCATTATTCTGCAACTCAGTTCATAAGCAGTAGCTTTGTTTGCACATTAAAGCTTATAAATGGTTGGAAAGGTCGCTCTGATGCTACTTAATAGTTTAAACACTACAAAAAAGGTTTACTGATGTAATACTCTGAATGGCATTTTTAAATTTTAAGAAACTCCCATTTTATTAACTTAATGGCTACCTCATTGACCGGGTGAGTACCTTTGAATAAGGGTTTTGGTTGGTGTTGCAACCCTAAGCCTCCATCCCTCTTGAAAGCTTTGATTGCGGTGGGCTATCATCTCCATATGTGCCACCAACTTACCTAAATATTCTTCCTGTGAGACTCGCCAGACAAGCTATTCCACCTAAAGCATCATCATTGCAGATTCACTTACCATTCTCACCAAACAGACACAAGATTTCCAGCAGGGTTCTCTAGACGACGATCATCTACTTCAAGAACAGGAACAGTTGGATTGTCCCAACTACTGGGATCTACTAACTCAAGAGGCCAATAGAACTTGGAACTTGCCCAGACAGCATGTCTCAGGACTCTGCAAGGCAGTATATTTACCGGAAGCCACGGGGCGAGCGTTAACATTTTAATTTAAAACATGTATAAATATACTGACAGATTCTGCTCAGGCTAAAATTCTAGTGGTTCCTTCAATTAACATGGTTTTGGTTAGGCTGCATTTATAGTCATCTCCAACTCAGTTGTTACTCATGACCAATGGCCATTGTTTCTGGCACCACTGAACTCAAAGCCTTAATTCTTACCTATGAAGAAGGTGCTGGGGGCTGCTTTATCTGCAAAGTGCGTTTCTAGCACACTGGTTGTCTTAGGGTCATGTCGAAGCCAGAGGGCCACTCCCAGAACTACTCCTCCTGCAAGCTGGAGCAAGGAAAAAGAAAAACATTAAACACTGATTTTCCTGCACTTCCAACCTCCTTCCTCACTTTCACCAACTGACATTTTCTCAGAATCTACTCTGGAGTATTTTTCATTTATCCTTTCATTCAATGCACTATTTCAATCAATATTCGATTAACACCAGCATGGCTGACTGACGCTGCTGGGAACTTACCTCGCTTGCCACCCTACAGTGCAGGAGGCGGCGATATGACCCATCGAGTTTGCATGGACCACAATCCCACCCAGGCCCTATCCCCATAACCCCATGCATTTATCCTAGCTAGCCCCCCTGACACTCAGGGGCAATTTAGCATGGCCAATCCACCTCACCCGCATATCTTTGGACTGTGGGAGGAAACCCATGCAGACACGGGGAGAATGTGCAAACTCCACACAGACAGCGACCTAAGCCGGGATTCGAACCCGGGACCCTGCCACTGTGAGTCAGCAGTGCTAACCACTGTGTCACCGTGCCGCCCTACATCATCTTCCTCCCAGCAAGCTCATTCTTTCCTGGAACCTTAAAACTTTGGAGCTCATCACTGCTCTCAGTCCTCCTTTCCTTCCTATAATCCACCAGTTTATTTTAACCCAAACTTGGCTGTCATCTGACAAATTCCAGATTTATCTTGGCTTTTCTCTACTTGTAGCAACTTTCACGGCATCATGTACAATAGGCTGATGTCCTTCACCAAGATAAGAACAATTCCGCTTCCGAAGGGAAGAACGGCTGGTTAGATGCAGACAAGCTTCAATGTGAAAGAGATGTGGCTGACATCCTCGACAGTGATTTATCCAAATGCTGCACCTGAATCATGGATGGGTGGACCTCTCCCAGTATCCGAACCACAGAACCCTCCATTTCTGATAACCCACAATTTAAGAAAAAGGTCAGATGCCAGAAAAATGCTGCATTTATCACAGTCATGAACAGAGATATGCAGAAACCCCATATCTACCACAGATACTCTGCAATTCAGGATTATATACCAAAACCGAGCAAGGTGGCCAACTCTACGGAAAGATTTGAGTACTGCAGCATCTCCATAGAAACTCCAAGCATGTGGTCTAATGGGAGACCACTCACTCAAATCTAACTTTGTTTCCATTGCAACCTTAGTGCATCCCATTCCACTTTACCAATATCTTACTGCAGTGACCACTCTTCTGAACTTTTATTTCCGCTCAGCACTAAATGATGCCACCTGGAATATTCCTGGTCCGTTCTAGGTATTCCTGCAGTGTTGAAATTATATAAAATGCAATGCATCCCATCAACAAGTGAAGCTGCAGAATTCACATAGAACCGTAGAAAAGTTACAGCACAGAAGGAAGCCATTCAGCTCATGCCACCGCGAGGAGACCTAATCCCAGTTTCCTGCGCCTGGCCCATGACCCTGTAGCTTACAGCGCTTAAAAAGTACCTGGAGCTGCACCTTAAGAGTTTAGGGTGTCTGATCCACCACCAACTTGGACAGCAAATTCCAGACACCTACCACCCTTTGCATAAAAAAAGTTCGTCCTCATGTCCCTTCTGCATCAACTGCCATTTATCTGAAATCTACGTTCCTCGATTCTAGAATTCGCCACCAAGGGAAACAACTTAACCCTGCCTACTATCTCTTCCCCTCAATTTTGTACACTATCAAGTCACCCTTTAGCCTTCTTTGTTCCAAGGAAAATAACTATAATTCCAACCTATCCAGTCTTTCCTTGCAACTACACTTTTGTAGCCCTGGCAACATTCTTGTAAACCTCGTCTGCACTCTTTCCAGAGCAATTACGCCCTTCCTGTAATGTGGTGACCAGAACTGCACGCATTATTCAAGTTGTGGCCTCACCAGTGTTTTATACAATCCAACATTATATCCTTACTTTAATATTCTATAACTCTGCCAATGAAGGAGAGCATTCCATATGTCTTTTTGACAACCTTGTCTACTTGAAACTGCCTTTAGGGACCTGTGTATTTGTATGCCAAGATCTCTCACTTCATCTACCCCTCTTAATATATTCCCATTTATTGCGTATTCCCTATTACTGTTTGACCTCACACTTCTGTTAAAAATCCATCTACCACTTTACCACCCATTCCACCAACATCATTTTGTAGATTAAAGTTTATTTGTCACAAGTAGGCTTGCATTCACACTGCAAAGAAGTTATTGTGAAAATCCCCTAGCCGCCACACTCCAGCGCCTGTTCGGGTACACCAAGGAAGAACTTAGCATGGCCAATGCACCTAACCAGCATATCTTTTGGACTGTGGGAGGAAACCAGAGCACACGGAGGAAACCCTCGCAGACACAGAGAGAATGTGCAAACTCCACACAGACAGTGACCCAAGCTGGGAATCGAACCCGGGTCCCTGACACTGTGATGCAGCAGTGCTAACCACTGTGCCACACCGGTAGTTATCCTCTACACTATCCACTACTCGGCCAATCTCTATGTCATCTGCAAATTTTCCAATCACACCCCTGGTTTCATAGCCCATAAATCTCCTTTTCCAATCTAAATGTTTTTAAAATTCCAGCTTGACGTTTACTGATCAGTACTTCTTTGATTTACCCCAATCTCATTATAGTCACACTGCTGTACAGAACTATGAACCATGGTTCTTCACCTGGGTTGAAAAAAAAAAGCCCAGCAGGACCGAAATACACTCCACATTCAACGGTGCCAGAGGGAATGCACAACATTCCTGGAATCCAAACATAGCTGGGGAATAAGATTAGCAACTTGGAGGAAGGAACTGATCTTGAAAGTGTGAAAGGGGATTGTGGAGAGCCAAAGACTGAAGGCACAATGTTGACATCCTATTTCGAAATAGGAGAGGGGTAGTAAAGAGGGCTTTCCAAAGGAAGTTCCCTGGAATGATTCATGAACAATCATTCTGGTTCACTGAATGAAGCTGCGAGGGATGGGTGGAATTCCAGTGAAACATTAGCAAGGTTGAGATAAAACATGGGGCTCTCATGCTGGCTCAGTTGATAAAGTGAATGCAAGGAAGGGCGAGAGGTTCAATTCAGCAGCAAGAGTGATTGCCTCACTAAAACAAAGTAGTCAGCCACCAAATCTCAACTCTCACATAGAATGACAATATTCATGAGCTTCCCAGAGTTATAAAATGCTGAAATACTCAGCAGGTCAGGCAGGATCTGTGTAGAGGAACAGTTAACCTCTTAGCTTGAGTGATCTTTCATCTGATGAAAGGTCATTCAACTTGAAACATTAACTGTGTTTCGTTCCAGAGGCCACATGAGCTGCTCAGTATTTCCAACAACAGAAAATGCTGGAAAAACTCAGCAGGTCTGGTGGTGGAGAGAGATGATGTGGAGATGCCGGCGTTGGACTGGGGTAAGCACAGCAAGAGTTTTAACAACACCAGGTTAAAGTCCAACAGGTTTATTTGGTAGCAAATGCCATTAGCTTTCGGAGCGCTGCTCCTTCGTCAGATGGAGTGGATATCTGCTCTCAAACAGGGCACCTGTTTGCCTGTTCGAGAGCAGATTTCCACTCCATCTGACGAAGGAGCAGCGCTCCAAAAGCTAATGGCATTTGCTACCAAATAAACCTGTTGGACTTTAACCTGGTGTTGTTAAAACGCTTACAGTGGAGAGAGAAACAGAGTTGACATTCTGAGTCCATATGATTTTTCTTCAGGGCCTTCAGTATTTCCAGCAGTTTGATTTTGTTTTAATTTCAGATTTCCAGCATCCGCAGTATTTTGCTTTTGCATTAGCCTACAAGAGTTGGTGGCTTGAGGTGGAAGGCTGCAAAATGGAAGCAGAAGAGAGATCAAATCCATAGATACACCTGGGTGTCACCAATACTTTTACAGGATAGTTAAAAGGAGTCAACCACATCACTCTCAATATATATCCCAGTCCTGCATAGGATTCCTGGGTCAACACTTACAGTTGCTGATATTTCCCCAATTCATCCAACAGGGAAGGCTCAGCTAAACAAAGAACAAAGAAAATTACAGCACAGGAACAGGCCCTTCGGCCCTCCAAGCCTGCACCGACCGTGCTGCCCGACTTAACTAAAAGAACAAAGAAAATTACAGCACAGGAAAACTGTGGAATTCACTGGGCTTGGCCACTTTGGCTGGATCAAGGGGCTGGCTTAAGCATCAGGGCATCGCTGAGATATTACTAACTTTATTTGTTTTATTCTGAGCCCTGGTATGTGCATCATTTATGTATTTAAAAGAACATGGAGAACAGCTTCAGAAAGCGAGGGGAAATTGAAAGAGGTGTTTCCTACACATCTCCTTCTACAATGAGATATTCTCCTGGCCCCATGGCAGCATCATCATTAAATCCTGCACTTCCTTTGCTGCCTGTGCTTACAGAGACTATAAATAGTTTCTCAGGAGGGAGAGAAACACTTGCTTTACCGGAAATTGCTCACCGGCATAACCCGTACAAATCCTGTTTCTCACAGCATAACCTGCTTTGAAAACTGGAGCCTGGTTAAGCAGCCCATGGATGTACTGTTTGCTAAACAAATACTTGGATCATTCTACTCCAATCTTGAAAGAACAGGTGGGTGGGGGGAGAGGGGAGGAGAGAATAAAACATTAGTTCAAACGTACTGCTCCACCAGAGATGCCCTCTCACACTGTAGCCACTAGGTTAGATTCATCAGCCTTGGCTCAGTCGGCAGCACTCTTGTCTCTCGAGTCAGAAGCTTGTAAACTCTCTCGCTGAAAAGGCAATGGCAGCAGACTCATCGAATAGTTTTAAGGCAAGGGTGGATAGTTTCGTCAGTAACAGAGGGGATGGGGGGGGTGTGATAGGAAATCAGCATAGGTGGGATGCAAATTTGAGGTCATCATGTCAGCCTTGATCTTATTAAATGGTAAAGTAGGTTCAGGGGGTCAAATGGACTACTCCTGTGCCTTGTTCATACATTTGTGGGGTCAACTCCACCTTTCTATACTAATCGCACATTCCTTAATTCTCTTCATATCCAAGAAAACAAATTGATCTCGGGGTCTTGCATATACGCAACAACCTTCCGAACTGCAAAGGTTCATAGCCCTTCCTTTGCATGAACACATTTCTTATCTCAGTCCCAAACGCCATCTCAGATCCCTTAGCCCGGGGCTGTGAGCCCAAGTCGTGGACTCGCCAGCCTGGGGAAGCATCCTGTATCTACCCAGTCAAGCCCCTTGATATATTTTTCAGCATCAATAAGATCACCTCTTCTTCTAAACTCCTAGGACAATCCTCTCTTTCTACAAGTCAATCCAGTGAAATTACACTGCACTCCCATGAAGACAAGTACATCTTTCCCAAGGTAAGGAAACCAAAACTGCTCACAGTACTTCAAGTGTGTTCTCACCAAGGTCCTGTATAATTTTAGTTAAGGCTCAATGACTCTTATACTTCAATTATTTTGTATTTATAATTGCTTGCTGTACCAGCATGTTAACAGTGTAATGTGCACAACACCACCACCAGGCTCCTCAACGCAATTCCCTAGTCTTTCACCATTTAAAAAAAATGTTTTTTGCATTTTTCTTACCTAATTATACAACTTCACACTTCTCCACATTATATTGCATTTGCCACACATTCTTGTCCACTCAATTAACCTGTTTATTTCCCCCTTTGGAAGTCTACTTGCATCCTCCTCCCAGTTTACTATCATCAGAAAACTTAGTAAAGGATAGCCAGGTCAGTGGCCTGGGTATTGCAGTCCCAATAGCATTGAACAGAGATTTATGGTGACTGAAGTTGGCAACACCATTGCAAGTTCCAAAGAGCCCATATTTGCTCAAATCTGGAATTTGTGGCAAGTCTGAATGGGCTCTGGAGCCGATGGTTCCACTGGCACCCGTCAGTCAGGAAGTCCTTCCTTTCACCTTGTTTTTAATTTTGGGGGAGCTGGGAGCACATCGCTTTAACCAACAGGGATATGAAAACATTCATGCTCTTAGAGCTTGGCCCACCCCCTGCTCTGTTCCCCAGAACAGCTGCCCTCGCTGCACCCCACATTACATTAACACTGCAATGAAGTTACTGCGAAAATCCCCGATCACCATGACACTCTGACGCCTGTTTAGATACACTGAGGGAGAATTTAGCATGGCCAATGCACCTAACCAGCACGTCTTTCCGACTGTGGGAGGAAACCCACGCAGACACGAGGAGAATGTGCAGACTCCGCACAGACAGCAATCCAAGATGGGAATCAAACCCAAGTCCCTGGCACTGTGAGGCAGCAATACTAACCACTGTACCATCCCTAATACAATTGGCATGGTATATATGGACTCTCAAAAGATATAACAGACTTGCTGGCAAAGTTGAATTCCAAGGAATAAAAGGGATAGTGGCAGTATAGATGCTATATGGCCGAGTGACAAGAAATAGAATAGAGTTGAATGGTTGCTTTCTTTTCAAACCGGAGGAAGACATACAGACCTTAGATTTGGGCTGTGCATGTCATGTCTGTCACTTTAAAACATTACAACAGAACAGAGTCACCTGACTTGAGGAAGCAACAGGAACAGGGTGCGAGTGATCACACCAGACGATAAGAGTCTTCTTTCAGACATTTTACTTCTGGAACCATGTTATAACAGATAGTAATGAGGCTCTGCCCCAGTGCAGCCGTCATGTTTCTCTCATCAATAAATACTTTTATTCCTAACGAAGTCTGAAATCTATTGGCGATACCATAACAGTCACACATAACACTAACAGGGCACAATTTCAAAATCTGAAAATGACTAAACCTGGAACGATCGTTAACTGACAGTGCAGAGATAGACATCAAGAGGCACAATGGGTGGCAGAGGAAATGTAATGCAGAAGTGCAAAGTAAATATATTTTGGTAGGAAGAATGAGGGAAGGCAATACAAAATGAAGAGTGCAAATCTAAAAGAGGAAGCGGCAGAGAAACCTGGGGATGTATGTGCAGGAATCACTGATGGTGACAGGAAAGGTTGAGAAAGTAGTACAAAAGCAAGGAAATTAGGTTGAACTTTTATAAAACACTGGTTAGACCTCACCTAGAGTATTGCATTCAATTCTGTTCAAAATGTGAAGCTTCAGAGAGGTAGCAGAAAAGATTTACCAGAATGGTTCCAAACTTTAGTATTGTGGCAAGATTAGAGAAGACCATCTCCTTACAGAAGGATGAGAGGAGATGTGATAGAATTAGGTGTCTAGACAGAGGAGAAACCATCTCCATTGGCAGAAAGGTTGAAAACCAATTATCTCTGTCTATATTTCTAGATGGCAGCTGGTTGTTTTGCTATTTCCAATTTCTATCGATTCTGGACTCATCTTTGCTTTTTATACTTATCCAATTACCCATCTTTTGTCTCGTACTATCATTCCTTCTGTCACAATATCTCCTGCCCACCCCCCATCCTTCTCTTCTTCTACATCTCCCCCATAGTCCTTCCCAGCCTCTCAAATGATCGTCACATTTGATCACCAAGACAACCTCCAACTTTTCCTACGTCTGTACTTGCTTAAAAATCTGTTAACATGTCTGACTTCTTCCAGTTCTGGTGAAAGACCTGAGGCATCAAGTTTGTTGGATTTCTTGTTGCCCAAGTGGCTCAGTATTTCCACTATTCTATTTTTGTTACCTGGTCCTATCCTGGTTTAGAAGGAATGTTATATTAAGTGAGGAAAAACCCTGCTGGCTCTGTCAGAGGAAAGTTTCTGCATAGGATGTTATTAGTCAAGCTAGGCACCAGTCCAGACTGTTAGCCGGTGCTGATCTGGGTCAGATATGAGTTACTATAATTGGCTCATTTCCCTCAAATTGTCCAGTGATTGCTGCACGTGAGAGAGAACGGGACAGTCACTTATGTTCACTCTTATGCTCAAACTACTTTAAACTTAGCTTCACCGTCACCATAAACCAACCACCACCACCACCCTCCCTCGCAATGTGATTCACATTACTATCTCTTTTATAAGAACTCAGCATTTTTAACTTTGGTATTGTGGTTTCAAATCTGTGCACACTGAATGCAGAGTCTCAGGTGCCTGCACGAAATGAGTTTAGACCATCTAAGCTCAGTTCCCAAAGCACAAAATCTATTAACTAACAAATCTACTGACTCTCAGAATCGCAAAGTGCAGAAGGGCCACTCGGCCCATCGTGTCTGCACCAACACACACCTTCAAGAAGAAGCTGGTTTGGTTCTTGACTGAGGCAGAGATCACAAAATATAGATGGTTGGTAGATGTAGGAAGGTTGTACCTGATGATGGAGGTGTCCAGAATCAGGGATCATAGCCTAAGGATACGGTATAAACCCTTTAAGACAGAGATGAGGAGAAATTTCTTCACCTAGAGAATGGTGAGCCTATGGAATTCGCTACCACAGAAAGCAGTTGAGGCCAAAACATCTTATGCTTTCAAGGAGTTAGATATAGCTCTTGGAGCGAAGGGGATCAAAGGGTATGGGGGGGGGGGCGGTGGGCAAGGCAGGATCAGGCGATCAAGTTGGATGATCAGCCATGATCATAATGAATGGCAAAGTAGCCTCAAAAGGGCCAAACGACCTACTCCTGCTCCTATTTTCTGTGTCACCATAAATAATAGTTGGCTATGCAATCTCCTAAACTGGTTCGAATACCAAGGAACTTGCCTTGCCTGGAGATTATATGGCCGCTCCAAGGCAAGGAGGGAGGTGGATAAGTGTTTAGCCGTGATGCCCCAATTATGGATTTGGGAAGGTTTGATGAATCAGCTGCCCTTCTCTGACAGGGCTCAGCTAACAGTACACACAACCATTCTGTACTCAATGTCAACTCAGTTGGAAATACAAAATGTTTAACTCTCCAGTATTGGTGAATTTTTGAAAGATTCACTTCTGATACTCCCCTTGTACATTCACTCAAAATGAAATTAGTTCCATATGAAATACTTGATACACAAGGATGTGGCTGCATCTGGATGAGATTGTGTAGGATTGCATTGGTTTCACAACCAGTGGAACAATTGTACAGAGAACAGATATAACCAGAGAATCATAACGCACAAACTGAGTGTTGCAACAACATGGACTGGAGCCTTTAAGAAAAGACGGTGCCAGAAAGTGGAGGAAAATTAGCAGCAAATGCAGGGCATCAAGAAGCAATTCACAGGCAAAGAAGCCCAATAACTATTGTGACGAATGCAACAACCAATTTGGACATAGCCATGTCCTATAAGCAACCAGATATTTCAATGCACCCACGATGATAGTGCCACTAGCTCAGGAACACTGGAAAAATATTGGGGGGGGGGGGGGGGGGAAGAGAGATAGAAAAGGATTGGGGGGGGTAGGAAGGGAGAAGAGAGAAAAGGATAGGGAGGTGGTGGGGGGGGGGGAGAGAGAGAAGGATGGGGGGGGGGAAGAGAGAGAAGGATGGGGGGGGAAAGAGAGAGAAGGATGGGGGGGGGAAGAGAGAGAAGGATGGGGGGGGGAAGAGAGAGAAGGATGGGGGGGGGAAGAGAGAGAAGGATGGGGGGGGGGAAGAGAGAGAAGGATGGGGGGGGAAGAGAGAGAAGGATGGGGGGTGGGGGGGGAAGAGAGAGAAGGATGGGGGGTGGGGGGGCGAGAGAGAGAGAAGGATGGGGGGTGGGGGGGGCGGAGAAGAGAGAGAAGGATGGGGGGTGGGGAGGAAGAGAGAGAAGGATGGGGGGAGGGGGGAAAGAGAGAGAAGGCTGGGGGAGGGGGGGGGAAAGAGAGAGAAGGCTGGGGGAGGGAGGGGGGAAGAGAGAGAAGGCTGGGGGAGGGGGGGGGAAGAGAGAGAAGGATGGGGGGGTTGGGGGAGAAGAGAGAGAAGAATGGGGGTGGCACGGTAACACAGTGCTTAGCACTGCTGGTTCACAGCTCCAGGGACCTGGGTTCGATTCCAGGCTCGGGTCACTGTCTGTGTGGAGTTTGCACATTCTCCTCATGTCTGCGTGGGTTTCCTCCGGGTGCTCCGGTTTCCTCCCACAGTCCAAAGATGTGCGGGTTAGGTTGATTGGCCATGCTAAAATTGCCCCTTAGTTTCCTGAGATGTGTAGGTTAGAGGGATTAGTGGATGGGATATGGGGGTAGGACCTGGGTGGGATTGTGGTCGGTGCAGACTCGATGGGCCGAATGGCCTCTTTCTGCACTGTAGGATTCTATGATCTAACCGTTGGGGGGGGGGGGGGTCGGGGGTCAGGGATGGGGGTAGGTTTGGGGGCGGGGGGGGGGGGGGAGATCGGGGATGGAGTAGATTTGGGGGGTGGATCAGGGATGGGGCAAGGTTTGGGGGAGGGATAGGGGATGGAGTAGGTTTGGAGGAGGGATAGGGGATGGAGTAGGTTTGGGGGGATGGGGGTAGGTTTGGGGTGGATCGGGGATGGAGCTAGGTTTGGGGGGGGTGGATCAGGGATGGAGTAGGTTTGGGGGGGATCGGGGAAGGTTTGGGGGGATCGGGGATAGGTTTGGGGGGGATCGGGGATAGGTTTGGGGGGATCGGGGATAGGTTTGGGGGGGATCGGGGTAGGTTTGGGGGGGATCGGGGTAGGTTTGGGGGGGATCGGGGTAGGTTTGGGGGGGATCGGGGTAGGTTTGGGGGGGGATCGGGGATGGAGTAGGTTTGGAGGGATGGGAGTAGGTTTGGGGCGGATCGGGGATGGGGCTAGGTTTGGGGGGGGTGGATCAGGAATGGAGTAGGTTTGGGGGGGGATCGGGGAAGGTTTGGGGGAGGGGGGGATCAGGGTAGGTTTGGGGAGGGGGATCGGGGATGGGGGTAGGTTTGGGGAGTGGATCGGGGTAGGTTTGGGGGGGGGAAATTGGGGATGGGGGTAGGTTTGGGGGTGGATCCGGGATGGGGGTAGGTTTGGGGGTGGATCCGGGATGGGGGTAGGTTTGGGGGTGGATCCGGGATGGGGGTAGGTTTGGGGGTGGATCCGGGGACGGGGGTAGGTTTGGGAGGGATCCGGGGACGGGGGTAGGTTTGGGAGGGATCCGGGGACGGGGGTAGGTTTGGGAGGGATCCGGGGACGGGGGTAGGTTTGGGAGGGATCCGGGGACGGGGGTAGGTTTGGGAGGGATCCGGGGACGGGGGTAGGTTTGGGAGGGATCCGGGGACGGGGGTAGGTTTGGGAGGGATCCGGGGACGGGGGTAGGTTTGGGAGGGATCCGGGGACGGGGGTAGGTTTGGGAGGGATCCGGGGACGGGGGTAGGTTTGGGAGGGATCCGGGGACGGGGGTAGGTTTGGGAGGGATCCGGGGACGGGGGTAGGTTTGGGAGGGGATCGGGGATGGAGTAGGTTTTGGAGGGATATGGAGATGGAGGTAGATTTGGGAGGGATCAGGGATGGGGGTAGGTTTGGGAGGGATCCAGGGATGGGGGTAGGTTTGGGAGGGATCCAGGGACGGGGGTAGGTTTGGGAGGGATCGAGGGACGGGGGTAGGTTTGGGAGGGGATCGGGGATGGAGTAGGTTTGGGAGGGATCAGGGATGGGGGTAGGTTTGGGAGGGATCCAGGGACGGGGGTAGGTTTGGGAGGGATCCGGGGAGGGGGTAGGTTTGGGAGGGATCCGGGGAGGGGGTAGGTTTGGGAGGGGATCGGGGATGGAGTAGGTTTGGGAGGGATCTGGAGATGGAGGTAGGTTTGGGAGGGATCCAGGGACGGGGGTAGGTTTGGGAGGGGATCGGGGATGGAGTAGATTTGGGGGGGGGATCAGGGATGGAGTAGATTTGGGGGGGGGGGGGGGGGATCAGGGATGGAGTAGGTTTGGGGGGGGGGGGGGATCAGGGATGGAGTAGGTTTGGGGGGGGGGGGGGGATCAGGGATGGAGTAGGTTTGGGGGGGGAATCGGGGATGGAGTAGGTTTCGTGGGGGGGGGGGGGGGGAGATAGGGGATGGGCTGAGCCGGGGTTGCGGAGCCGCTCCGGGGCTGAGCACTGATTTGAGTTGCTGAACGGGGGCTGCGGGGAATTAGCGGGAGGGGGAGATGCCGCCGGGCTCACACCGGGGTTACCGCCCCGCTTTGTGGGGACGAGCTGCCGCTTTGCGCTGTGCCGGGGGGAGGGGGGCAGTCCCGGGCTGCGGGCGGGGTCTCCGCCCCGGTCTCGGTGCTGAAACCCGGGGCTGTCGGCTTTCTGCCCCTCACACCCACTGACCACTTACCCAGAAAAGGAAATTGAAGACGAACAGCAGGTACTTGATGCATTTCATGCAGCCTTCCACCCCCATGGCTCCGTGCAGTCCAGTCCGCTCCGCTCACTCTCTCTCTCGCTGCTTTTCCTTCACAAACAACAGCTGGAGCCGCTCCGCAGAGAGCGCTAACTCCAGCTGGCTCCGCCCCCCCCTCACACACAGCCAATCAGCGAGCCCGGCCAATCACGGCGCGGGTCCGGACCGCACAGCCAATCACAGCATGGCCAGACTACACGCAGCCAATCAGAATTCGACCATGCACCATTCCAGCCAATCACTACACAGTTCAATCCACAGCCCCGCCCAATCCCCGCACAACCAGTCCAATCCCAGCACAACCAGTCCAAACTCAACCACAACCAGTCCAATCCCAGCACAACCAGTCCAATCCCAGTCCAAACCCAACCACAACCAGGCCAATCCTGGTAGGTTGTTGCATAAAGTTAAATCTCACGGGATCCAGGGTGAGGTATCTAAATGGATACAAAATTGGTTTCTTGACAGAATAAGAAGTCTCACAACACCAGGTTAAAGTCCAACAGGTTTATTTGGTAGCAAACGCCACTAGCTTTCGGAGCGCTGCTCCTTCGTCAGGCAAGTGGGAGTTCTATTCACAAACAGGGCACATAAAGACACAAACTCAATTTACAGAATAATGATTGGAATGTGAGTCTTTACAGGTAATCAAGTCTTAAAGGTACAGACAATGTGAGTGGAGAAAGCATCAAGCACAGGTTAAAGAGATGTGTATTGTCTCCAGACAGGACAGTTAGTGAGATTCTGCAAGCCCAGGCAAGTCGTGGGGTTACAGATAGTGTGACATGAACCCAAGATCCCAGTTGAGGCCGTCCTCATGTGGGCAGAACTTGGCTATCAGTCTCTGCTCAGCAACTCTGCGTTGTTGTGTGTCGTGAAGGCCGCCTTGGAGAACGCTTACCCGAAGATCAGAGAGCAAATGCCCGTGACCGCTGAAGTGTTCCCCAACAGGAAGAGAACACTCATGCCTGGTGATTGTTGAGCGGTGTTCATTCATCCGTTGTCATAGAGGTTTACAGCATGGAATCAGGCCCTTCGGCCCAACTTGTCCATGCCGCCCTTTTTTTAAAAATCCCTAAACTAATCCCAATTGCCTGCATTTGGCCCATATCCCTCTATATCCATTTTACCCATATAACTATCTAAATGCTTTTTAAAAGACAAAATTGTACCCGCCTCTACTATTACCTCTGGCAGCTTGTTCCAGACACTCACCACCCTCTGTGTGAATAAATTGCCCCTCTAGACACTTTTGTATCTCTCCCCTCTCACCTTAAATCTATGCCCTTGAGCTTTGGACTCCCCTACCTTTGGGAAAAGATATTGACTATCTAGCTGATCTATGCCCCTCATTATTTTATAGACCTCTATAAGATTACCCCTCAGCCACCTACGCTCCAGACAAAAAAGTCCGAATCTACCCAGCCTCTCCTTATAACTCAAACCATCAAGTCCCCAGTAGCATCCTAGTATATCTTTTCTGCACTCTTTCTAGTTTAATAATATCCTTTCTATAATAGGGTGACCAGAACTGCACACAGTATTCCAAGTGCGGCCTTACCAATGTCTTGTACAACTTCAACAAGATGTCCCAACTCCTGTATTCAATGTTCTGACCAGTCCAATCCCAGGCACAACCAGTCAAATCCCAGCTGCAACCAGTCCAATCCCAGCACAACCAGTCCAATCCCAGTCCAATACCAGCACAACCAGTCCAATCCCAGTCCAATCCCAGCCACAACCAGTCCAAACCCAAACACAACCAGTCCAATCCCAGCACAACTAGTCCAATCCCACCCACAACAATACCAAACCCAACCGCAACCAATCCAATCCCAACCACAACCAGTCCAAATCGAACCACAGCCTATCCAATCCCAGCCACAGCCTGTCCAATCCCAGCCACAACCAGTCCAATCCCAGGCCAATCCCAGCCACAACCAATCCAGTCCTCGCACAACCAGTCCAATCCCAGCCACAACCAGTCCAATCCCAGCCACAACCAGTCCAATCCCAGCCACAACCAGTCCAATCCCAGCCACAACCAGTCCAATCCCAGCCACAACTAGTCCAATCCCATTCCAATCCCAGCTACAACTAATCCAATCCCAGCCACAATCAGTCCAATTCCAGCCACAACCATTCCAATCCCAGTCCAATCCAAGCCACAATCTGTCCAATCCAAGTCACAACCAGTCCAATCCCAGCACAACCAGTCCAATCCTAGCAGACTCATGGTCAACTCCAATTCATTCCAATACAGTCATCCTATCACAGAAGAACTCAACCACACACTGGTATCAGAGCCAAGCCCAATGATGTCCAATTACCGCTGGGCCCAGACCCGGCCACCTGCCGCATGGTCCAAGCAATCCCAGAGCTGGTGAGAAAAGCAAAATAATGCAGATACTGGAATCTGGAATAAAAACAGAAAATGCTGGAAAAACTCAAAAAAATACACAATGAACAGTAGAACGCTAGGAAGTACAGAGGACCAGAGGGATCTTGGGGCGCATGTTTGTCCAAAGATCTCTGAAAGCAGCAGGACACGTAGATAAGGTGTTTCAGAAGCAATATTGGATTTATTAGCCTCGCTAGATGCTGGATCAATTGTTAGGTTTAAGTTTGAGATAGACACATTTTATTGAGCAGTGGAATCAAGGAATATGGGCCTCGGGCAGGTACATGGAGTTAGGCCACAGATCAGCCATGATCTTATTCAATGGCAAAGCGGGCTCATGGGACTGAATGGCCTACTCTTGTTCCTATGTCCTATATTCCTTTATTGGCCAAGGCATAGAATATAAGAGCAAGGAATTGTATAAAACGCTCATTAGACCACAGCTAGAGTACTGTGTGCAGTTCAGGTCACCAGACTATAGGAAGGATGTGGTTGCACTAGAAAGGGTGCAGAAGAGATGTGCCAGGATGTTGCCTGGACTGGAGCATTTCAGCTATGAAGAGAGGCTGGGGTTATTCTCCTTAAAGCAGAGAAGGCTGAGGGGGGCCTCATCAAGCTCTACAAAATTATGAGGGATATAGATTGGGTAAATAGGAAGAAACTTTTCTCCTTAATAGAGGGGTCAATAAACAAGGGGCATAGGTAAGGAGCCGGAGATTTAGAGGGATGGTTTGAGGAAAAACTTTCTTTATTCACCACCTAAAAGGCGGTGGGAATCTGGAACTCACTGCCTGAAAGGATGGTAAATTGAGAGCACTGAAGAACTCCTTAATTCCAAATTAGAGAAAAATGCAACAAGACTATAAAATGGAGAAAATTGATTATCTAAACATAGACGGTGTAGCCACTATTAGTTGCAAAACATAAATTTTTCAGTGCTCTCGATCAGTACATTTTTAGTCTAAAGAGGAAGGGCAGGAAATAGGCATGCAAGTACCAAATGAAAGAGTGGAGAACACTTGGCAAATAGGATGCTTCCCTCCATGTGACAATGTGATCTGACTGAATGGAGAAACAAGCTGGAGGGGCTGAATGGCCTCTTGCCATTCTTAGGAGCTAAACTGCTAGAATTTTATAGTTTACTTCTCATATTTTCCCATTTGTGGTTCTTCATTATTTTATGAGTAGCTAGAGGGAAAATTCCAAAACATCCATTTAGATTGGGGTTGTATAGATTTATTTAAAACAGAAGCTGTGTGTACATAAATGTTTGTGTGTGGGTGTATGAAAGAGAGTGAGACAGGAGATCTCGAGAGAAACTGGGCTGCATCTTCTCCATCCTGTTTGTCAATTTTACTGTTGACTAGGAGATAGTTACATCTATTCTTATCCTTTTCTTCAGTGTCACCATCTTCCTTCTGCTGCTATGATGTGAAAATAAAAAAAGGGCTGACATTTATATAGAGCTTTCATAACCTCATGCTCTACAATCAGGATATAGCATATATTTGTTTATAAAGGATGATTGCAGATCAGTTCTAGTCATATGAAATGGGGCTGAATAATTTGTAACCACATAGAATACATGAACAATGCATTATACAGAAACTGGGAGGATTAAATATTCAGAAGATCTTCGTTCAGAGGAGATAAGTCTGAGACTTTTTAAGGAATGAAAAGTGGAAAACACTTTTTCAAAAGTACATTAAAAAAGTAAAGTTTATTTATTAGTCATAAGTAGGCTTACATTAGCACAGCAATGAAGTTACTGAGAAAATCCCCTAGTTGCCACACTCCAGCGCCCGTTCGGGTGCACTGAGGGAGAATTTAACATGACCAATGCACCTAACCAACATGTCTTTCGGACTGTGGGAGGAAATCACAGCACCCGGAGTAAACCCACGCAGACACGGGGAGAACGTGCAGACTCCGCACAGACAGTGACCCAAGCCAGGAATCAAACCCCGATCACTGGCACTGTGAGGCAGCAGTACTAACCACTATGCCACCGTGCTGACAAGCTACCTAAGAATTGGAGAATACCAAAAGTTGCTGTGATATTGTTGTGTGAGTGACCTGCAATTACAGGCTGTTAGCTGGACACCAGCTTGGGGGAAAAATAATTAAGGGTTTTATGAGTAATACTTTAAATGAACATCTAAATGCAAAGGCATCTTAGACACTGATCAGGGTAAAGTCAGAAATAATGGATTGTACTTTACAAATCGATTGAATTTCTTGAAGGAAATAATTAAGCTAATGGATGATGTCATCCTGTAAATCTAGGGTCTGGAAATTTCAGAAAAATGAACAAAGGTCCTCATATAAACATCATGAAAAGTATGGCACATTACACAGCTGGATTGAGAATTACTTTACAGGGAGGTAGAGTGACAATAAATGGAAAATCCTGGGAATAGTATCCGGCAGCGTTTTATCAAGAAACATTTTGGGATTCCCACTGTTCACCAATACATGACATGGAATAAGGTATCTCAAGTAGTATTAGATTTGCTGATGTCTCAAAATTGTCAACAGGAAATGAGTAGAAAGAAGATTGATTATTGTCAAGGAGGTTTAGACCATTGATGGAGATGACAAACAGAAAAAAGAAAGAACTTGCATTTATTTAGCACCTTCCACAACCTCTGGACATCCTAAGTGACTTCTCACCCAGTGGGATTTTTTTTAAAAATGTAGTCACTGTTGCAATGTAGAAAACAGACTTTCTTTTGTTCCCTCTCCCTTTTACCGAGTAGAGCAGATTGATTTTAATACCAGCAGAGCAATGCATATGGGACAGGAAACAGTAAGTCTGTATAACATGAAAGAGTCTTCATTGGCAGAAGCTGAAAGGAAGAACATTTGGAAATGATCACTGATGATACCCCGAAAATATTTGACCTGTATGAAGCAGCTGTTTAAGTCAAATCAGGTATTGGCCACATTTGGAGAGCGTTAGACTACAAGACAGAACAAGTTATACTGACATGTTATAGATCGATGATGAGGCCAGTTCTGGAGTGAGCTTTCAGTTTTAATTGCCCTACTTCTAAATAATTATGTGCGTTAGAAACGGTTCAGAGATGAATGACCAGAATCATTGAATTATATAGACATTACACCGATGGTTGTTCAGCCAACCAGTCTTTGCTGGTGTTTATCCTCCACATAGGAAGTATTTAAAACCACTCTGCCACACTATTTAAAAAATTTTTTTTTATACTTTTCCAATTCAATCAAATCAAGTCCAATTCAGAGTCTCAACAAGTTGAGACATTTCTGATCCAAGCTGACAAGACAGGGTCTGCAACCCCTGTCTTGGGCCTGATCTACATGAGCCAAGCTGATTGGAGTAGGCAGAGGTTTCCTCCTCCAAGGCTTGATCTCATTTGCATCTTAGCCAAAAGGCCGAGATGCCGCTTTTAAAAATTGCTTCATATGAAAATGAAGCTTAAATGCAACCCAATGACCTCAACCAAGTGCAGCATCAGCAGGCAGCACAGTGGCACTGTGGTTAGCATCGTGGCCTGGCAGTGCCAGAGATCCGGGTTCAATTACAGCCTCAGCGACTCCTGTCTTTGTGGAATTTGCACCTTCTCCCCGTGTCTGCATGGGTTTCCTCCAGGTGCTCCGGTTTCCTCTGACAGTCCAGAGATGGTAAGAAGTTTAACAACACCAGGTTAAAGTCCAACAGGTATATTTGGTAGCAAAAGCCACACAAGCTTTCGGAAAGCTTGTGTGGCTTTTGCTACCAAATAAACCTGTTGGACTTTAACCTGGTGTTGTTAAACTTCTTACTGTGTTTACCCCAGTCCAACACCGGCATCTCCATATCATGAATCCAGAGATGCGCAGGTTAGTGGATGTTAAATTGCCCCTTAGTGTCCCAAGATGTGCAGGTTAGGTGGATTGGACATGGTAAATGTGTGGAGTTACAGGGATAGGGTGGGGGAGAAAGCCTGGGTA
Organism: Mustelus asterias; assembly: GCF_964213995.1. Classification (NCBI taxonomy): domain Eukaryota; kingdom Metazoa; phylum Chordata; class Chondrichthyes; order Carcharhiniformes; family Triakidae; genus Mustelus; species Mustelus asterias. The sequence goes on from NC_135809.1 coordinate 90,228,186, forward strand.
AAACATCCTGTCAGAGAGTCGATGCAGACTTGATGGGCTAAATGGCCTCCCTCTGCACTGCAGGGATTCTATGATCACTTTAACTCCCTTTCTCTCAACCACCTGTCTAAATTCCCAAACTGATTATTTTTCAAGCTGTCTTACTAGGGCGGCACGGTGGCACAGTGGTTAGCACTGCTGCCTCACAGCGCCAGGGACCCGAGTTTGATTCCCAGCTTGGGTCACTGTCTGTGCGGAGTTTGCACATTCTCGCTGTGTCTGCGTTGGTTACCTCTGGGTGCTCCGGTTTCCTTCCACAGTCCAAAGATGTGCAGGTTAGGTGAATTGGCCATGCCAAATTCTCCCTCAGTGTACCCGAACAGGTGCCGGAGTGTGGCGACTAGGGGATTTTCACAGTAACTTCATTGCAGTGTTAATGTAAGACTACTTGTGACTAATAGATAAACTTTTACAATTTTATCTTGGGTGTCAGTTAAGTTCCCCTCCACATCCAGGATTAGATGATGCCTTGTATGTGCTGCTGAATGCAATGTACATTTCTCATTTACAAGAATGTAGCCAGAATTGGAAAATTGCAACTATGAGGAAAAATTGGATAGGCTGGGTTTGCTTTCCTTGGAATAGAGGAGGCTGAGGGGAGATTTGATTGTGATGTACAAGTTTGTGAGTGTGGATGGGAAGGACCTATTTAGTAGAGAGATCAGTGACTAGGGGGCAGAAGGATTAGAGGGGAGATGAGGAAAAACCTTTTCAGTCAGAGGGTGGTATGGATCTGAAATTCAGGATAGTCGAGGCACAACCCTCAACTCATTTCACCAGGGGCGGCACGGTAGCACAGTGGTTAGCACTGCTGCTTCACAGCTCCAGGGTCCTGGGTTCGATTCCCGGCTCGGGTCACTGTCTGTGTGGAGTTTGCACATTCTCCTCGTGTCTGCGTGGGTTTCCTCCGGGTGCTTCGGTTTCCTCCCACAGTCCAAAGATGTGCGGGTTAGGTTGATTGGCCAGGTTAAAAATTGCCCCTTAGTGTCCTGAGATGCGTAGGTTAGAGGGATTAGCAGGTAAATATGTGGGGGTAGGGCCTGGGTGGGATTGTGGTCGGTGCAGACTCGATGGGCCGAATGGCCTCCTTCTGCACTGTTGGGTTTCTATGTTTCTATGGTTTCTATGAGACCTAGATTTCACACAACACCAGAATACTATTGGGTGGATGCAGCTTATCAGCAGGATAGTAGACTTACTTTGTACTGAGCCAGAACTGCCTTTTGTCCAAAGCACCTACATTTTGATACAATACAATATGTCCCTGGCCTATTGGGCCCAACAATTTAAGCCAAGTCTCGACAGTTCTCTCTTTCTAACCGTTTTGGTGGGCAGCTGGCTGACAGGATATATATCAGTCCCAGCTTTTATAAATTGGTTAAGGTCTCCTACATAGATCTCTGGGCATCAAGCTCTTTTCTCAGATAGTTTACTGTCCCCTATGCATCAAGATCACAAATTAATTATTCAATGTGGCCAGCAACTAACACTCCTTTCTCCTCTCACTAACAACAGCGGCAGTGTTAGAGGGTGTCACAACTCTACACATCTTATGGCTTCCCAGGAGCTCATTGATTCCACCGGTGTTGCTATTTTGGGTTTGTGCACAATTTATGTTCTTCACTTCATCAATATCCAGCTGCTATGTGACTGTCAGTGCAGAATAATTCAACTCAATACCTGTTTCCCTGGGAGCTCCCACAATGCCTTCAATTAAATGTGCTACCTTTATTTGAAGGGAAGGTCTTGCTAGTTGTTTTGCTCTGCCCATTAGGCCCTCTTACCAGTGTCACGTTGAGGCTGAAAATTCTGTTTGGGGGGCTGTCTACTTGTCATGAGGCTGAATGTTCTATTTAGGTGGTGTTTAAATCATGTTTCCTTCCTGCACAACGCTGTCTGTTAGATCCTATTCGTATCATTTTGTACCTGGATATTCTGCCTGTCTGGTGCTGTATTTTAAATCTTTCCTGTGTCATTATGCATTTAATCACCTCTTCAGGATTGTATTTGGATTTCTTACCTGTATCATGCTGCATTTGGACTTTATGCCTGTATAATGCTCTTTCTAGTCTCTTCCACTCTGCAATGCTATCTCTGACTGTACTGCTGTCTGCTTCTCGTATCTGCCTAGAAAGTGCTGGTGTTATATTTTGCCAATCTGCCTGTACGATTGTGTTTCAGTCAGTTTTGTGTTGTGTTGGTGTATTCATCAAAACTATGGAGACGTTTCAATATCACCAGCTTTTATTCATCAGATTTACACAACAAAAATCGTGTTGAAGAAATAGCCTCCATGTCTTCTCTGTATCTTGTATCAGCCTTGGTTCATGCTTATTTTCACTGGCTGTGTGGTCAAGCCCCACTTTAGAGATGAGCTTTATTCAGCCAGCGCAATCCTAAGAGGCTGACAGTGCTACACAGTGTAAGATTCCATTCTTTGATGAGATATTGAATCAAAGCACCGCCCACCCTTCTTAAAGTGAACTTTAAAGACTTCATGACAGATAATGTATGAAAAAGATCAGGATAGCTGTATTGGATAACTATTATTACTCAACCAACACTGGCAAAAATCAATTATCCAGTCATTTACCTCATTGTGGTTTGTGGGACTTTGCTATGTGCAACTTGGTTGCTGTGTTTGCCTACATAACCCCAGTGATTACACTTCTAAGGTACCCCAGTGGTTGTGTAGTGTTTTGGAATGCCCTCAGGATATCAAATATGTCATATTCCACTCTTTCTTACTGAGCATCCAGAAACCTATACCCAGTGCATTATGTCTGAAGCAGCATGGATGCAAAATGCAGAGTGACAGCTGATTATTCTGCATATATTTCACAATTGGGCTAAGAAATTTGTGAAGTTATAGTACCTGGAGGTGTTTAACTGATAAGAATTTCTACAGGCAGTAAGATCTGAGGTTCATACAAGTTCACATTCCATCAAGAGTCATTGACATATTTGCCCTAAGTCATACCTTAAGCATGGAAGATATGAAAGTCGTTGGGAACTAAGGCTGATGCCTCCTTTTTGAGGGAGATTACTCATTGGTGGTTTTTTAACCTGAGGGCCACCGCACCTCAAGCGAGGAACAAGGTTAATAAGGTGGGCCTCCATGAATAACCTCAGCCGGTACAGGAATTGAACCCACGCTGTTGGTGTCACTCTGCATCATGAACCAGCTGTCTAGCCAACTGAGCTAATCGAACCCTATTACGAGTCATTGAATAATGATCAAGGCTGTGTAGCCTACCTGATTTTGTCCTCCTTAGCCTCAGGGAGCTGAGGTTAGTTGGGGCACCAAAACAACTGTCCCTAGTTCGAATCAGCTGTCAACACAGGGAATGAATGAATCCTGGGACACGGCAGGCCTGTGTTGCTCAGCATCACACCAGGTGGACCATTACTCAGTGAGCCAGCAAGGGCTTGTACCAAGTGCTTAAGTGTAACAAACAGATACTCACTGCAGTAAAGTCCATCTGAAGGAGTTGAGAACATCACATAATTCATCCTTTCATTGGTGGAGGCAGCATCATACAGAAGTTGTATTGTTCATTAAACATTGGGGCCATTCATCTGTCAATCATGTCATCTTGCTGCCTGTGTGTGTGAGTCACACAGTGGGTACCAAACAGTGAAACTGTTTTAATTTTGGAATGAGCAGAATTTAACACTTCAGGGCAAGTGTACTGTTAATTTGTAGATGCGTGTGATAGAAGGGATGCTCTGGTACAAGAATTGCTTCAATCAAAGGCAGATTGGAGCATTACTGCTTGGCGAGTGTGTGCTAGGACAAGTGAGATGCAATAGTATGAAAATAAGACTAAAATGACACTTTAATGGGTCAACAGTCAGAATACAGCAGGACAATAGGAGAAGTGGGTTAAAAAAAGTGGGGATAAAAGTGCTTTGTTGAGACATTATGACACCTAGCATGTATTGAAAGAAGAGGAAGCTATAGTTACTTGGTGATGATAAAAATATCACATTGCAGACTGAAACTCTACATAAACTGATTACTGAACCAGAACACTTCTCTTTAAAGAGGTCATATACCTGTGTTTGATTACTACCAAATTTTTGTCCATAGCAACATCAGTGGGGCTGCTTGCTTATGTTCCAAATTAACTCATAAATAAGAATTAAAAATTATGCCAGAGCACAGGTAGCTGAGCCAATAGCAGCTTTCTCTCTCCAGCCCCTCACACCTAACCATCAACCCAGCTGCACCTTTCGGTGCCTAACACAATGGCCGGAATTCTCCGGCTCTTCACTCTGGCAGGATCTTCTGGTTCCACTGATGGTGCATCTCCACCGTGGGTTTCCCAGCGGCGTGGGATGGAGTCAATGGGAAATCCCAGAAGATCCCGCCACCAACAAATGGTGCGCCACTTCCCACTGCGAGAAATACGCTGCGGGGTTCCAGAGAAATTCCCCCTCCCTCCGGCTCCTAATCCAACTGAACCCTTCCTCCTCTCAAGCCTAGATACTCCTTCCGTCCCACCCTCAATCCCCCTCCTATACTGATCAATGCTTCCTCACTCCAAATCAACCAGAGTGGAAGTACTGTCTATGAACCTAGATTGTTTTTCCCAGGAACAGGATCAATTGGGACAGGCGGCAGCCCATAGGTTAGTCTTCCACATTTTCAATGGTGGGGAGTCTGGGATAAGGGAACGAAATCTTACAATTAGAGGCAGGCACGCTGTAAGACAAACTTCTTCACATGAAGGGTTGTAGAAGTTTGGAATCTCTCCCAAGAAAAGCAGTAGATGTTAGCTCAATTAATTTATTCTGAGAACAATAGGTTTTTGCTAGACAATGATAGAAAAGGATATTGAACCAAATACATGGAGTTAAGGTACAGATCAGCTGTTATTTCATTGAATGACAGATCTCATTTAATGAACAGACTAGAGGGGTTGAATGGTCTACTTATGTTCTTGTGTTTCCCAGCACCCCCACAACTTTCAGTAAGAAGAACTACTGAACTTTTCAAATTTTTGTTTTAAGTTTGTATGTTTTTAAAAATCTTACACAGTGGCAGCACTGTAGTATCACAGTACCTTGCTCCAACAGCACAACACAAGGAATAGCACTCTTTAAAACCAAAATCTGTCAGCACAATGCGGTGAAGGGTAGGCCCATGGTATTTGCTCGCCATAGATCTATGTGAAGTAGATATGCATTCATTGGCCTTCCTTAAGAATGAGAATGTAAGATACTTCAGTGTAAAGAGAGTCTGAACTGTGTGAGGGGTGAGATCTCCCTCAGTGTCAGGAGAGCTCATTTCACAGGGCGTTTCCTCCTGCCTGGCTCGCTCCTAATTTCTGATTCCCGCTCAGAAAGCAATACTGCTTGTCCATCCTGTACTTCCCTTTTGTGTACCAATCCTCGATCAAGCAACCAGCAAAGCAGAGAAAGGCGGTCAGGATAATTCCATAAACCTGGAGGGACAACAGATGCTAGCAGTTATTAACAATATTTAAAGATCAACTTTTTAAAAAAAGTTCTACCTTGTTTCCTTTCTGATTCCTAACCTCTTCACTGTTAATTCCAGTGCATGGTTTTAATGTTTCATCATTGTGAACAACTTGCCTCAAACTTGTTTTGTCACTGAAAACATTTGTATAAGTGAACATCCATGTCTCCTTACTTCTTTTTAAAGGTTCACCAATTGGTTTCTAATTCCTTTTGTTCTTCCTCCAAAATTGTATGACCTCATGGGGCGTGATTTTCCCGAGTAGTGTAGTGGGGCAGGAATTTCAGTGGGAGACAAAAAATCCGAATCGCAACTGGCATAGAAACATAGAAACTAGAAGCAGGAGTAGGCCATTGGCCTTTCGAGCCTGCTCCGCCATCCAGCCGATCGCGGTCTTCTCAGGCATTTGTTTGTGACATGGTCAGCCTCATGTCCTTCCCGGACATGTGGCTGATTTAAATATTCATATCTTCATTTCAGTCTGTTTAGCGAGCGCGGGACACTATTGTCTGAGCTCAGTTGCCTTTCTGATCTCGCCAGTGGAGGTTCTCACTGATGAGAATCACAGCTTGTCCCCACCAATATGATGGCTTTGCCACTGGGACTAGAAGCCATTGAGGCCGCCCGGGTGGTTGAAGTGGGGGGTGGGGGGGGGCAATGCCCATAGGGCATTGCCAGCCTGGCACTGCCGGCCTGGCAACCTGGCAGTGCCCACTGGGCATTGCCAAGGGGATGGGGCCTCGCATTGGCAGTGGTTGGCGATCAGGGGTGTCTCTGGGGGGGCGTCTGAGGGAAGGGTGGCGATCAGGTGGGTCTGTGGGGGGTCTATAGCAGAGGTTTGTGGGGGGTGCTTGTGGGGGGGGGTGTCTGTAGGGGTGGCTGTGGGGTAGGGTGAGGGGTCAATGTCTGTCAGGGAGGGCGGTTGACAGATCACCAATATACTATATACATTTGTGCACAGGATATGGAAGATCAGGGCGCATGTCTAGCTGTCTGCAGCCGGCTTCCCCAGTGATCTTAGGTTACAGCCCCCTTTCTCCCACACCAGTGTGAAACTCGCTACTGCCAAAATAACTTACAGAGTGTGGAAAAATTGCATGGGGTAGCTCGCTGAAAAAAATCGCAGTGAATCTCCGGCTTTCAGACTTCTGTACACTTTGAATTTTTGGGGAGAAATTTCCGCCTCATGTTTCTCAACATTAAATTTAATCTGACATTTATAAACCTGTCTCTTTTTCCCTAAAATCACTTATGCTTCTTTTCCACAATCAACCACTTCTCTATGTTTGTGTTTTCTGCAAATTTGCTTCTGCTTCCAATCATACATATCTAATAATGCCAAGGTGCGGAGGAAGGCCATTTGACCCATCATTCCTATGCCAGAATGAGAAGAGTAATGGAACAAACACTAGCATCTAAGGAACATCAATATTTATACTACTCTGTTTCTGTCCTCTAGCCAACCTGATGCCTTTTCTGATTATGTTTATCTTAATTTTAAAACTGTGACACTCTATTAAACAACTAATCGATCTGCCCTCCTGTTAATCAATGGGCACTCAGATTCATGACCCAGTACCGTGATGTGAAAAATCCGAATCGCAACTGGCATAGAAACATAGAAACTAGAAGCAGGAGTAGGCCATTCAGCCTTTCGAGCCTGCTCCGCCATCCGGCCGATCGCGGTCTTCTCAGGCATTTGTTTGTGACATGGTCAGCCTCACGTCCTTCCTGGGCATGTGGCTGATTTAAATATTCATATCTTCATTTCAGTCTGTTTAGCGAGCGCGGGACACTATTGTCTGAGCTCAGTTGCCTTTCTGATCTCGCCAGTGGAGGTTCTCACTGATGAGAATCACAGCTTGTCCCCACCAATATGATGGCCTTGCCACTGGGACCAGAAGCCATTGAGGCCGCCCGGGTCGTCGAAATGGGGGGGGCAATGCCCACAGTGCATTGCCAGCCTGGCACTGCCGGCCTGGCAACCTGGCAGTGCCCACTGGGCATTGCCAAGGGGATGGGGCCTCACATTGGCGGTGCTTTCATGACAATATTCTGTCTCCCAATGATATGACCTTTCCAGCAAGCCCCCATTTGTGCTACACATGAGGCTGGATTTTACAGAGGGTGGGTTCCCTGCACTCCAATGTAAACTTTGGGGAGAGCCCTCCTTCACTTAGTTGGCTTGCCCCACTTTAATGTTTTGGAGGAATACCCCTGTAATTAGAATTTTTGGGGGGAACGCCACTGTAATTAGAATGAGGTGGGACTTTTGTCCTTCTTCAGGAGGATGTCCTACCAATCTGAGGCCAGCAGCGTCAAGCAGGAGAGATGGCCACTGCCAGTACTGCAGGAAGGCCAAGGAGGTGGCAATCAGCAATGGACTCGGACATTGAGGTAAATCCAAGATCTCACTGGGGCCAGGCTGACAGGTCTCAGCGAGAGGGAGGAAGGTTGTGGGAGGTGGGGTGCATATTGGACAGGAAAAGGGGGAGAGTGGCCATGAAGAGGCAGAGCTGTGGCGTGCGACTTCTGATTGACACATGGCTCTGGGAAGGAGTCCATATGACTTCTTCAGAGTTGACGAGGGGTAGAGAGGTGATGGATTATATAGTTGGGGGGAGGTTGTGGAGAAGGTGGGGCAGAATAGGAGGTCAGGGATAGGTGGGACCTCAGGAGAGATTGACAAAGATGTCATGGGCACATGACAAAGGGAGTGTTAATGGTAGCGTTAAGGACGAAAGAAGGTGCTGATCGTGCCTCGAAAGTAAGATAGCAGAATATGGCAATCGCCGGACAAAGGTCTGTGCTCAGTGAAAGCAAAATGAAAGAACAAGTGACAGATGGCCTGATGGAGTGGGGTGGGGGAGTTGGTTTGGAACAAGTAAAGAAACAAGGGGGTCAAAATGGAGGCGAGAGTTCACAGTCTAAAGTTGTTAGACTCAGTGTTGAGTCCAGAAGGTTGTAGCGTGCCTAATCGGAAGATGAGGTGCTGTTCCTTCAGTTTGCATTGGGCTTCACTGGAACATTGCAGCAGGCTGAGGATATACATGTGGGCATGAGAACAAGATGGTGAGATGAAATGGCAAATGGTGGGAGTCCTGCTTGCAGACTGAAGGAAGGTGTTCCACAAAATGGTCACTCAGTCTGTCTTTAGTCTCCCCAATGGAGAGATGGCATTGGGAGCAGCAAATACAGTAGATCAAACTGAGGGAGGTCAAGTGAATTGTTGATTCATTTGAAAGGAATATTTGGGGCCTTGGACAGTGAGGGGAAGGGGTAAAGGGGCAGCTGTTGCACCTTCAACGTTTGCACAGGATAGATAACAGATCTGTCCACATTTCAGTCCACTGGTTCAACAAGCCTGTTAGTTCCTTCACCAACCCAGATACAGTTGATAAGACTCACCAAGATAGTGAAGATATGATTGAGTCACCGAGCACAGGGAAACCAGAAGATGATTACATGGAAGTGGAGTCTGATATTGTGGAGCAAGAATTTTATAAATGTCATTTTTTGGTTGTTAAATGAACAGATGGCAATCTCATGGGTTTGCAAGGCATTTTTGGATGCATTGCTGCTCAGCAGATATAGGCAGCACAGTGGCACAGTGGTTAGCACTGCTGCCTCACAGTGCCAGGGACCTGGGTTCAATTCCAGCCTTGGGTGACTGTGTGGAGTTTGCACGTTCTCCACGTGTCTGCGCAGGTTTCCTCCGATGTTCCGGTCTCCTCCCACAGTCCAAAGATGTGCAGGTTGGGTGGATTGGCCATGCTAAATTGCCCCTTCGTGTCCCAAGATGTGTAGGTTAGATAGATTAGCCATTGCAAATGTGCAGGGTTATTGGGATAGGGTGGGAGGGTGGGTGGATCCGGGTAAGATGCTCTTTCAGAGAGTCGGTGCAGGCTTGATGGGCAGAATGACCTACTGCACTGAATAAAAAAAGAGATGTGGTAATTGGCTAACATAGCCATTGATTCTAATACCCATCCTTTGCCACACAATCAAGAGAGATCTTCCATGCAGTGCCTGCTGGGCAGAGTAGTTTCTCTTAAAAGCTCATTCATGTTCCTCTTTAACAGGGAGGCCCGTGAGCCAGCCAGTGTATCAAAGATGGAAGCATTGATTGCTAGTCTTTGGGCATAGGAAAAATGGTGTGAGGGATCGATACCAGCCTCCATAAAATGGAGAGCAGTATCTTGTGGTGTGGTCTTTGAGGGTGGCTTCCAAACACTCCATTGGCCTTTACAAGAAGGAAGACTCGTGCAGGTTTCTAATGTTCATCAATTCAATACTACTCATTTAAACCCATTCAGAAAGTTCCACCAATTGTAGATTTTCATATTCTTCCTTGTGGTTTCCCTCATTCTTTTCCCCACAGGTCCTGTCATATTTCCTATGTTAATCCCTTTAGAACCAAGCTCTATCCTAACAGAATTCCCTTGTAGTGGGACCTTTCAAAACACAGTAAACTCTGTGTGATCTGGCATCCAACCAACCAGAATTCTCGAGTAACTGGAATTCCTGACAGCTTGGCTTTTTTTAAAGGCAATCACTTTCCATGTTTAGATAATAATACAACCTTTTTAAAAATTTAGTATAATAACAATAGATTGTAACTCAGCAGAATTTGTTCTTAGGTTTTACACTCAAATTATGAAATTATTGGGTCAATTTTGCTTATTGAGCCTGAACAAAGATATAACGCATCTTGTCTTGTGTCCAAAATAACATGACTTCTCAAGGGTAATTAGCGATGGACAATAAATGCTGACCTAGCCAGCGATGCCCACATCCCATATATAAATAAAATAAAAACTCCCTGTTAACCAGCATTTCTGATTAACCAGCATCACCCATTTCCCCAAGCATTCCAAACAACAAAGATTTTTTACTGTGTTCTTAATGCATCAAGAACATTCATCAAACTGAAATTGCAATGGATTGACATTACCGTGATGATCCCCACCAACACCGTCAGCGCATCAACCATAACCATGAGGTCAGTGACCCGAGTCTCCATTGTCTGAAGACAGTCCTAATAGACAAGACAGATGGTTATGAAAATTCACATCTGAAAGCCATTATGGAAGAAGAGGTGTTTACAAGTTAATAAAAGCACAGGTTCAACAAACCTTCTCTCATTCAGCTCTCAGCTTGACTCAGCTTTCAGTAACAAGTCTATGCACAAGTGAGCTGACCTCACTGAATAAAGTGACGTTGGCTGTTTGTATTCACTTTTTGGTGCTCTGGGTAGTTCTCTCGCCAGGTGATGGAAGCACTGGGGATACAATGTTCGGTGGCAGTAGCCAAAAAAGGGCCGCAGGCAACCTACTGTTTCAGGCCGTCTTTCAGGAGGGTGGGTACTCAATATGCTGGCAAGGCCTGGATGCACTGAGATCGGGGCGCTATCTTTAAAGGGCGCCCCGATCATATCAAGAATAAAACTGCCCCTCCCCCCAAGCCACTTTGGAGATCTCAGGGGCTCTTTTCCCCACTGTAATCAGAGTTGGCACTTCTTTCCCTCTCCCTTCCCCCCCGATCATCAGCCCCTTCACGCCGTCCACAGTCAGAGCCAGCACCCACACCACCCCCACATGACCCACAACCAAATCTGAATTAACCCCTCTCGACTGAGGCTCCCACTGGGTCCTGCCCCTTGGCATGGTTGGTACTACCAGGTTTTCATGGGCATGGTGCCAATCTGTGCCAAGGGTCAGTGCCGGGGGCACTGCCTGGACATGTCCCTCTCCCCTGGGGCTATTCGCACTTTTACATCCCTGGGGAGACCTCCGGACAGTCTCAGGTCGAGATGAACCTGTTGTAAATGGTGCTGCTGTGACATCACGCTGACATCCGCTGAATATCCAGTGAGGAGGTGAGTCCCAGAGAGAGTGCTCACTAATGACATATTAATGTATTAAAATGAGTTGTCTGCGCTCCCGTGCACGTTTCATGCCACTCCACCGGCGAGGGGCCGGTAAGATCAGAACTCGGAAACTCTCTCGCGTGAATTGCGCTTTCCAGATTTTGAGCACATGCCGCCATTCTCGAAGATGGCAAGTGCTGGCTCAAAATCGCCCCTGATAGCTCTGTGGAGAGCCAGCATGGGCCTGATTACCTCCTTCTGTGCTGTAAATCACTCTAACTCCATCTTAGACACGATCCCTACTGTTTTTTTATTCATTCATGGGACAGGGCATTGCTGGCTGGCCAGCATTTATTGTCCATCTCAAATTGCCCTTAGATTGATACAACTGAATAGCTTCCTATACCATTTCAGAGGGCAGTTGAGAGTCAAGCATCATTGCTGTGGCTCTGGAGTCACATGTAGGCCAGACCAGGTGAGGATGGCGGATTTCCTTCCCTAAAGGACATTAGTTGTCTCTGATCCTAAGCAAGGCCTGCAATCCTAAAAATGATCAACATTACTGCCTATAATTCTACTTATGGGCCAGAATTTCCATTCTTGCATCCTGCTACCACTGCCAACAAGAATGCAGAATTTGGCGCTCAGCCAAATCTCTGTTCACAGCAGCGGGACTGGATAATTTTAGCCATGGGTGAGGTCAGAGAATTTTGGTCATGGTCTCTGTCTGTAATCCTAGACACTGCCTGCAATCCTACACATGATCCCTATTGCTGTCTGTTATCCCCAAAACGGTCCCTTCTGCTACCTCTAATCCAAGATGTGGTCCCTACTGCTGTCCGTAATCCTACACATAATCCATCCTGCTGCTTCTAACCCTGGACACAGTATCGATCGCTGTCTACAATCCTAGACAAAATCCTTAATGTTCTCTTTAGTGGCAACACTCGCCATACCTTTAGAGGAGCACCTTCTGCAAAGCACGTTTCATTCTCAACACTAGTATAGCGGCTGAATGTTGAGTTTTTTCCACAGCAAAGAAACTGTAAGAAAGTAGAGAAGGGATAGGTTAATTAGCTGCATCTCGCAATAAAATACTGTATATGGAACTGCACTGGGGAATCCCAAAAGTTGTGCAAAATAAGCATTCACATTGTGACCAAATTCTGTGCTAAAACTGATGCTGAATGCATTGTAATGAATAGGATTCATATAGCTCCTGGTACTAACAATAAGTTTGTAAACAATCTAAACTTTAATTGAGTGCTTTAGAACGGAAGGATTTGTAATCATTCTGTCTTTTACCCCCTAATTTCCCCACTTTCCTTTTCTCAATTCTGAAAACTCTGATTTTTGTTGAGGTCATTTCCAGTGCTTTCTGCCTCCCCAAAGTGGCTATTCATCACGTATAAATATAGCGAATGAGTAAGATAGTCAGCTGTGGAGAACATCACAGCCAGAAATAATCATCTTTTCCAGAAGGTCCACACAACACACATTACAGTCACTGAACTGCAATCAGGAAACAACATCCTGGCTAATTCTTTCCTAGTCTATGGGTGCTGGCACCCCAACTCTGCTATTGTCTCTAATTGAATCACCTAACTTAGCACACTCCAGAGTCTCGAGATCCTGGCACGTATATCTCCACACCACATGGAGGAGTGCATTTGCCAAGAATGTACAAGATTTGAAATTGCAAAGTTCTGCTGGTTATGTGGGCCATCCCATTGGACAGCAAAGGTCAGGATTCTGAGTGCGTGTGTAACTGCCTAGCCACAGCTTTCTTGCAAAGGAGAAGTTAAGTTTAATGAGATGCCACACAACAGGATGGTAACTCTCACTATCAGCTCACTGCAGCTGCTGAATTTGGATCCTTAAAGCAAGTTACCCTGTCTGCAGTTCAGTGAAAACTTGTGTATGTTTTTTTTAGAAAAAAAGCTTTCAGCTCATAGCAGTCATTTCTTTTGCTGGGGAGATGCTAATTTAGCATCTCAGCATAACTTGTTAATTGCACTTTCCTACAATATTGATGGTTGCTGCAGCAAAGGAACCTACAATAAGTTAAGTGCTATAGATAGTGATTCCTCTAAAGGGCTGTTAATGTGCTGCTTGACATAGGAAAAGAAGATTCTGTCCGGTTCCTGTCACTCCTTCCAGTGCTGCATATATCCACCAAGATGCTGCTAGCTGGGCATGTCAGAGAAGAGCTGTTTTCCTTTTTGTCACTGAAATGTCCCTGAGCAAGAAAAATGTGCTCCAAACAATTTCTAGGGCCAGGGTGTTTCTTCCCTTCACCCTGAGGGTTATCACAACGTGAAGCTTTATGCCACTGTTTTGTCCGAGCCATTGCAGCTGGGAAGGGCAAACAACTTTCATTTGCCCAGAATATGAGACATGGTTGGTGGCACCCAGCCGGGCATTAGCGATGCTCACATTAACCTCATAGCCAGCACAGGTAGATAGAGTTCCCCATTCTATTAATGTTCATGTGACGACTGAGCACAAACAACCTGAATGCAAGTTAATGGTAGCGTGCAGGAAGACTCCATATTGCCTCATTATCCAAAGGAACACATAAGAGGAGATTTTAAACCTGACATACCCACTGTTTTCCCATTCCGTTTCTACTGTGTTTCACTTCATCCAGCTCCACTATGCAGGCTGCCTGAGGCTGTTGTAATTCTTCAATAAAAATGGAAACTGTGTCCAATCACATCATTAAGCTCCAGCCATCATTTTTACAGTGGGGAAAAGGAGTCTGGTCTGACAAAGACAAATTAAATACCGTTTTCACTTTATTGAAACAATCCTGTGGGATCTAAAGGAGCAGGAGAGTGTGAATGTGAGATATTTACAAAATTTCCTTCCCAAAATTTCCGCCAAATGTTCATTGGCTCTGGCCAGTAGCCTCCAGCTATTCAATATTCTTCACTGGCCTATTGGACAATTGCTTCCTCTCAACTCATAGCGGATATGAACATATGAGTCACCTGATGTCGGAGCAGCGCTCCGAAGGCTCGTGATTCCAAATAAACCTGTTGGACTTTAACCTGGTATTGTAAGACTTCTTACTGTGCCCACCTCAGTCCAACGCTGGCATCTCCACCTTATGTGTTGGTAGTGGAGGGAGTGAAAGATTGATGGATGGAGTTCCAATCAAGTGGACTGTTTTGTCTTGGATGGCGTCGCGCTTCTTGAGTGTTGTTGGAGTTGCACTCATAGAGTGTTCTATCAAACTCCTGATGTGTGCCTTGTAGATGGTGGACAGGTTTTGGGGAGTCAAGAGGTGAGTTACTCAACACAGGAATCCCAGCCTCTGACCTGTCCTTGTTGTTGCAGCATTTATATGGCTTGTCCATTGCACAACAGTCTTTTCAGGATATCAGAAATAATCACTATTTGTTGTATTGTTCCTCTATCATGGAATCCCATGTAGCAGGACAATGGGGAGCCCATTTTTTAAGCAGTATTAAAGTGGGATAAAGAGGGAGATGAGAAAATGAAATAAGTAAAGATGCAGCCAAGGAAGTTGACACATCAATCTTTCACTCCCTCCACTACCAACACATAAGGTGGAGATGCCAGCGTTGGACTGAGGTGGGCACAGTAAGAAGTCTTACAAACTGTTTGCAATATGATGTGGTTTTGGCCCCTGAACAAGTACTGTAATTAACTGAAATACCAGGTTATCTTTCCCTATCTGCTGTTGTCGCCTCACAGCATTTTTTTTCATTCATCGGAGTTTTAATATGATCCTTTAAAACAGAAGCAATCTGAACTAAAGGAAAATAAAAGTGTTTGAATGTTAATCAGGTGATATTTACCTCATGATGGGCTTTCACTGCCTATCACCACACTTCTCTTATTGCTGGGAATGACCTCAAAGCCATTGCAGCTTTGCCGAGCTTGTTGCAGAAGCTGTGGGGGAACAGGGATGATTGAAGTGGTGCTATGTAGGTTTATGTCCATTCCTTAGGGGGTGAGGCAGTGCCATTGGCTGCCACCAATGTAGTGTTCCTCACTGATGTCATTGAAGAAAGCTGAATGGGCTGCACAGACGATGGCCCAGGGTGATACCTGCCCCTGAAGAACCAGTGAAGTCTGACATGAACAACTTTTCCCCTGATGTCTACACAAGTAAATGGAGTCACTGTGGCAATCTTGGCAGCTACGATAGTGAGCTGCCTACGTATGGCCGAGAAAGGAGGCCTGGAGCCTGGAACAGGCTCTATGGAGCCACCTGTACTGAAAACAAAGTTAGGAGCCAGTCCCTGCCTTAACCCACTGAAGGAAAATACTGGTGCAGATTTTGCAGGAATGCTAATGATGAAATTTTCAGCATCCGCCCTCCTCTGAGATGGATAACACCTTCTGGAATCTGCACATGAGCAGTGCAACACAGAAATCCAGGTACTGCCATAGGTGATACCAAGCCTCGCCACAGCAGGGTTCAAATAAACAGGGGGCAGGCCCAGGCCCAGGGATCGGGAAAGCAACATGCAGTTTAATTGGAGGAGCAGCGAGTGAGCGTGGGAGACAGAGCCTGTGAGGAGCTGCTCCTCCAATCACAGACTCACGCTGTTGCTCCAGCTCCTCCAATGACAGGCTCCCACCCTCCCACTCTTGCTGTTCCTCCAGAGACAGAAGCTTCGATTGGAAGAACAAGCAAGGACAGGAGGGAGGCAACCCTGTCACTGGAGGGGCTGTGATGACCCATTCAACATAATCATTCCACTTTCTCCAGGGCCAAGGTGGCCAGTGAGTCGAACGTCCGACATCCTCCAGGATCGGGATGAGGTTAGGAAAAAAAAAGAAAGGAAAAGTTTAGAGGCCCAGAAAGGAGGCCAGGAGCAGGCTCTGCAGAGCCACCTGTACTGAGAACATGGGTAGGAGCCAGTGGAGATAAAGTCCATCACTGTGGTGGAGAGTGGGGACATGGGAGGCAATGGGAAATGAAAAGAGAACCATGAAGATTAATCCTTTACTAACTTCCCTAAACTGTTCTGCCTGTCTGAGTTCTGTTTCACTGCATCAAATAGTTGGAATTTTAGGAGAATCTGATCATAGTCTATTATAGTAAATTGGGAACTGTATTCAGGTGATGAACACTTTTGATTATAATGCAAACTTCCATTTCAATCAAAAGTGCTGTTATAGGCTCGATGGGCCAAATGGCCTCCTTCTGCACTGTAGGGATTCTATAATATGATTCTATGATAGGTTTTCTCTGTTCTGGTTTTGTTAGGATCACCCTTGCGCAAACCACGTGATGCAAAATAAAGGTCTTACTTTGCAAAATAAAGGACAATTAGGGATGGGCAATAAATGCTGGCCCAGCAAGTGATGTCCACACCCCAAGAAAGAATAAATAAAATTAAAAAAATTTTAATCCAGCATTGACACATGATTATCATATTATTTTGATCTGATTAATCCTTAGTTTGAGTGTCGCATATTATAAAGTCTTTCCATTGGCTATTTGCGTTATATTATCTAAGGAAGGAAACCCTGAAATAAATGCAACACAAATACAGAGGTTAACATTACTATGGGATGCATCACCTAATAAAGGAGTTAGTGAGAATCAAAAAAGAGCCCCAGAAAATCAAAACGTATCCCTCGAGAAAATCTCGAGGGAGTGCAGAAGGAGTCCATTCAGCTCATCAAGCCTGTATCAACAATAGTTCCACTCAGGCCTTATCCCCATAACCCCACATATTTACCCTGCTCATCCCCCTGACACTAAGGGACAATTTAGCATGACCAATCCACCTAACCCACACATCTTTGGACTGTGGGAGGAAACCGGAGCACCCGGAGGAAACTCCACAGAGACACTGACCCAAGGCGGAAATAGGACTCGGTCCCTGGTGCTGTGAAGCAGCAGTGCTAACCACTGTGCCACCGTGACGCCCAGGAGGAGCCCTTGAAGAAAATTATTCTGACCCCCTGCGTCACAGGGTGAGATATTGAAAGCTCATCCCCACCTGCACTGAACTACCCTTATCGTTAGTCTCTCTGGAATATTACCACCCCGTTGAATGAAGTGTAACTGGGAATTTAACAGTGTATTAAGTTTATAATTGCTGCTGAAAAGCGTCTCTCGCTTTGGAAAGTCAATTTTATATTTGTGAAGGTGTCAAATTCCTTCATTATGATAAAAAATCACTTTTTAAATATACATATTTTAAAGTTTGTTCATGATATTTCAGCTTTTACAGTAACCCAATTTTGCAATCATTTATTCTGTAAACTCTTATTAAAATTGGCAAATTCAGCACATTTTATTTCTTAGCTTGATGTCTCTAATTGGCTGTTTACTCTGCTTGACATCATCACTGTTGCAGGAAACTTGGAAATCCCCTTGACTTGGTGCCAAACTCAAATTGACACTGGAAAAGGGGAAATCCACAGCACAGACTGCACTAGATCTTTGTGGGCAACTTTCTTTGAGGTCAGTGTCTAGTGCTGTCATTCCACCATTGACTGTAAAACCTAGGCCAAGGAATTCCATTCACATATATTTTCAATACACTTTGTATATAGCTGAGAGTTTTTAATCAACAAGGCTGGTTCCATGGTATATTCAATCATAATGTGGAGATGCTGGCGTTGGACTGCGGTAAACACAGTAAGGAGTCTAACAACACCAGGTTAAAGTCCAGCAGGTTTATTTGGTAGCAAACGCCACTAGCTTTCGGAGCGCTGCTCCTTCGTCAGGTGAGTGGGAGATCTCCCACTCACCTGACGAAGGGGCAGCGCTCCGAAAGCTAGTACCGTTTGCTACCAAATAAATCTGTTGGACTTTAACCTGGTGTTGTTAGACTCCTATCTATATTCAATCATAGCCAAAGAATCAGCTGCAATGGCTACTCTTTCTGCTCCTAGTGTTGCCTCTACAGTCCCTAAAGGATCTATCTTGTCCTCCTATTTCTCATCTACATGCTGCCCTTGGTAACATCATACAAAAACACGACATCAGGTTCTATATGTATGCTAACCAGGCTGATCTGTATCTCAGCATGACCTCTCTTAACCCCTCCATTGCTCTTCATTGTATTTTGTTTGTCTCCTTATTTGTCCAACAACCAGTAATTGATAAACAGAAATTTCCTCGAATGAAATATTGGGAAGACCAAAGTCATTTTCCTCAGTCCCTACTTCAATTCCGTTCCCTAGCCGTCGGGCGGGATTTAAGGCCTCGCTCGGGCAAGACCGGAAATTCCTGCCCGAGGTCAACAGAAATTTCCATTGTCTGACCCTCGCCTGCGTCAATTCCATGGCGGGCGAGGTGGTAGAATTCCGGGCATCATCTCCATCTCTCTCCCTGGCATCTGTATGAAGTTGTACCAGACCACTTGCAACCACAGTGTCATGTTTGACTTTGAGGTGAGCTTCCAACCCATACATGCACCATCACCGAAACCTCTTAGCTCCACTTCTGTAACATTGGCCCTGCCGCAGCTTGTCTGCTGCTGAAACTCTGATCCATGTATTTGTTGTCTCTAAGACTTGACTATTCTAATGTTCTCCAGGCCAGCCTCCCATCTTCCATAAACTTGAACCGATGCCAAATTCTGTCCCTATCCTAACTTACAGCAAGTCCCATTCACCTATCACCCCCATGCTTGCTGATCTACATTGGCTCCCAGTCTAGCAACTTCCTCATCCCTGATTTCAAACCTGCCATGGCTTTGCCCTTCCTTATCTCTGTAACCTTCTCCAGCCCACATTCCTTCCAGATCACTCTGCTCCATCATTTCTGGCTTCTTGAGCTTTCCTGATTTTAATTCTCCGCCATTGACGGCTGTTCTGTTAGCTGCTGAGTGGCTACACTCAGAAATCCTCCTCACTAAGCCTCTTCACTTTAGCTCCATCTCTTGCTTTAAAATTGATCTCTTTCAGTGATCCATCCTAGAATTTCCTGATGTCGCTTGGTGCCAAATCTTGTTTGATAATCTTCCTGAGAAGCACTTTGGAATATTTATGCTATATAAATGCAGGCCACGCTGTCAGAGCTCTGCAATATCTTCATTTCATAGTTTCCGATCAGTATCTCCACTATAACAGAAGCCTGGGACAGTGGAAGTAGATTGCACCATTACTTACAGTTGAGTGAATGGCTATCAAATCCTCTTTTGAATAGTCGGAGCTGTTTCTCGTGAAATCATCATATAGAAAATCGTACACGTCCTTCACTGCATTCTCCACCTGATGAGACACATTATATTCAAATGTTAACAACCATATAGGCTACATTTTGTTTTGTGGGTTTTTCCTTCACCCTCCCCTTCCCCCTTCCCCTGGGGCAGATTTCTCCCACCCCCTGTGGCGACTTTAGTGGCGGAGGGGAACAGAGAATCTGGCAAAAGCCAAAATGTCCGAAACCTACCGGTGTAAAATTATGTTGCAATTTTCCCAATGGCAGGTTAACGACAGGTCGGTCATCCCACTGGCAGGTGGCACGAACGTCATTTGCATTCATTTGCTCCTCATGAATGCTCATTAAGCAGCTGCCCGTCGGTGTTCCGTCAGGTTTCCCAACCTTGCATCATGCCAGTGTGAAACTACGTTGGCGTCAAACCTGATTGCCAAGGAGCGGTGTGCACAAGGCGGCCCTCAGTTCACCAGAGATGTTGGGGTGAGTGTAACGAATTTCTGTCCTCTTACCGTGCTGCTCCTGATGCACTGAACCAGGGCCAGACCGGTTCCTGCCTCTGTGCTGAGTAGCTCTTCACGGACTGCACTCTGCTGCAAGACCCATTGACCCCTGTGTCATGTCTCGGTTCAGTGCAGCGCTTGGGGTTGGGGGGTACCCCTGGTGCCACACACCAGTGCTGTGGGACGCAGGCAGCCACCACAAAGTCCAAAGTTTGACAAGGGGTGGGAATGCGAGGGTGGTGTTGGTGGCCTGATGCAGACAAGGGGAGCATTGTGGAAGGAGGATTCTGCAAGGAGGGCACCAGGATGATGAAAAATGGGAGGCAGAGGGAAGACTGAGGGAAGGGAAGCTAAGGTCTGGACAAAGCTGCATGTGAAGCTCACAAACGGGGAGGTCAAAGGGATACTACATTATTTGCTGGATGGGGATGCACGAAGACTCCAGATGTGGTGGGTAGAGGTCCAAGTGGGGCATGGGCTCCAGGGAGGCTGAATCGAGGATCAGACTTGTTCTTGAGGCTGCTAGCCTTTTCCCTCTGGGTTGTTACATCCTGCATAGTCTGGTGGAAGACAGGTGGGCTGGAGAGAGTGATGTGAGATTCTGGACTGGTGTTTAAATATGGCACTGAGACCCTTGAGCCCACCAGCTGACAGCAGGAGATGAATCATCTGCTGATCTGCCAGGAGAGTTGGAGGGGAACTCACCTGTGCATAATTAATGAGTTTCCAAGTACAGAATCTGGCGGGAGATCCCGCCATTCCGGTTGGGTGGACAGGTGCCACCACTGCACTTGGGGTGAAGATGGGAGAATTCTGCCCATAGAACGAGCATCTGAAATGGGCTCGATCTAAGGTGCCCTGAACTCACCTGTCTTTTTGGACTTTGTTATTTGCATAGCCCCAGATGCCCAGTTGAAAAGTTTACCAGACTGTAAAGACCCTCAGAAAGAAATTATTTCTCTTTGTGCATTTGGCCTGACAGCAGGAAAATGCTTCACATTTGGAGCCTGTCACAAAGGGAGCTGGGTAACTACATAGACCCAGTTTTTGACCTTTTCCCTTCTAAACAGACCTGAGTGTTTATAATGTTGTTGGTTGGGGGATAGGGGTGAGGGGTGTAGTGGGAGAGGGGCGATGTATTGGCCTTCAGTTCTGAATAGGGCCATTCTCCTTTACTGTACCTGCTGCAGTAGAACCTCCAACCGTGCAACATCAGAAGCGATGCTGCCCATATGCCTGTGTTCAGTCACTGTGAGCAATTACTATTTTAGCCTTTGATGGTAAGGTTCTTCAAGAATTGTCTGGATTAACCCAAGCTCATTGGACATCATTTTCAGTTCTACGAGCCTATTCAAGTTAGCAGTTAGATTTCCATTGGAAGATTTGACACAACCGGACTTCTAAATTGCCTGGGATGCTATTTTTTAAGCTCAACTAATCGAGGCTCTGCATTAGTGCAGGGATAATCTGTTTGAGAATTACACAGCAAGATCCCAATGCTTTGTCCATTCTGCTGATTACAGACAAAAAAAGCTTGATATAGCTCGAGGAAACAAGGCCCATGTTGTGTTGTACAGCAGGGTACACTCTTCAAAAGTTGATGGGTAGGAAACGATAGAAAGGTAAAGACCTGAGATATATTTTCCAGTCCCATGCCGGAGGACTGCAAGTATTTATCTTGCCCAAATCTTGAATGGTCAACCCTTCAAGATCTTCTGGGCACTGCCATCATATTTATTTAAAGTCTTGATGAATTGAGTCTGGCACTTGAGGACTTGTTCAAAACAACGGCTGGCAAAAACAAGTGGATGGATGACAAAACAAATGTCTGAACAGGAGATGAAGTGTGTAAACACAGCACCTGGAACCCCACCCCTGGTTGATGGCTGGTGAAGTGTATGAAGTGAGTCTTGTTTCCTCAACACCATCGGTGTAGTAAGAATGTCAAGGCTGAAGAAGGTCACCATCATGTTCCAGAAGCCTTCCTGCCCATCTGCTTTCATGTTCAAACGCGTCTCAGATAACAACCTTCAAACGAGAGCATTGTGAGTGCTCCCTGAAAAGGACTCGTGGACCTGTGTGACACTGTGCCAGTGGTCACTGCTCAGCTAGTGAAGCAGAAGATCTTTCATATTGACATGGACCATTGTGGCCAGAGGACTGGATCATTAACAGTCATCACCTATGCTTATTAAAGTCAAAAATTGACAGCCCTTCACCCTGCTGTTGCCATTTGGGGGATTAAGTTATAGAATAGAATCCCTACAGTACAGGAGGAGGCCATTCGGCCCATCAAACCTGCGCCAACAATAATCCCATCCTATCCCCGTAACCCCACATGTTTACCCTGCTAATCCCTCCCGAAACTAGGGTCAATTTAGCATGGACAATCAACGTAACCCGTACATCTTTGGACTGTGGGAGGAAACTGGAGCACCTGGAGGAAACCCACGCAGACACAGTGAGAACATGCAAACTCCACGCAGACAGTGACCCAAGCCAGGAATCAAACCTGGGTCCCTGGTGCTGTGGAGCAGCAGTGCTAACCATTGTGCCACCTTGCTGCTCCTGTTGAGTAAAGCATTTGGAGTCTATTGATCCTAGTGATGTCCTGTGCATTGAATTAGAAGAAGCTTGAGACATAAAAACTAACAGCAGCAGTCACCTATATGGCAAACGGCAGTGCCATCCCTATGCTGCCTGTTGTGTGCAGGTGTTTCAGAAGCTGATATAATATCTGTGCAACCACCTCCGGAGACAATGCTTTTCTCTCATGCCTTTAGTTTTAATACATCATAAAGCAGCAGTTCTAGACAGTATAATTCTGATGCTATCTGGCAGCTCTCATTGTCCGTTCTCTGCCACTCATTTATTAAGTAAGAAGTCTAACAACACCAGGTTAAAGTCCAACAGGTTTATTTGGTAGCAAAAGCCACTAGCTTTCCAAATAAACTGCTACCAAATAAACCTGTTGGACTTTAACCTGGTGTTGTTAGACCGCTTACTGTGTTTACCCCAGTCCAACGCCAGCATCCCTACATCATGACTCATTTACTAAACCACGCACCAGGGCAGTACCAGAAATAAAACTGACCAAAAAGAATGTCAGCAGTAGTAGCGCAATATACTGTCAGTTCCTTCAGAATCCTGACATGCATGGAGCTGACTCAGGTGCAGTAACTGCTTCCTGTGAGTGGTAGGAACACATTGCAGATGTAAGATTGGAATCTGGTAGGCCAGTCCCTTAAGAAATAATCACTTCCATTTTACAAAGTGCCTTCAAAGATTTTAGCATGTCCCAAAGTGCTTTACAACCAACGAAGTACTTTTAAAGTGTAGTAATAATGTAATGTGTGATCAATTACCCATGATTTGATGTGCAAAACAGCCTAATGGCTTAAGTGCAATTGTACACGACATCTTCAATGTTTACATGGGAGTCGTGCTTTCTGACAGACTCCTACTTTGGCTGCCTCCTTTATTCTGGAGTAATTCTTTAACCTCGTAGCAATATCTAGGCTGGAACTTCTCGGCCGTTCACACCGGCGGGATCATCCGGTCCCGTCAACGACGCACCCCCACCGCGGGTTTCATGGCGATGAGGGCAGCATTCACTGGGGAATCCTATTGACAATGGCGGGACCAGAAGATCCCGAAGTTGGTTCACCTGCCACCGCAGCGAAACACAGCAGCGGGTTGTGCAGTATTCCCGCCCCAAGGCTCTATTTCAGGTTATTTTTGAGAGTTGTTCATTTTATGTAAGATTCTGGTCCTATGTTCATAGCCAGTGTCTAAAGCCCCACATACACCTACATCTCAGCATTTTTCCATTTGCATTAGAATCAAGTGCAGTTGAGCAAATCTCTCCTCATAAGTTAGAGCCTTGACCACAGACAAACCTTGTTGCTCTTCCACCAATAGAGTGTAGAGCCATGAGCAAGGGCATCAGCACTGGTTCTGGATTAGGGGTCAGTCACTAGGTTATCAATGTCAATCCTGGACTTGGCCTGACCTTAGTAGGCATGATGTCTACAACGATTCTGGATGTGTATTGATAATGGACCAGTAAAAGTACATGTAGATACATGAAACTGGATCAGAACCATTGACAGGGACATCAATCATAGTCCAGGCACAGGACCACCACTTGTCTATCAGCACTGGTCCTGGCTAGAAGTGTACCAACATTAATTACTTATTGTTACCAGGTAATTATTAATTATCAGGGTATCAGTGCTAAGCCTGGATCTATAATGGAGTGAGTATTGGGGTTTACGGGATTGATCCTGGACTTGCATCAATAATGGGGATATTTGGTGTTGATTCTGGACATGTATTGAGATCATAACATGGCATTGGCATCAATAGCAGGAAATGTCAGTATTGATTGTGGACCTGTACTAGTTCCAGAAACCAGGCTTTGCTCCAAGCTTGTACCTGTATCAGAGTCAGTAACAGTAGTATAAGTATTTGACTTCAGGAAAGAAATAGATACACACAACATGTAATTCAGCACTGGGGCATTAGTTTTGATCGTAAATATGCATCAGAATCAGTAATGGAGGAATTAGTACTTCTCCTATACTGGGATCAATATAAGGTTAGGTTCTGGAAGGTAGTTTCATTTTAGATGTTGTAAATATCTTACAGAATGAATGTACCTCGCTTAAAATGCAGCAAAACCACACAAATTACTCAGTGTGCCTCTCCTCAACCAGCTTTATTGGATGGTCTACTTGAGAAATCTCGTCAGTCTTCACAAAGCAAAACTCAATTCAATCTCTGGTTATTAATGATGGCTCACAGACCTCAGAGAATTCATTAAATGAGGCCTTGAGCTCCAGACTGTGCGTTCACATTAAGCTCTATATGTAATAGATACTGAGTGAGGGCACTCAGAGTTAAACTGATATAAATCCAGGACTGTCTGCATCAGATTAATTGCTATTGTCTGTGAATCACGTCTGCGGTTTTAGCAGCTCAACCAATAGCTAATCAAGTGTTTAATTAATACTAGCTGATCTCCTGTGGGGTTGCTAATGGACAGCAGGCAGCCTGGTGTCTGGACCATGGTTATGTTGTTTAGCTGGTAAGATATAGTTGTGTTTAATTGTCCTTTAAGGCCACATGCTCAGGTACATTCTGTGAGGAAATGACATATCTTGAGGTCAGTCAGAGGATAATTGCTGAGGAAAGTTCCATAAAGTGGCAGATGCTCGTAAATGTCCACCATTTTAAGGCCAAATTATCCAGGTCAGAAATGAAAGGAAGACATATTTTACAATAGTTTGAAATGTGTCATCCAAAGAGCAAACTAATGACTAATGAGTCAATGGATGAATAAAGGCCAGGGAAAAACTGAGGATAAGGAAAGAGGCATACCCTAAATACATGGACAGCGGGGAAGAGCAGGTTAAGGGAGAATATGAAATGATTATGAGAGCCGTGAAAAAATAATTAGGAAGGCAAAGAGGGATTATGAAACAAAATTATCTATGAACATAAAATAAATAGTTAAAATCCCATCGAGGCAGATAGATAAAAACAGGAAATATTAAATGTTTCCTATTTATGTTCAACAATACTTTTATAGTCCAATTTAGTTTTTGAAAGTTCGAATCTCAGCCTCTGTAAATTGGCTTTTCCCCAATTTATTACCCTGGTCTTTGTTGTGTGGAATGGACAGAGCAGAGAGGCAAAACTGAACTCCTTTATTTTCTTGCCGTCTATCCATAAGCAGAGTTGTTTTAATTTTTTGAAATAGGTTGTGGCGTGTTTGCCCAATCCCTCTGTTTGTGAAGTCAATTTTTAAAGTGACTCCAGCAAATTATTTTCAGTGTTAAATCAGAAGTATAGTTTATTCATACTTTCAAACCTGGAGAATGGCTGCCACTTAATATACATGCACAAGCACACAATAAGAAGATAGGAAAGAAGAGTTTTTACAACTGAATAACTTAAAAGAAAAATACATTACAGATATGGGTATCAATTCACATGATAGCCAGAGTCCGGAAAGTCAGAGTTTAGTGAGGGTTTCTTTATGGAGGAGCTACAGTTCAGTTGGGGCTCAGCTAACTGAAGCAGGGTTTGTAGAATTCCTTTAAAGTTGATGGTGATGCAGGATGATGAGGTTGGTATACAGAGACTTGGTCCGCTCAGCAGATGATGGCAGTAATCTACCAGAGAAAACAGGCTTTGATGGGGTTTCGACTTGATGCAGGCTGTTGGTCAGCCTGGAGTCTTGCTGTGATATTTGCAGGCTGGACGTTGAACAGCAGACTGAGTTTTGAGTCTAGAAATGTAATATTAAAACTTTCCAAAGGCCAGAAGGTTGGGTCATATGATGTTTCCCATTAATAGGTCGGTTGCAGGTTAACAAGCAGATTCTATGTTTCCGGTCAAAATCAATTGTTTACCTTAGGAGGTAGATGGTGACTATTATTGCCTCTGCGGGTATAACAAGTTTTAATGGCTCTTTCTTTGTTGTAGGACCAGATTTGAGAGCCAAATCATCTGCTTGTCCCTGGTTTTATTGACTGTAATGAGTCCTCACAATGTGAGATGTGAGGTGTGAGGTTCCACAAGGATGAGGGTTGAGTTTTTGTCTTGTAACAGCTGTTTCCAGAAACTGCAGCCAACCTGTGAAGCATGTGACCGGAAGCAACCATTGTTTGGCTCAGCAAAGTCCACGTTTTAAATAAGCAAAAAAGATTAGGTTTGATTTAAACAGTTTATGTTCTCTTTCATGTTGTAGGAACATCACACACCCTTCTCAGTTATTATCTTAAAGAGTATTATCGTAAGTTCCCTACGACCGAGATGTTCCGCTACTTTTGCTGTTTTATCTGCTCTGGTTTGTTCCCCATTATTAGGGTGGAGTCCTCTGCACAATACAGGGCAGTGCTTCCCAGACTGTTTTCAATGTGACCCCGTTTTAACACTTCAAAATGAATGTGATCCCAGATACAACAAAACAAAACAGCAGTAAAATAGCAGAGTAACATTCCGTATATAATTAAAGTTTGCATATGAAAATCTGTAACTTTCAAGTACTTTGTAAAAATGTTCCTTTCAGGACCCAAGTAGGTTTCAGCCAACTTCTCCATATTTCCTGATGACAGCAGACTCTCCCACAACATCCATGTGCACTGTAATCAGTCCCTCACCCCAACCACATGCACACAGCCAAAACACAGATACTCGGCTTCCTAACTCCCTCATACACTCACTCGCTCACTCACTCACTCCCTCATACACTCACTCACTCACTCACCAGCCTCCTGCCTCTTCCCTTCCCACTTTTGTTTAGTCTCTGGTGCCTGCAAAGCAGCATCAGCACCCTGGAGTAAGGAGCCTGTGCAATAGGCAGACAGGAGTAGAAACACAGTAAAGTTTGAAGCCACCACTCACCTTGGCTCGGCCACATGACCTTCTGGTTTTGCCCAGGCTAAGTCAGTGACTGTGTTACACTTGCCTTCCTCTGCCTGTGCCATAAAGCTTGTGAGTACAGCCGAACTTACTGCTGATGTTCAAGGCCACTTTGGGCTGGTCAGTGGCATTGGTTTACTGTGTCCAGGGTTGGCCTGTTGATTTGGAGTGGGCAACCTCCTCTCCACAGTCATCATTGTTATCTTGGAAGAAGGGCAGCCTGCAGCCCCAAATGCGACCTCACTGAAGGTCGCATCCCACAGTTTGGGAATACCTGAAGTAGGGACTCTATTCCCTTACCCCCTTTACCTGCTTCTTTCATTCACTTAATTTAAGGGTAGTTAAAACCCCCCATGATTGTTCTGCTGTCTTGATTTTATTCATTTCCTTAATTTGTATCTACCTTCCTTCATCAATATTCCACTTGTTGGTAACCTCCATTAGTCTAATTGATCCTTTCATATATTTTTTGTCTATCCACATAAATTCTATTTCTTACTGACGGTTGTGTCACATTTCTCTGCTCCCATGATATTATCCTGAATAAGGTCAGCTACCCCACCTCTCCTTCCTCCCGCTCAGTCGCTTTGAAGTATGTTCTACCTTGCAATGTTTAATTTCCAGTCCTGATATTTCTGTAGCCTTGTCACAGTAATCCCAAGAATATTGAGTTTCTTGCAACCTAGAATTACTGCCAGTCCCCTGTTTTATTATGGATACCATCTGCATTGCTGTACAGACAGCATAACTCATTTTTATTGCAGTTTCTCTCATGCTATTTTTAACCATATTTTAACACTTCTGTTCTACAACTCCATTTGTTCCTTAGAAATTTATGATCTTCCTTAATGTAGTCTGTTCTGTGTTGTTCTGTCTCCTTTATAGTTAGGCTTCTTTCATTTCTTGAAGACAGGATGCAGGGAAGATTCTACTCGTTTAAAGCCTTTTCCACCTCCCTACTTACCCTTTTCTCCCAGGCCGTGAAACTCAGAAATATGCATTTTCCTCAGGTCCTGCTAAATTTAATGGCAGAACATCGTCATATTTTTGGATTCTATTTCCCGGCTACAGTCGGCCAACTTGAGAAGCTATGAAGCTGTCAGGCAGGTAGCGCTATGGCACCAGGCCATAGTCTGTGAGCAGAGAGGAGGGAGAGGGAGCGGGAGAGAGAGAATGGGGGAAGGGGGTATTAATAGGTGAGGCTTTGAAGAGGGAGAGAGAGAGAGAGAGTGGGGGAGTGGGGTAGTGGTGGAGAAGATCATGGGGTTGGCCAGAGAGATCAGGAAAGAGAGGTGAAGACGAAGATCACAGATGGCCGTGGTTGATTGGGGAGCCGGGGGAGGAGGGGAAGAGGGGGTGAGGCAGAACGAGGATAATGGGGGTTCCAGGAGAGCATAGGGTGGGCAGGAGGTGGGGGGGGTTGAAGGCCAGGGTGAGATCGCAAGCTGTGGAGGATGTTGAGAGGGAATCAGGTCTGAGGGATACAATCACTGGGCAGTTTAACAGGTTTGCTTGAAGAATCAGAGGGAAGTATCCCCACTCCTCTTGGCCCACAAGCAGTGCTGGAAATTGCACCTTATCTTTTGTATGCAGCAGTCGCTTCCCTTCAACTGTCGGCTTTCCCAAAGCCTGGCAAACTAGGCCGAACCAATGTTAAAGTTACAACAAAGAAAAAAGATCTGAGGAATGCTGCCTCATTAAAATATTTAAATGAGGGGCTCAGCTCCTAAGAGCATGTTGGTTGCTGGCACCTGTCCTGCCTCCATTAAAATAAGAAATGGGAGTATTTGAGGTGGAACATCGGAGCAGGCAAACGTGGATTTACACTTTTGGGGGCCCTGCGTTCTGTCTCTGTGCCGGGATCCTCTGTGCCACCACAGGCCGTCCCATGGTGACACGGCGCTCTACCCCTGGTTACATCAAGCCCCGCCCACCAGTGATATCAAGTTCCGCACCAAAAAACATCAAATCCTGCCCCAAGTGACATCATTGCCCTCCTGACCCCACCCACCCTCAGCTCACACAATGCAAGCCACAAAAGTACAGAAAAGTTCACAAATCGCTGCTTCACTGCTTTGCAACTTATGAAAACAAGCCTGTAAGTGGTTAATTGAAATTCAAGCCTTCCTGTTGCCAGCATGACCGTAGAGATGGTCAATATTGTGAACCATGTGGCTTGAGACGAGCAAACATGGAACTGGCCGATGAACAACAAGATGGAGAAATCTAGTGCAGGAGCAAATAATCAAGTGGAGTCCAGTGAGTCCAAGTCCAATATCCGTGGCTTTGTGTCTGGCAGGATTTTGTTCTTTACCAAAGGAGACTTTCTGAAGGCCTGTATTGAGAGCAATAGGGGATGATGGTTACTCATGTCTGCACATGACAGCCATGATATGAGAACAGGAAATAGAGGTCCCGCTTGAAGAACAGAATTTAAACAAGAGAATATGGAAGAGGGATATATTTTTGAATTTTCTTGCTTCATCAGTTGTTTGAAATCCATAGCAATTTGCACAGTTTTTCTTAACAAAATCATCAAAAATATCATCATAGGTAAAATCTTGTAAGGATGCATTTCCAATCGTCAATATTGCTGAACTTGTCAAATCTTCCGAACTCTTCATATTTTGCAGCTAATTTTTCACTCTTTGCACTACAGAGAAAGAATGTTCACCAGAAACATTTGTGACAGGTATTGTTTCAGAATGGTTTCCATATTTGAAAAGGATGTCTGCAAACCATCACATACAAGTCTGTACAAAACCCGCTGGTGTTCTCGAAGCATAGAGCTCATCATTATCGATGAAATGAATGAATTGTTTCACTTCATCTTCAAAAAGATTTGTGTCTACATCCTCCCGGTAGAATTCAGTTAAGTTCTTACAGCAGCGGCTCTTAGCATTCTCATCCAAACCTCTGTCAAAAAGTATGGAAAATAATTCAACGGGTTTCTTCAGAGATTCACTTCTATTCTGCAATTGCACCATTATTGTGTCATAAGTAACACTGACAATCTCAATGATGATCTTCTCTTTCCCTTTTAAAGCGATTCCATTGTCTCTAGTTTCATCAACTTCCTGCATCTTGTACGCTTCTCATCATCAGAGGGACCTGTATTCCATGTGGAACTGTTTTGGCCACAAGGCAATGTCTTCCAGGTGGGTTTCTTCCCTCACTTCAGCTGCAGGAGAATGAGCTTGAGCAGTGTCTTGTAGTTCCATTCCCATTTCAGAGTCCACTTCTTCTTCTTCATGAACTTCTTGGTCAATGTTTTCAGGCGATCGCTGGTGCCTCCTCAGCCTTGTCAATACACCTTTGCTCAACAACGATTGGGAAATGTGCTGGCTCACTCACTGGCCTCACCTGCTCCTGGCTGGCCTCCTCACCTCGCTCTCGGTTCAATGCCCACCAGCCCTCTCAGTTTTGCCTCTGGCCTGATCGAGTCGCCCTGCTGCTCCCCTCGTTGACATATGGTGCCTCATGCTCAGCCCTTGCACCCTGAGGCAAGCTCGTTGTTGTCTCAGGCTCCCCTGGCCCTGGTCAGAAATTGGCTTTTTTATATTTGGGTTGTCCGCCCACGCTCCTCAGCTCTGGCAAGGGGGTAGAGAGTCACCCCGCTGCTCCCCTTGACAACTGAAGGCCAGTGTCTGCCCTCCTCGCTTGGCCCTCGCAAGCCCCAAGATAAGCTCACGACCTTGCTGTTGGCTCAAGCTGCCTGCCTGGCTATCTGGCCTCCTCAGCCCTGGTTCCAAAGCCTGGGCTGCTACTGTTTGAAATAATATTTTTGGAGATCCCATTACTGCTGCTCTCTCCTCCAAAGTCACCAAACAATCTTGCAGTGTCTTCACGCTCTAGTGAGTCTCCACCAATCAGAGCCTGATGTTGCTGAGCATTGGCTGCTGATAGGCTCATTTGTATTTCTTGAATCATCAGCACATTCTGAGCTGTCAGGCTCTGATTGGTGCCCCAAAGCCACTGGCCAGCATGGGGCTCCACCCCATTCCACCGCTGGGAACAGGAGTCGGCTGTGTGAATGGATGGGCCACGCACGCATTCTCTCTCTCTCTCTCTCTCAAACCTCTTGCAATAAAAGCGAATCATACCATTTGCCTTCCTAATAGCTTGTTGCACCTGCATCCTAACTTTCAGTGACTTGTGAACAAGGACACCCAGGTCTGTTTGGACATCAACATTTACCAATCTCTCACCATTTAAAAAATACTCTGCATTTCTGTTTTTCCTACCAATGTTGATATCTTCATATTTTTTCTGCATTATATTCCATCTGCCATGTTCTTACCCACTCATGTAGCCTGTCTAAATTACCTTGAAGGCTCTTTGCATCCTCCTCACAACTCACATTCCCAGCATGCTTCAGCTTCAAAATATTTTATTTGGTACCCACATCCAAATCATTGCTATAGATTGTGAACAGCTGGGGTCCAAGCACCGAACCTTGGATAACCCACTAGTCACAGCCCTCAAACCTGGGAATGACCTCTTTATTCCTAATCTGTTTTCTGTCCATTAACTAATTCTGAATCCATGCTAGTATATTACCCCAATCCTATGTGTTCTAATTTTCTACAATAATCTTTGGTGTAGGACTTTATAAAAGCCTTTTGGAAATCCAAATGCACCACAGCCACTGTCTATTCTGTTAGTTTCATCCTCAAAAAACTAAAACAGGTTTGTCAGACATGATTTCCCATAAATCCATGTTAACTCTGCCGAATCTACCATTAGTTTCTAACTGTCCAGTAATCACAATGGGGGGGATTTTCTGACCTTCCCGCAGTGTGTTTCTAACGGCACGCCGTTCGCCGATGGGCCTGCCGCTGTCAGTGGGATTTCCCACGGTCAGGAAACCCGTGATGGGGGTGCGCCATCGGCGGGGCCAGAAGATCCTGTCTGTGTGAACAGCCAGAAAATTCCAGCTATTGTTTATAATAGACTAACATTTCCCCTGCTACTGATGTCAGGCTAACAGGGCAGTAGTTCCCTGTTTTCTTTCTAACTCTTCTCTTAAACAGTGGCCTCACACTTGCTATCTTCTGATCTGTAAGAACTTTTGCAGAATCTATAAAAATTGGGAAGATAACCACCAATGCATCCATTATCTCCTCGGCCTCTTTCAATGCTCCAGGATGTAGATCATTAGGTCCAGGGGATTTACCAACTTTCTGTCCCATTAGTTTCTCCAGTCCTACATTTTCACTGATATAATTCCTTTCAGTTCCTCATTCTGGCTGGCCTGTCGGCTCCCTGGTATTTTTGGGAAGTTTTTTGTATCTTCTACCATGAAGACTGAAACAAAATATTTGTTTCAATTTCTCTTCCATTTTATTCTGCATCTTAAATTTCACTGTCTCTCCCTTAACGGGCCAACATTTGTCTTGTTAATTTTTCCCTTTTTAGATACTTATTGAAGCTTTTTCACTGACAGAAGCTTTTAGAGTCCATTTTTATCTTTTTTGCGAGATTACTTTCATATTCTACATTCCCTTTCTTTATCAATTTCTAGGCCCTCCTCTGAATTCTAAAATGATCCCTGTCCTCAGGCTTAATACCTTTTTTGGCAACTTTATCATCCTCGCTCTTTGATCTCGTGCAATGTTTAACTTCTCTTATTAGCCATAGTTTGATCACTTTTCCTGTTGGGATTTAGTGCCTCAAAGAGACGTAACTTTGTTATAAACCATGTATTAATTGTTTACATGCCAGCCATTGCCTATCTACTGTCATACCTTTTAATATAATTTCCCAATCTACCACAGCCAACTTGCTCCTTATACTTTTGTAGTTTCCTTTGTTTAGGTTTAAGATGCTTGGGGCAGAATTTTCCAGTAAGTGCACCCCCGTACTGACCCCTGGAACAGCAAAGAGTGGGGGTAAATGTGTGTTTTTCTGGTTGGCGATCAGTGACTAGTGGTGTGCCTCAGGGATCAGTGTTGGGACCGCAATTGTTTATGATTTACATAGATGATTTGGAGTTGGGGACCAAGTGTAGTGTGTCAAAATTCACAGATGACACTAAGATGAGTGGCAGAGCAAAGTGTGCAGAGGATGCTGAAAGTCTGCAAAGAGATATAGATAGTCTAAGTGAGTGGGCGAGGGTCTGGCAGATGGAGTACAATGTTGGTAAATGTGAGGTCATCCATTTTGGTAGGAATAACAGCAAAATTGACTATTATTTAAATGGTAAAAAATTGCAGCATGCTGCTGTGCAGAGGGACCTAGGTGGCCTTGTTGGTTTGCAGGTGCAGCAGGTAATTAAGAAGACAAGTTGAATTTTGTCCTTCATTGCCAGAGGGATGGAGTTTAAAAACAGCGAGGTTATGTTGCAGCTGTATAAGGTGCTGGTGAGGCCACATCTGGAGTACTGTGTACAGTTTTGGTCTCATTACTTGAGAAAGGATATACTGGCACTGGAAGGGGTAGAGAAGAGATTCACTAGGTTGATTGCGGAGTTGAGAGGGTTGGCTTATGAAGAGAGACTGAGTAGACTGGGGCTATACTCATTGGAATTCAGAAGAATGAGGGGAGATCTGATAAAAACATATAAGATTATGAAGGGAATAGATAAGATAGAAGCAGGGAAGTTGTTTCCACTGGCGGGTGAAACTAGAACTAGGGGGCATGGCCTCAAAATAAGGGGAAGCAGATTTAGGACTGAGTTGAGGAGGAACTTCTTCACACAAAGGGTTGTGAATCTGTGGAATTCCCTGCCCAGTGAAGCAGTTGAGGCTACCTCATTGAATGTTTTTAAGGTAAGGATCGATAAATGTTTGAACAGTAAAGGAATTAAGGGTTATGGTGAGCAGGCGGGCAAGTGGAGCTGAGTCCACGAAAAGATCAACCATGATCTTATTGAATGGCGGAGCAGGCTCAAGGGGCCAGATGGCCTACTCCTGCTCCTAGTTCTTATGTTCTTAACAGTGCCAGGGAGTGAGGGGGCAGGACCAGGGGCAATATCAGGCTACCGCCCAGGCATATCCTTCTCCCCGCCCGGGGGCTATACTTACATGTGCACCCCCAGCGGGTTCTCTCCGGTTGGTTCACGTTTTTCAAAAACAGTTGTAAACCTTGCCAATGTGATGTCATGCTGGTGAGTCAGGAATTCCAAATGTGTGTGTGTGTGGGGGGGGTGGGTGGGGAGGGGGGGGGGGGGGGGGGGGGGGGGACACATGCAGCAGGAAAACCCTTTAGCTATATTATAATTTATTGACATAAGGTTCCTGACTTTTCTGGGCAGGAAACTCGTTACGTCACTGGGTCAGAGGTGGGGAACATCAAAAAACCAGATCTTGCTGGCAAGATTCTTGTTTCCCAACTTTCACGAGATTTTGTGCCCACGTCGCCATTTGTTCTCACGGTGAACCTGGGCTCAAAATCGCGGTGCTCGTTTCGCATTAAACTTTCAAGCTTAACATAAAATTCCATCATATTCTGGTCACCCTACCCTTAGGTTCCTTTACAACAAGATTATTAAATAGCCTTTTCTCATTGCACAATACCAGATGTAAAATAGCCTGTTTTCTAGTTGGTTCCTCGGTATATTGTTCTAGAAAACCATCTTGGAAACATTCCAGGAATTTGTCCTTCACAGCATGAATGTAATTTGGTTTACCCAATCTATATGCAGATTGAAGTCCCCATGGTTACTGCATTACCCTTCTTAGACGCATGTCTCATTTCCTGATTTCCCAAACTTACCACTTCTGTTTGACAGCCTTTAAACATTTCCCACCAAGGTCTGCTGCCCCTCATTGTTTTTTTAGCTTCACCCAAACTGATTCTACACCCGGAATCTTACCACCATTCACGCCAGCGGGATTTTCCTGTCCCGCCGCAATGAACGGAGATTTGGCTGGCTGCCAAATTCTCCGACCTCACTGCATCGGGAGCGTGGCACGAACGGCAGGTAAGGTCGCGCCCTACATCTTGACCTTCCTGATTCTTGCGTTTGAGATTGTTTTACATCTTTACTTCCCACCCATTCTTCGGGGTTAAATTTGCTCTGAGTAAAGTTACTGTCTATTGTATCAAGCACTGAAGAGCACTTTCCACTGGTCCAGTGTAGCAGTGCTCCTTCTCCAGTATCACATCTGAGTGCAGCTACTAATTTATTGCTGAGCGTGGCCATATTAGGGGCAATTTTGCATTGATGGAGGTTAACGAAACTACATTTCCCACTTAATAGAAGTATCACAGCTTCCAGTGCTATCTGTTCTCTATAACTAACTACAAGGTCCATAATGTATATAATCTGCCACTTCTCCAGTCAGTTACAATTTTTATTTAGATGAATAAATGTAATTGAATGCAGATTTGGATTGTGACTCACCAGCTGCTTATAAGTAGATCTCCAATATGCCATCTGTACCACTCCACAAAACAGTAGGGCAAAACAGAACAGTACCTGCAGGGAGAGAAAATACCAAACTGAGAAACAGAATGATTGAATTTAATTTGATTTGATTTATTATTGTCACATGTATTGGGATATAGTGAAAAGTATTGCTTCTTGCACACTATGCTGACAAAACATACCGTTCATAGAGTACATAGGGGAGAGGGAAAAGAGAGGCTGCAGAATATAGTGTTACAGTCATGATTGGGGTATAGTGAAAGATCAGCTTAATATATAGTAGGTCCATTCAAAAAGACACATCCATCTAGTATAGAAACTATGGTATGAGGAGACTCCTGTGATAGATATGGTAGGATATACAACCATCTGGAATATAAACAGAATAATCTAGTGATTACTGAAATAAAGATAGACTTTCATTTACAAAATCACTGTCCATGACATACCAAGATATTTCCAGACTCAATCCATGTTTCGATACAGCCCATCTCTGGATCCTAGTTCTTTTGTCCAGTACCTTAATAAATCTCTAAGTTTCATCCTCTGCCACCCTTCATTCCTTCAATATTTTTCACAAGTGAATGCAACCAGGACTGAGCAGTGGGATAATAAATTAACTGATGTTCACGGGGTAGTAAATCATACGCTGTGTGTGACATTGATAGTGAATCTAGGGTTTTACAGCACAGAAAGCTGTCCTTCGGTCCATCGTGTCCACACTGGCCATCAAGCACCTTTCTATCCTAATCCCATTTTCCAACACTTGGCCCATAGCCTTGTTTGCTATGGCATCCCAAGTGCATATCTAAACGCTTCTTAAATTGTGTGAGGGTTCCCACCACCTTCTGGGTGAAAAAGCTTTTCCTCACATCTCTTGTAAATTTCCTGCCACTTAGCGTAAATCTATTCCTCCTGGTTATTGAGCCCTCTGCTAAGGGGAAAAGTTCTTTCCTATCCACCCTATCTATGCCCCTCATGATTTTACGTATCTCAAACAGATCCCCCCCTCAGTCTTCTCTGCTCTAAGGAAACAATCCCAGCCTATCCAGCCTCTCTTCATAGCTGAAATGCTCCAGCCCAGGCAACACCCTGGTGAATCTCTGCACCTTTTCTAGTGCAAACACTTCCTTCCTTTAGTGTTGTGACCAGGACAGCACACAGTACTCCAGCTGTGGCTTAACCAGTATTTTATACAGCTTTATCATAACCTCCCTGCTCTTATATTCAAAGCCTTGGCTAATAAAGGCAAGTATCCCATATGCCCTTAACTACCTTATCTACCTGTCCTGCTGTCTTCAGAGATCTATGGACATGCACACAAAGTCCCTCATTGGCCATTCATTGTGTATTCCCGTGCCTTGTTAGTCCTCCCAAAATACGTTTTACCTCACACTTTTCAGGGTTGAATTCCATTTACCACTGTTCTGCCCATCTGACCAGCCCATCTATATCATCCTGTAATCTAAGGCTTTGCTCCTCATTATTTACCACATCAATTTTTGTATCATCTGCAAAGTTACTTATCATACCTCCTACATTCACATCCAGATCATTAATGTACACTACAAATAACAAGGGAGCCAGCAACGATCCCTGCGGAACCCCACTAGACCCACTTCCACAAAAACAACCTTCAACCATCACCCTCTGCCTCCTGCTACTAAGCCAATTTAACCACTAAGCTCTGACGAAAGGTCATCCAGACTTGAAACGTTGGCTCTATTCTCTTTCCACAGATGCTATCAGACCTGCTGAGATTTTCCAGCATTTTCTGTTTTCGTAGTCAATTTTTGATCCAGTTTGCCAAATTGTCCTGGATCCCATGGGCTCTTATCTTCTGCATCAGCCTCCCGTATAGGACATTGTCAAAAGCCTTACTGAAGTCCATGTAGACTACTTCAACTTCACTGCCCACATCTACACACCTAGTCACCTCCTTGAAAAATTCAATCAAATTTGGAAGGCACAAACTCCTAACAAAACCACGCTGACTATCCTTGATTAATCTTGCCTCCCTGTGATGTTAGTGTACCTTTAAGAGTTTTTTTTTCTACATTGTGTTTTCTGCAGTTGTAAGCAGGCCTTATCACCTTCAGTTGTTTTTCATAATGGCACTGGCTTGTATGGAAATGTCCTTTTCTTGCTTCTTAAGCTGCTTAAAGAGGGCTATGTTTATTTTTACTGTAGGATCTTTTATGGCTCTGCATTCAGTTGTGAGCTTTAGGTTTGAGTTTTAAAAAGGACAGCAAGCTGAAACAAACTGTTTCTCTATCCCTTTTTTTATTTGGAAATTCTGCTGGTTATCTGAAAGCCAGGTCTTGCCTTTCTGAAGAGGGAATCTCCTGTTAGTGGCTTGCCTGGAGTCCCTGGTGTTTTGGGAAACTGTTCTGACTTCAAACTGTTCTGAGTCCATTCAGAGAACTGCAGACTTCATCCAAAGGACTCAATTCCAGTATCACGTGAGCATTAGTCTATGCTGTATTAAACCTCTTTGAACGGTCTTATTTATGGGATTGTTTTGATTGGGACAGCACCTATATTCGTTAAGGGTCATACATTATCATGGTTGTTTTGGTGATGTTTGTAATTGATAGAAGTTATTGCTAATCTTACTATACATGTTAACTATATTCTTAATTAAACTTTGTTTGATAAAAGCTCCCTAGTGGGTCATTTGAATCATACCTGAAGTGAAACCTATCATGCTTATCCTAGCCAAATTCAAGATGCAAAACTTATGATCCAGGCGGGCTCCACTTTGGAGTTTCTGACCTGAAACATAACAAACCCCAAGTGGAGATTAATTCTGTCCCTCAGAATTTTTTTCCAAAAGTTTCTATTGAAAGAGTGAGTGAGTGATACAGTGGTACTGGAGAAAAAGAGAGCAATGGGGTGAGACAGTGGTGCGGGGGATTCGAAAGTGACAGTGATAGAGTGGTACTGGAAATTAGAGAGCGACAGTGATAGAGTGGCACCAGAGATTAGAGAGCGACAGTGATAGAGTGGTACTGGAAATTAGAGAGCGACAGTGATAGAGTGGTACTGGAAATTAGAGAGCGACAGTGATAGAGTGGCACCAGAGATTAGAGAGCGACAGTGATAGAGTGGCACCAGAGATTAGAGAGCGACAGTGATAGAGTGGTACTGGAGATTAGAGAGCGACAGTGATAGAGTGGCACCAGAGATTAGAGAGCGACAGTGATAAAGTGGTACTGGAAATTAGAGAGCGACAGTGATAGAGTGGTACTGGAAATTAGAGAGCGACAGTGATAGAGTGGCACCAGAGATTAGAGAGCGACAGTGATAGAGTGACACCAGAGATTAGAGAGCAACAGTGATAGACTGGTACCGGAGATTAGAGAGTGACAGCGATAGAGTGGTACCAGAGATTAGAGGGCGACAGTGATAGAGTGGCACCAGAGATTAGAGAGCAACAGTGATAGAGTGGTCCTGGAGATTAGAGAGTGACAGTGATAGAGTGGTCATGGAGACTAGAGAGTGACAGCGATAGAGTGGTACTGGAGATTAGAGAATGACAGTGATAGAGTGGTACTGGAGATTAGAGAATGACAGTGATAGAGTGGTACTGGAGATTAGAGAGCAACAGTGATAGAGTGGTACTGGAGATTAGAAAGTGACCGTGATAGAGTGGTACTGGAGATTAGAGAGTGACAGTGATAGAGTGGTACTGGAGATTAGAGAATGACAGTGATAGAGTGGTACTGGAGATTAGAGAATGACAGTGATAGAGTGGTACTGGAGATTAGAGAGTGACAGTGATAGAGTGGTACTGGAGATTAGAGAGTGACAGTGATAGAGTGGTACTGGAGATTAGAGAATGACAGTGATAGAGTGGTACTGGAGATTAGAGAATGACAGTGATAGAGTGGTACCGGAGATTAGAGAATGACAGTGATAGTGTGGTACTGGAGATTAGAGAGTGACAGTGATAGAGTGGTACTGGAGATTAGAGAATGACAGTGATAGAGTGGTACTGGAGATTAGAGAGTGACAGTGATAGAGTGGTACCGGAGATTAGAGAGCAACAGTGATAGAGTGGTACCGGAGATTAGAGAGTGACAGTGATAGAGTGGTACTGGAGATTAGAGAGCAACAGTGATAGAGTGGTACCGGAGATTAGAGAGTGACAGTGATAGAGTGGTACCGAAGATTAGAGAGCAACAGTGATAGAGTGGTACTGGAGATTAGAGAGTGACAGTGATAGAGTGGTACTGGAGATTAGAGAATGACAGTGATAGAGTGGTACTGGAGATTAGAGAGTGACAGTGATAGAGTGGTACTGGAGATTAGAGAGCAACAGTGATAGAGTGGTACCGGAGATTAGAGAGCAACAGTGATAGAGTGGTACCGGAGATTAGAGAGCGACAGTGATAGAGTGGTACCGAAGATTAGAGAGTGACAGTGATAGAGTGGGACCGGAGTCAGGGAAAGATTGTGTGATATTGTGGTACCAGATAGAGAGGGCAAACACCTGAGAGAAGTGATACAGTTGTCCCAGAGATAGATAGCACGGAACGGGTGAGCTTCTTTAAGTGAAGTTCCTGCAGCGCCCCCTGCTGAGTGTTCATGCTGTGATTTGATGGTAGGTGAACCAGTGTTAGTCACGTCCTGGAGCAGACCAATTTCACAAAAGTATCCTTTAATCAATTTAGGAGCCTTACATTATTACAATAAGCTTTTTGAATACTTCTGCGGTACGCCAAGGAGTCAAATGGCCTACCCCTGCTCCTCCTTCTTATACTCTGGATGGATATGGTTATTGTCCATTTCCAGCCAGGAAGCACATTGCCACATTGATCATTAGGAACTATAACTATATACAGTAAGAAGTCTCACAACACCAGGTTAAAGTCCAACAGGTGTATTTGCTGGCACGAGCTTTCGGAGCGCTGCTCCTTCATCAGGTGAGTGATGAAGGGACAGCACTCCGAAAGCTCGTGCCACCAAATAAACCTGTTGGACTTTAAACTGATGTTGTGGGACTCTTACTGTGCCTACCCCAGTCCAATGCTGGCATCTCCACACTATAACCACATAGATAAAGCAAAAGTGCCATATCTGTTGAAGTTGAACTAGCGAACACAAGAATAACATTGCAGGCTTAGGAATGTGGAAAAAAATACTTTACCTGACATGCTACAGCACATGGAGAACAGATTGCCAAAGGTGGCCCAATGGTTTGCATTCAAGTGACAGTTTTCTAAATGTGGTTGGATTTGATGTAAATTTCTAACGTATCAATATCATTTTTATGAGTAGCTAAAATTTTAGTAATTAAAATTGCACACTTCACATCAGAACTGCAAACTGCCTTTGCTATTGAGAAGGGAAGTCATATTTAGAAATGTATTTAATGGCACTTTCTGATTATTTTCAAGGGAGGTAATGGAATTAAAACCTTAGCGTTCCTTCATGTAAAGGATTACTAGGTGTTGGTATGGAAAATTACAACAGAATTCAGTATGGACCCTTGAAACTGATCTCCAGTACCACTCTATCACTGGTCGATGTGCTCAAAAGATACTAACCACCCTCAAATGCTTCATCAAGTGTTAACCTTGACAATAAATGTTGGTACTTATTTGACTACCAGAATGAAACCCGCACTTGTTACAGCAATCTGGAATGGGAATCATAGGAGAGGCCAAATGGTGCATCCACACAGTTGATCAGCTGAGATGAGTTATGCAGAGGGGGTTTGATTGGTAAGATCCTCCTGAAAATCCAAAAACTGTATTCCAGCTTTCATTACACAGTTCGGAGTGGCTGATCATTTCAAAGGCTCTATCATCAACTCTATTGGGATTTATTACTCTCTGAGAGAGAGGGAGAGAGCACAGAATACAATATTAAACCTTTCGCGAGTACATCGCTCAACCTGAAGCCTCAACCTTCTTTAAAGTATTGACTGTATGATTAAAAACCGCGTTCCTAACAGAATTGATTTATCTAGCTTGCCTCAGATAAACATCTATTTATAGAATCTCCTCAAAAGATTTCAGCAACCCAATAAGCCAGTGGGTAAACACAAATCTGACTATATAACTAATCCAGACGGACCTGGACACAGGCTCAGTCTCTGATCTCTCCCAAGGTGGAGGTCAGGATGTTAATTAACTTCGGTTCTGTCCGGATATTGGCTGGGGGATGGGGGAGGATCAATTCAAATTTCAGCACTGGATCACTGTCCAGTCCTGCTGGAGAATCCATTTAGACTCAATGTTCAGGTGTGCCTGTGAGGCTCTCTTTCACCAAACTGACGGCTAACATTCACTGTCCAGGCTGTGACATGAAGCTGGACATTTGGATGAGGTTCTGGTGAATAGTCTGTCCCTTGTGATTCAGCAAGAATCAGAGCCCTCAAAAACTGGAGATAAGTTCCAAGAAGAAACTTGGAAAAGAGCCTTGCCTCTTGCTCTTCTCTTTAGTCGTGAGCCCAAATGTTAGACTTGCTGGTGTCACAAGCTTGAATTCTCTCATGTACTATCATGTTCATATCATGTCACAGTGGTGGATGAGGCATGTTGCATTGTATATATCTGAATGGTTAAAT
This sequence comes from Mustelus asterias, assembly GCF_964213995.1. Lineage (NCBI taxonomy): Eukaryota > Metazoa > Chordata > Chondrichthyes > Carcharhiniformes > Triakidae > Mustelus > Mustelus asterias. The sequence goes on from NC_135809.1 coordinate 90,270,622, forward strand.
GAGGAACATACATGTGTGGGTGGGATATACATAGGGTGAAATCTGTATACAGGCTGTTAACATACCTCTATTTAGTTCCGTGTATTAGTCAATACTACATACAGACCTCAGTTACGTGAGTAGTAGTTTGTATTTGAGTAGCACATTCAAGTTTGATGTCTGTTTGTGGGTAGGCAGTACAATTCATAGACAATATGTGAGTAGGTGGTACAGTTCATAAACTATATGTGAGTAGGCGGTACAGTTTATAGACTATTTGTGAGTAGGCAGCACAGTTCACAGACTATTTGTGAGTAGGCAGTGCATTCAGGATCTCAAGGGAATTAGGAATGAGTAGTAAATGGTGCTCAAATCCCACAAATGAATTAAGAAAAATTTAGGCTCACCATCAGTGCCTCAGTAAACAATACATTTAAAACATAAGAACACAAGAAATAGGAGCAGGAGCCAGTACAGTTCAAGTCTATATATCAGTAGCTAGTACAGTTTGCAGTCTGCATAATAGTAGCTAATACAATTCAGCCTATAATCAATACAGACTGTAGTCTATGTCAATAGATAGTATACTCAGGATCACAACCTGTATGTGAGTAATATGACCCCCCCACCCCCTTAGAGATGGATCACTCCAAAAAAGACATTTGAATTCCCAGTGACTGACTGAAAGGAAGCACAAGATTTCAAATGTTAAGATTTTTACTGTAACAAACAAACTAAAAGCAATGTCAACTTACGTATTAGGCAACTAATAGTCTAAACCCCCACAGAAAACTTATCCTTGTCAGTTTCTTAGCATGACCGTATTTACATTATTGCACAGTGTTACAGACAGGGGAGAGAGGCAAAACTGAATACTTTCTCACATTATCTTTCTCAGGATCTGTCCATCAGCAGAAGTGTTTTAATTCTTTGAAATAGTCTGTGGCATGTTTTTGCGATCCCTCTATTTGTGAGGTCAATTTTTAAAGTGACTCCAGCAAATTCTCATTTGGGTTTAAGCAGAAGTACTGTTTATTTGTACATTCAAACCTGGGGAAGGTTGCAACTTTACACACACATACAAGCACGCAACAAGAAGATAGGAAAGAGAAGTTTTTACAACTATGAATAACTTAAAAGAAAAAGCAAAACAGATATGGATATCTAAGAACAAAGAACAGTACAGCACCAGAACAGGCCCTTCGGCCCACCAAGTCTATGCCGCACAGATGCCTCTCCAATCTAATATTTTCTTGCCTCTACCTGGTCCCTATCCCTCTATTCCCTGCCTATTCATGTATCTATCCAGATGCCTCTTGAACACTGTTATAAAATCTGTTTCCACCACTTCCTCTGGCAGTGCATTCCAGGCATTCACCACCCTGTGTGTGCAAAACTTGCCCTTTACATCTCTTTTAAACTTTCCCCCTCTCACTTTCAATCTATGCCCCCGAGTAATTGACCCTTCGATCCTGCGAAAAAGACTCTGACTGCTGAGGGAGATAGGGAATGGGTGACCACCAGACGAGGAAGAGTAGGAAGGCAGTGCAGGGGTCCCCTGCGGTCATCTCCCTCCAAAACAGATATGCCATTTTGGATACTGTTGGGGGAGATGGCTCAACAGGGGAAGGTAGCAACAGCCAGGTTCATGGCACCATGGCTGGCTCTGCTGCACAGGAGGGCAGGAAAAAGAGTGGCAGAGTTACAGTGATAGGGGATTCAATTGCAAGGGGAATAGACAGATGTTTCTACGGATGCAAATGAGACTGCAGGATGGTATGTTGCCTCCCTGGCGCAAGGGTCAAGGATGTTTCGGAGCGGCTGCAGGACATTCTGGAGGGGGAGGGTGAACAGTCAGCTGTCGTGGTGCATATAGGCACCAGCGGAATAAGTGAAAAATGGGATGAGGTCCTACAAGCTGAATTTAGGGAGTTAGGGGTTAAACTAAAAAGTAGGACCTCAATCGCAGTAGTAATCGCAGGATTGCTACCAGCGCCACGTGCTAGTCAGAGTAGGAATGTCAGGATAGCTAAGATGAATATGTGGCTTGAGGAATGGTGCAAGAGGGAGGGATTCAAATTTCTGGGACAGTGGAACCGGTTCTGGGAAAGGTGGGACCTATACAAATATAGATATCCGTTCTTGTGATTGCTAGCATCCAGAAAATCTAGTGAGGGTTCTTTCATGAAGGTAGGTTCAGCTAACAAAAACAGGTTTCACAGAATTCCTTTAAAATGATGGTGATGCAAGGAAATGAGGTTGCTATACAGAGACTTAGGCCAAAATTCTCCAGCTGTTCACATCGGTGGGATTCTCCGGTCCCGCCGGAAGTGCACCCCCGCCAGCAGGTTCCCGCCGGCATGGGTGACGTCACTGGGAATGCCCATTGACAGCGGTGGGACCAGAGAATCCTGCCACTGTCAATGGGCATTCCCAATGATGTCACCCCACACCGGCGGGAACCCAGCTGGGAGGCCAGAGAATCTCGCCCAATATCTGCTTGGCAGACTGTGGCAGAACGCACCTGGAGAAAACAGGCTTTGAGGAGGCTCAGACTTGGTACAACTGTAGGCTGGCTGGAGTCTTGCTTAGATGCTTGTGGGCTGAAGTTTAAAAGCAGACAGAGTTGTGAGTCTAGAAATGTAATATTAAAACTTTCCAAAGGCCAGAAGCTTAGGTCATGTGATGTTGCTCATTAATGAGTCAGTTGCAGGTTAACAAGCATTTTCTACACCGCTCGTCAAAATCCATTGTTCACCTTAGAAGATGGATGGTGGCTTCTGGTGCCTCTATAGGTACAATGAGTTTCGATGGTGCTCCATTTGTTATAGGACCAGGCTGGGGAGACAAATCATCTGCTGGTCCTTGGTTTTGTTGGATTGTGATTTACCCTCATGATGAGGTGTGAAATTTCAGAAGAATGAAGCTTGAGCTTTTGTCCTGTTGTTGGAAATTTACAGAAACTGTAAATCATGTGGCCTGTAGCAGCTATCTTTTATCTCAGCAAGGTTCACTTTTTAAATAAGCATAAAGGTAAAGTTTAATTTAAACAATTTAAGATCTCTTTGATGTCTTAGGTACATTCTCTACAAGAGCCAGCCCAACAGTGGTGAATAATGTAGAATAATGCCTCTATCATAGAGAGCTTTACCAAGTTCCCCATTTTAAACCAATCATCTATGCCACTTTTATTTGGATGCAGAGCAGAAGAATGAGTCTAAAAGTCCATGGTACCTTCTGCAGCCTTAGTTTATGACACCCTTGTACTAAAATGGATTGGAGCAAAATGCCCTTCTGACACCTAGAATGACATTTGAACATTCCTTTGGAATCGTATGGCAATGCTTAGTAAGTATCAAATGGTTGCCAGACATCTTACAGTAAATCTCCCACACAGTCTCAGAAATAATGTTGTTTGCTGCATCTTTCATAACTTTATATTACCATTGAACCCAGAAAATAGAACATAGAACATAGTAGATCTCACCGCCCAGTTACGACATGCTCACGCTGCAGTGAGGTCAGAGAATTTGGCAGCCAGCCAAATCTCCATTCACTGCAGTGGGATGGGAAAATCCCGCTGGTGTGAACAGTGGTTAGATTCCAGCCTGCATGTCAAAGTCATGGCAAAGCCTAATAGTGGAAATGACAATCAGCAATTAGCTGCTCAATCACCAATGTGGTTAGAAAGACTGGTAAACCTTGTGGTAAACCAAGGTACCAATCTAATAAGTGCCAGAGCTATGCCATTTCTTAAAGCTGCAATCATTTTGGATAAATAACCCTCTGAAAAACCACTCAGACCCACAAATTCCTGCACAGTTTCTCAAATGCAATGTATGACCATGGTTAGTGCGTTTTGTACCAATGCACCGTGTGTGATGCCAGAAATTAATCTCTTATTTCTTTGACATGATTCCACTGTGGAAAGAGATGATCTGCTGTGGGGTTTAGTGAATGATTTCTAGTTATCTTATTCTTCCAGGTCACCCTGCAGCCCAGTACCTGACTCAATCAAGTTTAACATTCTGGCAGCACTTTGTTTACTAATTGTGTAGAAATAGTTGATTAGTCAGAAATTGGTGTTGGTTTGAGAGTTGAGAGTTGGTTTGAGAGCCTCTTCCCCGGCTATGGATGTGGAGATGCCGGCGTTGGACTGGGGTGGGCACAGTAAGAAGTCTCACAACACCAGGTTAAAGTCCAACAGGTTTATTTGGAATCACGAGCTTTCGGAGCGCTGCTCCTTCATCACCTGATTGGTGCGAAGAGAGGTTAAAGATGTCTGCGAATACCCTGCCAGCTGGTCTGCACAGGATCTGAGTACTCTTCCGGGTACCCCATCCGGGCCAGTCACTTTCCGTGGGTTGACTTTTGAGAAGGCTGCTCTGACATCTGATATGGTGACCTCGGATACAGGTTCATCTGAGGCTTCCAGGGTGGGGGTGTTCTCTCGCTGACCTCTTGCTCAAAATGGGTATAGAATGCGTTGAGCTCCTCAGGGAGGGTGCATTGGTGCCGGCAATTTTACATGCCTTCATCTTGCAACCTGCTATGTCTTGTAGACCTTGTCATAGTTGGTGGGAGTCCGTGTGGCTATCCTGGAACTCTAGCTTAGTCCGGTTTTGTCTTTTGGCATGGATGGATCTCCGTAGGTCATACCTGGCTTTCTTGTATAGGTCAGGGTCGCCTGACTTGAACGCCTCAGACTTGGACTTCAGCAAGCAATGGATATACCTGTTCATCCATGGTTTCCGGTAGGGAAACACACGGATTTGCTTCCTTGGCACACAGTCTTCCATACATTTAACAATGAAGTCAGTTACTGCAGTGGCGTACTGGTTCAGGCTGGTCGCAGAGTTTTTAAATATTGACCAGTCTACTGACTTGAAGCAGTCCCCTTCTATTATGGCAATAATCTATTTTGGTAAGCCTCTCTTGCTGTTTCACCTGTTCCAACATTAAGAATTGAAAAATGAGCAGAAATGGTGGGGGATGCTTGCTTTTTATAATATCATTGACGGTTTCCCATAGCAAGTTTCTTCAGGCCTGATGTCTCTTTTCCTAAAATATTGTGTTTTTCTGGAGGTTTTTGACACAGCTTTGACCCTTTTAATTATATTCTCCAGAAGCTGCTACGTTGGTGTTAAGTGGAGGGGATTGGCAGAGGCAGCAGCCCCATTCATTCTATCTCTCCCCTTGCAATGGGGTGGCATGGTGGCACAGTGGCTAATACTGCTGCCTAACAGTGCCAGGGACGCAGGTTCAATTCTGGCCTCGGGTAACTGTGTGAAATTGGCACATTCTCCCTGTGTCTGCGTGGGTTTCCTCTGGGTGCTCCGGTTTCCTCCCACACTCCAAAGATGTGTGGATTAGGTTGATTTGATATAGTAAATTGATCCTTAGTGTCAGGGGGATTAGCAGGGTAAATAACGTGAGGTTACGGGGATAGGATCTCGGGTGGGATTGTTGTTGGTGCAGGATCAATGGGCTGAATGGCCTCCTTCTGCACTGTAGAGATTCTCTGATTCTGTCAACTGGTGAGCAAACCAGGCTTTTCTCTGTCTCTGCAATATTGCTTAGTAAACAGAAGCTCCAGACTCCTCTGCATTATTGCTGCCTTTTAAATGACTCTTTATTGCAGCACTGTGCTGATGGTCCATATTATTGACGTTCTATTTTTTTTCCCAGTTACAGATGCTAAAAGGTGAGGTTTAGTGCAATTCCAGGAAGCTGTAAATCAAGGGTTTTACTACAGTGTTTAAAAATGTCGTCATGTGATCCTCTGTTAAGCCACACAGCCATTTCCAGGCTGCAGAATTAAACTAAGGAATGTTTACTTATGGGAGGAAAAGGCCGACGCAAAACCTTCTGTCGATATTCAGGATTTGAAGCTATACGGAATGATGTTCAACAACAACAACTAGAACCTTTCATGGAATTATACCTCCACAGCACTTCACAGGAGTATTATAAAATAACATAAGACACATAAAAAGGTATTAGGGCTAGAATTTTACACTGGCCCCACACACCTGGCTGAATAGTCTCTGCTTGGCCAGGAAGTGCCGCCAGGATGTAATGGCTGCCGGTCTGTTCATTAACCCAGGGCGAGACTTCCACTTCATTGTGGAGGAAGTCCTGCCTCCGAGAGCGGCCAGCCATGAAAGGTTCGAGTTGTTGTTGTTGAACATCATTCCGTATAGCTTCAATTCCTGAATATCGACAGAAGGTTTTGCCTCGGCCTTTTCCTCCCAGTCGTAAACCTTTCTCAGTTTAATTCTGCAGACTGGAAATGGCTGGGCGGCTTAACAGAGGATCACATGATGAGTGCTTTTAAACACTGTAGTAAAAGCCTTGATTTACAGCTTCCTGGAATTGCACTAAACCTCACCTTTTAACATCCGTACACTGGGAAAATGGCTGGTACCTCTCTAATCCCAGCAGCACCCCCAGGAACAGTGGCTACTACAGGCAGTCCCCAAAAAGAGGTGATGGATCTGGACTGTATGGGATTTTGCCAGGTTCAAGGAGGGTATTTGGGGAGGGTGGGGGCTATGTTTGTTGGGCGGGTTGTGTCGTGCAGGGTGGGACTTACCTTGGGGCAAGAGTCTCCACTGGGCATAGGATGTCCGAACAGCTGTCACCCCACACCCTAGCTGGCAACAAGGCCAGCATGACACTTGGTCCTGGCAACCAGTGCCAAGGGTAAAATCACAGTGGCAGTGGGAGAAGATACTTAATTGGCCACTAAAGATACCCAATTCGCCCACAGGTTACTTGCCCCCCCCCCCCCCCCCCCGCCTTTCCCGTGATGGGTAAAATCCCAGTGGCAGAGCAATGGGCATGGTGCCACCATCATGGTGCCTGATTTTATGCCCCCCTGCCTGTCAACCCTTCCTGGGGGTGTGAGGTTTGTTGGTGGGGTGTGGGGGGTGGGTGTGCAGGAATAACATTACAGCTGAAGCAGATGACTAAACATTTGGCAAGAGGTAGGTTGTAAGGAGTGGGTGCTGAAGGAAGCTGATGTTAAGAGGAACACGTTTGAGGCAGTGATATCAAGGAAGCTCACATATTTTGGACACATGATGCAAACAGGAGTGGTGTTTAGAACAAGAGGGAATGCAAGGCAAAACACTTGGAAAACATGCACAAGGAAGCTCCAAATGGTATGGATTGATAATATCAGAATGTAGACTGACCTCTCAATGGGACAGAGTGAGGGCAGCAGAGAACAGAAATCCGAGGAGAAAGACTGTTCGTCGTGTGACCTACCCTCAGATCGAGCATGAATGGAAAAGATGAGGCATAATGGAGGAAAACAAGGTAGGAAGGTAGAGGGGTGGGGAAGGAATTCCAGAATTTAGAGCCGAGGCAACTGAACGTGATTACTAAAGGTGGAGTGATGTTCAAGAGGCCAGGGATAGAAATAATCTTCAACCTCTACAAGAATGTCACAGACTCGAGACCTGAGAACAAACTGGAAGAGTTCAGTTGCTTCACAAAGATGTTGTCTGTGATTTTACCAGCTCGCCCTGCCCATCGATGGGTGGGGTGAGCCAGTAAAATCGCGCAAAAGCCAAAAATCAGGTTCACATCCAATTTCTCGCCTCTCGCGATCTTACCGGCACCGGATATCTGGCACGATCAGCCCCTCACCCATTTCCGGCAAGAGGCTAAGTAATTTATTTAACTATTTCAATTTCTTATCTTACATTGATTTAATGAGCCCGGGACTCAATCGTCCGGGTTCGCTCGCCTTTGTGGCCTTGTCGGGAGAGGTTCTCTCTGGCGAGGAAAACATCTGGACCCCACGAACAGGGAACAGTTATGATGGCCTCGCCAGTAGAACCGGAAGCCACTGAGGCCCCCCCAGGGAGGTCGAGGGCAAGGTTGGGGGTGCTCCTTGGGCAGTGCCAGCCTGGTACCTTGGCACTGCCCACCAGGCAACTTGGCATTGCCTACTGGGCAGTGCCAGGGGTGGGGCCTGGAGGGGGCAAGCCTGAAGGGGCAGGGCCAGACCTAGGCAGGTTGATTGGTTCAGGAAGGGGGCCCCGCTGCTACTCTGCATCGTGTTCGGTGGGGGTCAGAGTAGGCCCCACTGCCATTCTGCAGGTGATCAATGAGGGAGGAGGGATGGGCCACTGTCACTCTGCAGGAGATCAGTGGGGGAGGAAGCGATCAGTCCGGATGGCAGGGGGCGGGAGTAATATTTCCGAGTGGTGTGCGGCTCGTGATCTGTCATGAACCCCCGCGCTAGCTTGGGGTTGGGGGGGGGTGCTGGGTTGAGTCCAGCTGAAGCAGCAGAGCTCTAACAGATGTCACTCTCAGACCTGTCAGCCCTCTGCTGTTGCAATTGTGCATATGCAGCCACAGAGGTCTGCACATGCGCAACAGCTCCCTCTGCTGTTACAGCAGGCTGGCTGGCAATTTAAGTCCCACCCCCTTCCCCTACAGGCGTGGAACGGTTTAGCCCATTTTTTAATGCACTAAGTGCATAAAATTCCTGATTTGAACTTGCCCAAAAAATGGGTGAGAAACTCTCCTGTTTTCCCGCCTGTCCTGGACTTTGAATTTTTTTAGTAAGGTCATCCCCAGTGTGTGTGATTAACTGGCCAGAGAGACAGTGGACCCAGACAGTGTCAGTGAGTTCAGGAGCAAACCTGATGGGTATTTGGGTGGTGAAAGTGAATGAGGAGGTTGAGAATATTTTCCTATTTGCATCTTGCTGGGTGTGTTTTACTCACCTTGCAGCTGTCAGATTGACTGCAGTGGCCTTTTGCATTCTGCACTTCCCTAAGGTCACTGTTGTTAAGATGCTGCACTCTGCAAACTGAAGTTGGCTAAGTTTGACAAAGCTCAAGTATTAATAATATTACACTTAAACCGGCTGAGTCCCTAAAGATTATTTCTCATTCTGGCCTCTTGAGCATCACTCCACCTTTGGTAATCGTGTCCAGTTGCCTCGGTTCTAAGTTCTGGAATGCCTTCCGAACGCCTCTACATTCCTACCTTGTTTCCCTCCATTACGCCTTGTCTTTTCCAGCCATCCCTGACTGAGGGTTGGTCACACTACGAAAAGAACTGTCTCCATGGATTTCTGTTCTCTGTTGCCCTGTGTCCCATACAGAGGCCAGTGTGGCTCCAATGAGTTATTTTACCGTAAACTGAACTGAATGAATGGTTTATTGAATTATAATCCCAGGATTATTATTGTCTGTTTGATTCAAAGTTTTCTCATCCAGGTTGAGGACAGCATAACAATTCATTGGAAATAAAATTCAAATTTCTTAGTAAATTATGAAATCTAGGAGATTTTAAAAGGGTGTCCTTGTGCCTAACAGAATCAGTTTTGTTCTGAGAACCTTCCCAAATGCCTGCAAATGAGGACAATTAGTGGAAACCCCCAATAGTAACGAATTCGGCCCTGGGCCATTGCATTTTAGTGGGTAAGCCTCGCTTTTGGTGCAATGTTTTTTTAAAAATGAGCGCAAAACACCATGGAAGCATCATGCTGCTTTGGCTGATTCGGGACAAATTCTGCAGGAAAAACAAACACAAACTAACAGGAACTCTTGCCCTCAATTAGCACTGGTAAACGCGGGATACACAGTCAGTCAGCAGGCTTTTGCTGCTCCTTAGTGGAAGGTGATTGAATTGTTGCATCAATGACACAGTGAGGTTGACAGCTCCAACTCCTGGGGACCCTTTCTCTTTTGTTTTTCAATCTTTTATATGAATCCAGCACTGCTCCACCAGTGTTTCACTCACAGTTGGGGAATTTCAACAAGTGTTAACACGTTGCTTTAAGGTTAATTATATTTTACCCCCGGCACTCTCCCGAAGACTGCAGTTCACTTGAGCTGCATTTTGGAAAAAACTTGCACATCGTATAATTTGGTCCTGGATTCTCTGAAGTGACATTTGGTATTTTTTACCCAATGGAAGTAAAGAAAGAAAATGGATGTTTAAGAGGGGTGTGGTGGAAATAACACAGACCTTGGGATCTTATTTTGGTTTTTGATCAATTTTCCAGGTTTAATGGTTCTTTTGGATTCGTACGTAAGAAATACTTTGGGCTCTTTTCATCAGCTGTGTATACGCCAGAGAAAGCACATATTTAGTAGTGGATAAACGAGTGGTTCACACAATGGGTGGTTTGGAACTGGAATGCACTGCCTGGAAGTGTGGTGGAGGCCGGTTCAATTGAGGCATTCAAAATTACTTGAATAGAAACAATGTGCAGGGGTACGGGGAAAAGGCAGGGAATGGCATTAAGCCATGATGCTCAGTTGGAGAGCTGGCACTGACATGATGGGCCAAATAGCCTCCAAATGCGTCATAACAATTCTATGATAAATTCATTTGAATATGATTCCTGGGGCTTAACTTGTTGAGCAGTGGCACGTGACTACATTAAACATACTTCAGGTTTGTTCTTTCATTTTTACTTATTCATGCGGCTTGCTTTTGTCAGCTTAGCGCCTTTCCAGGTCTTGTCTCCTGCCTCTTCATGAACAGCCGGCCTTCTTTTGAGGTAGTTTAGGTTTTGGGAATGGGTCTTGAACCATTTATTTATTTATTAAGTTTATTTCTGAATTGTTCAGCCTCTTAGCAAGTGACTAACAACCTTTTGGCATTTCAAGGTCGGGCACACACCTGAGCTGGGACACATAGTGCCACTGAGAGAATACACCAGCAATATAGCAACTACATGAGCTGAGGGACAAAGAAAGAAGACTGACCAAGAAAGACAGACTGCGCCCGCCCCACACACAAAAGTCAGATCACTGCTTGACACACCGAGCTGTGTTTGTCTGCCTGATGGTGACCTCAAACACAGTCTATTTGCTCGTTGTTATCTGAATAATGACCACCGATAAATACCTTGTGTGATATATTCCAAACAATGTGCCACTCACCACACTAAGCAAGTATTGTGACTCCTTCGCAATTCCAATCAGACAGATAATTCCTAGGAGAGCGAGGAAGATGCTGGTGGACAGACCACTGTACACAGCTGTAGGAAGAGACAGAGGAACACACGTGACTTTAACCTGTGGCAATCCAGGTGAATGCTGCTTAGACAGAAATCTCACCATAGGGAGCAGGTCAAACATTGGCCTTCAATCTTTTGGCATGAGCTTTAAATCTAGCTAAAAATGACAAGCTGATCGATTTCTTGACTACTGGTTGGTAAGGCATTGACTAAATAGTCTTGAGCACACAACATAAAATTTCCCCTGTTAGCATGTGATGCGCGATTGATTCACACGGGAGGCTAGGACGTACCCGGAAATAAAGGCTTTTATTCACAACAAGATTGGAGCACACTACTTAACAATATTATCCCAGACTAAGGGCTACTAGGAAGTAGCAGTGACCTTTATACTCCTGTAAGAAGGCGGAGCCGAACGGAGTGTACCACATAAACAATAATAACAGGTGGAACATCCAAACCCTAACCCCAACAGTAACAAGAGTAACATATGTACAAGTACCCATAGTGGTAACCATCTATGGTTCACCACAACATGTATTGGCAATCTCACCCAAAGAGGCCACAGGCTGATGCAGCATTAGTTATTGAGTTTTGCATGTAATAGAAAGGCCAGCAGAGGGAGTGCTGAACCACTGTATAGATAAAACAGCAAGAATCTAACCTGACCCTATTTTAATACTTTCAAACAAACTAACTATCCCCAGATGCCAATAAAAACAAAACACTTAATAAAGCAGCATAGTAACATTCTGTATATAATTATTAAAATTTACATATCATAGATTAACATATAAACATATAAATATGAAAATCTATTTTTAAAACCCTTATTTTCATAGAACCATAGAATCCATACAGTGCAGAAGGAGACCATTTGGCCCATCAAGCCTGCACCAACTTTTCAACAGAGCGTCCAACAAAGGCCCTATCCCCGTAACCCCACATATTTACCCCGCTAATCCCCCTAACCCACACATCCTGGGACACTAAGGGGCAACTTAGCATGGCCAATCCACCCAACCCGCACATCCCCGGACTGCGGGAGGAAACCAGAGCACCCGGAGGAAACACAAGCAGTCAGGAGAACGCGCAAACTCCACATGGAGAGCCACCCAAGGCCGGAACTGAACCCGGGCCCCTGGCACCGTGAGGCAGCTGTGCCAACCACTGTACCATCGTGCCACCCTAAGTCACTGGAACAACCCCATCTCTGGGAAGCTGGGAGCAATGAAATCCCCGGAAAAACCCCAACTTCAGGGAGCTGTACTTATGTTAGTTTCAGCCAAGCTCGCCATATTGCCTGGTGACAGAAGAATCAGCGATGCCCCTGTCTGTCCACCCCCCAAACACATACGCTAAATACCCCTTCTCCCCCCACCACATCCCCCCAACCCCCACCCCCACACACACACACACACACCTTAATCAGCTTTATCCCCCCAACAACCTGTACACACACTCTGGAATGAGGGCAGCAGACACATGGGAACATTACCATCTGTAAGTTCCCAACAAGCCACACGCCATCTTGAATTGAAACTGTGGCCACGATTCTACCAAAAGCACTGAATTGGTGGGAAAACTGTTCTAGATCCCGACTATTCTGTCAATTCAGTTTCGCACCCGAATCTCCGCACTCTGTGCACTGCAGAGGGCCCAGTCGTGAATATCATTAACAACGCAGCAGGGTGGAGCGTATTCACGCTGGAGTCCGATAGCTCTGGAACTCTGCGCATGTGCAGTGGACCCGATCCGTCAGTCTTCCCATTTGCTGACCAGCTTGATCATTGGCCAGCCCGTGACCCCCCCCAGTGCTGCCCCTCCAGCACCCCCCAGGACCCGATCGTGGCCCTCACAATAATTCCCAGGCCAGCCCTAACCATCCCGCCCCGCCCCTCGCCCCTAGCCCGGAAGAACCCCAATGTCCAGCCCTTCCCCCCCAGCAGTGGCGATTTCCCCTCCCCCGCTGACAACCCCCAGGGTCAGACCCTCCCCCGGGAGGAAGGCCCCCCCCCCACCCTCCTGGCAGACCAACCCCCACCCACCCACCCCGATCGCTGCCCTCCCCCCATCCCAGACCGATCCTGTCTGCAGAGTGGCAGCGGGACTCCCCACCCCCCACCGATCGCCCCTAGGCCCTGCCCACAATAGGCCCCGCCCCCTTGGCACTGCCCGCTGCCTGATGGGCAGTGCCAAGGTGCCCCCTGGACATAGACACTTCGCTCTTTGGGCAGTGCTGGGGGCACAGACTGGCACTGCCAGGGTGCCCATGCCCAGGGGGCACCACCCCTGCCGCCCGAACCACTGGAGGGCCCCAATTGCCCCACTTTCATTCTGGCGGGGTCTCCCGCAAGTTCCCCCGTACATGGGTAACTACTGAACCCCGCCAGAATGAAGTACTCCTGTCGGCGTGGGAGATTCAATCGGGACCAGTAAGTTCCCGATAATTACATTGAAAACATATTTAAAATACATTTAAAACAGATTCAAATGACTTACCTGCCTTCCCGCCGGTTTCCAGTCTGGTCTGACTGGCGACTGTTCCCCGGCTCTGGGAGATGCGTATGCGTTCCCGGCGCATGCGCAAATCCCGGAACAAGGCCGGCGACGCGCATCTCCCACCCCGACCAGCCAGAAAAGTTGCGGGTTGTGATGGGAGAATCGGGCCCTATATTACCATTCCTTCACTGCCACTGGATCAAAACTCTGGAACTCCCTCCCTCACGGCACAGTGGGCACGCCTACACAGCGTACTCTGCAGCTGTTCCGGGAGTCGTCTCATCCACCTTCTCAGGGGCAATTAGGCAATGAATGCTGGTCTTGCCAGTAAAACCCACATCCTATGATTAACAGAAGCAAATTGTGTTCTTAAGGAGGGTTAGGACTTGCAGCTGTGCCTGTCCCTCTCTGCTTCGTTCCTCTGCCTGGGCACACCACGGGAGAAGGAAGTTTATCAAAGAGTCCTGTGCAATTTATTCAAGTGTTGTGGCTGTTAAATAGCTGGCTGTGTGTGTAAGGTGTGAGACTTGTAGCAGTGCTAAGTGTGTGAGGATGTGGTGGAATGGATTGCGTGATGTCTTCATGACAAAACGCAGAGAGGGGAAGTAAAGAGTGGCAAAGATGGGAAATGATGTTACAGAAGGAGCAGTGCTGGGGTCACTGCAGTTCACTGCTCGCGGAGTCGAGGGTAATGGTGAAAACGTTAGGATACGACATTTGGTGATGCACCTACTGAACTTGACCCTTTGTGTAAGGTCACCAAACATCTGTGACACTATATCCAGGTCCTCAAGGCTTAACTCCTGGCATCGACCACCGTGGCTCTCTGCTTCCACTGTCTTTAGACTTGTGTCCAGAGGATCTTCTGGCGACTTGCAGACACAGAATGTCCCTCCTCATTTCCACCTCTTCCAGCAAGCCCTTGAGTGCAGCATCTGAAAACCTTGGAATCCCTTCTCCCCTTTGTGGTTTCATCCTTTACTCTTTCCCAGATCACATTCACTTCCTGCATGAGTCCCAGCATCAGTTCCAGGCACTGTGCACCTTCCATTTAAAGGTGCAGACTAGCTTCAAGAACAGATAGGATGTTATGATTTTTGGCCCCCTCCTAACATCCATGAACACTTAACACTGACTTCACACAAAAACCATGGCTATGAGTAGGCAGCACCAGGAGAGGCGATGGCCTAGTGGTATTATCGCTAGACTATTAATCCAGAAACTTAGCTAATGTTCCAGGGGCTCAGATTCGAAACCCGCCACGACAGATAGTGGAATTTGAATTCAATAAAAAATATCTGGAATTAAGAATTTACTGATGACCATGAAACTATTGTAGATTGCCATTAAAACTAATGTCCTTCAGGGAAGGAAATCTGCTGTCCTTACCCGGTCTGGCCTACATGTGACTCCAGAGCCACAGTGATGTGGTTGACTCTTAACTGCCCTCTGAGTGCCTAGCAAGCCACTCAGTTCAAGGGCAACTAGGGATCGGCAATAAATGCTGGCCAGCCAGCGACACCCATGTCCCACCTACCTTCATCTCAACTACTGATTGCAGCTTAACCAGGCATCACGATTCCCAGTACACAAGGGGCAGCGTGGTGGCACAATGGTTGGCACTGGTGCCTCACAACGCCAGGGACCCGGGTTCAATTCCTGGCTTGGGTCACTGCCTGTGTGGAGTTTGCACATTCTCCCCATGTCTGCATGCATTCCCTCTGGGTGCTCTGGTTTCCACCCACAGTCCAACAATGTGCAGGTTAGGTGGACTGGTCATGCTAAATTGCCCCTTAGTGTCAGGGGGACTAGCTAGTGTAAATGCATGGGGTTATGGGGATAGGGCCTGGGTGGGATTATGGTTGGTGCAGACTTAATGGGCCGAATGGCCTCCTTCTGCATTAGGATTCTATGATTCAATGATGATTTTTGGCTATCCAATTTGGCCTCCACTGGCTCTGACACTTTCCCAGTTTACACCACTCAATTCTGCACTTCACATTGCGGCACGTGGCCTTTCCGAGAGCCGGAATTTACTCTGTAAACATGTTTATTCCATTTCATTGTGAAGCTTCCACTTTCAGAGTCACAGTCAAAGAAGGAACCTACACTGTTCAGCAAGATAGGAGTGAATAGTTCATGACATCTCATCAGCTCCAAATTTACCAGAATTTGAAGCAAGAAAAATAACCAGGGTGATTTTTCTTGCTGAGGTGTCAGTTGCTGATAGCAGAAGCCGTACTCTGCATGGTCACTGAGAGATAGCAGAGAGACAGGGGCCCCTCAGATAACACGCCAGCCGTGCTGTCCAACCCTACAAAGGAGCAGAAATGAGGAGAGTTTGGAACATAAAGTGCTGAACAGACTGGGGAATGTACACAGAGAGAACATGACACAACCTGGTATGCATTAAAATGCAAATTATCTGCCATAACACACAGTGTTGCATAAAAATTGGACACGCTAGAATATATTGGCGAAGCAGTATTATGTCTGTAAAGTGTATCTGGAGAGACTATTACGCAGGATGGAATGTTTTGCATGGATAGAGTGCGATGGTTGAAGCACATAACAGGCTCAGAAAGTGAATAAAAGCAAATTACTGCGAATATGGGAATCTGAAACCAAGAGAGAAAATGCTGGAAAATCTCAGCAGGGCTGGCAGCATCTGTAAGGAGGGAAAAGAGCTGACGTTTCAAGTCCAGATGACCCTTTGGACAGACCTGCCGAGATTTTCCAGCATTTTCTCTTTAGGCTCATAAAGTGAATGCATTACACAGGCGAGAGGGGAATTGCACAGTCCGAATTGTGTTATAGAGTGTTAGAGAAAGAAATCAGATGGGGAATGTTTCAGAAAGACCAAGTTGAATTTGTTCAACAAATAGAAATTACATGGATTGAATATATAACACGGAATGGGCTATAAATTTGATTAGGCCTGATAAGGGACACTGGGGTCATGATGCGTGATTAGCCTGTGGCCATTTAAAGTAATGCACATAACAAGCAAACAAGACGCTCATTTCCATGACATGCAGCCCAATACCAAATGCACTGCTGAGTGGCTGCGAGCTCAGAATTTGAGGCTAGCGCCAATTCAAGCTCGCCTGCACCACTCAAAGGAGAGGTGCAAGCTGGCTGCAGCAGCTCATTCAACTGGAGAAGAAAGAAACCTGTATAATGATGCAACAGACCAGAGAGAGCAATCCTAGATTTCAGATACAGCCCTGGAGCCTGGAGTGTTGGAGGATGAAAGGAGAAGAGAGATGGTCTTTTCACAGAAGCTGGGATGCCCTTCAAGCAAATACTTTGAAGGCAGTGGGAGCAGATTGTTGGGTAACAGGAATGTATTAGTTTGTTATATTAAATTTCTCGTTCATCACTATTGAAATTAACTTGATGGTAATTTCCATCGTCTTTTAGATTAATAGGAATCATTTTCAATGACTTCAGTTACTTTTAGTATCTAGATCTTTCAGAGGTCAGTTTCTTACAATTTTGACGGTCGGTGCCTCAGCGCCTTAGATGTCAGTTTTGTAGATTTTTTGGATTCACTGATAAGTGTTTTAACAATCAGGGTCTCCGACTTACAGGCCAGTGGATTGACGACCCTGGCAGGTCACAACTCATGTGTCCTGGCTAACCATGCATGCAGGGATTGTCACCAGTTACTAGAGCTCAAACTCTGAGTTTCGGAGCTTGAGAAGCAACTGCATACGTGTGGTGGACTTCAGTTGTGCCTTTGTCCTGCCTGGACCACCGTTGTGTGTTTGTCATGCCTGCACACATCCCCTGCCGGCTCGGCTCCTCCCCTTGTCACCTAGTATAAAGGTGGCTGTTTCCTCCCCCTTGTTCAGTTCGGGTCGGTTATCTGCTGGGATGTTGTGGTGAACCATCGTTGGTTCCCACTAGATAGTACTGAGCCAGGGTCTGGCCAGTACTACAAGTATGTATATATGTTGCTGTTGGGGTTAGGGATGGGTTGTTCTACTTGTTGCTGTTGGGGTTAGGGTTGGGCTGTTACACCTTGTATTATAGTTATTGTGGTACATCCCAGTCGGGCTCCGCCTCCTGGGAGAGGTATAAAGGTCTCTGCTCTGTCTGGGACCCCTCAGTCTGGGATCGTGTATATAATTAGTAGCTTTGTTGTACAGCAAATAAAAGCCTTTATTTCCTGAGCATCTCAAGCCTCGTGTGTGATAACGCGCATCAGATGTGCTCCTGGTTCTGTAATGAATAAAAGCCTACAGTTGTATTGGCACACAACTAGTCTTTTGCCTAATTGATAGTGCATCAATACGCTGCAGTTCATTTCAGAGTCTGACAGCCTCCTTGTAAGCGTGCTCCAGGATCTGCTTGCTCCACAGTTACAGAAGGGCTGAATGATGAGGGAATGACTAGCCACCAGAGAGGGGAGGAAGAAGACAACTGTGGTGCAGGATCCACCCCCCACCGCCCACCCCCCCCAGCAACTAGCTAACCAGTTTTCAGTTTAGAATACCGGAAGCCTGACATAACTTGGAAGGATGCACTCGGAATCAAACTCCCAACACAACAGGAGATTTTACTGAACATGGTGAAAAAGAGAGTAGAAAAAGTGCAGTCATGGAGGATTTGACTGTAAGGAACATACAGAGGCATTTCTATGACCATAAATGATTCCTGAATGGCATGTTGCCCCCTGGTAACCAAGCAGGACTAGGTTACTCTGCCAGGAGATGGGGAACATCCAGATGTAATGGTCCATATTGGAATGAATGATACAGATAGCAAAACATTGGGGCTCTTCAGGCAGTGTTTCTGGAGCTGGGAAAAAGAATACAAACAGGACCTCAAACTCAGTCCCAGGATTACTCCTTGTGAGTACAGAAACAGGAGTCTAGTTCAGGTAAATACATTTCTGCTAGTGCAGGTCAGAGGGTTTCAGATCCCTGGAACTTTGAGACTGGTAGAGGATCACTTTTACAGGATGGACAGTCTGCGCCTGAAGAAAGTTGAGAACGGTATTCGCACTGCGAGGTTAACTAATACTCTTGAGGAGGGTTTAAACTGATTGGGCAGGGGAATGAGAACCAGAAAATGGCAGAAAATTTCTCAAATCAAGACAGATAAACATGATTTGTCTTCAGCAAATCTGTGCTGCTTTTCCCGCTCATGGAAATGTATCTTAACTGTACCCAGAGCATCTCCTCTTTAAATGTAGCCATTCTTCCTTTACAGATTTGCCTTCCAATCTTTGATTCCAATTTACCCTGACAGATCCGTTCTCACCTCATTGAAATGTGTAGATGATACAAACCTTGTTAAAATAGTAGTTCAAAAGGAAGACAGTTACAGGCCTCAGGATGACATAGAGCAGATAGTCAAATGGGTAGAAGCATGGCAGGTGGAGTTCAAAGCAGAATGTGTGAAGTAATGCACTTTGGAAGGACTAAAAAAATGGAAAGGCAGTATTTCAAATGGCGTGACTTTGAAAAGTGCAGATGAGTGTAGATTGGTTTCCAATACATAAATCCTTAAAAGTGACAGGGTAAGTCGATAAACTGATTGCTTTGGTTTATCTAGAGAAGAATAGAATTTAAAGCGAAGATATTGTGCGAGGATTTTGTCAAATACTGGTTAGGCCTCAGTTGGAATAATGTGGGTCATTCTGGGCACCAGACTTCAGGAAAAAGTTAAAGGCCTCCGAAAGGGTATAGTGGAGGTTTACCAGGATGTGAACAAGGATAAGGGACTTCATTTATGAAGACAAGTTTGGGAAGGTTAGGCCTGTTCTCCTTGGAACAGAGAAGGTTAAGAGAGACTTTCAAGACCATGAAAGACTTTTATTGGGTGAAAACGCAAAAAGATTCCCTCTGGTAAGTGTGTCCACAACCCAAGGTTATGGATGTAGAATCTAAAAGGTCCAGAGGGGGAGATGAGGAGAAATTATTTCATTCCGAAATATTGAAATGTGGAACATTGTGCTTGAAAAGGAGATGGAATCTAATTCTATAAATAATTTTGAAAGGGAGTTTGGACGGGTGCTTCAGGAACTTAACAAAGCTACGGACAAAAAGTGGGAATGTGGAAATAAGCATGTCTGCTCTTTTGAACAGCACCATGGGCAAATGTCTTCCTTCTGTATTGTGGCACGACTGGTCCCAGACAAGGTCCCCATTTTATTAAGACTGGGCAGGACCCTCACTTTGTTCTGACCCGGCGAGGAAGGATGAGCTGGCTCCCCGCTTTGTTCAAGCCCTCAGTTGATTGCAAAAAAGGTTAGCTTAAAAATCCTTTATCTGTGGATACTTTTCCCCAGTCCAAATGTATTTACTTTTTATAGGGAGCCAATTTAATCTGGTTTCCTTAAGTCAAAGAAAGAGTAAGTTTATGAGTTACTAAAACCCAGGGAAAAATAATAAAAATGTAACAAACATGCACAGATTAGAAATGTGAAGGTAACAAATAAAGGTTGAAAACATACAAATTGGTCCTCAACTTCACTGTGAGATGTAAATGGTGGTATGTTGCGGCCGTTAACTTGGGTGATTTTGGTAAAGCTGACTTTGGCAGATTTGCAGTCTGTTGGAGACAATGCTTGTCTCTCTACTAAAACCTTGCCTCCAGCAAAGGAGAGAGGGAAAGAAACATAGAGTGACTGGTGTTGCTTCTTGTTGCTGCCATACATAAGAACATAAGAACATAAGAAATAGGAGCAGGAGTAGGCCATCTAGCCCCTCGAGCCTGCCCCGCCATTCAATAAGATCATGGCTGATCTGAAGTGGATCAGTTCCACTTACCCGCCTGATCCCCATAACCCCTAATTCCCTTACCGATCAGGAATCCATCTATCCGTGATTTAAACATATTCAACAAGGTAGCCTCCACCACTTCAGTGGGCAGAGAATTCCAGAGATTCACCACCCTCTGAGAGAAGAAGTTCCTCCTCAACTCTGTCCTAAACTGACCCCCCTTTATTTTGAGGCTGTGCCCTCTAGTTCTAGCTTCCTTTCTAAGTGGAAAGAATCTCTCGACCTCTACCCTATCCAGCCCCTTCATTATCTTATAGGTCTCTATAAGATCCCCCCTCAACCTTCTAAATTCCAACGAGTACAAACCCAATCTGCTCAGTCTCTCCTCATAATCAACACCCCTCATCTCTGGTATCAACCTGGTGAACCTTCTCTGCACTCCCTCCAAGGCCAATATATCCTTCCGCAAATAAGGGGACCAATACTGCACACAGTATTCCAGCTGCGGCCTCACCAATGCCCTGTACAGATGCAGCAAGACATCTCTGCTTTTATATTCTATCCCCCTTGCGATATAGGCCAACATCCCATTTGCCTTCTTGATCACCTGTTGCACCTGCAGACTGGGTTTTTGCGTCTCATGCACAAGGACCCCCAGGTCCCTTTGCATAGTAGCATGTTGTAATTTTTTTCCATTTAGATAATAATCCAATTTGCTATTATTTCCTCCAAAGTGAATAACCTCGCATTTGTCAACGTTATACTCCATCTGCCAGATCCTCGCCCACTCACTCAGCCTGTCCAAATCTCTCTGCAGACCTTCTACGCCCTCCACACGATTCACTTTTCCACTTATCTTTGTGTCGTCTGCAAACTTTGTTACCCTACACTCAGTCCCCTCCTCCAGATCGTCTATATAAATGGTAAATAGTTGAGGCCCCAGTACCGATCCCTGCGGCACGCCACTAGGTACCATCTGCCAATCTGAAAAGCACCCATTTATTCTGACTCTCTGCTTCCTGTCGGATAGCCAATCCCCAATCCACGCTAACACCCTACCCCCAACTCCGTGTGACCCAATCTTCTTCAGCAACCTTTTGTGAGGCGCCTTATCAAACGCCTTTTGGAAATCCAAAAACACCGCATCCACCGGTTCCCCTCCGTCAACCGTACTAGTCACATCTTCATAAAAATCCAACAAGTTCGTCAAGCACGACTTTCCCCTCATGAATCCATGCTGCGTCTGCTTAATCGAACCATTCTTATCCAGATAGCCTGCTATTTCTTCTTTAATGATGGATTCCAGCATTTTCCCAACTACAGACGTTAAGCTAACCGGCCTGTAGTTACCTGCCTTTTGTCTATTTCCTTTTTTAAACAGCGGCGTAACATTAGCCATTTTCCAATCCGCCGGCACTACCCCAGAATCCAACGAATTTTGATAAATAACCACTAACGCATCCACTATTACCTCTGACATTTCTTTCAGTACCCTGGGATGCATTCCATCCGGGCCCGGGGACTTGTCCACCTTCAGTCCCGTTAGTCTACCAAGCACTGCCTCCCTGGTAACATTAATTGTATTGAGTACCGCTCCTCCTACCAACCCTCTATCGTTAATATTCGGTGAACTATTTGTGTCTTCCACCGTGAAGACCGACACAAAAAACTTATTTAAAGTTTCAGCCATTTCTTCATTTCCCATTATTAAATCCCCCCTCTCGTCCTCCAAGGGTCCAACATTCACTCTTGCCACTCTATTCCTTTTTCTATATTTGTAAAAGCTTTTACTATCATTTTTTATATTTAGAGCTAGCCTAGCTTCATAACCTATCTTTCCTTTCTTTATCACTTTCTTAGTCGTTCTTTGTTGTTTCTTAAAGTTTTCCCAATCTTCCGATTCTCCACTATTTTTGGCCACTCTGTACGCATCGGTCTTTAATTTAATCCTCTCCTTAATTTCCTTTGTTATCCACGGCTGGTTATCCCTTTTCTTACAATCCTTCTTTATCACCGGAATATATTGTTGCTGAGTACTGAAAAGGATCTCCTTAAAAATCCTCCACTGTTCCTCAGCTGTCCTGCCTACCAGTCTGCTCTCCCAGTCCACCTTAGCCAATTCAGCCCTCATCCTATCGTACTTCCCTCTGTTCAAACAGAGGACACTGGTATGGGACCCTACTTTCTCCTCTTCCATTTGTACCAGAAATTCGACCATATTGTGATCACTTGACCCAAGAGGGTCCTTCACAAGAACATCCTTAATTCTACCTATCTCGTTACACATTACCAGATCTAAGATAACTCGTTCCCTCGTCGGTTCTGTAACATACTGTTCAAGGTAACTATCCCGACAGCATTCTAAGAACTCTTCCTCCATCCCACCCCTTCCAACTTGAGTCAGCCAATCAATATGCAGGTTGAAGTCCCCCAAGATTATTGCTGTTCCGTTTTTGCACGCATCCATTATTTGCTTGTTTATAGCCCTCCCCACCTCAACATTATTATTTGGGGGCCTATAGACCACGCCTACTAGTGTCTTTCTTCCCCCTACTATTCCTTATCCCTACCCATAACGATTCCACATTTTGTTCCTTAGAGCCTATGTCATCCCTCACTACTACCCTGATATTATCTTTTATTAACAGAGCTACCCCACCACCTTTTCCTTCCTGTCTATTCTTCCTAAATGCCTGATACCCCTGGATATTCATCTCCCAGTCCTGGTCTCCCTGCAGCCACGTTTCTGTAATGGCCACTAGATCATACCCATTTGTGCTGATTTCCACCATCAACTCATTAACTTTGTTCCGAATGCTTCGTGCATTCAGGCAAAGTGCCTTTATTCCAGCTTTTATCTGGACCCGATTTGATGAAACGCTATCAACCTTTCCCTCGCCCTCTACTCCTTTAACTACTTGAATGCCCTCATTCACTTGCACTCGCTCCCTCGCCTCTACCATTGATTTCGTAATTCCTCTTACCTCTGCACCCTCCCCCCCATAAATTAGTTTAAAGCCCTATCTACAGCCCGAGTGATACGATTCGCTAGGACTCTGGTCCCAGCACGGTTCAAACGGAGACCATCCCATCTATACAGGTCCCATCTGCCCAAATACTGGTGCCAATGCCCCATGAATTCGAACCCATTCCTCCCACACCAATCCTTGAGCCATGCATTCGTCGCCTTAATCCTATTAACCCTGCGCCAATTCGCACGTGGCTCAGGTAGTAATCCGGAGATTACCACCTTGTTGGTTCTGCTTTTTAATTTGTTCCCTAACTCTTCGTACTCCCTCTGCAGATCCTTAGTTCCAGTTTTGTCTATGTCATTGGCACCTACATGGACCACGACAACTGGATTTTCACCCTCCCACTCCAAATTCCTCTGCAGCCCAGATGATACATCCTGGACCCGAGCAGTGATCTGTACCAGCTTTTTAATTCATTTTACCCCGTGTATTCCCAGGTAGGGGGAGGCATATATTGCACCCGAGTCTGTCTTTCTTTCATCGTAGACCAGTTTGTGCATTCTAAGCTATAAATTGACAGGAGATGGATTTTTGGATGACAGCTGAGGTGTGGAAACCACTCGATTGTCTCCACAAACGCAGAAGATTAAAAGTCCAATCGTTTGCATTTTCCATATCCTTCTTTCAAGTGTCTCTGTTTGAAGTACGCCATGACACTTTGTCAGGTACGACATTCCATGTTCTCTCAGAACCGGTTTGTCAAGTATAATCCACATAGAGGATTTCCAGAAAGTGGTCACTTTACATTATCGGCCACCTTTTGACCAGTCTTCCTGACCCCTCCCCCCTTCCACTGGCTCAAACACTATTACATTTCTATCCTTCATCAGTTCTGATGGAAAATGAATGTAACCTGAAATCCCACAGATACGACCCGACCTGCTGAGTCATTCCAGCATTTGTTTTGTTTTTATTTCTGATTTGCAGCATTCGACATTATTGTGCGTCTGTAATTCCATAACTTTTATACACGATGATGAGAATGTTTCTGTGACAGCGTGAGACTGTGCCTCATTAGAACTGAATATAAAAGAATATAAAAGCATTTCACGTAGAGCAATGCTACAGCTAGCTGACTCTAGGATTCTCTGAATCCATTAATGGTTAGCACTGCTGCCTCACAGCGCCAGGGACCTGGGTTCGATTCCTGGCTTGGGTCACTGCCTGTGTGGCGTTTGCACGTTCTCCCCGTGTCTGCATGGGTTTCCTCCAGATGCTCCGGTTTCCTCCCACAGTCCAAAGATGTGTGGGTTAGGTGGATTGCCCATGCTAAATTGCCCCTTAGTGTGAAGGGGACTAACTAGGGTAAATGCGTGGGGTTATAGGGATAGAGCCTGGGTGGGGTTGTGGTTGGTGCAGACGCGATGGGCCGAATGACCTCCTTCTGCACAGTAGAATTCTATGATTCTATTACAAACTACATTGAATGCACATTGCATGTGGCTCACTGCACCCCGAAGAATCTCTGTGACTGATAATATGTAGCTGAACAGAAACGCTTCTCTGCTAAACAAAAGCCACCAGGATGTAGTTTGTTTAATTTTGCCAAGTCATTGAGTTGTCTGTAACTGCGCTGATAATTTGACTGTTGATTAAATGAAGAAATTATGATGAAAAGATATTGTCAGGCATAACGTTTGTATAATTTTAGTCTGTGGTATGACAAATGGGCGTTTTTACCATGTTCTGAGGTCCTTACTACTGAACAACCGGGCAAGAATTATCTCTGAGCTTCAGTCTTCACTGCCACAAACTAATTTCCTGAGCTGCACTCCAACAGTTGCAACCAAACAAACTTTAAACTGAATATCTGGCCTTTTCAAACTTTGAGCAGAATCTTCTGCCCTCTCAAGGACGGGTTCGGAGGTGGGAAGGCATTTAATCCGGCGGGATGATGGTAGCTGAGCATCACGCTGCTTCCTGCCTCTTCCCAGATTACGTCTGGAACGGCAGGTCAATCTTCTCATCCCACAGCCAATTGAGGCCCTTAAATGAACAATTAACGCCCACTTAACAGCCTCATCACATCATTGCTGGTATTAACCTAACTGTGGCTGGGGCTGTCGCTTAGTATGTGCACAAGTAAATCTATGAGGGCAGCTTGTCATCTCCCGGGCTTGAGAGGGTCACTCCTTCAAAGACACTCAGCATCTGATCAAGAGACTTAGCATTAGAAAGGGGAGCCCATAACTTGTGACACCCACCCCCAAAACCCCTCCCGTCAGCGGCCAGGGGCACTCTGGGATCCTGAACCTCCGGTAGGTTTCTTTCCTGCAGCAGCCAATGCCTTCCCTTTGGTGCTGCCATATTAAACCTTAAAAATGACCCAGTCTAGACCGCTCCATGGCATTACCATTGCTGAATCCCCCACTGTCAACATCCAGGAGGATGCCATTGACCAGAAACTGAACTGGACTAGCCATAAAAATACTGTAGCTACAAGAGCAGATCACAGGCTGGGAATTCTGTGGAGAGTAATTCATCTCCCAACTCCTCGAAGCCTGCCCACTATCTGATGGAATACTCTTCTCTTGCCTGGATGAATGCAGCTCCAACACTCAAGAAACTCAACACCATCCAGGACAAAGCAGCCCATCTGATTGGCATCCCATCCACTGCAGATGACAGTGGCAGCCATGTGTACAATCTACAAGACAGACTGCAACAACTCACGAAGGCTCTTTCGACAGCACCTTCCAAACCCATGACTTCTACCACTTAAAAGGATAAAGGCAGCAGATGCGCGGGAATTCCGTCGCCTGCAAGTTCACCTCCAAGTCACACACCATCCTGACTTGGAAACACATCGCCGTTCCTTCACTGTCGCTGGATCCAAATCCTGGAACTCACTCCCTAACAGAACTGGGAGTGCACTTGCACCAAATGGACTGCAGCAGTTCAAGAAGGCAGCTCACCGCCACCTTCTCAAGGCCAATTAGGGATGGACAATGAATGCTGCCTAGCCAATGATGCCCACATCCTGTGGGAAGAATTTCTAAAAGATTAAATGTAAAATTGTCACCCTCATGCTTATGTCCTTTCTGGACCTCTTGCTAGATATCTCTGTAATCTTCTGCTCGCAACCCCTGACGTCTCTGTCTTCCTCTAATTCTGACATTCTCAGCAGTCACCATTTACTTTGTCCACCACTGGTGGTTGTTCCTTTCCTGTTTGAGAATTTGCTTCTTAAACTGTCCCATCTCTCTCTCCTGTGAGACTCCCTCTTAAAACCCACTATTTGACCAAACTTCCAAATATTTACTCCTTTGACTCAGCATTGACTTTTCTCTGTTAATGCTTCTATGAAGCTCTCTGGAATGATTTTTGATGCGAAAGGCACTATATAAATGCAAGTATTTGAGTTACTATCCATTTCATGTTGGACCTTTACAGTCGGAAAACTTACATTCTTTGAGTATGAGCTAGATTTGAACTTGGGTCCCAGTAATGAAAGATTCCCATTTGTTTACATAATATCAGCTTCAGTGGCCAGTTTTCCTTTATGTGAAGCACCAGTTGAAAATCTATCATTTCCCATCGTTCACATTTAAAGTTAACGTTTAATCATTAATGTCACAAGTAGGCTTACGTTAACACTGCAATGAAGTTACTGTGAAAATCCCCTAGTCGCCACACGCCGGCGCCTGTTCGGGTTACACTGAGGGAGAATTTAGCATGGCCAATGCACTTAACCAGCACGTCTTTCGGACTGGGAGGAAACTGGAGCACCCAGAGGAAACCCACTGGGTTCTCCCCACGGGGAGAACATGTAGACTCTGCACAGACAGTGACTCAAGCCAGGATTGAACCCGGGTCCCTGGTGCCATGAGTTAGTGATTCCGAGGGCCTAGCATCGGACTATCCACATATTGACCAATAAGTTGAACTGTCATTAAAAATCATAACATTTTTAGTTTCATTTTAAATTGGCACTAATTGATAATTAAGGGAGTTGAGATACAAATGTTATTGCTAACTCAGTATTTTAAATACATTCTGGTGTTTGTATGAGCCTGACAAGAGAACTATGTATTCATCAGGATTGAAAAAGGGAATTTGCCATTATGGAAAAAGAGTCTGTTTTTCAACTGTCTGCAAGTTAACTCACCAAGATCATGAAATCTAGTGTATCGGTTGGTTTCAATGGTGATATTGCGGATAACAAAGAACTCATCATTGAAGGAGGTCCACAAGGTCACTGCAGCAACTGCAACTCCAAGGAACTAGTGTGAAACACAACAAAGGTGAAGGTAATGAGATCTGAGAGTCTGGACTGCACTGGAATGCTCATTACAAGACAGCAATAATAATAATTGAACATTTTGTTTAGTCTTTTTTTGCTTCCTCCAACACTCCGACTTTCTCTGCCACTTCTTCCCTGAAGTCATTGATTCTTGCAGGGCCTATTTCTGTGCTGTAACTTCTTTGTACAAAGAATGACCAGTTACCTCAACAAATCCCTTCCTTTTACAGACAAGACACAATCGTGGGCTGGGATTTTCCACTCCCGGTTTCTTCGGGGAGTTTGGCGACAGGAGTGGAAGTTCTCGGGAGCACGTTTGATGCTGATGTAAAAGCGTGACATGATTGTTCCTGTCCTCCCACCGGTGGCGTAACAGGATTCCCAACGTTCAATGGCAGGAACATCACTTCCATACACTAACATCTCATCATCAGGCCTCTATGCCTGAATCGTCCCCCAGCCCCTGTAAGAAAGTCCATTCATGTTGGCACAAGGGCAGACTGGTGTGAATCATGAATGGTCTCCCTCGGCATGCACCTGGCGCGTAGACCTCCCAGAGGAGCTCAGGGTGAGTGCATCACTCAGGGGGAGAAGGTCATGCCTGGGCACGACACGGACACTGCTCCAGGCACTGCCCAGGTACTGGCCTCTGGCAATGCTCCTTGACACTATCTAAGCATTGCCATTGGGCAGTGCTGGGGAGGGGGTTTGTTGGTGGGGTGTGTGTGGGGGTTGGTTCCTGGTTAACTTTCGTGCAGTGAGGCGGCCTTTAAAAATGGCATCCCGTCTTCCAAAAAGCTAAGTTGCTGGCAGGGTGGGCAATCATGTGACCGACAATTTGCCATTTTCTTTACTAAATCCGGGACATTATGGCAGAGAAAGCCACTGTCAGTGCCAGTGGCTTCAACGCCGCTTTTCCAGCCTGCTATCGACCTTTGCTGATATTCAGGAAAATTCAGTCGGTGGACTCTAATCAATCCATTCTTCAGCAAGGGTTCTGGTAATGTTTTGTGTCTGTCTCCTGGAGATAATTCAACACTGAACCATAAGGTATCAAGCGACATGGAATCAACTATTTCGGCTTTTGTATGTGAACATTTGAACACCCAATTTGAGCAGAGAGTGTACCGATACCACTGGCCAAATATTCTTGGGAGGCCATTAACAGTATAAAATTGTCACTTCCTTCAGCTGGTTTTCTACATTTAGTTTGGGGCAACCAGCACCTTTTAAGCCACGTGTGGTTTTTGTATGGTTGAAATATTTTCATTCGCTTCACTCTCCATCCACTCAGTCCCCAAGTGAGTGTTATGGAATAACAGAGCGCACAACTTAAAGCAAAGTTAAAGCAAAGCAGGCTCCTTTCCATTCTTACCTTCATTTATCTATTTTAATTTGTTATATATTCATTATTTCCTGCTGAACTTGTGTTGAAGTCAGCATGTCGCAAAACCCAATCTAAATTTCTGAGAAATGTATCTTTTCCTTTCTTGGATCATCAATTGTTTTTTAAGAAGTTTTTTTTTGTGCTTCTGAGTGACTTCTTTTGAAACAATGAGCTGATTTTTACCAGTCCTTTGGCAACTAGCTGGAAGACAGGAGAGCTGGCAATATGGCGGAGGAAGGCATCAGCCTTCCTGATGCCGTTTTGTCAACATGGGGAAGGTTGGCAGATTGGCCACCTGCTGGGAGCCCAATTGAGGCATTTCAATGGCCCATTAAGGGCCACTTCCTGCCTCCATGGGCATTTTGTCCATACCATGTGGGAGAACTGATAGTGAAAGCCTCCCAGCAGGTTCCAGCAGGGACCACCCTCTTTGGGCATTCTATGGACCACAGAGGGTAACCACAGTGGCAATGGTGTGATGCCACAACAGTGCTGACTGTGCACCACAATCCCACCCCCCCCCCCAACTCCCCACCAACTACCAGGACCTACCCCTCGCCCCCAGCATTCCCAACCCCACGTAATCCACTTCCAGGGAGCTTTGAGGTGTTCTTTCCTTTGAGCTGCAGTTTCAGCAATGGCCACCAGGAGCAGTGGCGCTGCTGATGCTGCTGTATTGACGGCCCTGTGATTGGGCTGGGGTGGGCTCCAGCAGCGGGACTTCTGCCATCTGCACAAGTTTAGGCTCAGAATGGTGGCTTAAACACATTTTTCTCCCAGAAAGAGTTCAAGGAGTTGATGCATTGAACAAGTACAGAAAACCAGTTATCCTGCTGATTCCAGAAGGATTGCATGGCCTGATCGCAGGGTATAGTAACTCCTTATAAAATGGCTTTTTCCATGGACAGTTGGGAGAAAGTGCCAAGTGAACATGGCCAGGTTTACAGATGGGCAACCACCCAGGAAAGCATGGTCAAGAGTAAGTGAATTACCTGCAACTGGAAGCAGGCTTGGTGAGAGCCAAGTGGCAGAAGTGGAATGTAGTCTCCATTTATGCAATGCAGAGTGGGCTGACTATCTTATCTCAGAGGGGAGCATGCATGGAGATGTGTTGAGAATGGCACGAAGATCACACATAGCCCTGTGGTTAGAAATGGGCACCAGACAAGTTTAGCCTTGTTCAACAGAGGGGAGTGCATTTAAAGTATTTAAACACGACATATTTAAACCCAAGGGCACCAGAATATAACTTTGCCCAGGGCGTTATTTTCCTTAAGGCTGGGAAGTAAAAATATAGGTCCCTAGAGGAAGTGGAGAATGATTTATGAGTGTCTTTGTCAAACACAACACTGAGGATTAACTGACTTTGCAATGAGAAGCAGGCACACACATCTCACTGATTGTTGTAAGCAAATATCTGTTTTCTTAAAAGCATTATTTTAAAAGCATTATTAAAACACTCTCAACATTTGTATATTATGAGTATTATATAGTATTAAAATTTTGATAGGGGTGACTGTGAATACAAAAACATTTGAATCAAGTGTCTATCAATCGAAAAGATTTGAGAAGCACTGACCTAGAAATCCAAATTATTCTCCAATTTACTGCCATTGATATCAGCATTTAACCTCTTTCCTCCAAAGCTTTTGGTGCATTTTGGGCAAACGCTTTTGCTCTCTGTTCACTTTATCATTGACAAAATTACCCTGAAGCTATAAGTGGATCTGTGACGTAAATGTGAACTGCTCTTGAAAATGACTTACACCAAGAAGTTATTTGTGACAGAAACTGCAATCCTCAAGTTGAGAAACTTACATTTTCTTTCCAGGAAACCGAGGGGGAGCTCCTGATGCAAAGGCACTAATTTTGGAGAATGAGTTTGAGAACGTGGATGTAGAATCATTGAGTCATAGAGTTACAAAAGCTCAGAAGGGTGCCATTCAACCCACTGAGTCCCTGCTAGCTGTCTATGAAGAAATTCAGAACCATTGCCCTGCTCTAACCTCGTAGCTCTGCAGCTTTGTCTCCTTCAACTGCACCTCCAATTTTCTTTTGAAATCATTGCTCATCTCTGCTTCCACCACCCTCACAGGCTGCAAGTTCCAAGTCATTACCAGTTGCTGCATCATAAAAGTTCTTCCTCACACACCCCCTTGTATCCTTTGCCTAAATCTTTAATTTTTGTAGCATCAGCTAATGGGGACACTCTTTGTCTACCTTATCTAAACTTGTCATAATTGTGTACACCTCTATCGAATATCCTTTGCTCCACGGAGACAACTCCAGCCTCTCCAACCTAACCTTGTAGCTAAAATCCCTCATCCCTGCAATCATTCTGGTAATTCTCCTCTGCAGAAGCGGTCAGAGCATTGAGTACAGGAGTTGGGACGTTATGTTACAACTGTACAAGACATTGGTAAGGCCTCATTTGGAGTACTGTGTACAATTCTGGACGCCCTGCTACAGGAAGGATGTTATTAAACTGGAAAGGGGGCAAAAAAGATTTACAAAGGTTCGAATTATAAGGAGAGGCTGGAGAAGCTGGGACTTTTTTCCCTGGAGCGTAGGAGGATGAGGGGTGACCTTATAGAGGTTTATAAAATCATGAGGGGCACAGATAAAGTGAATCGCCAAGATCTTTTCCCCAGGATAGGGGAGTCCAAAACTAGAGGGCATAGGTTTAAGGTGAGAGGGGAAAGATTTATAAGGGACCTGAGGGACAACTTTTTCACATAGAAGATGATGCGTATATGGAATGAGCTGCCAGATGAGGTGGTAGGGGCGGGTAGAATTACAACATTTAAAAGACATTTGGACAAGTACATGGATAAGAAAGGTTTAGAGGGATATAGGCCAAACTCAGAGAAACTGATTGGCATGGACGAGTTGGGCCGAAGGGCCTCTCTCTGTGCTGTATACCTCTATGACTCTAAACAATGATCTAGTTGTGGCCTTAAAAGAGCTTTATAAAGGTTCAGTGAACCTCCCTGCTTTTGTACCAATATCTCTATTCATGAAGCTCATATTCCAATATGCTTTCCTAATTACTCTTGCTATCTTCTGCCACTGTCAAAGATCGATGCACATGAACCCCCAGGACCTTCAGTTTCCAGGATACTCTTTAGAACTGTGCCATTAAGTATATCCCTTTCAACAACAGACGTCATCTCACTTATATCCATATTAAATTCCATCTGCCATTATTCTGCTAGTGTATCTATGACTTGTAATTAATTTGTATCATTCTCACTGTTAGCCACACCTCTTAAGTTTCAATTTTGAAATTTTACTATATCCAAGTCCTTTATTTATATCAAAAAAGCAGTGGTCCCAGCACTCACCCCAGTAGGCTACTGTCCACCATCCTCCAGTCTCAACAACCATTTACCATGATTCATTGTTTTCTGTACTTAAGCCAATTAATTTTATCCAAGTTGTCACTGGCCCTGCTATTCCAGGAACCTCAATTTTATTCACCAGCCTTTGATGTGATACTTTGTCAAGTGCTTTCTTAAAATCCACATGAACCACAACCACTGCATTTGCTTCAATAACTTTCTCTCTCACTTAATTAAAAAGTTGAAATAGTCAAACACAGTCTGCCTTTTGCAAATCTATGTTGGCTGTCCTTTATTAACTCTTCAAGTGCCTGTTGATCTTTTCCCTGATAATTGTTTTTAAAGCCTTCACTGATGGTAAACTGACAAGCCTGTAGTTACTAGGAATGTCCTTACATTCTTTCTTGAACAAGCATATCATACTTGCCACTTTACAATCCTCTAGCACTTCAGCTGTATCTAGCGGCGACTGGAAGATTATAGCAAGCCCTCCCTCTCCCCCAACTTTCAATAGTAATGTGGGCTGCAAAGTGGACCAGACGCGTTATCCATTCTAAGCACAAACCTTTTTTTCAGCAAATCCTGCCCGTGAATTTTCACCCTATCCATTATCTATACCATCCCTGCTGCTTGGCGAATATTTTATCAGCATCCTTTCTCTTCCTTGGTGAACACTGATACAAAGTACTTGTTAAATATTCTAGCCTTGTCTTGAGCCCCGACCACACATCACCCTCTTTGTCCCGAATAGGTCCACACTGCCTAGTCTGCTTTTGGGGAAAATTGGAGAAATGGGGCTGTCCGATCCTGGCCACTTGATGATAAATACCAAAAGAGGTCACAAAAGATATATCCCATTAGAAATTGAAATTTGTACTGTAGTGTATCCCTATTTTGATGACAGCTGGTCAAAAGGCATTTTTTAAAATCATATCATTCAGGGCTGAAGCACCATATGTTCGAAGCACTTTTGCAATGTTTGCCCATAGCATTTGAAGTTGACAATCTCTGGGAAACCATGAGATGGCTAGTGTAGGAAGAGGCCACTATCACATTGTGCAATAAGAGGAGCTTCACTAAAGTTGGCTGTGGGAAGCAAATGATTACAGCAGAGCAGTGGCTCCATCCCTAACATGGGAGCGGGCTGTCTGAAAAAAGTGTCCCTACTTTCTCAACTTGTGAGTTTATTTAGTAGAGTATAGCACGAAGACAGGTTGCTGCCATCTGTTCACACTGTTTGATAATGTTTCATCGTGAAGAAATAATCAGTCTGCTATAGCTGCTTCCCCAAAGTCCAGCAGCCCACAGATATTCACTGTTTTACAACACTGCGCCTGGGGCCATTGGGTGAAGTCAATCATACTTTAATATTTACACCACAAGGAAACAGTGGGAGGGGATTGGGATGGGGCGGCCAAACAGACGTTTAAATAAACTTAGTCCCAATAAGGTGTTTTTTAAACAAAAAATCACGTACCCCACAAATATTGGTTCATTATAACCAGAAGTTTTATTCTCTGATAAGGAAATGACTTAACTGTAATCAACCAATTTTGTATTAAAAATATTTAATTTTAAAAAATCCCAGGCAGTGGGTTAAAAATTGTATCAGAAGGGTTAACAGTAGAATAAATATGATGTTGTTATTTACCATGACGATGAGACTGATGCCCAGGAGCTGGTATTTCGTGGCTTTAATAAGACAACCGATCCTCATAGCTGCAGCCGCGTTGACTTTCTCGAACTTCAGTTGCAGGAGGCTGTCCCTCGCCAGCTTATCACTCAGTGTCAGTGTGGTTCAGCTCAGTTAGAGTCTCCCACCCCCAGCCAGCCTGTGTTTTGGGTGTGTGCCTTTAGTACATGTATGGATGCAAACATGCATGTGTGAATGCATTTGTCAAAAACCCTTGCTCGAGCTGTGCACACTGCCATCCACACTTTTACCATTTGCACATCTCTTAGAAAAAATAGGACAGCTAAATAAAATACCGTGTCTTTCCCCCACATGCCGAATGTTTGGCGAGGTAACAACTATCTGGTAGCCCAAATGAAACCAGACAGTGCTGGAAATACTCAGCAGGTCTGACAGCATCTGTAAAGAGAGACAGAGTTAACATTTCAGGTCGATGGCCTTTCTCTCTCTACATATGCCGCCTGACCTGTTGCGTTTTCCCAGCATTTTCTGTTTTCATTTCAGATAATCCAGTGTGCATTATTTTGGTTTTGCTTTCTGGTGGCCTAACCTGTAAGTGTTCACAGATGAAAATAGGACTGGTGTTTGCCTTGCAGGGACCTTCAGCAAAGGTTTGATTAGAAGACCCCCGGGTTTTACTCGACAGTGATGCTAAATACTACCTACTCAGTCTGGTGTCAACTCCACACACATACAATCAGGGAAAAAGCGTGTTTGCAATAGGTAATATAAAAATAGTTGGCAGAATGGTCTGGGATCCCTTGCACTAGTGTCATTTCATGATCCCCTTGGTGCAACTGCACAGTCTGAATCTTTCCCCTGACTGCGGGTGAACATGTAAAAGGCCAACTTCCCCCTCGGTACCTCTCCCCTCTCTCTCCAATCTCTGCCCACAGTTTCCAGTTGTAATCAACCGCTTCAGGCTTCAGAAAAAGCAACAGCAGGAACCAGATGGAAGCCCCATCGCACACCACATGCAGTATAATAAAAAAATGTTGGGTGCACTGCAGAAATATTCTTCTTAAGGGTTAGAATCATAGCTGAACACTTGGCAGGAAGTTGAATAGGTGGAATCGATTCTCTGCTGAATTATCACAGAATAGAACCATAGAATCCCTACAGTGCGGAAAGAGCCCAGTCGGCCCATCGAGTCTGCACCAACTCTCCGAAAGAGCATCCCAGCCAGGCCCTCCCCTCCGCCATGCATTTACCATGGCCAATCCATCTAACCTGCACATCTTTGGACTGTGGAAGGAAACCAGAGCACCCAGAGGAAATCCACACAGATACAGGGAGAACTTGCAAACTCCACACAGTCAAGGGTGGAATCAAACCTGGTCCCTGGCACTGTGAGACAGCAGTGCTAACCATTGTGCCACCTTGTCGCCCCATTACAGACCATTTTTGAGCAGTGTCTGGGCATTATATAGAATAAACTTGATTCTTAGTGGCTTCCATCTCAAATCTGCCAGAAAAAGGGCACCTGAAATTCCCTTGCAGAAAATCTCCTTTCAGGCCAACTTGGAGCCCAATCCACCACGCATGAGCCTTGCCATCCATCCAACCCAATCTTTCCTCCAAGCCTATCCTCAGTAATTACAGCCAATATATAAATAGCAGTAGCAACCCTGGGAAGATTGGATACCAACATTGAGAAGGCCAGGGAATATGCTGGGGCCACTTTGAAGGCGTATTAGTCTTTTTAATATTTCGGGGGTACTCATTCCAAACCTCTGCTGCTTGCATTTACACAGCACTGTCCATCAGAATAGAGTTCCCAGTTGAAATCTCTATTATTATGCTGTGAATAAGAATAGATGCAGCAGGAGGATGAGGACATAATACTGTCCCAGTAAAGTTAACATGTTCTTGTATATTTGCATCTTTACCCCTGTGATGTTAGAAATTTATTTCGAATACAGCAATAGATTCTCCAAGATAAGACGACAGGCAAATATTTAAAAAGAAAACACACATTTAGAATTTCAGGACTTGTCTGGCTGCCTGTTTTGCAGACAGAAAATGTTGTTTGGAGTCCAGCTGATTATTGTGTGCGTGTATTGACTGCTTAATGCGGTTAATCTGCATTGTCGCATTTCATATTTATATAGGATTTATGTTTCTCTTAAAATGAGGCAACATTTTACTTGTTGATGTTCCATGCGTTACTAACAGGTGGCGCTGTTTGCTTCCAGTCTCTCTCTTTCTCCCCAGATATTAACATGAGAGCAATCCAGTCACCAGGGTGTCCATTAAAGATTTCAACACTGATCTCTTATTTTCCCTTCCAGGCTGCACACCTGAATTTACGCATTCGATTCATTTTATTCCTTATTCCCAATTTCCTTCCCTGAAATTTCCGAGTCTTGTACCTCATTCAATTGAGCTTTCTTCCATATGAGCCCGGGGGCAGAGTTATTTCATGATAGTGTCCATCACATCAATCCACTCCTGTCCACATTTAACATCATACAGGGGCACCTTCCAACAGTTATCACTTGCTAGTGATCAAGTATAGCTACCCTGCATGGTCTATATAGTTCTCCCATATCCAGAAGCTTGAAAGCCAATGTTCCTATTGTGGCAGACATCAAGCTGCATTGACTCAGCAAAATCTAAGAACTGAATCCAAGTTTGCCTATCGCTGTGCAGCCTGCAGACTTCACTAATTAAGCCTTTGAGAGAGTTGTGTTAACTCAATTAGGTATTAATCAAATGAAATAATTAATCAAGGTGAGTGACATTGCCAATTGGCATGGGTACCCAGTGTAACAACAATGATCACCCCATGCACATTCTCCCCGTGTCTGTGAGGGTTTCCTCCGGGTGCTCTGGTTTCCTCCCACAGTCCAAACATGTGCAGGTTAGGTGGATTGGCCATGATAAATTGCCCCTTAGTGTCCAAAGATGTGAAGATTTGATGGGTTAGCACAGGGCTGTGGGGATAGGGTAAGATGCTCGTTTGGAGCATCAGTCAGTGCTGACTCGATGGGCCAAATGGCCTTTTCTGCATTGTAGGAATTCTATGGTTCTATGATTCGCTGCCCATCCATAATTAGCCGTAAATGGTTATAGCTTGAGGGACACCTCTCTGCAACAAGTATGGCTTACTGCAGGAATCCCTCCTGCTCTTTCCACTTGTTCTGGATGTGTTGGGAGGACTGGCAGATTTATCCACCTGTTTGACCATGATATGAACACCCTTTCTGTGGTCAACGAGTCCTGGAGTGGAACTTCAACCCAATGCTTCTCATTCGGGGCAGGGGCAGTATGCACTGCTGCATAAGACTTTGATCACCCCGTGCACCTGCCCCAAGTACCTCCTTTTGCCTGAATCATCTTGAGTACCCAGAGTGCCTTGTGAATTCAGATATAAACACACTGAATGTAGGTATTCACCACAACCTTTGGCAACCACGGTCATGTACCCAGATATATTGGCACCCATTGTAGATTGCCTTAGGCACATGAGTACAATGGGATTCTTCTCTGCTCTAGGCTTCACTTGGTTTATGAGGAGGCCTTTCATGGCAGGCAGTTATCAGTGATATATCATGACACAGTTCTTTTTGGATCCAGCAAATAACCATCTCCCCACCTGAGTTAGCAGATTGGCCTATCGCCAATGTCTGTGAGGGTTTCCTCCGGGTGCTCTGGTTTCCTCCCACAGTCCAAAGATGTGCAGGTTAGGTGTATTGGCCATGATAAATTGCCCCTTAGTGTCCAAAGATGTGAAGATTTGATGGGTTAGCACAGGGGATGAAAGTGCTCACTCCTTTTGCTGTTAGGATCCTGAGCGGAGTGAGCTCCTTGGGTAAGTACAGCTGTTCTTACAGTGCACAGTTACACAGCACAACACGACAAACTGGTTCAGTGCAACTTATTACCAGTTTCATTTTGAGAGGTCATCAGGATGTCAGAAGAATGAAATATCACACTGATACAGTAATAGCTGACCTGCTGAGGTGAGGGTTGAGTATGATTGATTGAGAATTATTGTTGGTGTTTTAGTCTAATGTCTGCTGATGTAGCATGAAACAGCGTTGATTATAGGTGTGCAATAGCATGCTCAGTGTATAAATGCCTCAGGCATAGTGATTCTGTGCCATACACAAAAGGAAGGTCCTAGTTTTGAATGCAGTTGCGTGCTAATTGGTGATGCTATAATTGATTACTGCATGATTGGTTAAATCAAATAATATCAGCGGGGTTCTCAAACTAGATTCCTGCCCAATGACCTGCTGGAAAGGCACATGTGTGGCACAATGGCATGGTGGCATAATGGTTAGGACTGTCTCAATGAAACACAACTGTTTGGATTATTAAAGGAAAGACTACTTCTCAATTGATGCATATTTTATTGCATCATTGACTCATTCCTTACCATTAATCAACTGATCTCTTACTCCTTGATCACCTGCTCCCTCACCTCTCTATCAACTCCCTCAACAGCCTGATGTCATACTCCTCATTTGACCAATCTTTCCATAGCGCTGATTGGCTAATCTCTAATCTGCAATCAACTAATCTTCTATTCCCCACTCCCAATCAACAAGTCTTTTACCTCCAGTACCAATCCTCTCCCATCACCAATCCTCTGCATATAGAGACATTCATCAATTATCCTGTCATCACTTACCACTTGATGGATTGGTTTCTCACCCTACAATCAACTGGTTTTCCAATTCCATTGGTCGCCTGCCCTCAGTTAATCACCTAACCCTCAACCTCACAGTTCCAGTGTGTAAAGTCCCATCATGACAAGTAATTCCAATTCAACTATAGGTGCTGGGGAAAGCGAAAGAGACTGAATGAAATACAATATAGAGAAAAATAAATCTTAAACTGAATAGTTTCATACATTATGGAGAATGAGTTAGAATTCCATTGTCCAATACTCTGAAGTTTTGCCATATAGATGTCTTCCTCCAAGCAGCAGCCGAACTCCTGTTCCAAGGATTTATGAAATCCAAAATTTACACTTATCCATTGTGGATTCAGGTTGATAACAGAATTCACCTGACCATCTTTAACAAACCTATAGCCCCATTAAAAGCATTGACAGAAAAAACATCATAATGTGTTGTACATTAATGAGTATGAGTCACACTTGACCAAGAGTGTAAGGTATAGAACATAGCAATGTCATTGGAGCAGGACTAAGTCATTTGGCCTTTCAAGTCTGTCCCACATTCAACAAGATAATAGGTGGACTTTTCCTGTTCCGCCCATCACGGGAATCGTAGTGGGTGGGGTGTGGACCATGCAAAGGTCTGTTGACATCGGGTGGGATTTTCTGGTCTTAGGGAGAGCCCGGCTGTAAAACCCTGCCCAATGTTTGATATTCTCTCAACTCTGATTTCCCTCACTACCTCCAGATTCTCTAATTCCCCCATTACTCAATATTTCACCAACCTCTGTCATGAATATACTTGATGACTAAGAATTCACAGCAGGATTCTCTGAGGTAGAGAATTTCAAATATCCACAACCCTTTGAGTGAAAAATGTTTCCTTATCTCAGTCCTAAATGGCTGAAACTGTGACCCTGTGTCCTAGATTCATCAGCCAAGGGAAACTTTTTCTCAACATATATCCTGTCAAGCCCCTTATGAATTTGCTCCATGGAACATAGGCCTGATCCACTCAATCTCTTCTTAACAGGGCAATCCTTACCCAGGATTGGAACTAATCTAATGAAAGTTTGTTGCGCTGTCGCTGAAGTAAGTATGCTCTTCCCAAGCTAAGGAAATGAAAACTGCACACAGTACTCCATTGCAAACTCACCACTGTCTTGCATTGGTGAAGGAAACCAACCTTGGTCTTAATAGTACGTCATCCAAGTCATACTATTTTTGGCCAGTAAATGGATTTTCTGGATGTGGGTACTGTTTAGCAAATTGAACAACAGCATTGAACAGAAGAAAATATCGAGGGGCATTCCTGAACTTTATAACGTTATGATTAAGAACTGATAAAAAGGTCAGTTTTGCAGCTGGGATGTTGTTTTGGGTGGGAGGTGGTTTCAGCACCTCTGGGCAAAAGGCCACTCTACTGTTTCATTCCTGATCACTATACAAAAATACATGTGTGTGGCCATTCAACGAAAACAAGTTTGGCTTGGCTATAACCTGCTAACATTTGTTATTTAAACTTACAAAAGTAGCCACCGAGTGAGGGGCTGGGAAAGTTGCCGGTGTCCCTGTATATGTACAAATATATATTATATATATCACAATCTGACTCAGTGCCTTTAGGGAGAGGAGTAAGGAATTGGGAGAAAAAAATGCCTAATACAATCGTTGCTACGGTTACTGTACTATTAAAGTAGGAAGCTTTCAGTCTCTGGTTGAGCATCCGTGTTATGTCAATGGATCTATAACAAAAAACAAATTAAATAATCAATAGTGGCTGAATTTCTATTGCAACCAATACATGTCTTGACAGGAAGCAATAATTTAATATTGGTTTAAGTACAATCTTATTTAGGTTGTGATTACTTATCAAAAACCTGATTCAAATTGTATTACACCGTCACCATTCAGATGAATTAGAAATATTTTATTGTTCTGTGTGTCTTCAATATCTGTCCTCCTATGAGACAGTGTCCTTTTGTGACCTAAAATGGTCAGATGATCCAGAGCTACTCTGGAATACAGACAGATCACTGCACCCACAAATGGCAACAGGCCGCACAGCCTTCACTCAGCTAACAGAGTTTGTGTTTCCTTTGCTGGTTCCACTGCAGCCGAGAGATGGGAGTCTC
Source organism: Mustelus asterias (assembly GCF_964213995.1). Lineage (NCBI taxonomy): Eukaryota > Metazoa > Chordata > Chondrichthyes > Carcharhiniformes > Triakidae > Mustelus > Mustelus asterias. Next base: position 90,311,294 of record NC_135809.1, read on the forward strand.
CTGCCACTGAACGTCCGAACTGACCTATCGTCTCTGAGGATGTAGTGTCATGTCCTTCCCCGAACCACTCCCTTTGGACAATTGCAAAGTGGCCTTGGGCCACAATCTGCTGAGGCACAGGCACATAGTTGTAGATGATGAAGGCTGCAAGAGACCAGGCCACTGACACTTGATGACTGTTGGAGGCCAGGCCCAGGCTGATGAAGGCTGATAAAGGGCCTCTGATGAGGCCAGGCCCAGGCTGATGAAGGGCCTCTGATGAGGACTACACTCAACCTTCTGGAGTTACACAGGCAAACGGAAAGAATCTAGTAGAGCTGCCCGAGGCTTTGAATAGGCATACACTGCCAATGGCAAAGTCCATCCAGAACATGACCTTTGCCATCTTTCAGAATTGCTTCTTCCATGGAGCTATTGGTGACAAACATGGAAAGGCAGACCCCTCAGTGGGTGCCTGGTGTTAGTGTGTACCTGCAGACCTTTGCTAGTGACATCTGCTTAGGACCAGCACGAGGTTGTCAGTGCCCCTGGACACTCCCCCTCCGCAATCAACAGGATGCAGGGAGGTGTACAATTTTGGTCTACTGTGCACAGTTTTGGTCTCCTTACTTGAGAAAGGATACACTGGCACTGGAAGGGGTACAGAGGAGATTCACTAGGTTGATTCCGGAGTTGAGAGGGTTAGCTTATGAAGAGAGACTGAGTAGACTGAGGCTATACTCATTGGAATTCAGAAGAATAAGGGGAGATCTGATAGAAACATATAAGATTATGAAGGGAATAGATAAGATAGAAGCAAGGAAGTTGTTTCCACTGGCAGATGAAACTAGAACTAGGGGGCATGGCCTCAAAATAAGGGGGAGCAGATTTAGGACTGAGTTGAGGAGGAGCTTCTTCACCCAAAAGGTTGTGGAATTCCCTGCCCAGTGAAGCAGTTGAGGCTTGAATGTTTTTAAGACAAGGATAGATACATTTGTGAACAGTAAAGGAATTAAGGGTTATGGTGAGCGGGCGGGTAAGTGGAGCTGAGTCCATGAAAAGATCAGCCATGATCTTATTGAATGGTGGAGCAAGCTCGACCATCCTTCTGCTCCTAGTTCTTATGTTATTATGTTCTTATTTGCACTGAGAGGCTGGGGGAGATGGAGCCTGACACATGAGGGTTCCTCTCAAGGGGCTCAAAGTCTTGGCAGGAGCTCTCCCAGCCCCTCTGCTAATGATCCAAACTCCTCCAGTGGCGTGGCCGCAGAAGAGCCTCCTGCATTGGTGCAGCAGACCTGTAGTTAACTGGGCCCTCCAGGCTGGGGCTGCTAGAGGATGCCCAGACACTCAAACATGACCTAGAAGCATGGAGAATGGCAGTGTGCCCCTAACACACATACAGATGCTGGGAGCGTACCTCACCTTAGCACCTGGAAACATTTGAAAAAGGTGACTGAGACACAGTAGGGTTGTTGGTTGGTTCATTGTTTTATGGAAAGAAAGTTTGTATCACATTAAACTGTTTTAGGGCATTTGTTGATGTGTGGTCTTTTTCTTGAAGGTTTCCTGGTGTAGTCCTGTTAAGAGGTTTGGAAGCTCATCAGAATGTGTGTAAGGAGCATTGCAAGCTCGCTCACCATTTATAGAACGTGCATCTCTGTGACAACAGTGGAAGGACAACATGAGGCCTTTACTACAAGGACATGTGCCATCCATGGCCAAAGAATAAGAACAGTGAGCACTGATCCCTATTGGTATTGTGGTCTATAGAAGTGGGTATGGGTAAGGTTCTCCCTCGCCTCCCACTTGTCTACCTCCATGGTTCATGCATCAACTGCATGCAGATGCTCTGGTCCCCTTCATGATCAATCTCCACATCCCCATCCTCCTCATCAGACGAGGCCTGTGCCTCCCCTCCTTCCTGTGGGTTGAAGTTCTCACCTTTGCAATGGGAAGGCTGGGAAGTGCTCAGCACAAGATGACAACCCCTGGAGCAGTCGAGGCAATGGAAGCACATCTTCAGAAGGCTGATGGTCTGTTCAGTTATGGCCCTTTTTATGGTCTGACTAGCATTGTGCCTCTCTTTTGCCTCACTGTGCAGGGAGGGCATCATCAGCTAGATACAAAGGGTAGTCTCTGTCACTGAGGATCCCATCTATGAATCTGCAGCCATGGTACAAGCAGGTATGGCAGCTATGGGTCACACAGTGCATAGGCTTTGTGGCCACAGCCTGAGTATCGAGCACACACCAACAGTATTCACCTCCTAACTGTACATTGAGTGAACAGTGGCGCTTTCTATTGATATAAGCCACCAATTGCTCAGACAATGCTTTGCTGGTGACATGGGTGCTGTCTATTAACATCCAGAAACCCGGTAAGAACAATGAAGCCCATTGGCCTGTCTGCCTACCTGTCGCCACCTGTGCTGAATCTAATATACCCTCCAGCCAGCTTGAACAGTGCGATTGTCACCTCCTTTATGTAGCTGTGAATAGCTGCTTGAAAGATACCCCAAGGCTCACATGTGGAACCCTAGGAAATTGGGTGTGAAGAATGGGGGATTGCGGAAATATTCAGGGCCACTGGAATTAAGTTCCCACCGTAATACTGCTGGCGCAGGTCATCCTGCAGTAGGGCACAGCGACCGTTACTGTCTGCCTTGAGAAGAACAGTCTCTTCTGGCACTGCCTCTCTGACATCTGCAAGTATATCACCCTGGTCCTGTTCACACTTGGATGCACTGGGGCCATGCACCTCCCACTCCTCTGCTGCTGGGCCTTGTGCTACCTCCTGTTTTTGCTGCTACACTTGCATAGGCTGCAATGGTTGTGTACAGCAGGATACTCATCAGCATTACACATTCCCTCCAGCGCACAAGGATGCGGAAGGACTAAGCAGATTAATCACATGGTTTCATTACAGACAGCATTGCATTCTCTTCTCAGGTCCTGAGATCTGTGAGACCACTTTAACATCACCCTCTGCACCTCAGCTGTGTACTGCCCCTTTAAATTTTGAGCCTTTTCAATTGCAGCGTGAGCTTCCCGACTGAAACTCTAATCCTCAGCCACTCAGGTTGTCAACTTTTTACAGAGAAGATTGGTCCAGAATCCTGTGATTCAGTCTCCTGGAAGTCAAAACAATTCTCACAGTGAGTCAAGAAAGCCACTGACAAATCTCCAGCTTTCACTGGGTGGGTTACTGAAGGCACAAGACACCAGTGAGGGTTTTATTTAACGCAGGAGACAGCACGAAACATCTGCAAACTAGATGTAAATTTTATTCAAGTGGCCCTTAAGTCATTTCAATGAGGTTCTTGCTGCTGGAATTCTCATCCGTGGCCTTTTGTGTGAATCTCCACTCTGCCCTTCATCCTTCCCATTCCAGCATCCAGTCTATAGGACTCACTGATTTGGAGTCCACTGATTAAACTTTTGTAAAATTCATTTTTAGGGATGTGGGTGTCACCGGCTGGGCCAGCACTTACTGCCCACTCCTAACTGCCCTCCTTTTCAGAGAATCAACCACATTGCGATGGATCTGGAGTCACATGTAGGCCAGATCAGGAAAGGACGGCAGATTTCCTTCCCTAAAGAACGTTAGTGAACCAGACGGGTTTTAATGACAGTCATAGTTCATCATTAGACTTTTAATTTGAGATTTTTATTTAATTCAAACTTCACCATGGTGGGATTTGAACCCGGGTCCCCTGGATTGCTAGTCCAGTGATAATTCCACTGTGCCACTGCCTCCCCTAATAGGCATACTGTTGCGTTCGCAGGAATGATGCTAGGAGGTACAGAGGCTGACAAACTAAAGGAGTTTCATTGATGAGGCATGTTCAATACAGGTTGCTTCTTTACTCTGCACAGTTACCACACTAATAACCGGTGACATCGATTCCAGGTGGCGATATTATCACACAGTGCACAGCGCAGCGCAGTGCTGCTTCTCTGAAATCAATATATTCCTTTGGCTTCCTCTGGTATTAAACCAGCAGCGAGCAGGGGCTCACCATGCAGGGAGCATGACAAGCAAACTCATGTGGAATTGCTCAGGGGGTCGGTGGGGGAGTACTTAGTGCCTGGTCAAGCATGGAGAACAGAGGCCCATTGAGAGCCACTCTCCTCCCATTGCTTCTGACCCCGTTCAGCCCCTTCCCCTATGACCAACCCCCATCCCTTCCTGGTATCATTCACCTGTGGCCTGGGATCCAGTGACAATACTAAGCCTCAGGAGCCTCCGACTCCCGAGTGGTGCTGCCATTCAATAGAGCTGCCAGCCTCTGCTTGTCTGGCAGTCCTCCACAGGTGGGACTTCCACACCTGGGCCCTTGATCCCATGGAAAGGCCCTGCCGTTGGCCTCTCAAGTGTCTGAGTGGTACATGACGTGGCAAGCCTTCCCAAAAAGTGGCGATGTGGAACTCTTGGATGAGATCCTTGTCACGTCCATTAAATACCACCCCTTGAATGCTCCCAGATAGATCATGCTGTGCTTCTCCCTCATATGTGGGATTAATTGCAAGGCTGACTGAGAGGATGAAATCCCCTCTCTGTGCTTGTACTAAGGATTTTGAAATAAGTTTAAGAGCAGTCTTAACCATATTCCTGGTGGAAACAGGCACACAAAACCACTGCCACAAAGGGACTGCTCAATAACTGGTTATTTAGAGAAGAAAAACCAATCGAATGTGAGATTTGTATCATATTGTTCAAAGTCAAGGTTTTATAATTGAACACTAATTAGGTTGGAATATAATAATTCTGTTGTCCAGAATCTCTCACTAGATTCCTGCCCCTTGTGTCTCTACCACACTGCTGGAATATATTCTTCCATTAGAAGTCACATTATTTGACCCAGTTTTTCTACTGCATGGTATGAATGCTTAAGGCATGCTAATCTGGTACTGCAGGGAGCAATTGCACTGCATGGAACTCGGTTCTATCACAGTTTGCTGTGCATCTGACATCCACAAGCTGATTAACTCTGAATGTGCCGACAACACGCATCAGGCAAGTGACCCTTCACCAAACTGATTTGTCATAGTAGCTTAAGATGACTTGTGTGAAAAACATTCAGTACATTGCAGAGGTTTGCTGTTGACAAAATCAAATAATTTAATCAATTTGATCAAAACAAACTTATCATATCTTTCTTGAAAGAATAAAAATCTAGTATAGCACATTACAGTCACAGATTGGCTCAGTTGATAGCATTCGTTTTGACTCAGAAACCCCGAACCTTAACTCAAGCGCATGATGTAGGCTGACACAGAGAGTGTTACCCTGTCACAGCCACAGTGGCACAGTGGTTAGCACTGCTGCCTCACAGCTCCAGGGACCTGGGTTCGATTCCCAGCTTGGGTCACTGGCTGTGCAGAGTCATTAATGTATACAGGCCTAGATTTTCTGTTTCCCAGAGGGTGGTACCCCCAGAAGATACACTGGCAATCCCCTTGGAAGTCCCCAGGCAAGGATTGCATGGGAATTGTCCAGGAAGTGTCTGCTTCCATTGGGAAATTACCCTGCGTCTAGTAGCCTCCAAAACTGCAACTTAAAGTTGGAGATATCGAATGGTTCCCACATTCTTAGCAGAATAGCTACCCAGGAAAAGTTAGAAGGAGTAAAACCAGTTCTAACTCCTGGATAACTACATTATTCAACCACGTGACTGGACACCCCGACTATCCACACCCCCTGACTACTCCCACCTGATTACCACAGCCGTCCTCCACCCCTGTCCCCGATTACCATCTCGAACCGCCATGACTATCCCTCGGTCACTTGACTACCCCCCCCCCCCCCCCCCGACCACGCCACTACCCCACCAACCCCTGACCACCCTCCCCCAAACTCATCCTATGTGAACCGTCCTACCCACTTGCCTTGCACGCTTACCATGTCTCTTAGCTTCCCAAAATAGCTGGGGCATTTAAGCTTACTGGTTTACAAAAGCTGGTGACATAAAAACGGGGCAAAGCTTCACTTTCCCGGACAATCCTACACTGCACTGAAGACCCCCAGGAGGGATTGAGCTGCACATTTCTTAGCGGGACAGGTCAGAAGTCCGAATGAGAAATAACCAGCTCCAGACTGAGGCAAATAAAAAGAAGCAGAGTGGCAGACTGACAGTGATTGCCACTCCACGGAAGATTCAGCCCATTAAGCAAAGCAGTGGTGCCAGAACTGAGCCTTGGTGAGCCCAATCTATGCCTTCCTCCAGTCTGAAAATCAATCATTAACCACGTCTCCCTGCTTCCTGTCACTCAGCCAACTTCATATCCATACTGCCACGGGCTCTAATTTTATTGGCAAGCCTATTATGTGGCATATTAGCAAACCCATTTTGGAAGTTACCACATCAATACCCTCATTAAGCTTTGCCTTCTCAAAAAAACACAATCAAACTAGTTGAACAGGCTTTGCCCCTGGTAATTTCACTTGTGGCGGTATACAGGGCATTATATTAGGTGGAGTCAAGCAGAAACTCTCCCTATACGCTGATAATCTGTTTCTTTACATTTCTGATCTGGCCTCATCTCCCCCACATATTCTCTGATTTCTTGAGCGATTTGGTCCTGTTTCACGTTTTAAAATTAATTAGCTAAAGAGTGAAATTTTTCCTAATTAACTTTATTGCCAAGAGTTTCCCCTTCCCCCCGCTTAAGGCCCCAGTAAACAGTATTAAATATTTAGGAATTTTAATTACTTGATCCCTTGGAGATATTTTAAAGCTCAACCTTGACCCTTCGTTGGAATATATGAAGCAGGACTCAGCACATTGATCTAATTTACCTCTTTTATTTTAGCTGGTCGTGTAAATTCTGTAAAGATGAATATTTTGCCAAAATTTCTGTACTTATATCAGTGCATTCCATTGTTTATCCCCAAGCAATATTATGTTGCAGTAGAGCAATTAATTTCTTCCTTTATTTGGAAAAAGAAAACATCCAGAATTCGTAAAGTTTTTCTGCAAAGACATAAGCATTTAGATGGTTTGGCACTGCCAAGTTTTCAGTTTTATTATTGGACTGCTGATATCCATAATACTTCTTCTGGGCTTCATTCAAACTCAGTTAGTTTAGCATGGGTGCAGTTGGAGGCAGCCTCCTGTCAACCCACATCTCTGTCTGCCCTGTGGCTTTCCCAATCTGGTGAACTGGCGCGATGACAATAATCTCTCTCTCAATGTCAACAAAACGAAGGAGATAGTCATCGACTTCAGGAAACGTAGTGGAGGACATGCCCCTGTCTACATCAATGGGGACAAAATAGAAATGTTCAAGAGCTTCAGGTTTTTAGGTGTCCAGATCACCAACAACCTGTCCTGGTCTCCCAATGCTGACACTATTGTTAAGAAAGCCCACCAATGCCTCTACTTTCTCAGGAGGCTAAGGAAATTTGGCATGTCAGCTACAACTCTCACCAACTTTTACAGATGCACCATAAAAAGCATTCTTTCTGGTTATATCACAGCTTAATATGGTTCCTGCTCTGCCCAAGACCGCAAGAAACTACTAAGGGTCGTGAACGAAGCACAGTCCATCATGCAAACCAGCCTCCCACCCATTGACTCTGTCTACACTTCCCGGTGCTTCGGAAAAGCAGTCAGCATAATAAAGGACCCCACGCACACCTGGATATACTCTCTTCCACTTTCTTCCATCGGGAAAAAGATATAGAAGTCTGAGGTTACGTATCAACTGACTCAAGAACAGCTTCTTCCCTGCTGCCATCGGACTTCAATGGATTTACCTTGCACTAAGTTGATCTTTCTCTATTCCTCCCAGCTATAACTGTAACACTACATTCTGCACCCTCTCCTTTCCTTCTCTATGAATGGAATGCCTGTCTGTATAGCACGCAAGAAACAATACTTTTGACTGTATGCTAATACATGTGTTAATAATAAATCAAATCAAATCAAATCCTCCATTCCTTTCTCAACCAGTCACTTTTCTTCAAACTCTACCGACAGACAATCATTTAAGATTTGGACCCAATTCAGAACACACTTTGATGGCTCAGTGTTAGCACCTCTGCCTCACAGCTCCAGGGACCTGGGTTCAATTCGAGCCTTGGGTGACTTTCTGTGTGGAGTTTGCACGTGCTCCTCGTGTCTGTGTGGGTTTCCCCCCACAGTCCAAAGATGTGCAGGTGAGGTGGATTGGCCATGCTAAATTGCCCCTTAGTATCCCAAAATGGGTAAATTAGATGGATTAGCCATGGTAAATGGACAGGGTTAAAGGGATAGCGTGGGGGTTTGGGCTTGGGTAACATACTCTGTCAGAGTCGGTGCAGACTTGATGGGCCGAATGGCCTCCTTCTGCACTGTAGGGATTCTATGGTTCTAGTCCAAAGATGTTAAGGTTAGGTTGATTGGCCATGCTAAATTAACCTTAGTGTCAGAGGGATTAGCAGGGTAAATATGTGGGGTTATGGGAATAGGGTCTGGGTGGGATTGTTTCTGGTGCAGGCTTGATGGGCCAAATGGCCTCCTTCTGCACTGTAGGGATTCTATAATCCTATATCTTTTTATGCAGCCCTATTACTTATTTCCAGCTTCATTAGGAGATTCTGCCTTTCAAGTATGGCAGCGAGAGGCATCAAAACACTTGCTAGCTTATATATTGATATATTTTTGCTTTTTTTGACTTCTCGTAAGTATGATCTGTCCTGTACATGCTTCTTCTGCTACTTACAAATCAGTGATATTGCGTGCAAAGAATTGCTCAGTTTCCTTCTTTGCCTACTAAATCATCGATTATATTAGAACTAAATCCTTTTGTTAGGGGGTTCATTTCCAAATTATAATCTCTAATCTTTTCACTGCCCTGCCATTTAATTTCTACCTTAAAAACACTTTGGGAGCAAGATTTTGGTTCAGATTTATCAGAAGATAATTGGAAGTCTATTTGCTTTCATATATTCATTCCTCCTCTTCCTACCTATGGTACCAATGTGGATCACAGCCTCTGGCTGTTCAACCTCTCCCCTCAGAGTACTCTGCGGACATTCAGTGGCATCCTTGACCCTGGCACCAGGGCAAGCTACACCGCATCCTGGAATCATATTGGCAGTCACAGAAATAACTATCTATTCCCGTCACTTTAGAATTCCTGTTCACTTCTGCTTTTCTAATTCTCCCCCTGCTCCCCTGTCCAGCTGAACCACCGATGGTCCTATGGACTTGGCTGTGGCTGTACTCCCCAGATGAACCATCAGATTGACGAGTATTCAGAACTGAATCCCATCGGATTGCAGTCGGGTCAGGAGATTAGAGGACACACCCCCACTTTACGGTACCAGCTGCTGTATTCTGCTAATAGAATCACAGAATCATAGAATCCCTACAGTACAGAAGGAGACCATTTGGCCCATCGAGTCTGCACAGACCACAATCCCACCCAGGCCCTATTCCCGTAACCCCTCACATTTACCTGCTAATCCTCCTGAAACTAGGGTCAATTTAGCATGGCCAATCAATCTAACCCACATATCTTTGGACTGTGGGGGGAAACCGGAGCACCCAGAGGAAACCCACGCAGACACCTGGAGAATGTGCAAATGCCACACAGACAGTGACCTGAGGCCGGAATTGAACCCGGGTCCCTAATGCTGTGTGGCAGCAGTGCTAACCACTGTGTCACCGTGCTGCCCCTAGGTACTTAAAGGACCAGTCTTTTAACGAATGAGTGTGAGTTGGTGAATGGATGAGTGAATGGATGGGTGAGTGGGTGAGGTGGGCAGGTGGGTGTGAGGGAAGTTATGTAGGTGGCTGAGTAAGTAGTTGAATGGGGGGCAAGTTTGGTTGATGTGTAGTCAGGCAGTAGTTGGGTCAGGGGGTAGTTAAGTCAGGGGAGAATCGGGTGATATTTGGGGTGGGGGTAGTTAGTTAGGGGGAGAGTCAGATGGTAGTTGGGTTGGGGGTAGTTAGGCTGGGGGATAGTCTTGTGGGGGTGAGGGTCAGGTTGGGTCAGAGCGATAGTCTGGTCTGGTCAGTGAGGTAGTCAGTCCTGGTTGGTGAAGTGGTCATGAAGGTTAGTCGGGGGGGTGGGGGGGGGGGGGGGGGGGTGCAGTTGGTTGTGGAGTTGGGGGGCAGTCAGGTCTGGTTGAGGGGTGATTTGGGGTGTGGGGGCAGTGGGTGTTAGACCGGATTTTAATCCATCTAACATTTTCTGGGTAAGTATTAAGATATGTCAGCGGATCTAGCTCAGAGTAGAGACATCCACACAGGGTCTTGGACAACAGAAAATTGCCCACTGGAAGTTTAAACTTCCCAGCCAAATCCCATGTAAGTCCGCATGTCAGGAATTCCACAGGGTCCTGGTGCATGTCTCTGGTCATACATTCAGTTTCTGACTATCTGGAGACCAGAAGATTGGGCCATTATGTTTTGGGGCAAAATAATGGCAGATGCAATTTAATCCTGACCGGGGTAAAGTACTACACATATGAAAGGAAATGGGTGAATATGTTCTTCATGAACAACGTTGGGTCACAGAGACTTGGAAACTTAACATTTAACTTATTAAATTATACAATCAAAACGGGAAATACAAATTGGAGAAAGTCATCATCACTATGTTGGCTGAAAATTTACCGCCCCACCTGCCTTGGGAATCGGAGCGGGCAAGGCATCGAGTATGGAAAGGTCCATTGTCCTGGGCGGGGATTTTATGGCTTTGGGGCGAGTGAGGCTGTAAATTCCCACCTGTAGAGTAATTTAGGCAGATCACACCCTGAATACTGCATCTAGCTCTGGTCACTAAACACAAGGGACATTTTCAAGCACTAGAGGCAATACAGAGATAAACTATGAGGCTGATCCATTGAATCTGAGTACGTGGAAAGAATGGAGAAAAATGGGCTTTTCTGCCTTGAAAGGAGATCTCTGAAAGGTCATCTCCAAATGATATGGGATTGGAAAGGCAAAATTGGAAAATTACTTTAAATTTCAAGAGCAGAACAAAGGAACACAGATTCAAATTAATAATGGCAAATTCAAGAGTGATATCAGGACATTTTTCTCCACATAAAAAGTGAGCACTACATGGAAAGGACTTTGCTTAAAATAGTGGAGGCAAAAATCCTGGAATTATTTCAGGAAGATTTGGATGCTGCAATGGACAACTTTTATGGTCTTTGTGGATAGCTGAATTAAAATGTACTGAACGTCCTTCATCATCCATAATTATCTTGTGAAATAGAGATAAGCAATGAGAGGATGGAGCGAAGGAAGAATTAGCATAGAATGAACCATCTTGTGTGTTTGTGTGAAAGAGAGCAGGAAGGTGTGTCAAGGTCCCGGCTTATAGTCACCTTGTCTTTACGCAGTGTGTGACAGGCACGCTCTGCTGTTTTCAGTCCCGCACTGTGTCTGACCTTTAGGGAGGGATTCACTGCTCTCTGAAGCACACCCTTCCCCGCTGTGAGCTCTGATTAACGAGCCCCTGGTGGTCTGCTCACTATCATGTCCTTCCTGTCGCCCTTACTGCTGAGATCAGGTATAAAATGTTGGTCATACACAGTGCCCTAACATAACACAGAATGACAACAGGGAGGATGCCTCATTCAGAGTCCAGCTTTCATCAACCATTTCATTACCTGCTTTATCCAGTCTGTCAAATCCTAGCTGTAACATTTTCACCAATGAGCCTTGTACTTGAGGCAGGCCGTGCACTAAAAGCATACACCTGATTAAAGGCAAAAACTATATCATGCATCACGGGAAGAAGCAAAGGACATCAAAGAAATGCAACTATTTCATATAAGCCTGACCTCCCCAGATGCCCCGACTCCAAAACTTTTAATCAACTGGTGAACTTGGGGAAAGGATATTAATGAGATAATATTTAGGAGCAGAATTAGGCCATTCGGCCCATCGAGTCTGCTCCGCCATTCAACCACTGCTGATATGTTTCTCATTCCCATTCTCCTGCCTTCTCCCCATAACCCGTGATCCCCTTATTGATCAAGAACCTATCTATCTCTGTCTTAAAGACACTCAATGTCCTGGCTTCCACTGCTCTCTGTGGCAATGAGTTCCACAGATTCACCACCCTCTGGCTGAAGAAATTCCTCCTCATCTCAGTTTCATAATATATAAGTTTATATATTGTAAAATTTTAATAAAGGTTTACATTCCAATCTGGTAAACTAGCAGAAGTTGACACCGCTTAAAAGAAATTCTTGAATATATGTGTTATGAGGACCGGGGGGGGCATCAATAGATCTCCCTGTGGGCCTAGTAGAGTACGGGTTCCCCTATTAGGCAAGTGGAGGCTTACCCAATAGGGAAGGAGCAGCATGGGTTTAAAACCAGCTGACTATACTCAGGCTGGCAGTCAAAGGACTCTGGGACTTGACCTGTACATCGTAGCCACAGAAGTGGTACTTTATGCACGTTATAAATAAAGAGTGATGGTGATGAAAGACTGGCTCCAGTGAGGTCATTACACTGGTGATGAAGAGTAAAACAAGATTTTTTCTTCCTTCCAGACAACCTTTACTGTCAAGACAATTAATCCTCCAATAAGAAAAATGCCTCTTTTTGGTAAACTTGAAGCCTACGATGCAAGCATATCAGACTGGGCCCAATACACAGAGCACATGGGGTTTTTTTTTGAGTTACCAATGTTAAGGGAGATGAGAAGCAGAAAGTGGTCCTGTTGACAGCATGTGGGCTCCCAACTTCAGTATAATAAAAAGCCTGACCTCCCCGGATGCCCCAACTCCAAAACCTTTTATCAACTGGTGAACTTGGGGAAAGGATATTGATCAGATAATATTTAGGAGCAGAATTAGGCCATTCGGTCCATCAAGTCTGCTCCGCCATTCAACCACTGCTGATATGATTCTCATTCCCATTCTCCTGCCTTCTCCCCGGAACCCTTGATCTCCTTATTGATCAAGAACATATCTATCTCTGTCTTAAAGACACTCAATGTCCTGGCCTCCACAGCCCTCTGTGGCAATGAGTTCCACAGATTCACCACTCTCTGGCTGAAGAAATTCCTCCTCATCTCAGTTTTAAGGGAGCATCCCTTCACTCTGAGGTTGTGCCCTCGAGTTCTAGTCTCTCCCACCAGTGGAAACATCCTCTTCACGTCCACTCTATCTAGGCCTCTCAGTATTCTGGAAGCTTCAATTATATCCCCCCTCATCCTTCTAAACTCCATTGAGTATAGGCCCAGACTCCTCAACCACTCCTCATATGACAAACCCTTCATTCTTAGGATCATTCTTGTGAACCTCCTTTGGACCCCCCAAGGCTAGCACATCCTTCCTTAGGTATGGGGCCCAAAACTGCTCACAATATTCCAAATGGGGTCTGATCGGAGCCTTATTCAGCCTCAGCAGTACATCCCTACTCTTGTATTCTAGTCCTCTAAAAATGAACGCTAACATTATGACTCGAAACCTTCTATAATACTTCAGCGATATCGCGTTAACATGGTGGGGTGAGCCCCTGAGGAATTTCTGACCAGGTTATGAAAATTGGCAGAGCGTTGTGATTTTGGGCCACCCCTGAACAACATGTTGCGAGATGGACTGGTCTGTGGAATTAACAACATAACAATCCAAAATAAATTATTGACAAAACACAAATTGGATCTAAAGAAGGCCATTGAGGTAGCTCCATCGTTGGAGAATGCAGAGAAAGGAGCTCTGGAACTACAGGGGATATCAGACAGCTGTGTCCTCCAATTGGGAGGAGGGGCCTCATGCAATGTCCATCCCTCAACTGAGAGCGAGGATATCAGTAAAACATCTTAGAATCCATTGCAACAGTGGAGCCCAGGTTGTATCACCAGGCAGTCAATGAAGGGCAGGGACAGCCTACAGACTCCTTGGGCCTATATTCCAGAAGGCTGTAGATGCCGGATTGTGGACTACTCCAAATGCTGCAGAAAACCACAACCGAGGCAAAAATATAGGGACATTCAAAATGTGTGCTATTTCAAAACAAGGCCAAGGCCAGTACCGACCGTACCTTGCAGGTGTGCCCACTTCCAGGAACAGAGACAATGCAATTAAATCACATCTCCACAACAAATGTTGCCCCCAGAATGGTGGAGTCGTTAGTAAATGGCTACCCATTAAAAATGAACATGGATACGGAGGTTGCAGTTTCCATTATCGGGGAGCAGACTTATGATCATCTCTGGGCTGGTATCCAGCTACTGAGCAAAGGCCAGGCTGGCCACCTACACGAGGGGGGGACCATTGCTGATAAAGGGCACCATGGCGACCCTCGTGACTTACAGGCAGCAGTCAGCTTGGCTTCCACTCATTATTGTACGGGGACAAGGACCTAGCCTCATGGGGAGAGATTGGCTCCCACACATCAGACAAAACTGGCTGGAGATCTTCAGGCTGGGTGTGGGGGACTGTACAAAGTCATTAATATGCACCCCCAACTTTTCCAGGAAGGGCTTGGAAAAATGAGGGCTGCTAATACTAAGATCTACATCGACACTGATGCTACGCCTAAGTATTTTAGAGCAAGACCAGTTCCATACTCCCTATTGGAAAAAGTAGAGTTGGAACTCGAATGCCAGGAAAAGCTGGGCATAACCAGATCCGTACAACTTGCAGAGTGGGCCACACCTGTCATTCCTGTCCTCAAACCGGATAAATCCATCCAACTTTGTGGAGATTATAAGCTTACTGTCAATAGGATTTCTAAACTTGACAGATACTGCATGCCCCGGATTGAAGACCCGTACGCTGGGCTAACTGGTGGCCCAGCATTTTCTAAGTTGGGCTTGAGTCACACATAACTCCAATTTGAGTCACTCATAACTCCAATTGCCAGAAGTATGTGACAATTAATATGGATAAAGGCCTGTACGGGTACACTCGCCTGCCCTTCGAGGTCTCATCCACATGAGCCATTTTTCATCAGGTCATGGAGAACATACTCCAAGGGTTATCTCAGGCGAGTTTCTGTGGGGGGCACCTCACACTAGAGTGGGTTCACTTGATATTGGGCCCCATATGTTTGCAGGGCCCTGAGTTACATTTATGACAGAGTCCAACCCCTTAACTGCTGATTGGGGAAGTGAAAATGTTATTGTCCAGTTCCTGTCATTGGAAATTAACTCGAGATGCATCATTTGAATTTATGAACTGAAACATTTTACAATGCAGTAAACTAACCCTACAGCGTAAACTAATCCTACAGTGTATGCTGCAATCACATCTTTGTCCCATACTCCATGACAATCTTGAGTCAGGTAGAGGATTATCTCGATTGAAGATACCCTGATCTAACTATTTTGCCGCATATGTGAACCCACTTACACTGAATTGTATAATGCCTTCAATTAGCATAGTGGACAAAAGAATGTTATATGAACACATTAATCATTTAGCTTGCAATTACCTCAAACTATAAATTCAAGTCTGAATTGTTCTTTTGGCCCTGTCCAAAACATTCACTATCCTGTACTGGAAAGAAATGTAATTATACACTTACAATCATTAAAATAAAAACTGAAATGCCAAAAGAAAATGATTTGCAGGAACAGATGTGGGGAGTTAAACATTGTGTTCTGTTGGGGTGTCTGACTGCAGTTTGGTGTTTGCAATCTATTATGCATTTATGGATTATTAATCATAGAATCCCTACAGTGCAGAAGGAGGCCATTCGGCCCATCGAGCCTGCATCGACAATGATCCCACCCAGGCGCTATCCCTGTAACCCCATATATTTATCCTGCTAATCCCCTTGACACTAATGGACAATTTATCATGGCCAATCCACCTAACTTGCACATCTTTGGAGTGTGGGAGGAAACTGGAGCACCCGGAGGAAACCCACGTAGACATGGGGAGAATGTGCAAACTCCACACAGCCAGTCACCCAAGCTGGGAATTGAACCCAGGTCCCTGGCACTGTGAGGCAGCAGTGCTAACCACTGTGCCACCGTGCCGCCTGATAATGTCAATTATCATTTTCCACCATAAATGTTGACCTGATCTAATGTGAATGTTGTGGACTCCCTGGGTGGAAATTAGTTTTCCTCCCTTGGTACAGTCCCTTACTGCATGAGGGGCTTCGACTATAAGTATGCAATCAAAATGGAAACAGCTTTCAAAATAACAGAACGTAACCAAGCCCTGCATTCACTCACAAGAATATCATACATCACCAGTTATAAAATCATAGCTTTAGGAAACACGCTGCTCATACCAACATCCCTTTTTTACTTCCAAGTTTTCTAAGTGCAGTGGCAGGAGAGCGAACATGAAGCAAAAACATTCACATCGAAAAATATGTCCTTTATCTCAGGAAAGTAACTGTAAGCAGACTTGAAGAAAATTAACTTTTACCAAAGAGAGGCTTGACCCAAAAAGAATCCTTTAATCGGAATAAGAAGTTAATAAGAGCTGCATTTTGGTATCTTATCTGTTATGTTTGATTTTGTTGGCGGGAAACACATTCAAACGCTCATATTTCAGTGTGTTCCTATGAATGGAAGCATTAAATTAGACGTTATGAAAGGCATGTCACTGGTGTAATCCCATCCCTCAAATGTTTCTGGCTATGTTCCATTTTTGTTTGCAGCTTTCTAAACCGCTAACCAGCCTTTCCTGATTGTTGATCAAGATCTGCCAGGATACTTTTAGAGCCAACCCCATCTTTTTCATCCCAATACTCCCTTGCAGCTATTGGTGACTTACCTGCAGCTGTGGCTATGGCCTCCTCCAGAGTTCTCTTCAACTGATTGCAAACCAAGACTACCAATCAGGCTGACCTCCAGACAGAGAACCTGTCGAAGCAAAACTATGCATTCTGTTAAGTCAAACTTTACAACACTCACAGAAACCCAAGTCCCAAATTTCCCGCTAGCATCTCCACACCCTATCCCCGCCTGCGTAAGCCACCCCTGTCAAGATCGAGGCCATATGGACTCCGAGACCTCACGTAAATTATCATGAATGGGAATCATTTGTATCCTCGCGTCGTATTTTTAAAAATTGAGAAAGTTACAGAAATCTCAACCTCTTGTGCACTTGAGGAATTTTGTACTTAACAAGGTGAGGCTTTGCATTGTAGTGGAATGCTATACTTGTAATAGCACTGGGTACTCACACATTATGTGCAGAATAAAGACCCCTTGCCTCTCCTTCAACAATGTGGCCTTGCCTGAACTTCCAGCCGTACTAGTGTGTTTTTCTTTGTATTTCTTTGGACTCTCTGAGGGTCATATCAGTTAGATTGAATCTGGGGATGCTTGGTTGTGGATGACTCAATTGATACTTCAAAGTCATTTCACATAGGATTCTTACAAACATCAGACAAAACGCAATAGTGATACCATTAATCTTGATTGGATTTGAATCCAGGTCCCAAAGGCCGATATCTAAATAATCACACACATCCATGATCCTCAATTCTCCTTCTCAATAGCTTCCTTTGTAAAGCTTTCAGTTGACCCCAAATTAACTATGTTTGCTGAAGTCTGTTCTACATATCTTCTATTCTGTGTGAGAAAAGATTTTTCCTGATCTCTAAGCCTTGTACTTGAGTTATTAGTCTCACAAGTGGGCTTACATTAACACTGCAATGAAGTTACTGTGAATGTTCCCTAAGTCGCCACACTCCGGTGCCTGTTCGAGTACATTGAGGGAGAATTTAGCGTGGCCAATACACCTAATCAGCATGTCTTTGGACTGTGGAAGGAAATTGGAGCACCCGAAGGAAACCCATGCAGACATGGGGAGAATGTGCAAACTCCACACATTCAGTGATCCAAGCCGGGAATTGAACCTGGCGCTGTGAGGTAGCAGTGCTAACCACTGAGCCATCGATGCTCACTTTTTTCCATTTGTTCATGGGATGTGAACACCGCTGACGTATATTGACGATTCCCAATTGTTTTTGAGAAGTGATGGTGAGCTGCCTTCTTGAACCATTGCAATCCATGCTGTGTAGGCACACAATGCTAGTGGGGAGAGGATTCCAGGATTTTGACCCATGCAATGATGATGGATCCATGCTATATTTCCAAGCTGGGATGATGTGTGACTTGGAGGAAAACTGGTGTTTGCATGTTTTGCTGCACTTGTCCTCCTGAATGGTAGGGATAGCAGGTTTGGAAGATGCTGTCAAAGAAGTCTTGCAAGTTGCTGCACTTGACCAAGTTAAATACCTTGCTTAAGTCAACCTTATTTCTATCTATGGATAGGGTACATGTAATCCATGTAGCAGTAACTAATACCCACACAATGGAAAAATGATTTTCTATTTCTTGTCAGAAATTAGAACCTGTTTCCATTTCCCTGATTGTATCGCCAAACACTCTAAAATGACTTGGCAAGCTGCCACAGAAGTAAGGTATAATGCTGAAAGACAGCCAAATGTGAGAACGGGTTAGAGCTAATTCTTGTTGAATCTAACTTGGAAACACTTGATGGAATGGTGCAGTCTCTGGGGAGTTTTCTTTCACATTTAACTGATCCTGGAATGCTTGATTCGGGCAGTGTACAGGGCACCTTAGCCTGTATCTAACTATCGTGTCATTGACCTGCCTAAAATTCATAAAATATTTCTTTTCCTGCACTGACAGAGGTTTGAGGAACTGAAAATTCAATGAGGCTAATTAAACAAATTTAAACACATCTTAGAACATCTAATGTAAGTCTCCAAGTTTCCAACGTATTTGGTGAGCGTGCTGGAAAGTGCTTACGCATGAACATTGGCCAAAAACAGGGTGGCTGCCTGTGGGATTGTCTCTTTAAGGACAATACAGCAGACTAAGGGTTACCTAGCCTGGGGGATCAATTGGGACTCAAAGTGGGTAATCAGTCCAGGGGATGGAGTCCTCTTAAGCAGGAGACATGTCGGGAGCTAGCTGCAGCCATGAGGCTGCTGAATAATTCTTATTAATTAATTAATTAATCCTTTATGCATTCATTAATAAGAATCGTCCAGGAGCCTCATGGCTGCAGCTATCTCCCTACATGCGTGCAGTCTCCCACCCACCCCCTTCCCCCCGAAAGTCAGCGGCCTGTAGTCGAAGGGTCTGGTACATAAAGGGTTAATATGGGACTGAGTACTGTACAGCCCACAGTGATGTGAGAAGAAACCTGAGCCAGGGTCAGGCTGGAGATGGACACAGCTGTGTTAAGAGCTAGAATGGGGTCATCGATCCATACACATACCCTTGGCTGTAAGAATGTAAATAATTGTGAGTTCTTAATAAAAACTCGCTGTTAACGCACTCCAGATTGGAAACCTACTTCATGGGGGTACGTTTTCTGGTCCTGCCCATCATGAGAATTGTCGCAGGTGGGATGGGAAATTTAACGGACCAGTTATAGGTCTGTTGACCTCGGGATAGGAATTTTCAGTCTTGGGGTGGGCGCGAGCAGAAGATCCCACCCATGGTGGGGGGGGAGGTATCTGGCCTCCCCACAGTGTATTTCTCGCAGTGGGAGGTGGCTGGATCTTCTGGTCCCGCCGCTCTCAATGGGATTTCCCATTGTTTGCTCCCCATGCTGCCAGGGAACCCGCAGCGGGGGTGCACCGTTGGCAGGACCAGAAGATCCCACCAGCGTGAACAGCTGGAAACGTCCGGCCGTGGCCATAAAGAAGCAAGATTCTTTATGATGGCAGCCTCGGGATTTAAACCCCGTCTGCACAAGGATGCTGAGACACTAAGAAAATGGACACCTTCAACAGATTCTGCATTGAACATGACTCCCAGCTGAAGATACAGATGCTGAGAAAAGTCAGCAGGAAGAGAGAGCTCCAGAGACGCAAGAGCCTGGAAGCAGAGAAGAAAAGTCGAAGTTTTTTACTCAAACAGGAGATTCCATTATCTACCCCTTGGAAGTCCAGCGGCAGCGAGCAGATCTTGCAGCCTCCAAGGGTGAGATAACATTTTTAAAATTCCAGGATAGCCAGTCCTGAGCGACCCCTTTTAAGTTGTTCAGTCGAAACATGGTTTGAAATTAGCTTGTCATTAACCCCAATTCTGAGCTTTGAATCTCAGCGTCTGGCTCCTGAGTCAGGCAAGGAGAAAATAAATCATCATTAATCGTTTATTTTGTCTGCTCTGGGTACATGGTGGCCATCCAGTTTTGGAAACAGCAAGTCCATGATTCTTTTTCAAGATCCCTGACTCGTCATGTGATCCCACCGAATTAGGTTGGTAACCAGTTAACCGACACCACCATTGCGGTCCTTTCTTCTTCAGGCAGAAATGCATCGTCGCCATTTTGAAAATCCTGACAAAAACTGGCAAATGTGGGAAGATCCGTTGTTTAACAATAACCGGTCGCCATCTTGGAAGCCATTAATCTCTTCAAGCTGTACCCACATTTTTTTAAGTCTTCAAAAATGGATTGCAATTTTACAGTTCCAGCTCCACTGGGATTCACCCATGAATCAGACCAGAAACAGAATTGGAGTCTTTGGAGGGGGAGATTTTTAAGATATAGTGTTTCTGCAGGTCTGAATATAAAATCTGAGGCAGAACAAGTTCATACACTTCACTTGATTGGCCAATAGCAGGCAACATCACTGTTTGACAAGCTATTGATGAATCATCTGCCAGATTTGACGATGTTTTGAAATCTACTGACATGTATTTCAACTTGAGATCCAATAGAATACTGTAGAGAATTAAATTAATAAGAGAGCTCCGGTCCTTGGGGAATGAGTCGATTCCTTCATTAACGACATCTACAGGATTGTAGTAGGTTGTGAAAATGGTGATTTAAAGACTGAACTCACCTGAGAAAGAGTCGCAGTGGATGTTGCAGACAATTCACTCTCTAACACCCTATAAGCTAAAGAGGATCTTACCCTTGACAAGGCTATCCAGCTAGCTAGACTGTCTGAGCTATGTGAATAACATAGGACCATCCTAAGGGGAGAGAACATTTCATGGGGTAGAAACCAACCCTTAGTCAACCATAACGAGTACAAAGATTCAGGGACCATTCAAGTCAGGGAAAGCAATTCCTGAACCGCCCAGCAGAGTGGCTTTGCCAGTGCTGCAGTGCAAAGCACCCTGACAGCGGCACGGTAGCACGGTGGTTAGCACTGCTGCTTCACGGCTCCAGGGACCTGGGTTCGATTCCCGGCTTGGGTCACTGTCTGTGTGGAGTTTGCACATTCTTCTCGTGTCTGCGTGGGTTTCCTCCGGGTGCTCCGGTTTCCTCCCACAGTCCAAAGATGTGCGGGTTAGGTTGATTGGCCATGCTAAATTTGCCCCTTAGTGTCCTGAGATGCATAGGTTAGAGGGATTAGTGAGTAAAATATGTAGGGATATGGGGGTAGGGCCTGGGTGGGATTGTGGTCGGTGCAGACTCGATGGGCCGAATGACCTCTTTCTGTACTGTATGGTTTCTATGATTTCTATGATTCTATGACAGGAGAGATCAGTGTCCTGTGAGCACTGTTCAATTCTTCCACTGCAACAGACAGGGAAATCCTTCCACTACAACAGACAGGGACACTTTGGTAAATTGTGTAAATCAAAACCCCAGCACCGCATAGATATCCCAAAGGTCACCCACAGGGTCGATACCAAAGACCACAGTCATTCTTCTCAGGGAACATCAGAGAATGCTGTTCTTCATTTTGGAACGAAAACAGAAAATGCTGGAAAATTTCTGTCAACATCTGTGGGGAGAGAATAGAGCCAACATTTCGAGTGTAGATGACCCTTAGTTAGAACTAGACTCAAAACGTTGGCTCTATTCTCTCTCCACAGATGCTGTCAGACCTGCTGAGATTTTCCAGCATTTTCTGTTTTTGTTTCAGATTCCAGCATCCACAGTAATTTTGCCTTTATCTTCATTTTGGAATGCTGACATCCTGGTCAGTGGTCATCCAAGCAATTTTAAATTAGATTCAGGTTCCAGTGTGACAGTTCTGTCAGACAAGGAACCAGGTCTTTGGATTCTAACGACACTGTATGAGGCTGGGGGAGTCTGGCTCCTGGTCCTTGGCTTGTTCCTTAAACCACTGAGGTAAGGTGATGAATGAATCTTTGAGCTGATGTATGTCATCTGCAACCAGCCTTTCCTCTGAGCAGCACGGTCTGTGGAACCTTTGATTTTATGCAGCCAGCGGAAGATATCAAGACTATTACAATCGTTAGGCAGCCAGACAGCACGTTCCTGAGTCCTCAAACACTGAAGAGTATTCAGAATCTGATTCCTTTTCTTTTTGTGAAGCAGTTTTGCCGGTCATCATTCCAGCTCCTGGAAAGACCCCAGTGATCAGGCCAACCTATCACACACGAGGTTACCATTGCACCAGAGGGTGGCAGTGGTACTAGAGAAGCACCAACAGCCTGAGGAACCTCTACCTGCAGCTACAATGATGATACAATTGGTAGACACACTGTCCAGCCAGCATGCTAAAACCATAAGGGATGCTCGAACCTGGTCTCAATTGTGCACCATTAATAACAAAAAGCAGAGGTGAGCATGCTACTCGGCCGCAGGAATGTGCTCCCTCAGCCTCACCAAGCTTCCAGGCTGTCTAAACAGAGAAGGAAAAAGAAAAAATACCACCAATTAAACAAATTTTCCACCCCGCAAGAAACGGTTAAGAGTAACAACAGTCATACATCGCCAAACCAGCAGAGCGTGGTTTAACCTCAAGCAATGGAGGTTCAACCACTAAACCAGTAACAAGAACAAGCAACAACAGAGCCCACCACTCTCCCGACAGAAAGGCAAATGAGATGTGGAAGGGTCATAAAGCCTCAAGAATGCCTGAACCCCGAACTCCAAAGACTTGGAGGGGAGAGGTGGGGTGGTGAGAATGTTGTTAATCTGAATACTGCAATAGCAATAATGTTAGAATAGTTTAGAGGTTGTTGCAGTAAGGTTAATGCTTAAGGCTTATCATAATGTCAGGCTTGGAAGCAAACTAAAGTAACTCTATATCCATGAGATAAAAATTCGGGGGGAAGTGTAGTAGAAGTGTCTGGTACATAAAGGGTTAATATGGGACTGAATACAGTACCGCCCACACAGTAATGCAAGAAGACACCTGACCCAGAGCCAAGGTCAGTCTGGAGATGGACACAGTTGGGTTAAGACCTGGATTGGGGTTAGCTCCATACTTGTACCTCCTACTGTAAATATGTACATAGTGAAGAGTTGTTAATGAAGACTTGCTGTTAACATACTCCAGACTGAAAGTCTACTTCATGGTGCCTGAAGCAGATTCTTCAGAGCCTTCCACCAGTCATTGTGCAGCCACTGAGTTATCACCGTGTGAGAGCAATAGACCAGGCAATGGCACACAGAAGACAAGCGCTAAAGAGAAAGCATAAAGGTGATCCATTGATGCTTGCATTCACCGTGACATGATTTTATTCATATTTATGGCTTGGAGTGTTTATTTTATGTTAACCTTTACCTTGACGTTGCGGCCAAATGGATGCTGTGATGGTCAGTAACAGAGGGAAGTTAGTGTGTGGGATTGTTTGTAAATGGGGAATTGGGGTTGCATTTTCTGGTACTGGAGTCAGATGAATGGACCTCAAACAGCCAGGCTAGAAAGGGGCTGGGTAGGTTGCCTCCTCCATTCCTCTGTGTCACCTACTGGCCAGTGACATGTGCTGTGCCCGCATGGTAATGAGGCTGTGCAGGATGTAGTAGATCACCAAGAGCCTTCACACCAAGTACTGCAGCTCTCCTCCAAAGGGGTCCAGGCAGTGGAAATGATGTTTCAGCATGGCAATAGTCTTCGCAATTATGTTTCATGCGGTAGTACAATCCATGTGAGAGAATGTTTCTTTTCTCTGGTAAGACAGAAAGTAATGTTTACAGCTGCTATGGGCTACACTAACCTCCTTTCATTCTGGACACTCTTAGCAAAGTGGAAACATCCGAGGTTCAGAAAGGATTGCTCCCTCTCTTAGCAGGTACAGCCTCGTGTTAAGAGGCTTTCTCCCTCCTCCTTCCTTTTCCTGCACCTTGTGCTGCTCTGTGTCGCCTCTGCTCACAATTCTTGTCAGACTGTAGTCCTAGGGGAATGCTAATGACTGCAGCTAAACCTGTCGGCAAGCGATTTGCTCAGGATTCTTGCAGTCAGTACAAAGTCCTTCAGCGTGTGCCCAACACTCTCTGTAGACTTTATCAACTTTAAAGAGCTACAGAAACCACCAAATACTTCTACAATTGCCGCAACAGCTAGTAGAAATCAATCTGCAACTAACCTGAGAGTAATTGATGATCCTTTTAAATAGGAGCAGTGAGAGTTCTTCCAGCTGCTGAACATGTATTCAGCTGTGTGGCATTAAGAAGGGATATTGAGTACGGCATTGAGTTTTAATATTGGCAGTGCTGGCATCAAATCAATATTGCACAATGATTGGCTTTACAATCTGCCGACATTACATATTTCTGGCAGCTTCTCCATGTGTGTACCCTAAGTGCTTATCAAAATGGTGTCTGGCGTGGCTCGCACCAGAGTGTGCGTGAATGTTGAGGCCACAATTTTGGAGGCAAAAAGACCTTCTTAATACCAAAAAACGCATAAGGTTGATGGGCAGCTCTGCTGTCTGATGTGATACCTAAATGTCAAATTTGGAGCATTCAGGTTCGTTGGACTAATTGACTTGTCACTAACCAATGTCACGTCCAGTATATTATGGACTTTCAGTCAAATACTTTTAAAAACTGGACACAAACAATCTATTAAGATGATTGTTACAAATCATGTGATCTTTGACATTTAAGCTACAGACAGTAGCAAGTCACAGTCAAACAGCTCATTAAATAGGACATTCACAGTCAGCTGAGAGATTCACACTTCTCTTTCTTTAAGGATGGGCCTACACAAAGGATTACCGAGTTACCATACTTTTTCATTGCAGTGTTAATGTCAGCCTACTTGTGACACTAATAAATAAACTTTCCTCTCTACATGTCTCACCCTGGATGAAAGGAAAGATTGAAACTCAATGGCAGCTGATGGAAGTGAATGGCCCATATCACTGTCCCATTGCGTCATGAGGACTTTCTCCCTAGAGATGCTAACCCACAAAACAGGATATAAAATCAACTTAAACATCACCACTTATATAGCAGGCTTGATCTTATGAAAAGCCACATGGGGGCAGCAATGTTTATGTCTGCTTTCAAAAATCGGCAGTCTCATTGCTGAATTATTTTATTGGAATAAACACACCGGGGTTAAGAAAACACATAGCTCTTTAAACATCCTGATAATGGGTGCTGCGATTGCATAATTATTCTGTCCATGGCACCGAGGCTAAAGCACTCAGCTGCAAGAAGGGTCCAGGGTGGATATTATTTAAAGAGCCAGGCGCCCAACATGCAGGTGAGATAATGTTGATGAGTTTCTGCGATTACTAAGTCTCTGAAGTATTCCTGAATGTGTAATGGTGACTTCTGGATCTTGCATGGAGTATTGCTTCACCCTCCCAGGGAGGGTGGTTGTCATGGTGATCTTTCCATTAAAAAGGCTCCAATGGGTATGGGATTAGCAGTTGCAGTTCCTCGGGATCTGCAACACAAAAGGGAAATGAAGCAGAGAATGCTGAGAGGGTTCGCTGTGTGTGATGCCCTCTGACATATTGGAACTGGTCTCCTCCATATTCCTTGAAAGTGAGTAGAGGCTGTATGATAGGATAGCCCCAATGAAGCCAGCATCTCAGGATGAATCCTCATCAGGATTCTCCTATATGTTACTCCATCGATGTTCTCCTCTGAGTGGCTTCTCACACCTGATCTGTGACCTTGCCCTCCAATGAGTTGGCACGCAAACCATCCTTTCCCCCGGCCTCGCAGCAAGCCACCCACGCCTAATGACTCACCATGTGCTGAGTCCAACTCTATACTAACCTTTAAGGTTAGCGCCATGCCAATGTGACTGCCAGATCAAGTGTCAAGGCTTCTTCATCACTTCTGTGCTACTGCTTTCTCTCCTCCTCCTAGGGCTGTTGCGATTAGGTAGGCAGATGTTCCTGGATGTTTGAAGGTAAAAATCCAGAAGGAGAAGGTTGGGTTTAGGGAAGGGAAAGGGAGAGGAAGCAAGAGATCCATGGTGACATTAGCTATAGCTTGCTGATCAGGGTGAGGGCCGGCTGTGTGTTGAAAGAGCAAAAGGCAAGGATATATCACATCCTGGATGTTCTCAGCAATGCTTCACGTTCCGTCATAGCTGACTCCAGGATGCAAAGGGACTTGCCCATCAGGAGATGCAGATGTCCTTGTCCCCTGAAGATTGGACTCTGCTCATTTTGTGACTGTGTAGCACCCTCTCTACCCTCATGTTCCATTTTCCTGGTTTAGAACTGCAGCAATTGCATTCTGCAGCAGCCTCCTGTCATTTAATGCAGCTTCCCTTTAAGATGCGGAGACTGCCTTTAAAAACAGAAGGTTGGCTTCCCCACACTGAGCATAGGCACTGCCAGCAGCATGGCAGATACTTGGCACTCTGCTATAACCAGGTGAATGAGGGGGAAACACCAAATTTGTGTGCTTCCTACCTCTAGCTGAACCACCAAGGATAGGTCATGACTTGTAACCCTCAAATAATAACACAAATAAATCTTTAGCTCTGGTGTCTTAACTCTGATGAATAAGCCAATTGGATACACCAGGCTTGCACAAGAAAGGCGCCCACTTAGGTAAGGGAGCAGAGGGCTGTTGGTACCCCTAAGCTATAACCCAGTGAGAGACAGCACCCTCACAGGAGATGAGAGAAAATGGATGGGAAAATTGCATAGGGCTGCGAAACAAAGACCTGTGATCTTGGAGGAGCATTTAGTTTACGAACTGTCATCATCCAGCCCATGATCTGGCACCTGAGTCCGTGAGTGAAAACCCGTGAGCTTTAAAGCCCCAATTAATTTTCACAAGTGGGTTCTCAGGTAGTCAGATGGTGTCAGGCATTTGCATGTCAGAATATTTCATGATTCTCAGAGACTTAGAATCATAGGATCATAGAACCCTACAATGCAGAAGGAGGCCTTTCAGCCCATCAAGTCTGCACTGACCGCAATCCCACCCAGGTCTCATCCCCATAGCCCCATGCATTTACCCTAGCTAGCCCCCCTGACACTAGGGGCAATTTAGCATGGCCAATCCACCTAACCCACGCATCTTTGGAGTGTGGGAGGAAACCGGGGAGAACGTGCAAACTCCACACGGGCAGTGACCTAAGCTGGGAATCGAACCTGGGTCCCTGTCGCTGTGAGGCAGCAGTGCTAACCACTGTGCTACCGTGCCTTGATTGGCCTAACCATGAGTGGGAACACTTTAAAATGCATTTTATCCAGTACAGGAAGGATTAATAAAAGAGGAACTTTCTGTCAATTATTACAACCTCAGCCCCTAGAATAAAGGCAGAATAGGCTGACCATTTGTCCCTGTACAATGCAGATTTGTGCATGAGGTCATGTTTCTTCCCCACTCCAGGTTTGGATTATGCTGACATGTGTGCATTGTGCTTCTCATTCATTCACTGTCTTTCTCTCGCTGTAGAATGAGATGGAGATCGGTGCTGTATCAACACCCACAGTATCATTTCTCCAAGCACTCTTGACTGAACGGAGAGATTTTTGTTTGTTTGAATTTCTAAGAGAAAACGGTTGATTTGAGCCAGCTGAGGAACTCCTTATCTTCCTTAGTTTTTGTTTCCGACAATCTAAAGTTTTAGAACTCAAGAGTTTGGCCTCGCTTTTTGATTTATCTCATGTTCTGCCCTGTTATTTCCAAATTTGGTTGCGTCTTGTGGCATGGGGCTTGGTCCTTCACCATTAAGTTCTCAAGCTTTCTCTAAAAACAAAATGTCCTGGTTTGCTTTTAAGCATCGGATAGGGTTTACCGTTGCTCGAATCTTTCCAAGGGAATTAGCACGGAGAGGGCTAAAAATGTATTGTCAGTCTGTCACCCAGAATAGAACGTTGTAGTGGAAACACATGCAGAGGTTGACAGCTGCCAACTTTACTCTTGCTGTTTCCTTCATACCATCTGGCCTTGGGCTATCATCACACCCTCTGCTCTGCCTAAACAGCTTCAATTAAGAGACACTTATCATTTCAGTGACCTGCACAATGAGCATCCAGTTTTCGGGAGCTGGCAGTTATCAGTACTGACCAATCCACACACAATGTGAAAAGAAATTAACAGGAAAATACCCTTTTCCTAAATCATCAACTGCCCCCAGCACCCCCCCCCCCCCCCCCCCACCCCCCCGCCACCCCCAAACACACACACACAACTTGACATGCAGTTTGCTTACTGTTTTGATCTTGGGACAAGTCAGCCTTGTAAAATCTCCGAGTTGCTGCTGCTTCATCGTGACGTCCCGGGCTTTAAATAAAAATGTACATGGCTGGGATTTGGAAGTAATTTGAGCAGCCATTTTAAAGGACAGCCGATCGATGCAGCGTATGAGGACTCGATATTAAAATTTGTGGTCGGGACAGAAATAGAGTGTGTGATTAATTGTGAAGATGAACGTAAGTGACTGCAGGTGGACATCATTTAATTGGGCAGAAAGATGTCAGATGGAATTTAATGTGGATGAACACGTAGACAAAATACACAGTAAATGTTCAAACTTAAGAAAAGGTCTGAAGGAGCTGAGAAAAATTAAATGTTTAGACACATGAATCTTGCTGGTGGACAAGTTGACGGAGCTGTTACAAAGGTGTACAGGGTCCTGGTTTCTTATGGACCAGGGTGTAGATTACAAAACAACCGGGTAATGCTAAATTTATTAGGCCGCAGATCGAATATTGGAGGCAGTTTTCCAGGGCGCAGAGCCCAAGTAGCATCAGGGAAAAGGGCACAGCAATGTATATAGTATGAAAATGAATGTCGGACAGTTCTGCACTCCCATTTTCTGCTCTAGCACAGGGAAAAAGCTGCTGCATAAACACTGTATGCTGTAGCTTCTAGAGCTGCCGTTTCAGTGCTACTTGCCTCAGGGACAGGTTGCTCTTGTCTAGAAAGGCCTTTACATTTGACCTTCTGAATAAGGAATGGTTTCTCAGCTTCAGAAATTATTGCTGAATGTTCCTCAGGCGATTGTGATGAACAGAGGGCAGGAACTTCCGAGAAAAGAAATGACAGAGCTCGGCATCACAAAGAAAGCCAGGTGTTATCAACATTATTATTGTTTTCTCAAGCTAATTGTGCTTGTTGTGAAGGGGGGATTTGGAAAACCTCTTACTTCCCAGAGGACACATCATCTGCTCTCCCAGCGTGTAATTCAATGTTATTGCACCAATGTTGGGGGTCAGTATTAATCCAGCTCTATAGCTTGCTTCTCCCTCTGCTGCAATTTATAGAATCATAGAACCCCTACAGTTCAGAAGGAGGCCATTCGCTCCATCGAGCCAGCACGGACAACAATCCACCCAGGCCCTATCCCCATACTTACCCTGCTAATCCCCCTGACTGAGGGTCAATTTAACATGGCTAATGCACCTAACCAGCATGTCTTTCAGACTGTGGGAGGTAACTGGAGCACCCGGAGGAAATCCACGCAGACTCGGGGAAAACGTGCAAATTCCACGCACACAGTCACCCAAGGCCAGAATTGAACCCGGGTCCCTGGTGCTGTGAGGCAGCAGTGCTAACCCCTGTGCCGCCGTGCCGCCCCCAAGCAGGGCAATGGAATCATGGAACTTGCTTCAACTTGTCTGACATTCGCATACAGCAGGGTGTGCAATGTGACTGTCCCGGGGCACGACAAAGTTAGTGACATCAGCATGTGAAAACACAAGCAGGATATGACAAGAGTCAATGAGGACGATTCTACACTATTGTATGTATGAGTGTGTGTGCAGGAATTTCTGAGTGTAAGTGGGTGAATGAATGAGTGATGGGATGGGTGAGTGAGTATGAATGTGTTTATAAAGGTGTGCCTGAATGCATGTGGCTCTGCATTTTGGAGTGTTCAGAATGAGTGTTTGGCAGACCCTGCCGTGCATCAGGATTATCTTACTTCAAACAACATTGCGACAATAATGGCACGATCTCTACACTCAGAGCAAAAGCAAAAGCTTTTTCCCAAATACAGAACTGCTGTGCCCCTTTAAATAGAGGCCGGCTGCTGTAAACCGGCAAAGTGCAGCCCTGAACACTCCAGACAAACCCAGAGAGTGAAGGTGAAGTCAAAGGTATGTGCAGACATGAAGGAGCAATGTGTAGGTACATGAATTATTCAGAGCAGAGTCACTATCTAATTTCTATCACAGAGGTTAACCTTGCTGAAATTACAAAACTACATACAGAAATGAAATACAGAATGCATTAAGGTCCCCTCTGAAGCAATTTGAATAACTTTATTTCCTGCAGTAAATCACAGATGGTCGCACATACTCGGTTTAACGCACTCAGTGTCGCCAGGGTGACCATCCAGAGAATGTGGTTTCAGGATGAGCTGTTTGGGAATGTGAAGAAGGAAAACAGGTCAGTGAAGCCTGATCTTAACGCGAAGGGGGTCTAAGCACTGTGTGCATCTGTGTGGGCGAAACCCAGAAGTCAATTCAAGCAGACCGATTCTTCCTTCATCAGCTTGATTGAGTCAATAAATTTTGATTTCCAGATTTTGCATCTCCCAGCTGCAGAGCAGGCATGCTGCATAGCCGCATGACATGATCACAACTATATTTAAAGGGACAATGTAGAATTGGGATTTAGAGCAGCCAGGCGAGATATAGACAGCAATGATAGTACCCTCGTTTAATGATCCTGGAATTAGTTCTGGGTGCGGTTCGGAACAGGAGCAACATACTTTTCCTGGCAACGTGAGCAAGAAACACACAGTTGACATTGGGTTGGCGTGGCTGGAAGCAGCTGAGGGGGTGAGCAGCAGGAGAATTGTTCCTATGTCTGGAATGAAGTGAGGGAAGCAATTTAATGACCTCACCAGTTCAGGAAAAGTGATCTAATTTTCTGATGTCTCTGCCTCCTGTGGCTCGAACCCACTCACCCAGTTCACTCCTTGACGTCATTCTCACACCCACTCAACATTCAACGGCACTCAGCCCTCACTTTCTAAACACTTCATTCTTCCTCCATTCCTCATTGCCACTCACCCCAATCTTTATGAAAGGTGATGGAAATGTCGGAGAGGTGGGAACATTCTGGAAGCGGAGGGGGGAACGACCGTGTGCTAAACTCACTAATGAGATTGAAATCCAGTCAATCTCACACTAATCTTACTCACGTTCTTTCTGGGCGAGATCCGGTTTGCGCCAGTAGACAGGGACCAGGCCAATTGCAAATTATTTGGTGCCGGAGGCAAAACCAGTTTTTAGGCCCACGCGCAATTTTCCGGGATCAGTTCGAGCTGCGCCAGGCATGGCAGGGCCGGAAACTCGCCCCAGTATGTTGGAGCCGGGTTGTAACTAAGGTTATTTAATTTACTGAAATTTTCAATCCACCCATTCTTCCCTGTTAAGCCCCTCGTTAACTGTTTGGTATTTGGCTGTCATTTGAAAGCTGACTAGGGTATGTGTGAGCCAGCCAATCACTTTTCTTCGGCATTTTTGTGTGAACTGTAAGGCTGAACCCCACTTCTTGTGTTTCTGTAGATTTTTAAAAGATTGACCTTCCCAGGCCAGTTCTAAAACAGGCAATAGATGGCTGACTAAGATATATCTCCCATTCCTGCTTGCAACAAGGTGTTCGTCCTTTGAGCCTTTGACCATGTTCATTATCTGGCCTGTTTGGTAGGGTCAGTCACTGAAGAAATAAAATCAGAATGTGCTGCGTGTCAGAGATATTTGCTGTTCTGTTGCCAGCTATGTATAAGATCCCTGTCTCTCCATCCCCAGCTGACAGGAATCTAGATCGGACACTCATCTCCACGATGCCCTCCTCTGTGTCTATGAGCTGGACTATTAGGGTGAGCCACCTCCAGGCCTCTGCCTTGCATTTTATTCTCTCTTCTAAAAGGAGCGAAAAACAAGCCTGCGAATGAGTGAGTGAAGGAGAGGTTTTCATAGGATGGAATGCAATGCATTTAGTGCAGGTGCCAATGAGGGTCCCTTGAAGTAGGCTTAAGGCGCCACAATTATGAGGACGAGGGAGGAGGCGAGTATTGCTTAGCACCAACCTCCAGGGTGCAAGAGGGTGGGTAAGTCACTGCCATGATGCGGGGTGGGTGGGGCCTTCAAAGGTGTAGGGGCCAGCAGGGCTCAAGCTGGGCCAGAGGTCCTTAGGTTGGTGGTTGCCACTGGGTTGGGCTCGTGTGGTGAGTATTCTTCCTGCCTGCTGAAAGACCCACGAACTCGAGTTCAAATCCCACTTATGTTACACTGGTTACCCTGCTATCTGTCTGCTTGACATGCTTTGTGCTTTTCTGCGGACATGCCATCCCAGGCCCCACTAACAGCAACAACCAACAAGTCTGACAGCTGTTGTCCAAGTTAAGGGAGCTCTGTAGGTGTTAACACAGTTGCATGAACTCTGCAGTGCTCCCTGCAATGGCCACCCGTCGCATGGAAATCAGCAGGATACTTTTCTATCATCTGTCTAAACTGCAGGCGATGTCTGGAAGCTAGTTTGCAGCATACATCCAGGTGAGTGCACACAGGTCTATGCTGCAAGGGTTCCTCAATGAGGGCCTTCTCGCAGCCACCCTTATGCACTACATGAGCACGTGAGTGTGAAGCCCAGTCTGCCTCATGCTGCCGCCAATAGCCTGTGATATCAGGGGTTTGTATCTGGGAGGACTGGCCACATAGGGGGGCAGCCAGGAAGGATCCAGACTCATGAGGACATGAGGTGCTGGGTTGAGGGGCCATGGATGGATAACCTTATGGACTGTCTCTCCCTCTCTCCTTTTGCACCCCCCTCCCCCTACTCCCACAGAGGAACTATGCATGTTGGGTTTGAGCTTGCATCTGGCAGTAGTTCTCACTGCTGCTGTGGTGGCTGACAAATGTCGCCAACTGCAGCAAGGCCAACCCAGGCTGGAGGCCGCACCAGAGCAACAGAGGGCCGCTGGTCAGGGTCAGGGCCCGGCCGCCCATTGGCCCAAGGAGGGAGCCAGAAGACGGTGGAGAAGCAGACCTCAGCTATACAGCACTTGTCTGTCCTGTAACAAGCTGCCAGACACTGTTGCCTCTGGAGACTCCGCCTGAGCAAGGAGACAGTACGACACCCGTGTCATGTCCTTGTGGGCCTGACACCTCATGGGGCAGTAGGACATCCGCTCCTGGTGGCTGTGAATGTCATGGCAGCCCTGAACCTTTTCGCCACCCAATCATTCCAGGACTTGAGCGGGACATGGTGTGGCATCTCACAGTTGTCAACCCCACAAGTACATCTGGAAGGTCATGGATGCCCTGTATGCCCGGGCAAACCACGACATCCACTATGTCCTGTGTCCTGGGCCAGGCCCAACAAGATGCCCGGGCTGCAGGCTTCGCCACCATCGCCTCAGGTTCACGGGGCTATAGACGCCACGCATGTGCCCTGCGGGCCCTGTGGAATCAGGGAGTGCCCTTCATCAACCAGAAGGGGTTCCACTCCCTGAATAACCAAATTGTCTGCAACCATCTACTCAACATCATGCACGTGTGTGCACTCGATCCAGGAAGTGTGCATGACAGCATTATCCTGGAGCACTCCCCTGGGTCTTTGAGGACCACCCCAAGCTGCCAGGATGACATGTGGGGGACAAGGGCTATCGCTAAGGCCATAGCTGATGACGCCAGTATGGAAGCCTGAGACCGAGGTAGAGACTGCTACAATGAGACCCACCTTGCCACCCGATCTGTCACCAAGCGGTATATCGGCCTGATGAAGATGCGGTTCCACTGCCTGGACCGCTCTGGCAGTGCTCTGCAGTACAGCCCCAGAGGGTCTCCTGCATCATGGTGGTCTGCTGTGCACTCCACAACCTGCAGCAGGGTGACATTCGGGAGGAGGAGGACCAGGCGGATTTCTCCTCCAAGGGGGAGGCGGACCAGAGGGAGTGGAGGATGAGCCAGAAAAGGACCCAGAGGAGGGGGGACAGGCAACAGCTATGGTCCCGCATGCCAGGAGGACCAGGGAGACCCTCATTGCAATAAAGTTCTCCAATTAGGAGACATGGTGTCCGGCAGATCCAATCCGCACCCACCCTGGCCGCAGAAAGCCTTCAACCACCCCTTTCCAAAACCTTCGTCTGTCCTTCCAGAACATTTGTCCACACTCCATGACATAGCACACCCCCTTACCCCCCTCCGAGAGTCTCATTGACATCACACCAGGGCCTGGGGTGGCTGTGTCAGTGAGTGATGTCCAGGCAGAAGGATGATGGCGACTCGCTGTGTGTGGTGAACCATCGTTGGTTCCCACTGGATAGTACTGAGCCAGGGTCTGGCCAGTACTACAAAGATGTACATATGTTACTGTTGGGTTATGCTATTGTTGCTGTTGGGGTTAGGGTGGGGTTGTTACACCTTTGTACTGTAGTGTTGTGGCACATCCCAGTCGGGCTCCGCCTCCTGGGAGAGGTATAAGAGTCCCTGCTCTGGCCGGGACACCTTCAGTCTGGGATAGTGTATATAATTATTGGCTGCTTCATTACAGTAAATAAAAGCCTTTCATTTACCGAGCTTCAGGCCCCGTGTTTGAGTAGCGCATCACTGTGATACTACCCTGGTGCTGCCAAAGCCTGAGTCCTGCCTATCCTCTGACTGCACACAGATGTCCGGGCCCATGTCTGACTGGGGGGTCGGAGTGGGGGATTGGGATCAGTGGACGATGAGGCTGCCATCCCAGGCTGTCGATCCATGTGGGTTTCCATGGCTCTCACTGTTGGGATTGCTTGGGGGGGGATGCCAGTAGGAGATGCTGAGTACAGTTGGAGAAATAAACTCTCTGTGCGAAATGGGTCAAAGACAGAAGAGTTGCGGCTTTGAGATGCAATATCCTTTAATGCTGATTACTTACAGTGCCACTTACCCTATCCCCAACTACGGTGCCTGCCTTCACCTGTGCCCTCTTGGTGCCTCTACATCTTCTTCATCTTGTGTGGCGCTACATTTGGTGAACCTCCAGGATACACATCAGAGATAGAGGCAATCTGCTGTGTTCCGCGCCCCGTGGCCCATGATGTCCTTGGCGGACATCTTCTGGAGGGCCGGCCAACACTCAGGTGTCACAGATGCAACCGTGCCAAACTGTTCAGCCTGCTGCCCGAGAGATGCACCAGTGTCAGGGAGGGCTGGATACTAGAACATAGAACATAGAACATTACAGCGCAGAACAGGCCCTTCGGCCCACGATGTTGCACCGACCAGTTAAAAAAAAAAAAAACTGGCAAAGTCTCCTGGGTGGAAGGCCCCGGGATGGCCTCTCGTGCTTTCTCATCCCTCAGGGCACCTGTGGGCCACTGGGACACTCAATGGGATGGAGCGGCAGCTGGAATGAGCTCCAGAAGCCTCTGCATCACCTGGTGCTGCCAGTCCTGGCGGCCTAACATTGTCTGCGCCATGGTGTGTGCGGCCTCAGCTATAGACTAGGCCAAGCTCTGGAGCCCCTCTGCAATTGCCCTCTGTGTTTCGGGCACGCCCCTGAGGCCCTCAGATCTGGTCCTCTGAGACTCAGCCGTACCTTGGACCCTGCCACCCATGGCAACCATTTCCTGCCCCAGGCTTCCCACTACGGTCTCCACTCTTGCAGTGTTGGTCCGGGTGCCATGCAATGCTGGCATCATCTCCTGCGCTTGAAGGCTCTGGGACTCCTCCAAGCAGCCTCGAAGCTGCTGGAATGCCTCCGACACCCCCTCCTGCAGTCCCCAGCACCACCTCTGCATCTCCAGCAGCTGTGTGAGAACCGTTCCCAGCGACTCGACACGTGACTGGGGGCCAGCTGTTTCCTGGGATCCAGCAGAGCCCTGCCTGCTCAATCCCTTGGAGGCACACTCCCCTGAGAGCTCCATTGCTCTCTCCTCGTAGGGGGGGTCAGGAGATGCAACTCTGGGATTCCACTGCCTGCTCCTTTTTATTATGGGCCATCTTCTCCTGCAGAGACAAAGGGGGATGATTGAAAGCCTGATGGTTGGTGGATTTGGAGGATGGCCCGCCTCTCCTCCACTGCACCCAGAAGCCTTCCGAGATCTGCCTCCATGAAGCATGGAGCTGTCTCCGCACTGCCATCCTCCCGGCCTGACTGGCTGTGAGTGGAGAGGGTGCGTTTAAATGCAGCTCCCCCCTGCAGTGTGAGCTAGTTCAGGTGAATCACACGTCTGGGGATTCCAAACCAGCATGTTTCCCATGGGGGTTCGTTCAGTGCACTAAGTGTGGGGCGATTGCAGGCTGGAGTGGGCCGGATTGCTCCGGTTTTCTCACTGTTATGACACTTAGTCATTTTTTTTGGAAAATTCCACACACTAACTTCCAGGTTACATTGAGGTGCATTTGGCTGCATGTCAGTCAGTGCAAACATTAATGCAGACGGGCAGGCATTGGAGACACTGGGCTGGATTTTTGCCTCCCTGTGGAGGTGAGAATTGGGTTATGAAACGCTGAGCTTCATTTCTTTTGCTGGAAAAACCATTTTCCGCAGCATTTCCAACCTGCTGCCATTTTTGTGTGGCCTGTTCGCAGTCGGGTAGACCTCGAGTACAACATGCACACGCACCTCATCTGAGGCCAGGGTCCCCATTGTGAGGACCATAGGAAAATTGTATTTCCTTCTGCGTACTATTTCCCTGTGCTGATGCAGAATTTATAAAGCCCCCAATGCATCTCTTTGCAGATTTTGTCATTACTGCCTGCTGAGGTGTTGGGAACATTCTGAAAGGTAAATGTCAAATGTTTTCACACCTCCAAATGTCACTATTAGGTGCTGTACTGGAATATCAAAGTGTTTCTAATGCAGTGATTCATCACAGGGATCTGTCCTTTAACAGTTAATTGACTCTTACATTGACCAGCATCGTATATGTGTTAACATGTATTATAGCATAATATTGAGCAGCATAAAATAAACTGCTTCTGAAGGTGGAAGAACACTTGCTCCCCTCCATTTATTGACAGGCACCCTGCATTGAAATGGAAACAAACATCTTCTCTGTCAAAGGTGCTGTAGTTTTTGTTGTGACAGTGTCTCTATAATGAATGCTTGGCTGGGTTTCAAAAGCTTCAGCTCAGCTGGTGATCTTAGAAGTATTATAACTTTTACAAATGTATATGTTTATTTGATGTGGTCTCTTGTTTGTTTTTGAAGCTAATAGACACTTAAAGGATGACAATTTTTTTCCTTTGTTGTTTTGTCCATGTTAGTGTGTTTGCATTCAGGGTTTTCTCAGGTTGTTAAAGGGTTAATGTTTTTTCAATGATTTTCAAATAATTCCCATTACTATTGCACGGCTTCTGAGGAATATATACTGGGTGAGTGGTTATGGTGGATACATGGTGGGGCATAAAGGTGGTATGCATGACCTAAGGGGGCAAGGGAGATACATGGGGGACATAGAGGTTTCATGGAATGGCATGGGTGATCTGAGGGGGGTGTGAAGGAAGTGAGGGGTGAGGTTTAGAGGGTGTTTAAACAACGTACTGGCCTTCCTCTGCACCTACACGGCCCATGCACCTCAATCACGGCTCACAAAATGCACTGTGAACCCGAATCCTGTGTGAATGGTGTGTAAAGTCACATGTGGGTTGTGTGTGCCGTTTGCAAGGTGCAAAAGTGTGCAGGTTGGGTTTTCCCAGTCCCAGATGAAGATTGAGTAATGTTATTCTCCTAATTGCATTGCCTTTATATTTTCAGCTCCCCTGAACATACTCTGCAGAGAGAAGCTCAAATGGGGCAGCCACTAACTTGCATCAAACATGAACTCTGGACTGTTGGCAGCCAGGGCTCAATATGTGTTGTGTACTCTCTATACACACGGTACACTGTACTGTATCTCTGCAGCAGCAGCCCACAGACTCCCAACCCTGTAACTAAATTCGGATTTCACTGGTGTTTTTAATGACAAATAGCAAAGCCGGTGAATTTCGACGAGCATGTTATTTTGTTAAGAATCAGTTTTGAACTAACCCCTTATTCATGAGAGCATTGCTGTGCTGTGCACTGTACCCTGGGGAGTGATTTGGAACAGACAGAATCCCTGAGGGGGGAGACATTGAGCTAGAAAGTGCTGCAATGGGACATTGCTCAACAAGAGAATTCACTCGTCTGCATGAGTGAAGCACATTCACACAGAGGCAACAAGTCATTGGGTTTGTGACTCGTGAGCAAGAAATCGGCACCATAAACATGTTGAAGATTCAGGGAAGGAGGCGTTGAAAAGTGTGCTTGTGTATTTAATGATGGAAGAGGACACCCAGTTCAACACCTGCAGGGAAAGCAGATCCTGCTCGATTCAGGCTCAATCTCATTAACAGTCTCTCTTTTGATCCTATCAGGAGCTAGGCAAGAAGCATCCAATCCGTGCTGTAACCATAGTAACACCACAGTTAGCAGTGCCCGTTGATAACACGAGAAAGATACTACAGCAAAACACAGAGAGAACAGGACCTGCAATACTCACTTCCTCGATAAGATGCGAATAACACCCACAGAGAAACAATCGGCTATTAATACTGACAAAAGAATACACAAGAATGACAAAGGTTAATCAGCATGTTAAGCTCCTTCATACTATTTACAATTAGACCATCAGGATGCTGTACATTGTGCAGGTATTAAAGGGCTATGCTAATGAGCCAATGATCTGTCCTCTTTTGGCATTCTCCAACACGCCCAGCACAGCAACCCCAAGTCTCTCAGTTTCCTTTCCCTGCCCAGTTTATCAGCTGGTGGGGTCAGTAAGAAATTGATAGATATCACCTTGAAAACAATCTTCAGTTCATTCATACATTTTAATTAAAATAAGCAACTGCGCCTTTTCTTGCCAGGGTGCTTCTCAGTCTGCCTCCTGTGAAAGTTTAAGAATGTGCAAGGTGCTACGTGCAACATTGGAGCAGCTGGTTTATGGAGCAAGGGTTCACTATTACAAACATGACTGACTAGATATCGAGCAGTTCGAGCTGTGCTCTGGCTTGTAGGAGATCTGAGGTCTGCTCTTATGGCAATCTTGAACAGGAGACAACGTGGGGCGTAAGGTTTGATTCTGTGGCACGGGTGCTATTGCATCCTGGTGCAAGATGTACCGAGTAATAATGTGTGAAGGGAGATGATGGTGTCTCAGGCATGGGTCAGGAGGCTGCAGACTGGGAAGATCATCATATCAGTCAGCATTAATGTTAAAGTTTATTTATTAGTCACAAGTAGGCTTGTGCAATGAAGTTACTGTGAAACTCCCCTAGTCGCCACACTCCGGTGCCCGTTCGGGTACACTGAAGGTGAATTTAGCATGTCCAATGAACCTAACCAGCCCATCTTTCGGACTGTGGGAGGAAACCAGAGCACCTGGGGAAACCCACACAGATACAGGGAGAATGTGCAAACTCCACACAGACAGTGACCCAAGCCAGGAATCGAACCCGGGTCCCTGGTGCTGTGAGGCAGCGGTGCTATCCACTGTGCCATTGTGTCACCCAATTAACCCTGATTTGCTGCCTGACCTTGTGTTTTGGACCTCACTGCTTCGATTTGCACCCTCTCTTTAAACAAGCTGGGTTGATCACGCATTCAGCAGCATGAGGCTCCCTCCACCAGCACTATTTAAACATCTCAGCAGCCAGCTTGCGGGTGAAGTGCTTTTAACTATCAGCTTGCTGTTGTAGAGCGAGTGGAAGGACTGGGTTGTTGGAGGAGATTTGAGATGAAGCCAACAGGCAGAGCTGCTTTTGCAGCATCAAGTGTACCACCTGCTCCCAGTCACGGGGGGCTTTGGATGCAGTTCCCCTTGGCCTACAGCATCAGAGGAAGATGGAGCAGAGGGAGCAGAGAGTTCCCAGTGGAGGCAGGTAAAAGAGGGCACTCGGGAGATCTTATACATCTTCAAGGTGCACTTCACCTCCCTTTACCTAAACCAGCAGGAGGGTGCTCAGTGGCTGTGCTTTGTCAAGGACTGTCGTGGAAGACCTGCAGCCTCAAGCAGGGCAAGGATGGCACTGCCAGTGGTGATCAAAGTTAATGTTTACACCAGCAGATCTTTCCAGGCTCAAATATGTGACATTGGTGACATGCTGCAGCTCCCTGGTTTTCTGAATCTGGGAGGTCACAGAGGCCTGTTTGCCTCTCTGAGCACAAAGAAGCACGAGGATTGGGCACCTGGCTTTGTCAGGACACCAGCTTGTGATTAGTACAGACAGCATTGCAGTGTTGAATCTCAATGGGGAAATACATTGAAATTTTAAGGGGTACCACCCAGCCAACCTCCAGTTGGTCCAAGATGACACCCCCATTCGGGAGAAGTCCTGTGTCAGAGAGCCGCCAGCCCATCAGATCAGCCAGCCGCTCTCTCGTCCCAGCAGCACCACCGGGAGCAGTGGCCACTGTTGGAACTGCACCTAATCTCATGAGTCTAAACACTAGGAATTCAGAACAAGGATAACAAGAGCATAAGACCATAAGACATAGGAGCAGAATTAGACCATTCGGCCCATCGAGTCTGCTCCACCATTCGATCATGGCTGATATGCTCCTCATCCCCATTTTCCTGCCTTCTCCCCCAACCCTTCAACTCATTACCAATTAAAAACCTGTCTAACTCCTCCTTAAATTTACTCACTGCCCCAGCATCCACCGCAGTTTGGGCTGAGGAATTCCACAGATTCATAACCCTTTGGGAGAAGTAATTTCTCCTCTAACTCTGTTTTAAATTTTCTACCCCTTATCCTAAGACCTCTCGTCCTAGAATGCGCCACACGAGGAAGCATCCACTCCACGTCTATTTTATCCATACCTTTTATCATCTTGTATATCTCAATTTAATCTCCCCTCATTCTTAAATATTCCTGAGAGCATAGGTCTAAACTGTTCAATCTCTCTTCATACGACAAACCCCTCATCTTTATGGAAAACTACTGGTGAGGACAAGAGCAAAGGCCTTTGGTGAGGCAGAGAGGTTCCAAAAATGGATGGGGGTCATGTTAGAGGGGGGTGGGGCAGGGGGAGAAACTTCCGTTGATTTTTTTTAGCGAGATTTTCAGAATGAATCTCTGAGCACTGAGAGTGCCCCAGCGGGATTCACTTTGAAAATCTGTGACCAGCAACATAGTGCTGAGCGAGCCATTGCGCATGCGCCAATCTGCCAGCGTCGAGATCGGCGCATGCACAGTGACCCCGCACTGCCAACCTCCTGTTCAATTCCCGGCTTGGGCCACTGTCTGTGTGGAGTTTGCACATTCTCCCCGTGTCTGCGTGGGTTTCCTCCGGGTGCTCCGGTTTCCTCCCACAGTCCAAAGATGTGCGGGTTAGGTGGATTGGCCATACTAAATTAACCCTTAGTGTCAGGTGGACTAGCTAGGGTAAATGCATGGAGTTATGGGGGATAGGGTTTGGGTGGGATTGTGGTCAGCGCGGACTTGATGGGCCGAATGGCCTCCTTCTGCACTGTAGGATTCTATGATTCACTTCTCATTATTTAGTTTAATGGTGTATTTTGTCTTTAAAAGACTAAAAAGTTCAGCGACTGCCATATGCTTTCTAGATACAAAAGTTGCCCTTGAATCTCCAGCCAATCCAAGTAAAGTTAGTCCTCTGGTCAGGCTTTTGGACTGATAGGATTGTTCAAGTTGGAAGCTTGGTATTGTGAGACGGAGCCTCGGCTCACCTGTACATCAGATGTGCAAAATTCTTTGCACCTCTCTATATTATAATGTTTTTAAGTGGTGACGTAGCATCCCACCAATCAGCTTGTTGTTTAATTGCTGTTTGGCTGAATTAATCAGGCTCATTTATCATGCGGGTCACTGGACCAGAAAAGTTTGATTGGGATCTGTACTTTGTGATGAGCTCAGAGAGATTGGCTTCACTCCCAGCTCTCATCTGTCAAATTCCACTGAGCTGTATTCTTGTCATCTGGCCTGCTAAATAACACAATGATCTGGCTCACTTTCATTGGCTTTGATTTCCGCCATGACCTTCCAAACACCATCCCGCTTCCCAGGATCGAGTCACACTGGGCAGATGCGTTCATTCTCACGGCACAATATTCAAAGTGTGATATTGTACCCAGATAATTTATTCATAGCATGTATCATTGGGAAAAAAACAACCAATCCTATCAGGAGTTTTTATTCATTGAAAAGGCTCCCATTAAAAGTGGGATTGTGGAGATTTACTCCATCTTCTTCCATAAAACATTCTCACCTTTGAGAAAAAAGCTATTGAGTTGAGTCCTGTGCTAAGATTACTCTTCCTCAGAGTATCCTTTACTACAAGCTGACTTATTACCCTTCTGTCGTTACACAAGGTTAGATCTAAAATAGCCTGTTCCCTCAATGGTTCTTCAACATATAGAGGGCGATTCTCCCAGCCTACTGCACTGCTCTAGCAGCCCAACAGGCCGGGAGACATCAGCGGAGGCTGTTTCAGGGGCTTCCCGCAGGGCGCCACGGCCTCCACACACTTCCGGGGCCAAAATCTGCAGCGACATCAGCCCCTCGCTGGAGCTGATTTCAATATTTAAATCAGTATTTCCATCTGATTAACGGGCCCGGGACCAAAGTCTCCAGGCCTGCTAGTGTCTCCCCTTCCCATATTCCCCCGCTGCGCCCCCGCCGCGCCCCCCTGCCCTCTGCCGCCTCCACGCCCGCCCCCCCCCCCCCCCCCCCGCCCCCGCCAGGAACAGTTCATTCCAGTGGGGTTTACTACAGCTCCCCACAAATGGGGAACAGGCAGCCGACCCCACTGGAGGGAACAAAGGCCATGGAGGCACCCCCAAGAGATCGGGGGTAAAGGGGATGCCCCTGGGCAATGCAAGCTTGGCAGTGCCAGCTTACCCCCCAGCACTGCCCTAGGGGCAAGCTGGCAGTACCAGGCATTGGGCAACGCCAAGGAGGTGGGGCCAGAGGGGCATGACCTATGGGGACAATCGGTGGGGGTGAAGGGATCCTGCTGCCACTCTGCCAGAGGATCGGTGGCAGGGGGAGGGAGGGTGGTGATTGGGGCTGGCCATCCGGATTGGGGGGGGAAGATCGAGAGATTGGGGTTGGCCGGGGGGGTCGGGGGGTGGGGGGGGGGGGACATCGGGGCTTTCCTGCGGAGGTCAGGGGGGGGCCAGCGATGAGGGAGTGGGGGGGGCTTGCAAGGCTGGCCAACGATCGGGAGGCCGGCAGTGCGGGGTCACTGTGCATGCGCTGATCTCGGCACTGATAGATTGGTGCACGCACAGTGTCCTGTCCAGCGCTATGCTGCCAGCCTCCTGGGCAGGAATAGGCTCTGTCCACTGATTTTCAGAGGGAATCCCACTAGGGCACACCGCAGTGCACAGAGTGTCAGAGATTCATTCTGAAAATCCTGCTAAAAAAAATTAACAGGATTTACTCCCATTTACACTCGAATTGAGGACTTTGAGGTTTTTTGGAAGAATCTCGGCCATTGTTCTGGAAAACTGGCTTGAATGCACGCCATGAACTCATCCTCCAATCTTTTGATGACAATTTTATTTGCCCAGTCTAAATGAAGAATAAATTCTCCCGTGATTATTACATTACCCGTGGTACAAACTCATCTAATTTCCCGATTTATACTCTGACCAGCACTATGGTTACTTTGGCGGCTTATTAACTACTCACACCAGTGTTTTCTGCCCTTTGTTATTTTGTAGCCCTTCTCATACTGATGCTTCTGATTGTTCCACATTAAGATCCCTTCTCTCTATTGCCTTTATCTCACTCTTTTTATCAAGGTCACCCCATCTCCTCGGCACCCAAGCAGACTATCATTTCTACAAGTCATGTACCCTGGAATATTTAGTTCCCAACTTTAGTCATGTTGTAACCATGGGGGCGATTCTTCCATCGTGACCCGCAAATTTTCTGGCTGGTCGGGTCAGGAGATGCGTGTGTCGGCCATTTTCCGGGTTCCCCAAGAGCATCTCCCAACCGGAATAAAATGGCGCCACTGGGACCGCGCAGAAAACCGGCGTGCCGCTGATTTACATTACTTTCCATACCTTAGCATATCATTATCAGGATCGACACGGCAATCGCCACCCACGTTTGCGTCTCTCACCTCTTAGGTGTGGTATCACTTTGGCGCCAATCAGAGTAGGTATATAAAAGTCTCAACCTGGCGTGGCAGCCTTGAGCTGGCGTCAGGAGGTAAGTGCTGCTAGCGGAGCACAGGGATGTTGCAGGCAGGCCCTGGAGATGCCTGGTGGGCTTCCTCCTGCTGCCTTCAGGTGCTGGCCTGTGGACCAGTGATATCTGGGGTGGGGGTTCCTATTTTCTCAGAGCTCTCTGGGTGAGGTTCCGTGAAGGAGTCCTGCTCAGCCCCTCCCCTCTAGGGCAGCGCTGTAGCTCAGTGTGGGAGACACCCTCGAGGAGCTCTGCTCACCCTTCCCCTCCAGCGCACTTTGCAGTGGCATTGTCTTGCTGCGGGGTGTGGTCAGGGACTGCACTGAGTGCTGGGGTTCCGGGGGGGGAGTGCACCATGTGCTGACTGAGGCCTAACCAGATGAAGCAGCTGCTGCTCCAGGCCGGGGTGCAGAGGTTCAGATATAGACTGCATGGAATCTGCTGTCACTGGGCACACATCTGGTGCTGATTTGCAGTCTGTCCCCACCCTGTGACATGGACCAGCAACACATGCCTGTAACGGATGCTGCAGCTGCACACATGGCAATGGCTCAAGGGTGAGCATTGCCCATGGCTGCACACCGACCGGCATTATCTGTGCCAGCATTCGTCATGATGGGAATCTCACACAACCCTAATCGGGCCACGCATGGACTGTGTGGGGTTGCCAGCTCCGACAAGTGGGGATACT
Source organism: Mustelus asterias (assembly GCF_964213995.1). Classification (NCBI taxonomy): domain Eukaryota; kingdom Metazoa; phylum Chordata; class Chondrichthyes; order Carcharhiniformes; family Triakidae; genus Mustelus; species Mustelus asterias. The sequence goes on from NC_135809.1 coordinate 90,356,141, forward strand.
GGCCCAAGTGTGGGATTGGGGTGGTGCTGGGTCTATGCAACCAATGATAATAATCCATCATTCTGTGCTCTTCTCAAACTCCACTGTGCAGATGGATCTCGGTTTGCTCGATCTGGAGCTGGCCATTATGTGGTGGCAGCAGGGGTGGAGGAGGAGGAGGCGGCTCAGGAGGTGACGGGCGTGGAGAGACCACCACAGGAGCAGCCACTACCAGACCCTCAGGAAGGAGGGCAGGGGGCTGCTGTTGAGGGCCAGGAGGTGGATGAGCAGGCTCCCGAGAGGGTGCACAGAAGGTGGAGGGTGCCGAGGCCGAGGAGGTACAGGCCCTGCAATTCCTTCGAGGCCCTCTCAGAGGAGATGTGCCGTCACGGCTGCGCCTGTCTAAGACCACGGTGTTTCACCTTTGTGAGGTGCTCACACACCTGGCACCTCAAGGGAAGGGCAGCCACTCGCTCCCTGTTGACGTGAAGGTTACAGCTGCCCTGAAGTTTTATGCCTCCAACTCATTCCAGGCTCCCAGTGGTGACCGAGCTGGGATCTCCCAGGCCTCCGTGCACAGATGTGTGCGGCAGGTCACAGATGGCCTGATGCCCAGGCAGGGCAGTTCATTAATTTCGATGTGGGCCGTGCACAGCAGGAGGCCCAGGCTCTCGGCTTCGCTTCCATTGCTGGGATTCCCAATGTCCAGGGAGCAGTGGATATGCAGGACCGCAGCAATTTGTGAACCGGAAGGGATTCCACTCCCTGAACGTCCAAGTTGTCTGTGACCATCAAATGAGGATCATGCTGGTCGATGCACACAATCCAAGGAGTGTCCATGACAGCTTTGTGTACAGGCAGTTGGACATCCCTGGGCTCTTTGAAGACCAGCCCAGGCTCCCGGGGTGGCTACTGGGCGACAAGAGTTACCTGCTAAGATCATGTCTGATGACGCCTGTGCAGAGGCCCCAGACCAAGGCGGAGACCGGCTATAATGAGGCCCATACAGGCACCCCATCCATCGTAGAGCGATGCATCAGCCTGCTGAAGATGCAGTTCCGCTGCTTGGACCGCTCTGGGGGAGCACCTCCAGTATGACCCTGTGCGTGCTTCGCATCATTGTCGTTTGCTGTGGTCTTCACAACATCGCCCAGCAACGGGGAGACCAGCTGGAGGAGGAGGAGGAGTGGGGAGGGGGCGAGGTGGACGTCCCACCATATGAAGACCCGGAGGAAAGATGGTGGACGGCGAAGGCAGGTGTCCGGCAGGGAAGGCCAGCGAGGGATACCTTGATTGCAGCCCCCTTCACCTAGCTGGTGCTGTGCAGTGAGGGGGTGCAACCAACACACATCCACCGCACCCCATGAGCAAGTGCAGCCGCTATTCCCCCTCCAAATCCCCCTCCAAGTGGGGGTAGGGCCTGGGTGGGATTGTGGTCGGTGCAGACTCGATGGGCCGAATGGCCTCCTTCTGCACTGTAGGGTTTCTATGATTGTATGAAATCGACCTGGGCCCTCAAACCACCACATCACCCTTCCCCTGCTCCTGTCATCCCACCACCCTATCCCCCAGAAACATCCGACCCTATTAATGTGCCTGGGCTGGCAATGGTTGCGAGTCTTGGCTGAAGGCTGGAAGATGATGACGACTCGCTGTTGTGCACACTGGGATCCTGCCCCTGGTGCCACTCAAGTCTGACTCCTACCTGTACTCTGAATGCACGCTGCTACCCTGGCCCACGTTGCTGTATGGGTTGGGGACACATGGTTTATGACCAGGGGGAGGGGAGGGGGCATTTGCACCAAGGGTCTGGTGGATGTTGGGGAAGGTTGGGCAGGCGCTCTGAAACATGTGGCTGAGTCTCACAAGGCAGCACCTCTATGCATGGGAATGGGGACCACTCAACCCTGTGGGGGTGTGGGGGGGGCGGAGAATCAGAGATACATTAATCACAGCTGTGAGGTGCAATTAACAGTTTATTGTAATCTTAACATTATTGATTAATAACTGGTGACCTTCACCCGTGCCCTCTTAGTGAACCACAACTTTCTAACTTTGTGCTGTCTGCTGCTTCTGCTAGGTGCTCCCCCAGAATGCACATCGGAGGTGGAGCTGTCCAGCTGCCTTGCCTGTGATGCCCTTGGCGGACATCCCCTGGGTGGCCGGGATCTGAATGGCCCCGGCTGACTTGCGGATGGCACCCTTTCGGTGCCACTCTGTTCATCTCGCTGGCCCTGAGATGCCCCGGTGTGAGGAAGGGGGAATCGGAAAGTCTCGGGATGTCCAGGATCTCTTGGGTGGAAGACCTCGGCATGGGCTCAAGTCCTTCCTCCTCCCTTGGGGTGCCCAGAGGCCCCGGGGGCACTCCATGGGACGCTAGGGTAGCTGGACTGAGCTCCAGAAGCTCCGGCGTCACCTGGCTCTGCCAGTCCTGGAGGCCTTGATGAATCTGCCTCATGATGTGTGATCCCTCAGCCCTGGCCCTCTGAGACTGGGCCAAGCTCTGGAGGCCCTCCACTACAGCATTCCGTGAGCAAGCCAGGCTCTGGAGCCCCTCAGCAGTAGCCCTCTGAGATTGGGCTAAGTTGCCGAGGCTCACAGCCATGGCCTGCTGTGTCTCCAGAATGCCAGCGAGAGTCCCAGCCATGCCCCCGACACTCATGGCCATCAACGCTGTGTCTCCTGGATACCGGAAACACACTCGCCCATGGCCTGTTGTGTCTCCAGGATGGCCTGGACCCTGTCACCCATGAGGACAGACCCCTGAGCCAGACTTTCCACTGCGGTCGCCACTCTTGCAGTGTTGGCCTGGGTCTCACGCTGTCTTGGCACCACCTCCTGCAACAGCACTCTGTTTGACTCCCCTAAACAGCCTTGCAGTCGTAGCATGGTTGCTGACAGCCCTTCCACAACTCCCCGGGTTTCCTGATGCATCTCCACCAGCCTTGGGAGGAACACACCCAGAGGCCCAGCAGCTGGTTTGGGGACAGGTGAACCCTGGCCTCCAGCAGACCTCCATGTGCCCGAGCCCTCGGATGTGCCCGTCTCCACCCGATGTGCATCAGCAGCTGTGATGTGCTCACCAGATCATGACCCAGAAGCCTCAACACTAAAGGTACCCACTGTGGTGCTTGTCTCTGTGTTGGTGGGTTGTGTGGTACATGCCGGTGACGCTTTAGTGGTGCTCCCTTGGAGCATTCCTCAGTGCCTCCCTCCGAGGTGACATCCAGGGAGTCGTGGGTAGTTTGCTCCAGAGCAGCAGGAGCAGCGGCAACAACCGAAGGGCCGGGTTCCTCTGGGTCCAGAGCTGCTATAAAGAGCACACATTAGGAGGAGGGAGGCAAAACATTCCATGCAGCATCGCACTCACTTAGAGGAGGACCTAGGTTGAGGGTGCGCTTCTGCTCACTTGCATGTTGCACGCCACCCTGGCTGTCGGTGACTAATCGGGATGGCCTATTACTCCCTGCCAGCGCCATGACATGCTCCTCCATGCTGGTCAGCTGCCACGGGTCAGGCACACCACCACCAGTCTGTGTCATCTCACGTGAATGTTCTTTTCCTGTGGGAACATAAGGTGGATATCAAGCATTAACATATTGCAGTACATGATGCACAATGCATGCCTGTGTCTCGGGCATTGTGCTGACAACTTTGGGGAAAGCGGTCACCACTGAAGGGTGCTCATTGAGGGGTGAGGGGAAGGGGTTAGATTCTATTCCTGGGGGAAGGGTCACTTGTTGCATGCCCTTCAGGTGTCTAAGCAGGGTTGGAGATCCGTGCCAAGCATGTGTGGGGTTCCAAGTGGGATGCTCACTCACCCTTGCTGCTCGCAGAAGGTTGTACTTTTTTTGCGACACTGCCAGCCAGAGCGCGGTGTCAGGCTCCTGGCATTCACCGCTCCTCCCACAATGCCGTGGCGGCTGCACCCCTTGAGTGAGGCCTCTGGCCGGGGAAGATCCCCTCACGCCTCTCCTCCACGGCATCCAGCAGGTGCTCCTGGTCGGCCTCTGTAAATCTGGGAGCCGGTTTCCGTGCAGACATCTTTGTGGCGTGGCTGGCTGTGTGTCCATTCCTGCAGCTTATATACTGCTCTGGCTTATTAGGGGAGTGCAGGTGCAGTGAGTGTGGCCAGTCAAGGGGCCATTGGCAACAAATACTTGTGAGAGATTTTGAAGGCTGCTTTCAGTTGAGTGTCATTCATCCCTCGGGGTGCTGATTGGCTGCCATTCAATAGGCTGCTGTGTCCGAGGGGGTGCAATGCTCAGGGCTCCCATTCAAGAGAGGGAATGATCGGAAGCTGGGGTTGTGCCAGTTCTCTGCAGGGCAGCAGTGAGGACAGTATGTTCAAGGGATGGAGGGATTGGATACCCGCATTATCCGGATCCATGGGGGCATGAGGTGAGCAGCAGCCATGTCTGTGGGGGGAGAGGGGGGGCCAGCGATGTCTGTATGGGGGAGTGGGGGCGCAGCGTTGTCTGTATGGGGGAGGGGGGCAGCGTTGTCTGTATGGGGGAGGGGGGCAGCGATGTCTGTATGGGGGAGGGGGGCAGCGATGTCTGTATGGGGGAGGGGGGCAGCGATGTCTGTATGGGGGAGGGGGCCAGCGTTGTCTGTATGGGGGAGGGGGGCAGCGATGTCTGTATGGGGGAGGGGCGCAGCGATGTCTGTATGGGGGAGGGGCGCAGCGTTGTCTGTATGGGGGAGGGGGGCAGCGATGTCTGTATGGGGGAGGGGCGCAGCGTTGTCTGTATGGGGGAGGGGCGCAGCGTTGTCTGCATGGGGGAGGGGGGCCAGCGATGTCTGTATGGAGGAGTGGGGGGGCCAGCGTTGTCTGTATGGAGGAGTGGGGGGGCAGCGATGTCTGTGGGGGGGAGGGGCCAGCGTTGTCTGCATGGAGGAGTGGGGGGGCAGCGATGTCTGTGGGGGGGAGGGGCCAGCGTTGTCTGCATGGGGGAGGGGCCAGCGTTGTCTGCATGGGGGAGGGGGGCAGCGATGTCTGTATGGGGGAGGGGGGCAGCGATGTCTGTATGGGGGAGGGGGGCAGCGATGTCTGTATGGGGGAGGGGGGCCAGCGATGTCTGTATGGGGGAGGGGGGCAGCGATGTCTGTATGGGGGAGGGGGGCAGCGATGTCTGTGGGGGGGAGGGGCCAGCGTTGTCTGCATGGGGGAGGGGCCAGCGTTGTCTGCATGGGGGAGGGGGGCAGCGATGTCTGTATGGGGGAGGGGGGCAGCGATGTCTGTATGGGGGAGGGGGGCAGCGATGTCTGTATGGGGGAGGGGGGCCAGCGATGTCTGTATGGGGGAGGGGGGCAGCGATGTCTGTATGGGGGAGGGGGGCCAGCGATGTCTGTATGGGGGAGGGGGGCAGCGATGTCTGTATGGGGGAGGGGGGCCAGCGATGTCTGCATGGGGGAGGGGGGCAGCGATGTCTGTATGGGGGAGGGGGGCAGCGATGTCTGTATGGGGGAGGGGGGCCAGCGATGTCTGTATGGGGGAGGGGGGCCAGCGATGTCTGTATGGAGGAGTGGGGGGGCAGCGATGTCTGTGGGGGGGAGGGGCCAGCGATGTCTGCATGGGGGAGTGGGGGGGCAGCGATGTCTGTATGGAGGAGTGGGGGGGCAGCGATGTCTGTATGGAGGAGTGGGGGGGCAGCGATGTCTGTGGGGGGGAGGGGCCAGCGTTGTCTGCATGGGGGAGGGGCCAGCGTTGTCTGCATGGGGGAGGGGCCAGCATTGTCTGCATGGGGGAGGGGGGCCAGTGACATCTGTTTGGCGGAGTGGGGGGGCAGCGATGTCTGTATGGAGGAGGGGCCAGTGATGTCTGTGGGGGGGTTGTGCAGGCCAATGATGAGGCCAGTGGTGTCTGTGGGGGGTTGTGGGGACCAGTGATGTCTGTGGGGGGGGGTTGTGGGGTCCAGCAATGTCTGTGTGGGGGTTGTGGGGCCAACGATGTCTGTATTGGGGAGGGGGGGGCAGCAATGTCTGTGTGGGGGTTGTGGGGCCCAGCGATGAGGCCAGCAATGTCTGTGGGGGAGTTGTGGGGCCCAGCGATGAGGCCAGCGATGTCTGTGGGGGAGTTGTGGGGGCAGTGATGAGTCCAGCGATGTCTGTGGGGGGGTTGTGGGGGCAGTGATGAGGCCAGCGATGTGTGTGGGGTGTTGAATGGCAGTGATCTGGATGCTGGGAGGTTTTTTCAGCGATCTCCCAGAGATGTGCGCATGCGCGGGTTCCCGCTCATCCCGCCGATTTCAGGCTCTTTGGCGTGAGTAGGCCCCACCCCCCTGGGTTTTTAATGATATTCACGATTGTGACCTATGCGTTGCACAGAGTGCGGAGATTCGGGTCTGAAGTTGCACTGAAAAAACAGTTGTTTTCCCGCCAATTCAGCGCTGTTGGGAGAATCGCCCCTCCATGTCTCAGTAATGCATTTCTTTCTATTTGTGCCTTTAATTCATCGACCTTGTTATGAATGCTTTGTGGATTCAGCTATAATGCCTTTAAATATTTTGCTGTTTTTCCCTGATGTGGCCTTAGTTGCTCTAACTCTATTGCAGCTGTTAAATCCTCTGTGGGAGAATTCTGTTCTATGTTCTGATACTAGATTTGTGTTGATTCCCAGGGCGGGCAGTGGTGATGTCAGGGAGGAATACCACACGCGCTGGGGAATTGATGTAGTCTGCATAGTGCTATTTCACTAATGGATTTCTCCTTCTCTGATCCTTTTGGGAACAAACTGTTTAATTTTAGCCGAATTGCTATTTGTCCTGGTCTTGACTTCCTCACCAGACATACACATTCATGCTTATCAGAACTGTTACTCCTCTATCCTCGGTTCTACCATGGTCCATATGAACTGGAAGCGGATCGTAAATGTAACCCTGCTGATCAAGAAAGGAGGGAGAGAGAAAACAGGAAAATTATAGACCAGTTAACCTGACATCAGTAGTAAGGAAAATGCTGCAATCTATTATTAAGGACATGGTAACAGGCCACTTGAAAGTCACAATATGATTAAGCAGAGTCAACATGGTTTCATGAAAGGGAAACTGAGAAATCTATTAGAGTGTTGTGAGGGTGTAACAGCAAGGTAAATAATACGATCCAGTGATTGCGTTTTGATTTTCAGAAGGCATTCAATAAGATGCCACATAAGAGATTGTTCCACATTATTAGGGCTGATAGAATTGGGGATAATATATTAACATTTATTGAGAATTGGTTAATGGATGGAAAATAGAAAGTGGCAATAACAGGTCATGTTTAGGATGTCACAAGGATCTGTGCTTGGTTTCAGCTATTTACACTCTTTCTCAGTAACTTGGATGAGGAGACTAAGTGTAATATATCTGAACTTGCTGGAGATAAGATCCCATCACATTACCTTTTCCTTAACTGACACTGCCAAAACAGATTAATTGGACAGTCACTTTGCTTGCTGTTTGTGAACTCTTGAGTAAGGATTCACCACCACATTCCCAACATAATAATAACTCTCATTAACCTGGAATTAATTACTTTTTAAGTATTTGTTAGATGTTTCTAAGAGTTGTATTGAAGCACCATACAAGTGAAAATCTTTTCCTTTTATAGTTGCGTGGGAGAGCCAATAATCCATATCTATTTATCACACCATCCTCCTCACTAAAACACACTCCTCACTTCTAAGACCATATTGCAGACCTTCCTCTGACCTGTCAAAGCAAATAGCCTCTATTTAGGATGACCATGGTTTTCTCAATCAGAATTCATTGAGGAACGTACCTTGTGGCACATTCATCTGCTGACCTCCCAGTTCTTAATTGGGTCATTACCCATGGCAGCAATCATTCAGTTGGCTATCTTCCTTAAAGAACTCTGGAAATGTAGAAAACCTGAAGATAAATGCATCATATCAACTTGCCACAAATCTCACTCCACGTGAAGGACCCTTTGCATCTGGTCACACGCACTCTGAAAGTCAGGGTCACTCAGAAGGCCAGAGTTAGAAGAGTGCAGATATCTTGGAGGGTTGTAGGGCTGAAGGAGATTGCAGAAAAAGGGAAGGCCCAGGTCATGGAGAGATTTGAAAACAAGGGTATGAATTTTAAAATTGAGGTGTTGTTATTCAACCAACAACCGGTATAGGTCCGTAAGCCCAGGGAGTGATGGATGAACAAAGTTTGCTGTGAATTAGGACACCAGCAGCAGAGTTTTGCAAATCCCTCAATAAGTTCATTCCTCTCTATCTCTGTAACCTTCTCTCATCCTACAATCCCCTAAAATCTCAGCACTGTTCCAATTCTGGGCTCTTGCACATCTCAAGTTTACTCACCTCACCATTGGTGGCCATGCGTTCAACTGTCTCAGTCCTAGACACTAGAGTTCACTCATTAAACCTCCACTTTTCTAATTCTCTCTCCCCTGCTTTAAGATGCTCATTAGAACCCACTTCTTTAACCAAAGTTGTGATCATATCCTAATATCTTTTCATTTGGAGTCATTATGTCAGGATATACATAGAAACATACATAGAAAATGGAAGCAGGAGTCGGCCATTCGACCCTTCGAATCTGCTCTACCATTCATTATGATCATAGCTGATCATCAAATTCAATACCCTGATTCCGCCTTCCCCCCATATCCCTTGATCCCTTTAGCCCCGAGAGCTATATCCAATTCCTTCTTGAAATCACACAATGTTTTGACCTCAACTTTCTGTGGTATTGAATTCCATACATTCACCACTCTCTGCGTAAAAAAATTTCTCCTCACCTCAGTCCTAAAAGGTTTACCCCTTCCCTTGTTTTAGTTCAGACTGGCAGCATGGTTGGTGCAGGCTTGGAGGGCTGAAGGACCTGTTCCTGTGCTGTAATTTTCTTTGTAGTTTGTTCTTTGTTCTTATACTATGACCGCTAGTTCTGGACTCCCTCACCATTAGGAACATTCTTTCTGAATCTACCCTGTCTAACCCTGTTAGAATTTTATAAGTTTCTATGAGATTCCCTCTCAGTCTTCTAAACTCCAGTGAATATAATCCTAACCGACGTCATCTCTCCTCATATGACAGACCCGCCATCCCAGGAATCAGCCTGGTAAACCTTCACTGTAGTCCCTCAATAGCAAGAACATCCTTCCTCAGATAATGACACCAAAACTGTACAAAATTCTCCAGGTGCGGCCTTACTAACGTCCTATACAATTGCAGTAATACATCGCTATTCTTATACTCAAATCCTCTTGCTATGAAAGCCAACATACTAATTGCCTTCTTTACTGACTGCTGTGTCTGTGTGCTTACTTTCAGCGACTGATACATGAGGACACCAAGGACTCGCTGAGTATCCACCTCTCTCAATTTACATGCATTCAATTAATAATCTGTCTTCCTATTTTTGCTACTGAAGTGGCTAGCCTCACATTTATCCACATTATACTGCATTTGCCATGCATATGCCTACACATTCAGCCTGTCCAAATCACGTTGAAGCATCTCTGCGTCCTCCTCACAGCTCACCTGCCACCCAACTTTGTATCATCTGCAAATTTGGAGATAATACATTTAGTTCCCTCATCCAAATCATCAATATATATTATGAACAGTTGAGGTTCTAGCACAGATCCCTACAGTACCCCATTAGTCACTGCCTGCCAATTGGAAAAAGACCCATTTCTTGTCTGCTAACCTGCTTTCTATCCACCTCAAGACACTACCCGCAATCCCATGCTCTTTAACTTTACATAATAATCTGCTATGTGAGACCTTGTCAAAAGCCTTCTGAAAGTCTAAATAAACCACATCCACCGGTTCTCCCTGGTCAACTCTACTGGTTACAGACTCAAAGGATTCCAGTAGATTTGTCAAGCATGATTTCCCATTCTGAGGGCATCAGAGGCCATTGCCCGTCCCTTCGGATATTCAATTCCTCTCTGCTCATCTTAACTATTATGTTTCAAGGGACATCCTCGGCAAATATCCTAACAGAGAAAAAGCAGAAAGTAATTTGTGGAAGCTTACACTGGGATGTGAGCAATGCTGACATGGCTGAAGGTGTTGCATATCCCTGAGTGTTTTGAGGAGATGGTAGTGGGCTGCTCTCCAGCTCCACTGCATTGTTGTGGTGACGTTGTTCCCGTGACACTGTTACTTGGGCTATTCCAGGAATTTGACCTGACGATGGATAAGGGTTGGCAATGTACGTACCAATCAGTGAATTGAAGCACAGGAGATGTGCAGGAATGGAGCAGAACAAACTGGCAATTCATGAGATGCCTCATTGTGTTCTAATTTGAATGTGCCCTTTCTGGAGGGTAAGCCTTGTGGAGAGAAAAACACAGCAGCCTTGGATACAAGAAGGGTTCTACCTGCCTTTACACAATGTGGATTAAATCACAGGCAGTCACTGCAATTTCTCAAAGGAAAATACTACGAATGCTGAAACTCTGAAGTAAAAACAGACAATGTTAGAAACACTAGATTTCAAAATAGGTTACCTGGTACTTTCTTGGAAAAGCAGTTGCTATCAAAGCTTTCATAACCTTCATCCTGACTTTGAGCAGGAGAGGACAGACAGTGCTTGCTGCATCAGTCCGAGCTTGCACCATTGAGAAAGCTGCAGTCTTGACCTCTTTCCTCTGAAGCTGGGAAGGACAAATTGCCATAGATACATTTGCACTGAGGCCTCCGGAAGGATCTGTCTTTTAGCTCAGCCATATAAATTATTAGCACATTTAAAAAGGAAAACAAAAAGACTAGCATTTATACAGCACTGTTCATGTTCACCGGATGTCTCAAAGCACTTTACAGCCAATGAGGTACTTTTGAAGTATAGTCATTGTTGTTTGTTATTGATTGATTTTACATATCAGAGATCATGTTATGAATAGGAAATAGGATCCAAACAGAGTTGGGAATTCCAAAACTTTTCTTTTTTCTTTCCTACACAACAGCAGAATGCCAGAGATACCCAATTTCCATTTCTGGAATTTCCCTTCGTCCAACCAGGCCCATGAGGAACAAGACCGACATGAAAAGAAAGGGGTTTTACACCATCAATGTGCATCCTAGTATCAACACCAGGATCCTGAGAAATCTCTGCACCTAATCAATAACTAATTAATTAGTTAAGGCGGGATTTTATGGCCTTGCTCGTCCCGAAACCGTAAAATCCTGCCCGAGGTCAATGGACCTTTCCATGGTTCTCCCCTCGCCCGCTCCGATTCCCCTGGCGGGCGGGACGGTAAAACTCCAGCCTATGACTGACTGATTGGAACTGTTACTAGTTGTGAAATAATACTGCTTTTATTGAATAATATTTTAATTCCTGCTTGTCCTGATCTGAGGATAATGAGAACTAAAAGCTAAAACACCTTAGTACTATTCCAGAATTCAGATAGTACAGGAAGCAACAGTGCCTTGAATCTAGAGCGGCCATTTGTTTGGTTTTATTCCAGACGGTCTGGTTTTCAGCCGGGTCTGTCCACTGTCTGGTACTGGATACCTTTATAGAAAATAGAACCATAGAACCTGATGCGCGATATAACTCACGAAGCTAGAGGTACTCAGGGAAATAAAGGCTTTTATTGACTACAACAATAGAGCTACCATATATAATACACGATCCCAGACTAAAGGGTCCCAGACAGAGCAGTGACCTTTATACCTCTCCCAGGAGGCGGAGCCCGACTGGGATGTACCATAAGAACTATATTACAGGTAGAACAGCCCAGCCCTAACCCCAACAGTAACATGTAGAACAGCCCAACCCTAACCCCAACAGCAACATATATACAGACTCATAGTACTGGCCAGACCCTGGCTCAGCACTACCTGGTGGGAACCAACAATGGTTCACCACATTCACCCCTCCTTTGAAAACAAAGGCCGGCGGGGTACAAAACACAGAACAATTGTTCATCAGTCTATAAGTTCAGACGGTCTGGGGGACCGCACCGTCGTTGTGACCTCCTCAACACCGGCGATGACACCGGTGTAGGCACCCGCGGTGGTGTTCTCCCCAAGGCGGTGTCCAACGGCTCCTCCAATGTCTCACGGGCCGGTAGACCCCGAGGTGGTGACAATCCGCTGAACTCGGGCACGCCTTGAAGTGGCGACCATCTCCTGGACTCAGGCAAGCTGTACACGGGAGTAAAAGAGTTAAGTGATGGTCCCGATGCTGCCCGCGCCGTGTCAGGAGGGGAAACAATAGTTGGGGGGTCTCTAACAGGAGGTATGGGAGCGACAGGAGTTTCTAAGCCCCCTGCTGGCGCCAGGTCTCGAATCGAGACCGTGTCCTCTCGCCCGTCAGGGTATGCCACATAGGCATACTGAGGGTTGGCGTGGAGGAGATGGACCTGTTCAACCAAAGGGTCGGACTTGCGGGTCCTAACATGTCGCCGCAGGAGGACAGGTCCTGAGTACGTCAACCAAGACGGTAATGAGGTCCCAGAGGAAGACTTCCGAGGGAATGAAAACAGTCTCTCATGGGGAGTAGCGTTGGTTGCCGTACACAGGAGTGAGCGTATGGAGTGGAGCGCATCAGGGAGTACCTCTTGCCAACGGGAGACTGGAAGACCTTTAGACCTCAACGCCAGTAAGACAGCCTTCCAGACTGTAGCATTCTCTCGTTCGACCTGTCCGTTACCCCTTGGGTTGTAGCTCGTGGTTCTACTAGAGGCAATCCCATATGAGAGCAGGTATTGCCTCAAGTCATCGCTCATGAACGACGAGCCCCTATCGCTGTGGATGTAACAGGGGTAACCGAACAGGGTGAAAAGATCACGAAATGCCTTGATAACCGTGGCAGCGGTCATATCAGAACAGGGAATGACAAAAGGGAATCGTGAGTACTCATCAACCACATTGAGGAAGTACACGTTCCGATCTGTCGAGGGAAGGGGGCCCTTAAAATCCACACTCAGTCTTTCGAAGGGACGAGTGGCCTTAACGAGTTGTGCCTGTCAGGTTGGTAAAAGTGCGGTTTGCATTCCGCGCATACCCGGCAGCTTCTGGTTATGGACCTGACATCCTCCACCGAGTAGGGTAGATTCCGGGCTTTTATGAAGTGGTAGAGCCGAGTGACCCCCGGATGGCAGAGGTCATTGTGGAGAGCCTGCAATCGATTCTCCTGCATAGTAGCGCATGTTCCACGCGACAGGGCATCCGAGGGCTCGTTGAGTCTCCCTGGACGATACATGATGTCGTAATTATAGGTGGAGAGTTCGATTCTCCACCTCAAGATCTTATCGTTCTTGATCTTGCCCCGTAACGTGTTATTGAACATGAACGCCACGGACCGCTGGTCCGTGAGCAGGGTGAACCGTTTTCCCGCCAAGTAATGGCGCCAATGCCGGACGGCCTCCACAATGGCCTGGGCCTCCTTTTCCACCGCCGAATGTCGAATTTCGGGGCCTTGGAGGGTGCGAGAGAAAAAGGCGACGGGCCTGCCCGCCTGGTTAAGTGTGGCGGCCAGGGCGAAATCAGATGCATCGCTCTCCATCTGGAAGGGGATGGACTCATCGATAGCGTGCATCGTGGCTTTCGCGATGTCGGCTTTTAGTCTTTCAAAGGCCAAACGAGCCTCTGGTGCTAGGGGAAAAGAGGTAGACTTGATGAGCGGACGGGCTTTGTCCGCGTAATTGGGAACCCACTGTGCGTAGTAAGAGAAGAAGCCTAAGCATCTTCTCAGTGCTTTTACGCTAGTGGGCAGGGGAAGTTCGAGGAGGGGACGCATACGGTCTGGATCAGGGCCAATGACCCCGTTTTCCACCACGTATCGGAGGATAGCTAGGCGGCGCGTGCGAAATACACACTTCTCCCTGTTGTAGGTCAGATTCAGGCGAGATGCAGTGTGTAGCAATCTAAGAAGGTTGGCATCGTGGTCTTGCTGGTCATGGCCGCAGATGGTGACGTTATCCAGGTACGGGAAGGTAGCCCGCAGTCCGTTATGGTCCACCATTTGGTCCATAGCACGCTGGAAGACCAAGACCCCATTCGTGACACCAAAAGGAACCCTTAGAAAATGGTACAAGTGACCATCCGCCTCAAAAGCCGTGTATTGTCGGTCCTCTGGGCGAATGGGGAGCTGGTGGTAAGCAGACTTTAGGTCGATGGTGGAGAACACCCGGTACTGCGCAATCTGGTTGACCATGTCAGATATGCGCGGGAGGGGATACGCATCCAGCTGCGTGTATCTGTTAATGGTCTGACTATAGTCTATGACCATCCGGGTTTGTTCCCACTCTTGACCACCACGACCTGCGCTCTCCAAGGACTAGCGCTAGGTTGTATGATCCCTTCCTTGAGGAGCCGCTGAACCTCAGATCGAATGAAGATCCGATCCTCAGCGCTGTAACGCCTCCTCTTAGTCGCGATGGGCTTGCAGCCTGGCACGAGATTCTGGAATAAAGAGGGTATGGTAATCTTAAGCGCGAGAGGCTACAGATGGAGCGCGTTGGGCAATTTAGAGGCTGCAAGTCTCCCACTGAAAGCGGAGGGAGTGGCCCACCGTACTGTAGGGTTACACTCTTCAAGTGGACCATTAAATTTAGTCCTAGGAGTATCGGCGCGCAAAGGTGCGGTAACACCAGGAGCTTGAAGCTCTCGTAAACCGTGCCTTGCACCGTCAGATTGACCACGCAACTCCCTAGCACGGTGACAGACCCGGGACCTTGACGCCATCGAAATTGTCTGCTTGACAGGCTGAATCCGGAGGCCACACCGCTTCACGGCGTCTGGGTGAATGAAGCTCTCCGTGCTCCCGCTGTCAAACAGACAATAAATCGTGCGTTTGTTTACCTGTATGTCCATCATGGACTTGTCGAGTCTGTGAGGCTTTGCCTGCTCCAGGATGATCGACGCCACCGTTGGTTCGTGGGTGCCACTGCAGGCAGCTGAGATGGATGATGACGACCCCTGCTGGTCATTCGCGGTCGGTGCCGACCAAAATGGCTGCCCCCATAGGTCGCACGTGGGCGATGGCGCCAAAACCAGCGGCCCCTGGTGGTCGCGCGTCTCTTGCGACTCCGTCGTCTGGAATGGCGACGTCCTGGCCTCGCATGTGGAAGAAGCCCTTGACGATGCCGACGACGAGGAAGCCGACGACGAGGAAACCGGCTCCGGGGAGTCACACGCCGCACTGCTGTTCCTGGATGGAAGTTTGGATCGACATACCTTCGAATAATGCCCCTTCTTGCCGCAGGTGGAGCACAACACCGCTTTAGCGGGACATCGCTGCCGAGGGTGCTTCACTCCCCCACAGAGGTAACACCGCGGGCCGCCTGGAGCTGCTGCCGTCGTCAGGCCCGAGGGTGGGAACGCAATCATGCCGTTTTTCGGTCCCGCTGAATGAAGTGGGGTCTGTGACCGCCCCTGCCACGCTGTCTCCACGTGGTCGTCGGGGTACATCTCCAGACTTTTGGAGGCCGTTTCTAGCGCATCCGCTAGCTCTATGGACTTAGTGAGATCGAGATTACCTTGCTCCAACAGCCGAAGGCGGATGTAAGACGAGCCGATTCCCGCCACAAATGCATCTCGAGCGAGGTCGTTCATGTTCTGGTCTGCCGACACTGCTTTGCAGTTACAGCCCCTGGCTCGCTGTAGGAGCTCGCTCGCTTACTGTTCCGTCGTTTCGCCGGGCTGCTGCCATCGAGTGGCTAAGAAATATCGAGCATGCATCTTGTTCGGCGGTTTAATGTAGCGCTTCTTAAGAAGCTCGAGGGCCCCTTTGTAGTCGGTGGCCCCATGGATCGCTAAATATACAGCGTCGCTTACCCTCGCGTGGAGGACCCGGAGTCTGTCGGCGTCGGTGGTGACCGCTGCGGAGGCTTTGAGGTAATCCTGAAAGCATTTCAACCAGTGGTCAAAGGTGTTCGAGGCGCCCGCCGCACGTGGGTCCAACGTAAGCCGTTCGGGTTTAAGCATTTGCTCCATGTTCTCTGTGTCGTTTTTTTTTCAACGAAGTGAGTTCAATTGTAGTCAATAAAATTGATGCACGATATAACTCACGAGGCTAGAGGTACTCGGGGAAATAAAGGCTTTTATTGACTACAACAATAGAGCTACCATATATAATACATGATCCCAGACTAAAGGGTCCCAGACAGAGCAGTGACCTTTATACCTCTCCCAGGAGGCGGAGCCCGACTGGGGTGTACCATAAGAACTATATTACAGGTAGAACAGCCCAACCCTAACCCCAACAGTAACATGTAGAGCAGCCCAACCCTAACCCCAACAGTAACATATATACAGACTCATAGTACTGGCCAGACCCTGGCTCAGCACTACCTGGTGGGAACCAACAATGGTTCACCACAGAACCATAGAAAATTACAGCTCAGAAACAGGCCTTTTGGCCCTTCTTGTCTGTTCCGAACCATTTTTTGCCTAGTCCCACTGACCTGCACTTGGACCATATCCTTCCACACCCCTCTCATCCATGAACCCGTCCAAGTTTTTCTTAAATGTGAAAAGTGACCCCGCATTTACCACTTTATCCGGCAGCTCATTCCACACTCCCACCACTCTCTGCGTGAAGAAGCCCCCCCTAATATTCCCTTTAAACTTTTCTCCTTTCACCCTTAACTCATGCCCTCTGGTTTTTTTCTCCCCTAGCCTCAGCGGAAAAAGCCTGCTTGCATTCACTCTATCTATACCCATCAAAATCTTATACACCTCTTTCAAATCTCCCCTCAATCTTCTTATGTTCCAGTAGAATCATAGAATCACTACAGTACGGAAAGAGGCCATTCGGCCCATCGAGTCTGTACTGACCACAATCCCACCCAGGCCCTACCCCCATATCCCTACATATTTTACCCACTAATCCCTCTAACCTACGCATCTCAGGACACTAAGGGGCAATTTTAGCATGGCCAATCAACCTAACCCGCACATCTTTGGACTTTTTGGTATTTTTATTGTGCGATCCTTAACAATGCAAAGGGTCACTGTCCTGAGCAAGATTGTCTCTGTAGCTCACTTGGACCACTCTGCTACAATGAATTACTGGTAGGGGCCTGTGCTCATTCCTTGCCTTGTTGTTATTTGCAAGGGCATCATTATTTAGTTAATGGCTACACACAGACTTATGGATAGGAGACCCATGATCATCACCGTGTGTGGTGCGCTGGTGATGAGTCTTTTTTTCCCTGCGGCACAATGCTGCTGGTCTGGCGCCTGATATTCCTGACCTCCATCAATGGCCACCTCACTGAATCCTAGACAAGATAGCTGTGTACCAAGGCCACCATGTTTTCCAGGCACTGGAATTGAAATGTGAATGCAAGTAAGTTTCCAAGATTGGGGAAAAGCAAATTATGTCAGGAATCATGAGATGTTACGAATCCTGTCAAAACCAATAACTTTGAAAAAGATATTTGAATTTCCACTTACTGATTTAAAGGAAATGCACGACAGGATTGCAAGTTTTAGGACTTTTACTGTAACAAACAAACTAAAACAAATACCAACTAAACATAATCTAGTAAGCAATACTACAGAAAATATAGCATTTACAGTTTGCTCTCCACAGGATTGCAGTATTTTAAGGAAACAACTTAAAGTAATCTCAGCTCCCAATGAGTTTATGTTTTCCCGTTTTGCCGTGTTATAATATTCAGCAACCTGTTCTCTTCTTGAAGCTTATCTCCACAGTCCTCTGAAAATTCCTGACCCAACATTCAGCAGCAAGATCCCCTCTGGTGATTTCTTCTTGTCTTGTCAGGGAAAATCTTCCAAAGCCCTTAAATTTCTGTAGGTTGCTTTTGTATAACCAGTGGACCAGCTTTCCTGAGCATCCTTTCTGGTATCTAGCAGAGCAAACAGACTTTTCTTGCTGCAGATCATGGCAACTATTGTCTTCTCTCTCTGTTCAAAGTCTGGACAAAAAGTCTATAGCTTGGCTAGATGCTTTTACCTTTCTTTCCATAGAATCCCTACAGTGCATCGGGAGGCCATTCCGCCCATTGAGCCTGCACCAACTTTCCGAAAGAGCATCTTGCCCAGGGTTAATGTGCACACTCTGGGGTTAATGTACACACACTGGGGTTTATGTGCACACACTGGGGTTTATGTACACACACTGGGGTTTATGTGCACGCACTGGGGTTTATGTACACACACTGGGGTTTATGTACACATACTGGGGTTTATGTACACACACTGGGGTTTATGTACACACACTGGGGTTTATGTACACACACTGGGGTTTATGTACACACACTGGGGTTTATGTACACGCACTGGGGTTTATGTACACACACTGGGGTTTATGTACACACACTGGGGTTTATGTGCACGCACTGGGGTTTATGTACACATACTGGGGTTTATGTACACACACTGGGGTTTATGTACACACACTGGGGTTTATGTACACACACTGGGGTTTATGTACACACACTGGGGTTTATGTGCACGCACTGGGGTTTATGTACACACACTGGGGTTTATGTACACACACTGGGGTTTATGTACACACACTGGGGTTTATGTACACACACTGGGGTTTATGTGCACGCACTGGGGTTTATGTACACACACTGGGGTTTATGTACACACACTGGGGTTTATGTACACACACTGGGGTTTATGTGCACGCACTGGGGTTTATGTACACACACTGGGGTTTATGTACACACGCTGGGGTTGATGTACACATACTGGGGTTTATGTACATGCACTGGGGTTTATGTACACACACTGGGGTTTATGTACACACGCTGGGGTTGATGTACACATACTGGGGTTTATGTACACATACTGGGGTTTATGTACATGCACTGGGGTTTATGTACACACACTGGGGTTTATGTACACACGCTGGGGTTGATGTACACATACTGGGGTTTATGTACATGCACTGGGGTTTATGTACACACACTGGGGTTTATGTACACACGCTGGGGTTGATGTACACATACTGGGGTTTATGTACACATCTTGAGGTTGATGTACAAATACTGGGGTTGATGTACACACACTGGGGTTTATATACACGCACTGGGGTTTATGTACACACACTGGGGTTTATGTACACGCACTGGGGTTTATGTGCACACACTGGGGTTTATGTACACGCACTGGGGTTTATGTACACGCACTGGGGTTTATGTGCACACACTGGGGTTTATATACACGCACTGGGGTTTATGTACACGCACTGGGGTTTATATACACGCACTGGGGTTTATATACACGCACTGGGGTTTATGTACATGCACTGGGGTTTATGTACACGCACTGGGGTTTATGTACACGCACTGGGGTTTATGTACACACACTGGGGTTTATGTGCACGCACTGGGGTTGATGTACACATACTGGGGTTTATCTACACATACTGGGGATTCTGTACACATATTGAGGTTGATGTACAAATACTGGGTTGATGTACACACACTGGGGTTTATGTGCACGCACAAACACATGCGGGCCCATGCTGCTCGGTTTTTTTGAAGATAGCATCAGGAGATTAATTTCTGTGCATGTACATGCAGTCATTTGTGTTCTTTGTGTGCGTGAGAATAGACAGGCACCTGACAACAGGTAAGGAAGATCAGACAGGTCTTTGCTAATTAATTATGTACAAGCACTGGGGTTTATGTACATGCACCCCAGTGTGTGTACATAAACCCCAGTACATGTACATAAACCCCAGTGCATTACAAAAACCACAGTGTGTGTATATAAACCCCAGTGCATGTCCATAAACCCCAGTGTGTGTATATAAACCCCAGTGCATGTCCATAAACCCCAGTGTTGTACATAAACGCCAGTATGTGTACATAAACCCCAGTGCATGTCCATAAACCCCAGTGCGTGTACATAAACCCCAGTGCGTGTACATAAACCCCAGTGCATGTCCATAAACCCCAGTGTGTGTATATAAACCCCAGTGCATGTCCATAAACCCCAGTGTTGTACATAAACGCCAGTATGTGTACATAAACCCCAGTGCATGTCCATAAACCCCAGTGTGTGTATATAAACCCCAGTGCGTGTACATAAACCCCAGTGTGTGTCCATAAACCCCAGTGCGTGTACATAAACCCCAGTGTGTGTATATAAACCCCAGTGCGTGTACATAAACCCCAGTGTGTGTACATAAACCCCAGTGTGTGTACATAAACCCCAGTGTGTGTATATAAACCCCAGTGCATGTACATAAACCCCAGTGTGTGTATATAAACCCCAGTGTGTGTACATAAACCCCAGTGTGTGTATATAAACCCCAGTGCGTGTTCATAAACCCCAGTGTGTGTATATAAACCCCAGTGCGTGTACATAAACCCCAGTGTGTGTATATAAACCCCAGTGCGTGTACATAAACCCCAGTGTGTGTCCATAAACCCCAGTGCGTGTACATAAACCCCAGTGTGTGTATATAAACCCCAGTGCGTGTACATAAACCCCAGTGTGTGTCCATAAACCCCAGTGCGTGTACATAAACCCCAGTGCGTGTACATAAACCCCAGTGCATGTCCATAAACCCCAGTGCGTGTACATAAACCCCAGTGTTGTACATAAACGCCAGTATGTGTACATAAACCCCAGTGCATGTCCATAAACCCCAGTGCATGTCCATAAACCCCAGTGTTGTACATAAACGCCAGTATGTGTACATAAACCCCAGTGCATGTCCATAAACCCCAGTGCGTGTACATAAACCCCAGTGCGTGTACATAAACCCCAGTGCATGTCCATAAACCCCAGTGCGTGTACATAAACCCCAGTGCATGTCCATAAACCCCAGTGCGTGTACATAAACCCCAGTGTTGTACATAAACGCCTGTATGTGTACATAAACCCCAGTGCATGTCCATAAACCCCAGTGCATGTCCATAAACCCCAGTGTTGTACATAAACGCCAGTACGTGTACATAAACCCCAGTGCATGTCCATAAACGCCAGTACGTGTACATAAACCCCAGTGCATGTCCATAAACCCCAGTGCGTGTACATAAACCCCAGTATTTGTACATAAACCACAGCTGTGCACATAGACCCCAGTGTGTATACCTAGCAGTGCAAATTATATCTCCAACAGGAATTAAGCAAATATTTCATGCCTGAAACATGCCCCCCTACCTTAAAAAAATTGATAAGCTGCACTGTAAGAAACAAAGCATTACAACCAATCTAAGGTGCCAACAAAAGAGGCAGTTAAATTTTCAAGGTACTGGATCACATGGTCAGCACTCGGATGAAACATTTTTTAACTGCTGGTCAAAATGCAGCAACACGCCACTCAGAAGCAAGAGGCAGCTGCACAGGCCTGTGATTTCTCGCAGGGCAAGTTGCAGCTGTCCTATGTGGGTGAGATGATGAGCCGGAGGAAAGCAACAGTGGGAAGGATAAAGCTGAGGCGGCCTGTACAGCCTGCGCCTGTCCCCTCTCCATCTGCCTACATTGTGGCATTGGGGCCGGAGGCAGATCACCTGACAGTCCTCACAGTTGGGGAACGGTGGATAGAAGGAATTGTAATAGTTTTTAAAAGTGGAATGGTAAAAGACAAAGTTTAAACAGTCAGTGTAAGGAAGCACAGCACCTGGTAAGTCATGTTCAGCTGTCCTTGTCTGCAGTGTTGTGTCTGGCTGCAAAAACATGTCGTCCTGGTCATGTTTCCGAGGTCACCACGTTTACCATTTTCTTTTGCTGCACATGGCATGTCACATGGTCCCTCTGCTGGTTCATTGCACTGCCTCACAGCGCCAGGGACCCAGGTTCAATTCCGGCCTCGGGTCACTGTCTGTGTGGAGTTTGCACATTCTCCCCGTGTCTGCTTGGGTTTCCTCCGGGTGCTCCAGTTTCTTCCCACGGTCCAAAGATGTGCAGGTTATGTGGCTCGGCCACAGTAAATTGCCCCAAGGTGTGTAGGTTAGGGAAATTAGCGGGGTAAATACATGATGTTACAGGGATAGGGCCTGGGTGGGATTGTTGCCAGAGACTCGGTGCGGGCTTGATGGGCTGAATGGCCTTCTTCTGCACTGTAGTACCATAAGATATATACGTTAGATGGATTAGCCACGGTAAATGCATGGGGTTACAGGGATAGGGTGGAGGGGAGGGCCTGGTTGGGATGATCTTTCGGAGAGACTTGTTGGGCCACACAGCCTCTTTCAGCATCGTAGGGATTTTATGGTTCTATTCTGTGGAAATGGCAACTGGTGACATTTAAGTAAATTGTATCGATAGGAAATGCCACAGAGATTGGTGTAAAATGTACTAGAGGGTGACATAATATTCAGTGAGGCGACACGTACATGCCAAGCTGCTAGTGTATGACTGCTGCACTGGCAAAGGGGGAACATGGCAAAAGCACAGGTCTGAAGCAGTGTGACTGGTTTGACTTTGAGCTCTCTCTCCTGAGGCTGCTGAATAGGATGTTGTTTGATGAATCCACACAGTATTCCAGGCTACAAGTTCCTGTCAGTGAGGCCTCAGTGAGCACAAAATGACCAAAGAATTTCTCTGTTATCAACACTTCCTTCAGTTTTCATGACATGTCGGTCAGATGCTGTGAGAACCTGAAGAACTGGTTGGATTCTTCTCATGAGGAACCTGTAGAACAGGTTTTAGTTTTATACCAGATCAGAGGAATCATGGGGCTTAAATCCCCTTATATTGAGTTAATTAAATTGAGATTATGTCATTCCTTATGAACATCTCTAGGAACTGTGGGAATACATGACCAAATCTTGGTGTTTATCCAAGATGTCTGCTGCAACTTCTAGATCTAAGTAATGGATGGTTGGGAGATGCACTGAATCCTCTTATCTAAAGAAAGAGAAATACATTAACAGAAGGCCCTTTGACAATGATATGTTAAATGGCATGATAAGGGGTTGGAGGATTTTAGGGAGGGGCAAGAACATGGAGGGATTTCAAAACATTGATGAGAATTTTAAAATCCTCGATAGTGTATCTGCTGACATCTGGTAATTCCCTTGAATGTATTCTGTTGTGGATGAATATAAATCTGAACCATAGGTTACTAGGCAATATCTTTGTAATCTCTTTCATGATCAGGAGAGTCAGAGGGTGGGATTTTCCAGCCACACTCGCCCCAAGACCCAAAAATCCCATCCAAGATCAATGGAGCTTTGCATGGTCCGCTCACGCCCCCTACAATTCCATTGGCGGGTGGGAAAATTCCACACAGGGTTTATGGTCAATTTAAATTTTGAACTGCAAACCCACCATGTGGTCTCAGACTTTCTTGCACGCCCAAATTGCTGCCAATGTTCTCTTGTCAATTGTACCATATCTTTTCTCTCTGTCTGTGATTGACCTTGTGGTGTAGTAAACTGGGGGTCGGTTTACTGGGTTGGGCGTTGGCTGGACAGTTGGTTCATGATACGGAGCCACACCAACAGCACAGGTTCAGTTCCCATACCGGCTGAGGTTATTCATGAAGGCCCCGCCTTCCCAGCCTCGTCCCTTGTCTGAGGTGTGGTGATCCTCAGGTTAAATCACCACCAGTCAGCTCTGCTCCTCAAAAGGGAGCGCAGCCTATGGCCATCTGGGACTATGGAGACTTTACCTTTATATGTTTACTGTCTCTCTGTATTTGAAATAATACTGCACCCAGACCTTTAGACACTGAATCTGCTGCGATTATGGTTGGCAATACTGGATAGCAATCTGCTAAAATTTCAGACAAAATTAAAAGATTTTTGATTTTCTCAAATGTGTTTTTCTGGTCCACATTCCGGCACCAGTGTTGACCCTGTCCCAATAGCTGTCTCAAAGACCTCTGTTAAATTTGGTAGGAACTTGCCGACTTGGTTGATTATCCCGAGGAACCTCTGAAGATCAGTAGTGTTTCTGATCTCTCTGATCACCTTCGGTTTTGGTGTGTCAACTCTTATTCCAGAGCTTTGTACAATGTGGCCTAAAACTTTAATCATAGGTTTGCTGAACTCACATTTTTCATTCAAAGTTAGGCCTGCATCCTGTAAGACCGTCAGGACTGCTCTAACTCTAGGTCATGCTATTCTCTCGTGGAGCCATGTACAAGTATGTTATCCGTGCAGAACTTTACTCCTTCTATACCTTCTCGAGTTTGAGACCTTGTTCGCTGGAAAATTTCAGGAGCAGACACAACTCCACATGGTCATCTATTGAAGCAACAACAAAGGAATGATGTTATAAAAGTGATCAGCAATCTGTAGTCTTTGTCCAGAGGGAACTGCCAAAGTCTGCTGTTTGCATGTAATTTGGTGAACTGAGTACTATTGGCTACTGGGCTATTCCCAACTACTGAGATCTTCAGGTCTTATGTTCCACTGATTTGTTTAGTTGAGTTAAATCCACACAGATTCTAATTGAGTTGTTTGGCTTTGGGACAGTGAGCATCCCTGAACACCAGTTTGTTGGCATGGTTACAGGAGTGATAACCTCTTCTGTAGCATGTTCTCAATTTCATAGAATAGAATGGTAGAATCCCTACAGTGCAGAAGGAGGCCATTTGGCCCGTTGAGTCTGCACCGACCACAATCCCAGCCAGACCTTTTCCCTGTAACTCCACACATTTACCCTGCTAATCCCCTGACACTAAGTGGCAATTTAGCATGACCAATCCACCTAATCTGCACATCTTTGGAGTATGGGAGGAAACTGGACCACACGGAGGAAACCTACACAGACACGGGGAGAACGTGCAAACTCCACACTGACAGTCATCCGAGGCCGGAATTGAACCCGGGTCCCTGGAGCTGTGAGGCAGCAGTGCTAACCAGTGTGCCACCATGCTGCCCCTTGTTTTCAGAAGAGAGACAAAGCACCCTTGTCTTTGTCCAAGATTGGGTGAGAGATGTTCCTCAGTGTGAAGCGGCAAATTGGTTTAGCATTAGCTCTTAGGCTAATATGGTACGTGGTCTTCAGTTTTCCCAAACACATAAATAATCTTTGAAAGTCTTTCCTGAATGTTCATTAGCAACTTCATCGACTTGATAAATTAGCTTCAATTTTAAACATGCCTTGCTTAAGTAAAGATTATTCACTCTGGTTGATATATAGAGGTTCAATGATTTTGCTATCATTCTATTTCAGTTTTGCCATATGTTGACCTATGACTTTCAATGTGAATAGAATAGAATAGAAACCCTACAGTGCAGGAAGAGGCCATTCGGCCCATCGAGTCTGCACCGACCACAATCCCACCCAGGCCCTACCCCCATATCTCTACATATTTTACCCGCTAATCCCTCTAACCTACACATCTCAGGACACTAAGGGACAATTTTAGCATGGCCAATCAACCTAACCCGCACACCTTTGGACTGTGGGAGGAAACTGGAGCACCCGGAGGAAACCCACGCAGACACGAGGAGAATGTGCAAACTCCACACAGACAGTGACCCGAGCCGGGAATCGAACCCAGGTCCCTGGAGCTGTGAAGCCGCAGTGCTAACCACTGTGCTACCGTGCCGCCCAAATTGCAACATGCTCCCCGTCGGGGAATTGAACCCCGGTCTCCCGCGTGACAGGCGGGGATACTAACCACTATACTAACGAGGAAGTGATGTGGTCCCATCTGGACCCAGTAATTTGACAGATGAAGGCTATAATGTAATGTACTTAAGCCATTTTACTTTGTTAGATAAGACAGAAACTCCCGCCCCTGCATCTAATTGTAAACTCTGTGGGGTGTCCATCAACTTCAAGTTTAATGCCTCAATATTTATTTTCAGTTTCTTTCACTTCCCCTTGGAAAGTTATTTCTTTTTTCTGTGGTTTTTCCACTTCTTGTTTGTGGTTTGGCTTTAATAGGTTTTCTTCCTTTTTGCAGATCATTTGTGTTTTCGATTAGCAGACAATTTTAAAATATCCTATTTTCCACAGTTGTGGCTTTCTGCTCCCCCTGCTGCGCATTCGTGCCGCTTGTGTAAGCTTTTCCCGCCACATTGAGAACATTTGGAGATGGCTTCCAGCACATTTTTTCCCATTTTCATGGGTTCCTGCTTTGGTGATTTCTCCCTCTCCTAGCCTATCTACGGGTAGGCCTCATGTATTCATTTTCATGGGAACAAAAACCCTATTTTGCTTTCTGAGCTCAGTTTGTCTCTGAATTTGGACTGCTTTGATTAGAGTGAAATCTTCTCTCATTTGTGAGAGATCTGATAGATCTTCATCTAGAACCCCATTGAACATGTGATTATGAATCAATTCTTCCCTCAATATTCCAAGGTTACAATTTATTGCCAACCTGTAAAGATTGTTGAGAAACAAATCCATGCTCTCGTCTAGATTTTGTTTTCACTTGTTAAACTGTGCCCTTTCTATAATAAAATTTTTGTGAATGCTGAAATATGAATCAAATGTTTGCAGGACTTCATCATCAGAAGTTGAAGACTCATCAACTCCCTGCCTCGAGTTCATCATCAGCACTAGGTCTAACTGCATAGAGTAATGTACAGACTGGATCTATTTGCTCCTTTTTGTGCAAACCAGAAGTGGTTCTAAATCTGGAAAACCTCTTTCTCCAGTTGTCCCAATGCTGAGCCTATTGTGGTAGTGAGGATTTCAGGCATGTACCAAGCCCTGGATTAGTTGCTGCTTTACAGGTATTGTTTATTGATTCTGGACTGTGCTCACTGCTGTCCGGACTCTGGCTCCGTGTCTCAGCTTGCATCTGCTGCAACTGCAATGCTTCAACTTCATGGTGAGGTTTGAATCTGTTTCTTTCATCTTTCTTTCATGGACCTCCTGACTTACCGGGTCTGTGGCTGCTACTTGAGGTTTTTCCTCAGGATGTTTTACTCTCTGTCCATTGCCTTCACCGCTGCCACCATGTTTTGTTGCATGTTTGGGGTGTAGACAGGATTCTTTGAGACTTATCTATTCTCCCAAAGTAAGCTTGAGACTGTTGTTTGTTAAAACCGTTACTCTTTATTGACAGCTACTATGTACATATTGGGACCTCAGGAGGAGGTTGGAACTTTTGTTCCTTCCAGATCTCTGTTACTCAATCATATGGTGTTACATCATGATTATATCAGCATCATGTGATATAGACTAAGTTAAGAGCTCACCCTCTGGTGCTGTGAGAAGTGGACAACTTCAGACTGTCTGGGGGGTTGAAAATCTTTGCATAAAAGCAAAGTACTGCGGATGCTGGAATCTGAAATAAAAACAGAAAATGCTGGAAAATCTCAGCAGGTCTGACAGCATCTGTGGGTAGAGAATAGAGCCAACGTTTCCAGTCTGCATGACCCTACTTCAGAGCTTCATCATCTAGACTCGAAACGTTAGCTCTATGCTCTCCCCACAGATGCTGTCAGATCTGCTGAGATTTTCCAGCATTTTCTGTTTGTGTTGAAAAAGCTTTATGTGTTTTACAAAAGTGGAAGCATTGATGAAAATTTATTGCACAGCAAATACGTTTTAATGACATTAAGATTTCCTCACTCTGCCCTGGGTTCCAGGCCTCCAACTGCCCTGGCCAGTTGAAGATACATTTCCTTCCTTTGTTTAAACCATTCACAGACAGCAGTCACAGCAATGGCTGCTGAGTCAGGCGAGAACTTGGCCCGCTTCCCTAGTTTCCCACCTCCACTCCTGCAAACCAGCCCCCCCCCCCTCCCCCCCCTCCCCCCCGCCGAACCTTCCTCCCCCATCTCCAGTTACTAATTGGCTGGCAAACTCCTCCTCTTCATAGGCTTCCTGCTCAGAGAAACTCCCAATCAGTTCCTGGTCAGGAGTGGGTTCATGACCCGGAAATGAACCTACCTCCCAATTGCTGCCTCCTCTGGAGAAATCTGACCCCAGGTTGGTGCAGGAAATTATTGAGTAGTTTTACCAGGGCGCGTTTCTGGAAGTCAACCATCTTCTTTCTCATTGGCAACCAACCCTTTTTGGGTGGTCAGGCAATATTCAGGCTAACAAGTATTTAGTACAACTCTTTAATGTTTTTTAATGCCCTTGTGGGATGTTTTGAATATGTTAAGGGTGCTCTATAAATACAAGTTATTGTTGCAGAAAGCTCCCTCACATGTTAAATGGCCTATTGCTCCTTTGCCTCCCTCGATGGAACATCACCTCATAGAATCATAGAATCCTACAGTGCAAAAGGAGGCCATTCGGCCCACCGAGTCTCCACCGGCCACAATCCCACCCAGGCCCTATCCCCATAACCCCATGCATTTACCCTAGCTAATCCCCCTGACACTAAGGGACAATTTAGCATGGCCAATCCATGCTAAAAGGCTTGATCAGAAAGTGCAGGAGAATGGTGTTGAGAACCTCCCCATTCCATCGCCATCTTCATCTTTAATCCTGCTCACTCCGAGAAAGCAGCTTTTGAAATAGCTTGCAGCAATATAACGATGGCGGCCGTGCACATGGACCAGCCGACTGTGCGGGCGGAAGTTTATCATCAACAATGAAAATGTGGTCAACTTGAACCTTAGCCAGCAATCATTTGCGAGAACTGGAAGTACATTCTGCCCCGTCAGGAATTTCTCCTTACATTTAGCTTATTATCACCGATATCTTAATGGATGAGTTTGATCTGGAGGAAGTTGTACTGCAAAGAGCTCACGCTCTGTCCAGGTGAGGCTGGTGTTGAAGTTAATGCAGACACAGATTCCTGTGGCCAGAAAATGCTGCAATGATGCACCTGATGATGAATGACATAAATATAGCATTTTACCACACAGTTCAGATCACTCTATGCTTGTGTATTAAAGAACATCAAGGTACAGCAGTATAACAGTCATTATTGCATTGAGACCTTCTGAGCATCTTGCCCTTTGATCTACCTGAAACAGGCATCAGAACCCAGTTAAGGTGCGGTACTGTGAGGCAACTGGCCTGAAACTGCTGAAATTAACTTAAAGAAACTTTATGAGGTTGCTAAAATTATAAAACAACTTTTACAAGGTATTTTAAAGTGCATGGTGGCACAGTGGTTAGCGCTGCTGCCTCACAACGTCAGGGACCCCGGGTTCAATTCCAGCCTCGGGTAACTGTCTGTGTGGAGTTTGCACGTTCTCCCTGTGTCTGCGTGGGTTTCCGCTGAGTGCTCAGATTTCCTCCCACAGTCCAAAGATGTGTGCGTTAGGTGGATTGGCCATGCTAAATTGCCCCAAGCTGTGTAGGATGGGGGATTAGCGGGGTAAATACATGATGTTATGGGAATAAAGCCTAGGTGGGATTGTTGTCGGATAGTTGGTGTGGGCTCAATGGGCCAAATGCTTAATTAACAGAGGTCTTGTGACAGAGCCTCCACCACTGGACAAGAAGCTCTGAGTCCAACACCAGAACTGGTTGGTCACAGAAGGAGTGTTCATAGCGTGGTTCAATGGGCTGATAATTGGCCCGGGAATCCTTACACCACTTCCCCCACTATTCACCAAAGGGAAAAACAGTGGGTGTGAACAAACGCAAAACAGAAAATTGACAGTATTTTACATATATAATGGGGTGGCACATTGGCACAGTGGTTAGCACTGCTGCCTCACAGCGCCAGGGACCCAGGTTCAATTCCCAGCTTGGGTCACTGTCTGTGTAGATTCTGCACGTTCTCCCTGTGTCTATGTGGTTTCCTTCGGGTGCTCCGGTTTTCTCCCACATTCCGAAAGACGTGCTGGTTAGGTGCATTGGCCATGCTAAATTCTCCCTCAGTGTACCCGAATAGGCGCCGGAGTGTGGCAACTAGGGCATTTTCACAGTAATTTCATTGCAGTGTTAATGTAAGCCTACTTGTGACTAATAAATAAATTTTACTTTATATACTTAAGCTGTGCTTCATGAGAAAAGCAAAACTAAAGCAACAAGCAGTATTTGTTATTGGGATCTTTCCTTGTCTTTCTTTATTCTCTGTTTTACTATTCCTCTCAATGCAACCTACCTGCCGAGGATTTGTTTCTTGCTGGTGACTGAGCTAAGAAGGAATTACACAACAGAGGTGCGTCTATCACGACAACGACGTGGTGCCTGTAATGTAGTAAAATGTCCCAAGATGTTTTCACGGATGTGTTGTCAAACACAATGTGACACTGAGCCACATGAGGAAATATTGGAACAGATGACCAAAAGCTTGATCAAAGAGGTAGGTTTCAAAGAACGTGTTAAAGGAAAAAGGAGAGGTGAACAGGTTTAGGGAGGGAATCTCACAAATTAAGGCCTTGGTAACTGAAGGCACGGCTGCCAATGTTGGAGTGGTGAAAATGGGGCTTGTGCCCCATTTTTGGAGGAGCACCGAGATCACATCAGGTTGTATTGCTGCAACAGTTTACAGAGATAGGGAGCAATAAGGACATGGGGTGGCTGGGTCAGGTAGGGGTGAGGGGGAGGTCAATATTTCAAAAATGGGTGAGAATTTTAAACCCCGTTCCAATTAATGGCCACTTAAGGAGTTCATTCCACTCCCCACTCTGGTATTTTACCCATGGTCAGGAGGCACTTTGCCATCTGTGAACACCACCAGTGAAATCTGGTAGCCTCCACTTGGGCTCTGTGGGCGGGGCCCGTCCTGATGGGGCACCCATGCCCTTTGGACTGCCACCCCAGGAAGATCACCCCTGTACGTGAATAACGCCCCCCCCCCCCCCCCCCCGCCCCCTCCATTGCCTCGGCGATCCCTGACCCCACTTACATAACCCTGGGCCTGTCCAGGGCCATTGGTCCCAGGCCTGGTGTCGTCTCAAATGTGGTCACTGCAGGTGGCAGTGCTGGAACTAAAGTCCTGCCAACCTCCTGATTGACTGGCGGGGCAGTTCTTGGAGGTCGGACATATGCCTTGAAGTGGGGGGGGGGGGGGGGTGGTAAGCCATGATTTCAGGCAACAAATTTGCTGAGTTATGTAGAGTTATGGTTGCCAGGATGGATGGAGGCGAGCTTGCCGCAACTTTCTGGCCGGTGAGCGGGACCATTGTCTCTCTATTAGAAGTTCTGGTCTCAGTGTGCACACTCCTGAATGCTGCTCCATGGAGCTCCTCATCTGATCAAAGAACAAAGAAAAGTGCAGCACAGGAACAGGCCCTTCGGCCCTCCAAGCCTGCGCCAATCATGATGCTCTAACTAAGCTGAAAAAAAAACCTTCTGCCCTTGCCTCGGTCCGTTTCCCTCTATTCCCTCCCTATTCATGTACCCATCCAGGCGCCTCTTAAATGTTGTTAATGCACCTGCTTCCGCCACCTCCTCTGACAGTGCATTCCAGGCACCCACCACTCTCTGTGAGGGAGTCCCCAACAACACATCCCGTCTGCAGCCTCACCCTTTTGCAAATGAACTATCCTTTCTCACTGACCTGGCTGCACCCTGTCATCCCTGATGTCTCATCAGTTGCCGAACCCAACTCCACCCTCAAGGTCCAATATCACAAAATACTGCGAAACGCCTCCTCTGTGGGGGGTCAGATGATGCTGGTGTCCTCTGTCCTTGTCCCCCATCGGTTCAGCTCTGCTTCCTTCCATCATGTGCCACCTTGCCCTGCAGGAGAGGGCACAGAATGCCAGTGAGTGTGTAGCCTGGGTTTAACAAACCCCTGCAGCATATTTGAAATCTGGGGGGGTGGGGTGGGGAGGGGAACTGGCCAATCCCCAACCGGACCCCCTGTATTATGGGAAGCGGTTGGGGGCAAGGTATCAGTCAGCCAGCCCAATGTGAGCATGGATTAGTGTGAATGTGTACGGTGGACCTCAGTTGTGCCTTTGTCCTATATGGACCACCGTTGTGTGTGCTTGTCATACCTGGACATATCCCCTTCCAGTTTGGTTCCTCCCCTCGGCACCTAGTATAAAGGTGGCTGTCTCCTCCCCCTTGTTCAGTCCAGGTTGGTTATTTGTTGGGATCTGCTCCTGATTCTGTTGTGAATAAAAGCCTACACTTATATTGGCACACCGGTAGTCTTTCGCCTTATTGATAGCGCATCAATGTGTAAATGTTTAAGTGAATGTATAAAAGCCTGTGACACCAGAAGAACATTTAAGGACATGAATCTGAAGGATTCGAATGTTTAAGACTGAGAGTTTATTCATATATAAACATATGAATGCGAGTTTGCAAAAGAATGCATGTGTTAGGCTGCGTACATGGATTCCGAATCAGAGAGTTGGGTTAGTGTTTAATCTGTAAAATTAACAGATGGCATCATGCAGCATGAGCAGGTGGCAGGGGTGGTGCCAAGGGTAAGCAGGTAAGAGATTCCACATGAACATCAGGAAGTTTGTGTGTGTGATAAAGGACATCCACAAGGGTCGATGTTTTAAGGAGCAGGCGTTCCCAGCCAGCATTAAGGCCCCTCAGGTGTCAACAAGTGAATTTCTAGCGTTCCATCAAAAATAACTGCAAAAGGGTAGAATGTGGGTCTTGCACAATCCACTTATGTCCCGCTCTCTCTCACCAAATCCTGAAAATCTCTGCATCTTGAACATTAGATTCAGACAGCAGTTTTACTCACACACACAGGGGATAAGGCTTGTGGCTGTAAATCATCACCCTACACCTCACCAGATACTGCTCCCATCCCCGACCTCAATCCTGTCCACATTCCCAACTCCGATTCCCGATCCTGTATCCATTCCCAATTCCCAATCCTGTACCCATTCCCAACCCCTGAGCCATATCCTGTACCCATTTCCAACTCCCAAACCCGATCCTGTACCAATCCCAACTCCCGAACCAGATCCTGTACACATTCCCAACTCCCAATCCTGATCCTGTACCCATTTTGAACTCCTGAACCAGATCCTGTACACATTCCCAACTCCCAATCCTAATCCTGTGCCCATTCCCAACTCCTGATCCGGATCCTATATCATTCCTCTTTCTCAAGCTTTGATCCGCAATCTATTCCTATCTCCTGAGCCTGATCCGTGTTCCTGAATCCATTCCACTCCTGCAATTCTGTCACCATTCCTTGAACTTCAGTCCATGATCCATTTCCATCCTGATCCATTTCTATTCCATGACTCTCCCTGCACCAGCATCGCGTTAAACCAATCTAATAATGTTTAATTGTATAACGAATCTTTATGCTGAAATATACTTGTGTTCTTGCAGGTCCGTGGAATTTTTACAACAGGGGAGGAAACCACAGAAGCAAAAAAAGGTTGAGTCCCAGTTAGGGAGGGGTCAGTGATTCCGGTGTTTACAAAAAAGAGCTCTTCCTGAATGATTCGGATTTCTCGTTGAATCTCTGGCCAGTTTGTGTAATATACTGACTTTGTTTGTGTTTATTATAATTTAACCTCTATTTAATAATACAGAATTTGTATGAAATTTATCAGAAAATATTCCACACATAATTTGTTCTTTCAATGTGGGACAGATTTGCGAGCTGGAGTTGGAGGCCTGTGTCCCAGGAACTGGGTGCAT
The DNA here is from genome assembly GCF_964213995.1 of Mustelus asterias. Lineage (NCBI taxonomy): Eukaryota > Metazoa > Chordata > Chondrichthyes > Carcharhiniformes > Triakidae > Mustelus > Mustelus asterias. The sequence continues at coordinate 90,389,427 of NC_135809.1, forward strand.
GTTTGTCTCAGTGTGGAGTTGATATTGTCTCAGGATATGTGTTGTAGTTGTGATTCTGGCAGTACTGACTGGAGGCAAGCTGACTCCAAGAGCTGGCAAAGGCACTCAAGCAGCACAATTCAATTTGTAACAGCGACCTGAGCGAGGCTATTTTTGACAGCAAAGTAGGTCAGGACAAGTAATCTAAAGGTTCACGAATAAACAGCCTATGTAGCTGGGCCTTTGCAGCAAGGCCACCTCCTCTATAAACACCTGATACCCTCTCTGCAAACACCCAATCCCTGCAACACTGGGTCTGTAAACACCCGCTCTGTAAATACCCAATCCCTGCAACACTGGGTCTGTAAACACCCGCTCTGCAAACACCCAATCCCTGCAACACTGGGTCTGTAAACACCTGCTCTGCAAACACCCAATCCCTGCAACACTGGGTCTGCAAACACCCGCTCTGCAAAACCCTCCTCGCAAACACTGGGTCTGTAAACACCCGCTCTGCAAACACCCGCTCTGTAAACACCCGCTCTGCAAACACCCGCTCTGCAAACACCCGCTCAGTATACATTCACTACATAAACACCCACTCTGTAAACACCCGCTCTGCAAATACCCGCTCTGCAAATACCCGCTCTGCAAACACTGGGTCTGCAAACACCCGCTCTGTAAACACCCGCTCTGCAAACACCCGCTCTGCAAACACCCGCTCAGTATACATTCACTACATAAACACCCGCTCTGTAAACACCCGCTCTGTAATCACCCGCTCTGTAAACACCCGCTCTGTAAACACCCGCTCTGCAAAACCCTCCCCGCAAACACTGGGTCTGTAAACACCTGCTCTGCAAACACCCGCTCTGTAATCACCCGCTCTGCAAACACCCGCTCTGCAAATACCCGCTCTGTAAACACACGGTCTGTAAACACCCGCTCTGTAAACACCCGCTCTGCAAACACCCGCTCTGCAAACACCCGCTCTGTAAACACCCGCTCTGCAAACACCCGCTCTGTAAACACACGGTCTGTAAACACACGGTCTGTAAACACCCGCTCTGTAAACACCCGCTCTGCAAACACCCGCTCTGCAAACACCCGCTCTGTAAACAATCGCTCTGCAAACACCCGCTCTGTAAACACCCACTCTGTAAACACCCGCTCTGTAAACACCCGCTCAGTATACATTCACTACATAAACACCCACTCTGTAAACACCCGCTCTGTAAACACCCGCTCAGTATACATTCACTACATAAACACCCGCTCTGTAAACACCTGCTCTGCAAATACCCGCTCTGCAAAACCCTCCCCGCAAACACTGGGCCTGTAAACACCCGCTCTGTAAACACCCGCTCTGTAAACACCCGCTCTGTAAACACCCGCTCTGTAATCACCCGCTCTGTAAACACCCGCTCTGTAAACACCCGCTCTGCAAATACCCGCTCTGTAAACACCCGCTCTGCAAACACCCGCTCTGTAAACACCCGCTCTGTAAACACCCGCTCTGCAAACACCCGCTCTGTAAACACCCGCTCTGTAAACACTCACTCTGCAAACACCCGCTCTGTAAACACCCGCTCTGTAAACACCCGCTCTGTAATCACCCGCTCTGTAAACACCCGCTCTGCAAATACCCGCTCTGTAAACACTCACTCTGCAAACACCCGCTCTGTAAACACTCGCTCTGCAAACACCCGCTCTGTAAACACCCGCTCTGCAAACACCCGCTCTGTAAACACCCGCTCTGTAAACACTCGCTCTGCAAACACTCACTCTGCAAACACCCGCTCTGCAAACACCCGCTCTGCAAACTCCCGCTCTGCAAAGACCCACTCTGTAAACACCCGCTCTGCAAACACCTGCTCTGTAATCACCCACTCTGTAAACACCCGCTCTGTAAACACCCGCTCTGCAAACACCCGCTCTGCAAACACCCGCTCTGCAAAGACCCGCTCTGTAAACACCCGCTCTGCAAACACCCGCTCTGTAATCACCCACTCTGTAAACACCTGCTCTGTAAACACCTGCTGAATAAAACACCCGCTGAATAAAACACCCGTTCTTTTAACATGCACTGAATTAGCACCTGCTAAATAAACACCCGCTGAATGAACACCCGCTCTGTGAACACCTGCTGAATAAATGCCTGCTGAATAAACATCAGCTCTGTAGCCACCCGCTGCATAAACACCTGGTGAATAAACACCCGCTCTGTAAACACCCGCTGAATAAACACCCGCTAAATAAACACCCACTGAATAAACACTCGCTCTGTAAACACCTCCTGAATAAACACCCGCTGAATAAACACCCGCTCTGTTAACTGCTTCTTGGATAAAGCATCATCATCAGGAGCTGGGAATTCTGCTCCCGGAGGCAGCCAGTTAAGAACAGCCAGTGGCCCAGTAAAGTGAAAGGCCCAATGGGAGGACTGGTAGTGATGTCTGGCTGGCAGCTTTACTCAGAATATTGGGTGCTGCGAAGTCGGGAATGAAACTCTGAGTGCACCCCAACATAGAGGCATTGTAGGCAGGATCGTAAAACATTAAAGAAAATCCCTCATGACTATTAATGACTGGCCATCAGTCTGGAAGGGTACTCATCTACTGCAACCATGCCTGTGCTTGTTGAATGCCAACAGGACCAAGCTGGGGTGAGGGCTTTGTTGGTCTCTCTGACAGCTGCCAGGAGGTTGTCTGCAGCTAAATGATGGACTCTGGCTGCTGTAAGAGCCCAGCTGGTGTTGGGAAGACCCCAATGATGACAGCATCTCTCAGCCAATTGGCTCAATAATAGGGCCTCATTGACCAACCCCTGATTGCAGCAGGTTTTACTCACTCTCCTGTCTCCTAACCTGCCTCGATGCTCCATAAAAATTCAGCCCAATGTGTTCCCACAAAGAAACTGTGTGGGACTCCCAAAGCTTGAGCCACCTGGTTGTCAAAGGGCTAGGGCAAATAAAAGAAAGCTTAATTAACGTGACAAGAGTTGAGTACTGCAGAATGTCTGAGAAAAGGTGCAAGGTTCAAAATAATCAGAAAATGAGAAAAGCAAAGAGAGGGCATGAAAAGATATTGGCAAATAAATTCAAGCAGAACTCAAAAATGTTTTAAAACCTGCTCGGGTACCAGATCAGAAACCCCGGGTATGTTATGAAGTCAGACTAGATCCCAACAGTTTTCTATTTTGACATTAGTGTGAAGATAAAATGTTTCACGCCAGACAAGATTCTGCAGGCAAACTAAGAAGCTTTTAAACAAATTTTATTTAAAAACACAGTTTAACTATAACAAATGAATTAGCTTAACCTTTAACAATTGAACAATACTTAAACATAACAAGATATATGTCTCAATTGCTAACCTACCACTGTGAGTTTCAATTCAAGCAATATTCCTCTTAAAGACTTAAACCCCCTCTTTAAGAAGATAAGAAATAGGAGCAGGAGTAGGCCATCTGGCCCTTCGAGCCTGCCCCGCCATTCAACAAGATCATGGCTGATCTGAAGTGAATCAGTTCCACTTACCCGCCTGCTCCCCATAACCCCTAACATTTAACATTAGTTAACAAAACACAGGCATACCTACTATGACTTTTGCTACCAGTTCTGGAGCTCTCAGAATGATCTTTTCAGAGAGAGAGAGAACCACTGCTTTCTTCTGGTAGTCCAGGCAGCAAGTACTTGTATTTTAAAATGAAACTGAAGTCCTTTCGTTCCTGCAAGCTTAGATCCTCCCATTGACCACAAGACTCTATCTCTGTCAGTCAACCAAATCAAAACTCTACTCTGACACCCCGGGGGGCGGGGGGGGGGGGGGGGGAACCTAAGTAAACACAAATGCATTGGCTCTGCCTAGACAAACACTCTATGTCTAAAATGTGTATTTATCTTGTGTTCCCAGCTACTAATTTAAAGGTTTTCCTCAACAAATTGGCACCCTGCAAAACAGATCTGAATTCTAAACATACCCTTGACAAGAAACATGGAATAAATACAATTCTTTAAGTCACAGTATCATCACAAACTATATAAAGGGAATGAGGAAAACCAAGGAAAGAATTAGAGATCTAAAAGGACACATGTGGGGAGGTAGAGGATGTGGTTCTCAGTGGCCAGAATTTTATGATCAGAGGTCAGGCTTGTGCTCCACCTGACCAAATATAAAATTGAATCAAATGATGTTGTTTGTGGTTTCTGACGTCATTTTGCATGCCTGTAATTCCAAGATTGGTGGGCACGCGCCCGCAGGTCAGACAATTAAAGAGCCAATTGATTCCATTAACATGTCAATGGACAGTGATCCCACGCTGCCCATGTGATTGTCAACTCATCGTCTGGGCAAAATGAGTGGGCACTAGTCACGTTTTTTGCATTTCCTCATCTAAGGGGAGGAGGTATTAAAGCCCCCGGAGCAGCAGTACTGCCTCTATCACGGCCGGTTTGTCACTGTGTGACGACAGAGTTGTTCCTCAGTTTCTTAACAATTCTGAAGTTTTTTCAAGCCGATCTTTCAGCATTTCAGGATCTCATCCTCCCTGGAAGAATTTCCTGAGGATTGGAGCACAGTGATCCCTCATTTTCAAGGCACTGGTCCTCGCTATCCGATCTATTGGGGAGAGTGTACTCAGCTGGTGGGACCTCCTCTGAAGAGAAAGCGAGGGGCAGGAGGGAGAGGAGGCCAGGTGACCATGGGTAGCGTCCTAGGGAGAGAGCTTTAAGTGGAGAGGCACGGGCTCAGCTGGTGCAGGGCCAGTGAGGAGGCCAGGATGGAAGGGTTTGCTGAGGATGCCACTTCCCAGCAGCAAGAGTGTACTGACAGCGCTCCAACTACCACCAAATGTCTGAGGTCCAGTGTCTCAGGAAGCTCCGCCTCTCCAGGGACACACTGACAGCAATATGTCACATGATGGGTCTGGAAATCACCTCCAACTGTGTGAGCAGACACCCCATGCCAGAGGCTTTGAAGGTCACAGTTGCCCCCAACTCCTACGCTTCCAGTTCTTTTCAGGACTCAGTGCGGGGTCTCTCTATTAGCTACACATACCCAAGTCAAGTTACTGACTGATGCCATCTTCAGATACGTCTGCACTTTCCTCCACTACTGGACAGGGAAGGGCAGCCAGATGGAGAGAACACGAGGCTTTGCGGTGACGGCTGGGTTCCCCCACGTCCAGGGTGTAATAGATTGCACTCATGTGGCCATCAAGGCACTAGCAGGTAAGCCGGAAACTTTCATAAACAGAAAGAGGTTCTATTTGATGAACGTTCAGATTGTCCGTGACCACAGGACACACATTCTCCAAGTTTGTGCCCATTACCCTCAAAGCTCGCACGATGCTGACATCTTGTGGCACTCACAGGTTCTAAGACTGTTGGTGGTTCCTGTATGATTGGATCGATGGCTCCTGGGTGACAAGGGCTTTACCTCGAAGAGGTGGCTGATCACCCCACTCTGTCACTCAGGAACTGAGGCCGAGGGGAGATGCAACAGGAATCATTCTTCCACATGTTGGAGAGGGCCATCGGGATGCTCAAGATGTGCTTCAGATGCCTGGACTGATCAGAGGCGCACTGCAGTATCCTCCAGAGTGCGTCTCCCTCATAGACAATGCTGCCCCCTGCACAAGCAGGCTCTGGCCAGAGGGACCCTGGGGAAAGAGAAGCAGCTCCACAGGCCAGGGAGGATGACTCCAGCGATGGGTCAGATGAAGAACCTCAGGACGTGCAGGGTGAGGACATTGAGGTGGGTGACAGGAACTCTCAGAGAGGCAGAGACACCAGAGATTCTCTGATGCTGCAAACCTTCAGCTAGGCATCAAGGCATCGCTGCTCACTCCAGCCAATGGCATTGTTTCCTTTACAAACAATCATTCAATGAGAACCTAACCCAGGATGTCAGCAGCAGACAGCACTATACAGTTACAGCCTGTGCAGCATCTGACACCTATTCAAACCATCCAGCCAACTCAGCCCATTAAAGAAAAGAAAATGGCCAGGAATCTCCCAAAATAAAACTGCGTCAAGCGAGCGGGAAAATGGGAGAAATTTCCCTCCATTTTTTTGGGCGTCGTTACCAGAGTGAATCTCTGGCACTGAGCAATTCACACTAGCGAGATTCACACTGTAAAGTGGTGGGCGGGGCCTATTCCCGCTGGAGAGGCCGACAGCAGAGCGCTGAGCTGGCCATTGTGTGTGTACTGATCTGTCAGCGCTGAGATCAGCGGATACGCATTGGCTCCCCCCCATCGCCGGCTTCCTGATGGCTGGCTTCCAATCACTAGCCTTCCCTGGAACCCCCTGATTGCTGGCCTTCATTAACCCCCCCTGATCTACCCCACCCATCCCCCGATGGCCAGCCCTGACCCCCTTCCGATGGCCAGCCCTGACCCCCTTCCGATGGCCAGACCGAGCACCCCCCCCCACCCCCCCCCCACCCCACCCCCCCACCCCCCACCCCCCCCCCCCCCCCCACCCCCCACTGCTGACCTGCCGGACACCCCCTAGGCCAGCCCTGATCTACCCCCTCCCCCCCGATGGCCAGCCCCGACCCCTGATCGCTGATCTGCCGGACACCCCCTGGGCCAGCCCCAATTCCCCCCCCGCACCCTCCCTGAATGAAGGCCAGCCCCCAACCCATCTCAATGACCAGCTCCGATTGCCCTCCTCCCTCCTTCTCCCACCAATCCGAGTGCAGAGTGGCAGCAGGTTCGCCCCTTGATCGATTCCCCCCCTCAATAGGACCCACCTTATGCCCCGCCCTCTCTGGTGACCCCTTCCCCTTGGCTCATGGTTAAAATCTTTTGTCATATATTTTCACACAGGGTGGTGCGACTATGGAATGAGCTGCCAGAGGAGATGGTGGTGGCGGTGGATACAATTACATTTAAAATACATTTGGTCAGGTACCTGGATAGGAAAGGTTTGGAGGGATAGGGTTAGGGTCAGGGTTAGGGTTAGGGTCAGGGTTAGGGTCAGGGTTAGGGTCAGGGTTAGGGTTAGGGTTAGGGTCAGGGTTAGGGTCAGGGTTAGGGTCAGGGTTAGGGTCAGGGTTAGGGTCAGGGTTAGGGTCAGGGTCAGGGTTAGGGTCAGGGTTAGGGTTAGGGATATGGGGCAATTGCAGGCAAATGGACTATTTCAGTTTAGGAAAGTTGGTCGGCATGGACGAGTTGGGCCTCAGGGCCTGTTCCTTGCCATGACTTTCTAGTCTCTCAGTTCATAGGCTGACTTTCGAGAAACAAGCGGTCTTGTCATCAAATGTTCACAGATGATGAATAAAATCTTTAGGGTCAGAGCTGCATATTATCCTCATTCTCAAGAGTGCATCTGTTCAATGTAAACACCCTGATGCCAATCTGAATATAGGCTCCCAGATTTCTCTCTCATCTCTATCTCTGTTTCTCAATCTGACATTTTCTCTCGGCCTTTCTTTCATCCCTCGCCTGCTTTCTGCTCTTGAACTTCCCTCCTCCATCCGCAGTGTTCACTTACTACAAAGAGCTCTGCGATAATTATATAAACGAAACGAGGGCTACAGGAATATTCCTGACGTGGCCAAGGAAGGTTTGGAGCTGGAGGAGGGTCAGAAAAATCACAACTGCTCATAGAATGTCCCCGTTCATCCGCTGGTAAATGGGAATTCAAACTATTGTTGTCCAGCATCTCTCTTTGTCTCTTTCTTTTATATCTCCCATTTTCTTTCTAATATTTTCCATTCTAAATATCCCTTTAAGAATCATGCTGTGTTTCTATACTCTCCACGCAGCTTTTTATCCTGTTTCCGCTCCTCCTTTCCGTCTTCTTCCCTCCTCGATTGCTCTCTCTTTTTGCTTGGCCTGTTCTTTTTTCCTTCTTTCTTTCCATCACCTCCTCACTCCTCCCACTTTCCTTGTCTCCTTCCTTTCTCTTCCTTTTCTCACCTTCATATAATTACAATGAATCTTTAGCACAAAAAAGGATCATTTGACCTGATTGGCCTAGACTGGTGCTCATATCCTCTCAAGACTGCGCCCACTTTAATGATCATTTCTCACCTTTCCATCTCTTTAATTTTTCTTCCTTTCTCTCTATTTATCTATTAATTCTCTAACTTTTCCTTTACAATGTGTTACCTCAATCCGCTACCTCTCCCCATTTTATCCCCCCATGGGCAGCATGGTGGCACAGTGGTCAGCACTGCTGCCTCACAGCTCCAGGGACTCAATTCCCGGCTTGGGTCAATGTCTGTGTGGAGTCTGCAGGTTCTCCCTGTGTCTGCGTGGGTTTCTTTCGGGTGCTCCAGTTTCCTCCCACAGTCCAAAGATGTGTGGGTTAGGTACATTGGCCAAGCTAAATTACACCTTAGTGTCCCGGGCTGCGTAGGTTAGAGGGATTAGCAGGTTTACGGGGGTAGAGCCTGGGTGGGATTGTTGTCGGTGCAGACTCGATGGGCCGAATGGCCTCCTTCTGCACTGTAGGGATTTTATATCGATATCATTATCCTTCGACCACTCTCCCCAACATCTAACTTCTCTCCCAATCCCTCAACTCTGCCTTCTGTCTCCATTTATTGCTTTGAATCTCTCCTGTTCACCCATCCCTCTCTCTCCTTTTATCTTTTTGTCATGCTCAATCTCTCCTATTCTCCAATCTCTTTGAACTTCACTCTCTCTCTCCCCCACCTCTGACTCTCTCATGTTCGGCCTGATTTCCAGGCAAGACTGCTGTGGAAATGAGGTTACGAAATGGCAGATCATCTCATCCTCCTGACAATTTTTCCTGACATTTGCCAAACATTGCTGCTTCAACTGAGTAAACGTCATTCCTACAGTCACGTTAATGTGGCGCTTCGATACTGGGGGATGGGAGGAACATTTTCAATCTTTATCCATACCTTTAATAAAATCTCTTTAAATTGCTTCAGCTTAATTTAGCACTGGAATTTTCCTATAATCTGCAAAGGGAGAAAGGCAGGATGAAAACACAAGAAGCAGATTGGGGGAAGGGAGGGAGACTAAGGGGAGGGAGACTAAGGGGAGGCAGACAGGAAAAGAGCAAATGTGGAGGAAAGAAGGACTGAGACAGGGAGAATGAGATCAGACTAAATTTAATAGGGGTGATGGGGGGGGGGTGGAATGCTTGCCAGAAGGGGCTCCAACCTGACTGGCTCTTAATAAGCCTGCCCCACAGTGATAAGACACCGGGACACGGACTAAAGAAGATTAGCGGCTGACCTCTGCCCCTCAGTGGGCAGCAAGCCCCACCCTCAAGGTCTTTCAGCCAATCTGATTGGTTGGCAGCTCCAGCAGTCCTGGCCAGCACCAGAATCAGCAGTGGGCCCTGCTAGGACCTCATGGAGATGCAGAATGAGGAGCGATGGACACCGGAGAGAGGTAAATCATGGGGTTTTTAAGGCAAGGAGGGACTGTAGGGCCTAGGGAGGGGGTGTGGCTGGGGGAATGGGGTGGGGGGGGGGGGAGTTTTGGATGGCAGGTGTTATAATGACCATGGGGGATCATCAATAGATCTCCTCATGGGCCTTGTGGAATATAGGTTCCCCTATTAGGTGAGTGGAGGCTTGCTCAATGGGGAAGGAGTTGCAGGGGGTTTAAAACCAGTTAGCTCCACTCAGGTCAGCAGTCGATAGACTCGGAACCGATCTGCATTGTGTTGAAAGGCATTCAGGATGATTGGTGACTGATGATTGGCCTCAGTAAGATTATTACAACAGGCAACAAAGAACAAAGTGGTGGGTGACATCTTGGGTTGGACAGGGCTGCCCTCGATGCACACCTCCACTGAATGATGTGCCCCCCACCATCCCAACTTTCAAAGAAGTCCTTTCAAAATCGACCTTTGCACTCTAGCCCGTTGGCCACTGGTCAACGTTTTATGGCAGTGGAGGCAGATTGAGGCTTAATTGACAGTTCCTCAATAGACCAAAGGGCGGGAGGCCAAGTGGGTGACTTACCCACCTCCCACGTCATGGGGAACAGGTCAAGCTTGGATAGAAAGGATGTGAGCTGGCCACCCGACATATTTTATGTGACTCCACCCCCTGCGGAGCCGGAAAATCCAGACTAGAGAAAGGACAGCAAAATAGAGGGTGGGAGTAGGCAGCGAGTTATATTCCACCTTTCCTGAACACACATTGCATCGAATCAGGGAACATCTGGTTAATGGAATGATCAACCCCAGGTCTGCAACTCCAAGTGATAAAATATGCACGACAATCCATCGGATAAAGGTATCACCAGTTGCTCAGACATTTTCTACTCCTGCCTTCCGCTTGTCAAAGTTTATATCTAGATCAGAATATGGTTTTTTCTCAGTTGCAATAATTGATATTCCACTTATGGGAAAATTGGGTAGATTCTTTTCAATTTAGGCAAACACGGCACCTAATTAGTGACACTGAGGTCTGCGCGGAGGTGTCTGTTGGAGCAGAACTGTCAAAGATAAATCGCAACCATGATGGGGCCTGTCACAAGAGAGGAGGTGAGAATTCAGAGGGCCAGAAACCAGAGTGCTCAGAGAATTGGCCAAATGGTCAACCAAATGGTGCTCTGCCTGATCTCAGGGGTGAGACCTCCGATGGCATAAAAACACTTTGCAGTTCCCCGCATTGAAGCTGGTAACTGTGCACTAACATACACCAGACTGTTGGGATATGGTGATTTCTGATTTGGGAATCACCTCCTGACCTTCCCCAGCCTATCCTGTTAGCAAGCTCCTTCAGGAGCTTAATGGGCCATGAATTGGAGGCAGGCCTGTTCCCCACATCTTGCTTTCTCTTCGAAAATTGCGTCACCTTTTGGAAACGTCGGGATTCATTGATGTCCTCTGGGAATGTTGTGTTAAATGGCTGCTGTACCCCCACTCAGCCTCCCCTTCAATTAAAATTCAGCTCAGGCTCAATAAATCATCAGAACAAAAGATTCTTTACTCAGAGAATTTCTGCCTCCTATTTATTCCTCCTCATATGACTGAGCTTGGGAGATAGTTCCTTCAGTATCTCTCCCTGACTGTGGCCCAGCTCCCACACTGCACATTTGTGCTTAGTGAGTGAATGATTAGCAATCATCACAACTAATCTTTATCCTTTTCTCCCTTTCTGTCCACTGTCTATTAGAATTCAACTGAATAGTGATCAGGGGAAAATACCCTGGAGATTGTTTCCCTCCTTCGACAAGGACTGTCGAAACTAGTCATATTGGGTGGGATTTTACCGGTACGTCCGCCCGAGGTTCGTACGGCCCCGCCCGAGACCCACGGAGAATGCCGGTAAAATTCTGGCCATTGCCTCTATTGCTGGGCTGGCTGAGATCAGCAAAGAGCAAGTATATTAGCCTCTTTATATCCTGCAGCTTCCATTCTTACCCAGCTTCATTCTGTCAGTAAACTGAGATACATTCCTCTGCCTTTTTGTCTAAGTCATTGATATAGATTGTAATTAGCTGAGGCCCCAGCACTGATGCTGCACTAGCTACAGCCTGCCAGCTTGACAAGCCTCATTTATCCCTACTCACTGCTTCCTGACCAGTAATTAATTTTCTATCCATGCTAATATATCACACAACTCTATGAGCCCATATCTTGTATATTAACCTCTTGTCTGGCTGGGACCTTATCAAGTGCCTTTTAGAAATCTAGGGGGCAATCCTCCAAAAGTGCTGAATTGGCGGGAAAACTGGTCTAGATCACAACTGTTTTTTCAGTGCAGCTTCAGACCCCAATCTCCCACAGAGGTCCCAATCGTGAATATCATTAAAAACCCAGGGGGTGGTGCCTATTCACGCCGGAGGCTGACAGCTCCGTAACTGGGCGTGCGCAGTGGTCCCGATTTGTCAGTCTCCTGTTTGCTGGCCAGCTCAATCACTGGCCAGCTCGGGACACCCGCAGTGCTGCCCCTTCAGCCTCCCCCACGGCCCGATCGCGGCCCCCATGACAATCCCTAGGCCAGCCCCGACCGCTGCCCCCCCCCTGTCCCAGAGCGCCCTGATGTCTAGCCCACCGCACCCAGCAGTGGCGATCCCCCCACCCCCTCACCCCAGCAGACAACCCCCCCACCCCGCTGAACCCTTGCAGAGGCAGACCCTCCCTTCTGGGAGGCAGGCCCCCCTTCCCCGGCAAACCCTCCCCCCCAACCCACCCCACCCTGATCACTGGCTTCCCTCCAGCCCAGACCGATCCCCATGCAGAGTGGCAGTGGGACCCCCCACCCCCACCGATCACCCCTGTAGGCCCCGCCCCCTTGCCACTGCCCGATGGGCAGTGACAAGTGCCCCCTGGGCATGGGCACTTTGCCCTTTGGGCAGTGCCAAGGGGCACAGGCTGGCACTGCCAGGGTGCCCATGCCCAGGGGGCACCACCCACCCGCCGCCCGACCCCCTGATTGCCCCCCCCCTTCATTCTGGCCTTGTCTCCTGCTACTTCCCCACATGTTGGGAGCTACTCTGAACCTCGCCGGAGTGAAATACTCCTGGCGGGGTGAGAGATGCAATCGGGCCCAGCACGGAACTTGCCAGGCCCAATAATCGCAATTAAAATAGATTTTAAATACATTTTAAAAAAAGATTTAAATCACTTACCTCTCGTCCCGCCGGTTTCCAGCGTGATCCTGACTGCGACAGTTCTCCGGCTCTGGGAGACACACAGGCATCGGGAACGCACGTGCAAATCCCACGAAATGGCCGGCACGCGCATCTGCCGACCTGACCCGCCAAACATTTTGTGGGTCGCGATGAGAGAATCGCACTCTCCCCCAAATTTCACTACATCTACCTCTATGTACAAAAAATTCTGGTAAATTTATCAAACAGAAAAGCACATCGACATCTTCTAATCATACTGAGTTTTTCTAGGTTTATTGCTAAAACTTCCTTAATAATGTATTCGCAATGACTGATGTCAGGCTAACTGACCTGTAGTTCCCAGTTTTCTCTCTCCCTCCTTTTCTGAATCATAAATGTTATTTTTTCCTGACTTCCAATCTGCTGTGACCATTCCAGCATCTAGGGAAATTTGGAAAACCATAGCTAGTGCATTCACTATCTCTGGAGCTATCCTGTTTTTAATCCGAGGATGTAAGTGATCAAGTCCTGGGGATTTATTGAATTTTAGTCCCTTAAGCTTTTCTAGTGCTTTTTCTCAAAACTTGGCAATATGATATTAATATCCTGAATTTCCTCAATATTGTTTAGCCCCGAGGTTCCCTTCTACTTCTGATATGTAACTTATGTCTTCTACTGTGGAGACAGACATACGGACAGGAATTTCCAGCCGTGCTCACCCTAAAACTGGAAAATCCTGCCCGAAGCCAATGGATCTTTGCATAATCCGCCCCATGCCCGCAACGATTCCCGAGGCAGGCGGGATGGGAAAATTCCCCCCACAATATTTGTTCAAGGTCTCTGCCGCCTCCTCATTCCCGATGATAATGTCTTCTGTCCCTGCTTCTGAGGGATGAACATTTACTTTAGCTACTCTCTTCCTTTTTATGTGTTAATAAAAGCTTTTGAATTCTCTTTAAATATTGCTGGCTGGTTTAATCTCATTCTATTTCTTCCCTTTTATCAAATTTATGTTGGCCCTTTGCAGATTTCTAAAAAAACTTCCAATTCTCAGATTTCTTTGTAACATTTTAATCCTCTTATTTTAATCTAATAGTATCCATAACCTCCTGAATGAGTTTCGTGTTCACTTCTTGTTTTTGAATGGAATGCATTTTTGTTTTATAATTTGTATTGTTTTCTTGAAATGTTTTCCACTGTTTATCTAGCACCATACCATTCAATCATTTACCCATTCAACCTTCGCCAGCAGTCCCCTCATATATGAATGGCATTGTTTAGCTTTAAGATTCTGTTTCTGATTGCAATATGAAGCTTTCAATTTGGTGCAGAATTCAATGATATAATGATCACTATTTCCCGAGTAAATTATTTCCTGACATGACTGAATGACCCTGCCTCATTGCACAATACTGGATCAAAATAACTTCTCCCTGATTGAAGAGAACCCTGACAGGTTGCTCCAGGAAGCAGTCAAGAATGCATTCTGAGAAGCTCATCTCCCAGGCAACGTTTACCAATTTGATTGGTCCAGTCTAAATGAAGATAAAACTACGACATTATTGTTACAAGTTCCAGTAATGTCTGATACAACACTCCATTCAATGGTACAACTATGAATCTGGAAACTATAAACTACTACCTCATGCTACTCCTAATAGCTGCCCAGAATGATTCTACCTCCTGATTTTCTCAGTTGAGGTGCATTCACACGAATGCCCACATGTAATTTTTATTATCAGGAATACGCCTCCACTTTACTGCCAGACTTTCTAAAATATTCTGTCCCACACTGTCACCTCGCTCTGTGTCTCACACTGTCACCTCGCTCTGTGTCTCACACTGTCAGCTCCTCACTGTGTCTCACACTGTCACCTCGCTCTGTGTCTCACACTGTCACCTCGCTCTGTGTCTCACACTGTCACCTCGCTCTGTGTCTCACACTGTCACCTCGCTCTGTGTCTCACACTGTCAGCCTCGCTCTGTGTCTCACACTGTCACCTCGCTCTGAGTCCCACACTGTCACCTCGCTCTCTGTCCCACACTGTCACCTCGCTCTGTGTCTCACACTGTCACCTCGCTCTCTGTCCCACACTGTCACCTCGCTCGGTGTCTCACACTGTCACCTCGCTCTGTCTCTCACACTGTCACCTCGCTCTGTGTCTCACACTGTCACCTCGCTCTCTGTCCCACACTGTCACCTCGCTCTGTGTCTCACACTGTCACCTCGCTCTGTGTCTCACACTGTCACCTCCCTCTGTGTCTCACACTGTCACCTCCCTCTGTGTCTCACACTGTCACCTCGCTCTGTGTCCCAGACTGTCACCTCGCTCTGTGTCTCACACTGTCACCTCGCTCTGTGTCTCACACTGTCAGCCTCGCTCTGTGTCTCACACTGTCACCTCGCTCTGTGTCCCACACTGTCACCTCGCTCTGTGTCTCACACGGTCACCTCGCTCTGTGTCCCACAGTGTCACCTCGCTCTGTGTCTCACACTGTCAGCCTCGCTCTGTGTCCCACACTGTCACCTCGCTCTGTGTCTCACACTGTCACCTCGCTCTGTACCTCACACTGTCAGCCTCGCTCTGTCTCTCACACTGTCACCTCGCTCTGTCTCTCACACTGTCACCTTGCTCTGTGTCTCACACTGTCACCTCGCTCTGTGTCTCACACTGTCACCTCGCTCTGTGTCTCACACTGTCATCTCGCTCTGTACCTCACACTGTCACCTCGCTCTGTGTCTCACACTGTCACCTCGCTCTGTACCTCACACTGTCACCTCGCTCTGTGTCTCACACTGTCACCTCGCTCTGTGTCCCACACAGTCACCTCGCTCTGTGTCTCACACTGTCACCTCGCTGTGTCTCTCACACTGTCACCTCGCTCTGTGTCTCACACTGTCACCTCGCTCTGTGTCTCACACTGTCACCTCGCTCTGTGTCCCACACTGTCAGCTCGCTCGGTGTCTCACACTGTCAGCCTCGCTCTGTGTCCCACACTGTCAGCTCGCTCTGTGTCTCACACTGTCACCTCGCTCTGTGTCTCACACTGTCAGCTCGCTCTGTGTCTCACACTGTCACCTCGCTCTGTGTCTCACACTGTCACCTCGCTCTCCGTCCCACACTGTCACCTCGCTCTGTGTCTCACACTGTCACCTCGCTCTCTGTCCCACACTGTCACCTCGCTCTGTGTCTCACACTGTCACCTCGCTCTGTGTCTCACACTGTCAGCTCGCTCTGTGTCTCACACTGTCACCTCGCTCTGTGTCTCACACTGTCACCTCGCTCTGTGTCTCACACTGTCACCTCGCTCTCTGTCCCACACTGTCACCTCGCTCTGTGTCTCACACTGTCACCTCGCTCTGTGTCTCACACTGTCAGCTCCTCACTGTGTCTCACACTGTCACCTCGCTCTGTGTCTCACACTGTCACCTCCCTCTGTGTCTCACACTGTCACCTCGCTCTGTGTCCCAGACTGTCACCTCGCTCTGTGTCTCACACTGTCACTTCGCTCTGTGTCTCACACTGTCAGCCTCCCACTGTGTCTCACACTGTCACCTCGCTCTGTGTCCCACACTGTCACCTCGCTCTGTGTCTCACACTGTCACCTCGCTCTGTGTCCCACAGTGTCACCTCGCTCTGTGTCTCACACTGTCAGCCTCGCTCTGTGTCCCACACTGTCACCTCGCTCTGTGTCTCACACTGTCACCTCGCTCTGTGTCCCACACTGTCACCTCGCTCTGTGTCCCACACTGTCACCTCGCTCTGTGTCTCACACTGTCACCTCGCACTGTACCTCACACTGTCAGCCTCGCTCTGTCTCTCACACTGTCACCTCGCTCTGTGTCTCACACTGTCACCTCGCTCTGTGTCTCACACTGTCACCTCGCTCTGTGTCTCACACTGTCACCTCGCTCTGTGTCTCACACTGTCACCTCGCTCTGTACCTCACACTGTCACCTCGCTCTGTGTCTCACACTGTCACCTCGCTCTGTGTCCCACACTGTCACCTCGCTCTGTACCTCACACTGTCACCTCGCTCTGTGTCTCACACTGTCACCTCGCTCTGTGTCCCACACAGTCACCTCGCTCTGTGTCTCACACTGTCAGCTCGCTCTGTGTCTCACACTGTCACCTCGCTCTGTCTCTCACACTGTCACCTCGCTCTGTGTCCCACACTGTCACCTCGCTGTGTCTCTCACACTGTCACCTCGCTCTGTGTCTCACACTGTCACCTCGCTCTGTGTCTCACACTGTCACCTCGCTCTGTGTCCCACACTGTCACCTCGCTCTGTGTCTCACACTGTCACCTCGCTCTTTGTCACACACTGTCAGCCTCGCTCTGTGCCCCACACTGTCAGCTCGCTCTGTGTCTCACACTGTCAGCCTCGCTCTGTGTCCCACACTGTCAGCTCGCTCTGTGTCTCACACTGTCACCTCGCTCTGTGTCTCACACTGTCAGCTCGCTCTCTGTCTCACACTGTCACCTCGCTCTGTGTCTCACACTGTCACCTCGCTCTCTGTCCCACACTGTCACCTCGCTCTGTGTCTCACACTGTCACCTCGCTCTGTGTCTCACACTGTCACCTCGCTCTCTGTTCCACACTGTCACCTCGCTCTGTGTCTCACACTGTCACCTCGCTCTGTGTCCCACACTGTCACCTCGCTCTGTGTCTCACACTGTCACCTCGCTCTGTGTCTCACACTGTCACCTCGCTCTGTGTCTCACACTGGCACCTCGCTCTGTGTCTCACACTGTCACCTCGCTGTGTCTCTCACACTGTCACCTCGCTCTGTGTCCCACACTGTCACCTCGCTCTGTGTCTCACACTGTCACCTCGCTCTCTGTCCCACACTGTCACCTCGCTCTGTGTCTCACACTGTCACCTCGCTCTGTGTCTCACAATGTCAGCTCCTCACTGTGTCTCACACTGTCACCTCGCTCTGTGTCTCACACTGTCACCTCGCTCTGTGTCCCAGACTGTCACCTCGCTCTGTGTCTCACACTGTCACCTCGCTCTGTGTCTCACACTGTCAGCCTCGCTCTGTGTCTCACACTGTCACCTCGCTCTGTGTCCCACACTGTCACCTCGCTCTGTGTCTCACACTGTCACCTCGCTCTGTGTCCCACACTGTCAGCTCCTCACTGTGTCTCACACTGTCACGTCGCTCTGTGTCCCACACTGACACTTCGCTCTGTGTCTCACACTGTCACCTCGCTCTGTGTCCCACACTGTCACCTCGCTCTGTGTCCCACACTGTCACCTCGCTCTGTGTCCCACACTGTCACCTCGCTCTGTGTCTCACACTGTCAGCCTCGCTCTGTGTCCCACACTGTCACCTCACTCTGTGTCTCACACTGTCACCTCGCTCTGTACCTCACACTGTCACCTCGCAGTGTCTCTCACACTGTCACCTCGCTCTGTCTCTCACACTGTCACCTCGCTCTGTCTCTCACACGGTCACCTCGCTCTGTGTCTCACACTGTCACCTCGCTCTGTGTCTCACACTGTCAGCTCGCTCAGTGTCTCACACTGTCACCTCGCTCTGTGTCTCACACTGTCACCTCGCTCTGTACCTCACACTGTCACCTCGCTCTGTGTCACACTGTCACCTCGCTCTGTGTCCCACACTGTCACCTCGCTCTGTACCTCACAATGTCACCTCGCTCTGTGTCTCACACTGTCACCTCGCTCTGTGTCTCACACTGTCACCTCGCTCTGTGTCTCACACTGTCAGCCTCGCTCTGTGTCTCACACTGTAACCTCGCTCTGTGTCCCACACTGTCACCTCGCTCTGTGTCCCACACTGTCACCTCGCTCTGTGTCCCACACTGTCACCTCGCTCTGTGTCTCACACTGTCACCTCGCTCTGTGTCTCACACTGTCACCTCGCTCTGTGTCTCACACTGTCACCTCGCTCTGTACCTCACACTGTCAGCCTCGCTCTGTGTCCCACACTGTCACCTCGCTCTGTGTCTCACACTGTCACCTCGCTCTGTGTCTCACACTGTCACCTCGCTCTGTGTCTCACACTGTCACCTCGCTCTGTGTCTCACACTGTCAGCCTCGCTCTGTGTCTCACACTGTCACCTCCCTCTGTGTCTCACACTGTCACCTCGCTCTGTGTCTCACACTGTCACCTCGCTCTGTGTCCCACACTGTCAGCCTCGCTCTGTCTCTCACACTGTCACCTCGCTCTGTGTCTCACACTGTCACCTCGCTCTGTGTCCCACACTGTCAGCCTCGCTCTGTCTCTCACACTGTCATCTCGCTCTGTGTCTCACACTGTCACCTCGCTCTGTGTCTCACACTGTCACCTCGCTCTGTGTCTCACACTGTCAGCCTCGCTCTGTCTCTCACACTGTCACCTCGCTCTGTGTCTCACACTGTCACCTCGCTCTGTGTCCCACACTGTCACCTCGCTCTGTGTCTCACACTGTCACCTCGCTCTGTGTCTCACACTGTCAGCCTCGCTCTGTCTCTCACACTGTCACCTCGCTCTGTGTCTCACACTGTCACCTCGCTCTGTGTCCCACACTGTCAGCGTCGCTCTGTGTCTCACACTGTCACCTCGCTCTGTGTCTCACACTGTCAGCCTCACTCTGTCTCTCACACTGTCACCTCGCTCTGTGTCTCACACTGTCACCTCGCTCTGTGTCTCACACTGTCACTTCGCTCTGTGTCTCACACTGTCACCTCGCTGTGTCTCTCACACTGTCACCTCGCTCTGTGTCCCACACTGTCAGCCTCGCTCCGTGTCTCACACTGTCACCTCGCTCTGTGTCCCACACTGTCACCTCGCTCTGTGTCCCACACTGTCACCTCGCTCTGTGTCCCACACTGTCACCTCGCTCTGTGTCTCACACTGTCACCTCGCTCTGTGTCCCACACTGTCAACTCGCTCTGTGTCCCACACTGTCACCTCGCTCTGTGTCTCACACTGTCACCTCGCTCTGTACCTCACACTGTCAGCCTCGCTCTGTCTCTCACACTGTCACCTCGCTCTGTCTCTCACAATGTCACCTCGCTCTGTGTCTCACACTGTCACCTCGCTCTGTGTCTCACACTGTCACCTCGCTCTGTGTCTCACACTGTCACCTCGCTCTGTACCTCACACTGTCACCTCGCTCTGTGTCTCACACTGTCACCTCGCTCTGTGTCCCACACTGTCACCTCGCTCTGTACCTCACACTGTCACCTCGCTCTGTGTCTCACACTGTCACCTCGCTCTGTGTCCCACAGTCACCTCGCTCTGTGTCTCACACTGTCACCTCGCTCTGTGTCTCACACTGTCACCTCGCTCTGTCTCTCACACTGTCACCTCGCTCTGTTTCCCACACTGTCACCTCGCTGTGTCTCTCACACTGTCACCTCGCTCTGTGTCTCACACTGTCACCTCGCTCTGTGTCTCACACTGTCACCTCGCTCCGTGTCCCACACTGTCACCTCGCTCTGTGTCTCACACTGTCACCTCGCTCTTTGTCACACACTGTCAGCCTCGCACTGTGCCCCACACTGTCAGCTCGCTCTGTGTCTCACACTGTCAGCCTCGCTCTGTGTCCCACACTGTCAGCTCGCTCTGTGTCTCACACTGTCACCTCGCTCTGTGTCTCACACTGTCAGCTCGCTCTGTGTCTCACACTGTCACCTCGCTCTGTGTCTCACACTGTCACCTCGCTCTGTGTCTCACACTGTCACCTCGCTCTCTGTCCCACACTGTCACCTCGCTCTGTGTCTCACACTGTCACCTCGCTCTGTGTCTCACACTGTCACCTCGCTCTCTGTCCCACACTGTCACCTCGCTCTGTGTCTCACACTGTCACCTCGCTCTGTGTCCCACACTGTCACCTCGCTCTGTGTCTCACACTGTCACCTCGCTCTGTGTCTCACACTGTCACCTCGCTCTGTGTCTCACACTGTCACCTCGCTCTGTGTCTCACACTGTCACCTCGCTCTGTGTCTCACACTGTCACCTCGCTCTGTGTCTCACACTGTCACCTCGCTGTGTCTCTCAAACTGTCACCTCGCTCTCTGTCCCACACTGTCACCTCGCTCTGTGTCTCACACTGTCACCTCGCTCTCTGTCCCACACTGTCACCTCGCTCTGTGTCTCACACTGTCACCTCGCTCTGTGTCTCACACTGTCAGCTCCTCACTGTGTCTCACACTGTCACCTCGCTCTGTGTCTCACACTGTCACCTCGCTCTGAGTCCCAGACTGTCACCTCGCTCTGTGTCTCACACTGTCACCTCGCTCTGTGTCTCACACTGTCAGCCTCGCTCTGTGTCTCACACTGTCACCTCGCTCTGTGTCCCACACTGTCACCTCGCTCTGTGTCTCACACTGTCACCTCGCTCTGTGTCCCACACTGTCAGCTCCTCACTGTGTCTCACACTGTCACGTCGCTCTGTGTCCCACATTGACACTTCGCTCTGTGTCTCACACTGTCACCTCGCTCTGTGTCCCACACTGTCACCTCGCTCTGCGTCTCACACTGTCACCTCGCTCTGTGTCCCACACTGTCACCTCGCTCTGTGTCTCACACTGTCAGCCTCGCTCTGTGTCTCACACTGTCACCTCGCTCTGTGTCTCACACTGTCACCTCGCTCTGTGTCACACACTGTCAGCTCCTCACAGTGTCTCACACAGTCACCTCGCTGTGTCCCTCACACTGTCACCTCGCTGTGTCTCTCACACTGTCACCTCGCTGTGTCTCTCACACTGTCACCCCGCTCTGTGTCTCACTCTGTCACCTCGCTCTGTGTCCCACACTGTCACCTCGCTCTGTACCTCACACTGTCACCTCGCTCTGTGTCTCACACTGTCACCTCGCTCTGTGTCTCACACTGTCACCTCGCTCTGTGTCTCACACTGTCAGCCTCGCTCTGTGTCTCACACTGTCACCTCGCTCTGTGTCCCACACTGTCACCTCGCTCTGTGTCCCACACTGTCACCTCGCTCTGTGTCCCACACTGTCACCTCGCTCTGTGTCTCACACTGTCACCTCGCTCTGTGTCCCACACTGTCACCTCGCTCTGTGTCTCACACTGTCACCTCGCTCTGTACCTCACACTGTCAGCCTCGCTCTGTGTCCAACACTGTCACCTCGCTCTGTGTCTCACACTGTCACCATGCTCTGTGTCTCACACTGTCACCTCGCTCTGTGTCTCACACTGTCACCTCGCTCTGTGTCTCACACTGTCAGCCTCGCTCTGTGTCTCACACTGTCACCTCGCTCTGTGTCTCACACTGTCACCTCGCTCTGTGTCTCACACTGTCACCTCGCTCTGTGTCCCACACTGTCAGCCTCGCTCTGTCTCTCACACTGTCACCTCGCTCTGTGTCTCACACTGTCACCTCGCTCTGTGTCCCACACTGTCAGCCTCGCTCTGTCTCTCACACTGTCATCTCGCTCTGTGTCTCACACGGTCACCTCGCTCTGTGTCTCACACTGTCACCTCGCTCTGTGTCTCACACTGTCAGCCTCGCTCTGTCTCTCACACTGTCACCTCGCTCTGTGTCTCACACTGTCACCTCGCTCTGTGTCCCACACTGTCAGCGTCGCTCTGTGTCTCACACTGTCACCTCGCTCTGTGTCTCACACTGTCAGCCTCACTCTGTCTCTCACACTGTCACCTCGCTCTGTGTCTCACACTGTCACCTCGCTCTGTGTCTCACACTGTCACTTCGCTCTGTGTCTCACACTGTCACCTCGCTGTGTCTCTCACACTGTCACCTCGCTCTGTGTCCCACACTGTCAGCCTCGCTCCGTGTCTCACACTGTCACCTCGCTCTGTGTCCCACACTGTCACCTCGCTCTGTGTCTCACACTGTCACCTCGCTCTGTGTCTCACACTGTCACCTCGCTCTGTGTCTCACACTGTCACCTCGCTCTGTGTCCCACACTGTCACCTCGCTCTGTGTCTCACACTGTCACCTCGCTCTTTGTCTCACACTGTCACCTCGCTCTGTGTCTCACACTGTTACCTCGCTCTGAACCTCACACTGTCACCTCGCTCTGTGTCCCAGACTGTCACCTCGCTCTGTGTCTCACACTGTCACCTCGCTCTTTGTCTCACACTGTCACCTCGCTCTGTGTCTCACACTGTTACCTCGCTCTGTACCTCACACTGTCACCTCGCTCTGTGTCCCAGACTGTCACCTCGCTCTGTGTCTCACACTGTTACCTCACTCTGTACCTCACACTGTCACCTCACTCTGTGTCCCACACTGTCACCTCGCTCTGTGTCTCACACTGTCACCTCGCTCTGTGTCCCACACTGTCAACTCGCTCTGTGTCCCACACTGTCACCTCGCTCTGTGTCTCACACTGTCACCTCGCTCTGTACCTCACACTGTCAGCCTCGCTCTGTCTCTCACACTGTCACCTCGCTCTGTCTCTCACACTGTCACCTCGCTCTGTGTCTCACACTGTCACCTCGCTCTGTGTCTCACACTGTCACCTCGCTCTGTGTCTCACACTGTCACCTCGCTCTGTACCTCACACTGTCACCTCGCTCTGTGTCTCACACTGTCACCTCGCTCTGTGTCCCACACTGTCACCTCGCTCTGTACCTCACACTGTCACCTCGCTCTGTGTCTCACACTGTCACCTCGCTCTGTGTCCCACACAGTCACCTCGCTCTGTGTCTCACACTGTCACCTCGCTCTGTGTCTCACACTGTCACCTCGCTCTGTGTCCCACACTGTCACCTCGCTGTGTCTCTCACACTGTCACCTCGCTCTGTGTCTCACACTGTCACCTCGCTCTGTGTCTCACACTGTCACCTCGCTCTGTGTCCCACACTGTCACCTCGCTCTGTGTCTCACACTGTCACCTCGCTCTTTGTCACACACTGTCAGCCTCGCTCTGTGCCCCACACTGTCAGCTCGCTCTGTGTCTCACACTGTCAGCCTCGCTCTGTGTCCCACACTGTCAGCTCGCTCTGTGTCTCACACTGTCACCTCGCTCTGTGTCTCACACTGTCAGCTCGCTCTGTTTCTCACACTGTCACCTCGCTCTGTGTCTCACACTGTCACCTCGCTCTGTGTCTCACACTGTCACCTCGCTCTCTGTCCCACACTGTCACCTCGCTCTGTGTCCCACACTGTCACCTCGCTCTGTGTCTCACACTGTCACCTCGCTCTCTGTCCCACACTGTCACCTCGCTCTGTGTCTCACACTGTCACCTCGCTCTGTGTCCCACACTGTCACCTCGCTCTGTGTCTCACACTGTCACCTCGCTCTGTGTCTCACACTGTCACCTCGCTCTGTGTCTCACACTGTCACCTCGCTCTGTGTCTCACACTGTCACCTCGCTCTGTGTCCCACACTGTCAACTCGCTCTGTGTCCCACACTGTCACCTCGCTCTGTGTCTCACACTGTCACCTCGCTCTGTACCTCACACTGTCAGCCTCGCTCTGTCTCTCACACTGTCACCTCGCTCTGTCTCTCACACTGTCACCTCGCTCTGTGTCTCACACTGTCACCTCGCTCTGTGTCTCACACTGTCACCTCGCTCTGTGTCTCACACTGTCACCTCGCTCTGTACCTCACACTGTCACCTCGCTCTGTGTCTCACACTGTCACCTCGCTCTGTGTCCCACACTGTCACCTCGCTCTGTACCTCACACTGTCACCTCGCTCTGTGTCTCACACTGTCACCTCGCTCTGTGTCCAACACAGTCACCTCGCTCTGTGTCTCACACTGTCACCTCGCTCTGTGTCTCACACTGTCACCTCGCTCTGTGTCCCACACTGTCACCTCGCTGTGTCTCTCACACTGTCACCTCGCTCTGTGTCTCACACTGTCACCTCGCTCTGTGTCTCACACTGTCACCTCGCTCTGTGTCCCACACTGTCACCTCGCTCTGTGTCTCACACTGTCACCTCGCTCTTTGTCACACACTGTCAGCCTCGCTCTGTGCCCCACACTGTCAGCTCGCTCTGTGTCTCACACTGTCAGCCTCGCTCTGTGTCCCACACTGTCAGCTCGCTCTGTGTCTCACACTGTCACCTCGCTCTGTGTCTCACACTGTCAGCTCGCTCTGTTTCTCACACTGTCACCTCGCTCTGTGTCTCACACTGTCACCTCGCTCTGTGTCTCACACTGTCACCTCGCTCTCTGTCCCACACTGTCACCTCGCTCTGTGTCTCACACTGTCACCTCGCTCTGTGTCTCACACTGTCACCTCGCTCTCTGTCCCACACTGTCACCTCGCTCTGTGTCTCACACTGTCACCTCGCTCTGTGTCCCACACTGTCACCTCGCTCTGTGTCTCACACTGTCACCTCGCTCTGTGTCTCACACTGTCACCTCGCTCTGTGTCTCACACTGTCACCTCGCTCTGTGTCTCACACTGTCACCTCGCTCTGTGTCTCACACTGTCACCTCGCTGTGTCTCTCACACTGTCACCTCGCTCTGTGTCCCACACTGTCACCTCGCTCTGTGTCTCACACTGTCACCTCGCTCTCTGTCCCACACTGTCACCTCGCTCTGTGTCTCACACTGTCACCTCGCTCTGTGTCTCACACTGTCACCTCGCTCTGTGTCCCAGACTGTCACCTCGCTCTGTGTCTCACACTGTCACCTCGCTCTGTGTCTCACACTGTCAGCCTCGCTCTGTGTCTCACACTGTCACCTCGCTCTGTGTCCCACACTGTCACCTCGCTCTGTGTCTCACACTGTCACCTCACTCTGTGTCCCACACTGTCAGCTCCTCACTGTGTCTCACACTGTCACGTCGCTCTGTGTCCCACACTGACACTTCGCTCTGTGTCTCACACTGTCACCTCGCTCTGTGTCCCACACTGTCACCTCGCTCTGTGTCTCACACTGTCACCTCGCTCTGTGTCCCACACTGTCACCTCGCTCTGTGTCTCACACTGTCAGCCTCGCACTGTGTCCCACACTGTCACCTCGCTCTGTGTCTCACACTGTCACCTCGCTCTGTACCTCACACTGTCACCTCGCAGTGTCTCTCACACTGTCACCTCGCTCTGTCTCTCACACTGTCACCTCGCTCTGTGTCCCACACTGTCACCTCGCTCTGTACCTCACAATGTCACCTCGCTCTGTGTCTCACACTGTCACCTCGCTCTGTGTCACACACTGTCAGCTCCTCACAGTGTCTCACACAGTCACCTCGCTGTGTCCCTCACACTGTCACCTCGCTGTGTCTCTCACACTGTCACCTCGCTGTGTCTCTCACACTGTCACCCCGCTCTGTGTCTCACTCTGTCACCTCGCTCTGTGTCCCACACTGTCACCTCGCTCTGTACCTCACACTGTCACCTCGCTCTGTGTCTCACACTGTCACCTCGCTCTGTGTCTCACACTGTCACCTCGCTCTGTGTCTCACACTGTCAGCCTCGCTCTGTGTCTCACACTTTCACCTCGCTCTGTGTCCCACACTGTCACCTCGCTCTGTGTCCCACACTGTCACCTCGCTCTGTGTCCCACACTGTCACCTCGCTCTGTGTCTCACACTGTCACCTCGCTCTGTGTCCCACACTGTCACCTCGCTCTGTGTCTCACACTGTCACCTCGCTCTGTACCTCACACGGTCAGCCTCGCTCTGTGTCCCACACTGTCACCTCGCTCTGTGTCTCACACTGTCACCTCGCTCTGTGTCTCACACTGTCACCTCGCTCTGTGTCTCACACTGTCACCTCGCTCTGTGTCTCACACTGTCAGCCTCGCTCTGTGTCTCACACTGTTACCTCGCTCTGTGTCTCACACTGTCACCTCGCTCTGTGTCTCACACTGTCACCTCGCTCTGTGTCCCACACTGTCAGCCTCGCTCTGTCTCTCACACTGTCACCTCGCTCTGTGTCTCACACTGTCACCTCGCTCTGTGTCCCACACTGTCAGCCTCGCTCTGTCTCTCACACTGTCATCACGCTCTGTGTCTCACACCGTCACCTCGCTCTGTGTCTCACACTGTCACCTCGCTCTGTGTCTCACACTGTCAGCCTCGCTCTGTCTCTCACACTGTCACCTCGCTCTGTGTCTCACACTGTCACCTCGCTCTGTGTCCCACACTGTCAGCGTCGCTCTGTGTCTCACACTGTCACCTCGCTCTGTGTCTCACACTGTCAGCCTCACTCTGTCTCTCACACTGTCACCTCGCTCTGTGTCTCACAGTGTCACCTCGCTCTGTGTCTCACACTGTCACTTCGCTCTGTGTCTCACACTGTCACCTCGCTGTGTCTCTCACACTGTCACCTCGCTCTGTGTCCCACACTGTCAGCCTCGCTCCGTGTCTCACACTGTCACCTCGCTCTGTGTCCCACACTGTCACCTCGCTCTGTGTCTCACACTGTCACCTCGCTCTGTGTCTCACACTGTCACCTCGCTCTGTGTCTCACACTGTCACCTCGCTCTGTGTCCCACACTGTCACCTCGCTCTGTGTCTCACACTGTCACCTCGCTCTGTACCTCACACTGTCACCTCGCTCTGTGTCTCACACTGTCACCTCGCTCTGTGTCTCACACTGTCACCTCGCTCTGTGTCTCACACTGTCAGCCTCGCTCTGTGTCTCACACTGTCACCTCGCTCTGTGTCCCACACTGTCACCTCGCTCTGTGTCCCACACTGTCACCTCGCTCTGTGTCCCACACTGTCACCTCGCTCTGTGTCTCACACTGTCACCTCGCTCTGTGTCCCACACTGTCACCTCGCTCTGTGTCTCACACTGTCACCTCGCTCTGTACCTCACACGGTCAGCCTCGCTCTGTGTCCCACACTGTCACCTCGCTCTGTGTCTCACACTGTCACCTCGCTCTGTGTCTCACACTGTCACCTCGCTCTGTGTCTCACACTGTCACCTCGCTCTGTGTCTCACACTGTCAGCCTCGCTCTGTGTCTCACACTGTTACCTCGCTCTGTGTCTCACACTGTCACCTCGCTCTGTGTCTCACACTGTCACCTCGCTCTGTGTCCCACACTGTCAGCCTCGCTCTGTCTCTCACACTGTCACCTCGCTCTGTGTCTCACACTGTCACCTCGCTCTGTGTCCCACACTGTCAGCCTCGCTCTGTCTCTCACACTGTCATCACGCTCTGTGTCTCACACCGTCACCTCGCTCTGTGTCTCACACTGTCACCTCGCTCTGTGTCTCACACTGTCAGCCTCGCTCTGTCTCTCACACTGTCACCTCGCTCTGTGTCTCACACTGTCACCTCGCTCTGTGTCCCACACTGTCAGCGTCGCTCTGTGTCTCACACTGTCACCTCGCTCTGTGTCTCACACTGTCAGCCTCACTCTGTCTCTCACACTGTCACCTCGCTCTGTGTCTCACAGTGTCACCTCGCTCTGTGTCTCACACTGTCACTTCGCTCTGTGTCTCACACTGTCACCTCGCTGTGTCTCTCACACTGTCACCTCGCTCTGTGTCCCACACTGTCAGCCTCGCTCCGTGTCTCACACTGTCACCTCGCTCTGTGTCCCACACTGTCACCTCGCTCTGTGTCTCACACTGTCACCTCGCTCTGTGTCTCACACTGTCACCTCGCTCTGTGTCTCACACTGTCACCTCGCTCTGTGTCCCACACTGTCACCTCGCTCTGTGTCTCACACTGTCACCTCGCTCTTTGTCTCACACTGTCACCTCGCTCTGTGTCTCACACTGTTACCTCGCTCTGTACCTCACACTGTCACCTCGCTCTGTGTCCCAGACAGTCACCTCGCTCTGTGTCTCACACTGTCACCTCGCTCTTTGTCTCACACTGTCACCTCGCTCTGTTTCTCACACTGTTACCTCGCTCTGTACCTCACACTGTCACCTCGCTCTGTGTCCCAGACTGTCACCTCACTCTGTGTCTCACACTGTCAGCCTCGCTCTGTGTCCCACACTGTCACCTCGCTCTATGTCCCAGACTGTCACCTCACTCTGTGTCTCACACTGTCACCTCGCTCTGTGTCCCACACTGTCACCTCGCTCTGTGTCTCACACTGTCACCTCGCTCTGTGTCTCACACTGTCACCTCGCTCTGTACCTCACACTGTCACCTCGCTCTGTGTCTCACACTGTCACCTCGCTCTGTGTCTCACACTGTCAGCTCCTCACAGTGTTCCACACTGTCACCTCGCTCTGTGTCTCACACTGTCACCTCGCTCTGTGTCCCACACTGTCAGCCTCGCTCTGTGTCCCACACTGTCACCTCGCTCCGTGTCTCACACTGTCACCTCGCTCTGTCTCTCACACTGTCACCTCGCTCTGTGTCCCACACTGTCACCTCGCTCTGTGTCTCACACTGTCACCTCGCTCTGTGTCCCACACTGTCAGCCTCACTCTGTGTCTCACACTGTCACCTCGCTCTGTGTCTCACACTGTCACCTCGCTCTGTCTCTCACACTGTCACCTCGCTCTGTGTCTCACACTGTCACCTCGCTCTCTGTCCCACACTGTCAGCCTCGCTCTGTGTCTCACACTGTTACCTCGCTCTGTGTCCCACACTATCACCTCACTCTGTGTCTCACACTGTCACCTCGCTCTGTGTCTCACACTGTCACCTCGCTCTGTGTCTCACACTGTCACCTCGCTCTGTGTCTCACACTGTCACCTCGCTCTGTGTCCCACACTGTCAGCCTCGCTCTGTGTCTCACACTGTCACCTCGCTCTGTGTCCCACACTGTCACCTCGCTCTGTGTCTCACACTGTCACCTCACTCTGTCTCTCACACTGTCACCTCGCTCTGTGTCTCACAGTGTCACCTCGCTCTGTGTCTCACACTGTCACCTCGCTGTGTCTCTCACACTGTCACCTCGCTCTGTGTCTCACACTGTCACCTCGCTCTGTGTCCCACACTGTCACCTCGGTCTGTGTCTCACACTGTCACCTCGCTCTGTACCTCACACTGTCACCTCGCTCTGTGTCTCACACTGTCACCTCGCTCTGTGTCTCACACTGTCACCTCGCTCTATGTCTCACACTGTCACCTCGCTGTGTCTCTCACACTGTCACCTCGCTCTGTACCTCACACTGTCAACTTGCTCTGTGTCTCACACTGTCACCTCGGTCTGTGTCTCACACTGTCACCTCGCTCTGTACCTCACACTGTCACCTCGCTCTGTGTCTCACACTGTCACCTCGCTCTGTGTCTCACACTGTCACCTCGCTCTGTGTCTCACACTGTCAGCTCCTCACAGTGTCTCACACTGTCACCTCGCTCTGTGTCTCACACTGTCACCTCGCTCTGTGTCTCACACTGTCAGCCTCGCTCTGTGTCCCACACTGTCACCTCGCTCTGTGTCTCACACTGTCACCTCGCTCTGTGTCTCACACTGTCACCTCGATCTGTCTCTCACACTGTCACCTCGCTCTGTGTCCCACACTGTCAGCCTCGCTCTGTGTCTCACACTGTCACCTCGCTCTGTGTCCCACAGTGTCACCTCGCTCTGTGTCTCACACTGTCACCTCGCTCTGTCTCTCACACTTTCACCTCGCTCTGTGTCCCACACTGTCACCTCACTCTGTCTCTCACACTGTCACCTCGCTCTGTGTCTCACACTGTCACCTCGCTGTGTCTCTCACACTGTCACCTCGCTCTGTGTCTCACACTGTCACCTCGCTCTGTGTCTCACACTGTCACCTCGCTCTGTGTCTCACACTGTAACCTCGCTCTTTGTCTCACACTGTCAGCCTCGCTCTGTGTCCCACACTGTCACCTCGCTCCGTGTCTCACACTGTCACCTCGCTCTGTCTCTCACACTGTCACCTCGCTCTGTGTCCCACACTGTCACCTCGCTCTGTGTCTCACACTGTCACCTCGCTCTGTGTCCCACACTGTCAGCCTCACTCTGTGTCTCACACTGTCACCTCGCTCTGTGTCTCACACTGTCACCTCGCTCTGTCTCTCACACTGTCACCTCGCTCTGTGTCTCACACTGTCACCTCGCTGTGTCCCACACTGTCAGCCTCGCTCTGTGTCTCACACTGTTACCTCGCTCTGTGTCCCACACTATCACCTCACTCTGTGTCTCACACTGTCACCTCGCTCTGTGTCTCACACTGTCACCTCGCTCTGTGTCTCACACTGTCACCTCGCTCTGTGTCCCACACTGTCAGCCTCGCTCTGTGTCTCACACTGTCACCTCGCTCTGTGTCCCACACTATCACCTCACTCTGTGTCTCACACTGTCACCTCGCTCTGTGTCCCACACTATCACCTCACTCTGTGTCTCACACTGTCACCTCGCTCTGTGTCTCACACTGTCACCTCACTCTGTCTCTCACACTGTCACCTCGCTCTGTGTCTCACAGTGTCACCTCGCTCTGTGTCTCACACTGTCACCTCGCTCTGTGTCCCACACTATCACCTCACTCTGTGTCTCACACTGTCACCTCGCTCTGTGTCTCACACTGTCACCTCACTCTGTCTCTCACACTGTCACCTCGCTCTGTGTCCCACACTGTCAGCCTCGCTCTGTGTCCCACACTGTCACCTCGCTCTGTGTCTCACACTGTCACCTCGCTCTGTGTCCCACACTATCACCTCACTCTGTGTCTCACACTGTCACCTCGCTCTGTGTCTCACACTGTCACCTCACTCTGTCTCTCACACTGTCACCTCGCTCTGTGTCTCACAGTGTCACCTCGCTCTGTGTCTCACACTGTCACCTCGCTGTGTCTCTCACACTGTCACATCGCTCTGTGTCTCACACTGTCACCTCGCTCTGTGTCCCACACTGTCACCTCGGTCTGTGTCTCACACTGTCACCTCGCTCTGTACCTCACACTGTCACCTCGCTCTGTGTCTCACACTGTCACCTCGCTCTGTGTCTCACACTGTCACCTCGCTCTGTGTCTCACACTGTCAGCTCCTCACAGTGTCTCACACTGTCACCTCGCTCTGTGTCTCACACTGTCACCTCGCTGTGTCTCTCACACTGTCACCTCGCTCTGTGTCTCACACTGTCACCTCGCTCTGTGTCCCACACTGTCACCTCGGTCTGTGTCTCACACTGTCACCTCGCTCTGTACCTCACACTGTTACCTCGCTCTGTGTCTCACACTGTCACCTCGCTCTGTGTCTCACACTGTCACCTCGCTCTGTGTCTCACACTGTCAGCTCCTCACAGTGTCTCACACTGTCACCTCGCTCTGTGTCCCACACTGTCACCTCGCTCTGTGTCCCACACTGTCACCTCGCTCTGTGTCTCACACTGTCACCTCGCTCTGTGTCTCACACTGTCACCTCGATCTGTCTCTCACACTGTCACCTCGCTCTGTGTCCCACACTGTCAGCCTCGCTCTGTGTCTCACACTGTCACCTCGCTCTGTGTCCCACAGTGTCACCTCGCTCTGTGTCTCACACTGTCACCTCGCTCTGTCTCTCACACTGTCACCTCGCTCTGTGTCCCACACTGTCACCTCACTCTGTCTCTCACACTGTCACCTCGCTCTGTGTCTCACACTGTCACCTCGCTGTGTCTCTCACACTGTCACCTCGCTCTGTGTCTCACACTGTCACCTCGCTCTGTGTCTCACACTGTCACCTCGCTCTGTGTCTCACATTGTCACCTCGCTCTTTGTCTCACACTGTCACCTCGCTCTGTGTCTCACATTGTTACCTCGCTCTGTACCTCACACTGTCACCTCGCTCTGTGTCCCACACTGTCACCTCGCTCTGTGTCCCACACTGTCAGCCTCGCTCTGTGTCTCACACTGTCACCTCGCTGTGTCTCTCACACTGTCACCTCGCTCTGTGTCTCACACTGTCACCTCGCTCTGTGTCTCACACTGTCACCTCGCTCTGTGTCCCACACTGTCACCTCGCTCTGTGTCTCACACTGTCACCTCGCTCTTTGTCTCACACTGTCACCTCGCTCTGTGTCTCACATTGCTACCTCGCTCTGTACCTCACACTGTCACCTCGCTCTGTGTCTCACACTGTCACCTCGCTCTGAGGCCCACCCTGTCACCTCGCTCTGTGTCTCACACTGTCACCTCGCTCTCTGTCCCACACTGTCACCTCGCTCTGTGTCTCACACTGTCACCTCGCTCTGTGTCTCACACTTTCACCTCGCTCTGTGTCTCACACTGTCACCTCCCTCTGTGTCTCACACTGTCACCTCGCTCTGAGTCCCAGACTGTCACCTCGCTCTGTGTCTCACACTGTCACCTCGCCCTGTGTCTCACACTGTCAGCCTCGCTCTGTGTCTCACACTGTCACCTCGCTCTGTGTCCCACACTGTCACCTCGCTCTGTGTCTCACACTGTCACCTCGCTCTGTGTCCCACACTGTCAGCTCCTCACTGTGTCTCACACTGTCACCTCGCTCTGTGTCCCACACTGTCACCTCGCTCTGTGTCTCACACTGTCACCTCGCTCTGTGTCCCACACTGTCACCTCGCTCTGTGTCTCACACTGTCACCTCGCTCTGTGTCCCACACTGTCACCTCGCTCTGTGTCTCACACTGTCGCCTCGCTCTGTGTCCCACACTGTCACCTCGCTCTGTGTCTCACACTGTCAGCCTCGCTCTGTGTCCCACACTGTCACCTCGCTCTGTGTCTCACAATGTCACCTCGCTCTGTACCTCACACTGTCAGCCTCGCTCTGTCTCTCACACTGTCACCTCGGTCTGTCTCTCACACTGCCACCTCGCTCTGTGTCTCACACTGTCACCTCGCTCTGTGTCTCACACTGTCACCTCGCTCTGTACCTCACACTGTCACCTCGCTCTGTGTCTCACACTGTCACCTCGCTCTGTACCTCACACTGTCACCTCGCTCTGTACCTCACACTGTCACCTCGCTCTGTGTCTCACACTGTCACCTCGCTCTGTGTCCCACACTGTCACCTCGCTCTGTACCTCACACTGTCACCTCGCTCTGTGTCTCACACTGTCACCTCGCTCTGTGTCCCACACTGTCACCTCGCTCTGTGTCTCACACTGTCACCTCACTCTGTGTCTCACACTGTCACCTCGCTGTGTCTCTCACACTGTCACCTCGCTCTGTGTCTCACACTGTCACCTCGCTCTGTGTCTCACACTGTCACCTCGCTCTGTGTCTCACACTGTCACCTCGCTCTGTGTCTCACACTGTCACCTCGCTCTGTGTCTCACACTGTCAGCCTCGCTCTGTGTCTCACACTGTTACCTCGCTCTGTGTCTCACACTGTCACCTCGCTCTGTGTCTCACACTGTCACCTCGCTCTGTGTCCCACACTGTCAGCCTCGCTCTGTCTCTCACACTGTCACCTCGCTCTGTGTCTCACACTGTCACCTCGCTCTGTGTCCCACACTGTCAGCCTCGCTCTGTCTCTCACACTGTCATCACGCTCTGTGTCTCACACCGTCACCTCGCTCTGTGTCTCACACTGTCACCTCGCTCTGTGTCTCACACTGTCAGCCTCGCTCTGTCTCTCACACTGTCACCTCGCTCTGTGTCTCACACTGTCACCTCGCTCTGTGTCCCACACTGTCAGCGTCGCTCTGTGTCTCACACTGTCACCTCGCTCTGTGTCTCACACTGTCAGCCTCACTCTGTCTCTCACACTGTCACCTCGCTCTGTGTCTCACAGTGTCACCTCGCTCTGTGTCTCACACTGTCACTTCGCTCTGTGTCTCACACTGTCACCTCGCTGTGTCTCTCACACTGTCACCTCGCTCTGTGTCCCACACTGTCAGCCTCGCTCCGTGTCTCACACTGTCACCTCGCTCTGTGTCCCACACTGTCACCTCGCTCTGTGTCTCACACTGTCACCTCGCTCTGTGTCTCACACTGTCACCTCGCTCTGTGTCTCACACTGTCACCTCGCTCTGTGTCCCACACTGTCACCTCGCTCTGCGTCTCACACTGTCACCTCGCTCTGTACCTCACACTGTCACCTCGCTCTGTGTCTCACACTGTCACCTCGCTCTGTGTCTCACACTGTCACCTCGCTCTGTGTCTCACACTGTCAGCCTCGCTCTGTGTCTCACACTGTCACCTCGCTCTGTGTCCCACACTGTCACCTCGCTCTGTGTCCCACACTGTCACCTCGCTCTGTGTCCCACACTGTCACCTCGCTCTGTGTCTCACACTGTCACCTCGCTCTGTGTCCCACACTGTCACCTCGCTCTGTGTCTCACACTGTCACCTCGCTCTGTACCTCACACGGTCAGCCTCGCTCTGTGTCCCACACTGTCACCTCGCTCTGTGTCTCACACTGTCACCTCGCTCTGTGTCTCACACTGTCACCTCGCTCTGTGTCTCACACTGTCACCTCGCTCTGTGTCTCACACTGTCAGCCTCGCTCTGTGTCTCACACTGTTACCTCGCTCTGTGTCTCACACTGTCACCTCGCTCTGTGTCTCACACTGTCACCTCGCTCTGTGTCCCACACTGTCAGCCTCGCTCTGTCTCTCACACTGTCACCTCGCTCTGTGTCTCACACTGTCACCTCGCTCTGTGTCCCACACTGTCAGCCTCGCTCTGTCTCTCACACTGTCATCACGCTCTGTGTCTCACACCGTCACCTCGCTCTGTGTCTCACACTGTCACCTCGCTCTGTGTCTCACACTGTCAGCCTCGCTCTGTCTCTCACACTGTCACCTCGCTCTGTGTCTCACACTGTCACCTCGCTCTGTGTCCCACACTGTCAGCGTCGCTCTGTGTCTCACACTGTCACCTCGCTCTGTGTCTCACACTGTCAGCCTCACTCTGTCTCTCACACTGTCACCTCGCTCTGTGTCTCACAGTGTCACCTCGCTCTGTGTCTCACACTGTCACTTCGCTCTGTGTCTCACACTGTCACCTCGCTGTGTCTCTCACACTGTCACCTCGCTCTGTGTCCCACACTGTCAGCCTCGCTCCGTGTCTCACACTGTCACCTCGCTCTGTGTCCCACACTGTCACCTCGCTCTGTGTCTCACACTGTCACCTCGCTCTGTGTCTCACACTGTCACCTCGCTCTGTGTCTCACACTGTCACCTCGCTCTGTGTCCCACACTGTCACCTCGCTCTGTGTCTCACACTGTCACCTCGCTCTTTGTCTCACACTGTCACCTCGCTCTGTGTCTCACACTGTTACCTCGCTCTGTACCTCACACTGTCACCTCGCTCTGTGTCCCAGACTGTCACCTCGCTCTGTGTCTCACACTGTCACCTCGCTCTTTGTCTCACACTGTCACCTCGCTCTGTTTCTCACACTGTTACCTCGCTCTGTACCTCACACTGTCACCTCGCTCTGTGTCCCAGACTGTCACCTCACTCTGTGTCTCACACTGTCAGCCTCGCTCTGTGTCCCACACTGTCACCTCGCTCTATGTCCCAGACTGTCACCTCACTCTGTGTCTCACACTGTCACCTCGCTCTGTGTCCCACACTGTCACCTCGCTCTGTGTCTCACACTGTCACCTCGCTCTGTGTCTCACACTGTCACCTCGCTCTGTACCTCACACTGTCACCTCGCTCTGTGTCTCACACTGTCACCTCGCTCTGTGTCTCACACTGTCAGCTCCTCACAGTGTTCCACACTGTCACCTCGCTCTGTGTCTCACACTGTCACCTCGCTCTGTGTCCCACACTGTCAGCCTCGCTCTGTGTCCCACACTGTCACCTCGCTCCGTGTCTCACACTGTCACCTCGCTCTGTCTCTCACACTGTCACCTCGCTCTGTGTCCCACACTGTCACCTCGCTCTGTGTCTCACACTGTCACCTCGCTCTGTGTCCCACACTGTCAGCCTCACTCTGTGTCTCACACTGTCACCTCGCTCTGTGTCTCACACTGTCACCTCGCTCTGTCTCTCACACTGTCACCTCGCTCTGTGTCTCACACTGTCACCTCGCTCTCTGTCCCACACTGTCAGCCTCGCTCTGTGTCTCACACTGTTACCTCGCTCTGTGTCCCACACTATCACCTCACTCTGTGTCTCACACTGTCACCTCGCTCTGTGTCTCACACTGTCACCTCGCTCTGTGTCTCACACTGTCACCTCGCTCTGTGTCTCACACTGTCACCTCGCTCTGTGTCCCACACTGTCAGCCTCGCTCTGTGTCTCACACTGTCACCTCGCTCTGTGTCCCACACTATCACCTCACTCTGTGTCTCACACTGTCACCTCGCTCTGTGTCCCACACTATCACCTCACTCTGTGTCTCACACTGTCACCTCGCTCTGTGTCTCACACTGTCACCTCACTCTGTCTCTCACACTGTCACCTCGCTCTGTGTCTCACAGTGTCACCTCGCTCTGTGTCTCACACTGTCACCTCGCTCTGTGTCCCACACTATCACCTCACTCTGTGTCTCACACTGTCACCTCGCTCTGTGTCTCACACTGTCACCTCACTCTGTCTCTCACACTGTCACCTCGCTCTGTGTCCCACACTGTCAGCCTCGCTCTGTGTCCCACACTGTCACCTCGCTCTGTGTCTCACACTGTCACCTCACTCTGTGTCCCACACTATCACCTCACTCTGTGTCTCACACTGTCACCTCGCTCTGTGTCTCACACTGTCACCTCACTCTGTCTCTCACACTGTCACCTCGCTCTGTGTCTCACAGTGTCACCTCGCTCTGTGTCTCACACTGTCACCTCGCTGTGTCTCTCACACTGTCACCTCGCTCTGTGTCTCACACTGTCACCTCGCTCTGTGTCCCACACTGTCACCTCGGTCTGTGTCTCACACTGTCACCTCGCTCTGTACCTCACACTGTCACCTCGCTCTGTGTCTCACACTGTCACCTCGCTCTGTGTCTCACACTGTCACCTCGCTCTATGTCTCACACTGTCACCTCGCTGTGTCTCTCACACTGTCACCTCGCTCTGTACCTCACACTGTCAACTTGCTCTGTGTCTCACACTGTCACCTCGGTCTGTGTCTCACACTGTCACCTCGCTCTGTACCTCACACTGTCACCTCGCTCTGTGTCTCACACTGTCACCTCGCTCTGTGTCTCACACTGTCACCTCGCTCTGTGTCTCACACTGTCAGCTCCTCACAGTGTCTCACACTGTCACCTCGCTCTGTGTCTCACACTGTCACCTCGCTCTGTGTCTCACACTGTCAGCCTCGCTCTGTGTCCCACACTGTCACCTCGCTCTGTGTCTCACACTGTCACCTCGCTCTGTGTCTCACACTGTCACCTCGATCTGTCTCTCACACTGTCACCTCGCTCTGTGTCCCACACTGTCAGCCTCGCTCTGTGTCTCACACTGTCACCTCGCTCTGTGTCCCACAGTGTCACCTCGCTCTGTGTCTCACACTGTCACCTCGCTCTGTCTCTCACACTTTCACCTCGCTCTGTGTCCCACACTGTCACCTCACTCTGTCTCTCACACTGTCACCTCGCTCTGTGTCTCACACTGTCACCTCGCTGTGTCTCTCACACTGTCACCTCGCTCTGTGTCTCACACTGTCACCTCGCTCTGTGTCTCACACTGTCACCTCGCTCTGTGTCTCACACTGTAACCTCGCTCTTTGTCTCACACTGTCAGCCTCGCTCTGTGTCCCACACTGTCACCTCGCTCCGTGTCTCACACTGTCACCTCGCTCTGTCTCTCACACTGTCACCTCGCTCTGTGTCCCACACTGTCACCTCGCTCTGTGTCTCACACTGTCACCTCGCTCTGTGTCCCACACTGTCAGCCTCACTCTGTGTCTCACACTGTCACCTCGCTCTGTGTCTCACACTGTCACCTCGCTCTGTCTCTCACACTGTCACCTCGCTCTGTGTCTCACACTGTCACCTCGCTGTGTCCCACACTGTCAGCCTCGCTCTGTGTCTCACACTGTTACCTCGCTCTGTGTCCCACACTATCACCTCACTCTGTGTCTCACACTGTCACCTCGCTCTGTGTCTCACACTGTCACCTCGCTCTGTGTCTCACACTGTCACCTCGCTCTGTGTCCCACACTGTCAGCCTCGCTCTGTGTCTCACACTGTCTCCTCGCTCTGTGTCCCACACTATCACCTCACTCTGTGTCTCACACTGTCACCTCGCTCTGTGTCCCACACTATCACCTCACTCTGTGTCTCACACTGTCACCTCGCTCTGTGTCTCACACTGTCACCTCACTCTGTCTCTCACACTGTCACCTCGCTCTGTGTCTCACAGTGTCACCTCGCTCTATGTCTCACACTGTCACCTCGCTCTGTGTCCCACACTATCACCTCACTCTGTGTCTCACACTGTCACCTCGCTCTGTGTCTCACACTGTCACCTCACTCTGTCTCTCACACTGTCACCTCGCTCTGTGTCCCACACTGTCAGCCTCGCTCTGTGTCCCACACTGTCACCTCGCTCTGTGTCTCACACTGTCACCTCGCTCTGTGTCCCACACTATCACCTCACTCTGTGTCTCACACTGTCACCTCGCTCTGTGTCTCACACTGTCACCTCACTCTGTCTCTCACACTGTCACCTCGCTCTGTGTCTCACAGTGTCACCTCGCTCTGTGTCTCACACTGTCACCTCGCTGTGTCTCTCACACTGTCACATCGCTCTGTGTCTCACACTGTCACCTCGCTCTGTGTCCCACACTGTCACCTCGGTCTGTGTCTCACACTGTCACCTCGCTCTGTACCTCACACTGTCACCTCGCTCTGTGTCTCACACTGTCACCTCGCTCTGTGTCTCACACTGTCACCTCGCTCTGTGTCTCACACTGTCAGCTCCTCACAGTGTCTCACACTGTCACCTCGCTCTGTGTCTCACACTGTCACCTCGCTGTGTCTCTCACACTGTCACCTCGCTCTGTGTCTCACACTGTCACCTCGCTCTGTGTCCCACACTGTCACCTCGGTCTGTGTCTCACACTGTCACCTCGCTCTGTACCTCACACTGTTACCTCGCTCTGTGTCTCACACTGTCACCTCGCTCTGTGTCTCACACTGTCACCTCGCTCTGTGTCTCACACTGTCAGCTCCTCACAGTGTCTCACACTGTCACCTCGCTCTGTGTCCCACACTGTCACCTCGCTCTGTGTCCCACACTGTCACCTCGCTCTGTGTCTCACACTGTCACCTCGCTCTGTGTCTCACACTGTCACCTCGATCTGTCTCTCACACTGTCACCTCGCTCTGTGTCCCACACTGTCAGCCTCGCTCTGTGTCTCACACTGTCACCTCGCTCTGTGTCCCACAGTGTCACCTCGCTCTGTGTCTCACACTGTCACCTCGCTCTGTCTCTCACACTGTCACCTCGCTCTGTGTCCCACACTGTCACCTCACTCTGTCTCTCACACTGTCACCTCGCTCTGTGTCTCACACTGTCACCTCGCTGTGTCTCTCACACTGTCACCTCGCTCTGTGTCTCACACTGTCACCTCGCTCTGTGTCTCACACTGTCACCTCGCTCTGTGTCTCACATTGTCACCTCGCTCTTTGTCTCACACTGTCACCTCGCTCTGTGTCTCACATTGTTACCTCGCTCTGTACCTCACACTGTCACCTCGCTCTGTGTCCCACACTGTCACCTCGCTCTGTGTCCCACACTGTCAGCCTCGCTCTGTGTCTCACACTGTCACCTCGCTGTGTCTCTCACACTGTCACCTCGCTCTGTGTCTCACACTGTCACCTCGCTCTGTGTCTCACACTGTCACCTCGCTCTGTGTCCCACACTGTCACCTCGCTCTGTGTCTCACACTGTCACCTCGCTCTTTGTCTCACACTGTCACCTCGCTCTGTGTCTCACATTGCTACCTCGCTCTGTACCTCACACTGTCACCTCGCTCTGTGTCTCACACTGTCACCTCGCTCTGAGGCCCACACTGTCACCTCGCTCTGTGTCTCACACTGTCACCTCGCTCTCTGTCCCACACTGTCACCTCGCTCTGTGTCTCACACTGTCACCTCGCTCTGTGTCTCACACTTTCACCTCGCTCTGTGTCTCACACTGTCACCTCCCTCTGTGTCTCACACTGTCACCTCGCTCTGAGTCCCAGACTGTCACCTCGCTCTGTGTCTCACACTGTCACCTCGCCCTGTGTCTCACACTGTCAGCCTCGCTCTGTGTCTCACACTGTCACCTCGCTCTGTGTCCCACACTGTCACCTCGCTCTGTGTCTCACACTGTCACCTCGCTCTGTGTCCCACACTGTCAGCTCCTCACTGTGTCTCACACTGTCACCTCGCTCTGTGTCCCACACTGTCACCTCGCTCTGTGTCTCACACTGTCACCTCGCTCTGTGTCCCACACTGTCACCTCGCTCTGTGTCTCACACTGTCACCTCGCTCTGTGTCCCACACTGTCACCTCGCTCTGTGTCTCACACTGTCGCCTCGCTCTGTGTCCCACACTGTCACCTCGCTCTGTGTCTCACACTGTCAGCCTCGCTCTGTGTCCCACACTGTCACCTCGCTCTGTGTCTCACAATGTCACCTCGCTCTGTACCTCACACTGTCAGCCTCGCTCTGTCTCTCACACTGTCACCTCGGTCTGTCTCTCACACTGCCACCTCGCTCTGTGTCTCACACTGTCACCTCGCTCTGTGTCTCACACTGTCACCTCGCTCTGTACCTCACACTGTCACCTCGCTCTGTGTCTCACACTGTCACCTCGCTCTGTACCTCACACTGTCACCTCGCTCTGTACCTCACACTGTCACCTCGCTCTGTGTCTCACACTGTCACCTCGCTCTGTGTCCCACACTGTCACCTCGCTCTGTACCTCACACTGTCACCTCGCTCTGTGTCTCACACTGTCACCTCGCTCTGTGTCCCACACTGTCACCTCGCTCTGTGTCTCACACTGTCACCTCACTCTGTGTCTCACACTGTCACCTCGCTGTGTCTCTCACACTGTCACCTCGCTCTGTGTCTCACACTGTCACCTCGCTCTGTGTCTCACACTGTCACCTCGCTCTGTGTCTCACACTGTCACCTCGCTCTTTGTCTCACACTGTCACCTCGCTCTGTGTCTCACATTGTTACCTCGCTCTGTACCTCACACTGTCACCTCGCTCTGTGTCCCACACTGTCACCTCGCTCTGTGTCCCACACTGTCAGCCTCGCTCTGTGTCTCACACTGTCACCTCGCTGTGTCTCTCACACTGTCACCTCGCTCTGTGTCTCACACTGTCACCTCGCTCTGTGTCTCACACTGTCACCTCGCTCTGTCTCCCACACTGTCACCTCGCTCTGTGTCTCACACTGTCACCTCGCTCTGTGTCTCACACTGTCACCTCGCTCTGTGTCTCACACTGTCACCTCGCTCTGTACCTCACACTGTCACCTCGCTCTGTGTCTCACACTGTCACCTCGCTCTGTGTCCCACACTGTCACCTCGCTCTGTGTCCCACACTGTCACCTCGCTCTGTGTCCCACACTGTCACCTCGCTCTGTGTCTCACACTGTCACCTCGCTCTGTGTCTCACA
This sequence comes from Mustelus asterias, assembly GCF_964213995.1. Classification (NCBI taxonomy): domain Eukaryota; kingdom Metazoa; phylum Chordata; class Chondrichthyes; order Carcharhiniformes; family Triakidae; genus Mustelus; species Mustelus asterias. The sequence continues at coordinate 90,431,284 of NC_135809.1, forward strand.
CTGTCACCTCGCTCTCTGTCCCACACTGTCACCTCGCTCTGTGTCTCACACTGTCAGCTCCTCACTGTGTCTCACACTGTCACCTCGCTCTGTGTCTCACACTGTCACCTCCCTCTGTGTCTCACACTGTCACCTCGCTCTGTGTCCCAGACTGTCACCTCGCTCTGTGTCTCACACTGTCACCTCGCTCTGTGTCTCACACAGTCAGCCTCGCTCTGTGTCTCACACTGTCACCTCGCTCTGTGTCCCACACTGTCACCTCGCTCTGTGTCTCACACTGTCACCTCGCTCTGTGTCCCACACTGTCAGCTCCTCACTGTGTCTCACACTGTCACCTCGCTCTGTGTCCCACACTGTCACCTCGCTCTGTGTCTCACACTGTCACCTCGCTCTGTGTCCCACACTGTAACCTCGCTCTGTGTCTCACACTGTCGCCTCGCTCTGTGTCCCAAACTGTCACCTCGCTCTGTGTCTCACACTGTCAGCCTCGCTCTGTGTCCCACACTGTCACCTCGCTCTGTGTCCCACACTGTCACCTCGCTCTGTGTCTCACACTGTCACCTCGCTCTGTGTCCCACACTGTCACCTCGCTCTGTGTCTCACACTGTCGCCTCGCTCTGTGTCCCACAGTGTCACCTCGCTCTGTGTCTCACACTGTCAGCCTCGCTCTGTGTCCCACACTGTCACCTCGCTCTGTGTCTCACACTGTCACCTCGCTCTGTGTCTCACACTGTCAGCCTCGCTCTGTGTCCCACACTGTCACCTCGCTCTGTGTCTCACACTGTCAACTCGCTCTGTACCTCACACTGTCAGCCTCGCTCTGTCTCTCACACTGTCACCTCGCTCTGTCTCTCACACTGTCACCTCGCTCTGTGTCTCACACTGTCACCTCACTCTGTGTCTCACACTGTCACCTCGCTCTGTGTCTCACACTGTCACCTCGCTCTGTACCTCACACTGTCACCTCGCTCTGCACCTCACACTGTCACCTCGCTCTGTGTCTCACACTGTCACCTCGCTCTCTGTCCCACACTGTCACCTCGCTCTGTGTCTCACACTGTCAGCTCCACACTGTGTCTCACACTGTCACCTCGCTCTGTGTCTCACACTGTCACCTCCCTCTGTGTCTCACACTGTCACCTCGCTCTGTGTCCCAGACTGTCACCTCGCTCTGTGTCTCACACTGTCACCTCGCTCTGTGTCTCACACTGTCAGCCTCGCTCTGTGTCTCACACTGTCACCTCGCTCTGTGTCCCACACTGTCACCTCGCTCTGTGTCTCACACTGTCACCTCGCTCTGTGTCCCACACTGTCAGCTCCTCACTGTGTCTCACACTGTCACCTCGCTCTGTGTCCCACACTGTCACCTCGCTCTGTGTCTCACACTGTCACCTCGCTCTGTGTCCCACACTGTCACCTCGCTCTGTGTCTCACACTGTCGCCTCGCTCTGTGTCCCACACTGTCACCTCGCTCTGTGTCTCACACTGTCAGACTCGCTCTGTGTCCCACACTGTCACCTCGCTCTGTGTCTCACACTGTCACCTCGCTCTGTGTCTCACACTGTCACCTCGCTCTCTGTCCCACACTGTCACCTCGCTCTGTGTCCCACACTGTCACCTCGCTCTGTGTCCCACACTGTCACCTCGCTCTGTGTCCCACACTGTCACCTCGCTCTGTGTTTCACACTGTCACCTCGCTCTGTGTCCCACACTGTCACCTCGCTCTGTGTCTCACACTGTCACCTCGCTCTGTGTCCCACACTGTCACCTCGCTCTGTGTCTCACACTGTCGCCTCGCTCTGTGTCCCACACTGTCACCTCGCTCTGTGTCTCACACTGTCAGCCTCGCTCTGTGTCCCACACTGTCACCTCGCTCTGTGTCTCACACTGTCACCTCGCTCTGTGTCTCACACTGTCAGCCTCGCTCTGTGTCTCACACTGTCACCTCGTTCTGTGTCTCACACTGTCACCTCGCTCTGTGTCCCACACTGTCACCTCGCTCTGTACCTCACACTGTCAGCCTCACTCTGTCTCTCACACTGTCACCTCGCTCTGTCTCTCACACTGTCACCTCGCTCTGTGTCCCACACTGTCACCTCGCTCTGTAGGTCACACTGTCACCTCGCTCTGTGTCTCACACTGTCACTTCGCTCTGTACCTCACACTGTCACCTCGCTCTGTGTCTCACACTGTCACCTCGCTCTGTGTCCCACACTGTCACCTCGCTCTGTACCTCACACTGTCACCTTGCTCTGTGTCTCACACTGTCACCTCGCTCTGTGTCTCACACTGTCACCTCGCTCTGTGTCTCACACTGTCACCTCGCTCTGTGCTGACACTGGTCCCTCCTCACTGTGTCCCACACTGTCACCTCGCTCTGTGTCTCACACTGTCACCTTGCTCTGTGTCTCACACTGTCACCTCGCTCTGTGTCTCACACTGTCACCTCGCTCTGTGCTGACACTGGTACCTCCTCACTGTGTCCCACACTGTCAGCGTCTCTCTGTGTCTCACACTGTCACCTCGCTCTGTGTCTCACACTGTCACCTCGCTCTGTGTCTCACACTGTCACCTCGCTCTGTGCTGACACTGGTACCTCCTCACTGTGTCCCACACTGTCACCACGCTCTGTGTCTCACACTGTCACCTCGCTCTGTGTCTCACACTGTCACCTCGCTCTGTGTCTCACACTGTCACGTCGCTCTGTGTCTCACACTGTCACCTCGCTCTGTGCTGACACTGGTACCTCCTCACTGTGTCCCACACTGTCAGCGTCGCTCTGTGTCTCACACTGTCAGCGTCGCTCTGTGTCCCACACTGTCACCTCGCTCTGTGTCCCACAGTGTCACCTCGCTCTGTGTCCCACACTGTCACCTCGCTCTGTGTCTCACACTGTCACCTCGCTCTGTGTCCCACACTGTCAGCCTCGCTCTGTGTCTCACACTGTCACCTCGCTCTGTGTCCCACACTATCACCTCACTCTGTGTCTCACACTGTCACCTCGCTCTGTGTCCCACACTATCACCTCACTCTGTGTCTCACACTGTCACCTCGCTCTGTGTCCCACACTGTCACCTCGCTCTGTGTCTCACACTGTCACCTCGCTCTGTGTCCCACACTATCACCTCGCTCTGTGTCTCACACTGTCACCTCGCTCTGTGTCTCACACTGTCACCTCACTCTGTCTCTCACACTGTCACCTCGCTCTGTGTCTCACAGTGTCACCTCGCTCTGTGTCTCACACTGTCACCTCGCTGTGTCTCTCACACTGTCACCTCGCTCTGTGTCTCACACTGTCACCTCGCTCTGTGTCTCACACTGTCGCCTCGCTCTGTGTCCCAAACTGTCACCTCGGTCTGTGTCTCACACTGTCACCTCGCTCTGTACCTCACACTGTCACCTCGCTCTGTACCTCACACTGTCACCTCGCTCTGTGTCTCACACTGTCACCTCGCTCTGTGTCTCACACTGTCACCTCGCTCTGTGTCTCACACTGTCAGCTCCTCACAGTGTCTCACACTGTCACCTCGCTCTGTGTCTCACACTGTCACCTCGCTCTGTGTCTCACACTGTCAGCCTCGCTCTGTGTCTCACACTGTCACCTCGCTCTGTGTCTCACACTGTCACCTCGCTCTGTGTCCCACACTGTCACCTCGCTCTGTGTCCCACACTGTCACCTCGCTCTGTGTCTCACACTGTCAGCCTCGCTCTGTGTCTCACACTGTCACCTCGCTCTGTGTCCCACACTGTCACCTCACTCTGTGTCTCACACTGTCACCTCGCTCTGTACCTCACACTGTCACCTCGCTCTGTGTCTCACACTGTCACCTCGCTCTGTCTCTCACACTGTCACCTCGCTCTGTGTCCCACACTGTCAGCCTCGCTCTGTGTCTCACACTGTCACCTCGCTCTGTGTCTCACACTGTCAGCCTCGCTCTGTGTCCCACACTGTCACCTCGCTCTGTGTCTCACACTGTCACCTCGCTCTGTACCTCACACTGTCAGCCTCGCTCTGTCTCTCACACTGTCACCTCGCTCTGTCTCTCACAGTGTCACCTCGCTCTGTGTCTCACACTGTCACCTCGCTCTGTGTCTCACACTGTCACCTCGCTCTGTGTCTCACACTGTCACCTCGCTCTGTACCTCACACTGTCACCTCGCTCTGCACCTCACACTGTCACCTCGCTCTGTGTCTCACACTGTCACCTCGCTCTCTGTCCCACACTGTCACCTCGCTCTGTGTCTCACACTGTCAGCTCCACACTGTGTCTCACACTGTCACCTCGCTCTGTGTCTCACACTGTCACCTCCCTCTGTGTCTCACACTGTCACCTCGCTCTGTGTCCCAGACTGTCACCTCGCTCTGTGTCTCACACTGTCACCTCGCTCTGTGTCCCACACTGTCAGCTCCTCACTGTGTCTCACACTGTCACCTCGCTCTGTGTCCCACACTGTCACCTCGCTCTGTGTCCCACACTGTCACCTCGCTCTGTGTCCCACACTGTCACCTCGCTCTGTGTCCCAGACTGTCACCTCGATCTGTGTCTCACACTGTCACCTCGCTCTGTGTCCCACACTGTCAGCTCCTCACTGTGTCTCACACTGTCACCTCGCTCTGTGTCCCACACTGTCACCTCGCTCTGTGTCTCACACTGTCACCTCGCTCTGTGTCCCACACTGTCACCTCGCTCTGTGTCTCACACTGTCACCTCGCTCTGTCTCTCACACTGTCACCTCGCTCTGTGTCTCACACTGTCACCTCGCTGTGTCCCACACTGTCAGCCTCGCTCTGTGTCTCACACTGTTACCTCGCTCTGTGTCCCACACTATCACCTCACTCTGTGTCTCACACTGTCACCTCGCTCTGTGTCTCACACTGTCACCTCGCTCTGTGTCTCACACTGTCACCTCGCTCTGTGTCCCACACTGTCAGCCTCGCTCTGTGTCTCACACTGTCACCTCGCTCTGTGTCCCACACTATCACCTCACTCTGTGTCTCACACTGTCACCTCGCTCTGTGTCCCACACTATCACCTCACTCTGTGTCTCACACTGTCACCTCGCTCTGTGTCTCACACTGTCACCTCACTCTGTCTCTCACACTGTCACCTCGCTGTGTGTCTCACAGTGTCACCTCGCTCTGTGTCTCACACTGTCACCTCGCTCTGTGTCCCACACTATCACCTCACTCTGTGTCTCACACTGTCACCTCGCTCTGTGTCTCACACTGTCACCTCACTCTGTCTCTCACACTGTCACCTCGCTCTGTGTCCCACACTGTCAGCCTCGCTCTGTGTCCCACACTGTCACCTCGCTCTGTGTCTCACACTGTCACCTCGCTCTGTGTCCCACACTATCACCTCACTCTGTGTCTCACACTGTCACCTCGCTCTGTGTCTCACACTGTCACCTCACTCTGTCTCTCACACTGTCACCTCGCTCTGTGTCTCACAGTGTCACCTCGCTCTGTGTCTCACACTGTCACCTCGCTGTGTCTCTCACACTGTCACATCGCTCTGTGTCTCACACTGTCACCTCGCTCTGTGTCCCACACTGTCACCTCGGTCTGTGTCTCACACTGTCACCTCGCTCTGTACCTCACACTGTCACCTCGCTCTGTGTCTCACACTGTCACCTCGCTCTGTGTCTCACACTGTCACCTCGCTCTGTGTCTCACACTGTCAGCTCCTCACAGTGTCTCACACTGTCACCTCGCTCTGTGTCTCACACTGTCACCTCGCTGTGTCTCTCACACTGTCACCTCGCTCTGTGTCTCACACTGTCACCTCGCTCTGTGTCCCACACTGTCACCTCGGTCTGTGTCTCACACTGTCACCTCGCTCTGTACCTCACACTGTTACCTCGCTCTGTGTCTCACACTGTCACCTCGCTCTGTGTCTCACACTGTCACCTCGCTCTGTGTCTCACACTGTCAGCTCCTCACAGTGTCTCACACTGTCACCTCGCTCTGTGTCCCACACTGTCACCTCGCTCTGTGTCCCACACTGTCACCTCGCTCTGTGTCTCACACTGTCACCTCGCTCTGTGTCTCACACTGTCACCTCGATCTGTCTCTCACACTGTCACCTCGCTCTGTGTCCCACACTGTCAGCCTCGCTCTGTGTCTCACACTGTCACCTCGCTCTGTGTCCCACAGTGTCACCTCGCTCTGTGTCTCACACTGTCACCTCGCTCTGTCTCTCACACTGTCACCTCGCTCTGTGTCCCACACTGTCACCTCACTCTGTCTCTCACACTGTCACCTCGCTCTGTGTCTCACACTGTCACCTCGCTGTGTCTCTCACACTGTCACCTCGCTCTGTGTCTCACACTGTCACCTCGCTCTGTGTCTCACACTGTCACCTCGCTCTGTGTCTCACATTGTCACCTCGCTCTTTGTCTCACACTGTCACCTCGCTCTGTGTCTCACATTGTTACCTCGCTCTGTACCTCACACTGTCACCTCGCTCTGTGTCCCACACTGTCACCTCGCTCTGTGTCCCACACTGTCAGCCTCGCTCTGTGTCTCACACTGTCACCTCGCTGTGTCTCTCACACTGTCACCTCGCTCTGTGTCTCACACTGTCACCTCGCTCTGTGTCTCACACTGTCACCTCGCTCTGTGTCCCACACTGTCACCTCGCTCTGTGTCTCACACTGTCACCTCGCTCTTTGTCTCACACTGTCACCTCGCTCTGTGTCTCACATTGCTACCTCGCTCTGTACCTCACACTGTCACCTCGCTCTGTGTCTCACACTGTCACCTCGCTCTGAGGCCCACACTGTCACCTCGCTCTGTGTCTCACACTGTCACCTCGCTCTCTGTCCCACACTGTCACCTCGCTCTGTGTCTCACACTGTCACCTCGCTCTGTGTCTCACACTTTCACCTCGCTCTGTGTCTCACACTGTCACCTCCCTCTGTGTCTCACACTGTCACCTCGCTCTGAGTCCCAGACTGTCACCTCGCTCTGTGTCTCACACTGTCACCTCGCCCTGTGTCTCACACTGTCAGCCTCGCTCTGTGTCTCACACTGTCACCTCGCTCTGTGTCCCACACTGTCACCTCGCTCTGTGTCTCACACTGTCACCTCGCTCTGTGTCCCACACTGTCAGCTCCTCACTGTGTCTCACACTGTCACCTCGCTCTGTGTCCCACACTGTCACCTCGCTCTGTGTCTCACACTGTCACCTCGCTCTGTGTCCCACACTGTCACCTCGCTCTGTGTCTCACACTGTCACCTCGCTCTGTGTCCCACACTGTCACCTCGCTCTGTGTCTCACACTGTCGCCTCGCTCTGTGTCCCACACTGTCACCTCGCTCTGTGTCTCACACTGTCAGCCTCGCTCTGTGTCCCACACTGTCACCTCGCTCTGTGTCTCACAATGTCACCTCGCTCTGTACCTCACACTGTCAGCCTCGCTCTGTCTCTCACACTGTCACCTCGGTCTGTCTCTCACACTGCCACCTCGCTCTGTGTCTCACACTGTCACCTCGCTCTGTGTCTCACACTGTCACCTCGCTCTGTACCTCACACTGTCACCTCGCTCTGTGTCTCACACTGTCACCTCGCTCTGTACCTCACACTGCCACCTCGCTCTGTGTCTCACACTGTCACCTCGCTCTGTGTCCCACACTGTCACCTCGCTCTGTACCTCACACTGTCACCTCGCTCTGTGTCTCACACTGTCACCTCGCTCTGTGTCCCACACTGTCACCTCGCTCTGTGTCTCACACTGTCACCTCACTCTGTGTCTCACACTGTCACCTCGCTGTGTCTCTCACACTGTCACCTCGCTCTGTGTCTCACACTGTCACCTCGCTCTGTGTCTCACACTGTCACCTCGCTCTGTGTCTCACACTGTCACCTCGCTCTTTGTCTCACACTGTCACCTCGCTCTGTGTCTCACATTGTTACCTCGCTCTGTACCTCACACTGTCACCTCGCTCTGTGTCCCACACTGTCACCTCGCTCTGTGTCCCACACTGTCAGCCTCGCTCTGTGTCTCACACTGTCACCTCGCTGTGTCTCTCACACTGTCACCTCGCTCTGTGTCTCACACTGTCACCTCGCTCTGTGTCTCACACTGTCACCTCGCTCTGTCTCCCACACTGTCACCTCGCTCTGTGTCTCACACTGTCACCTCGCTCTGTGTCTCACACTGTCACCTCGCTCTGTGTCTCACACTGTCACCTCGCTCTGTACCTCACACTGTCACCTCGCTCTGTGTCTCACACTGTCACCTCGCTCTGTGTCCCACACTGTCACCTCGCTCTGTGTCCCACACTGTCACCTCGCTCTGTGTCCCACACTGTCACCTCGCTCTGTGTCTCACACTGTCACCTCGCTCTGTGTCTCACACTTCCACCTAGCTCTCTGTCCCACACTGTCACCTCGCTCTGTGTCTCACACTGTCAGCTCCTCACTGTGTCTCACACTGTCACCTCGCTCTGTGTCCCACACTGTCACCTCGCTCTGTGTCTCACACTGTCACCTCGCTCTGTGTCCCACACTGTCAGCTCCTCACTGTGTCTCACACTGTCACCTCGCTCTGTGTCCCACACTGTCACCTCGCTCTGTGTCTCACACTGTCACCTCGCTCTGTGTCCCACACTGTCACCTCGCTCTGTGTCTCACACTGTCGCCTCGCTCTGTGTCCCACACTGTCACCTCGCTCTGTGTCTCACACTGTCAGACTCGCTCTGTGTCCCACACTGTCACCTCGCTCTGTGTCTCACACTGTCACCTCGCTCTGTGTCTCACACTGTCACCTCGCTCTCTGTCCCACACTGTCACCTCGCTCTGTGTCCCACACTGTCACCTCGCTCTGTGTCCCACACTGTCACCTCGCTCTGTGTCCCACACTGTCACCTCGCTCTGTGTTTCACACTGTCACCTCGCTCTGTGTCCCACACTGTCACCTCGCTCTGTGTCTCACACTGTCACCTCGCTCTGTGTCCCACACTGTCACCTCGCTCTGTGTCTCACACTGTCGCCTCGCTCTGTGTCCCACACTGTCACCTCGCTCTGTGTCTCACACTGTCAGCCTCGCTCTGTGTCCCACACTGTCACCTCGCTCTGTGTCTCACACTGTCACCTCGCTCTGTGTCTCACACTGTCAGCCTCGCTCTGTGTCTCACACTGTCACCTCGTTCTGTGTCTCACACTGTCACCTCGCTCTGTGTCCCACACTGTCACCTCGCTCTGTACCTCACACTGTCAGCCTCACTCTGTCTCTCACACTGTCACCTCGCTCTGTCTCTCACACTGTCACCTCGCTCTGTGTCCCACACTGTCACCTCGCTCTGTAGGTCACACTGTCACCTCGCTCTGTGTCTCACACTGTCACTTCGCTCTGTACCTCACACTGTCACCTCGCTCTGTGTCTCACACTGTCACCTCGCTCTGTGTCCCACACTGTCACCTCGCTCTGTACCTCACACTGTCACCTTGCTCTGTGTCTCACACTGTCACCTCGCTCTGTGTCTCACACTGTCACCTCGCTCTGTGTCTCACACTGTCACCTCGCTCTGTGCTGACACTGGTCCCTCCTCACTGTGTCCCACACTGTCACCTCGCTCTGTGTCTCACACTGTCACCTTGCTCTGTGTCTCACACTGTCACCTCGCTCTGTGTCTCACACTGTCACCTCGCTCTGTGTCTCACACTGTCACCTCGCTCTGTGCTGACACTGGTACCTCCTCACTGTGTCCCACACTGTCAGCGTCTCTCTGTGTCTCACACTGTCACCTCGCTCTGTGTCTCACACTGTCACCTCGCTCTGTGTCTCACACTGTCACCTCGCTCTGTGCTGACACTGGTACCTCCTCACTGTGTCCCACACTGTCACCACGCTCTGTGTCTCACACTGTCACCTCGCTCTGTGTCTCACACTGTCACCTCGCTCTGTGTCTCACACTGTCACGTCGCTCTGTGTCTCACACTGTCACCTCGCTCTGTGCTGACACTGGTACCTCCTCACTGTGTCCCACACTGTCAGCGTCGCTCTGTGTCTCACACTGTCAGCGTCGCTCTGTGTCCCACACTGTCACCTCGCTCTGTGTCCCACAGTGTCACCTCGCTCTGTGTCCCACACTGTCACCTCGCTCTGTGTCTCACACTGTCACCTCGCTCTGTGTCTCACACTGTCACCTCGCTCTGTGTCTCACACTGTCACCTCGCTCTGTGTCTCACACTGTCAGCTCCTCACAGTGTCTCACACTGTCACCTCGCTCTGTGTCTCACACTGTCACCTCGCTCTGTGTCTCACACTGTCAGCCTCGCTCTGTGTCTCACACTGTCACCTCGCTCTGTGTCTCACACTGTCACCTCGCTCTGTGTCCCACACTGTCACCTCGCTCTGTGTCCCACACTGTCACCTCGCTCTGTGTCTCACACTGTCAGCCTCGCTCTGTGTCTCACACTGTCACCTCGCTCTGTGTCCCACACTGTCACCTCACTCTGTGTCTCACACTGTCACCTCGCTCTGTACCTCACACTGTCACCTCGCTCTGTGTCTCACACTGTCACCTCGCTCTGTCTCTCACACTGTCACCTCGCTCTGTGTCCCACACTGTCAGCCTCGCTCTGTGTCTCACACTGTCACCTCGCTCTGTGTCTCACACTGTCAGCCTCGCTCTGTGTCCCACACTGTCACCTCGCTCTGTGTCTCACACTGTCACCTCGCTCTGTACCTCACACTGTCAGCCTCGCTCTGTCTCTCACACTGTCACCTCGCTCTGTCTCTCACAGTGTCACCTCGCTCTGTGTCTCACACTGTCACCTCGCTCTGTGTCTCACACTGTCACCTCGCTCTGTGTCTCACACTGTCACCTCGCTCTGTACCTCACACTGTCACCTCGCTCTGCACCTCACACTGTCACCTCGCTCTGTGTCTCACACTGTCACCTCGCTCTCTGTCCCACACTGTCACCTCGCTCTGTGTCTCACACTGTCAGCTCCACACTGTGTCTCACACTGTCACCTCGCTCTGTGTCTCACACTGTCACCTCCCTCTGTGTCTCACACTGTCACCTCGCTCTGTGTCCCAGACTGTCACCTCGCTCTGTGTCTCACACTGTCACCTCGCTCTGTGTCCCACACTGTCAGCTCCTCACTGTGTCTCACACTGTCACCTCGCTCTGTGTCCCACACTGTCACCTCGCTCTGTGTCTCACACTGTCACCTCGCTCTGTGTCCCACACTGTCACCTCGCTCTGTGTCCCAGACTGTCACCTCGCTCTGTGTCTCACACTGTCACCTCGCTCTGTGTCCCACACTGTCAGCTCCTCACTGTGTCTCACACTGTCACCTCGCTCTGTGTCCCACACTGTCACCTCGCTCTGTGTCTCACACTGTCACCTCGCTCTGTGTCCCACACTGTCACCTCGCTCTGTGTCTCACACTGTCACCTCGCTCTGTCTCTCACACTGTCACCTCGCTCTGTGTCTCACACTGTCACCTCGCTGTGTCCCACACTGTCAGCCTCGCTCTGTGTCTCACACTGTTACCTCGCTCTGTGTCCCACACTATCACCTCACTCTGTGTCTCACACTGTCACCTCGCTCTGTGTCTCACACTGTCACCTCGCTCTGTGTCTCACACTGTCACCTCGCTCTGTGTCCCACACTGTCAGCCTCGCTCTGTGTCTCACACTGTCACCTCGCTCTGTGTCCCACACTATCACCTCACTCTGTGTCTCACACTGTCACCTCGCTCTGTGTCCCACACTATCACCTCACTCTGTGTCTCACACTGTCACCTCGCTCTGTGTCTCACACTGTCACCTCACTCTGTCTCTCACACTGTCACCTCGCTCTGTGTCTCACAGTGTCACCTCGCTCTGTGTCTCACACTGTCACCTCGCTCTGTGTCCCACACTATCACCTCACTCTGTGTCTCACACTGTCACCTCGCTCTGTGTCTCACACTGTCACCTCACTCTGTCTCTCACACTGTCACCTCGCTCTGTGTCCCACACTGTCAGCCTCGCTCTGTGTCCCACACTGTCACCTCGCTCTGTGTCTCACACTGTCACCTCGCTCTGTGTCCCACACTATCACCTCACTCTGTGTCTCACACTGTCACCTCGCTCTGTGTCTCACACTGTCACCTCACTCTGTCTCTCACACTGTCACCTCGCTCTGTGTCTCACAGTGTCACCTCGCTCTGTGTCTCACCCTGTCACCTCGCTGTGTCTCTCACACTGTCACATCGCTCTGTGTCTCACACTGTCACCTCGCTCTGTGTCCCACACTGTCACCTCGGTCTGTGTCTCACACTGTCACCTCGCTCTGTACCTCACACTGTCACCTCGCTCTGTGTCTCACACTGTCACCTCGCTCTGTGTCTCACACTGTCACCTCGCTCTGTGTCTCACACTGTCAGCTCCTCACAGTGTCTCACACTGTCACCTCGCTCTGTGTCTCACACTGTCACCTCGCTGTGTCTCTCACACTGTCACCTCGCTCTGTGTCTCACACTGTCACCTCGCTCTGTGTCCCACACTGTCACCTCGGTCTGTGTCTCACACTGTCACCTCGCTCTGTACCTCACACTGTTACCTCGCTCTGTGTCTCACACTGTCACCTCGCTCTGTGTCTCACACTGTCACCTCGCTCTGTGTCTCACACTGTCAGCTCCTCACAGTGTCTCACACTGTCACCTCGCTCTGTGTCCCACACTGTCACCTCGCTCTGTGTCCCACACTGTCACCTCGCTCTGTGTCTCACACTGTCACCTCGCTCTGTGTCTCACACTGTCACCTCGATCTGTCTCTCACACTGTCACCTCGCTCTGTGTCCCACACTGTCAGCCTCGCTCTGTGTCTCACACTGTCACCTCGCTCTGTGTCCCACAGTGTCACCTCGCTCTGTGTCTCACACTGTCACCTCGCTCTGTCTCTCACACTGTCACCTCGCTCTGTGTCCCACACTGTCACCTCACTCTGTCTCTCACACTGTCACCTCGCTCTGTGTCTCACACTGTCACCTCGCTGTGTCTCTCACACTGTCACCTCGCTCTGTGTCTCACACTGTCACCTCGCTCTGTGTCTCACACTGTCACCTCGCTCTGTGTCTCACATTGTCACCTCGCTCTTTGTCTCACACTGTCACCTCGCTCTGTGTCTCACATTGTTACCTCGCTCTGTACCTCACACTGTCACCTCGCTCTGTGTCCCACACTGTCACCTCGCTCTGTGTCCCACACTGTCAGCCTCGCTCTGTGTCTCACACTGTCACCTCGCTGTGTCTCTCACACTGTCACCTCGCTCTGTGTCTCACACTGTCACCTCGCTCTGTGTCTCACACTGTCACCTCGCTCTGTGTCCCACACTGTCACCTCGCTCTGTGTCTCACACTGTCACCTCGCTCTGAGGCCCACACTGTCACCTCGCTCTGTGTCTCACACTGTCACCTCGCTCTCTGTCCCACACTGTCACCTCGCTCTGTGTCTCACACTGTCACCTCGCTCTGTGTCTCACACTTTCACCTCGCTCTGTGTCTCACACTGTCACCTCCCTCTGTGTCTCACACTGTCACCTCGCTCTGAGTCCCAGACTGTCACCTCGCTCTGTGTCTCACACTGTCACCTCGCCCTGTGTCTCACACTGTCAGCCTCGCTCTGTGTCTCACACTGTCACCTCGCTCTGTGTCCCACACTGTCACCTCGCTCTGTGTCTCACACTGTCACCTCGCTCTGTGTCCCACACTGTCAGCTCCTCACTGTGTCTCACACTGTCACCTCGCTCTGTGTCCCACACTGTCACCTCGCTCTGTGTCTCACACTGTCACCTCGCTCTGTGTCCCACACTGTCACCTCGCTCTGTGTCTCACACTGTCACCTCGCTCTGTGTCCCACACTGTCACCTCGCTCTGTGTCTCACACTGTCGCCTCGCTCTGTGTCCCACACTGTCACCTCGCTCTGTGTCTCACACTGTCAGCCTCGCTCTGTGTCCCACACTGTCACCTCGCTCTGTGTCTCACAATGTCACCTCGCTCTGTACCTCACACTGTCAGCCTCGCTCTGTCTCTCACACTGTCACCTCGGTCTGTCTCTCACACTGCCACCTCGCTCTGTGTCTCACACTGTCACCTCGCTCTGTGTCTCACACTGTCACCTCGCTCTGTACCTCACACTGTCACCTCGCTCTGTGTCTCACACTGTCACCTCGCTCTGTACCTCACACTGCCACCTCGCTCTGTGTCTCACACTGTCACCTCGCTCTGTGTCCCACACTGTCACCTCGCTCTGTACCTCACACTGTCACCTCGCTCTGTGTCTCACACTGTCACCTCGCTCTGTGTCCCACACTGTCACCTCGCTCTGTGTCTCACACTGTCACCTCACTCTGTGTCTCACACTGTCACCTCGCTGTGTCTCTCACACTGTCACCTCGCTCTGTGTCTCACACTGTCACCTCGCTCTGTGTCTCACACTGTCACCTCGCTCTGTGTCTCACACTGTCACCTCGCTCTTTGTCTCACACTGTCACCTCGCTCTGTGTCTCACATTGTTACCTCGCTCTGTACCTCACACTGTCACCTCGCTCTGTGTCCCACACTGTCACCTCGCTCTGTGTCCCACACTGTCAGCCTCGCTCTGTGTCTCACACTGTCACCTCGCTGTGTCTCTCACACTGTCACCTCGCTCTGTGTCTCACACTGTCACCTCGCTCTGTGTCTCACACTGTCACCTCGCTCTGTCTCCCACACTGTCACCTCGCTCTGTGTCTCACACTGTCACCTCGCTCTGTGTCTCACACTGTCACCTCGCTCTGTGTCTCACACTGTCACCTCGCTCTGTACCTCACACTGTCACCTCGCTCTGTGTCTCACACTGTCACCTCGCTCTGTGTCCCACACTGTCACCTCGCTCTGTGTCCCACACTGTCACCTCGCTCTGTGTCCCACACTGTCACCTCGCTCTGTGTCTCACACTGTCACCTCGCTCTGTGTCTCACACTGTCACCTCGCTCTCTGTCCCACACTGTCACCTCGCTCTGTGTCTCACACTGTCAGCTCCTCACTGTGTCTCACACTGTCACCTCGCTCTGTGTCCCACACTGTCACCTCGCTCTGTGTCTCACACTGTCACCTCGCTCTGTGTCCCACACTGTCAGCTCCTCACTGTGTCTCACACTGTCACCTCGCTCTGTGTCCCACACTGTCACCTCGCTCTGTGTCTCACACTGTCACCTCGCTCTGTGTCCCACACTGTCACCTCGCTCTGTGTCTCACACTGTCGCCTCGCTCTGTGTCCCACACTGTCACCTCGCTCTGTGTCTCACACTGTCAGACTCGCTCTGTGTCCCACACTGTCACCTCGCTCTGTGTCTCACACTGTCACCTCGCTCTGTGTCTCACACTGTCACCTCGCTCTCTGTCCCACACTGTCACCTCGCTCTGTGTCCCACACTGTCACCTCGCTCTGTGTCCCACACTGTCACCTCGCTCTGTGTCCCACACTGTCACCTCGCTCTGTGTTTCACACTGTCACCTCGCTCTGTGTCCCACACTGTCACCTCGCTCTGTGTCTCACACTGTCACCTCGCTCTGTGTCCCACACTGTCACCTCGCTCTGTGTCTCACACTGTCGCCTCGCTCTGTGTCCCACACTGTCACCTCGCTCTGTGTCTCACACTGTCAGCCTCGCTCTGTGTCCCACACTGTCACCTCGCTCTGTGTCTCACACTGTCACCTCGCTCTGTGTCTCACACTGTCAGCCTCGCTCTGTGTCTCACACTGTCACCTCGTTCTGTGTCTCACACTGTCACCTCGCTCTGTGTCCCACACTGTCACCTCGCTCTGTACCTCACACTGTCAGCCTCACTCTGTCTCTCACACTGTCACCTCGCTCTGTCTCTCACACTGTCACCTCGCTCTGTGTCCCACACTGTCACCTCGCTCTGTAGGTCACACTGTCACCTCGCTCTGTGTCTCACACTGTCACTTCGCTCTGTACCTCACACTGTCACCTCGCTCTGTGTCTCACACTGTCACCTCGCTCTGTGTCCCACACTGTCACCTCGCTCTGTACCTCACACTGTCACCTTGCTCTGTGTCTCACACTGTCACCTCGCTCTGTGTCTCACACTGTCACCTCGCTCTGTGTCTCACACTGTCACCTCGCTCTGTGCTGACACTGGTCCCTCCTCACTGTGTCCCACACTGTCACCTCGCTCTGTGTCTCACACTGTCACCTTGCTCTGTGTCTCACACTGTCACCTCGCTCTGTGTCTCACACTGTCACCTCGCTCTGTGTCTCACACTGTCACCTCGCTCTGTGCTGACACTGGTACCTCCTCACTGTGTCCCACACTGTCAGCGTCTCTCTGTGTCTCACACTGTCACCTCGCTCTGTGTCTCACACTGTCACCTCGCTCTGTGTCTCACACTGTCACCTCGCTCTGTGCTGACACTGGTACCTCCTCACTGTGTCCCACACTGTCACCACGCTCTGTGTCTCACACTGTCACCTCGCTCTGTGTCTCACACTGTCACCTCGCTCTGTGTCTCACACTGTCACGTCGCTCTGTGTCTCACACTGTCACCTCGCTCTGTGCTGACACTGGTACCTCCTCACTGTGTCCCACACTGTCAGCGTCGCTCTGTGTCTCACACTGTCAGCGTCGCTCTGTGTCCCACACTGTCACCTCGCTCTGTGTCCCACAGTGTCACCTCGCTCTGTGTCCCACACTGTCACCTCGCTCTGTGTCTCACACTGTCACCTCGCTCTGTGTCCCACACTGTCAGCCTCGCTCTGTGTCTCACACTGTCACCTCGCTCTGTGTCCCACACTATCACCTCACTCTGTGTCTCACACTGTCACCTCGCTCTGTGTCCCACACTATCACCTCACTCTGTGTCTCACACTGTCACCTCGCTCTGTGTCCCACACTGTCACCTCGCTCTGTGTCTCACACTGTCACCTCGCTCTGTGTCCCACACTATCACCTCGCTCTGTGTCTCACACTGTCACCTCGCTCTGTGTCTCACACTGTCACCTCACTCTGTCTCTCACACTGTCACCTCGCTCTGTGTCTCACAGTTTCACCTCGCTCTGTGTCTCACACTGTCACCTCGCTGTGTCTCTCACACTGTCACCTCGCTCTGTGTCTCACACTGTCACCTCGCTCTGTGTCTCACACTGTCGCCTCGCTCTGTGTCCCAAACTGTCACCTCGGTCTGTGTCTCACACTGTCACCTCGCTCTGTACCTCACACTGTCACCTCGCTCTGTACCTCACACTGTCACCTCGCTCTGTGTCTCACACTGTCACCTCGCTCTGTGTCTCACACTGTCACCTCGCTCTGTGTCTCACACTGTCAGCTCCTCACAGTGTCTCACACTGTCACCTCGCTCTGTGTCTCACACTGTCACCTCGCTCTGTGTCTCACACTGTCAGCCTCGCTCTGTGTCTCACACTGTCACCTCGCTCTGTGTCTCACACTGTCACCTCGCTCTGTGTCCCACACTGTCACCTCGCTCTGTGTCCCACACTGTCACCTCGCTCTGTGTCTCACACTGTCAGCCTCGCTCTGTGTCTCACACTGTCACCTCGCTCTGTGTCCCACACTGTCACCTCACTCTGTGTCTCACACTGTCACCTCGCTCTGTACCTCACACTGTCACCTCGCTCTGTGTCTCACACTGTCACCTCGCTCTGTCTCTCACACTGTCACCTCGCTCTGTGTCCCACACTGTCAGCCTCGCTCTGTGTCTCACACTGTCACCTCGCTCTGTGTCTCACACTGTCAGCCTCGCTCTGTGTCCCACACTGTCACCTCGCTCTGTGTCTCACACTGTCACCTCGCTCTGTACCTCACACTGTCAGCCTCGCTCTGTCTCTCACACTGTCACCTCGCTCTGTCTCTCACAGTGTCACCTCGCTCTGTGTCTCACACTGTCACCTCGCTCTGTGTCTCACACTGTCACCTCGCTCTGTGTCTCACACTGTCACCTCGCTCTGTACCTCACACTGTCACCTCGCTCTGCACCTCACACTGTCACCTCGCTCTGTGTCTCACACTGTCACCTCGCTCTCTGTCCCACACTGTCACCTCGCTCTGTGTCTCACACTGTCAGCTCCACACTGTGTCTCACACTGTCACCTCGCTCTGTGTCTCACACTGTCACCTCCCTCTGTGTCTCACACTGTCACCTCGCTCTGTGTCCCAGACTGTCACCTCGCTCTGTGTCTCACACTGTCACCTCGCTCTGTGTCCCACACTGTCAGCTCCTCACTGTGTCTCACACTGTCACCTCGCTCTGTGTCCCACACTGTCACCTCGCTCTGTGTCTCACACTGTCACCTCGCTCTGTGTCCCACACTGTCACCTCGCTCTGTGTCCCAGACTGTCACCTCGCTCTGTGTCTCACACTGTCACCTCGCTCTGTGTCCCACACTGTCAGCTCCTCACTGTGTCTCACACTGTCACCTCGCTCTGTGTCCCACACTGTCACCTCGCTCTGTGTCTCACACTGTCACCTCGCTCTGTGTCCCACACTGTCACCTCGCTCTGTGTCTCACACTGTCACCTCGCTCTGTCTCTCACACTGTCACCTCGCTCTGTGTCTCACACTGTCACCTCGCTGTGTCCCACACTGTCAGCCTCGCTCTGTGTCTCACACTGTTACCTCGCTCTGTGTCCCACACTATCACCTCACTCTGTGTCTCACACTGTCACCTCGCTCTGTGTCTCACACTGTCACCTCGCTCTGTGTCTCACACTGTCACCTCGCTCTGTGTCCCACACTGTCAGCCTCGCTCTGTGTCTCACACTGTCACCTCGCTCTGTGTCCCACACTATCACCTCACTCTGTGTCTCACACTGTCACCTCGCTCTGTGTCCCACACTATCACCTCACTCTGTGTCTCACACTGTCACCTCGCTCTGTGTCTCACACTGTCACCTCACTCTGTCTCTCACACTGTCACCTCGCTCTGTGTCTCACAGTGTCACCTCGCTCTGTGTCTCACACTGTCACCTCGCTCTGTGTCCCACACTATCACCTCACTCTGTGTCTCACACTGTCACCTCGCTCTGTGTCTCACACTGTCACCTCACTCTGTCTCTCACACTGTCACCTCGCTCTGTGTCCCACACTGTCAGCCTCGCTCTGTGTCCCACACTGTCACCTCGCTCTGTGTCTCACACTGTCACCTCGCTCTGTGTCCCACACTATCACCTCACTCTGTGTCTCACACTGTCACCTCGCTCTGTGTCTCACACTGTCACCTCACTCTGTCTCTCACACTGTCACCTCGCTCTGTGTCTCACAGTGTCACCTCGCTCTGTGTCTCACACTGTCAGCCTCGCTCTGTGTCTCACACTGTCACCTCGCTCTGTGTCCCACACTGTCACCTCGCTCTGTGTCTCACACTGTCACCTCGCTCTGTGTCCCACACTGTCAGCTCCTCACTGTGTCTCACACTGTCACCTCGCTCTGTGTCCCACACTGTCACCTCGCTCTGTGTCTCACACTGTCACCTCGCTCTGTGTCCCACACTGTCACCTCGCTCTGTGTCTCACACTGTCACCTCGCTCTGTGTCCCACACTGTCACCTCGCTCTGTGTCTCACACTGTCGCCTCGCTCTGTGTCCCACACTGTCACCTCGCTCTGTGTCTCACACTGTCAGCCTCGCTCTGTGTCCCACACTGTCACCTCGCTCTGTGTCTCACAATGTCACCTCGCTCTGTACCTCACACTGTCAGCCTCGCTCTGTCTCTCACACTGTCACCTCGGTCTGTCTCTCACACTGCCACCTCGCTCTGTGTCTCACACTGTCACCTCGCTCTGTGTCTCACACTGTCACCTCGCTCTGTACCTCACACTGTCACCTCGCTCTGTGTCTCACACTGTCACCTCGCTCTGTACCTCACACTGCCACCTCGCTCTGTGTCTCACACTGTCACCTCGCTCTGTGTCCCACACTGTCACCTCGCTCTGTACCTCACACTGTCACCTCGCTCTGTGTCTCACACTGTCACCTCGCTCTGTGTCCCACACTGTCACCTCGCTCTGTGTCTCACACTGTCACCTCACTCTGTGTCTCACACTGTCACCTCGCTGTGTCTCTCACACTGTCACCTCGCTCTGTGTCTCACACTGTCACCTCGCTCTGTGTCTCACACTGTCACCTCGCTCTGTGTCTCACACTGTCACCTCGCTCTTTGTCTCACACTGTCACCTCGCTCTGTGTCTCACATTGTTACCTCGCTCTGTACCTCACACTGTCACCTCGCTCTGTGTCCCACACTGTCACCTCGCTCTGTGTCCCACACTGTCAGCCTCGCTCTGTGTCTCACACTGTCACCTCGCTGTGTCTCTCACACTGTCACCTCGCTCTGTGTCTCACACTGTCACCTCGCTCTGTGTCTCACACTGTCACCTCGCTCTGTCTCCCACACTGTCACCTCGCTCTGTGTCTCACACTGTCACCTCGCTCTGTGTCTCACACTGTCACCTCGCTCTGTGTCTCACACTGTCACCTCGCTCTGTACCTCACACTGTCACCTCGCTCTGTGTCTCACACTGTCACCTCGCTCTGTGTCCCACACTGTCACCTCGCTCTGTGTCCCACACTGTCACCTCGCTCTGTGTCCCACACTGTCACCTCGCTCTGTGTCTCACACTGTCACCTCGCTCTGTGTCTCACACTGTCACCTCGCTCTCTGTCCCACACTGTCACCTCGCTCTGTGTCTCACACTGTCAGCTCCTCACTGTGTCTCACACTGTCACCTCGCTCTGTGTCTCACACTGTCACCTCCCTCTGTGTCTCACACTGTCACCTCGCTCTGTGTCCCAGACTGTCACCTCGCTCTGTGTCTCACACTGTCACCTCGCTCTGTGTCTCACACAGTCAGCCTCGCTCTGTGTCTCACACTGTCACCTCGCTCTGTGTCCCACACTGTCACCTCGCTCTGTGTCTCACACTGTCACCTCGCTCTGTGTCCCACACTGTCAGCTCCTCACTGTGTCTCACACTGTCACCTCGCTCTGTGTCCCACACTGTCACCTCGCTCTGTGTCTCACACTGTCACCTCGCTCTGTGTCCCACACTGTAACCTCGCTCTGTGTCTCACACTGTCGCCTCGCTCTGTGTCCCAAACTGTCACCTCGCTCTGTGTCTCACACTGTCAGCCTCGCTCTGTGTCCCACACTGTCACCTCGCTCTGTGTCCCACACTGTCACCTCGCTCTGTGTCTCACACTGTCACCTCGCTCTGTGTCCCACACTGTCACCTCGCTCTGTGTCTCACACTGTCGCCTCGCTCTGTGTCCCACAGTGTCACCTCGCTCTGTGTCTCACACTGTCAGCCTCGCTCTGTGTCCCACACTGTCACCTCGCTCTGTGTCTCACACTGTCACCTCGCTCTGTGTCTCACACTGTCAGCCTCGCTCTGTGTCCCACACTGTCACCTCGCTCTGTGTCTCACACTGTCAACTCGCTCTGTACCTCACACTGTCAGCCTCGCTCTGTCTCTCACACTGTCACCTCGCTCTGTCTCTCACACTGTCACCTCGCTCTGTGTCTCACACTGTCACCTCACTCTGTGTCTCACACTGTCACCTCGCTCTGTGTCTCACACTGTCACCTCGCTCTGTACCTCACACTGTCACCTCGCTCTGCACCTCACACTGTCACCTCGCTCTGTGTCTCACACTGTCACCTCGCTCTCTGTCCCACACTGTCACCTCGCTCTGTGTCTCACACTGTCAGCTCCACACTGTGTCTCACACTGTCACCTCGCTCTGTGTCTCACACTGTCACCTCCCTCTGTGTCTCACACTGTCACCTCGCTCTGTGTCCCAGACTGTCACCTCGCTCTGTGTCTCACACTGTCACCTCGCTCTGTGTCTCACACTGTCAGCCTCGCTCTGTGTCTCACACTGTCACCTCGCTCTGTGTCCCACACTGTCACCTCGCTCTGTGTCTCACACTGTCACCTCGCTCTGTGTCCCACACTGTCAGCTCCTCACTGTGTCTCACACTGTCACCTCGCTCTGTGTCCCACACTGTCACCTCGCTCTGTGTCTCACACTGTCACCTCGCTCTGTGTCCCACACTGTCACCTCGCTCTGTGTCTCACACTGTCGCCTCGCTCTGTGTCCCACACTGTCACCTCGCTCTGTGTCTCACACTGTCAGACTCGCTCTGTGTCCCACACTGTCACCTCGCTCTGTGTCTCACACTGTCACCTCGCTCTGTGTCTCACACTGTCACCTCGCTCTCTGTCCCACACTGTCACCTCGCTCTGTGTCCCACACTGTCACCTCGCTCTGTGTCCCACACTGTCACCTCGCTCTGTGTCCCACACTGTCACCTCGCTCTGTTTTTCACACTGTCACCTCGCTCTGTGTCCCACACTGTCACCTCGCTCTGTGTCTCACACTGTCACCTCGCTCTGTGTCCCACACTGTCACCTCGCTCTGTGTCTCACACTGTCGCCTCGCTCTGTGTCCCACACTGTCACCTCGCTCTGTGTCTCACACTGTCAGCCTCGCTCTGTGTCCCACACTGTCACCTCGCTCTGTGTCTCACACTGTCACCTCGCTCTGTGTCTCACACTGTCAGCCTCGCTCTGTGTCTCACACTGTCACCTCGTTCTGTGTCTCACACTGTCACCTCGCTCTGTGTCCCACACTGTCACCTCGCTCTGTACCTCACACTGTCAGCCTCACTCTGTCTCTCACACTGTCACCTCGCTCTGTCTCTCACACTGTCACCTCGCTCTGTGTCCCACACTGTCACCTCGCTCTGTAGGTCACACTGTCACCTCGCTCTGTGTCTCACACTGTCACTTCGCTCTGTACCTCACACTGTCACCTCGCTCTGTGTCTCACACTGTCACCTCGCTCTGTGTCCCACACTGTCACCTCGCTCTGTACCTCACACTGTCACCTTGCTCTGTGTCTCACACTGTCACCTCGCTCTGTGTCTCACACTGTCACCTCGCTCTGTGTCTCACACTGTCACCTCGCTCTGTGCTGACACTGGTCCCTCCTCACTGTGTCCCACACTGTCACCTCGCTCTGTGTCTCACACTGTCACCTTGCTCTGTGTCTCACACTGTCACCTCGCTCTGTGTCTCACACTGTCACCTCGCTCTGTGTCTCACACTGTCACCTCGCTCTGTGCTGACACTGGTACCTCCTCACTGTGTCCCACACTGTCAGCGTCTCTCTGTGTCTCACACTGTCACCTCGCTCTGTGTCTCACACTGTCACCTCGCTCTGTGTCTCACACTGTCACCTCGCTCTGTGCTGACACTGGTACCTCCTCACTGTGTCCCACACTGTCACCACGCTCTGTGTCTCACACTGTCACCTCGCTCTGTGTCTCACACTGTCACCTCGCTCTGTGTCTCACACTGTCACGTCGCTCTGTGTCTCACACTGTCACCTCGCTCTGTGCTGACACTGGTACCTCCTCACTGTGTCCCACACTGTCAGCGTCGCTCTGTGTCTCACACTGTCAGCGTCGCTCTGTGTCCCACACTGTCACCTCGCTCTGTGTCCCACAGTGTCACCTCGCTCTGTGTCCCACACTGTCACCTCGCTCTGTGTCTCACACTGTCACCTCGCTCTGTGTCCCACACTGTCAGCCTCGCTCTGTGTCTCACACTGTCACCTCGCTCTGTGTCCCACACTATCACCTCACTCTGTGTCTCACACTGTCACCTCGCTCTGTGTCCCACACTATCACCTCACTCTGTGTCTCACACTGTCACCTCGCTCTGTGTCCCACACTGTCACCTCGCTCTGTGTCTCACACTGTCACCTCGCTCTGTGTCCCACACTATCACCTCGCTCTGTGTCTCACACTGTCACCTCGCTCTGTGTCTCACACTGTCACCTCACTCTGTCTCTCACACTGTCACCTCGCTCTGTGTCTCACAGTGTCACCTCGCTCTGTGTCTCACACTGTCACCTCGCTGTGTCTCTCACACTGTCACCTCGCTCTGTGTCTCACACTGTCACCTCGCTCTGTGTCTCACACTGTCGCCTCGCTCTGTGTCCCAAACTGTCACCTCGGTCTGTGTCTCACACTGTCACCTCGCTCTGTACCTCACACTGTCACCTCGCTCTGTACCTCACACTGTCACCTCGCTCTGTGTCTCACACTGTCACCTCGCTCTGTGTCTCACACTGTCACCTCGCTCTGTGTCTCACACTGTCAGCTCCTCACAGTGTCTCACACTGTCACCTCGCTCTGTGTCTCACACTGTCACCTCGCTCTGTGTCTCACACTGTCAGCCTCGCTCTGTGTCTCACACTGTCACCTCGCTCTGTGTCTCACACTGTCACCTCGCTCTGTGTCCCACACTGTCACCTCGCTCTGTGTCCCACACTGTCACCTCGCTCTGTGTCTCACACTGTCAGCCTCGCTCTGTGTCTCACACTGTCACCTCGCTCTGTGTCCCACACTGTCACCTCACTCTGTGTCTCACACTGTCACCTCGCTCTGTACCTCACACTGTCACCTCGCTCTGTGTCTCACACTGTCACCTCGCTCTGTCTCTCACACTGTCACCTCGCTCTGTGTCCCACACTGTCAGCCTCGCTCTGTGTCTCACACTGTCACCTCGCTCTGTGTCTCACACTGTCAGCCTCGCTCTGTGTCCCACACTGTCACCTCGCTCTGTGTCTCACACTGTCACCTCGCTCTGTACCTCACACTGTCAGCCTCGCTCTGTCTCTCACACTGTCACCTCGCTCTGTCTCTCACACTGTCACCTCGCTCTGTGTCTCACACTGTCACCTCGCTCTGTGTCTCACACTGTCACCTCGCTCTGTGTCTCACACTGTCACCTCGCTCTGTACCTCACACTGTCACCTCGCTCTGCACCTCACACTGTCACCTCGCTCTGTGTCTCACACTGTCACCTCGCTCTCTGTCCCACACTGTCACCTCGCTCTGTGTCTCACACTGTCAGCTCCACACTGTGTCTCACACTGTCACCTCGCTCTGTGTCTCACACTGTCACCTCCCTCTGTGTCTCACACTGTCACCTCGCTCTGTGTCCCAGACTGTCACCTCGCTCTGTGTCTCACACTGTCACCTCGCTCTGTGTCCCACACTGTCAGCTCCTCACTGTGTCTCACACTGTCACCTCGCTCTGTGTCCCACACTGTCACCTCGCTCTGTGTCTCACACTGTCACCTCGCTCTGTGTCCCACACTGTCACCTCGCTCTGTGTCTCACACTGTCGCCTCGCTCTGTGTCCCACACTGTCACCTCGCTCTGTGTCTCACACTGTCAGACTCGCTCTGTGTCCCACACTGTCACCTCGCTCTGTGTCTCACACTGTCACCTCGCTCTGTGTCTCACACTGTCACCTCGCTCTCTGTCCCACACTGTCACCTCGCTCTGTGTCCCACACTGTCACCTCGCTCTGTGTCCCACACTGTCACCTCGCTCTGTGTCCCACACTGTCACCTCGCTCTGTGTTTCACACTGTCACCTCGCTCTGTGTCCCACACTGTCACCTCGCTCTGTGTCTCACACTGTCACCTCGCTCTGTGTCCCACACTGTCACCTCGCTCTGTGTCTCACACTGTCGCCTCGCTCTGTGTCCCACACTGTCACCTCGCTCTGTGTCTCACACTGTCAGCCTCGCTCTGTGTCCCACACTGTCACCTCGCTCTGTGTCTCACACTGTCACCTCGCTCTGTGTCTCACACTGTCAGCCTCGCTCTGTGTCTCACACTGTCACCTCGTTCTGTGTCTCACACTGTCACCTCGCTCTGTGTCCCACACTGTCACCTCGCTCTGTACCTCACACTGTCAGCCTCACTCTGTCTCTCACACTGTCACCTCGCTCTGTCTCTCACACTGTCACCTCGCTCTGTGTCCCACACTGTCACCTCGCTCTGTAGGTCACACTGTCACCTCGCTCTGTGTCTCACACTGTCACCTCGCTCTGTACCTCACACTGTCACCTCGCTCTGTGTCTCACACTGTCACCTCGCTCTGTGTCCCACACTGTCACCTCGCTCTGTACCTCACACTGTCACCTTGCTCTGTGTCTCACACTGTCACCTCGCTCTGTGTCTCACACTGTCACCTCGCTCTGTGTCTCACACTGTCACCTCGCTCTGTGCTGACACTGGTCCCTCCTCACTGTGTCCCACACTGTCACCTCGCTCTGTGTCTCACACTGTCACCTTGCTCTGTGTCTCACACTGTCACCTCGCTCTGTGTCTCACACTGTCACCTCGCTCTGTGTCTCACACTGTCACCTCGCTCTGTGCTGACACTGGTACCTCCTCACTGTGTCCCACACTGTCAGCGTCTCTCTGTGTCTCACACTGTCACCTCGCTCTGTGTCTCACACTGTCACCTCGCTCTGTGTCTCACACTGTCACCTCGCTCTGTGCTGACACTGGAACCTCCTCACTGTGTCCCACACTGTCACCTCGCTCTGTGTCTCACACTGTCACCTCGCTCTGTGTCTCACACTGTCACCTCGCTCTGTGGCTCACACTGTCACGTCGCTCTGTGTCTCACACTGTCACCTCGCTCTGTGCTGACACTGGTACCTCCTCACTGTGTCCCACACTGTCAGCGTCGCTCTGTGTCTCACACTGTCAGCGTCGCTCTGTGTCCCACACTGTCACCTCGCTCTGTGACCCACACTGTCACCTCGCTCTGTGTCCCACACTGTCACCTCGCTCTGTGTCTCACACTGTCACCTCGCTCTGTGTCCCACACTGTCAGCCTCGCTCTGTGTCTCACACTGTCACCTCGCTCTGTGTCCCACACTATCACCTCACTCTGTGTCTCACACTGTCACCTCGCTCTGTGTCCCACACTATCACCTCACTCTGTGTCTCACACTGTCACCTCGCTCTGTGTCCCACACTGTCACCTCGCTCTGTGTCTCACACTGTCACCTCGCTCTGTGTCCCACACTATCACCTCGCTCTGTGTCTCACACTGTCACCTCGCTCTGTGTCTCACACTGTCACCTCACTCTGTCTCTCACACTGTCACCTCGCTCTGTGTCTCACAGTGTCACCTCGCTCTGTGTCTCACACGGTCACCTCGCTGTGTCTCTCACACTGTCACCTCGCTCTGTGTCTCACACTGTCACCTCGCTCTGTGTCTCACACTGTCACCTCGCTCTGTGTCCCAAACTGTCACCTCGGTCTGTGTCTCACACTGTCACCTCGCTCTGTACCTCACACTGTCACCTCGCTCTGTACCTCACACTGTCACCTCGCTCTGTGTCTCACACTGTCACCTCGCTCTGTGTCTCACACTGTCACCTCGCTCTGTGTCTCACACTGTCAGCTCCTCACCGTGTCTCACACTGTCACCTCGCTCTGTGTCTCACACTGTCACCTCGCTCTGTGTCTCACACTGTCAGCCTCGCTCTGTGTCTCACACTGTCACCTCGCTCTGTGTCTCACACTGTCACCTCGCTCTGTGTCCCACACTGTCACCTCGCTCTGTGTCCCACACTGTCACCTCGCTCTGTGTCTCACACTGTCAGCCTCGCTCTGTGTCTCACACTGTCACCTCGCTCTGTGTCCCACACTGTCACCTCACTCTGTGTCTCACACTGTCACCTCGCTCTGTACCTCACACTGTCACCTCGCTCTGTGTCTCACACTGTCACCTCGCTCTGTCTCTCACACTGTCACCTCGCTCTGTGTCCCACACTGTCAGCCTCGCTCTGTGTCTCACACTGTCACCTCGCTCTGTGTCCCACACTGTCACCTCACTCTGTGTCTCACACTGTCACCTCGCTCTGTGTCTCACACTGTCACCTCGCTGTGTCTCTCACACTGTCACCTCGCTCTGTGTCTCACACTGTCACCTCGCTCTGTGTCTCACACTGTCACCTCGCTCTGTGTCTCACACTGTCACCTCGCTCTTTGGCTCACACTGTCACCTCGCTCTGTGTCTCACATTGTTACCTCGCTCTGTACCTCACACTGTCACCTCGCTCTGTGTCCCACACCGTCACCTCGCTCTGTGTCCCACACTGTCAGCCTCGCTCTGTGTCTCACACTTTCACCTCGCTGTGTCTCTCACACTGTCACCTCGCTCTGTGTCCCACACTGTCACCTCGCTCTGTGTCTCACACTGTCACCTCGCTCTCTGTCCCACACTGTCACCTCGCTCTGTGTCTCACACTGTCAGCTCCTCACTGTGTCTCACACTGCAGCTCCTCACTGTGTCTCACACTGTCACCTCGCTCTGTGTCTCACACTGTCACCTCCCTCTGTGTCTCACACTGTCACCTCGCTCTGTGTCCCAGACTGTCACCTCGCTCTGTGTCTCACACTGTCACCTCGCTCTGTGTCTCACACAGTCAGCCTCGCTCTGTGTCTCACACTGTCACCTCGCTCTGTGTCCCACACTGTCACCTCGCTCTGTGTCTCACACTGTCACCTCGCTCTGTGTCCCACACTGTCAGCTCCTCACTGTGTCTCACACTGTCACCTCGCTCTGTGTCCCACACTGTCACCTCGCTCTGTGTCTCACACTGTCACTTCGCTCTGTGTCCCACACTGTAACCTCGCTCTGTGTCTCACACTGTCGCCTCGCTCTGTGTCCCAAACTGTCACCTCGCTCTGTGTCTCACACTGTCAGCCTCGCTCTGTGTCCCACACTGTCACCTCGCTCTGTGTCCCACACTGTCACCTCGCTCTGTGTCTCACACTGTCACCTCGCTCTGTGTCCCACACTGTCACCTCGCTCTGTGTCTCACACTGTCGCCTCGCTCTGTGTCCCACACTGTCACCTCGCTCTGTGTCTCACACTGTCAGCCTCGCTCTGTGTCCCACACTGTCACCTCGCTCTGTGTCTCACACTGTCACCTCGCTCTGTGTCTCACACTGTCAGCCTCGCTCTGTGTCCCACACTGTCACCTCGCTCTGTGTCTCACACTGTCACCTCGCTCTGTACCTCACACTGTCAGCCTCGCTCTGTCTCTCACACTGTCACCTCGCTCTGTCTCTCACACTGTCACCTCGCTCTGTGTCTCACACTGTCACCTCGCTCTGTGTCTCACACTGTCACCTCGCTCTGTGTCTCACACTGTCACCTCGCTCTGTACCTCACACTGTCACCTCGCTCTGCACCTCACACTGTCACCTCGCTCTGTGTCTCACACTGTCACCTCGCTCTCTGTCCCACACTGTCACCTCGCTCTGTGTCTCACACTGTCAGCTCCACACTGTGTCTCACACTGTCACCTCGCTCTGTGTCTCACACTGTCACCTCCCTCTGTGTCTCACACTGTCACCTCGCTCTGTGTCCCAGACTGTCACCTCGCTCTGTGTCTCACACTGTCACCTCGCTCTGTGTCTCACACTGTCAGCCTCGCACTGTGTCTCACACTGTCACCTCGCTCTGTGTCCCACACTGTCACCTCGCTCTGTGTCTCACACTGTCACCTCGCTCTGTGTCCCACACTGTCAGCTCCTCACTGTGTCTCACACTGTCGCCTCGCTCTGTGTCCCACACTGTCACCTCGCTCTGTGTCTCACACTGTCAGACTCGCACTGTGTCCCACACTGTCACCTCGCTCTGTGTCTCACACTGTCACCTCGCTCTGTGTCTCACACTGTCACCTCGCTCTCTGTCCCACACTGTCACCTTGCTCTGTGTCCCACACTGTCACCTCGCTGTGTCCCACACTGTCACCTCGCTCTGTGTCCCACACTGTCACCTCGCTCTGTGTTTCACACTGTCACCTCGCTCTGTGTCTCACACTGTCACCTCGCTCTGTGTCTCACACTGTCACCTCGCTCTGTGTCCCACACTGTCACCTCGCTCTGTGTCTCACACTGTCGCCTCGCTCTGTGTCCCACACTGTCACCTCGCTCTGTGTCTCACACTGTCAGCCTCGCTCTGTGTCCCACACTGTCACCTCGCTCTGTGTCTCACACTGTCACCTCGCTCTGTGTCTCACACTGTCAGCCTCGCTCTGTGTCTCACACTGTCACCTCGTTCTGTGTCTCACACTGTCACCTCGCTCTGTGTCCCACACTGTCACCTCGCTCTGTACCTCACACTGTCAGCCTCACTCTGTCTCTCACACTGTCACCTCGCTCTGTCTCTCACACTGTCACCTCGCTCTGTGTCCCACACTGTCACCTCGCTCTGTCGGTCACACTGTCACCTCGCTCTGTGTCTCACACTGTCACCTCGCTCTGTGTCCCACACTGTCACCTCGCTCAGTGTCTCACACTGTCAGACTCGCTCTGTGTCCCACACTGTCACCTCGCTCTGTGTCTCACACTGTCACCTCGCGCTGTGTCTCACACTGTCACCTCGCTCTCTGTCCCACACTGTCACCTCGCTCTGTGTCCCACACTGTCACCTCGCTCTGTGTCCCACACTGTCACCTCGCTCTGTGTCCCACACTGTCACCTCGCTCTGTGTTTCACACTGTCACCTCGCTCTGTGTCCCACACTGTCACCTCGCTCTGTGTCTCACACTGTCACCTCGCTCTGTGTCCCACACTGTCACCTCGCTCTGTGTCTCACACTGTCGCCTCGCTCTGTGTCCCACACTGTCACCTCGCTCTGTGTCTCACACTGTCAGCCTCGCTCTGTGTCCCACACTGTCACCTCGCTCTGTGTCTCACACTGTCACCTCGCTCTGTGTCTCACACTGTCAGCCTCGCTCTGTGTCTCACACTGTCACCTCGTTCTGTGTCTCACACTGTCACCTCGCTCTGTGTCCCACACTGTCACCTCGCTCTGTACCTCACACTGTCAGCCTCACTCTGTCTCTCACACTGTCACCTCGCTCTGTCTCTCACACTGTCACCTCGCTCTGTGTCCCACACTGTCACCTCGCTCTGTAGGTCACACTGTCACCTCGCTCTGTGTCTCACACTGTCACCTCGCTCTGTACCTCACACTGTCACCTCGCTCTGTGTCTCACACTGTCACCTCGCTCTGTGTCCCACACTGTCACCTCGCTCTGTACCTCACACTGTCACCTTGCTCTGTGTCTCACACTGTCACCTCGCTCTGTGTCTCACACTGTCACCTCGCTCTGTGTCTCACACTGTCACCTCGCTCTGTGCTGACACTGGTCCCTCCTCACTGTGTCCCACACTGTCACCTCGCTCTGTGTCTCACACTGTCACCTTGCTCTGTGTCTCACACTGTCACCTCGCTCTGTGTCTCACACTGTCACCTCGCTCTGTGTCTCACACTGTCACCTCGCTCTGTGCTGACACTGGTACCTCCTCACTGTGTCCCACACTGTCAGCGTCTCTCTGTGTCTCACACTGTCACCTCGCTCTGTGTCTCACACTGTCACCTCGCTCTGTGTCTCACACTGTCACCTCGCTCTGTGCTGACACTGGAACCTCCTCACTGTGTCCCACACTGTCACCTCGCTCTGTGTCTCACACTGTCACCTCGCTCTGTGTCTCACACTGTCACCTCGCTCTGTGTCTCACACTGTCACGTCGCTCTGTGTCTCACACTGTCACCTCGCTCTGTGCTGACACTGGTACCTCCTCACTGTGTCCCACACTGTCAGCGTCGCTCTGTGTCTCACACTGTCAGCGTCGCTCTGTGTCCCACACTGTCACCTCGCTCTGTGACCCACACTGTCACCTCGCTCTGTGTCCCACACTGTCACCTCGCTCTGTGTCTCACACTGTCACCTCGCTCTGTGTCCCACACTGTCAGCCTCGCTCTGTGTCTCACACTGTCACCTCGCTCTGTGTCCCACACTATCACCTCACTCTGTGTCTCACACTGTCACCTCGCTCTGTGTCCCACACTATCACCTCACTCTGTGTCTCACACTGTCACCTCGCTCTGTGTCCCACACTGTCACCTCGCTCTGTGTCTCACACTGTCACCTCGCTCTGTGTCCCACACTATCACCTCGCTCTGTGTCTCACACTGTCACCTCGCTCTGTGTCTCACACTGTCACCTCACTCTGTCTCTCACACTGTCACCTCGCTCTGTGTCTCACACTGTCACCTCGCTCTGTGTCTCACACTGTCACCTCGCTGTGTCTCTCACACTGTCACCTCGCTCTGTGTCTCACACTGTCACCTCGCTCTGTGTCTCACACTGTCACCTCGCTCTGTGTCCCAAACTGTCACCTCGGTCTGTGTCTCACACTGTCACCTCGCTCTGTACCTCACACTGTCACCTCGCTCTGTACCTCACACTGTCACCTCGCTCTGTGTCTCACACTGTCACCTCGCTCTGTGTCTCACACTGTCACCTCGCTCTGTGTCTCACACTGTCAGCTCCTCACCGTGTCTCACACTGTCACCTCGCTCTGTGTCTCACACTGTCACCTCGCTCTGTGTCTCACACTGTCAGCCTCGCTCTGTGTCTCACACTGTCACCTCGCTCTGTGTCTCACACTGTCACCTCGCTCTGTGTCCCACACTGTCACCTCGCTCTGTGTCCCACACTGTCACCTCGCTCTGTGTCTCACACTGTCAGCCTCGCTCTGTGTCTCACACTGTCACCTCGCTCTGTGTCCCACACTGTCACCTCACTCTGTGTCTCACACTGTCACCTCGCTCTGTACCTCACACTGTCACCTCGCTCTGTGTCTCACACTGTCACCTCGCTCTGTCTCTCACACTGTCACCTCGCTCTGTGTCCCACACTGTCAGCCTCGCTCTGTGTCTCACACTGTCACCTCGCTCTGTGTCCCACACTGTCACCTCACTCTGTGTCTCACACTGTCACCTCGCTCTGTGTCTCACACTGTCACCTCGCTGTGTCTCTCACACTGTCACCTCGCTCTGTGTCTCACACTGTCACCTCGCTCTGTGTCTCACACTGTCACCTCGCTCTGTGTCTCACACTGTCACCTCGCTCTTTGGCTCACACTGTCACCTCGCTCTGTGTCTCACATTGTTACCTCGCTCTGTACCTCACACTGTCACCTCGCTCTGTGTCCCACACCGTCACCTCGCTCTGTGTCCCACACTGTCAGCCTCGCTCTGTGTCTCACACTTTCACCTCGCTGTGTCTCTCACACTGTCACCTCGCTCTGTGTCCCACACTGTCACCTCGCTCTGTGTCTCACACTGTCACCTCGCTCTCTGTCCCACACTGTCACCTCGCTCTGTGTCTCACACTGTCAGCTCCTCACTGTGTCTCACACTGTCACCTCGCTCTGTGTCTCACACTGTCACCTCCCTCTGTGTCTCACACTGTCACCTCGCTCTGTGTCCCAGACTGTCACCTCGCTCTGTGTCTCACACTGTCACCTCGCTCTGTGTCTCACACAGTCAGCCTCGCTCTGTGTCTCACACTGTCACCTCGCTCTGTGTCCCACACTGTCACCTCGCTCTGTGTCTCACACTGTCACCTCGCTCTGTGTCCCACACTGTCAGCTCCTCACTGTGTCTCACACTGTCACCTCGCTCTGTGTCCCACACTGTCACCTCGCTCTGTGTCTCACACTGTCACCTCGCTCTGTGTCCCACACTGTAACCTCGCTCTGTGTCTCACACTGTCGCCTCGCTCTGTGTCCCAAACTGTCACCTCGCTCTGTGTCTCACACTGTCAGCCTCGCTCTGTGTCCCACACTGTCACCTCGCTCTGTGTCCCACACTGTCACCTCGCTCTGTGTCTCACACTGTCACCTCGCTCTGTGTCCCACACTGTCACCTCGCTCTGTGTCCCACACTGTCACCTCGCTCTGTGTCTCACACTGTCAGCCTCGCTCTGTGTCCCACACTGTCACCTCGCTCTGTGTCTCACACTGTCACCTCGCTCTGTGTCTCACACTGTCAGCCTCGCTCTGTGTCCCACACTGTCACCTCGCTCTGTGTCTCACACTGTCACCTCGCTCTGTACCTCACACTGTCAGCCTCGCTCTGTCTCTCACACTGTCACCTCGCTCTGTCTCTCACACTGTCACCTCGCTCTGT
The DNA here is from genome assembly GCF_964213995.1 of Mustelus asterias. Lineage (NCBI taxonomy): Eukaryota > Metazoa > Chordata > Chondrichthyes > Carcharhiniformes > Triakidae > Mustelus > Mustelus asterias. Next base: position 90,465,187 of record NC_135809.1, read on the forward strand.
GTCTCACACTGTCACCTCGCTCTGTGTCTCACACTGTCACCTCGCTCTGTGTCTCACACTGTCACCTCGCTCTGTACCTCACACTGTAACCTCGCTCTGCACCTCACACTGTCACCTCGCTCTGTGTCTCACACTGTCACCTCGCTCTCTGTCCCACACTGTCACCTCGCTCTGTGTCTCACACTGTCAGCTCCACACTGTGTCTCACACTGTCACCTCGCTCTGTGTCTCACACTGTCACCTCCCTCTGTGTCTCACACTGTCACCTCGCTCTGTGTCCCAGACTGTCACCTCGCTCTGTGTCTCACACTGTCACCTCGCTCTGTGTCTCACACTGTCAGCCTCGCACTGTGTCTCACACTGTCACCTCGCTCTGTGTCCCACACTGTCACCTCGCTCTGTGTCTCACACTGTCACCTCGCTCTGTGTCCCACACTGTCAGCTCCTCACTGTGTCTCACACTGTCGCCTCGCTCTGTGTCCCACACTGTCACCTCGCTCTGTGTCTCACACTGTCAGACTCGCACTGTGTCCCACACTGTCACCTCGCTCTGTGTCTCACACTGTCACCTCGCTCTGTGTCTCACACTGTCACCTCGCTCTCTGTCCCACACTGTCACCTTGCTCTGTGTCCCACACTGTCACCTCGCTGTGTCCCACACTGTCACCTCGCTCTGTGTCCCACACTGTCACCTCGCTCTGTGTTTCACACTGTCACCTCGCTCTGTGTCCCACACTGTCACCTCGCTCTGTGTCTCACACTGTCACCTCGCTCTGTGTCCCACACTGTCACCTCGCTCTGTGTCTCACACTGTCGCCTCGCTCTGTGTCCCACACTGTCACCTCGCTCTGTGTCTCACACTGTCAGCCTCGCTCTGTGTCCCACACTGTCACCTCGCTCTGTGTCTCACACTGTCACCTCGCTCTGTGTCTCACACTGTCAGCCTCGCTCTGTGTCTCACACTGTCACCTCGCTCTGTACCTCACACTGTCACCTCGCTCTGTGTCTCACACTGTCACCTCGCTCTGTCTCTCACACTGTCACCTCGCTCTGTGTCCCACACTGTCAGCCTCGCTCTGTGTCTCACACTGTCACCTCGCTCTGTGTCCCACACTGTCACCTCACTCTGTGTCTCACACTGTCACCTCGCTCTGTGTCTCACACTGTCACCTCGCTGTGTCTCTCACACTGTCACCTCGCTCTGTGTCTCACACTGTCACCTCGCTCTGTGTCTCACACTGTCACCTCGCTCTGTGTCTCACACTGTCACCTCGCTCTTTGGCTCACACTGTCACCTCGCTCTGTGTCTCACATTGTTACCTCGCTCTGTACCTCACACTGTCACCTCGCTCTGTGTCCCACACCGTCACCTCGCTCTGTGTCCCACACTGTCAGCCTCGCTCTGTGTCTCACACTTTCACCTCGCTGTGTCTCTCACACTGTCACCTCGCTCTGTGTCCCACACTGTCACCTCGCTCTGTGTCTCACACTGTCACCTCGCTCTCTGTCCCACACTGTCACCTCGCTCTGTGTCTCACACTGTCAGCTCCTCACTGTGTCTCACACTGTCACCTCGCTCTGTGTCTCACACTGTCACCTCCCTCTGTGTCTCACACTGTCACCTCGCTCTGTGTCCCAGACTGTCACCTCGCTCTGTGTCTCACACTGTCACCTCGCTCTGTGTCTCACACAGTCAGCCTCGCTCTGTGTCTCACACTGTCACCTCGCTCTGTGTCCCACACTGTCACCTCGCTCTGTGTCTCACACTGTCACCTCGCTCTGTGTCCCACACTGTCAGCTCCTCACTGTGTCTCACACTGTCACCTCGCTCTGTGTCCCACACTGTCACCTCGCTCTGTGTCTCACACTGTCACCTCGCTCTGTGTCCCACACTGTAACCTCGCTCTGTGTCTCACACTGTCGCCTCGCTCTGTGTCCCAAACTGTCACCTCGCTCTGTGTCTCACACTGTCAGCCTCGCTCTGTGTCCCACACTGTCACCTCGCTCTGTGTCCCACACTGTCACCTCGCTCTGTGTCTCACACTGTCACCTCGCTCTGTGTCCCACACTGTCACCTCGCTCTGTGTCTCACACTGTCGCCTCGCTCTGTGTCCCACACTGTCACCTCGCTCTGTGTCTCACACTGTCAGCCTCGCTCTGTGTCCCACACTGTCACCTCGCTCTGTGTCTCACACTGTCACCTCGCTCTGTGTCTCACACTGTCAGCCTCGCTCTGTGTCCCACACTGTCACCTCGCTCTGTGTCTCACACTGTCACCTCGCTCTGTACCTCACACTGTCAGCCTCGCTCTGTCTCTCACACTGTCACCTCGCTCTGTCTCTCACACTGTCACCTCGCTCTGTGTCTCACACTGTCACCTCGCTCTGTGTCCCACACTGTCACCTCGCTCTGTGTCTCACACTGTCACCTTGCTCTGTGTCTCACACTGTCACCTCGCTCTGTGTCTCACACTGTCACCTCGCTCTGTGTCTCACACTGTCACCTCGCTCTGTGCTGACACTGGTACCTCCTCACTGTGTCCCACACTGTCAGCGTCTCTCTGTGTCTCACACTGTCACCTCGCTCTGTGTCTCACACTGTCACCTCGCTCTGTGTCTCACACTGTCACCTCGCTCTGTGCTGACACTGGAACCTCCTCACTGTGTCCCACACTGTCACCTCGCTCTGTGTCTCACACTGTCACCTCGCTCTGTGTCTCACACTGTCACCTCGCTCTGTGTCTCACACTGTCACGTCGCTCTGTGTCTCACACTGTCACCTCGCTCTGTGCTGACACTGGTACCTCCTCACTGTGTCCCACACTGTCAGCGTCGCTCTGTGTCTCACACTGTCAGCGTCGCTCTGTGTCCCACACTGTCACCTCGCTCTGTGACCCACACTGTCACCTCGCTCTGTGTCCCACACTGTCACCTCGCTCTGTGTCTCACACTGTCACCTCGCTCTGTGTCCCACACTGTCAGCCTCGCTCTGTGTCTCACACTGTCACCTCGCTCTGTGTCCCACACTATCACCTCACTCTGTGTCTCACACTGTCACCTCGCTCTGTGTCCCACACTATCACCTCACTCTGTGTCTCACACTGTCACCTCGCTCTGTGTCCCACACTGTCACCTCGCTCTGTGTCTCACACTGTCACCTCGCTCTGTGTCCCACACTATCACCTCGCTCTGTGTCTCACACTGTCACCTCGCTCTGTGTCTCACACTGTCACCTCGCTCTGTGTCTCACACTGTCAGCTCCTCACTGTGTCTCACACTGTCACCTCGCTCTGTGTCTCACACTGTCACCTCCCTCTGTGTCTCACACTGTCACCTCGCTCTGTGTCCCAGACTGTCACCTCGCTCTGTGTCTCACACTGTCACCTCGCTCTGTGTCTCACACAGTCAGCCTCGCTCTGTGTCTCACACTGTCACCTCGCTCTGTGTCCCACACTGTCACCTCGCTCTGTGTCTCACACTGTCACCTCGCTCTGTGTCCCACACTGTCAGCTCCTCACTGTGTCTCACACTGTCACCTCGCTCTGTGTCCCACACTGTCACCTCGCTCTGTGTCTCACACTGTCACCTCGCTCTGTGTCCCACACTGTAACCTCGCTCTGTGTCTCACACTGTCGCCTCGCTCTGTGTCCCAAACTGTCACCTCGCTCTGTGTCTCACACTGTCAGCCTCGCTCTGTGTCCCACACTGTCACCTCGCTCTGTGTCCCACACTGTCACCTCGCTCTGTGTCTCACACTGTCACCTCGCTCTGTGTCCCACACTGTCACCTCGCTCTGTGTCTCACACTGTCGCCTCGCTCTGTGTCCCACACTGTCACCTCGCTCTGTGTCTCACACTGTCAGCCTCGCTCTGTGTCCCACACTGTCACCTCGCTCTGTGTCTCACACTGTCACCTCGCTCTGTGTCTCACACTGTCAGCCTCGCTCTGTGTCCCACACTGTCACCTCGCTCTGTGTCTCACACTGTCACCTCGCTCTGTACCTCACACTGTCAGCCTCGCTCTGTCTCTCACACTGTCACCTCGCTCTGTCTCTCACACTGTCACCTCGCTCTGTGTCTCACACTGTCACCTCGCTCTGTGTCCCACACTGTCACCTCGCTCTGTGTCTCACACTGTCACCTTGCTCTGTGTCTCACACTGTCACCTCGCTCTGTGTCTCACACTGTCACCTCGCTCTGTGTCTCACACTGTCACCTCGCTCTGTGCTGACACTGGTACCTCCTCACTGTGTCCCACACTGTCAGCGTCTCTCTGTGTCTCACACTGTCACCTCGCTCTGTGTCTCACACTGTCACCTCGCTCTGTGTCTCACACTGTCACCTCGCTCTGTGCTGACACTGGAACCTCCTCACTGTGTCCCACACTGTCACCTCGCTCTGTGTCTCACACTGTCACCTCGCTCTGTGTCTCACACTGTCACCTCGCTCTGTGTCTCACACTGTCACGTCGCTCTGTGTCTCACACTGTCACCTCGCTCTGTGCTGACACTGGTACCTCCTCACTGTGTCCCACACTGTCAGCGTCGCTCTGTGTCTCACACTGTCAGCGTCGCTCTGTGTCCCACACTGTCACCTCGCTCTGTGACCCACACTGTCACCTCGCTCTGTGTCCCACACTGTCACCTCGCTCTGTGTCTCACACTGTCACCTCGCTCTGTGTCCCACACTGTCAGCCTCGCTCTGTGTCTCACACTGTCACCTCGCTCTGTGTCCCACACTATCACCTCACTCTGTGTCTCACACTGTCACCTCGCTCTGTGTCCCACACTATCACCTCACTCTGTGTCTCACACTGTCACCTCGCTCTGTGTCCCACACTGTCACCTCGCTCTGTGTCTCACACTGTCACCTCGCTCTGTGTCCCACACTATCACCTCGCTCTGTGTCTCACACTGTCACCTCGCTCTGTGTCTCACACTGTCACCTCACTCTGTCTCTCACACTGTCACCTCGCTCTGTGTCTCACAGTGTCACCTCGCTCTGTGTCTCACACTGTCACCTCGCTGTGTCTCTCACACTGTCACCTCGCTCTGTGTCTCACACTGTCACCTCGCTCTGTGTCTCACACTGTCACCTCGCTCTGTGTCCCAAACTGTCACCTCGGTCTGTGTCTCACACTGTCACCTCGCTCTGTACCTCACACTGTCACCTCGCTCTGTACCTCACACTGTCACCTCGCTCTGTGTCTCACACTGTCACCTCGCTCTGTGTCTCACACTGTCACCTCGCTCTGTGTCTCACACTGTCAGCTCCTCACCGTGTCTCACACTGTCACCTCGCTCTGTGTCTCACACTGTCACCTCGCTCTGTGTCTCACACTGTCAGCCTCGCTCTGTGTCTCACACTGTCACCTCGCTCTGTGTCTCACACTGTCACCTCGCTCTGTGTCCCACACTGTCACCTCGCTCTGTGTCCCACACTGTCACCTCGCTCTGTGTCTCACACTGTCAGCCTCGCTCTGTGTCTCACACTGTCACCTCGCTCTGTGTCCCACACTGTCACCTCACTCTGTGTCTCACACTGTCACCTCGCTCTGTACCTCACACTGTCACCTCGCTCTGTGTCTCACACTGTCACCTCGCTCTGTCTCTCACACTGTCACCTCGCTCTGTGTCCCACACTGTCAGCCTCGCTCTGTGTCTCACACTGTCACCTCGCTCTGTGTCCCACACTGTCACCTCACTCTGTGTCTCACACTGTCACCTCGCTCTGTGTCTCACACTGTCACCTCGCTGTGTCTCTCACACTGTCACCTCGCTCTGTGTCTCACACTGTCACCTCGCTCTGTGTCTCACACTGTCACCTCGCTCTGTGTCTCACACTGTCACCTCGCTCTTTGGCTCACACTGTCACCTCGCTCTGTGTCTCACATTGTTACCTCGCTCTGTACCTCACACTGTCACCTCGCTCTGTGTCCCACACCGTCACCTCGCTCTGTGTCCCACACTGTCAGCCTCGCTCTGTGTCTCACACTTTCACCTCGCTGTGTCTCTCACACTGTCACCTCGCTCTGTGTCCCACACTGTCACCTCGCTCTGTGTCTCACACTGTCACCTCGCTCTCTGTCCCACACTGTCACCTCGCTCTGTGTCTCACACTGTCAGCTCCTCACTGTGTCTCACACTGTCACCTCGCTCTGTGTCTCACACTGTCACCTCCCTCTGTGTCTCACACTGTCACCTCGCTCTGTGTCCCAGACTGTCACCTCGCTCTGTGTCTCACACTGTCACCTCGCTCTGTGTCTCACACAGTCAGCCTCGCTCTGTGTCTCACACTGTCACCTCGCTCTGTGTCCCACACTGTCACCTCGCTCTGTGTCTCACACTGTCACCTCGCTCTGTGTCCCACACTGTCAGCTCCTCACTGTGTCTCACACTGTCACCTCGCTCTGTGTCCCACACTGTCACCTCGCTCTGTGTCTCACACTGTCACCTCGCTCTGTGTCCCACACTGTAACCTCGCTCTGTGTCTCACACTGTCGCCTCGCTCTGTGTCCCAAACTGTCACCTCGCTCTGTGTCTCACACTGTCAGCCTCGCTCTGTGTCCCACACTGTCACCTCGCTCTGTGTCCCACACTGTCACCTCGCTCTGTGTCTCACACTGTCACCTCGCTCTGTGTCCCACACTGTCACCTCGCTCTGTGTCTCACACTGTCGCCTCGCTCTGTGTCCCACACTGTCACCTCGCTCTGTGTCTCACACTGTCAGCCTCGCTCTGTGTCCCACACTGTCACCTCGCTCTGTGTCTCACACTGTCACCTCGCTCTGTGTCTCACACTGTCAGCCTCGCTCTGTGTCCCACACTGTCACCTCGCTCTGTGTCTCACACTGTCACCTCGCTCTGTACCTCACACTGTCAGCCTCGCTCTGTCTCTCACACTGTCACCTCGCTCTGTCTCTCACACTGTCACCTCGCTCTGTGTCTCACACTGTCACCTCGCTCTGTGTCTCACACTGTCACCTCGCTCTGTGTCTCACACTGTCACCTCGCTCTGTACCTCACACTGTCACCTCGCTCTGCACCTCACACTGTCACCTCGCTCTGTGTCTCACACTGTCACCTCGCTCTCTGTCCCACACTGTCACCTCGCTCTGTGTCTCACACTGTCAGCTCCACACTGTGTCTCACACTGTCACCTCGCTCTGTGTCTCACACTGTCACCTCCCTCTGTGTCTCACACTGTCACCTCGCTCTGTGTCCCAGACTGTCACCTCGCTCTGTGTCTCACACTGTCACCTCGCTCTGTGTCTCACACTGTCAGCCTCGCACTGTGTCTCACACTGTCACCTCGCTCTGTGTCCCACACTGTCACCTCGCTCTGTGTCTCACACTGTCACCTCGCTCTGTGTCCCACACTGTCAGCTCCTCACTGTGTCTCACACTGTCGCCTCGCTCTGTGTCCCACACTGTCACCTCGCTCTGTGTCTCACACTGTCAGACTCGCACTGTGTCCCACACTGTCACCTCGCTCTGTGTCTCACACTGTCACCTCGCTCTGTGTCTCACACTGTCACCTCGCTCTCTGTCCCACACTGTCACCTTGCTCTGTGTCCCACACTGTCACCTCGCTGTGTCCCACACTGTCACCTCGCTCTGTGTCCCACACTGTCACCTCGCTCTGTGTTTCACACTGTCACCTCGCTCTGTGTCCCACACTGTCACCTCGCTCTGTGTCTCACACTGTCACCTCGCTCTGTGTCCCACACTGTCACCTCGCTCTGTGTCTCACACTGTCGCCTCGCTCTGTGTCCCACACTGTCACCTCGCTCTGTGTCTCACACTGTCAGCCTCGCTCTGTGTCCCACACTGTCACCTCGCTCTGTGTCTCACACTGTCACCTCGCTCTGTGTCTCACACTGTCAGCCTCGCTCTGTGTCTCACACTGTCACCTCGCTCTGTACCTCACACTGTCACCTCGCTCTGTGTCTCACACTGTCACCTCGCTCTGTCTCTCACACTGTCACCTCGCTCTGTGTCCCACACTGTCAGCCTCGCTCTGTGTCTCACACTGTCACCTCGCTCTGTGTCCCACACTGTCACCTCACTCTGTGTCTCACACTGTCACCTCGCTCTGTGTCTCACACTGTCACCTCGCTGTGTCTCTCACACTGTCACCTCGCTCTGTGTCTCACACTGTCACCTCGCTCTGTGTCTCACACTGTCACCTCGCTCTGTGTCTCACACTGTCACCTCGCTCTTTGGCTCACACTGTCACCTCGCTCTGTGTCTCACATTGTTACCTCGCTCTGTACCTCACACTGTCACCTCGCTCTGTGTCCCACACCGTCACCTCGCTCTGTGTCCCACACTGTCAGCCTCGCTCTGTGTCTCACACTTTCACCTCGCTGTGTCTCTCACACTGTCACCTCGCTCTGTGTCCCACACTGTCACCTCGCTCTGTGTCTCACACTGTCACCTCGCTCTCTGTCCCACACTGTCACCTCGCTCTGTGTCTCACACTGTCAGCTCCTCACTGTGTCTCACACTGTCACCTCGCTCTGTGTCTCACACTGTCACCTCCCTCTGTGTCTCACACTGTCACCTCGCTCTGTGTCCCAGACTGTCACCTCGCTCTGTGTCTCACACTGTCACCTCGCTCTGTGTCTCACACAGTCAGCCTCGCTCTGTGTCTCACACTGTCACCTCGCTCTGTGTCCCACACTGTCACCTCGCTCTGTGTCTCACACTGTCACCTCGCTCTGTGTCCCACACTGTCAGCTCCTCACTGTGTCTCACACTGTCACCTCGCTCTGTGTCCCACACTGTCACCTCGCTCTGTGTCTCACACTGTCACCTCGCTCTGTGTCCCACACTGTAACCTCGCTCTGTGTCTCACACTGTCGCCTCGCTCTGTGTCCCAAACTGTCACCTCGCTCTGTGTCTCACACTGTCAGCCTCGCTCTGTGTCCCACACTGTCACCTCGCTCTGTGTCCCACACTGTCACCTCGCTCTGTGTCTCACACTGTCACCTCGCTCTGGGTCCCACACTGTCACCTCGCTCTGTGTCTCACACTGTCGCCTCGCTCTGTGTCCCACACTGTCACCTCGCTCTGTGTCTCACACTGTCAGCCTCGCTCTGTGTCCCACACTGTCACCTCGCTCTGTGTCTCACACTGTCACCTCGCTCTGTGTCTCACACTGTCAGCCTCGCTCTGTGTCCCACACTGTCACCTCGCTCTGTGTCTCACACTGTCACCTCGCTCTGTACCTCACACTGTCAGCCTCGCTCTGTCTCTCACACTGTCACCTCGCTCTGTCTCTCACACTGTCACCTCGCTCTGTGTCTCACACTGTCACCTCGCTCTGTGTCTCACACTGTCACCTCGCTCTGTGTCTCACACTGTCACCTCGCTCTGTACCTCACACTGTCACCTCGCTCTGCACCTCACACTGTCACCTCGCTCTGTGTCTCACACTGTCACCTCGCTCTCTGTCCCACACTGTCACCTCGCTCTGTGTCTCACACTGTCAGCTCCACACTGTGTCTCACACTGTCACCTCGCTCTGTGTCTCACACTGTCACCTCCCTCTGTGTCTCACACTGTCACCTCGCTCTGTGTCCCAGACTGTCACCTCGCTCTGTGTCTCACACTGTCACCTCGCTCTGTGTCTCACACTGTCAGCCTCGCACTGTGTCTCACACTGTCACCTCGCTCTGTGTCCCACACTGTCACCTCGCTCTGTGTCTCACACTGTCACCTCGCTCTGTGTCCCACACTGTCAGCTCCTCACTGTGTCTCACACTGTCGCCTCGCTCTGTGTCCCACACTGTCACCTCGCTCTGTGTCTCACACTGTCAGACTCGCACTGTGTCCCACACTGTCACCTCGCTCTGTGTCTCACACTGTCACCTCGCTCTGTGTCTCACACTGTCACCTCGCTCTCTGTCCCACACTGTCACCTTGCTCTGTGTCCCACACTGTCACCTCGCTGTGTCCCACACTGTCACCTCGCTCTGTGTCCCACACTGTCACCTCGCTCTGTGTTTCACACTGTCACCTCGCTCTGTGTCCCACACTGTCACCTCGCTCTGTGTCTCACACTGTCACCTCGCTCTGTGTCCCACACTGTCACCTCGCTCTGTGTCTCACACTGTCGCCTCGCTCTGTGTCCCACACTGTCACCTCGCTCTGTGTCTCACACTGTCAGCCTCGCTCTGTGTCCCACACTGTCACCTCGCTCTGTGTCTCACACTGTCACCTCGCTCTGTGTCTCACACTGTCAGCCTCGCTCTGTGTCTCACACTGTCACCTCGTTCTGTGTCTCACACTGTCACCTCGCTCTGTGTCCCACACTGTCACCTCGCTCTGTACCTCACACTGTCAGCCTCACTCTGTCTCTCACACTGTCACCTCGCTCTGTCTCTCACACTGTCACCTCGCTCTGTGTCCCACACTGTCACCTCGCTCTGTCGGTCACACTGTCACCTCGCTCTGTGTCTCACACTGTCACCTCGCTCTGTGTCTCACACTGTCACCTCGCTCTGTACCTCACACTGTCACCTCGCTCTGCACCTCACACTGTCACCTCGCTCTGTGTCTCACACTGTCACCTCGCTCTCTGTCCCACACTGTCACCTCGCTCTGTGTCTCACACTGTCAGCTCCACACTGTGTCTCACACTGTCACCTCGCTCTGTGTCTCACACTGTCACCTCCCTCTGTGTCTCACACTGTCACCTCGCTCTGTGTCCCAGACTGTCACCTCGCTCTGTGTCTCACACTGTCACCTCGCTCTGTGTCTCACACTGTCAGCCTCGCACTGTGTCTCACACTGTCACCTCGCTCTGTGTCCCACACTGTCACCTCCCTCTGTGTCTCACACTGTCACCTCGCTCTGTGTCCCAGACTGTCACCTCGCTCTGTGTCTCACACTGTCACCTCGCTCTGTGTCTCACACTGTCAGCCTCGCACTGTGTCTCACACTGTCACCTCGCTCTGTGTCCCACACTGTCACCTCGCACTGTGTCTCACACTGTCACCTCGCTCTGTGTCCCACACTGTCACCTCGCTCTGTGTCTCACACTGTCACCTCGCTCTGTGTCCCACACTGTCACCTCGCTCTGTGTCTCACACTGTCACCTCGCTCTGTGTCCCACACTGTCACCTCGCTCTGTGTCTCACACTGTCGCCTCGCTCTGTGTCCCACACTGTCACCTCGCTCTGTGTCTCACACTGTCAGACTCGCACTGTGTCCCACACTGTCACCTCGCTCTGTGTCTCACACTGTCACCTCGCTCTGTGTCTCACACTGTCACCTCGCTCTCTGTCCCACACTGTCACCTTGCTCTGTGTCCCACACTGTCACCTCGCTGTGTCCCACACTGTCACCTCGCTCTGTGTCCCACACTGTCACCTCGCTCTGTGTTTCACACTGTCACCTCGCTCTGTGTCCCACACTGTCACCTCGCTCTGTGTCTCACACTGTCACCTCGCTCTGTGTCCCACACTGTCACCTCGCTCTGTGTCTCACACTGTCGCCTCGCTCTGTGTCCCACACTGTCACCTCGCTCTGTGTCTCACACTGTCAGCCTCGCTCTGTGTCCCACACTGTCACCTCGCTCTGTGTCTCACACTGTCACCTCGCTCTGTGTCTCACACTGTCAGCCTCGCTCTGTGTCTCACACTGTCACCTCGTTCTGTGTCTCACACTGTCACCTCGCTCTGTGTCCCACACTGTCACCTCGCTCTGTACCTCACACTGTCAGCCTCACTCTGTCTCTCACACTGTCACCTCGCTCTGTCTCTCACACTGTCACCTCGCTCTGTGTCCCACACTGTCACCTCGCTCTGTCGGTCACACTGTCACCTCGCTCTGTGTCTCACACTGTCACCTCGCTCTGTGTCCCACACTGTCACCTCGCTCTGTGTCTCACACTGTCACCTCGCTCTGTGTCCCACACTGTCACCTCGCTCTGTACCTCACACTGTCACCTTGCTCTGTGTCTCACACTGTCACCTCGCTCTGTGTCTCACACTGTCACCTCGCTCTGTGTCTCACACTGTCACCTCGCTCTGTGCTGACACTGGTACCTCCTCACTGTGTCCCACACTGTCACCTCGCTCTGTGTCTCACACTGTCACCTTGCTCTGTGTCTCACACTGTCACCTCGCTCTGTGTCTCACACTGTCACCTCGCACTGTGTGTCACACTGTCACCTCGCTCTGTGCTGACACTGGTACCTCCTCACTGTGTCCCACACTGTCAGCGTCTCTCTGTGTCTCACACTGTCACCTCGCTCTGTGTCTCACACTGTCACCTCGCTCTGTGTCTCACACTGTCACCTCGCTCTGTACTGACACTGGTACCTCCTCACTGTGTCCCACACTGTCACCTCGCTCTGTGTCTCACACTGTCACCTCGCTCTGTGTCTCACACTGTCACCTCGCTCTGTGTCTCACACTGTCACGTCGCTCTGTGTCTCACACTGTCACCTCGCTCTGTGCTGACACTGGTACCTCCTCACTGTGTCCCACACTGTCAGCGTCGCTCTGTGTCTCACACTGTCAGCGTCGCTCTGTGTCCCACACTGTCACCTCGCTCTGTGTCCCACACTGTCACCTCGCTCTGTGTCCCACACTGTCACCTCGCTCTGTGTCTCACACTGTCACCTCGCTCTGTGTCCCACACTGTCAGCCTCGCTCTGTGTCTCACACTGTCACCTCGCTCTGTGTCCCACACTATCACCTCACTCTGTGTCTCACACTGTCACCTCGCTCTGTGTCCCACACTATCACCTCACTCTGTGTCTCACACTGTCACCTCGCTCTGTGTCCCACACTGTCACCTCGCTCTGTGTCTCACACTGTCACCTCGCTCTGTGTCCCACACTATCACCTCGCTCTGTGTCTCACACTGTCACCTCGCTCTGTGTCTCACACTGTCACCTCACTCTGTCTCTCACACTGTCACCTCGCTCTGTGTCTCACACTGTCACCTCGCTCTGTGTCTCACACTGTCACCTCGCTGTGTCTCTCACACTGTCACCTCGCTCTGTGTCTCACACTGTCACCTCGCTCTGTGTCTCACACTGTCACCTCGCTCTGTGTCCCAAACTGTCACCTCGGTCTGTGTCTCACACTGTCACCTCGCTCTGTACCTCACACTGTCACCTCGCTCTGTACCTCACACTGTCACCTCGCTCTGTGTCTCACACTGTCACCTCGCTCTGTGTCTCACACTGTCACCTCGCTCTGTGTCTCACACTGTCAGCTCCTCACAGTGTCTCACACTGTCACCTCGCTCTGTGTCTCACACTGTCACCTCGCTCTGTGTCTCACACTGTCAGCCTCGCTCTGTGTCTCACACTGTCACCTCGCTCTGTGTCTCACACTGTCACCTCGCTCTGTGTCCCACACTGTCACCTCGCTCTGTGTCCCACACTGTCACTTCGCTCTGTGTCTCACACTGTCAGCCTCGCTCTGTGTCTCACACTTTCACCTCGCTCTGTGTCCCACACTGTCACCTCACTCTGTGTCTCACACTGTCACCTCGCTCTGTACCTCACACTGTCACCTCGCTCTGTGTCTCACACTGTCACCTCGCTCTGTCTCTCACACTGTCACATCGCTCTGTGTCCCACACTGTCAGCCTCGCTCTGTGTCTCACACTGTCACCTCGCTCTGTGTCCCACACTGTCACCTCGCTCTGTGTCTCACACTGTCACGTCGCTCTGTGTCTCACACTGTCACCTCGCTCTGTGCTGACACTGGTACCTCCTCACTGTGTCCCACACTGTCAGCGTCGCTCTGTGTCTCACACTGTCAGCGTCGCTCTGTGTCCCACACTGTCACCTCGCTCTGTGTCCCACACTGTCACCTCACTCTGTGTCTCACACTGTCACCTCGCTCTGTGTCTCACACTGTCACCTCGCTCTGTGTCCCACACTGTCAGCCTCGCTCTGTGTCTCACACTGTCACCTCGCTCTGTGTCCCACACTATCACCTCACTCTGTGTCTCACACTGTCACCTCGCTCTGTGCTGACACTGGTACCTCCTCACTGTGTCCCACACTGTCACCTCGCTCTGTGTCTCACACTGTCACCTTGCTCTGTGTCTCACACTGTCACCTCGCTCTGTGTCTCACACTGTCACCTCGCTCTGTGTCTCACACTGTCACCTCGCTCTGTGCTGACACTGGTACCTCCTCACTGTGTCCCACACTGTCAGCGTCTCTCTGTGTCTCACACTGTCACCTCGCTCTGTGTCTCACACTGTCACCTCGCTCTGTGTCTCACACTGTCACCTCGCTCTGTGCTGACACTGGTACCTCCTCACTGTGTCCCACACTGTCACCTCGCTCTGTGTCTCACACTGTCACCTCGCTCTGTGTCTCACACTGTCACCTCGCTCTGTGTCTCACACTGTCACGTCGCTCTGTGTCTCACACTGTCACCTCGCTCTGTGCTGACACTGGTACCTCCTCACTGTGTCCCACACTGTCAGCGTCGCTCTGTGTCTCACACTGTCAGCGTCGCTCTGTGTCCCACACTGTCACCTCGCTCTGTGTCCCACACTGTCACCTCGCTCTGTGTCCCACACTGTCACCTCGCTCTGTGTCTCACACTGTCACCTCGCTCTGTGTCCCACACTGTCAGCCTCGCTCTGTGTCTCACACTGTCACCTCGCTCTGTGTCCCACACTATCACCTCACTCTGTGTCTCACACTGTCACCTCGCTCTGTGTCCCACACTATCACCTCACTCTGTGTCTCACACTGTCACCTCGCTCTGTGTCCCACACTGTCACCTCGCTCTGTGTCTCACACTGTCACCTCGCTCTGTGTCCCACACTATCACCTCGCTCTGTGTCTCACACTGTCACCTCGCTCTGTGTCTCACACTGTCACCTCACTCTGTCTCTCACACTGTCACCTCGCTCTGTGTCTCACAGTGTCACCTCGCTCTGTGTCTCACACTGTCACCTCGCTGTGTCTCTCACACTGTCACCTCGCTCTGTGTCTCACACTGTCACCTCGCTCTGTGTCTCACACTGTCACCTCGCTCTGTGTCCCAAACTGTCACCTCGGTCTGTGTCTCACACTGTCACCTCGCTCTGTACCTCACACTGTCACCTCGCTCTGTACCTCACACTGTCACCTCGCTCTGTGTCTCACACTGTCACCTCGCTCTGTGTCTCACACTGTCACCTCGCTCTGTGTCTCACACTGTCAGCTCCTCACAGTGTCTCACACTGTCACCTCGCTCTGTGTCTCACACTGTCACCTCGCTCTGTGTCTCACACTGTCAGCCTCGCTCTGTGTCTCACACTGTCACCTCGCTCTGTGTCTCACACTGTCACCTCGCTCTGTGTCCCACACTGTCACCTCGCTCTGTGTCCCACACTGTCACTTCGCTCTGTGTCTCACACTGTCAGCCTCGCTCTGTGTCTCACACTGTCACCTCGCTCTGTGTCCCACACTGTCACCTCACTCTGTGTCTCACACTGTCACCTCGCTCTGTACCTCACACTGTCACCTCGCTCTGTGTCTCACACTGTCACCTCGCTCTGTCTCTCACACTGTCACATCGCTCTGTGTCCCACACTGTCAGCCTCGCTCTGTGTCTCACACTGTCACCTCGCTCTGTGTCCCACACTGTCACCTCGCTCTGTGTCTCACACTGTCACGTCGCTCTGTGTCTCACACTGTCACCTCGCTCTGTGCTGACACTGGTACCTCCTCACTGTGTCCCACACTGTCAGCGTCGCTCTGTGTCTCACACTGTCAGCGTCGCTCTGTGTCCCACACTGTCACCTCGCTCTGTGTCCCACACTGTCACCTCACTCTGTGTCTCACACTGTCACCTCGCTCTGTGTCTCACACTGTCACCTCGCTCTGTGTCCCACACTTTCAGCCTCGCTCTGTGTCTCACACTGTCACCTCGCTCTGTGTCCCACACTATCACCTCACTCTGTGTCTCACACTGTCACCTCGCTCTGTGTCCCACACTATCACCTCACTCTGTGTCTCACACTGTCACCTCGCTCTGTGTCCCACACTGTCACCTCGCTCTGTGTCTCACACTGTCACCTCGCTCTGTGTCCCACACTATCACCTCGCTCTGTGTCTCACACTGTCACCTCGCTCTGTGTCTCACACTGTCACCTCACTCTGTCTCTCACACTGTCACCTCGCTCTGTGTCTCACAGTGTCACCTCGCTCTGTGTCTCACACTGTCACCTCGCTGTGTCTCTCACACTGTCACCTCGCTCTGTGTCTCACACTGTCACCTCGCTCTGTGTCTCACACTGTCACCTCGCTCTGTGTCCCAAACTGTCACCTCGGTCTGTGTCTCAAACTGTCACCTCGCTCTGTACCTCACACTGTCACCTCGCTCTGTACCTCACACTGTCACCTCGCTCTGTGTCTCACACTGTCACCTCGCTCTGTGTCTCACACTGTCACCTCGCTCTGTGTCTCACACTGTCAGCTCCTCACAGTGTCTCACACTGTCACCTCGCTCTGTGTCTCACACTGTCACCTCGCTCTGTGTCTCACACTGTCAGCCTCGCTCTGTGTCTCACACTGTCACCTCGCTCTGTGTCTCACACTGTCACCTCGCTCTGTGTCCCACACTGTCACCTCGCTCTGTGTCCCACACTGTCACCTCGCTCTGTGTCTCACACTGTCAGCCTCGCTCTGTGTCTCACACTGTCACCTCGCTCTGTGTCCCACACTGTCACCTCACTCTGTGTCTCACACTGTCACCTCGCTCTGTACCTCACACTGTCACCTCGCTCTGTGTCTCACACTGTCACCTCGCTCTGTCTCTCACACTGTCACATCGCTCTGTGTCCCACACTGTCAGCCTCGCTCTGTGTCTCACACTGTCACCTCGCTCTGTGTCCCACACTGTCACCTCACTCTGTGTCTCACACTGTCACCTCGCTCTGTGTCTCACACTGTCACCTCGCTGTGTCTCTCACACTGTCACCTCGCTCTGTGTCTCACACTGTCACCTCGCTCTGTGTCTCACACTGTCACCTCGCTCTGTGTCTCACACTGTCACCTCGCTCTTTGGCTCACACTGTCACCTCGCTCTGTGTCTCACATTGTTACCTCGCTCTGTACCTCACACTGTCACCTCGCTCTGTGTCCCACACTGTCACCTCGCTCTGTGTCCCACACTGTCAGCCTCGCTCTGTGTCTCACACTTTCACCTCGCTGTGTCTCTCACACTGTCACCTCGCTCTGTGTCACACACTGTCATCTCGCTCTGTGTCTCACACTGTCACCTCGCTCTGTGTCTCACATTGTCAGCCTCGCTCTGTGTCTCACACTGTCACCTCGCTCTGTGTCCCACACTGTCACCTCGCTCTGTGTCTCACACTGTCAACTCGCTCTGTGTCCCACACTGTCAGCTCCTCACTGTGTCTCACACTGTCACCTCGCTCTGTGTCCCACACTGTCACCTCGCTCTGTGTCTCACACTGTCACCTCGCTCTGTGTCCCACACTGTCACCTCGCTCTGTGTCTCACACTGTCACCTCGCTCTGTGTCCCACACTGTCACCTCGCTCTGTGTCCCACACTGTCACCTCGCTCTGTGTCTCACACTGTCACCTAGCTCTCTGTCCCACACTGTCACCTCGCTCTGTGTCCCACACTGTCACCTCGCTCTGTGTCCCACACTGTCACCTCGCTCTGTGTCCCACACGGTCACCTCGCTCTGTGTCTCACACTGTCACCTCGCTCTGTGTCCCACACTGTCACCTCGCTCTGTGTCTCACACTGTCACCTCGCTCTGTGTCCCACACTGTCACCTCGCTCTGTGTCTCACACTGTCGCCTCGCTCTGTGTCCCACACTGTCACCTCGCTCTGTGTCTCACACTGTCAGCCTCGCTCTGTGTCCCACACTGTCACCTCGCTCTGTGTCTCACACTGTCACCTCGCTCTGTGTCTCACACTGTCAGCCTCGCTCTGTGTCTCACACTGTCACCTCGCTCTGTGTCTCACACTGTCACCTCGCTCTGTGTCCCACACTGTCACCTCGCTCTGTACCTCACACTGTCAGCCTCGCTCTGTCTCTCACACTGTCACCTCGCTCTGTCTCTCACACTGTCACCTCGCTCTGTGTCCCACACTGTCACCTCGCTCTGTCTCTCACACTGTCACCTCGCTCTGTACCTCACACTGTCACCTCGCTCTGTGTCTCACACTGTCACCTCGCTCTGTGTCCCACACTGTCACCTCGCTCTGTACCTCACACTGTCACCTTGCTCTGTGTCTCACACTGTCACCTCGCTCTGTGTCTCACACTGTCACCTCGCTCTGTGTCTCACACTGTCACCTCGCTCTGTGCTGACACTGGTACCTCCTCACTGTGTCCCACACTGTCACCTCGCTCTGTGTCTCACACTGTCACCTTGCTCTGTGTCTCACACTGTCACCTCGCTCTGTGTCTCACACTGTCACCTCGCTCTGTGTCTCACACTGTCACCTCGCTCTGTGCTGACACTGGTACCTCCTCACTGTGTCCCACACTGTCAGCGTCGCTCTGTGTCTCACACTGTCACCTCGCTCTGTGTCTCACACTGTCACCTCGCTCTGTGTCTCACACTGTCACCTCGCTCTGTGCTGACACTGGTACCTCCTCACTGTGTCCCACACTGTCACCTCGCTCTGTGTCTCACACTGTCACCTCGCTCGGTGTCTCACACTGTCACCTCGCTCTGTGTCTCACACTGTCACCTCGCTCTGTGTCTCACACTGTCACCTCGCTCTGTGCTGACACTGGTACCTCCTCACTGTGTCCCACACTGTCAGCGTCGCTCTGTGTCTCACACTGTCAGCGTCGCTCTGTGTCCCACACTGTCACCTCGCTCTGTGTCCCACACTGTCACCTCGCTCTGTGTCCCACACTGTCACCTCGCTCTGTGTCTCACACTGTCACCTCGCTCTGTGTCCCACACTGTCAGCCTCGCTCTGTGTCTCACACTGTCACCTCGCTCTGTGTCCCACACTATCACCTCACTCTGTGTCTCACACTGTCACCTCGCTCTGTGTCCCACACTATCACCTCACTCTGTGTCTCACACTGTCACCTCGCTCTGTGTCTCACACTGTCACCTCACTCTGTCTCTCACACTGTCACCTCGCTCTGTGTCTCACAGTGTCACCTCGCTCTGTGTCTCACACTGTCACCTCGCT
The DNA here is from genome assembly GCF_964213995.1 of Mustelus asterias. NCBI lineage: Eukaryota > Metazoa > Chordata > Chondrichthyes > Carcharhiniformes > Triakidae > Mustelus > Mustelus asterias. The sequence goes on from NC_135809.1 coordinate 90,484,357, forward strand.
GTGTCTCTCACACTGTCACCTCGCTCTGTGTCTCACACTGTCACCTCGCTCTGTGTCTCACACTGTCACCTCGCTCTGTGTCCCAAACTGTCACCTCGGTCTGTGTCTCACACTGTCACCTCGCTCTGTACCTCACACTGTCACCTCGCTCTGTGTCTCACACTGTCACCTCGCTCTGTGTCTCACACTGTCACCTCGCTCTGTGTCTCACACTGTCAGCTCCTCACAGTGTCTCACACTGTCACCTCGCTCTGTGTCCCACACTGTCACCTCGCTCTGTGTCTCACACTGTCAGCCTCGCTCTGTGTCTCACACTGTCACCTCGCTCTGTGTCTCACACTGTCACCTCGCTCTGTGTCTCACACTGTCACCTCGCTCTGTCTCTCACACTGTCACCTCGCTCTGTGTCCCACACTGTCAGCCTCGCTCTGTGTCTCACACTGTCACCTCGCTCTGTGTCCCACACTGTCACCTCACTCTGTGTCTCACACTGTCACCTCGCTCTGTGTCTCACACTGTCACCTCGCTGTGTCTCTCACACTGTCACCTCGCTCTGTGTCTCACACTGTCACCTCGCTCTGTGTCTCACACTGTCACCTCGCTCTGTGTCTCACACTGTCACCTCGCTCTTTGGCTCACACTGTCACCTCGCTCTGTGTCTCACATTGTTACCTCGCTCTGTACCTCACACTGTCACCTCGCTCTGTGTCCCACACTGTCACCTCGCTCTGTGTCCCACACTGTCAGCCTCGCTCTGTGTCTCACACTGTCACCTCGCTGTGTCTCTCACACTGTCACCTCGCTCTGTGTCACACACTGTCATCTCACTCTGTGTCTCACACTGTCACCTCGCTCTGTGTCTCACACTGTCAGCCTCGCTCTGTGTCTCACACTGTCACCTCGCTCTGTGTCCCACACTGTCACCTCGCTCTGTGTCTCACACTGTCACCTCGCTCTGTGTCCCACACTGTCAGCTCCTCACTGTGTCTCACACTGTCACCTCGCTCTGTGTCCCACACTGTCACCTCGCTCTGAGTCTCACACTGTCACCTCGCTCTGTGTCCCACACTGTCACCTCGCTCTGTGTCTCACACTGTCACCTCGCTCTGTGTCCCACACTGTCACCTCGCTCTGTGTCCCACACTGTCGCCTCGCTCTGTGTCCCTCACTGTCACCTCGCTCTGTGTCTCACACTGTCAGCCTCGCTCTGTGTCCCACACTGTCAGCTCGCTCTGTGTCTCACACTGTCACCTCGCTCTGTACCTCACACTGTCAGCCTCGCTCTGTCTCTCACACTGTCACCTCGCTCTGTCTCTCACACTGTCACCTCGCTCTGTGTCTCACACTGTCACCTCGCTCTGTGTCTCACACCGTCACCTCGCTCTGTACCTCACACTGTCACCTCGCTCTGTGTCTCACACTGTCACCTCGCTCTGTACCTCACACTGTCACCTCGCTCTGTACCTCACACTGTCACCTCGCTCTGTGTCTCACACTGTCACCTCGCTCTGTGTCCCACACTGTCACCTCGCCCTGTACCTCACACTGTCACCTCGCTCTGTGTCTCACACTGTCACCTCGCTCTGTGTCCCACACTGTCACCTCGCTCTGTGTCTCACACTGTCACCTCGCTCTGTGTCTCACACTGTCACCTCGCTGTGTCTCTCACACTGTCACCTCGCTCTGTGTCTCACACTGTCACCTCGCTCTGTGTCTCACACTGTCACCTCGCTCTGTGTCTCACACTGTCACCTCGCTCTTTGTCTCACACTGTCACCTCGCTCTGTGTCTCACATTGTTACCTCGCTCTGTACCTCACACTGTCACCTCGCTCTGTGTCCCACACTGTCACCTCGCTCTGTGTCCCACACTGTCAGCCTCGCTCTGTGTCTCACACTGTCACCTCGCTGTGTCTCTCACACTGTCACCTCGCTCTGTGTCTCACACTGTCACCTCGCTCTGTGTCTCACACTGTCACCTCGCTCTGTGTCTCACACTGTCACCTCGCTCTTTGTCTCACACTGTCACCTCGCTCTGTACCTCACACTGTCACCTCGCTCTGTGTCCCACACTGTCACCTCGCTCTGTGTCTCACACTGTCACCTCGCTCTGTGTCCCACACTGTCACCTCGCTCTGTGTCTCACACTGTCACCTCGCTCTGTGTCTCACATTGTTACCTCGCTCTGTACCTCACACTGTCACCTCGCTCTGTGTCTCACACTGTCACCTCGCTCTGTGTCCCACACTGTCACCTCGCTCTGTGTCTCACACTGTCACCTCGCTCTCTGTCCCACACTGTCACCTCGCTCTGTGTCTCACACTGTCAGCTCCTCACTCTGTGTCTCACACTGTCACCTCGCTCTGTGTCTCACACTGTCACCTCCCTCTGTGTCTCACACTGTCACCTCGCTCTGTGTCCCAGACTGTCACCTCGCTCTGTGTCTCACACTGTCACCTCGCTCTGTGTCTCACACTGTCAGCCGCGCTCTGTGTCTCACACTGTCACCTCGCTCTGTGTCCCACACTGTCACCTCGCTCTGTGTCTCACACTGTCACCTCGCTCTGTGTCCCACACTGTCAGCTCCTCACTGTGTCTCACACTGTCACCTCGCTCTGTGTCCCACACTGTCACCTCGCTCTGTGTCTCACACTGTCACCTCGCTCTGTGTCCCACACTGTCACCTCGCTCTGTGTCTCACACTGTCGCCTCGCTCTGTGTCCCACACTGTCACCTCGCTCTGTGTCTCACACTGTCAGCCTCGCTCTGTGTCCCACACTGTCACCTCGCTCTGTGTCCCACACTGTCACCTCGCTCTGTGTCTCACACTGTCACCTCGCTCTGTGTCCCACACTGTCACCTCGCTCTGTGTCTCACACTGTCGCCTCGCTCTGTGTCCCACGCTGTCACCTCGCTCTGTGTCTCACACTGTCAGCCTCGCTCTGTGTCCCACACTGTCACCTCGCTCTGTGTCTCACACTGTCACCTCGCTCTGTGTCTCACACTGTCAGCCGCGCTCTGTGTCCCACACTGTCACCTCGCTCTGTGTCTCACACTGTCACCTCGCTCTGTACCTCACACTGTCAGCCTCGCTCTGTCTCTCACACTGTCACCTCGCTCTGTCTCTCACACTGTCACCTCGCTCTGTGTCTCACACTGTCACCTCGCTCTGTGTCTCACACTGTCACCTCGCTCTGTGTCTCACACTGTCACCTCGCTCTGTACCTCACACTGTCACCTCGCTCTGTACCTCACACTGTCACCTCGCTCTGTGTCTCACACTGTCACCTCGCTCTCTGTCCCACACTGTCACCTCGCTCTGTGTCTCACACTGTCAGCTCCTCACTGTGTCTCACACTGTCACCTCGCTCTGTGTCTCACACTGTCACCTCCCTCTGTGTCTCACACTGTCACCTCGCTCTGTGTCCCAGACTGTCACCTCGCTCTGTGTCTCACACTGTCACCTCGCTCTGTGTCTCACACTGTCAGCCTCGCTCTGTGTCTCACACTGTCACCTCGCTCTGTGTCCCACACTGTCACCTCGCTCTGTGTCTCACACTGTCACCTCGCTCTGTGTCCCACACTGTCAGCTCCTCACTGTGTCTCACACTGTCACCTCGCTCTGTGTCCCACACTGTCACCTCGTCTGTGTCTCACACTGTCACCTCGCTCTGTGTCCCACACTGTCACCTCGCTCTGTGTCTCACACTGTCGCCTCGCTCTGTGTCCCACACTGTCACCTCGCTCTGTGTCTCACACTGTCAGCCTCGCTCTGTGTCCCACACTGTCACCTCGCTCTGTGTCTCACACTGTCACCTCGCTCTGTGTCTCACACTGTCACCTCGCTCTCTGTCCCACACTGTCACCTCGCTCTGTGTTTCACACTGTCACCTCGCTCTCTGTCCCACACTGTCACCTCGCTCTGTGTCTCACACTGTCACCTCGCTCTGTGTCCCACACTGTCACCTCGCTCTGTGTCTCACACTGTCGCCTCGCTCTGTGTCCCACACTGTCACCTCGCTCTGTGTCTCACACTGTCAGCCTCGCTCTGTGTCCCACACTGTCACCTCGCTCTGTGTCTCACACTGTCACCTCGCTCTGTGTCTCACACTGTCAGCCTCGCTCTGTGTCTCACACTGTCACCTCGCTCTGTGTCTCACACTGTCACCTCGCTCTGTGTCCCACACTGTCAGCTCCTCACTGTGTCTCACACTGTCACCTCGCTCTGTGTCCCACACTGTCACCTCGCTCTGTGTCTCACACTGTCACCTCGCTCTGTGTCCCACACTGTCACCTCGCTCTGTGTCTCACACTGTCGCCTCGCTCTGTGTCCCACACTGTCACCTCGCTCTGTGTCTCACACTGTCAGCCTCGCTCTGTGTCCCACACTGTCACCTCGCTCTGTGTCCCACACTGTCACCTCGCTCTGTGTCTCACACTGTCACCTCGCTCTGTGTCCCACACTGTCACCTCGCTCTGTGTCTCACACTGTCGCCTCGCTCTGTGTCCCACGCTGTCACCTCGCTCTGTGTCTCACACTGTCAGCCTCGCTCTGTGTCCCACACTGTCACCTCGCTCTGTGTCTCACACTGTCACCTCGCTCTGTGTCTCACACTGTCAGCCTCGCTCTGTGTCCCACACTGTCACCTCGCTCTGTGTCTCACACTGTCACCTCGCTCTGTACCTCACACTGTCAGCCTCGCTCTGTCTCTCACACTGTCACCTCGCTCTGTGTCTCACACTGTCACCTCGCTCTGTGTCTCACACTGTCACCTCGCTCTGTGTCTCACTCTGTCACCTCGCTCTGTACCTCACACTGTCACCTCGCTCTGTACCTCACACTGTCACCTCGCTCTGTGTCTCACACTGTCACCTCGCTCTCTGTCCCACACTGTCACCTCGCTCTGTGTCTCACACTGTCAGCTCCTCACTGTGTCTCACACTGTCACCTCGCTCTGTGTCTCACACTGTCACCTCCCTCTGTGTCTCACACTGTCACCTCGCTCTGTGTCCCAGACTGTCACCTCGCTCTGTGTCTCACACTGTCACCTCGCTCTGTGTCTCACACTGTCAGCCTCGCTCTGTGTCTCACACTGTCACCTCGCTCTGTGTCCCACACTGTCACCTCGCTCTGTGTCTCACACTGTCACCTCGCTCTGTGTCCCACACTGTCAGCTCCTCACTGTGTCTCACACTGTCACCTCGCTCTGTGTCCCACACTGTCACCTCGTCTGTGTCTCACACTGTCACCTCGCTCTGTGTCCCACACTGTCACCTCGCTCTGTGTCTCACACTGTCGCCTCGCTCTGTGTCCCACACTGTCACCTCGCTCTGTGTCTCACACTGTCAGCCTCGCTCTGTGTCCCACACTGTCACCTCGCTCTGTGTCTCACACTGTCACCTCGCTCTGTGTCTCACACTGTCACCTCGCTCTCTGTCCCACACTGTCACCTCGCTCTGTGTTTCACACTGTCACCTCGCTCTCTGTCCCACACTGTCACCTCGCTCTGTGTCTCACACTGTCACCTCGCTCTGTGTCCCACACTGTCACCTCGCTCTGTGTCTCACACTGTCGCCTCGCTCTGTGTCCCACACTGTCACCTCGCTCTGTGTCTCACACTGTCACCTCGCTCTGTGTCTCACACTGTCACCTCGCTCTCTGTCCCACACTGTCACCTCGCTCTGTGTCTCACACTGTCACCTCGCTCTGTGTCTCACACTGTCAGCCTCGCTCTGTGTCCCACACTGTCACCTCGCTCTGTGTCTCACACTGTCACCTCGCTCTGTGTCTCACACTGTCAGCCTCGCTCTGTGTCTCACACTGTCACCTCGCTCTGTGTCTCACACTGTCACCTCGCTCTGTGTCCCACACTGTCACCTCGCTCTGTACCTCACACTGTCAGCCTCGCTCTGTCTCTCACACTGTCACCTCGCTCTGTCTCTCACACTGTCACCTCGCTCTGTGTCCCACACTGTCACCTCGCTCTGTACCTCACACTGTCACCTCGCTCTGTGTCTCACACTGTCACCTCGCTCTGTACCTCACACTGTCACCTCGCTCTGTGTCTCACACTGTCACCTCGCTCTGTGTCCCACACTGTCACCTCGCTCTGTACCTCACACTGTCACCTTGCTCTGTGTCTCACACTGTCACCTCGCTCTGTGTCTCACACTGTCACCTCGCTCTGTGTCTCACACTGTCACCTCGCTCTGTGCTGACACTGGTACCTCCTCACTGTGTCCCACACTGTCACCTCGCTCTGTGTCTCACACTGTCACCTTGCTCTGTGTCTCACACTGTCACCTCGCTCTGTGTCTCACACTGTCACCTCGCTCTGTGTCTCACACTGTCACCTCGCTCTGTGCTGACACTGGTACCTCCTCACTGTGTCCCACACTGTCAGCGTCGCTCTGTGTCTCACACTGTCACCTCGCTCTGTGTCTCACACTGTCACCTCGCTCTGTGTCTCACACTGTCACCTCGCTCTGTGCTGACACTGGTACCTCCTCACTGTGTCCCACACTGTCACCTCGCTCTGTCTCTCACACTGTCACCTCGCTCTGTGTCCCACACTGTCACCTCGCTCTGTACCTCACACTGTCACCTCGCTCTGTGTCTCACACTGTCACCTCGCTCTGTACCTCACACTGTCACCTCGCTCTGTGTCTCACACTGTCACCTCGCTCTGTGTCCCACACTGTCACCTCGCTCTGTACCTCACACTGTCACCTTGCTCTGTGTCTCACACTGTCACCTCGCTCTGTGTCTCACACTGTCACCTCGCTCTGTGTCTCACACTGTCACCTCGCTCTGTGCTGACACTGGTACCTCCTCACTGTGTCCCACACTGTCACCTCGCTCTGTGTCTCACACTGTCACCTTGCTCTGTGTCTCACACTGTCACCTCGCTCTGTGTCTCACACTGTCACCTCGCTCTGTGTCTCACACTGTCACCTCGCTCTGTGCTGACACTGGTACCTCCTCACTCTGTCCCACACTGTCAGCGTCGCTCTGTGTCTCACACTGTCACCTCGCTCTGTGTCTCACACTGTCACCTCGCTCTGTGTCTCACACTGTCACCTCGCTCTGTGCTGACACTGGTACCTCCTCACTGTGTCCCACACTGTCAGCGTCGCTCTGTGTCTCACACTGTCACCTCGCTCTGTGTCTCACACTGTCACCTCGCTCTGTGTCTCACACTGTCACCTCGCTCTGTGCTGACACTGGTACCTCCTCACTGTGTCCCACACTGTCACCTCGCTCTGTCTCTCACACTGTCACCTCGCTCTGTGTCCCACACTGTCACCTCGCTCTGTACCTCACACTGTCACCTCGCTCTGTGTCTCACACTGTCACCTCGCTCTGTACCTCACACTGTCACCTCGCTCTGTGTCTCACACTGTCACCTCGCTCTGTGTCCCACACTGTCACCTCGCTCTGTACCTCACACTGTCACCTTGCTCTGTGTCTCACACTGTCACCTCGCTCTGTGTCTCACACTGTCACCTCGCTCTGTGTCTCACACTGTCACCTCGCTCTGTGCTGACACTGGTACCTCCTCACTGTGTCCCACACTGTCACCTCGCTCTGTGTCTCACACTGTCACCTTGCTCTGTGTCTCACACTGTCACCTCGCTCTGTGTCTCACACTGTCACCTCGCTCTGTGTCTCACACTGTCACCTCGCTCTGTGCTGACACTGGTACCTCCTCACTCTGTCCCACACTGTCAGCGTCGCTCTGTGTCTCACACTGTCACCTCGCTCTGTGTCTCACACTGTCACCTCGCTCTGTGTCTCACACTGTCACCTCGCTCTGTGCTGACACTGGTACCTCCTCACTGTGTCCCACACTGTCACCTCGCTCTGTGTCTCACACTGTCACCTCGCTCTGTGTCTCACACTGTCACCTCGCTCTGTGTCTCACACTGTCACCTCGCTCTGTGTCTCACACTGTCACCTCGCTCTGTGCTGACACTGGTACCTCCTCACTGTGTCCCACACTGTCACCTCGCTCTGTGTCTCACACTGTCACCTCGCTCTGTGTCTCACACTGTCACCTCGCTCTGTGTCTCACACTGTCACCTCGCTCTGTGCTGACACTGGTACCTCCTCACTGTGTCCCACACTGTCAGCGTCGCTCTGTGTCTCACACTGTCAGCGTCGCTCTGTGTCCCACACTGTCACCTCGCTCTGTGTCCCACACTGTCACCTCGCTCTATGTCCCACACTGTCACCTCGCTCTGTGTCTCACACTGTCAGCGTCGCTCTGTTCCTGTTCTGACACATCCAGTAACAGGTTCACATCATCAGTTCCACCCTATTCCTCTCCCTTCTGCCCAGTTCTATATTACCCAGTGAGAGTGCTGCATTCACAGCTCTGGTGTAAGGAATGTTTTGTTGATGTGCTGTTTAACTTTCATTAAGTAGCAGAAATAATGATGGGAGAATGCCTCAATGGAGATTAGTGAACTAGAAATGGCTGAAAGCAGGTTCACCATGGCAACGCTACACTTTCCATCTCTGGAGACAGACTGCTCTCATGCTATGTTCATTTTCTGTTTGTGCTTGAAACTAGGTCAGAGCACAGCTAATACTTAATAGAATTCATCTTCCAGTTAAACTGCAATTGTGATGAAAGCAAGTCTCTTGAGCTGGACAGGCTTATTTAAGTAGAAGGCAGCGTGTCACAGTATGAAGGAGCAAAGGATAGAACAAGCCTCGCTTCAAACACATCACATTGAGCACTGCTGCTTTCTTGATACTTAATCAGTTCGAGAAATCTGTCAGATAATTTTCTTATGGTTTAGTGGGTGAAGGCATTGCTCAATAAATGACTAGTCATATAAACCAGCGTCCTCGACTCAGATTCTATGGTACTAGTTATATAGGCCAACACCCTTGACTCAGTCTCTACAGTACTAGTCACACAGACCAGTGTCAACTCCGTCTCTATCGTACTAATTATATAGACCAGCGCCCTCAACTCAGACTCTATAGTACTTGTCCATATGGACCAATGTCAGCTCAGTCTCTGTAGTACTCAGCATGTAGACCAACACCCTTGACACAGTCTCTATAGCACTAGTCACACAGACCAACTCTCAACATCACTCTCAACTCAGACTCTAATTGCATGGTGTGTTTACTGATCTCAACTGGAATAATAGTTGGAACCCAAAATTGGTCTCTTAGCTTGGTTATGGGGAAATCAGTGTCTGTTCCCATTGCGTGAGGACTGGATCAGGCTCAGCTAGGATGCTAACACTCACATGCATAGCCTCACATTTTGAGCAGCACATTCGAGTGAGATGCTGGAAGGATCATCTCCTTTGGGTGGTTTGGGGTTTATGGTCTGGAGGAAAGAGAGACCTTTCACATAAAGGATAACATTCTCTAAAAATTCAAGTGCTTTGAAAACTAGACTTCTGCAGTTTAAAGCTATGTTTACATCGTAAATATACCCATGAGTCTCTATTATTGCCCAATTTCATGGCTGCCCTGACATAACTTAGGTGACCAGCCTAATTGCCATATCCCCTGGATAAGTTCGGGCATCTGGTGTTGCTATTCTTTTGCCAGCTTATATTTTAACCATCTGGTAATGTCATTACCAGTCACACTGCAATTGTTCTGCTAATTGCCTATTTGCACCATTGCTGAGCTGTGAAACTTTCATTGCTCTCCCATGTCAGCACTTATACATTGGCAGAGCTACCTATTGAATGGTATTGCTCTGGGTTCTATCAGCAGTCCACTCAGTCTGTCTCCTGTCTTTGCCTCTATTAATTCACCTATTGTCCTATTAATACACTCTGCTCCCTATTGCAATTATAATTATCTGTTGTCTCTGTTACCCGTCCACCGGCTCCTGCCACGTTCCTGTTACCAATCTACTAACTTTATCACTTACGTCCTAATTCTTTCACCTCACTATGACTCCATTACAATTCATTGACTTTATCATATTTTTATTGACTCTATGATCACTGTGTCACCTGCTCGTGCTTTGCGATTGGCCACTTGTCCGTTAACTCTTAAATCTTTCTTACTCTATCGTATAATTTCCATCTTGATCCTGGCCATTTCTAATGCATTCTAATATGCCTGCCTGTACACTCCAACAGCTACTCACTGACTGAAGATTTGCCTATTAATTTGGCCTTCTGTTTAATCATTCTCAAGATATCGGCATTGCTGGCAAAGAGTGGCCTGTACTGCTCATCCTTAGTTGCTGATGGGTTTTCAAAATAAAGAGCTCTATAAACACTTGTGTTTTATATTCCACGTGAAACTCTTAACCTAAGAAATAGAGCTTAAGGCAGCATTAACCTGAGCAAGGCCGTATTAACCTAAGAAATAGGGCTCAAGGCAGCATTCTGATACCAAGAACAAGACGTGCAAATTGTTACCATTCAAGATATCAGCGCTGCTCCAGCTCCATTTTAATCTCAGGAGACTGTTTTAACTCTTGGTGAAGTGTTTATCTTGAGTGCTTAGTTAATCTGTATGTTATTAATTCCCGTTGTTTCATATTTGGGTATCAATTTAATTTGCTGTGTTTTATAACTGCTTGATTTTGTATGTAAGTGTGATTGTTTTTAAAGCTGTAGCATTGCAGTCTGCCCGAGATAGCCAAAGTGATCGTAGAAGCATGGCTTAATCCAATTAGCAGTTTTGCAAGTGGAATAAATGTTGATCGCTGGGACCATACTCTCTACAGGGATTGAAAATTAAAAGGCACAGATTTCAGATCTCAAACAATGCAATCTGCCCATGGATGTCGTTGCCAGGCCTGTGAGTGAAAATCAAAAATGGTGCAAAAGAACCCAAAGCCGGAATTATGGAACGATGGGAGGATTGTGCTCTGATAAAGTGGCAACAGGGCCATGCTCTGAAAAGGCGTATCTGTGTACTCTTATTGGCATTCGTGGGGTCACACAAGACATGTGCTAATGTTGAGACTTCCCACTAGGAAATGTCCCTGTTTCGGAGCAGTCTGCAGAAGGGGTGCCCTTCCTGGAGGGCACTGCCATCTGTTAATGAGATTTTGACATGTAGATTGAGATGTAGATCACCAATGGCATCTGTTGCTGGTAATTTGGGTATAAGGACTGTCAGCAGGAACCTTGAATCATGTTGTTTATTATATGTCACGAGTGCGGAGTGTCTGAGAGTGTCAAATCTGCGGAACATTTTGTGAGGTGTGAGATGTGTTCTAACATTGGAGTGGTTGGAAATGATTGTTGGCAGAGATTGTTTTGGTTCAGTGAAGTATTGCAATCACGGAGGGAAGGAAGTAAACACGCGTTCCGGATTAATGCCTTATTAAATAACCCTTCACTTGCTCTCAGAGAACAGAATTTTATTTAAAGCGAGTAATCATGAGAATTCAGAGTATTTCAATTCTAAAATTGATTTTATTCTTAGTCTCCCGATGAATCAGTGAATAAAAGTGGTGATGAGCAATGCAGATCAGGAAGGTGCAAGGTTCAATCTGTGTTGAAATAGTTGACCTCAATGAAGATGCAAGTGGGAGTATAACACGTGGCCTCAATACCTCTGAACGAGGCCTTCACTAAAGTTCCCACACCTGGTCACTATCACATACCTTCTGATTGCAAGCTACATGTGGAGATATTGGATGAAGATGAGAATCAGTCTCGACTATTGTTGCAAAGTTAAGTAGAATGTTAGAATTTGGTATTTGTAAAATTATATAAAAATGTAAAATGCTAAGAGGTGAAAGTATTGCAAGGTCCCTTTAAAATGAGGTGCTTTTCTTGTGCTTAGAAAGTTAAAAGATGCAGGTGCATATGGAGTCCCAGACTGAAACATTTGTATTGAAGGCCAAGCAGCAGGGTTGCCTTGGTAACTGGCTTTCAGGCATTTGAATTTTTTTGAATTTAACCAATCAGGTTAAATCAGGCACTTGGATACCAGCAACCTATCAGATTTAAATGTGATGGTTTTGGGAACCGGGGACCAATCCTATTGTGGAGGATGTTGATATGTCATCACAGGGATAAAAGAAGAAGGTAGTGGGACAATAAGCAGAGAGAGCAACTGCCCTCTGCCAGAGTAACAGTCTCATCCATGTCTTAGAAAACACTCCATCTTGATAGTGAAGGTACCAATGAAGACAGAAGTTCCAGACGGAAGAATCAACAGAGAAAGCACAGAATATTCCGGAAGATGCCAAACCTGGTTGTAATTTAGAGAGTGACTGAAATTCTAATTTTTTTGTTAATGAGTGGGAATTGTATTTATCTAAACAGTATTCCATTAGAATTGTGTTTTATTTGGTTTGTTAATAGTTTAGTGAACTTGTTCTCTGTTAGCTAGATCAATAAATTGTTACCTGTTGACTTTAAACAGAGTGTCAGGGAGTTATTCTGATTTAACCACTGACGAGCAGATCATACCACTTCACACTCACTTTTACTGATTATGAGGCAAAATGTTCCTCTTTGAGTGTTTAGGTGTTAGTTCTCAGAGGGGGATCCACCTCCACTTCATAACACTATTATCAATAGCTTTCTAAAGACTGACAGCTTAGGCTGTGGTTCCTCAGTGGTAGCCCATTAGCTATTTTCTGTGTAGTTGGCATTTCACAGGAGGATGCATTGATCACCCGCTGAGGGGCAAAGAAGGAGCATCTTGTATGGGACTCTCATTCTGTCCTTTTCCAATCTTACGTCAATTATTCTCAAGCTGGAGAAACGTATGAAAAAGGTTGGCGACAAGAGAAGCATGTGCACCAGGGATTGATGGGGAGTGGTGGAAGTGGTGGATCACTGGAGGATTGAGAAATCGGAAAGCACCAGGAGCTGCTGGAGAAGGTAACAAAGAAAAATATAGCAAGATGGGCTGGGGGAAATGTCAAGAGAAAGGAACAGAAATCTCAGACTGGAAATCGCTGCATATGTTCTAAAGATTGGCCAAATGTAGGTTACTGAAAGTTTCTGGGAAAATGTATTCCTGTTTTCCCACATCATAGATGTTATA